>NC_136475.1:66902277-68192693 GCF_902686455.1 Sciurus vulgaris | reverse complement strand
TCTTTAGACCGCCTCACCCTCTCTGCATTCTATTCACTGCATCCAGATTTGTGCTCAAGGCAGTAATGACTCCTTCAATGAACCTATAAGAGCCTATTGTGTTCCAGGTTCTGCTCTCAAGGAGGCTTATAATCAAGCAAAAGTTCACACTTGGAAACATACATGGGCTACAATGCTTCTACAAAAACTGTACAGAGTGCAATGTGCACAAGAGAAGGAATTATAAATTCTATCAGAATGGTTTGATTAGAATGGGCATAATATCTATCCATAGCTCCTCATCACCTATGGAATGAAGATCTTCTACAACATGCCCTTAGCTACTTTTTGCCTTTTATGTCTCTCCTTTATGTGTCCTGCATTCTAGCCACACTTCTGTGTTTGCACATACAGAGCCTTCCCTTCTGTGATTTTGCTCTTGCTGATCCATCTGCCTGAAAAACTGGTATCCTACGTTGCATGTTTAAAGCCTGCTCATCATGTAAAATACTCTGCACAGTACCCTGCACATAATAAATGTTGAGTAGTGTCAATCATCTTTATCATTATCATCATCCTCACCATCAGCTTAGGAAGACAACTCAATTCTCACAATTCATATATATATGTAAATACATTTGTATATAAATTTACATATATATGTATATATATATATAAACTTATTTCCCTGCCTCTTGAAGGCAGAGTGTCACATAAAAGAGTCTTTCCTTTTGACAATAGAAAAGTACCTACTTATACACTGTTGTCACTGAATGTTCATAAGTAGTAAGTGAAAAATGAAAAGAAAGAAAGCAAAACAAAAATATTTAGAAAAGATTCTTCTAACCAGTTGAGTTAGATGGCCATGGATTCAAGATCTAATCTTACTCAAACAGGGTGAAATGGGTCTCTGAACTTCCTGGTAATGTGCAACCAGAGTGCCTTAAAATGTGACTAACCAAGTGGATCCAAACTCAGACCACACCCCGACTCAAGATGTCCTTACTCAGATAACACAACTTGCTCTCATCAGCTGACTGGTTTAGTTACAAGCAGCTACTCAGGGTTTAAACAGCTTGTAAAAAGAATTTGAAATTTGAAAGGAATCTGAGTACATTAATCAGATGTGGGTAATAGGAAGCTGGGTGTCCTTGATAAAGAGATATTTCATGACAAGGGTAAGAGCAATTAAATGGATCCCTCACCTGAAAGAAGACAATGACCTTATTCCCATTGGTGGCTGCCCCTCTACCTGGTATTTGTCTCCTCTTTTCCCCATCTCCCCTCCCCAGTCCTGCTCCAAAAATCAGCTGCTAGTCTATGACTGGTGTGTTGGTTTGGGTTCTGCATGTCAGATACATTCTACTTGGATATAGTTTCAAGTCCTGGCAGATTCATTCCTGCTGTGGGGTCATACAGGTCTCTGCTTGCTCACTGTATGCCCTATAGGCATGTAAGAAGAATATGTACCCTACCATTCAGTGAGGGCCAGCTAAACATGATGTGACCAGAGCTTGCACTCTCTTAAGGAAATAGTCAGTGAAGTACACTGTGGTCATTTCAGAAATTTAGATATTTTAACTTCAGCTCCCTCAGACCTACCCCATTTGGTTTCTTCTACCTAGATTTTGTGCAAGGATCTTAACATATATCCACCCATCTCCCCTGTCCCATGATACCACAACACACATACACTTGAACTGTCTTAGCCTGAAATTCTTTTTTCCAAAGCATATTAAAACTCTAAAACACAGTGTTTTGGTTTGTTCAACCTACTATTTAAAATACTGTAGACCAGGTAGCTTTTGAATAATATAAATTTATTTCTCACAGTTCTGGAGACTAGAAAGTCCAAGATTGAGGCACCAGCAGATTTAGTATCTGCTAAGAGCCTGTTTCCTTGTTCTTATGGTGTCCTCACATGGCAGAAGGCACAGGCAACTCTCTGGAACTTGTTTTATAAGGGAACTAATCACAATCATCAAGACTGAGCCCTCATAACCTACTCATTTCCTAAAATCCCTATCATGGTCACAGTAGAGATTAGGTTTCAACATATGAATCTTAGTGCAATGCAAACATTCAAACCAGAGCACATGGTATACAGTGAAAGTAGCATGCACAGGAAAGAAAAGGAGCTTTTGAGCCACATAGATTTGGTTTGAATCCTAGAATATGAGGTAAAGCGGCCACCTCCTCAACTCAACCCTGTGCAAGACTGGACAGATAGCTCACAGCTAAAGAGCAGGATTTCTAAAAGGGACTAAACCAATAAAACCTTTATAATAACTTCTCTCCCATCTTTATTAAGGAGGCTACAGGAAAGAAAAGACAATCACATGGGAAGGGGTCTTTTTCCTCCCATTCCATGCAATCAAGAGCTCCTGAGTCCCTCCCCCCTTCCCCTCACACCCTCATCCTCCTAAGTTAGTTAGGGATTGGTCAGGCTCAGCACAGTCACTGAACTGGCAGATATGCCCAATGATCCAGAGGTATGGGAGAAAGGGGGCTGGAAGAGAATGAGTGGGAGGTTGGTTGGGATGGAAGGAGACATCCTGACTTCCTACTAGTCAACATGGGAAAAAGATAGTAACTTTCCCAGAATGGATCAATCAGTCAAGGAGATAGAGTAGAAAGTAGCTGAGACCTAAACCACCTAGATATGGCCACTCCAAAGTCAATCAATTGAGGTAAAGGAACCACAGTGGAATAGACTGAGAAATGGACTTCACATGTGCAGTAAGGATAATGAAGGTACTTCAGGGAGATCCCCACTACCACCACTAGCCCAAGAACCAATCCATGAACCCAGAAGACGATCCTCTTCTGACCACAGGCAGCACATCTTCCATGGATCGACCAACAGAAGAGAGGACTAAGCCAAGACAAGTGGCTGCCATCAACACATAGAAGGACACTCAGGTAAGGCCTTCCCCTACTTCCTGGCCCCACGTACCAACATTAGTGCTGCAGAGCCTAGGAATAGAGAGGGAGAGAGAAATGAGACCAAAAATGTAACCACAAGCTCAGATTACAAACTTGCAAGTCAAGCTAAATGTATTTGGATGCTCTAAGTTTCCTTTAAAATTCTGTCTTCTCAGGTGGTGTGTCCAAGACAAAAAAAAAAAGTAAAAAAAAAAAAAAAAAAAAAAAAAAAAAGTATCATATACTTGTATTTTTCTAACACAACACCCTTCTCTTAAGCCTGTTATTCTCCCTCTGCCACCTTGGCCACACTTCTTACCCTCCTGAACAGTCTTCCTCCTCTGGAGGTGTGATGACCTTATCTCACAGTACTTGGAGTTAAGAAATCTCTGGTGCAAGCCCTTGAATGTCAGTTTCCTGGCACTGAGAAGTAGGTGGGACATCAGCTTGGCCAGGGAAGTAGTAAATCATCTATTCCACCCTTTTCGTGACCATGGACTTGGTTACAAGAGAAAGAGAACATGCCTTTCATGTTCCTTCTCACCCTAGAGATCTAAGCTTAAATGTCACTTTCTCAGGGAGGTCCACGCTACCCATGTTTTACAAAGTAGGTGGTGCCCTGTATTATTCTTTGCACATTTCCTGTTATTTCCTTTACAGTCTTAATCAGGATGTGAACTTATTTAATGAACTTATTTGTCGAATTATTCCTTATCTATGTCCTGCCCCTGCTCCACTCCCTGAGGTCAGACCCCTCTCTGCTTTATTTCTCTTGTGTGTGCGGTGTAATTAAATCTGAGCTCTTTATATTTGTTATATCTTGTTTCTTAAGGTTCTGGGCCATGAATGTGAAAGCTTGTTTCCCCTGTTTAAAGAATATGAAATAAATTATCTTCTTAGTTTGGTCCTTCCTGTTGCTGTTTGCTTTCTTTGGCAGAGAAAATGTGAAATAAATTTTAATTTTTTTAACTTACAGTAGTCATTAATATAAACCACAGAAATGGTAAGTTTCAATACCTGATGTTCTATGAATAATTACTGGGTGGAGTTATCCACACGAGGCAATTTTCTACTTTCCCCAGTAGATAAAACCCCAAAAATGTATTACTGTAGCAGCCTATTTCCTTACTGAGACAAAAGGAAAGACAACCCCTGAATTAACATCAACCATTCTCCTGCACTCTGTATTCTTCCAGAGAAGAGCCCAATGTGCTGGGAGACACACCAAATGTTAGGTTAGTGACATGTTTGACACCAACACGTGTGGAAAAAAATATGTGTGTACACAAACTATAATTTGGTAGCATCAGCAGGAATTGTTGAACTGAAAAAAAAAAAAGAAACTATATTTAAACATGGTGCTTGGTAGTTACATCAACAGCATTGGGAAGGAGCTATGCACTAATTTGGGAAAATTTTTCTCATTTTCCTATTGACCTTGGCACAGCAGAATGAATGGATTCCATTGAGATGTGTGCTCATCCCAATCCTGCTATCTTGAGCAAATTCAGTGGTCAGCTACTTGTTTAGTTCCTGTCATGAGTTAGAGTTCACATGAAAAAGTATGATCTTCCAGAACTAAATAATTTTCATAGACAGAAAACCAAATAGCCACCTCTCCTGACAGCTAAAATAGAGGCAGTGACATATAGCACCATTTTAGAAAGTGCCCGAAAGCTCAACAGCCCTAGTTGGGCTTCTGAGAAGCTCTGCCTGGTCCCAGATGGTTACTCCTTGGAAGCATTTACCAGACATGACAGAGGAGAGAGTATGTCATGGGACTGACCTAAAGAGACCAGAGTAGACTAGTAGATCTTTGTTCCAAGGGGCCCAGCACTCACAGTATCACATTACTCGTGCAGACCCTCAGGCCACTCCTGAACTACTGCCTTAGTCTTATTAAAGGATGAGAAGTACTCATTGATTTTGTAGATCCTCTAAATAAACTTTGGAGAAAAATGAGTCTGAAAAATGCGAACTCACGGAGGACAAAGATGGAGCCTGATTTATTTATTTTTAACCACCAGTGCCTGTAGAACAGTAAGCCTATGATATATTTGTTGATTAAATGAGTGGGTAAAATGAAGGATTAAGGCATTTTGTGGCAGACACAGTCTTGGGCCACACAGACCCCCTTTTATTCATTCATCCTATCTACCATCTATTATCCACATCACATCAAATAGGATATTAGAGGCCTAAGTTTTGAGTCTTGCTCTGTTTTCCTTTGATGGGCGGATCACCTCAGCACTATGCCTGCTTCTTCAGTTGGAGTGAATAATACTTGCCTGAACATCTACTCTGTGGTGATTCAAAGGAGGCAAAAGAATTGTATTTTGTTACAGATTGAAATTATCCATGCACAGATTCCAAGAGTCTCAGCTCTCCTGACTGTATGTGACTCATGACATTCAAATCCAGGTCATCCTCCCTTTCTCAATGATCTTCTGGGCCAATTCAGTCCACGTACAGTTTAGGATTAGATTACAGAGCATCTTACCCTACTTAAGTCAGCATGAAAGTCAAAGATAAGGCAAAGGCCATAAGAATTCAGTGAATGCCTTGGGTACTCAAGGGCCTATTGGCTGTATGGGTTACAGTGCTCTTACCTACCCTGTGGCTCCTGCTAGAGATGGGAGCAGCTGGGTGTTGCCCTCCAGAATCTCAACCAGCTTTTCTTGGCGGGATTGATGCCTGTCGTTGAAGTCACTGAGCCAGACAGAATGCTCCCAAAGCTCCCATTAGAAGTGGCACAGCCGGATGCAGTGGCACATAACTACTCCCAGTAGCTCAGGAGTCTGAGGCAGGAGGATTCCAAGTTCAAATCCAGTCTGGGTCATTTGAATCAAGCAAGGGCTTGATTCAAAATAAAAAATAAAAAATGCTGGGAATATAGCTCAGTGGTAGAAACTGTCCCCAACCCCGGGGTTTACTCCTCAGTACTCCTCCCCAAACACACAGAGCTGCTGCCCACAATGTATCAGGGCTCCTGAAATCAACACAGTATTTGAATCCCAAGGCTGGTCTCTCATCACTACCACCTGGACCTTCATTATGTAAATGAGTTATCTGCTGGCCAAGTCCTGTGGGTGAACAGACTGTAAAGGGAAGGAAATGTTGGCTGGAAGCTGGTACAGCAGCACTGAAGCCAGGAGAGCTGCTGCCCCTCCCCCATTGCCTCTCTGCCAGGCATTTCAGTCCTGACCTGCTACATCCGGGGCACACCATTCCTGCTGCACAGCCAGATGTCAGGGCGAGGTGGTGGGTAGCCTAGCTGAGGGTGGAACCAGAGAGGGAAAGCTGTGGGCTTGGGTCCAGGTAGGACCGTTGACAGAGCCAGGAGAGCCAAAGGGTTTCCTCCTTCAGACTCTGAAACAGGAAAACAAATCTGTTAAACAGAAAGCCTCCAAGCTCCATGACCTGCCCTCAGTGCCACAGACAGGGAGTGCCTATGTCCACCAGGAGACCCGACAGTGACCTGGTCATCAGGATCAGAGAACAGCCCTCCAAGACACAACTGGGCTGCCCTGCCGTCCCGGGCATGGTGTGTCTGCAAAATTTCCAACTCATTTCCTGAGATAAGAAAGACATTTATTAAGGCATGCTGGAAATTAAGAACAAGTGGCAAGAGCCTCCTAGGCCCTGGTCCATGGGCCTGCCTGCCAACACCTTCCTAGTGGCGTACAAAGAGTAGGACAAGAACGCAGCCCTTGTGGAAGCTGCTCTGTTCTCTCTGCTGCTAGGCCCTGGACTCTTTCTCTTCCCTCTGACGCTTTCAGCCCTGCCTGGGTCCAGAGGGGTTTGGAGAACATTTGACCAGAAGCCTTATAGTGGGAATCATGGCCTAGCAGGGAACACCTGGGAGGCCACCTGGACACAAGTAAGGGAGCGTCAGGGGGACACCAAGGCACTGCCTCGAGCCTTTCTTCTCCCACCCTTGCTCTCCGACTGGACAGCTGCAGGCCCCTCCTTTCAGTCTGCCATCCTCGACTTCCACCTTCCCCCAGCCCAGTCTCCATTCTGCAGCCAGAAGGAGCATTTTCAGGCACAAATCCAATCACGTTGCTACCCCACATAAACCTGCTGCAAGACCCTCAAACTCCATCCCGAACTCCCTGACATGGCTTTGAAGTTCCTATGATCAGCCCCTCAGCTCTCTCTGAGCATGAATTTCCTCATCTGCCATATCACGCCCAATGTGCACACAGCTGATCCAGCCTCTTGTAGTTCTGGGAATCCATCCCACTTACTCCTGCCTGCAGAAGGTTGCTTTGAGCTTGCTGTTCCCTCAGCTTGGAATACCCTCACCAGCATGTCCTGGTCCCCACAAACCACCAGGCTGCCTGACCAACGCCTACTCATTCTTCCATGTCTGTATGCCCCACAGTTCTTGGAACACCCCCCAAGAGAACACTCACCACAGTGGAGAGCAATCACCTCCGTTCCCAGAACACTGGACAATCAACGCTATGGGACACTTTGTCAGACCATGAGTCTGGCACTTAACAAATGTGTGACCAATATTTCTTAGTTGAAAGAAGTTATGAATTCATTAATAAAAGGCCCAGAAAACAATTTGACCTTTGCCCCAGAGCAGCCCTACCATCATTTTACTCTAAGACTCCCTCCAAGCATTATTTGAGGGGATAAGCGTAATGCTTGGGACTCTGTCCCTTGTCCTCTGTGTTGTGGGAGAAGAGGTGAAGGTTCTCAGGAGTTCTGGGAGAGAAGGAAGAACTTGATTCAGGACCACAGGGGTTCAGCAAGTGCCAGTCAGGGGCATAAACAGAGGTTTGTTTAGGATACACATTCACAGAAGAATGGGGACAATCTCAACACAGTTCTGGGGTTCCTGGCCCTTCTTTTATAGGAAACGTGGTGAGGGGTGGATATAGGAATGTATAGGTAGGAGTGATACCTAGCTGGTATCCTCGAGACAGATTCTGGTGGTCTGGTCAATTTCCAGATCCTTGGGCCAATGTGGTCTTTATTATCTGATCAACAGAAAATGCCATAAAGTCCCCTAGATTTTAGGTTCCTCAAGACATCAAACCTTTCTTTGCCTAATCTACTTATTGGGAGGTTAATCAATAGTATGTAAGTAGATTTATAGATTTCCCAGGAATTTGGGAATAACAAGACTGGAAGAGAGACTGACTTAGGCCCTGAATATATGGAACTTCTGAATTAAAATCTATTTCCCTTGTTCTTCTTCCATGTCTCATTTCTTCCTATTTCTTATTTCTTCTTTCCTACCTCCCTCCACCTGTCATTTTCTCTCCTAGTCTGAACAGTTGTATTATATGGAGTAGGGACCTGGTGTGTGGTGTGGAGAAGGTCAATCAATGAAGAAAATATGGACTGGAAAACAGTCTGGCTGGGGTCAACCAGTGTGGAGTACCCCAGAAGCCAAGGAAGATTCCTGAGATTCTTTAGAGGTTATATTTCTTACCTCAGGGGAGTAATTAACCATTTCTCTGGGACGCCAGGACATGAAGACTCTATTTAGAACACTCTGCTATATACAGACACCCTCACAGGGCTTAGGGACTAAGGTGGTTCACCCAGGACACAAAGTGAACCAGGGGGATGGCAGAGAGGGTGAGCTGAGAGTTCTGAGACACTTCAGGTGGCAGCTGTCAGGCAACAAAATGCATCTTTTCCCATGTGGCTTTGGGGCAGTCAGCTCAGTGGCCTGTCATCATGTTCCCCCACACACCCCCAGCCCCCGCCACCCTAACCTACTAGTCACCATAAAGCTTAAGCCAAGAGACCAGCACCTGTTTGTCTCTGAGCCTCCAGGTAAAACTCAAGTGCACATTTTAAGACCAAATAATGGATTTATGAATCAAGGTTTCATTTTAAATTCTCACGTAAATGTTAATCATTGGCCAAATGGCCTGAGCCTGGATCCCTGACACCCAGTAAAAGTCAAACACGTGATTTGTTATTGGTGTTGGAGAGAAGCCAAAGAGCCTCATCCTCTATCACAGACTGTGGGTGGAGTTAGAAGTCATAAAGTTACAAATGTCTCCTGATGCTTTTAATGAAGATGAATAGAGTCGTTGTCAGAAGTTACACTAAATGAGTTTTAGGGAACAAATGTCCACTCTGTTATTAGGAGGGAGTGATCAGAAGATTGGGCAGAGAAAGCCTGCAGTCCTTCATTTCCAGGCTGTGAGATACACTCAGCTCCCTCTTGGGGACATTCCTTTTTCTCCTGTTGCATTCCCAGCTTTCCATGCTAGCTGGGCTTCCTAATTTGGAAGTCACCACAGAGCAAACCCTGACAATAAGCAAAGAGTGTCCTGCTGTGAACTCCCTGAGAGGCAGCCTCCAGCCCCTACACAACAGCAGCTTCTGTTAACCCCCACTAGCCTCCGATGCTTCTACGTGGAATGAGGGCTGAGGCTCTGGCTGGGTCTTCTCCCCACTCACTGAAGCTGTCAGAAGGCTTTTACCAGCCTCCTTAAGGGTATCCCCCGGAAGACTCGGACAAAAGGCAGCATGAGATTTGATGCCTGTTCCCTGTGGGTTGTGATACCTCTTTTCATTGGTATTTTTCTCCGAAATTGATGGAGTTTCCTTGTTGTCCATCTCCTGATCCTCCCAAAGACATTGAGAGACAGGCTTCATGCAGCATAGTTGTCGCCTCTCCTTTTGTCCTCTACCAGCTCTTTCCTACTGTCCATCCTCTCAAGGAGAGGCAGTGCCTGGAGTCTCACCTGGAGGCATTCCATTTCCTAAGCACCTGCCTGATACCCAACATGCTGCTGGACTCATCAAAGGTAGACAAGCAGAGATCGTGCTGCCCAAGAGAGAGTGAGCAAAAGAGAGACTGCCGAGCAGAGGAGAGCAGAAAAAGGGGTCTGTCACTCATCATTTGCTCTTATTTTAGTTCTTTCTTTTGAATTCAGGCAGGCAAGTGTCCCCAGCTCCTGTGTCAGGATCTGAGATTATCCCTTGATCTAGCCTCATCTATTAGACATGGCAGGTAGGTAATGGGCTCACAAGTCACAGTGGCATTATCCAAAACTTCTATTTGCATTTATGGCATAAATATTATTTTATCACTAAAGGATAATTCAACTAAGAATACAAATCATCCCTCATCTCCAAATCACAACTAATGTTACTCTTACCTATTCCCTTTGATTGACTTTATTAAGTTTTTTATTTTGGGATTGGACACAAAATTCCAAGGGCAGAAAATTCCTGTTGAAATCACCATGGATTCCTGTGGTTCGTTGTGTGTTGATTTTCTCCCACCTCCAGTCTGAGAGCTCCTTGAGGGAACATGTCTTTTGCTGGAGGATCTCAGCGATTTAGTAGGTGTTTGCTAAACATTTGTTAAGTGAATAAATTTTTCCCAGTCTGAACCTTGCTCTAACTGTATGCTTAAATCAAGAGCGGTTCATTGTTATTATTTTGATTTAGAATAAATTAAAATTTTCATGGAAATAGAATGCATGGCCAGAATAGAGCATCAGAAGGTCATCCAGAAGATCAAAGACCAAAGTTGGAAGGGAACATTTTACATTGAGTAAACATACAGAAGGGACGGGGAGAGGGAAATGATGGGCTGAAGCAGTGGTTGAGAAGTGGCCTATGAGTTGAGAGGGTGTGCCAAGGAGGTCCACAGAGTTGAGACCCAGCACCTATTATGGGGAATAAGTGTGGTGGCTTAATGGAAACTCAGCATACTGAATGTGAACAGCTGTTCATAGGTCTTCAGCTGCCTTGTGGTCTTACCGTCGAAATTCTGCTTTGCTTTTGAAGATACAGTCATCATACCTAAAGGGGGATTGTATTCTGGGCAAAAGCAGCAGTGACCATGTGACTCTAGCTATTATCTTACATAGCTCAGAGAAGAAAATCAAAGGCAGTAGAATTTCTGCTCCTTGGCACATATTGGATCCAAACTATAGTTCTCTTTCATTATCATTTATATTGTCTATTTCCCAATGCATCCTTACATTTTTACCCATGGTATGGTCTTTTTCATTCACACTTAAAACTAAATGCCTTGATTCCTTCTCAAAGGAAGACTTTAGGAAGAACTCTATTTGCCAACAAATTAAGCTCAGAAGAGACTATTAACTTAGTGACAGAATGCCTGCTTTTCCAGTGGACATGATCCTCCTCTATAATGGAAGCACAAGTGGGACTGTACTGGAGTGACTACCAAATAAGGAACAGAACTTTGAGCTGTCATGTCACATTGCCCACACTGGCCCACAGAAACAGTGCAGGTCGTATCCCAGCCAGGCAAACTGAGTTAATGCTTCCATACCAGTTCTAAGCTTCTCTAGTAATTCTTGATCAAGCCTGAATTTGGAAGTGCTGGGGCTCTGTAAGCCTTGGATTTAAAAGATTAATCCCATGTTATCATGATATAAAGATGTTTTCTAAAGGGTCACACTAAGCTTTTTGTGAAGATACAATGAGTGTGATGGATAAAGTGGATATGAGTTTCCAGATTGTAAATGAGTTAGATAATGACAACAGAGAAGTCATAAATATCTGGAAATAAGTAATAAAGTGCAGATTTTGGAAGTACTTCCAACAAATCACCCTTGCTTGAATCTCATCCATCTCTTAGAGCCCTCCTATCTAATCATCCTAATCCTGTGGAAAAATCCTTCCTAGTTTCCTTTGTCCCTGGCCACAATTATAGTCCAGGTCCTCATCACCTCACGCCTGGATTATTGCAAGGCCTCCTCATCGGTCTTCCTGTCTCCAGTCTCCCCCTGCCTCCAATCCATCCTCCACACTATCACCAGCTCAGGGCCTTACACTCCTAACATATCACTTTGGACGTGCTCTAGTTCTGCTCAGAACTCTGAGTTTCCCATCGTCTTCTGGGTGAAGTCCAAGACCACAGTCTGGCAGTTTAGGTCTCTCGGGTCCAGCCTAACTGCCCACATTTCTCTCTAGCTATTTGCCAGGTGAGGTGTTCACTCTCTAGTCCAAGCAATCCTGTCCTTATGTTCATTGAGCCCCCCAGCTACCTCCTATCCGCTCATCCTTAGTAGGTCTTGCCCCACTCCTGTCTGTCCCAGCTCAAACTATCTACTGCAGCTCTGTCCCCTAAAACATCCCCAATCTGTCCAGCCCCTCCTGTTCTATTAGACTTGCTTTCTTGTATTGCTTATTCTATTGTAATAGAAACTTCCCAGAGATAAAGTAATTTGATTCAAGCGAGAGATTAGGGGGATTTCAGGTACCCAGACTTAGGATAGAGGATCAATTTTGAGGTCAGAGGGTCACTTAGATGACCACAACTCAGACCTGTCTTTCTGTCTACTTTGCCTTTATCTCAGGAAGGTATCTTCTTAGTAGGAGCCCTGTTGGTAGACAGCTACAGGGCTGTGCTCCCTGAAGACACCAGACAAGGGTTGTAATAATTCCATGTGACTCTTGTGCTGCTGGACAATTCTTCAAACACCCTTTGTGGATTTTCAGGCTCTTCCAAGTCCTTCCCTTGTTCCCAAAGCCTCCAACCAAACCTCACTTCTTCAGGCTTATCTATGGCTTTCCTGAGACACTTGGGGTCATAGACAGGGCCTTTCTCTCTCTCTCTCTCTCTCTCTCTCTCTCTCTCTCTCTCTCTTTCTCTCTCCATTTCACCCTCTCCCTTTTTCAACCTTCATTTATTCTCTTTTTTCTCCATCTCTGAGGTAGGAGCACTCATCTTGCTGTTCCTGTACTCTCAGTTCTATACCATCCTGTCCCGGGCTCCAGTAATTGTCTTTTCTGTTTTACAGCTTTCCTCTCCCTTGGCCTCGTTCTCTTTGCCTATGAGGGAGAAATGGATGTTCCATGGATTACAAAATACAACAAAATAAATGCTTTGACCTTTCTTATTCCTTCGAGAAGTTCTGTTTTTCAAGTTTATTGAAAAAGCAAGATTCTAATGAAGTCTTTGACTCCTCCCTCCCAACATCCAAGTCAAGGAGATCTTATACCTCCTTCTGGTCTCCATTGGCCTCATCATTGACTGAATTCTTATTATATTTAAATGCAATATAATATTGCGTGTGTGCAATGAAACAATTCATACTCACAAACATAAATGATGATGTACTGTTGTGATTCCAAGGCTTGTGCTGATGAGGTACCTTGGACCCACAGTGAAATCACAGGAGCATAAAAGAATATTTTAATTTCCAAGGGAGAGCACAGTATCTAGTAATTTTAAGTTATTTGGATCTAACAAACAAAGCTACTAGGTATTTGGTTTTGTGTTGAGATTGCAGAATTTGCTGAGACACTAAGAGAACCATGAATTGAGAGAGTTTGTGAAACTCCAATATACAGATTTCAAAGAATGTAATGATCATCTATGTGCCTACGATACAGCTCAAGGAAAGAGCATTTGAATACTGTTTAAGTTCCTGAGATTCTATTCCTAGTGAATTCCTCTCCCCACAGTCCCACCCTTCCCAGAAGTGACTATTAGTTTGAATTTTTGCATTAAGTCTCCCTAGCTTTTCTTCAGTTTTTATCATAGCTGGTTGCATTCTTTAAAACATATGTGCATATATTCATATTGTTTAGATTTGCAGGTCAGCCCTCATCATGTTTTGCATTGACTGTCAGCCAATATGGCTGAGTGTTCCACCTCTCAGTTTATCTTCTATCATTCTGCATACTTCTTTAGATTTGACCAGGTCTCTTCACTCCCAACCGTCAGGGACTCCCCATCCGTTACTGATTCAATTCGCTTCACAACCTTAACAGTCTCCGCTTCACCAAGTCCCTTCATTTCTCTGAGTCCCAACTTGTTTTTTTTTGTTTGTTTGTTTGTTTGTTTTTGGTGCTGGGAATCGAACCCACAGCCTTGTGCTTACAAGGCAAGCACTCTACCGACTGAGCTATCTCCCCAGTCCCCCAACTTCTTTATCTATAAAACAGGGATGACTGTACATACCCTGAAGGATTGTTTTGAGAATCAGATGTGACAATCATGTAAGCTGTGTGCCAGGGAGTCCGGCAGGTAGTAGAAAACACAATATATCCAAGTACCTCTTATTTTTATTACCTCTCCCTGAGCTGTTCTTTTAAAATTATTTTTATTACTCTTTTCTGAACTCTTCCCTAAGGATAGCACAGGGTCCTGTGCATATAGTGAATATTTGGTAAATATATGTTGAATGTGGAATAAACCAGTCTCAAGCAACACCCAGGAGCTGATCATGTCCAGGCTGGGTGCTCCTATTAATTGGTCTTTGAAAAACTCCCAAGGGAAGATGATATTGCCTACTTTGAAAGGAGGGAGGATGCTGATGCTTTCTCTTACTAAGGACAGTAAATAAGATGTTATAGGGTCTTTAAAACATTTTCAGTAGCAGTGTGTGGGTACAGCTTGGCTGAGCTGCTCCCCCAGCTGGCTTTTGTCAAGTGTTAGCTGGCTGCCCTCAGAGCAGAGCTGCCTGCTAGGGAAGACCGCAGGATTAGCTGGGGCCCCAACCGGAGGCCCATTCCTCTGATGTGCATCGTTGCCTCCGGGCCTGGAATCCATTCCTTGCTCAGTTGCCAAAGGACTATTTTAGATCCTGTAGAGTTGGCAGGAGTCCTGGTATGCCCACGTCTCCGTGTGTGAACTGCTTGTCACTTGCCTCTTCCCCTGGGCTATTTCAAAGAGGATGAGAGAAATTAATGGCTGTAAATGACTAAGGCCCTCTAGATATGCTTTCATTTATGTTTAATTTTGACAGGTTGTCTCCTTATTGAGAAATGGCATGTTTCTTATCTTTTGAGAAAAGATTGTTCTCACTAATTTGAGAATTGGTGCTCTGCATGTGCTGGAGAGACATAACATGTAATCAGATTCAGCAAAAATACACCCCTAGAGGACTGCGGTCCCTACAGAACCACTTCATTGCTGCCTCTCCAGCTCCACTGCCTGAGCTTCCAAAAGAAAGCTCACCATTTATTCTCTACGAGTGCCATGCTCGTACTAAAAAGTCATACACATACTAAAGACCAGAGAAATGTGTACGCATGTGTAATGTGGTCGACTTCACTGCATATGTGTATGAATATAGTCTTACACAACAAGTCAACAGAACAGGGTAGTATTCTATGATAAGAAGTGTATATTAACTTAGTCAAAGAGTGATAAAAGTTTATTTTCTGTCTCGCGCTGCACAGAGTGACTTATCAAATGTCAATGGTTATGCTAACATTTACTTTAGGAAGGAGATAATTACAAGGGTTGAAAAGCCTGTTGAACCCATCAGATTGTCCACACATCAGCTGGTCTCCATCCAAACCAGTTTCTAATCCAAAGCAGGAAAGGCTTTACTTTAGAGGCAATGGAGGTCATAACCTTTTGGGTTTTGTACTTAACAAGGTTCCATGGCCTTAGTGACCCCAGCCAAGTTTCATGTTGCTTCTGGACTTCTGAATGCAGTTGGGCTGATAATGTCAGCAGGCCAGGGTGAGAGACCCAATGGTTCTAGATGCACTCAGATATGCTTTGCCTTTTGCAAAAATAGTTGCAGGTAGCACCAACCTCCTTTTTCCCATTGACACTCTTTTCTGAAGTGCTTTGTTTTAATTTCAGATAGAACTTCATTTGGTAGTGGCCTCTGTCACAAAGGGTTTGTCCTGCCCACACTTGATATTTTTACTTAAGTAAATAATTGCTTATTACAATGGGTCAACTTACTCTTTAAAAAACATTTTTCAATGTGGTGTATATAGACTCAGCCATAAAAAAGAATGAAATAATGGCATTTGCCAGGAAATGGATGGAAATGGTGAATATCATGCTAAGTGAAATAAGCCAGTCCCAGAAAACCAAAGGCTAAATGTTCTCTCTGATATGTGGATGCTAACCCACAACAAGGAAGAATAGAAGTCCACTGGATTAGACAAAGGAGAACAAAGGGAAGGGAGGGGAAATGGGAATAGCAAGGACAGTAGAATTAATTAGACACAACTTTCCTATCTTTACATCTGAGTACACAACCAGGGTAACTCCACATCATGTACAACACAAGAATAGGATCCTAATTAGAATAAATTGTACTCTCTGTACGTGTAATGTGCCAAAATACACTTGACTGTCATATACATCTAAAAAGAACAAATTTTAAAAAGAAAAATACATTTTTTGTAAAATGATCTTTCGTGTGCCCAAAAATCCTTGTAATTAATCTTTTTTCCCTATTATGTAATCTCTGACTTTTTTTTTATTTAGCTTTTAATTTTTTACAGACTGCATTTTGATTCATTGTACACAAATAGGGTACATCATTTTATTTCCATGGTTGTACACAATGTAGATTCATACCATTCGTGTAATCATACATGTACATAGGATAATGATGTCCGCCTCATTCCACCATTTTTCATACCCCTTCCTTCTCATTTTCTTTTACATATTCTAAAGTTCTCCCATTATTCTCTCATTCCCCACCCCCATTATATATCATCCTCCACTTATCAGGGAAAACATTCAGCCTTTGGTTTTTTGGGCTTGGCTTATTCCCACCCTCCAACTTTCTTAAAATACTTTTCCTTAAAAACCTACTTAGAACACCTACATAGCTTTGTTTACCAATCATCTAGTATTTCAGATTTAAACTTTGGTGCTTTCAGTCAAGCCCCACTTTCCAGAAAGAGTAGGTGGCAGTTATTCTCCTCTGACATTTGTTGACTGCTTCCATCTGATAGGTACCACGTGGGATCCCAAAATAAAACTCCCCTGGATGGAAGCGAGGCCTTTGTAAGCTAACTCTCTGTAGTAGCGTCGGGTCGGGTCATTGCTACAGAGAGGCACCCTGGGTAGGGACTGATCCCTTTTCTTGAGGAAGTCAGAGAAGACTCCACAGGGAGATGACATTTAAGCTTGAACTTGCAAGAGTTGACTGGGCCAAAGCGAAGGAAGGAAGTGCTTTGAGGTTGTTTTAGCCAGCTATTTTGCTGCTGTGACTAAATGACCTGACCAGTACAACCGTAAAGGAGGAAAGGTTTATTTGAGGGCTCATGGTTTCAGAGGTCTTAGTCCATAGAAGGCTGGTTCCATTCTTCAGGCTCCAGGTGAGGCTGAACATCATGGCTCGGGAGAGAGTGGTGGAGGGAAGTGGCTTAGGAGGTGACCAGGAAGCAGAGAGAGACTCCACTGCCAGATACAAATATATGTACCCTAAAGCCACGCCCCAATTCCCACCTCCTCCAGCCACACCCCACCTGCCTCCAGTTACCACTCAATTAATCCCAAGAGGGCTTAATTAACTGATTAGGTTAAGACTCTCAAAACCCAATCATTTCTGTCCCGAATCTTCTTACATTGTCTCACATGTGAACTTTTGGGGGACACCTCACATTCAAACCATTACAGAGGTTAAAGACGTATTTGCATGAAAACACAGGGATAATAAGGGAGTATTCAGTGGTGCAATTTGGGAAGTGGCCATTTGTGAAGTGCACTCACTTGCAGCGCGCACACACACATGCGCGCACACACACACACACACACACACACACAATCAAACATCAATTCCATACCAAGCACTGGACCAAATATGTTTTTCATTATATCATTTCATTATCATGACAACCAATGCTGTGAGGCAGGATGATTTTAAATCACTGAATTTTGCAAATGAGGAAGGTGTTGCCACTCACTGATGAGGCTCCACATGTTCAGGAATCATCCCAGGTCCTGGAATCATCAGTTGTCACTAACATCAAAGATTTTGCTCTTAGTGACTGTCTATGCAGGCTCAGGCAAGGTGGGTTAGGGTCCTTCCATGCCATGTAAGACTTTGAGCTTTGTCCCATTGGCAGTGGGATGCCACCAACATTTGCCACAAGACAGTGAGTGACATACAGTGATTGTTTTGAAACGACAAAAGTAAAAGCAAGAAAGTGAAGGAAGGATGGGCGTGGGAAGAGTAGACACAGGAAAAACAATTAAGAGGCAATGAGCTGGGCATGGTGGTGCACACCTGTAATCCCAGCAGCTCAGGAGGCTGAGGCTGGAGGATGGCGAGTTCAAAGCCAGCCTCAGCAAAAGGGAGGTGCTAAGCAACTCAGTGAGACCCTGTTTCTAAATAAAATACAAAATAGGGCTGGGGATGTGGTTCAGTGGTTGAGTGCCCCTCAGTCTGATCTCCTGTACCAAAAAAATAAAATAAAATAAAATAAAAAAGGAGGCAATGAAAACAGTCCAGGGACGGGATGGCAAGAATCTGCTACAAGGCAGGAAGGACGGAGCTGCAAACACAGATTTGGGAGATAATTCAGAAATAAAATGGGAAAAGTGGAGAAGCCAGTTGTAGGTATGTATGTGGAGGATGGGGCAGGGATTCCCCAGGGTCTGTAACAAGCCATGAAGCCTGTGTATTTAAGCTAGTTTAAGAAATGAATGTGTCACATGAACTTACAGAGGCTTAATGAGAGGCAGAGAATTGGGTTTGGAAGTGTCGCAGCTAGAAGGCCTGAATTGCATCAAACTGCTCCTGTGGCAACCCTGCTGCAGTCACCTCTGGCCTTGGGTTCTGAGGTGTCCACATGTTAGTTTCCCATTACTGCTACGAAACGTTACCTCAGATTTCATAGCTGTTAAAATGAGTAAGTTTATTTTTACAGTTCTGGAGGTCAGAAGTTTGAAATGGGTCTCACTGGAATAAAATCTAGATTTCGGTGGGGCTGTCCTCCTGGAGGGCTCTGGGGATTGTGATTTTCTTTGCCTTTACCAGATTCTAGAGGCTGCCAGCATCCTTAGCTCAAGGCACCTTCCTCCATCTTCAAAACCAGCCACATGCCATCTTCAAATCTCTCTCCCGCTCTGTCTCCTGTTTTCACCATCACGTCTCCTTCTCTCCTTCTTCTTCCATTATCATACCACCTCCTCTGCACTTCCTGCCTCCCTCTTGTGGTTACATCAGCCCTGCCCAGATAATCTAGAATAATCTCTCCATTTCCAAATCCATAACTTGGTCACATCTGTAAAGCTCTTTTGCCAAGTGAAGTCCCATATACACATTCAGGTTCTGGGAATTTGGACATGGACATCTCTGGCAGGCTGTTGTTAGTTGGACCACAGTACTATGGTGTATCCATCAAGTTCTGGAATCAGGACTCTCTCCTATGGACCTTGTCTCTGAAATGCTTGTTGTCACTGCATCCAACCTCACCAGAGTGGCTGCAACACAGGCCCACTTCACCTCCAAAACTTCCAAGTCACAGCCTTGTGTGGTTTTTTGTGGTCAGAGAGTCTGGATCACATGTGCAAACTTCAGTTGCAAGTCAGGCAAGTTCTGACTTCTTTCTCAGGGACAAACTGACCCAATGCTCTTACATATATTTTATTTTGTTTTCTGATTCCTGATCTCCCATACGCTCTCTCTCTCTCTCTCTCTCTTTTTTTTTTTTTTTAACAATAAGTGACATTTTTCAACAGTATAGCTTGTTCCCACTCTGACTCCAAAGTCTGGTTTTTATCTCAGGCCTGCTGCCGTGTTGGAGGACTTGACGTGCCTTCTGTGTTCTGTAATGTCTTCATCTGAGCAACAGGCCTGTAAAGATTGATCCTCCTTCGTGCTCATGCCAAATGTTTGCTGAATAGGAGTTGGTGCATTTTTACAGGAACTAGTGATTCAAGTCTGTTTTCCTTTTCTATATATGCAATTCCCTGTCTGCATTCCAGCTGTTGGCAGAGAAGCCCTGGTCAGCTGCCCCAGTTCGCTGCCTTTGCACAGACATGGTGGCGGCAGTTGGGGCTGAGAGCTGGGGCCATGTTGACCATCCTCTTTCCAAACTGCCTGAAGGGGTGCATATCTACACAGGCCCATGGAAGCATTTGGGAGACTTACTTTTCAGATTGTGAATCTCATGCAGGGAACTTACATGTTTTTAAGCTAAAAGTCAAGATGGTTTTGCTTAGAGTTCCTGTAACCTTTTGTTCTAATCTAAACCCACATTGCTTGATATGACACAGATTTCCTGAGTGACCCAGGCATCATTAGTAAGATGCACTTAGGCCTTTTTTTTTTTTTAATCTTTCTTTGTAAAATAAGAAAAACAATTTTTGTTGATCCACCAAAAACTATGAATAGAGTAATGGATGGATTTGTAGATTAGATGTTGTGCTTTTGAAACTGTCATGGATCTCATGTTTAAAGAACTATGTGTGTGTGTGTGTGTGTGTGTGTGTGTGTGCACCCATCATAAGCTGGTATGCCTATGCTTGTGTGATGGTGGTGAGGACCAGGGATGGAGAGTGGGAAATTGCAAATGGCAAAAACAGAAAAATATTCCAAGTATTTTATTGACCTCCTTGGACCAACCCTCACACCAAATGATAAAAAAGAACGATATGGCATATAACAGTTGTCAGTATTTGTTTCAGTTTCCTTTCTTCCTGGAAAGCAGTCCTTCCAGGCAGTTTTATTTCAGTCCTGAGTAGATAACTATGCTGCACAAGGAAAAAGAGAATCTTCTTCAGCAGGTGTTACAATCAAATAAAATTTGCAACAAAAGATACTCTGGCAGATATTCAAACACAGGCAATTCAGCCTGCAGGATGATTAGCTAGATGTGCTAGGCAGCAGTTCCCATAAATGACTGTAATTAATCATCTTTTAACACAGCTAAACCAACTCACACTGCTTCTTCTTAGAAGTTCCCTAGAATCTATAAATAGAATATGTTCAGCATTTCCCTGACATGGAAAATGCTGATTTGGAGGGAGTCTCATTCTCCCTCCAAAGCGTCCCCTTCCTTTTATCTTCTGTCCTAATTCCCTACTCCCTTCTGGTTCTTCCTCCCTCCTTATTAAAAGAGAAAATATATTGCATTTGATTCTCCCGAACACACACACACACACACACACACACACACACACACACACACACACACAGAGTGTGTCCATGTCTTTTCTTAAGATTTCCCAAAGGACACGTCCAACTGTCTCTGTTCCCCAATCTTACAGGAACCAACTGGGGTCAGGAGCCCTGGTGGCTAAGGACTAAGGGCTGAGGGGGTGAGAGGTGGGTGCCAGAAACTACACCAGAGCTTCTTTACCATGATACCTGTGCTTTGGTAGGAGAAGGTGAGGCAGGAAGGAGGTGGGGCCAGGGCTTGGAGAATGGATGTCAGCACCAGCTGGCCAGGAGGCTTACATCCCATCAAGGCATTGACCCTGTGGCCCCAAACTGTCATAAGAATAGTAAGGCCGTGGCTGGAACAAGTGGCCATAAACTTTTAAGACACACCCGCTCCACCCACAGCTCATTCAGAGCTGCAGGGAGATAGCAGAGCCAGACACTCCAATGCATAACTGCCTATGTGATCAAAATGCTTAAAGGTTGACTGTTAGAACCAAGAGGTGAACACTAAGCATTTGAAGAATTTGAGCATCTGAGGGAGGAGCAACAGAACAGCTGTGTATACCTGGACAGTGTCATGCCCTGCTCTCCAACCTCCCTGACAGCTTCCATACACTCCACTCTTTCTCCCTATTTTTAACCCCCCAGCCCTCATTGGAGTCTTACACTGTATGTAGACGATTCCCATGTTTGGGCACATATTAACATTGTCATTTTCCCCTCTTTATTTCGTAGACTAAAATTATTGAAACTTGAGAGGAAAAAGAGAAAATTTAAAACATCCCTACATCAAGGCCAGTGTGGTAAGAGCTGAGATAGAAGTCAAAGTCAGGATGAGCAGGAGGAGGGCTGGGGAGGCTGGTTAGACCCTTGTGTGGAGTTTGAATTTCATTCACTGTGTTCAGGAACCCTTCAGCTGGTCATGAGCAGAGGTGACACAATTTGGTAGTTTAAAAGATTGCCGTGGCTACTGTGGGGAAAGTTGTTCATGGATAGAGAGGAGTGGAAGCAAAAAGACCAGAGATGATTGTAATGCCCAGGAGCCAGGTGGTGTGACTTGATCTCCAACTAGGCCTAAGGTGTTTGAGAAGCAGCAGGAGAAGAGGTGAGATGAAGGATGCATTTTGAAGGCAGAGCTGAGAGGCCTTGTGTGGACTAAATGGGGGAATGAGGGAAAGAGGATAGTTAAGGATGACTGCAAGGTTTGGGACTGAGCTGCTTATGGGGAGGTGGGGAGGATTATGAGAAAGACAAGTTAGTGGGTAGAGAAGACGAGATCAAGGGGTTGACTTCAGATTTAGTAAATGTGAATTAAAATAACAGTCACAATAATAGAAAGGAGAACTTTCAAGTACAGCAAGGGCATGTGGGAAGGAGGAGAGAGGGAAGGGCAGGTACTGGGGAATAAGATCGGTCAGGTTATGTTATGTGCACATGCAAATAGGGCATAATGAACTCCGCTATTATGTAGTTATGATGCACTGATAAAAAATAAATTATTTTTCAAAAGATTTAGTAAGTGTGAAACACTTAGTAGGCATCCAAGTGGAGACATGGAATCAGCAGCTGGATAGAAGGAAGAGGATCCAGCAAGACACCTGCAAGGTAAGAAGAAAACCCTGCTGTGTCCTGAGAGTCAAAGAAGAAGGTGAAGTGGTCACAATGACCCTGGGAGCTTCAGGAGTTGACTTGTATTGAGCCGGTAAAGGGACTGGCCAGAGGCTGAAGAAGAGGCTGGGCACCCCCTGCAGTCAGCCCAGAGCCCCTCCAGGAGAGAAAGCGCCTGACTCCAGAAGGTGCCGGCTCCCTGCAGGGCAGACAGCAGGGTGGCCATACACTCTTGCCACCCCTTCTCTCTCTGAAAGAGTCCTTTGTAATCTCTCTAAGAAGGAAACACCTCCACCAGGGGAGAAACATTATTTGCTTCCTGTTAGAACAGACTTTTACTTAGGATGGAGCTCCGTGCCAGCCCATCCCCACAGAGAGCAAGGAGGGAGAGGGAGGAGGGGCATCCAGATGCTGGTTTGTGCAGCTGATTTAGCAGGAAAGTCTCCAGAGAGCTTTATGCCTGGTGGACTGCAGGCCCGAAGCCCCAGTCTCTCTCAACTAGAAACCTTCCCCGCCCCTCCACAATCCTATGCTCTCTAGCCTCCATCGAAAAGGCCTGAGAGATGGCAAATTGGGTGGTCAGGGATTTGGTTTAACCCTCTGATGCCTGCCAGTCCTTCCCCAGGAAAATTAAAGCCAGTCATTCTTTCATCCATTCAGAGATTGTTTGCTAGCACCTATGCGGTACAAGGCCATGTAACGGGCATAGGGACACAGCAAGGAGAAAATACATATTTGTTCCACATCCTCTGATTTATAATCAAGTGGGAGAAATTAAACTAATCACTCAAACACCTCATAATCACAAGTGTGATAAGGCCATGAGGGAATGTCCCCTGGGGCGCATGATGATGGCCCTGAGGAAGGCCAGCCAGGGAGTTCTTCCTGAGGAAGTGCTGATAGAATCTGTCAAAGCAGGAGGCAGGGGCAGGGTTCAATCTGCCCACTGTGCTTTGAGAAGTTGGCCAATCACTGTGAGACCACAGCAGAGAGGCGGTAGGTCCCCCTGCCCAAGCAGTGGAGCAAGTGAGCGTGGGAACAGGTCATTCCTGGCTGGAACTGGGAAGCTGTATCTGGCCCCAGGGCTGCTGGTGTGGAGGATGGTTCTGCTCTTGGGGCAATAGCAAAAGATACCACAAGGCCCAGCTTCCCTGAAGCGGAAATGGCAATACCCTACCATCGTCAGCAAATATTTGGGAATCTTGTGTTAAAAACAGCAGAGTTATATCTATCCTCTCATGGAAACCAACAGAGAGATTCTAAGTAGGCTTCTTCAGGGTCATGAGCATCTCTGAGACTTAGACATACTCAGCTAAGCCCCCATGAACACGTGCCTCGCCACCTCCACACATAGGAGGAGAGACAGCAAAGGACGTGTGAGCATCTCAACTAACCTAAAGGTTATAGATTCAATTTTTCTTTTATGTAATTTTTGGATAGCTGAATGTTAAGCTAAACACTCCTTTTATGGTTGTAAATATCTTCCCTCTTTTTCACATGAATCTAATACATTGAAGGTTATTAAATTGTTCTGGGACAAATGAGGAAATTGATGAGATTGTTTTATGATGAATTTCAGTTTTCCATTGTCACGATTTTACCTACAGGAGGTTGAATGGAAGGTATGATTTTTTTAAAAAAAGACTTACACACCCCATCACAGAATTTGACACTTGCAATCACCATGTGTATTAGGCAAAAAATATTTCAGTTTAACGGATGAGAACAACACCTACCCTGAGACATTAAGTAACTTGCCCAAAGGCCAGGTGATTGATCCATCTTTTTGTGACTACCTCATTCTTTGCAGGACTCTGGAAGTCTTATGTCGAATTTTTTGTCAACTAAATTCATGGTTGTCAACTAAATTTATAGCTGTCTTAAAATTCAACTCTTCCTACAATCTTGGTGCTGAAATAAAATCTACACCACAACTATATTGTCTTCCTGGATAATTCAATTTTATTGTATTTTGTTTTAATTCTGCTAGTGGAATTTTGTAAATAACCCAGGGGATTTCCACTAGCTTCCCAAATAAAATGCATATAGATCATGTGTCCAGATCGATTACAAGGTTGTTCCACATTCTTAGTTTTTGTGTTTCATTGGAATGAAAATCTTTACTTTCTCTTTACCAGATTTTTTGGTGTTCTGTTTTGTTGGAATTTTTTAATGACTAAGAAAAAGGTTAGTATATGGTGGAACTTTTGACAACCAGCAGCGCCATCTACTGTTAAGTAGTATAATTATTGAGGTATTATGGCAACTTGTCAATGAAAATTAGGACTTAGTGAGGGAAAGACCATTTTATACCCTGAGACTTACTATATAAATAACACAGATTATATATGTTAGTTATCTATATAGACTTAAACTATAGAAGTAATACAGATTCTTGTACACATTTTTACTTTATATTATGATATCTTTATCATAAAGCTAGCTATAGAAATAATCAGAAGAATCTAAAATATAACAATTTTATAATGCTTAAGAGTGCTAAGTTTGGAAGGGGATTTTATGGCGGTGAGTCTCAGATTAACTTCCTAGTAGCTATGTGACCACACACTGTTTTTTCATCTGGAAGATGTGAATAATTGAAGTTGTTTTTTTGATTAAATGATACATATGTAAAATTTACCCCAAAGGTGGCAGAATAGTAGCTGTTGTCATTTGACATTTGATGGGTGCCTGCTAGGTAGCTGATTGGGCTACGAGTCTTCTTCCAGTACTCCTGTGAGACAGGAGACTCTGATACAGCGGGTACCATGCCAAGATGACACAGTCAAATGAGAATCACGGTTAAACTGCACTTTCTACCTGCTCCAAGGTCATTATTCTGTTCGATCACAAACATAGTTCTGAAGCCACTTCTGATATATCCCTGTGAATGCTCACTTCAGATTCACAATGAAGACCTGCTTCTCACATATTGATATGGGCCTTTGTGGTCTGGTGCATGTATCACACGAACTAGCTGTGTTGAGTTTGCCTAACCATGAGATATTTGAGAAGGCAATTTCAGGAAGCCTCCTTGAGAGCTCAACCTTGACCATAATCAAAGATGAAAAGGATGAAAAGCCTGTGGTTCCCCATGTCCTCAGTCTTTCAGGCAGACCTCTCTTACTGTTATCCATAGTTTTTTACAAATCATATCTTTCTGGAATAGGATTCCCCAAGGACAGAAGTTATACATGTCAAATGAATGAATAAATACATGAAAAAAAAAAAAAAGATTACATGTTCTCCCAGTACAAAGAGATGCTTCCTTGAGCTCCCCACTCCAGCATACTGTGATTACTCATTGGAGATTTATTGACTCAAATCAAATCAGGCTACTTTCTTAGGAAAAACCACTTTCCCCACTGAGAAACCCAAGGAGAATTAACATTACTTCACATTTTCTCTCTAGGGAATGTGAGAGGATTTCACTAAGATGACAAAATACAAATAATTAGTTGATTAAATGCATATACAAATCACAAAATTGTATTGTTATGGTTGCTTTTAAAGGTATTTTACCACTCTTCTGTGAAAAAAAAAGGAAGGAAGCTGGTTCAGGGAAGTGCTATGACTATTAAGTGAAATACGATGTCTAAAATAATGCACACCCACTTCATTCTTTCACTCACAAATATATTCCTCTTACTTTCGGGGCACTTTCTTCCCCATCATAAGGGTCACAGCTGACACTCCTAACACAACAACAACAGACTAACAAGAGAAAAGCATCATAAATTTATTTAATCAAAGTTTTACATGGCTTGAGAACATTTAGAATGAAGACTCACAGACCCAAGGAAAGCTGTCTTTGTGCTTCTGTTTAATGAAGAGTAGTTGGCCATGCAGAAGTTCGATTGAACAAAAGGATATGATCTAAAGGCAATAGACTGAGGGGGAGCCCAGGTTGTCTGTTTGAATTCCTTTAGGCATCTGTGTGTAGTTTTTCTTCCTCTTGGATAGAGGGCAGGACCCTCTGAAATGAGGGCCTTCCAAGAAGGGCAGAGTGACCTTTATAAGTTTTTTGGTTTGCTTTGGGGAAGAGGGGCTCTAGTTTCTATGACTTGCTTCAGGGGAGAAAGAGGCACAGGAGACAGGAGGGCAGGAGAAAGTCAGAGCGGGAACGGGGGCACATAACACTCCAATTCTGAGTCTTCCAATTTCTAATTCAGAGTTCTCAGCATGCCAAAGTGCCATACTTTGGGGTATTGCTTTCTGAGCCCCAACACCACTATATGCCAGATAGACTGTTCTAGGCACTAATGGTGCCAACATCAAAAGAAACAAAATCCTTCCCATATGAAATTTACATGGAAGTTCAGGTGGGTGGGTGAGTTCCAACGACAGGCAAGGAATCTGCCAAATAAGCCAGCAGAAGTACTGTGGAGAAAAGGAAAGCAGAGTAAAGAGACTAGAGAGCCAGGAAGGGCAGGTTTAGGTAGAATAGTACTTTCAGGCCCTGCTGAGCAAAGAGCTGATGAAGTGGGAGACTGCACCTGGGGATGTCTCCAGACCAGCTTCTCAGACAGAAGGGACAGGAAGCAGGGCCCCCGATGAAGGAGGAATGAGTAGCTAAACAAACCCCAAGAGGTAATCCTTCCCTCCTATACTCCAACATCTGAACCTTTTGGTTTTCTTGATGATGGCTCCCACGATCATACTAATTAAAAGTGCATAAGTATTGACCCTAACAGTGTATGAAAATGTAGGGACATCATTGACAAAGACCTGATCCTTACAGTGTACCTCAAAGAATATAGAGAAGTAGCCAAGGTGAAGTTCTCTGTGGCGAGCTATTCCTGTTTTATGACTATTTGATTTATAATGTTTTAAAGGGTGCCTGGGTCTCTACAGGCACCCTACTTAATGTCTAACATAGCTGGAAGGTGGGGCATTTGTAATAGAATACACTGGAAAAAAAAAAAAAAACTCAGTTACCAGTGTACAGCTTGATGCTTTCCATTCTGTCTCAGCTCTGACATTCAATAATCCTATGACGTGGGAAAGGAGCTAAGGGAAAATGCATTACCTGTGCTAGGAGTTGAATGAGCCTTTGTGGGTTGACCTGGAGACCCAACACACACTTATAACATTCTTGCTATAGAAAAATGAGTTCTGGGTTTCAAATGCTACACTTACAGACCTTCAGAACACAGACCATTTATGAATTGGAGACTTCCTGTGGTGGTTAAGAGTATCCCTGGTGGCAAAGGGCAGGAAGAGATTAAAGAGCAAAGCCCAGAACTACCGTAGCTGGAGCATTAATGGGAACACACTGATCATGACAGACAATCCAGCAAAGAGCCCTGAGAGAGTATCAGGCTGTAGCCTGTGTGGCTAGTGCTGTTAAAACTGAGGCAGGCCAAATGTGACTTGCAGAGCGCTCTGCAAAGCTTCTGTAGAAGTCAACTGATAGAGCTCTGTAAAGTCTGGGAAAACATGCCAATGTGCTTTTCTCTTTACGTTTTGGGAACTATATGCCCTTTGCCCTACACAGCATGACATAGCACCTGTCTCTAGGATGAAGATTGTTATAGCAGGAATAAAAACTGGGGAAAATGATATTTTGAATAACAGCCTTGTTCAAAACAGAATATTGTAGCAAAACACAAAGCTTGAAAATCAAGCTTTATTCAGAGAGAGGAAGTTGATCCAGATTCTTTGATCTTCTTCTTTAACACATGAAAAGGGTCATAAAAGTCTATCTAGAAAAACAAGAAAGAGGTGAGGGAAAAGTCTTTCCCTTTAACCTCCTATAGACAAAAGAAGGGGAAAGAAATTGATAGAGTAGATCAGAAAACAAACTTCTTCATTCTCCCCTTTAACGTGTGTGTGTGTGTGTGTGTGTGTGTGTGTGTGTGTGTGTGTGTGTGTGTTTGGGGAGGAGAGTCAGGGTATTTCAGAAACAGCCAGCCAGATGGAAGAACCCAGACTAGTAGTATTCTTCTCCCAGAATGAGGGAGTGTGCGACCAGAGGTGGGTGCTACAGCCTGCAGAACTCTCTGCTGTGCACCATCTGATGGGTATAGAAGACTGAGCAACCATCAAGTCATCTTTACAACAACTTGACCTCGCTGCAGCAGCCAAGCCTGTGGTGTGTGGAGCCACCTCATTCAACTAGCTCATGGGTGGTCACACTACCTGGCTGAGTCGCAGGAGGCATAAGCTGCCTACAACAAGAAATCAGTCAAGCATGAAGCTTAGGGGGAAAAAAATCCAGCATTTAAGAATTCGTATTTATTATTTTTATGACCATTGTAATTTTTAGGCAACCGATAATCAATTTATTTAAATAGTTGACTGAGGTTATCTCTGTTTTTCAGAGTGTGCTCAACAAAATTTATACTTGATGCTATTAACTAATTTTTAAAAGCCGAGTCTTTATTTTTGAGGCTAATTGATAAGCAGTAATACAGAAATTTGGAAAATGCAATTTTTTCAGAATCCAACACATTAGCCAATTGTTTTATATACATAGAAAAAATAAGTTCCATGTCTTTTTTTTGTCAAGACAAAATTTACTGAATGTGGCAGTAGACATAAACCAGACGATGAAGATGGAAATGATTCCAAAGAAACAAAAACCAGGTTCTCATATATTTTTACTAGTTTTGCTCTAAAATATAATCTCCCTAAATTTTGTAGCTACATTGAAGATTAAATGCTAAAACTTTGGTGTGTTATTTGCAGAGAAGTACTGGTTAATTAAGCAATTAAACCATCTAAACACAAATGACTTTTACATACAAATAATAAAAATAATAAGACATTCAAAAGCAAAAGAATTATTTGAAAAAAAGAATATTGAGTCAAAATGCTTATGGAAGCAAATGCTATTTCTCATTTAGACATAAATGCTTTGCATGCTACAAAATAGCATGCTATAAAATAGCAGTTCAGGATAGTGATACTAAATCTAATATGTGATCACTAAGAAAGCAGTAAAAAAATGCATCAAAAATGTTTGCTGGAAATTTCAGATGAATCTAAAGCAAAGAAGGTAACTCGAGTACCAGTTTCTAATGACGCTGTAACTGGACACATTCAGAAACTGGCTAATCACATGGAAGACCAAATCTAAGGGCAAATGAGACTAACCAAGTACTTACCTTTTTTCTAGTTGGAGAGGAAATGAGTGCTATTGATAATTATCTAGGCCAAAAGGCACTAATCAGCATAGGTCAGGCAAATCATGATGATCAACCTATACAGGCACCTCAAACTCAGCATGTCACATAGAAGGAACTAATCAACTTTGTTTCAAGCCTTATCTTCCTTTATGGTCTCTGTGTTATTTTCTGCTATAATCCACCTAGTCATTCGAACAAGACACATGTAAACAATTTCTGACACCTTCTCCTCTTTCACTCCCATATCCTCACCCTACACCTCCAACTCTGCTGAATGAATGTTGCTGGAATGTATCTGTTTCTCTATCTCCCTGCTCTCCCTACTTTGGTACAGGCTATCATTTTTATAGCTGGTGTAGAATGCTAGCAAAATATTTTTCAACTTGATGAACACATAGATATTGCCAACATGAGAATTCCTTTTGTATATATGCTATTTGAACCTGATGTTGGTACAAAAGAAAAATTGTGTTAAGCAACATCACTGAAAAATAGAACTAGCTCTTGACTGTATAAAACCAGGAAAGGCTGTCTCATAAAGAAATACGATGAAGAGTTTCATGTAGGAATTTGTTCTGATAGTAAATTCCAATGATAGGAAAACTTGCTGGAGCAATTACTCAGATGAAGGAGTGAGCCTGTAGCAGTTAATCAATTCACCAATTTTTTTTTCCACAGAGAAAACCTTGTTAAAAATTATTTGCAAGTCAGTTGAACTATACAGTGTGTTTAATGAAGTTATAAAAACTGAATGACATCAAGACCAATATGTTCAATTCAAAGCACTCTCTTTATTATGTGTTAATATGAAAGCTGGTGTACATAACAATAGCAATTGTTCCTTGATGAGGTATGATGGCTATTAGGAGGAGGAATTCTATAAAGTCAAGAATGCTTGAACTGTGAAACAAACTTACAGGGCTTCTGCAGGACAAAAACTCTTATAAATGTGCAATGGATTGCCAGACTTGCTTATCTATTTGATGTCTTCAATATTGTTCATGATAATGAATACTTTTGTGCAAGGAAGGAAAGCAGTGTGTTCTTCAATGGTATTAAGATCAAAGAACAAACAAAAAACTCAGGAGCATGAAATTCCAGAATTTCTACATTTTGTCATGACAACAGTTGTTAATGAGATAGATGATGATCTTAATATAGCATACCTGAGAAAAGTTATTGCTAACATCTTATGCATTTTATGAAATGTTTTAGATTTTACCATAAAAAAGACTCATACATAGGCAACTCATGGATACAGAATCCATTTTTAATTAAAATATGATTTAAATATTCCATTGTAATGAAGAAAATACTATAACTTTCATTTTAAATTGAGTTTTATGAATATTTAGTATTCAGAGTATCAGTAGGAGGTGTATATAATCCTGAAATAAATATACACATATTAAGGGCTGTGTCAATAGTTTCTGCTAATTGGGTTGCATAAGCAACAAAGTTTAGAGTCCATCAATTTAGAAAATAAAAATATCAAGATATTTTAGCGGGATGTGATTGAAGATTTGATTTTTCTTTAATTCTCTCTTGGATTGGTTCCTTCGGATCACATCCTTTCATACATGTATGCCTATATGCAAAGAGAATATTGATCATAGTCCTTGAATGTTTCCAGACTGATGACCATTATTTCACATGATAAATTAATGAAGTGGTTTCTGATTATGATTTAGTTGGCCATATAGTTAAATACATGGAAGATGTGCAAATAGTCTAGTCCATATTCCTCAGTAAAAGAATAGTTTGCCTTAGTATTTGGGTTTGGATATGTGAAATCCCCCAAAAGCTCCTGTGTGAGACAATGCAAGAAAGTTTAGAAGTGAAAAGATTGGGTTATGAGAGTCTTAAGCTAGTCAATGCATTAATCCACTTGAATGGCTTAACTGGGTGTTAACTATAGATGGGTAGGGTGGGATAGAGGAAGTAGGTCATTAGAGACATAGTTTTAGGGTATGTATTTTGTCCCTGGTGAGCCGAGCTCTTTCTCTCTGCTTCCCTGTTGCCATGTTCTGAGTTGCTTTCCTCTGTCATACTTTTCTGCCATGAGTGGTGGAATTGGCTATCTATGGACTGAGACTTCAAAAACATGAGTGCCAAATAAACTTTTCTTCCTCTAAAGATTGTTCTTGTCAGGTCTTTTGGTCACAGCAGCAAATAAGTTGACTAAAACACTTAGTCTCCTCCAGTTAGACTCTCACCCAAATTAATCTTTCAGGGTTCCTTGCGTCTGAGACCTTCCCTCTTGGGATCCTGGAATGAGGTGACTAGTAAGGCACTAATCATTGAGGGCCTTCTCCTTTTTTTTGACAAAATAATACATGCAATGAATTTGATTTCAATCCCCACCTCCCTCCCACTCCCCTTTCTCTCCTCTCTCCTTCCCTCTATCGATCTTCCTTTTACACATTTATTTATATATTTATATTTATATACGTTTGATTGAAATTCAATTAATGAAATTCAATTTTGATAAAATTCTTTTTGGTGCATTTATATATGTTTGTTATGTGCTATCGTTTAATTCATTCCATATTTCTACCACTTTGCCTTCTTTCTTCTCATTCTCCTTCTCCTACTCTATTGATCTACCTTATATCTTTCTGATATCCAATTTCCTTCCCTTGGAGCGACTACTTTTTAACCAGTGGTTCACAAACTATGTTCCTGGAGCCCTGACCTTTCATGGGGTTCTCCATTCCCATCCTACTCCCACTTCAGTTTTGGTTTAATCCATTTCATGTTTTCAACTTTGGCATAAGAAACAAGTTTTTTGTTTCTAAAAAACAAGTTGGAAAACTACTGCCTTTCCTCACTGCCACCATTTGCATCTGCCCTCAATGCCAAGTTCTCTGCAAAGAATTTCCTGCAAAACTACAAAATAAATAAATCAATCAAAAGACACATCTTTTCTTAGGTGAGCAAGTCTTTATCAGGTTCCATTTGTCCACCTCCATATCGGTCTGAGTTGCTCCCTGACCCTCACACCTCCCTTCAGCTCTTCATAATCCCTGGGATCCCTCAGGCAACACCTTGTCAGTTTCCACCTGTGACCTCCTTAAAGCCAGAAGCTGCCTGGTTCTCTGTGCCTCCTGTGGACTGTACCACAGCTCTTTCTACACAGTATCTACAAATAAAGTTTTGTTGTTGTGAACTACCAATGAAGGAACAGGAGAAGATATTAGGAAATCAAATACAAGATTCCAGTAATAGAACTTAAATCGATGAAATTGTCCACCATACTACCAGTTTGATGGTTGCTGTGGAAACCAAACATCCGTCTTCAAATCACAATGTTCTGAGGCCCACGTAATTGAGGAAGACCTGTCAAAGAGAGGTCGTTTCTGGTACAGAGTGGTTTTGGGCCAATCTCTCAATTTCTCTGTCTTTTGAGTCAGGGGAACAGACTAGAAACTTAGATCATGGGCTGGAATTCAGCCTATGTACCTTCATAAGAGCATTCCAGTACTAACACACTGAAATACTTTCTGGCTGGTTGGCAAATAGCTTCTGGCTCAAATCCCCTAAAGGTTTCACTCCAATCTCCTCCGCCCCCCCCCCCCCCACAGTTGAGACCATCTCTGCCCCTCTTTGCACTCCATCTCTCCATGACCTGGCAACTAAAGAGTTAAGGCCCAACCCAGTAGGGGATTCAACCCCAACCCAGCCCTAGAGCCTGGCTAAGGTTGTGATCATTCTGGTTGACCTCATTCTGGTTGTCCCAAATCTGGCGATCTTGCATCTCACAGTCCACAAGTAGAATGTAAGGGAAAGCCTCATGGAGAGCTGGGTTGAGCCACAGAGACAAAGATTTGCTTAGGTATGAATTGTCCCCCATGGCTGTCCAATTGTGTGTATGTGCATGCATTGGAGCACTGCCCAGGCAAAACCTGGTGTTATGGTTTCAGTATGAGGTGTCCCCAAAAGCTCATGGGTGAGACAATGGAGGAAGGTTTAGAGATGGACCGACTGAGATATGAAAGCCTTGACCCAATAAGTAAAATAATCCCAATAGGGACTGAGTGATAACTGTAGGCTGGTAGGGTATGGCTGGAGGAGGTGGGTCATTGAGGGCATATCTTTGGTATATATTTTGTGAGATTGGCTTAATCTCTGTCTCCCTTTCTTGGTGTGATGTCTGGAGTTGGGTTTCCTCCACCATGCCCTTCCACTGTGATGTTCTGCCTCACCTTGAACCCCAAGGAATGGAGCCAGTCATCTATGAACCAAAATCTCTGGAACAGTGAGCCCCAAAATAAATTTTTCCTCCTCAAATTGTTCTTGTCAGGTCTTTTGGTCACAGCAGTGAAAAAGCTGACTAAAACACCTAAGAAAGAGGGGAAGAGGCACAAGCTCCAGGGATAGGCTTGGAGTTTGCACTTCAAGAGAGCTGAACAGATCACTCCTGGGCAATTCATGGTCCATTAAGACTTTACTTCAAGAGGGTTAAGTTTATGCTGCTTGCTCTGATTTATCCAACTGACCCAGGCTATGCATCACAATGCATCACAAACCCAAGGCCCCTATTGAGTGCAGAGACATGTTTGAGTAGCCCTAGGATGGTGGCTGGAGTTGAGCCAAGAGGTGGCGCATAATTAGTGTTAACATGGCGTGATCTATTTTTGCCTGATTAGTTAATGTCTCCTCTGCGCTAGTGGTCAACAGATGTTCCTCATTCTTAATAGGTACGGTGTTGCATGCTCCAACCGTGCTACTTAATCCTAAGCTGATTGGCTGCCTTAGGTATATAAGACACACACCTATAGAAAGCACCTCGGATAAGCAGCACCTCTGATAGGTCGCAGAATGAAGGTTGTAGATCGCAGAAGACACCTCCTGATCGCAGGTCATAGGACGCACCACTAAGAAGCACCTCTGTTAGCACCCACCTCTAGCACGCACCTTTAGGACACAGGATGCAGGTCACACCTCTAAGAAGAAGCAGTAGACCTTTGATAAGCGTAGCCTCTCTGAAAGAGTAGCATCTTCTAAAATTAAGCAAAGTCTCTCTTCCTCTAAGCAAAGTCTCTCTTCCTCTAAAACTTCCTCTAAGCAGAGCCTTTCTTCCTCTCAAAGCCTCTTTTCCTCTATAAACTAGCGAACAAGCAAACAAGATAGAAAGCAGCCCACTAAAGAAGGATAAAGATAATAGAAGTAGTTCAGTTTCCAGTCCACCTCCGATAAATTACCGCGGGATTGTTGCTGCTGGCGGCAACAACTGAAGATAAAGAAAAGATTTATATATGATCTGGAGAAAGAAATTGAAGCTCAAATCCATAGAAATGCATCTATAGACTCAGAGGATTGACTGAATTCACTTTTCCTTCCTTTTGCATTATGTGTTTGTATTGGTACGTGTATTTATGGTCACATACCCTGACTTGATGTCTTCATTTTGTTAGATGCTTTTCAGTCTCCATACAGATTTACTATGCATAATTATATTTATTTCTCAAAATGTTCCCAGGCCAACCAGTAATTATTATGTATTATGTTCATTTTACAAAGAAAACTCAGAGAAGTTCAATAACCTCCCCACAACCCTTTTTTGAAGTCAGACCCTCAGACTTTCCAACATGACTTACTACATCACGTTGCTTCTTAATGTCCTTTGACTAAAGACAGTGCTCTCTTTTTTTGTCTTAATAGGAAGCAGCCCAGTGAAACTTAGTCATTTATATTCATTGCTAAAGCAAGGAGGTGGCCTTCTACTAGGTGGAAGTTGAAAGGAAATACAGGGTCTCAGGAGTTTGCTACTTGGTCAGTGAAACACATAACATGAAACTTTTAAAGAAAAGTATCAGAGTCCATCTTATTTTTTTGTCATAGGAACCTACTGATTTCTCTAGATCAAATAGCAGGTGAGTACAGTTCATTGCCATTTAGCCTTTCCAAGTAAAATAAATATAAACCCAGGAGTAGAAAAAAAATTAATATATACCCATAAGAAGAAAAAATGTTTAGGATGAGAGACTTAGTTAATGGAGAAGAATGGAAAAAATACAAAAGAAAGCACCCTATTCTGATGACAGCACAGAGACAGGCATAAAATTCAGGCTATGAATCTTTCCTGAATCTGGCAAAAGAAACTTGTATCCTCACCTGTCTTGGTTTTCTCATATGGATCTCCCCCTCTGTGGGAAGAAAGTAAATAACTTTCCATGTAGTTTCATTATTTCATGATCTTTCTGCTGCTGTATTGGTAAAGAGATGATATTTTATTTTTTCAGCAACTGATAGGTAGATTACTTTTCACAGGGGAAAATACTCAATAGGGTCACTAGAGCAGGTGAGTCTCTGGGGGTCACATGGACCAATGTCAAGAACAAACAATGCAGGAGTGGAATTGGGACAGGAATCATTTGCTCCTTAGAAGGAGGGTAGAAGCTGAACAGAATGCAAAGTGCTATGTCACATGACCCCCATCTGTGACATCATTAATTTCATGGATGATTGAAGAAAGGGACCAGAAACTTCAAGGTTCCTGAGTCTCCAGGGTGAGGAGAGGCAGAACAGAATTTGTGAATGCAAAAGTCCAACAGTGTTTCATCCCCAAATGGCAGGGAGGTCTCAGCTGACTTCTGGGTTCCATAGTTAATCATTTTAAGAATAGCGTGCAATTGTTTGTTACCTTCATTTTTAAACTTTGGGAGAGATTGTACCAGGTGTCATTTTGGTCTCCTCAATTCAGGACACCATGATCCCTGCATTGCTCTAAAGACAGTTCCTGAAATTCTGGTCTTTGAAGACTCTCCATGTGGTCTGTGGGTTACCCACATGCAATGGGTTGGTTGTGTTTGAAGAGTATCTTCTACTGTAGATTTGAATTCTCCACGAAAGGGCACAGAAATAGATACTTGAAAATTATAACCACAAAGATGGTCATGTGCTAGGCAAACACTTCAGATGGTTGTGGGGTGTGTGTTTCTGTGGTTGCAAGCAAAAGCTTTGAGGTGGGTGGTCCAAGGAATTTCTTTAGTGTGGTTCACAGTCTGAAATCTCATTGGGAATGATGTGAGGCCAAGCACTTGCAGGGCAATAAGAAATCAGACCACTTCACTTGAGAATCTTTAAAATGGGTATTTGTAACCAATATTTCAACTGAGAAAATATCTTGACCCTAAACTTTTACAATTTCATTACTGACCATAATGGAGGGATAACTCAGTCACATCACTTTCATGTCCAATTTTGTTTCTGGTAGTATAAATAACAACTCGGTTTTGAAGTTTAATGCTGAGTCATATTTTAGAAGATAGTTTGGGAAGAGAGGGGCTCAAAAATCCATTCTCACAATTTTTTGAAAATCTTTACTAATTTTTATCTTAGTACCTATTTTCTAATTTAAAATAAAAAGTACTGCTCCATCCATTGGCTCAAAACCATAGTAAGAATTCTGGAACCTAATCAACATTTCATGTCTGTACGACTTGAAAGATCTTATAATAATAGGGAAGAAACAACAGGTGTTATTTGGCACTGGTCCTTATTCTTGGTTCTGGGTCTAATTATATTATCTTTACCTGCTATGATTTTAATGTGTCCACTACAAAGGTTAGGTCTTTTCAAAGTGATAGTATTAAGAGATGTGACTTTAAGAGGAATCAGGCCATAAGGACTTCTCCCTCATGAATGGGATGAGATGCCCTCAAAAGGGAATCACACAGAGGGAGTCCTTCCACCTTAAGCCATGTGAGGACATGGTCTCCCTCTACATCCTTGCAAGATGCAGCCCTCACCAGACATCAAATACCTGTGGTTTCATCATGGACTTCCAGATTCCAGAACAATAAGAAATAAATTTCTGTTCTTTATAAAAAAAAAATGGCAAGGTGATCCAAGATGGTGGACTAGAGGGTGACTGCATCTCCTGTCGCTCCAGAACCCAGGATTCAAGAAGGGGAAGTATTGAGAGACTCTGACTAAAATAGAGACACCGGATGAGTCTCCCCCACCAGGTGAAGCTCGGCCCAGGCGGCAGGCCTGGATAGGGGCGACTTCTCAGAGCAGGGCAGGGCAGCTAGAGTCTTCCCCAGGTAGCCCTGCTCCCTCCGGGGGCAGGCTCCTTCCACACAGCCAGCTTCTCGGAGCAGGCCCCCCAGTGAGAGCCTTTCTGCACAGAACGAGCTCCAAGTCCCGAACTCAGCGGCAAGCTCCAGCCTGCCTGCAGCTTCAGGGACCAGGACAGGCCAGCCAGGGACTTCCCTAAGCAGCCCTGCTCCCTCTGGCAGCAGGCTCCTTTCATGGCCAGCTTCTCAGAGCAGACAGCCCAGTGAGAGCCTTTAGCACAGAGCCAGCTCCAAGCCCTGGAGCCAGTAGCAGGCTAGGGGCAGCTTTCATCGGAAGCACTGCATTATCAAGTTCCTCCAAGACTTCAGGATACTGAAGGCTGGGAGGTGATATACTGGAAATCTACAAGAACACTATAAGCCAATAGAGGAAATCTGCAATATCTCAGAGAACCACTGACATCTGACCAATATGAGAAAACAAGGGAAGAAAATGTCCCAAACAAACCTAGATACTATATCAATAAAACCCAATGACAGCACAGCAGAAGAAATGTCAGAAAGGGAGTTCAGAATGTACATAATCAAAACAATCAGGGAAGCAAACAAGGAGATGAAAGAGCAAATGCAAGCATTGAAGGAGGAGTTGAAAGAGCAAATGAAGGCATTAAATGATCGCACCAATCAACAGTTAAAAGAGCAAATATGGGAAGCAAGAGATCATTTCAATAAAGAGTTAGAGATTCTGAAAAAAAAAAAAAGCAGAAATCCTTGAAATGAAGGAAACAATAAACCAAGTTAAAAACTCCATAGAAAGCATAACCAATAGGATAGAACACCTGGAAGACAGAACCTCAGACATTGAAGACAAAATATTTAATCTTAAAAACAAAGTTGACCAAACAGAGAAGATGGTAAGAAATCATGAACAGAATCGACAAGAACTATGGGATATCATGAAAAGGCCAAATTTAAGAATTATCAGGATTGAGGAAGGCTTAGAGAAACAAACCAAAGGAATGAACAATCTATTCAATGAAATAATATCAGAAAATTTCCCAAATCTGAAGAATGAAATGGAAAATCAAGTACAAGAGGCATATAGGACTCCAAATATACAAAATTACAACAGACCCACACCAAGGCACTTTATGATGAAAATACCTAACACACAAAATAAAGACAGAATTTTAAAGGCTGCAAGAGAAAAGAATCAAATTACATTCAGGGGGAAACCAATAAGAATATCAGCAGATTTTTCAATCCAGACCCTAAAAGCTAGAAGGGCCTGGAACAACATTTACCAAGCCCTGAAAGAAAATGGATGCCAACCAAGAATCTTATACCCAGCAAAACTTACTTTCAGATTTGACGATGAAAAAAGATCCTTCATGATAAATAAAAGCTAAAGGAATTTACAAAAAGAAAGCCGGCATTACAGAACATTCTCAGCAAAATATTCCATGAGGAAGAGATGAAAAACAATGATGCAAATCAGCAATGGGCGGAACTAGCCTAAAGGAATAGCCAAATAAAGGAGAAACCAAATCATGTCAAAAAACAAAATCAAATCAAATACAAATCATATCAATACAAATCATATCACAATAATAACCCTGAATGTTAATGGCCTGAACTCATCAATCAAAAGACATACACTGGCAGAATGGATTAAAAAGAAAAATCCAACAATTTGCTGCCTGCAAGAGACTCATCTCATAGAAAGAGATACCCATAGACTAAAGGTGAAAGGATGGGAAAAAACATACCATGCACATGGACACAGCAAAAAACTGGAGTATCCATCCTCATTTCAGATAATGTGGACTTCAAGCCAAAACTAGTCAGAAGGGATAAAGAAGGACATTATATACTGCTTAAGGGAAGCATAAATCAGCAAGACATAACAATCATAAATATCTATGCCCCGAATATTGGTTCATCCATGTATGTCAAACAAATCCTTCTCAATTCCAGAAATCAAATAGACCACAACACAATAATACTAGGCAATTTTAACACACCTCTCTCACCACTGGATAGATCGTCCAAACAAAAATTGAATAAAGAAACCATAGATCTCAATAACACAACAATTTAGACTTAACTGACTTATATAGAATATACCATCCAACAAAGAACGAATACAATTTCTTCTCAGCAGCACATGGATCCTTCTCTAAAATAGACCATGTTTTATGCCACAAAGCTACTGTTAGCAAATACAAGAAGATAGAGATACTACCTTGTACTCTATCAGATCATAATGGATTGAAATTAGAAATAAATGACAGAATAAAAAACAGAAACTTCTCCAATACCTGGAGATTAAATAATATACTATTATATGATGAATGGATAACAGAAGACATCAGGAAGGAAATAAAAAATTTCTTGAAGTAAACGAGAACAAAGACACATCATATCAAAATCTCTGGGACGCTATGAAAGCAGTACTTAGAGGAAGATTTATTTCATGGGGCGCATTCAACAAAAGAAGTAGAAATCAACAAATAAACGACAACTCTATACCTCAAAGCCCTAGAAAAAGAAGAGCAGACCAACACCAAAAGTAGTAGAAGACAGGAAATAGTTAAAATCAGAGCTGAAATCAACAAAATTGAACCAAGAGAAACTATCGGAAAAATTAACAAAATAGTTGGTTCTTTGAAAAAATAAACAAAATTGATAAACCCTTAGCCACACTAACAAAGAGAAAGAGGGAGAAAAGTCAAATTACTAAAATTCAGAATGAACAAGGAAATATCACAACAGACACAAGTGAAATACAAAACATAATTAGAAGCTATTTTGAAAATCTATACTCCAACAAAACAGAAAACCTCAAAGACATCAACAAAGTTTCTAGAGACATATGAATTACCTAAACTGAACGAGGAGGACATACACAACTTAAATAAATCAATTTCAAGCAATGAAATAGAAGAGGTCATCAAAAGCCTACCAACAATGAAAAGTTCAGGATCAGATGTGTTCTCAGTGGAGTTCTACAAAACCTTTTAAGAAGAGCTCATTCCAATACTTCTCAAAGTATTCCACAAAATAGAAGAGGAGGGAACCCTCCCAAACTCATTCTATGAAGCCAATATCACACTGATACCTAAACCAGACAGACACATCGAGGAAAGAAAATTTCAGACCAATATCCTTAATGAACATTGACGCAAAAATTCTCAACAAAATTTTAGCAAATCGTATACAAAAATATATTAAAAAGATAGTGCACCATGATCAAGTAGGTTTTATCCCAGGGATGCAAGGTTGGTTCAACATCCAGAAATCAATAAATGTCATTCACCATATCAACAGACTAAAAGTTAAGAATCACATGATTATTTCAATAGATGCAGAAAAAGCATTTGATAAAATACAGCATCCCTTCATGCTCAAAACACTAGAAAAAATTGGGGTAGTGGGAACATTCCTTAACATTGTAAAGGCCATCTACGCTAAGCCCATGACCAATATCATTCTAAATGGTGAAAAACTGAAAGCATTCCCCCTAAAAACTGGAACAAGGCAGGGATGCCCTCTTTCACCACTTCTATTCAACATTGTTCTTGAGACTCTAGCCAGAGCAATTAGACAAACCAAAGAAATTAAAGGGATACGAATTGGAAAAGAGGAACTCAAACTATCCCTGTTCGCTGATGACATGATTATATATTTAGAGGAACCTGGAAATTCCACCAGAAAACTCTTAGAACTCATAAGTGAATTCAGTAAAGTAGCAGGTTACAAGATCAATGCTCATAAATCCAATGCATTTTTATACATAAGTGATGAATCTTCAGAAAGAGAAATTAGGAAAACTACCCCATTCACAATAGCATCGAAAAAAATAAAATACTTGGGAATCAATCTCACAAAAGAGGTGAAAGACCTCTACAATGAGAACTACAGAACACTAAAGAAAGAAATTAAAGAAAACCTTAGAAGATCGAAAGATCTCCCATGTTCTTGGATAGGCAGAACTAATATTGTCAAAATGGCCATACTACCTAAAGTGCTATACAGATTCAATGCAATTCCAATTAAAATCCCAATGATGTACCTTACAGAAATAGAGCAAGCAATTATGAAATTCATCTGGAAGAATAAAAAACCCAGAATAGCTAAAGCAATCCTCAGTAGAAAGAGCAAAGCAGGGGGTATCGCAATACCAGATCTTCAACTCTTCTACAAAGCAATAGTAACAAAAACGGCATGGTATTGGTACCAAAATAGACAGGTAGATCAATGGTACAGAATAGAGGACATGGACACAAACCCAAATAAATACAATTTTCTCATACTAGACAAAGGGGCCAAAAATATGCAATGGAGAAAAGATAGCCTCTTCAACAAATGGTGCTGGGAAAACTGAAAACCATATCCAACAGAATGAAATTAAACCCCTATCTCTCACCCTGCACAAAACTCAACTCAAAGGATCAAGGACCTCGGAATCAGACCAGAGACCCTGCATCTTATAGAAGAAAAAGTAGGTCCAAATCTTCAACTTGTTGGCTTAGGATCAGACTTCCTTAACAGGATTCCCATAGCACAAGAAATAAAAGCAAGAATCAATAACTGGGATAGATTCAAACTAAAAAGCTTTCTCTCAGCAAAGAAAACTATCAGTAATGTGAAGATAGAGCCTACAGAGTGGAAGAATATCTTTGCCACTCATACTTCAGATAAAGCCCTAATCTCCAGAATATATAAAGAACTCAAAAAACTCTACACCAAAAATACAAATAATCCAATCAACAAATGGGCTAAGGAAATGAACAGACACTTCACAGAACAGAAGAAGATGTACAAGCAATCAACAGATACATGAAAAAATGATCAACATCTCTAGTAATAAGAGAAACGCAAATCAAAACTACCCTAAGATTGCCTCTCACCCCAATTAGAATGGCGATTATCAAGAACACAAGCAACAATAGGTGTTGGCGAGGATGTGGGGAAAAAGGTACACTCATACATTGCTGGTGGGGTTGCAAATTAGTGCAGCCACTCTGGAAAGCAGTATGAAGATTCCTCAGAAAGCTTGGAATGGAACCACCATTTGACCCAGCTATCCCACTCCTTGGCCTATACCCAAAGGACTTAAAATCCTTAAAATCCTCTGTAGCATACTACAGAGATACAGCCACATCAATGTTCATTGCTGCTCAATTCACCATAGCCAGATTGTGGAATTGATGAATGGATAAAGAAACTGTGGCATATATATACAATGGAATAGTACCCCGCCATAAAGAATGATAAAATTATGGCATTTGCAGGCAAAAGGATGAAATTGAAGAATATCGTGCTAAGTGAGATAAGCCAATCTCAAAAAACTAAAGGATGAATGATCTCGCTGATAAGCGGATGAGGACATATAATGGGGGGTGGGAGGGGTTAGCGTTAGGGTTAGGTTTAGGTTTAGGGTTAGGGTTAAGGAGGGTGGTAAGAATAGAGGAAGGAAGGACTGTATAGAGGGAAAAGAGGGGTGGGAGGGGTGGGAGGGAAGGGAAAAAATAACAGAATGAATCAAACAACATTACCCTATGTAAATTTATGATTACACAAATGGTACGCCTTTACTCCATGTACAAACAGAGAAACAACATGTATCCCATTTGTTTACAATAAAAAAAAAAATGGCAAGAGTATATATTATTCAGGTGTCAAGGATTCAGTATTGAGAGAGTTTTATTAATCCCCCCAAATTATTAAAAACAGACATAACATCTAGGTTCCTGAAAGACAAACATTGCAGACACCTTCAACAAAACTAGATAAGAAGGAATTCCTACAACGCTGGAGTTGGGGTGGATGAGACCAAACATGAGACAGTAGAGGTCTGAGAAAGCAAATAGTCCAGAAATACAATATGAGCCTCAGAATCTATACATGATCAACAGAACTCACCCAGGAAGGAGAGAACCTCTTACTGTGTAAGTACCTGGGTGAACCCATTGAAAAACATTCATCCAGAAAGGTTCCAACTTATGGGGGAAGGTGGCCAGACTTGTGAGTGTCCAGTTGGCCATGAGGCTGTGGTAGACTGAGTATAGCCTCCAAGCATGTCCACATCCTCTCCCTGGAAACCTGGGAGGATGGTATCTTGCATGGCAAAGGGATTCAGCAGATGCAATCAAGTTCCGAATTCGAGAATGAAGCATCATCCTGGATTATCACAAAGCTCTTTATAGTAAGGCGCCAGGAGCATCAGGCACCAAATGGAGACAGGAGCAGAAGCTAGAGTGGCATACTCTGAAGATGGAGGAAGAAGCCTTGGGTCAAGAATGCAGGCAGCCTCTAGAAACTAAAAAGGCGGGAAAATGGGTTCTCCCCTTAAGTTTCCAGGAGGGAGTGTGATCCTGCCAGGACCTCGATTTTAGCCCAGTGAAGCCCCTCTCAAACTCTGACCTCCAGAACTGTAAGAGTTAATCAATTTGTATTTTTCAGCCACTAGTTTTGTGTGATTTGTTACAGCAGTAAGAAGAAAGAGACTAACATAATAGAAACTGTGTTCCCCAGAGTTCCCTTTCCTGTACGTTCTGAGTAGAGAACATAGATGAATTTGCCATGCTGTGGGAAGTGAGGGTGAAGCAGGAGCCGTTCCTTCTGAAGCTCTTCGGGATGAGGTAAGCTGCCCTCAGGCTTGGCCTCACTCTCCTCTGCTCCACCATGTTCAACCCTTCTTGCAGACGGCTGGCCCTGGTGATTCACAGTGGCCCATAGCAGATACGTGGCTATGAATCCACAGAGGCAAGAGCTTCCCGGAGGCTCTCCACACGCTCCCTTCATAGTCTCACTTCAGCCCTAGACCTGGGCTTCTCCAACCTGTCCACATTCAGGAGCCCCAGGAGGAGTCAGTAAGACACCATCAGTGTTTCTCAAAATGATTACATTAACCCGAGTTACATGACATTTATGTGCAGAGACAGGAGCAGGGGTGTTCATCTTTCAAGGGAAACAAAGGGTGATTCTCACAAACATGAGAACCTCCCCTAGGAGAAGATGGGAGACAGAGAGGTACCCAGGAACTTTTCTGAGGTGCTGGTGACAGTTTTACAACCTAAGAAGTACTTACATGGCTATTTGCTTTTTTTCTTATTTGAAATGAACATATGTTTTCATTATTAAATGTCATATGATATCTTTTCCCAATATAACAGTTTTTAGAGGTTTTATTCTAACAATTGTATGTGACACACAGGTTTGAGGGAGCTAAATGGAAGATTCTGCATTCTATAGGGTAGCTGTTCCCATATCATGTGTATTAAAAATTCAGATTTCCAGCCCCGCCAAGGCCACAGATCAGAATGTCCAGTGTGGATCTGGAGACAGGGTCATTTTGCCCAGGTCATTTTCTATCTGGATGTATTTACTGGACAAAGCACCCATCCCTCTGCAGGAATCGTCCTGAGCATCAGTGGCCCCCTGCTGCCCTCTTGTGGTGGTTTTTTCTCCCCAAACTGGGCAGAACATGCCCCTACAAGGAGTAAGGAGCAGATTCTGTCCTGGAGTTGGTGGTCTCCCTGGGTTTGGCAGTGACTCTGAGGACTTGCCTAGTTGGGCTGGATACCAAGACATGATACCACTACCTTGTCTGCCATTTTTGTTGAAGTCCTAAGTGCTCTAGACTGGTTTACATTCCTGAAAGCGATCTGTTTTTCTCCTGGCAGTGAAAATGTCTTGGACCCATAAACCCCTCTTACCTGCTCTAACCTCCTGCTTCTTGGTCCTCTCTGACCATGGAGATCCCCTGACTCTACGTTCGCCTCCCCTTTTGGGCCCTCATCTGTACACTCCTTCCCTGTATCATCAGGTCTTCCTTTCTACCTGAACAAATTAACCAGGCCCCGGTCTCCCCTGAATGATTCTATCCAGTCCTGTGACTCCACGAGACCAGGGCTGTTGTGAGAATAAGAATCAAAAACTGCAGAGAAATAAAGGCTCTGAGCTAGAAGACCGCTCTGAGGCCAGGACCTTGTTGGACATGCTCAGCACCTGCTACTGGGTCCCAACCCTGCCCCAACACTGACCTAGTACCTCCTCCTTTTTGCTATTCTTCCTCCTCCATCTGCCAGTTTCTGATTCTGACAATATGCTCAGAATGGGCAGGTACACACACACACAAACTCATAAAATTGGGGTAACTTAAAGGCACCCAGACCAGATCCCATGGGCAGATTCCATGTGTGTGGAGTTCCTGTTCATTCACCTCCCACTGTCCCCAAATGAGATGCTGTGTGAATTCTGGACTTAGCCCCCACTGTTAAACATGGCCACTGACCCCTCTTCAGTAAGCAAATCCCTGCTTCCTCCCCAAGAAATTATAACCCACCCAGGGGGGTCAATGTACTGTAATGATTACAAATATGATTTTGGGATGAGAATTGAATTGAAATCTCTGCTTGCTTATTGTATGCTGGTGGCCTTGGGTTACTTATTGTTGTCTCTAAATCTCATTTTCCTCATCTGTAAAGTGGGAATAATAGCATTTAAATCAAAGTTTGTTGCAGTTATCACATGAGGCAGAGGTGACAAACATGCTTATCACATTTCATACACATACAAGCAAAAAATAAATATTAATAGTATTCATTGTGAAGTTCAGATTGGGGGAGGGCTCAAAGGACTATATCTCAGGGACCAGAGGCATTTGGAACCCTGGGCAGTGCTTAATGCCCAAAAGAGCCATCTCCCTGGGAACTCTCTAGGGAATGCTTCAGTTTGACACTACTGGAACTTCATTCTCCTTTTAACTCCATCATGGTTCTGGCCCACAGGATGGAATCTTTGACCTGCAGCCCAGAGATCACACTACCCATCCTGAGTCTCCCTGTTGATCAAGCTAGCCATGGAACTGCCCTGTTGGGAGCATGCTACCCATTTTTTTCTTCCATCTGCTGGATTTCCTTTTCTCTTCTACCATTTCCCTTCCACTTACAGTTTTTGCTGCCACGAACAAGACATTGTCTCACCCACATCCACTGATGGTCACTGAGAGTCTGGGGATTAAGACTTCCTGAAACAGAAAGCTCCTCATATTCTAATCAGAAATCACATCATCACCTGCTTTAAATACAGCAGTTGAATCCCTGGAAACTGCAGAGTGAAGGGTAGCAGAATATGCCACCCCAAAATGTCCCCCTTTGAAATAAGGATTATTTTGAGTTGAAGACAATTAAGAACAACTCTGTCCCCCTCCTTTCTAGCAGGAAGGGAAGGACAATTCTTAATCTCTGATAGCCTTGAGACCCTCAAGACCCTGACCTCTACACTCTACACTGGAGGACTCTATAGAACAAACCTTACTAACTGGCTCTTATTTGTCATTAATCTCCCACATATTTACCTTCTCACCATCTGCTGCCTCCGGAAGCCCTTTGCCTCATCACTTCTCTAAAAGCTCACTGTCCTCATGTCATGATGTGGTATTGGCCCAAGTTTTGGACAGCACTTCCAGTCCCCTCAAGTCAGTCTTTTGAGTCACCCCTGCATGTCCGTGATGCACATGCCCATAAACTTCAGTTTTCTCTTGTTAATCTCTATTTTGTTACTCTCATTTATAGGGCCCCAGATGGGTAAAGGAAAAAAAAATTTTTTTTTTTCTTTCCCTGCAAAGGCAACTTGGGAGCCAGAGGAAAAGAACAAACAAAATCTTTGTCGTGGAGACCTCTGTGCACAAAAGTGGCAACCTCAGGGGCCTTGCTCCTGCCTTCAGCCTTGCTTTGCTTACTCCTGTCTTTTTTGCTCTGCGCTCAAGCCTCCACAGGGAGGAGCTCCCATCTCCCATTGGGTTTTCTACTAAGCTTAGCATGTCAGCCTTGGACCAAACCCAAAACATTTGTCTGATTCATTGGAGAAGTTCCCTTAAACCTTCTTTCTCTTCTATGTGCCTAATTAGACTTTGGAGAAAATGAAACTCCATGATAACCCTAAATCCTCAGTTATGGACCCAATTCTGCACTCACTGGTTATATGACCTTGGTAAGTTCTTTTCCCCTCTCTGGGTTCCTCCATTACCAAATGAGAAAGCTACGTTGGGTGCTCTAAGAGGCCTCTTCCACCTCTGATGGGTCAACATCAGTTTCACCAGTGTATAGGAAAGTCAGGTTTGGTCTTTCTGTATTGCGGCCCTTCTGAGAAGTTCCAATCATTCAGATAACACATCTGTCTGTTTTATCCCTCAATATAACTTCAAAGTAGATCTTTGACTCATCTAAGAGTATTTCATGAAGTGACTTGCTTGAAGTCACAAAGTAAATGAATTTCATAGACCAAAATAGCAACTTGGGTCTTCCTTCCAGCTCTCTTCCATCAAGACAGCATACTAAATAGAATACTAAAACCACTCCTGTCAATCCCCGCCACTAACTATTATTATTATTATTACTATCATCATCTTTATTTAGTGTTAAAGTGATCAACAGATGCCATTAACCTGAGATGGCTCCATGCCAGAGGTTCCTGTGTGAGCAAACCAAAGTCCGGTTCAAAGCAAACAGTAAAATGAATCAGAAACTGACATTACCCTCTAACCAGGGACTTTCTGCTGGACCATAACCAAGTAACTTAAAAACCAAACAGTAGTCCATCAAGAAATTTCTTTATCTTGCTTTTGTTTTCAGGATATGAAGGCCCGCTGCTCTCACTGCTGAATCCGAGCTCTCTGAACCTTTTCTGGTTTTGAGCATTGTGCAATTCACAAATCCTTTCATGCTTAAACTAAGTCTGTTAAGTTTATTTTGCCTAAAGTTTTTCTTTTAACAGTATGCTTTCAGCCATGCAAAACTTCATTTTATCTTATTTTAAAAGGGGGCATGTTTAAACATAAACCATCACCATTTAAAATACTTTTAACTTGCATGAAAAAAAAAAAAACTTGGAAATTGTGAAAACGTATCTTTCAGCTTCTTCTTCCCATGTTTTTTGTTTTTTGTTTTAAACTAGAGGCTTCAGTTTAAATGCATGACCCACATTCCACGTGAGGCTTGGTGGTGCCGATTCAACATGGGGATAGTTAGTATTCAGCAGATTTTCATTTCAGAAGTTGTATGTTTTATATGCAAAGTTCACTGGCCCAAAAACTAATGCTGGCTCGGCCTGAGTATTAAAATCCATCAAGTCCCAAAGTTTTAATTATATATAAAACAATGGGGCATAATTTAAATCCCTAAGGCCAGTAAGGCTCCCAGGAGGGAAAGCCACTGAAAACAAACCTCTTCCTCAAGGCATCATTATCTTACCTCCTACTCTGCTCTCTTATCTAAGAAATGAGGATCAAATAGCATTTGTACTGTTGAAAGCACTATCATAATCACAACTTGCATGCAAATTTGGAAAAATCAATTGGGGATTTTATAAGAGTTCACGGTTAGGAAATATTGTACTAGATATTTATGCTTAATGGTATCACCATAATTTTTATAAACAGGGCCTGTTTTTCTCAGAAAGTTCTTTATACCCCACCCAGGGAGGCAAGAGTTCCTCAAGGCCCTCCGGATGGGTTTGAGGAGTGAGCATGTCAGAGGGCTTAGAGACAGGCCATAAAAGGTATGTGGTTGAGACAGAAAGAGGAATAAAATGCTAGACCTTGAAAGAGAAGGCCACAGATATGACCCCAGATATTAGAGAGAGCATAAACCTAAAGACAGAAGTGGAGGTGGAGTTGGGAGTAGAAACACATACCCATCTTGGGAAGCAAGTAGGGAAAAAACACAGTCAGGTGGCATACAACCTCCCTGAGAACTCAGTTCACCCCCAGTGATAAGGAAAGACAGAGAATGGGGAGGGGAACAGTCCCAGATTTGACTGACTGGTTACCCAATACTGATAGTCTCTCTTGCTCTGGCTCTCCCACGCCCCCTTCCTGATTGCCATGTCCTGAACTGCTTTCCTCCTCCACACCCTTCCACCATGATGTTTTGCCTCACCTCTGGCCCAGAGCAATGGAGTTGGCCATCTATGGACTGAGACCTCTGAAACCATGAGCACGAAATAAACCTCTCCTACTCTAAAATTGTTCTTGTCAGATCTTATGTTCACATTGACTAAAAAAAAAAAAAAAAAAAAAAGAAAGAAAAACTGACTAAAACTTCCCCCAAGGCTAAGGCAGATATCAGATATTTTATAGCAAATCTTATCCAGAAGCATAATAGAGTAATTTTGATTTGACAAAAATTAAGTGTTTTTTTTTCTTAATAATATGGAGACCAAAATACGGCATCAAAATTTACTTTTAGTATGAGAATTGTTTTTGTGCTGAAAGCAATTAAGAAGTAGATGCAAGGAGCTCTCTGCCCTCCCTGTATTTGCCTAAAAGCATGACACAGATTTACAGAGATAAAAGGTACACTGCCCCACCCCACGCCCACCAGAGAATTAACCACTGAAGACAACTCTGCAGACTTGGGCCTGCAGGTAGCCCCAGAGGAATCTATACAACAGGTTTCACCAGCTAGCCTTCATATGTCATTTATTCACTTTTCCCCCCAAATGCTGTCTCTAGGGGTTCAACATTATTTCCCTTTGTGTTTTCTCTTCTTCAAAATTTAACTTATCTTTATTAAGGATGTTATATAAGCTGGAATTCAAACCCTCTATGAGAATTACTTATTCACTAGGTATCTCCCATAATGGGCACAAATTTGTTACTAAATGTTTGTTTGTTATTCTCTTGTTAATCTGTCTTTTGTTACAGAGATCCATTCCAACTAATTTATAAGAATTGAGGGAATATTATTTTTTCTTCCCTATAGTATCAAGTAATAGAATGGATCAATATTCCTAAAATGTAATGCTCGTCTCAGAATTTCTCATACTTTAATGTTTGAACACACTTTGAAGAAAAATGAACAGAATCCCTATATAGACAATTCTATTTTAAAAAAAATAGGTATAAACATAAGTTTGGTATAACATCCTTGTGTTCAATGTCCCTTTCCAATTATAAATAAAAAAAATAAATTAAATGTAAACAATACTAATATAACTCAAGTTAACGGTACTAATTTAATGATAGTTGGTTCTGGTTTGCTGAAACTAAATTGCTCTTCAAAGGGTAACTAACATTTCAGTTTCTTTTGTCTTCTGTGTGTCTATCCTACCATATGCCCTGGAACCACTCAATTATTTGCTCCACTCCTTTATTTTCATGAAGCACAATTAGTACATACAAAGTCTGATAGTCATTGTGGCCCACATGGATTAAGGGACACGCCCCTCCCATGTTTAAAGGCTTCAAAGTCTAGAGTCACTAGACTTAGTCATTAAACTGGGGAAGGGATCTGTCACCACTCAAGGCTCTGCCCTATTGCCATATGAGGAAATTCAAGCTGTGCCTCACCCCATCATCAGACCTACAGCATCCCTTCCATGCCAGTCACACGCTGCTCAGTGAAAACCGAGTAAAAATGTGTGCTGAGCTTAACTCAGCTTTGAAACCAGGTTTACATAATTTATTAAAAGAAAAGAGAAGAATTGATTTCAATTTAGCATGATGATATTAACCTATTAGTCTTTCCCATGTTGGTGGGAGACCCTATTGGAGGAAGGGAAGGGGAGCTCTTTGGATTTCTTCGATAAGGGCACTAATCTCATTCATGAGGACTCACCCCCCTGACCTAATCCCCACCAAAGACCTTTCCTCCTAATACTATCACACTGGGGAGTGGAATTTCAACATATTAATTGGGGAGTGTGCACACACATTCAATTTCCAATGTTTTGACTTTCTGGATTTAAAAATTATATTTTTCTTTAAAAAAAACATATTTTCCCTGCCCTATTTCTTTCCTACAGCTTTATTGAGTTTACCTTCTATAACATTCTCAAGGCAATATTCCTGAGAGCTCACTTCTTTTAAAAGTTCTCCTCCACTTGGTTACTATTTTCTCCTGTTCTCTTTCCCTTAATCCAACCCCAGTGAAGGCATCTCAAGTCACAGGCTTTTACATAAACCACCAAATACATGAGAAATGCATTTCAAAAGAAAAAACTCTTTCCCGAATCCACCACCAATTGGCAGTTCCTAGAAAGATATTTTTAGATTCCATCATGTGTAAAAATTGAGCAATAAATTGAACCAAAAAAATAGGATACTCTAATTAGATGGACAATGATAATGCATTAAAATTCTTCAGTGTAAGAGATCTCTTGATGTAGTTACATTACTGTAGCATAAAGTTTAAAGACAGTATTGTGCAAGAGACAAGAAGACATTATTGAATAATTTCTTATTTGCTTTAGACTCTGTTGTGTATTTCAGATTTCCACATCTGGGTCTCAGTTACACACTCCAACTCCCACTTGGTCAGTGTGGCAAAATCTGTTGGCTAATTAACCCCAAACCATTCTCAAACTCCTGCTGTCTTTCATTCTCCTACCCTACTCTCCTACTCTTGGGAGCAGGCCAGTTTCCCATCTTCTCTAGCAGCTGGAAATGGCTATGTGTTTTTCTTCTAGACAATGAGTTGCAAGTATGGGTTTCATGGGGTCATTTGAAACAGCTTTTCTGTCCTGATAACTTGTACCATGTCTCTTTCTCCCTTCTTCCCACCTGAGCAAGAGAAGAAACAGAACAAAATGCCAACTCTGAAAATGATAGAGTAGAAAGATAGTCTGGCCTGGGATGGCATCATCAATTGATGACTTTATGCCGGGAACCACTTGCCTCCTTTCTAAACTACTGTTCATAGGATTCTTTTGTTGTTATTTGTGGTTAAAAGTGTTCCTAACTGATACATCAACATCTTTCTACTTTTTCCTTCAGGCAAAAGGTTTCAGAGCTCACTACATTTAGAGCATGTGGCCAGATAAACCCATAAAAGTATCCAATAATTCTCCACTATCAACCCTTAGATATAGAATTCTTCCTAGGAGCCCCTTCCTCTTAATATCATCATCCTTTGACTAGAGATTTACAGCTGCTTGTGGTGAATATGTCACTTGAGCCAGTGAAATTCCATATAGATGCAGAATTCAAAGGTGAAAGAAAAGGTATTCTAACTACTGAACCTAGAAAACGGTAAGTCTCATAGGCTAGGGAGAAAAACCACTATTATCTGGATTTTAAGTAAAATGGCAAGTTCATACAGGCAATTAAGTGGGTTGGTTAACTCAACAAATTAACTTAAATAAGTGAGTGTAAGTGACATATTAATATCAGTATTCATTTGATGGTTCCTGTCTCCAGTGACTAATATGAGACCTGGAGTCCCTAAGAATTAGGATACTCCAAGCATTTCTAGAAGTCCTCGGGAGGTAGGTGTCTTACATGGTTTTACAAATATACTAATTTTGCTTTTAGAATACACCATGCCTTTGGGCCTCCTCAGTGTGGAGTATGACCATGTCCACAGAAAAACGTCTCCCAGTGGGACTACAGACTCCCCCAGGGCTCTGCCCTTCCTTGTCCCCTACTCCATTCTCACAAAGCATCCAGGAGGATCCTTTAACAGTGAAAATCCCCTCTCCCATTATACTTAGAATGAAGTCCATGCTCTTTACGTGGTCTCAGTTACGTGACCCCTGACGACACCGGCAGCCCCATCCCGTACCACCATCCCTTCATCATTATGGTGAAAACCCCGTTACCTTCCCGTTCATCTCGCATGCCAACCTCATCCCGCTTTAACAAGTTTGCCCTGGATATTCCCTCTGTTTGCTACTGTTTTCCTCTTAGCTATTTCCTTGACCTTCAGATATCAACATAGAGGTTTCTTTTCCATGACATTTTCTCCAACCATTCAAGGTAAACTTATTCTTTTATCCCATTCCTCTGTTGGATTTCACCATAGCCCTTAGTTCTGCTAGCCTGGTTTGCTTATTGTCTCTTCCCTCACAAGAATGTCATTGCCTCAGGTGATAAACTTACACCAAAATCTTTTACATAATATAGACATATTTTTTTTTCCTTTTACTCATTGAAGTCTCCAAAAGCATACTATGGAATATATTTATATTAAAATCTTCATAAAAGAAATCACAAAGGTATATTTCAGTGAACAGAGTCCAGTAATATGTTATTTCAGGGGTTATGATACCTCTTCCATCCTAAAATTTCTCTAAGGCATATTTCCATAGTATGACTTTTGGGGCCTTCAATGAGCAAAAGGAAAAAGATTATGTTTATATATTATGCACAATAGACACTTTGGGCCTGATAATTCTTCTGTTGTTGAGGGACTTCCCTGGGTATTGAAAGAATGTCATTGCCCTGAGAGCGGGAACTTTGTATGCCTCGTTCTCCTCTATAGTTCCAGATCCCAGAATAATGCTAGGCACCTAAGAGGTGCTCAGTGGATGCTTGGATATAACCTCAGTTAAAAACATACAGCCTCTGGTCATAGACTTGCACCAAAATCTTTTATGTAACAGAGGCATTCATTCATTTATTCAACAATTAATTATTCCATAGATACCGTGAACAAGATTCAGTAATGTCAAGAACACAACAGTGAAGAAGCAGACAGCCCTCATAGTGTGGAGCCAGATGGAAAAACAGACAAGTGCCCCGATGGAAGACCAGCACAGCAATGTGGGAAAGTCAGGGACAGAGGGAGGCAAGAGGATGGCTAGAGAGGATTGGCCAACCTGTTCTGGAGGGCCAGCGTTCAATGGGTCAGAGTACAGTAGTGGGCAAAGTTTTAAAAAAAGGGGAGTCTGGGGAGCTGTAAACATGCACCTCATTTGGCAAGCTTGGAAAAGCTTGGTGGTGTTTTCATAAGATGAATATGTAATTCCAAAATATCAAATGTGTGAAGTATTTCCTTGATATACAATCTTCACATTCAATTAAAAATCTTGGCCATTAGCCTGCCTCTCGCCTGTCCATCACGTGCCTTACTCCTATCCATCAACCAATGCTCAAGGTTCACCTCCCGATCATCCAACAGCTGCCAGCAGATTGACTGCAGACCGCCAGTGGAGAACCAGCTGCCTACTGTCGCCTGGAAGTTCACTGTTACAGTACCTGCAGGTTTGATTATACGTGGCTTCCGCCATTTTGAGACAACAGCCAGGCCCCATAAGACCCCTGGCTGGACTGACTGAGCCCCGTCTCCAGGATCCCTCAGCCCAACCGATCACTCCCTACCTCTGGGGCCCTCACATTAACTGACTGCTCCCTGCCGCCAGGACCCCCAGACCAACTGACTGCGCCCTATCACCGGGAACCCAGACCAACTGATTGCACCTGGCCTCCAGGATCCCACAACTACACCAAACACACCAGACCTCCAGGACCCCTGCCAGACCAACTGCATCCTGCCTCCAGGACCTCCAGCTGATCACATCCACCCCTGAGTTGCAACTCCCCATTTGCCAACACATTTCGAAGCCAGAGTGGCCATCTTGGATAATCCTGGAAGCTGGAGCTCTGATCTTTGGGTGGGGCAAATCCATCCTGAGATGCCTGCTGGAGGCTTGAAGTTCATTGTCAGGTACCTCTCATGCATCAGGCTACTGAACACTGGGAGGTTTCATTAGTATATGACTTTTATACAGTAGATTTTCTTTTTTCTCCTTTTTAAAAAAATTTGTTTTTATTTCTTTACTTTTCTTGCTTTCTTTTCCTTTTGTTTACCTGTTCCCTCAGAGTCTCTTTCTCCCTTTTTTGCATGCTAACATCCGATTTCTTTTGATTACACTCTCACCCTTTCTATTTTCTAGAACTTCTGTATATTCTTTTCTTATCCCATTAACAGCCACATTCTACATCCCTCTGCATCCTCTTTGTCCTCCATTAGAAACTGCAGACCTTATTGCAAACCTGTTTGTTTTACCGAAGATAATATTTGAACTCATTTTGTTTATTATGACAATTTTGTTATTGTCCCCATAGGGGCTATTTGGTCTAGGATTGCATAGTGTCTGATTTAGGCACTGCTAATATTGATCTCCCCTTAAAGAAAGGGTTTTGGAAACCTATAGGGCCACTATAAGCCTATAGGGGGAAATCTGCAATACACCCCAGATCTGCACTGCTAGAGGGGAAGATACATGAACAACATGAAAAAACAAGGGAAGAAAATGATCCAAACAAATCTAGATTCTACAGTAATAGAATCCAATGACAGTATGTTAGAAGAAATGTCAGAAAAGGACTTCAGATTATACATGATTAAGATGATTCGCGAAGCAAAGGATGAGATAAGAGAGCAAATGTAGGCAATGAATGATAATACCAATAAGCTGAAAGAGCACCTGCAGGAAGCAAACGAGCATTTCAACAAAGAGATAGAGATTCTCAAAAAAAAAAAAGAAACAGAAATCCTTGAAATGAAGGAAACAATAAACCAAATAAAAAACTCAATGGAAAGCATCACCAACAGATTAGACCACTTGGAAGACAGAACCTCAGACAATGAAGACAAAATATCTTGTCTTCAAAGATATTTCAAAATCTTGAAAATAAAGTTGCCCAAACAGAGAAGATGGTAAGAAATCATGAACAGAATCTCCAAGAACTATGGGACATCATGAAAAGACCAAATTTAAGAATTATTGGGATTGAGGAAGGCACAGAGATACAAACCAAAGGAATGAACAACCTATTCAATGAAATAATATCAGAAAATTTCCCAAACCTGAAGAATGAAATGGAAACTCAAATACAAGAGGCTTACAGAACACCAAATGCCCAGAATCACAACAGATCCACACCAAGGCACATTATAATGAAAATGCCTAACATTCAAAATAAAGATAGGATTTTGAAGCCCACGAGAGAAAAGCATCAGATGACATATAGGGGGAGACCAATACGGATAGCAGCCGACTTCTCAACCCAGACTCTAAAAGCTAGAAGGGCCTGGACCAACATATTTCAAGCTCTGAAAGAACATGTTTGCCAACCAAGAATCCTATACCCAGCAAAAATCTTGTGGAGTTCAAAATTTAATCTTGTTTTTAAAAAAGAAAGGAAGAAAAGCAATCATATATTTCATGATTTTAGAGGATATTCACTCCTCTCTAGAAGACTAAAAGGAAACCAAAGTAAGGGATTTGTTTGGTCTACCTTTTGGAGCAAAAGAAGTTGATGCTGGATGTAGGTGGTTCCAGCTCTAAGACAGGAGCACACAGGTATTGGGGCCTAGGTCCATAATAATTCAGGTGTGATATGCATGTAATGGGTTTCCTTGGTTATCTCTGGAGGTAACATGGAGTAAGGCTGAGGATTTAAAGACAGTTACACTGACTGCATTGTCACACTAACATTTACAAAAATGTTTTGAACATAAAACATTAATGACTTAATTTCGGCTTCATTTAAGGTTTTTTTTTTTTTTTTTTCCCTCTCACCAAACTTGTCATACTTTCTTTTGCTTCTCTACAGTTTAGTGAACTTAAAGAAAGAAAAAGGCAGAATTAATCCTCTGATAGCTGAAACAAGAAAAAGTTGAGTTTCAAACTACAATGTGTTAAGGAGAATTCCCCCAAAGATAAGGGGGAATGTTTAAATTTTAGAGTCCAAAAAATTATGCAATGAATTAGATAAATCCTTGCTCCACTTTATGGTCTTTCCAAAATCTTTTTCTGGCTTTAACCGAATCTAGACAAATATTGACTATTAGGTGTTTTGTTTTGTTTTTGTTTTTGTTTATTTGTTTGTTTTGTTTCTTTGTACTAGGGATTGAACCCTGGGGCACTCCATATTCATAGCCCTTTTTGTTTTTTATTTTTAAAACAGAGTCTCACTAAGTTGCTCAGGCTGGCGTGTAACTCGCAATCCTCCTGTCTCAGCTTCCCCTACTAGTTGGTATTACAGATGTGCATCCAGCTGTTAAATTTTTTCTAATGAAGAAAGCAAAGCAATAATGTTTAATCCAAAATACCCCCTCAAGAAGGAAAATTGCATAGACAAGAAGGTTTGTTGTGAATTGTATTTTAAAATATTTTTAACTGACACATCTACATAAAATGGAGTAAGTGCCTTCAATACATGCATACATTGTGTAATGATCAGATGGGGTAACTGACATGCCCATCATTTTGAATATTTAATGTATCTTTGTGTTAGGAATATTCAAAATTCTCTCTACTGTTCTGAAATATTCAGTTAAGTGTGTCAACCATAGCTAACCTACTGTGCCACACAAAATAGAGATGTTACCGTTCCTATACAACTGTACCCCTGTGCCCCTTAGCCATGCTCTCTCCATCACCTTTGCCCACTCTTAGCTTCCGGCAGTCACTACTCTACTCTCTACTACTTCAACGAGATCAACATTCTTAGCTTCCACAGATAAGTGAAAACATGCAGCATTTGTCTTTTTCTGTCTGACTTATTTCACCTGACATAATGTCCTCAGATTCATCCACATTGATACCAGTGAGAGAATTTCATTTTTTTATGGCTGAATATTCCATTGTGTATATGTACCACACTTGCTTTATGCATTCATCCATGCATGGACACCAAGGTTGATTCCATATCCTGGCCATTGTTAATAGTGCTGCAATAAACATAAGAGTGTAGATCTCTCTTCTACATACTGATTTTCTCTCCTTTAGCTATATACCCACTGGTGGTATTGCTGGGTCCTATGGTAGTTCTACTTCTAGTTTTTTGAGGATTTTTTTTTTCTATATGGTTGTTTTCTACCATGGTTATACTAATTTACATTCTCACCAACAATGTTTGAGAGTTTCCCCTTTGGAGAATTGTCTTGATGGTCATACAATTCTGTAAATTTAATAAAAAATATTGAATCATTCCCTTAAAATGGCTGAATTTTGGGCTGGGGAGCTAGATCAGTTGGTAGAGAGCTTGCCTTGCAAGCACAGATCCCCAGCACCAAAAAAAGGCTGAATTTTATGGTGTATAGCTTATACCTTAAGAAAATTTTTTTTCTTTAAAAGATGTTTAGAAATAAAAACATATAACCCAACAAAAATATATTCACCCACACAAAAATGTATATTCATTCACAGTAACATTATTTATGAGAACCAAAAGATAGAAATAACCCAAATGTCCATTAACTGATAATGGATACATAAAATATGTTATACACAATAGAATATTATTTGGCAATAAATTTAAATGAAGTACTGATACATGGATGAATCTTGGAATTTTTACATTAAATGAAAGAAGCCAGATACAATAATATTGTTTTTTTTTTCTAAATGTATGACAACTATTTATGGTTAAATTTTTTATTCATCTGGAATTTTTTACCATAATGAAACAGATACCCAGCCATAATTTTTCCTTTAAGACTAATCACTATCACTATTGTATGAATAATTCCTCTATTTCTCATTGATTTCTAATGATACATATCATTAGAAATATACATCATTAAAAATTAGATATATATCATTAGAAATTAGATATATATTGTTAGAAATCAATATATCATATATGTGTGTATATATAACATACATACACACATAGTATATATATTTACATAACACACACACACACACACATATATATCTTTTTTATTGGGTTCTAGTCTCTTCCAATATTTGAATGATCCCTGCTCTGGTTCTGTGCTGTCATATCCTTTTACAGTAATTTTAATAATTGGGAGAACTAGTCTATTTCATGATTGTAGTACTGACTTTCTGGTTACTCTTACATGTTTGTTCTTCCATTTGAATATTAAAATCATTTCGTCAGGCACTTGCAAGTGGCCAGCTTGTGGTTAAAAATTTGTGGATTAATATAAGAAAACATAGAATCTTAAAACAGTGAATCTTTGTGTGCAAGGACACACAAAGGCTTTTCATTTATTACAGCCTTCTTTTATGTCTCTCAATAGGCCTGTGGAGCCACATTGCTCAAATCACAGCTCAAGCATTTCCTCACCATGTGACTTTACACAGATTGTATAACCTCTAATCAGCTGTTTTTTCATCTCCAAGATGGAAATGACAGAATTTACATCACAAGTTTGTTGTCAGGACTAACAACAAGTTGTTTATGGAAATCACTTTTCTAAAAGTACCTGATTCATTGTAATCAATGTGATTATAACAAAGGAAATGTACATGACCATAAGCAAAGGCTAACAATCCACAAAAAGCTGTTCTTCAGCATTTAGATATCGTACAACATTTGGAGGGCAATTAGGCAATGAACATCACAATTTTGAACATTTACCCTAGTTTCTAAAAATATTACTTACACATCTAAAGAATCTGTCAAAGCTCTCCAAAATAGATCACCAAGAATGCATCTGTAGTTGATTGGGAGGTGTCTCAAGAGGAGGATATTAGAATGAACACATTTTAGGATTTGAGATTTGGTTAGAATATTTTAGAGACTGTATTCAGAATTCTCTTATATTATGTACTGTCAGAAAGAGGGAGCATCTCTATTATGTACTGTCAGAAAGAGGGAGCATTTCTACAACTGCCTATCTCAATAAATTTTATGTGTAGGTAGGGCAGACGACAGCTAGGAAAAGGTACAACTGGTAAAGAATTAGCAGTTACTCACTTAGCAAGGGAGGCGGGCATTTGCTAATTTGTGTTGGACAGTGTCCTTGTCTAAACTGGATGTTCTACGAGATGCCTATGGAAAATGTAAGGGTTATCTGCAAGCATCTGATCAGTTTATAAAAATATTAAGGCCTACTGCTTCAGATCTATTCGTAGGTGACAGAGTGATTTTATTTTTCTTTTTCATAATATTCTTGCAATGAAACTAATAGATCTAGATGTCTGTTAGTTCAGAGGCTACTTAGATATCCTCACAATAAAATAGAGTCTATAGAAAAATGAGGCTGACATGAAATGACACCTATAATATATAAAGTGAAAAAAGATGCAAAATATGCATATTTTGAATAGTATGTTTAACACACATGCAAGTTTATACCCTCTGGGAAGATGCAAAAATATTACATATTGTAAATCTTATCAACAGTGTTGACTTTGAGAGATTGGGATAGTGTGGAAAGGACAGAGCACTTTAACTCAATATACATCTGTACAAATCTAAATGTTGAATTATTTTATTAACAAAATTATTTTTGAATTGTGATGCAAATAAGCTTGTCTTTAATACACAGCAATATAATTTTCCTTGACTAGAAATGCAAGCAGTACCACAGCTTGCTCATTAGCCCTATTACATTGTAAAAATAGATTAATTTAATTTGACTACTCCTCCAAGGACCTGTATGATTCAGGTAACAGTTCCCAGAAATGCCTACTGAGAAATAATCTCTCCCATCTTTCCTTGGGGTATAATATTAGCACAGGATTTTCCTGTGCAGAACACACTCAATCTTTCGACTTAGAGGGTAGGTTTCTCAGCACTTCTTGTTTTCAGGAAAGGGCCCATTAATAGTCTGAGGAAAAACAAGAATGATCTTGTTTGGTATCTTTGCTCTTTCTGGGGGTTCAGAAGCCATATCCTCTTTTTCTCTTCCTACTCAGCATCATCCTCTGAGTGCCTTGCTTCCAATTCTAGTTCTGCTTCTGAGACAAGTTTCTCTGGCACCCAGTTTGTCATGTTTTCAGATGACTTTTGCATAATACCATGACAGATCAAATACAATATTTATCATGGGTACTTAAATGTAAACACACATGTAGACATAGTAAGAAGTTCTCTGCACCATTTTCTCAATCCCTTCTTCACTTAAAATTTTCTTTCTCTACATTTTGCTTCTTTCTACCACAGATCTCAATAATTATTCCCTATGAGATTTACTTCAATGATCTGATGATTTCAGAAAATCAGAATATCAGTCCCTAAACCACTCATTTCCTATTGTTCTGGATGGATCAATACACCCGCACTACCACACACACACACACACACACACACACACACACACACACCACAAAGAGGCTTTTTCCTTTGCACTGTAATCTGGAGAATCCTTTCTCAGTGATTCATGTAACAGATGAACTTATCTTAAGTGTAACTTCAAAGACTGTCAAATTTTATCATTCTTTTATTCTTGAAAAATGCTTCAAGAAGCTCTTATTTTTTGTGACAATAATTATTGGAAATTGAGGCAATACTTTGGAAAGCATATTTGCTATTGCTCAAGTGTTTTGAACCTGCAAACTTAAAAGTTCCTTGTCAGTGATTCCAAGTTTTCACTTCAAAGAGTAAGTGCTCACATTACCTGGGTACATACGCAACAGATTTTTCTCCAAGTCACACTGGTAAAGGTTACAAACATGTCTACCTACTACAGGGTCTCTCACTTTATGTACAGAACCGTAGGAATACAAGTGCCAAGGTGTTTGAAAATCTAGGTGACCTCCCTCTGCCCTTCGTAACTCCAAGTCTGTGAATTTACATACACTATAGAATCTTAGAGCATAGATGAGAACAAATTGTATCTCCCATAAAAGCACTGGACTGAACATAATTGGAAGTAAATTGAAATGCATGCTAAATGCAGATGGAAATGAAAATGCATAAGGTCAAAACTTTGAAGACATTTCACAAAAAACTTGGCATCTCTACAAGCAACCAGTGTTTTTCTAATTATTTATTAATAAAGGGTAGCATTTTTATTCTTTAATATTTTAAAAGTTTTTTTCCAAGTTAAATAAATAATGTACAATGGGGAAACTGAAACTGAACTTCTTATTTTGTGCATTAAAAATTAATTAGCAGTGTCTTACTTTTCTGAGCCCTCACTGTCGGAGCCTAAGCTTGCCACCTTGAACATCAGAAATGAGCATCATGAATGGTTTAACCCATACCTGACAGCACAGCCTAATGATTAAGAGGCTAGCCTACCTCTTAATACCTTACAATGAGGATTAAGTTTCAATGTGAGTTTTAATGGGAACATTCAAACCATAGCACTTAATTTGGGGGAAAAAATGTTGGAAGAACCCTAATAAAGTTCCAAAACAAGAATTGCATTTGTCCCTTCAATATGGAATTTTAACTCTTTTTCTCATAAAAACACTAAAAATGAATGAATAAAGAACAGATTCAACGGCGGTTCCTCCAGATGATGCCACCTGATCTCCTTTTTACTTTAGAAATTCATCAGTAGATCACTACCTACACTGTTACATGCAATGTTTCTCAAAGGGTGGTCCATGTGACATCCACTTGGGATGGTCTTGAATTGAAATATCTTGGGCCCCATCCCAGAACTAAGAATTCAAAGGCTTGGTGGTCAAAGGATCTATGTAATCAGCAAGCAATTCAGTTGGATTATATGCACAGAAATACCCCATCTTTCATTTTGCCATCTTAATTACAAATACTCTCTAAAAGATTTAGTAGACCTTGCAAAGCAGAACTTGTGACACTAAAATATTTTAAAGTACTGTATACATATTTAGAAATAATTCCAAATACTAGATAGCAAATTCTGATGAGAAAAGTTAGTTTAATAAACAGGACTTGCTTTAGCAAAATTTAGGATTCAAATGTGAAGTAAACATTTCTGTTTATTCTTGGAAACTTTATTTCTCCCTTATCAGCTTCTCTGCAATTCTACATTCCACAATGAATGGGTCTTTTTCCTCTGTAAGCTATCCTGTGCACCATTAGCCAATTAAAAATAAATGCAGTCATATAGACTGGTCACAATCGGGAAACTTGCCAAATCTTCTAGTTGAAAAGTGAAGAATTCAGACTCCTAGATATTTTTATTTTATTGGTTTATTTTTATTCTATTTATTCATTCAAGATATGTATTGATGAACACCAAGTACTGAGGTTGAAAAAAAAATATGTCATGGCCCATGCTTTTAAGACAAATCAGGCACTCAGAAATTAAGAATTGCAGCATATTCTTCCAAAATAGAAGCATCATTTTATTATTTAATTCTCTGGCCTACCAAAGCATTATTTAATTCTCTAGAAGAATGCACCTGTGTTTATGCTATTTACTGTTACTTACAGATTCAGCTTCTATGAAGTTATATGTTAATTTATAGCTCTTCCAGAAACTGGTGGATAGAGGCCAGGGATGTTACTGAACATTTGACAACACAGAATTTGCCCTGCAACAAACAATTTTCTGGTTGAAAAAGGTAAAGAGCACTGAGATTGAGAAATGCTGTTTCAAAGAGATCAAAAGCTGATTTGGGAAACCAGGCAATCTTTGCCCTTTATGGTTAGAGGAGCTTTAGTAGTTCTGTTACATGGGCAGAAAGTCAGGGAGTGAAGCCTGAGTGAAGCCTAAGGAAACTCTTTGAGTTTTGAGTAGGGAAGGATGTTAGATAAAGTAGATAAGCAAAAGGGGAGGCAGCATTAGTGGAAGTGTTTTGTAGGAAGGATAATTGTTGGTACTAGAGTATTTATATTAACTGAAATTTAGGTTTTTTTTTCTTTGAGGTCATAATCCCAGTCACAGTTGAAAACGTATTTTAACACATGGCCAGGTATTATTTTATAATCGCTGCTTCTTCAAAGGGGAGAAAATATTGCTGCCTATTTGTGATCATATGACATAATTGCAAACATTTAGAACAGAGGAAAATGAAAGCACTTTGAGGTCTAAAGCTGTATTCTCACAAATAACTATTTTATAAAAATAATTTAAACTATTGTATTGTCACCACATAAAGTCTTAATGCATTTCTGTATATAAATATCCAAATTATTTAAACTAGATTATTAATGGTTTTTCATTTCTTAAATACTCCTGAGATTACACTTCTTATACTATCAGTGACTGACCGGTTACTCACTGTGCCAGAGGAAAGATTTCCTTTTAAGTCCTCTATTTGAGAATAGGAGGATTCTGAAGCCAAGAGAAATAATGTAAACTCTTTACTGTTATAATTGTCTTTGTTTTTCTCTTTTAAGGAATATCAAAGTGTTGCTTTCCTTCAGTTGAGGAAGTCCAAGATTTTTTGGTGGAAACCTGGAAGAGCCTGTGGCTGGTGGTAGAAGAACTGTTTTGGCCCTAGCTGGCAAGCAGATGACACGGCTAAGAGTGGCTTTCTCTTTTCTCTGGACATTGGACAGTCATCAGCTCCTCCTGCAGCTGGCAGGAACAAGTCCACTTTTTTTTTTTCTTTTTTTTCGTAACTGGAATCACTCAAGGCCATAACAACAGATAAATGATTTCCTGACATCAGCAATCTATTGGAATAAAGCTGAAAACCCTACTACATGGGGCTATTGCACAGATTCTAAAGGATTTTATGGGTTTATATAGGAAATGAACCACCATTTATGGCATAATTCTCATGAGAAAAAAACCCTATTCTAAACAAAAATACTTCAATTGTGTTGGATCACTGTATCTAGATATAGATAGATACATAGATATAGCTAGATATAGATTGACTACAGTTTTATGAGACAGGCTTTCTTCTAAAAGTATTACAGTAGTGAATTTCAGTTTTCATCTTTTTCTAGATTCATTCCTCCCAATGAAGGTTCAAATACTCGTCTTAATTATAATGACCGGAATGCAGTTTTATAAAATGCAAAAAGTTAACAATGGTTAGTTAATTCGTGTGTCTCTATAGCAACAACTGATAGTGGATTTACTGTATAGATTTATTCATATACCAAGAGATTCTATCTACTGAATAATTTCTCAAATTTTAATTAATTTTTGCTTACATGTATTGTAACAACAGTTTGTCTGATGAACATTCAACTTACTTTTATTTTGCCCCAAACTATGCAACTGACCTTGGTTTGTGAAGTTGATGTGTATACTGTCAAGTATGTCCTTGAACATTTTCTCTCAAGATAACGAAAGAATGAGGGAGGGGCAAAGTTACTTTTTACTCTGCATCTGTTGAATTTTATTTTAGAGTATATCCAAGGCTGTGCTTTGAACAGGCTACCAAAACTCAGTGTAAGAATGTGATTTCTGCAATTCCTGAAGAAACTTTGTTCTTGTCTTGAAATGTTTCAGAAAGACTGTTGATAATCATCAAGCAAGGTTAGTATCAATCAGATAAGGTGCTATTTATACTTTCTGAAAATGACTGTTCCTTTATTGAACAAAACCAGAATTTTTAACAAAATAGAAAATTTCTAAGAATTCTTTATCTTAATAAGGTAGCTGTATTTTTAATAAATCAATTCAACTTTGAACTGCTAAGTAGAATTACATGTATATTGTTGCTAACTTATCTTTCATATATCTCTTTCTAAATTACTGTTTTATTTATTCAATGTAGGCAAACGATTTTATTGTATTTAAGTGCTTAATAATTTCTTGCACTAATTAGTCTTATGGAACTATTCAATAATAAGCATACCCTCATATGTTTTTCAAAGAAAACATTTTTCTCTTGGAAGATTCCATTTAGTCATAATTATCCTTTCAGAAAAAAAATTTACTTGTAATTTTCTTGTATTTTAAAGATTCCCTAATTTTTTAAACAACTGTTTACATTAGACACAGTGCTATTTTCCCTCTTTCCCCCAAACTCTACATATAGCCAGAGGTGAACATGGTGGGCACACAATGGCTTAACTAGCACAGCCCCAAGGGTTCTGCTCCATGAAGTACTCTGAGCTGAAGATCAGGTCCCTCTTTCAACAGAAGCAGAGAAGGCTGAGTCTTTAGTAGCTGAAGTGGGAGACACAGACATGCTGTGTCCTGTGAGACATGCTCTGATGTGCTCCTACAAGGGTCAGGTAGAGTCCCTGCAAGTGCTCCATCAAAGATGGAAAGGACAGGCTGTGCAGGTGGGTCTTGCTGGGAATGGTGAAAGGTTTTCAGACACAGCTCTGATGATTGCCTCACTGGTTAAAAGGGGACCCATTTCTTCACCTCTCAAAGCCTCCATTTCCTCACTAGTCATGTTATTCACCTCATTGGACTATTGAGAAGATGGAGTAGGATATTTCATATAGATGATGAAGCAAGAAAAGTGGGAATAAGACTCATGTTTTTGCTGAGGCTGTTGCTACTGCTGTTTGCTTCCCCTGCAGTTTACAGGCCTGATCTGTGGTTTCAGTTACACCTGACTGGCTCCTACTCTGCTCCTTGCTGTGTATCCAGCCTGTGGACACCTCTCTCCAACCTCATCTCTTTGAAACTGTCTCAATAGAGAGGTTAGGCTGTTCTAATTAATTTTAAAAATAATTTATTCACCTGTCCAGCAATAAAGTAGTTCCTTAGCCCCTGCCTGGAGATAAAGAAGGTCAATTTTGCTGTTTTGAGGTAGGAGTTTATGGTTACATGTTGGTGATAATTATATTCACAGTTCATTCCTCAGTTTACAAATGAAGAAATTCAGGTTATAAGTTTAAAAATATGAAAGGCAATACATAAAGTACTCTGGAATGTAAATTGTATTATCTGACCATTACCAATCCTTGAGCTTTAAAGTAAAATTCATATCAAATTTCAAAAAAAACACTATCTTCTCAAGGAAATGGAGAAAAAACTCTGGATTGCCTTCAAACTAAACAGTTCATTTTTCCTTAATGATCTGTTCACTTGGTCATTTGATAGGTGATTAAGGATTTAGAAATAAACAAGGAATTATAATACAGAAAGTTATCTATGTGGTATATTGGTAACTGTTAGAGGGCTAAAACTAACTGTTATTCATTTGCCTCCTAGAAATAAAACAATTCAGCTACAACCCCAGAAACAAAAACATAAAGGAAAATGCAAATCATTAACATATTACTACTACATGAAGGACTATGAATTTTCTAAGTGCTTTTCTCTCAAGAGTATATATTACTTTCAAAGAAATATTTTCAAATATTTACCTAATATAGAGAATACAGGTTGTGGCAGGTGCTAGGAAGATAAAAGTTAAATGTTACCTCCTTCCTTGCTTTCAAGATGGGCACAGTGTCACGGACACATCAGTCACTGGTGAGCAGTAATCACACAGTGTACATGAGGTATGCTGAAGGACAGTGGGGAAGGGTTTTGCATTTGTTTAAACTCCTTATTCTTGCACAAAAGTTTCAATGAGTCAGGAATGAATACATCTTAAGGGGCCAAGGGAAATGTGCACAGTGACTTCCTCAGGGAAGCAGATCAAAGTGGATGACTTGACAGGTGGCAAGGAGCAGGGTATTCCAAGCACAAGGAACAGTATGGAAAGGACACAGCTTGTGAAGGGAGGATCAGGTAGTTTGGTTGTACACGGTAATAGTTGGTGGAAATGGTAGGCGGAAAGTTAGACATGTAGGTGAGACAAACTCGGAAGGGCCAGTAGTCATTCTGGACAAATGATTGAAATGCTCTTGGTTGTGATGAGTAACAGCAACTTAGAAATTCCTAGCATTTTGTTTTTATTTTTCTTTAGATGTTCCTTTTAGATCAAATACTCCTAGTAGGGGTGGAGTCATATTTTGTCATCCCTACTAAGTGCCTGACAAAGACAATGGCTTTTTGCTATTTAGTTTTAACTTTGTCATGTGTAATGCTATCAGTTTCTGAATTGCTACCTCTCAGATAATTCTTACTGCTCAAGGAATAAAATCATAGGTATTGAGGATAGGTAGAAACAGTTATTACATAGGACCACAGGAAAAAGTCCAACTGCTTCTCCCTACTTGAAGACAAAGTATCAGACGCCATCACTATTTCCCTCTCAGAGAAGAGTTGATAAAGTCCGCAGCCCACACTCCACATTTTTAATATAAGCCTCTTCTGAGATGTGTGAGACAGGTACAGCAGGAAATGTTTAAATTGTCTTTTTAAATCTTTAAAAAAAAAAAAATTAGTATTACTGAAGAGACAAAATCTTTTGTATCTAAATTTATAAAGAAGTAACTATCACCCCACATGACCGGTTTATATTATACTGTACTCTGGTTAAATAAAATATTGCCATTAGATGGGAATTATCTTTGCAAATCATAATAAAATAGGAATGAAAGTGGTTCTCTGGAATGTTTTCCTAGTTTCAAATCTGAGCGCTTAAATATTAGTATGCTCTTTAGATAAAATGTGGCTAGGCTTCAAAGCAGCTTGCTTAAAGCTAAAAAAACAGATTACATAAATATAAAATTCCCAAATTTCCATCAGTGAATATGGATTGTACAGTCTTCTGCAGATTCTTTACGGGGAAGTTTGGTTTTTGTTTTTATAAACAGGAGTGTATCCATTTTTTATTCTGTTCAGTACATTGGTTGGGAATTTAGGAATTAAAACTAAGCTCTCCATACAAGTCTAAGTATAAACCAATAATGCTCAAGGTTGAGGACAACACAAAAGGGGTGAGTGAGCAGTATTTAACAGTTTGCCATAATTATTCTCATTTTACAAATCACAGAAACGGAAGTTGGGCAAAACCTTGAATGATGGTCATTTGAGAAGATAAGCGATTTTCATTTAAAGACGCCTCGGACTGGTGCGAGGTCGGAGAGGTTGGGAATTTTGCTCACTTAAAAATAAAGCGAAGTTAAGGAAAATGGGGTTGCGGACACGATTTCCAATTGGTGCAAACTGTGACGTTTGTGTTTGCCACGCAGAACAGAGTTCAAGGTTATGCCTAAAAGGGGGCAACCCCGGGGAGAGGGGCGGGGGGTTGAGAGCTGGAAGGAAGCGGAGTGGGGTGGGTTTAGGGGCAGTGATAGCAGAGGGGACCCCGGGGCGGGGGCAGGCGCGGTGGCCCTGAGCCCAGGTGCGAAGTCCGGGAGAGGGGACGACGTGAGCGGAGTCACGACGTCGGTGCGGGTCCAGGCCCGGCGGAGCGCCGCTTTCTACTCTCGTGAAAAGCACGCGGGGCGCCCGTCCCGGGTGAGAAGTCCCGGCGGGCGGAGGCGGGAGCCGCGGGCCGAGCAGCCACGGACTCCTCCCCCGGCGCCTCGGCTTTCTGGGTCAGGACGCGGCGGCGCGGTGCCGGTCCCTGGGACCCGCGGGCTCGGGCGCCGCCTCCGCCCGCAGCTTCCCACCCGCCCGCAGGCCCGGGTCGGCGGCCGGCGACCGCGGACTGCTCGCCATAGCGAACGCAGGTGCGTACGGACAAGAGGAAGGGGCGACTGGGCGGACCGGGGCCGACACGGTCGGGGGCATGAGGAGGCGGCGGCAGTACTTCCGGCAGCGGCGACTGCACTTCCGGGTCGTTCTCTTTCCCCGGCTGCGGTCTGTTCCCGATGCAGGAGAACCTCTCGACCCGGGTTCCCCGACGCAGCTTTGGCGGAGTCGATGCCTCTGAAGCGGCAGCTCGGGAAGTGGCCAGCATTTCCACGCAGGACTCCTGGGGTCGGGGGAGTGGGCACCCCCTCAGCCTGGCGGGTCCCTGCGAGCCGCCAAGTTTCAGCAGCGACGCGCCGGGCACCCACCGAGGCGGGATCGCTCTTCGCCGCCCCGCGCAAGCGTTGTGTTTCGTTTGCATTTCTTTCCCCCTTTAAATTCGGAGTCTCTGCCTGTTTCACACAAAAACCAGGGCTGCGATATCAGTACTGACCTTTGCAAATAAGCCAAACGCCAGGAATGCCTAAATTAAAAATAAATTCTAACTAGGTAAACCATGAAAAGCTGATGACATAAGAGCATTAGAATTCACTTTGAAAGTAAACAGGGTTTTCTGGGTCGTTACAGAATCTGATCACTTACTCGAGGGCTCAGGGCAGTTCCCATGGAAAACTTAAACCGCAGGTTGGTCTGTAAGCCATAATTTTACTTTAACCTTACTGCGGAAGTTTTCATTGATTTCCCGAGTTTAAAAGGGCATTTTATACTTCATTCCCTAAGAATCAGCTGATGAATTACATAAATATAAATGCTAGATAAATATTATAAGCATTATTGTAGTTACTGTGGTAAAGCATAATTTTCATGTCTAAAAGTAGAACATGAAAATGAAATAATTTTCTTCAGAAAGCGTTTTCATGTTCTAGTTTTCTTTACTCAACATTTTGATTTTTTTTGTTTCACTAGAATTCTCATTTCACTAGATGATTCTGTAAGGGTGGGATTAAGTGTTAATTTTAGATGCCAATAGTTTATGTTAAAATAAGGTCTAATTTTCTGGTATTAGTGCCTTATAAATTGAAAATTCTAACAGGAATAATACTTTGCACCTGATTATTAAAATGTTAGAGCTCTGAAGTTTGGTCAGTAAAATTCTTATTGTATTTTTCTATAATACGAGTAATTACAACTAACGAAAGTACAAAAGCTATGTAAATGGCTTCATACAACCTTTGAGATTATGCTTCAGGCAAGAAGTATTCTGGTTGTTACTTTTATATTTTAATATTTTTAATTAGTGTCATTTATTGATGTAAAAGCATATTAATTTCATACTGACATAAAATTCAAACATAACCTGAGCTATTTGTTTATAATTGTAGTTATTTAAAACAAATACCAGCCCCAGTGATTCTAGTTTTTCCCACAGCTAAATTCCATAGTTCCGAAGTCATATTTCACCTCTGGACATCTCTGCTCAGTCAGCATTCTTCTTCATGTCCTTGTTGATGCTTTCTGAATTTTCAGCATTCAGCTAGTTGCATACAGGGAGTTTCCTAACAGGATGTTAAGGGTGACATTTTCCACTTCCTAGTTGGATGACTCTCAGAGTAAATGACTTGGCAGTTGCTTATGCCTCCGTTTGCTTTTCAGCAAAATAATAATAGGACTATTATTATTTATTATTTATATATTCTTCGTGGTTACTGAGGATTGAATCCAGGGTTACTTTATATACTGAACTATATTCCCAGCCCTTTTTATATTTTATTTTAAGACAAGGTCTCACTGAATTGCTCAAGCTGGCCTTGAATTTGTGATCCTCCTCTCTCAGCCTCCTGAGTTATTGAGATTACAGGTGTGTACCACCAACTCCCCTCAGGGCACTTTAAAATTTTTTTTTTTTTTTTATCTGCCTCCAGCAGGTAATTTGAAAGTGGTGTCATTGGTAAAGAAAGGTTAAGCAAAATACATTTCTCATGTGTTTAAACGTGGTTCTGCCTCAGGGATAAGGTCTTTACCCTAGGTAGATTTTCACATCTATTTACTTACTTGTGAAATGAAAAATCTTTTCAAACCAGATCATTTTTTAATGTAAAGTTCAAAGAAGTACTAGCAGGAATGGACCAAAAAATGCACTAAGTATAGGAAAAATCTTTTTAGTAGACATCTAGACCAGCATATGGACATCCTGATTTAATCTTGTATGTAGATTGGTGGTGGGGCTCTAACCCAGGATCTTGCACATGCTAAGCATACACTCTACTACTGAACTATACCACTAATCTTTTTATTGAAAAAAAAAAAGATACTCAAGCTTGATACATTATGATTAACTGCGATGTAAATGTAAGTTGTAAGTATATGTATATGGTGGCTTATATCTGTTGCTTTTTATAATAATCTTTCAAGTTAGTTTTGTGATACAGTATAATGTTTAGTGAAAATAAAATAATAACTAATAATTACCTACAATTTCAGCTGAAGTTACAAATTGATCAGAATGTGCTATTGGCATTTATCCTGGATAAATAGGCAAGAGTAGGCAGGTAGTTAGATTTATATTTCCCAGTTATACTGTTAGGGGACAGACAGATGCAAATGGTAGGAACATGAGGTTAAGGTAATAAGTCTATAAAATGGGCCCACTGTGCTGACCCCCACATGCTTTCTTTTCCAAGAAGCAATTTACCTGCAGCTCTCTCTGGCCTAGTGGACAGACTATGTCACATTCCTCATCACACCACCTGTTAACTGCAGGAGAAATGCAGGCCCAAAATAATGTTGATAAGAGGAACCCAAGTTACTCTAAAGGGAGAAACTTTTGTGACCAAATCCTGAAACTTGGGGAGATAAGGGTAATTCCTCCTAACAATAAAATCTGTACGAATTTATGGTTAACAATCCAATTAGAACTGGTCTAAGGTGACCTAGAGTTGTCCTGGCAGTGGGGATTGGAAAGTTTGATGTCACCCTGATGTTAGTCAGAAGACAAGAGGTGGATCTGGGAAGCACTCTGGAAACTTCTCTAGGATCCCCAATGAAACAAGTTCAGAAGAAGCACATTGTCCCTCTCCTCTCTGAGAGGACCCACTCTCCCTTGAGAGAGTCCCCTTTCCCTTTTCCTATTCTTTCAATAAATTCATTCCTGTTACTCTGAAATCTTTCTGAAATCTTTTCTGAAATCTTTCTGACTTGATCACAAGAATCGGGGTTTGAACTTTGGTCTTCACATTGCCTTAGTTTCCAGGAAAGCCCCAGCTCTGTGACAATACCAAATAAGTGAAAGTATCTAATCCAAGGCAAAATGATCTGTCATTCAGGCCAGACTAAAGTAGCAAGATCTTGGAATTCCTGATTTAGGAGATGAGACTCTTAAACCTCTTGGAGATAATATTCACTGACCTCTGAAGTAATTTCTAGACTGTTATTTTATAATTGGTCCTCATTAATATTTCAGCCCAAATGATGTAGAACATCCATCCAAATAGGGCAGTTCCTGTGATCCATGTATAGGGCAGTATAACAAATCTAAAAAGCACCATTCTTTTAAGTAAGGCTTCTCAGAATAGATTCTTGTTACTTATTCTTTGAGAATTTCTTTCATAGGGCATGACACATGGTATTAAATTGGTCATTTAGTGTATAAGGAATAGCAATTTGCTAGAATATGTAGAATCATAGAATATAAACCCTAGAAAGCCAAATTTCTGGTATACAACCTAATTTGAATTTGCATATTTCTAGTACTTCTGCCTGGATTCTCAATCCTAGCTGTTTATTTTGCTTTCTGTTTCACTTAAGAAGCAATCAAAGAGAACTTTCATCACCTTTCACCACAACATCTACCCACCTACCCGATTCTCTGCTCACATAATCTCCTTTCATTGCTGTGAATAAGTGGTTTGTGTTCCCATCAAAGGTCAATCCTTGAACTTTTGCACTAGAGCCCACCCCCTTTGCCTTCTCAAGTTTATTGTTGTACAATTCTCTAACACTTCTTCCACTTTTTAATTGGATCTTTTTGATTGGCAAATAAAAATACCATTATTTCTTGATTTCTCCATATAGTTATGCCATCATTTCTCTTTTCCCTATTGTTTTGTCTGTGTGCCTGTTCTGTTTTCCTCCTCTTTCCTGCCTTTCTTTGAACTAAGTGAATGTCTTTAGTATTATATTTTTGTCTCCACTACTGGCTTATCTTTATCTTTGAGTTTTTTCCTTTGTTCTTGTCCTGGCTACTCTAGAATTTACAACTATGCATCTTTAACTTGATAACACTTTATTATAATTTAAGATATTTACAAATACTTTGACTTATTGTCTTACGTTTTACTTCTATGTACATTATAAAACCTATGGTAATTATTGTCACCTTTGATTTAATAAGCAAATATAAAGAAATTTTTAAATGAGAAAAATGACTTTTATGTTTACCCATAGGTATTTTCCACAGTGGGTATTTTTCATTCTTTGTGTACCCAAGTTTCAAACTTTTTCCTCTGCTTGAAGAACCTCTGTTAGCATTTCTTTTCTTTCTTTCTTTCTTTCTTTTTTTTTTTTTTTTTTTTTTTTGGTACCAGAGATTGAACCCGGTGGGGTTCAACCGCTGAGCCACATCCCCAGCTCATTTTTTATCTCAAGACAGAGTCTCAATAAGTTGCTTAGAGTCTCACTATATTGGTGAGGCTGGCCTTGAACTTGTGATCCTCCTGCCTTAGCCTCCTGAGGTGCTGGGATTATAGGTGTGTGCCACCACACCTGGCTCTGTTAGCATTTCTTAAAATTTACATGCCTAAATCAGTAATGAATTCCCTTAGCTTTTCTTTGTCCAAAAAATAAAATGGTTATTTTGCTTTCATTTTTGACAAGAGATTTCACTGGGTATAGAAATTCAAGTTGACCGTTCTTTCAGCATTTTAAATATGTTACTTCATTGTTTTCTTGCTTAAATAGAACCTGAGAAAATCTGTTATAAATTTCTCTGCATACAATGTGTCTTTTTCTCTGATGACTTTTAAGATATTCTTTTTGTCACTGGTTTTTATCAATCTAGTAATGTTATGCCTTACTTTGGTTTTCTTATTCTACTTGGATTATGTTGACTTTGAGTTTGTGTTTTCTCTAATTTGGGAATATTTTTGGTCACTTTTTTCCCCTCTAATTTCATGTATTTTTTCAGACTGCTTGATATTTCCCCATGGCTAGCTGTCATTTTCCTGCTTAGTTGCATGTTTAGTAAGTTTTATTGGTGTTGAGCATTTGAATTTTACATGGTTTTATAATTTTGATCTGTTATATGTTTATCTAATTTGGGAATTTTTGGTCCCCCTCTAATTCAATGTACTTTATAGACTGCTTGATATTGCCCCATAGCTTTGTTTGTTTTGTTTCATTTGTGTGCTTTATTTGGGAAGGTTGTTTTTGCTATGTCTTCAGGATCACCAATTTTCTTTTTGTTCCATGGTGATTTTTCTACTAATCCCATTTAGTACAAAATTTTCAGACATTTTATTTTTCATATCTAGAAATTCCTTTTGTTTGGATTGATGCCTTCTTTTGTCTTTCCCCATCATGTTCATGTTTTCCATTAATGTATTTATATATATATTCATATATACATTTATATATTATATATATAATAAATGGCAAACATTTGTAATCATTCTAACACCTTTGTCTGCTAATTATATTTTCCTGTTTCTTTGCATGTCTATTAATTTTTATTGACATTTAATTTTATGCTGTTGAATTCTGGCTTTTCTGTTTTTTACAGTATAGGACTTTCATCATAATGGCAGTTAAATATTAGTGAATCAGTTTAATCCCTTGGAGGTGTATTTTTAATTCTGTTTTTGGGAAAGTCTAAATAACCTTAAGTCTGGAGTTACTGTGGTCCTACTACCACCCATGCTACCCATGGGGTCTCTGCTCAAAGCTTCATGTATTCTACAAGAATTCTTGGGAACTTGAATGCTTCCCAGTTCTATGTAATCTTAAGGAATAATTCAGTTATAGCTTCCTGGTGATTGTTTTCTTCCTACAAATTGTTCTTTGCCTGCCCTGCTGGGGTTTCAATGTGTATTTCTGGAGCTCTTTCTCTGAATATTCCTCCTTCATCTTCAGCACTCTGACACACAAATTCTGGGTGCTTCAGTTTGTCTGAATTCAGATCTTTGTCCATTGAACTCAGTGAGACTGCCAGGCTGTTGGTAGTCTCATTAGAGGACTGCCCCTCCCCCGCTCTTCCTCAGGGCTATAGGTGGCAATGCTCTAATAATCTCCTTGAGAAAGTTTTAGGAAAAAAATTAAAAAATTACAAATTTAATTTCCTGTATCAAACAACTTATTATTTGTAACACTTCTCCATTAGTAAAATTTAATATAGTTATTTATCTGTTATAAAATAGGGTATACTGAAGGTAAAACAATTTTGGGAACTTCAAAGTATATTAAAAAGCTTCAGTATACTTAACTGTAGTTACAGAAGTTTTATCAGAGTACTAATATGCTTATAGCCATTTAAAAATGTCTCAGATGATAGAGCATAGATTAATGCTGTCTTTTACTTGTCTTGTGATTTTTAAGAGCAGGGACAGGCCATGGAACTAGTGAAGTAAGATTTACTAGAGAATGATTTTAAGTATTTAGTCTAAGTAACTGAGTTTATGTGGAATGAGGTAGGGCATAGCTTGGGCCTTGAATGCAAAAAGGCAAAAGGTCAGAAAGAGAAAGGAATCAAATCAAAATATTTTAAAAAGTGAAAATCTGAAGTAAAACAAAAACAGATATAAGCAGAAATGTAAGGAGAGAGGAATTCTGGGTCAGAAGATGGACAAAACTTACATAGATGTTAATGAGGCAGAAAGACCACCTGACGGCAGCCAGGAAAAGGGTCTCCGAGAATTAAAGGAGGAAGCAGTCTTGCCATCTTAGCCGGAGAACATCCTTCTGCTGCTCCCGACAGCTTCAACCACAAGAGCTCTTCCTTAGTTACCCCAACCCTACCCCTAGCAACCACCAACCGACCAACCGGAAGATCTCCGCCTTCCCCCAAGCACTTCCTCTTGGGCCAACAAACCCTTCCCCTTTGTGCTAATAACGTCTTAGAAATCACTTTTCTCCAGATTTGCTGAAGAAGACAAAATAAAGTTGATTGGTCCCTTTCTGAATCTGTATTTATGTGTCATCCAACCAGTCACCTATTGGGACACATGAAACCATAAAAACCCTAGACAACAGAGATTCATTGGCAATCCTCTCTTGGGACCCCTCCCTCTTCAGGAGCTCTGCTTTCTTTCTCTTACTCTAATGAATCCTGTTACTTGGCTCTCACCCTTGTGTCCCTGGATTTCATTGTTCGAATTTGTGGGATAACCCACCCATCCACGCTCTATGTTACGTTATCACTTCTGCTTTCCATGTTGAATAAACCAGAGATGGGGTGAGTTATAAACTTACCGAAACTCTACTATTTATTTCTTTTTATTTCTAAGTTCTGGTCTTTAAAAATAATATTGTTAATTACTCTAAATTTAAGTCCTAATGTAAGCTAGGTGCCAGGAAAGAACTTCTTGGCCTTCTTTTAAAGACTAGATAAGACCAAGAAATCCATCAAATTCATTGCATACAGATAAATTTCAGGTGGGCTGGGGATATAGCCCACATGCCATATGCTTGTCTCACATGCACAGGCCCTGGGTTCAATCCCCAGCACCACAAAAAGAAAGATAAATAAATAAATAAAACTCAGAGAAAATTAATAACTTGAAATTTCAGAGAAAATTAATAATAACTTGAATTCACAAATAATTTTCTCAGAAATTTATAATGAAACTTTTGCTTCTATTTATCAAATCCTTTGCAAATGTAAGTAGAAAGTGATTTTCAAATTGGTCATGCAGAATACAAATTCTGAATTAAAGTCCATACTTTACACTAGATTTCATTAATTTTCTTTAAAGTAAATATTTCCATTGGGTCATATATATTATTGAGTTACTTACTCATAATACACTTTAGATTATGATTTCTGAAGTTTTTTTTTAAATAATGTAGATTTGTCTTTTATTGATTGAAAATGCACTAATATTTTGTCTTGGACAAAAACAACATTCATTTACATTTATGCTTTTAATTTTAGAAACAAAGATCAAGAAATGCCTCATTCCACAAACAAAGAACTGATAGTTGGCATCATGGTGGGAACTGCTGGGATCAGTTTGCTGGTTTTGTGGTATCACAAGGTCCGTAAAGCAAGTACAGCCATGAATTTACCTAAATTTCTTTCTCTGGGTAATACCTATAATTCAATAACTTTTCAAGATGAAATGTGTAATGGCCAAGGAACAGCAGTGATTTTCCAAAGAAGACAACTTCAGATACTGGAGAAGTTAAATGAATTACTGACGAATATGGAAGAACTCAAAGAGGAAATTAGATTTCTTAAGGAAACTATACCAAAGCTGGAGGAATATATACAAGATGAACTTGGAGGAAAGATAACAGTTCATAAGATAAGTCCTCAGCACAGAGCTAGAAAAAGAAGGTTGACTACAGTTCAAAGTACAGCAACAAGTAATAGTTCTGAGGAAGCAGAAAGTGAAGGAGGGTAAGTTTCCATAGATGTTTCCCGTGTTGAATTATTTTTGTATTATTGCTATTATTTAGGTATTTGCATATTTCCAGTAATAAGAAATGAAAAGGAATGATTATTTTGAATTAGATTATTATAACTAAAACCATATTAAATAAAATTATAATAAATACTGAAACTAAAAAGAAAAATATTGTCAATATTTTAGATTGTTTAGACCACATTGTAAAAGGAATGTAAATAATTAGTAGTAGGTGACATTATATAAATATTAAGAAAGACAAGAATTGTTTGCCAAAATGGGTAATCTATTTTTTAATATGGTCACTGGGTGATCCCTTGTATAAGAACTTTCTAGATTAGTGCTATTAGAGCGTTCTGTATCAATGGAAATATGCTATATCTGTGCTGCCCAACATGGTAGCCACAAGCCACATGTGGCTCTTAACCGCTCAAAATGTGGCTGGTGGAAGTAAGAAACTGAATTTTAAATTTTATTTCATTGTACTTATAATATTTTGTAATCAAATTTGAATAGCCACTTGGAGATAATGGCTACTGAATTTTAGGGCAGTTCTAAAAAGATTTGAGAATGTGTAAGTATTCAGTTTCATCCTTTCATGGGTTAATTATTGACTTCTAATGCCAAGAACATAGATAATAGTCTTTAAAGAAGAAGCAAATAATTTATAAATTAAAAAATTGTGTCTGACTAGTGTTTTTAAGAGTAAAGTAAGCTGGATAAAATAAAAAAGATCACTGAATATGGTACAGTTTATAGTTCTTGATGTCAGGGCCCCTGGGTTTAATTGTTGTATTCCTAACACCCTACTTCTGTACCTAGCAGAGTAGATTCCAGTAAAGAGTTCTTGAATGAATGAGTGATTTCCAAAGTTACCATGGAATTAGAAGGAGCAATCTGAAGGGAAGAAACAAAGAGTAGTGTATGAATAAAAGGGTAATTTCATAGATAAAAAAGTATAAAAGTGGAGAGATCAATGCCAGGACTGTATTTTTAGCATCTTTTTATATGAACTTGGGGAAAGGACTATGAAAAGTTTTTCAGATCAGGAAAAGCCACAAATGTTGGATCTAGATAATAAGAAGGTCTAAAAAATTTGTGTTCCTGAACAACAAAAACAAACATCTGTAGACTGGTTTTAAAACCAGCGAGTGAAATGTTTAGAAGGAATCTAAAATAGTTTTAAATCACTCAAAACTATAACTTAGAAAAGAGTCCTGCTAATTACTATGGGAATAGATCATAATAGTTTAGTACTCTGATAATGACAAAAATTCCACCATAACATGGAACGTCATTGAGAGTTATCAAAGACAAATCATCTGGTTATCCTGCCTACGTATAATCCTGTGGTATTTCCTCATCGGGAGTCCTATATGCATTTTTGACAATCATGTCATAGGAAGAACATAATAGAACTAGAACTGGCCAGAGAAGATCTTCTAGGCCAAGAGGAGGATTGGCAGCTAGGTAAAGAGTCTAGGCCCAAAGGATGAGTAGACCCTAAGGAGACCCTTGCTAAGTGAGCATAAGCTTGTTCAAAAAATTCTAACATTCTAGAAAGAGAGATAATCTTTGTTAAATGTAGGACAAATAGGAGATAATTATAGGACTTAATTAATTTTCAAATAATGGCATGGACATACATTTTTAATGTAGGTTCAAGAAGGATTTGTGAAATTTATGACTGTCACATGCAGCTAGTATGAAAAAGTAAATATATCACAACTCTTAAGTCTGATAGCAGATATCAGACTGCATCATCCTGTGTGTCTTTGTTAGCAATAAAATACTAGAGTAGATGTAATGCAGCCCTAATGACAGACTGAGCTACAGTAAATGGTATCAAATACAGTAGAGGGAAAGGAACTTCTCCCATTTTGTCCACATTTTTAAAAATTTAAATAAATTAACACATACTGAATCTGACATATTTTTGGGGAAAGGAATAAGATATAGAAGGATTTAACACATTTCTAAATAAATACTTAGAAACTAACCTTCTAAATAAAATAAAATAATTTAGAAACAAGGTCTTTGTGAACTATGCTATAGATTGCCTGTTGTTTTGTAAATTCACTTGGGTCTGAGATGACCAGTGGTGGTGAGATGCAGTCATATCCCTTTAGCACATTTAAGATGAAATATATCCTCCATACACTGTGTCCTTGATGACAGAATTAAAACATCAAGTGACAATTACATATTTCATATAGAAAATTAATCTTTTGTGAGAGGTAACTAGAAATTTGTACTTCTTTTAGCAAAATAGATACCAATTACAATTTCCTAATGCTATTAGTTTTACAAAAGAAGGGGAAAATATAATGATATGCTTAATTGTTGACTGAAACTTCAGTTTTATAACTCATAAAATCTGCTCATAGAAAAGTTCAGCAGGATGCATTTTCTGTAAACATTTTAAGAATCTATTACATGCCTTCTCTTAGGTGAGTATCACCATGGCCTTACGGGTCTATGCCTCTTTCAGACTCAGATAATTTCATGTATTTGAGAGTGATAGTGATAATGGCTGATGTCCAAATTCTTATACCTTCTGAGGGCCTGTTAAGGTTGTTCCAGTACCAGTACAAGCATAAACACTTGGAAAGCATCTTTGATTCTTAATATTAATATATTTTGACTGATTTTGTTTTTGTCCCTGCTCCATGGCACAGAATTTGTTACTGCCTTGCCTGCATTGGTTCCCCTTAGGAGAATAGTATTAGACACCAAAATCTTGACATGTGGAGGAGTACTGTTTTTATTTTGTTTTGTTTTTTGGTGCCTGAGATTGAACCCAAGAGTGTTTAGCCACTGAACCACATTCCCAACCCTATTTTTTTTTTTTTTTTTTTTTGAGACATGGTCTTGCTAAGTTACTTAGGACTGTGCTGAGTTGCCAAGGCTCGCTTTGAACTCGTAATCCTCCTGCCTCAGCTTCCCAAGCTGCTTGGATTATAAGTGTGTGCCATCATGCCTAGCTTTTTTGTTTTTTGGTTTGAATTCTGCTTTGTGAGGTATGGGAGTAGCTACTCCTGCTTGTTTTCAGAATCCATTTGCATGGCATATCAATTTCTGTCCTTTCACTGTATCAGCCTATGGCTGTCTTTGCCTATAAGGTGCATCTCTTGCAAACAACAAATAGTTGGGTTTTATTTTATAATCTGTTCTGTCTTTTAATTGGAAAGTTGAGATCATTTGCATTCAGTGTTATTACAAAGGAATGTTTATTAATTCCTGCCATTTTGATTTATTTATCATGCTTAATTTTGTCCTGCTTCTCATTTACTTAGCTACTCTTCAAAGAGATTTGTTAATTTGTAGTTCTGGGGTTTGTTTTTTATTTCTCCTCTGTATTCTTAAAGAAAGTTTAGTAGTCATGAATTGTTTTAGTTTTTTCTTATCTTGAAAGGTTTTTATTTTTTGTTCTATTCTGGAGGATAACTTTGCTAGATATAGCAGTCTTGAAGACAGTTGTTTTCTTTCAGGAGTCAGAACATATCTTTCCAAGCTCTCCTGGCTTTTAGTATTTGTACTAAGAAATCAGCAGTGATTCTTATTGGTTTTCCTATAAATATGACCTGATGTTTTTCTCTTAAGGCTTTTTTTTTTTTTTCTTTTTTTTTTTTTTTTTGTAAACAAATGGGATACATGTTATTTCTCTGTTTGTACATGGCGTAAAGGCATACCATTTGTGTAATCATAAATTTACATAGAGCAATGTTGTTTGATTCATTCTGTTATTTTTTCCCTTCCCCCCACCCCTCCCTCTTAAGGCTTTTAAAATGCTATCTTTGTTCTGTATGTTAGGCATTTTAATTATAATGTGTTGTGGAGAGGTCCTTTTTTGATCTCATCTATTTGGGGTTTTGAATACCTCCTGTTTCTGGATGTTCATCTCACTCTGAAAGTTTGGAAAGTGTTCTGTTATTATTTCCCTGAAGATAGGTTATCCATTCCATTAACCTCCTCTTATAACCCTCCTCAATTCCAATGATTCTTAAATTTGGTCTCTTTATGTTGTCCCAGAGTTCTTATATATTCTGATCATGGTTACTTATTTTCTTTTCTTTAATGCTGTCTGACTATCTAAGGCTGACCACTTTGTCTTCCAGCTCTGAGATTCTGTCTTTAGCATGATCATGAGACTCAGCTGAACATTTTATTTAATTTATTGTGTCTTTCATTTCCAAGATTTCTGCTTGGTTCTTTTTTAGTATTTCTATCTCCTTATTGAATCTCTCATTCATGTATTGTACTGACTTCCTAAATTTATTCAGTTGCTCTTCTGTTTTCTCTTGGAATTCATTGATCATTTTTATAATGATTCTTTTGAATTCTTTATCTGATATTTCATCCACTTCAATATCTTTGGAATTAGTTGCTGATGAATTATGAATTTTAGGATGTGTTGTGTTTTTTTTTTTCTTCTTTTTTTTTTATTCTTACGTTGGGTTTTATGCATCTGCTGGGAGGGATTTTTCTTCCACTCTTATATGTGGGCCTTTTTTTAGGATACAGTCTTCACTTCCCAAAGTGTCCTAGAATGAACTAGATTGAGACTCCCTTGAAGATATAGTATCCATAGCCTTTATGTTAATTCTGTATTTGCTGTAGCAGTAGATATCCAAAGATGGGACCTTGAGGCCCATCCATAGCTGTTTCTACTTGGGGCCTGGTCACTAGTTTGGGTCCTTGTGTCTCTTCTATTCTTTGTATTGAAATATAGCTGAAAGATTGTGTGTTATTAGTTTGTATGTGGAGCAAGGTATGCTGTCTTTTGGTTTAATTTAGTTTAGCATCATAGGCTCTACCCTGTGAACTTATAGTGTGTTCCCATAGGTTCCCAGAACCTCACAGAATAGGGGGAAACAAACAATAGCAAAAACTGATACAAACAATGTACAACCTTAAAATAAATACCTGGTACCTATGATGACATCTACAATGTTAATTGCCACAGAACAAATGACGGGATCAGCAATTACCAACAGCAAAACCAGCAAGTAACCATAAACTAGATATGGCATTAAAGCAAACAACAGATGTCAACCATATCATCCACAGCAGTAATAATTGCAATGTTAATTGTGGGGGCAGGAATTATATAAACCAATGATTTCTAAGTGATGGTAAAAATACGGTTAATTAAATTAATACAGTAAATTCAATAAAAATATAACTTAAAAAGTGATAGGAAAGTAGAAAAACATTTACAGTTTTTAAAAGTGAGCAGAGAGAATGCAGAAGAAATGGAGCAGTGATGGTTATAAGGAAAGAGGAGGAAAAATAGGAGAAAAAAGTAAAGGGAGAAAGAAAGAACAATTGAATTTGGCTATTTGGTTAGCAGAAGAAAAGAGAGAAAGAGAAACAAACAAAACCATACAAAACAATACAAAACCATACAAAACAAAACCAAAATATACAAACCAAACTCCTAACCCTCAAAAGACAAGGTAAAAAAAAAAAAAAACTACATTTTAAAAATACCAAAAATGAGAACCAAAGAAACAAATATGTACATATGTTCATATCAGCACAGCAACAATACACAGCAAAGAGGGGAAAAAAGAAAGAAAGAGACAGTGAAAGAAAACAGTATTCTCATTGGAAAATGAAGGAATTGTTTCCATTGAGGTGGTCAGAATCATTGATGAGAATGGATGGTCAATGTCTATGCCTGACTCTTTTTTTTTTTTTAGAGCTATGTACTAAGAGGGAGAGCAAGGGCTGGGGGTTGTTCACCCCTTGCACTTTTTGGGTTGCTATCCAAGCTGCCAGTTGGAGTGGCCCAAGACTAAAGCTGGTTGAAATAAGTCTTGGCTTCTCTTTTCACCAGTAAGAGGTAGGATGGAATAGAAAGTACTGTCAGTTGGAGTTTTGTCTGCACAGACCAGATCTGTGCACTCCCAGGGTAGGGCTGCTGCAGAGTTCTATGAGGGGAGTTACGGAGGATGGGCTTAGGTCTAATCAGGCTTCATGGGCTTTGATGGGTAGTGTTTGCTCTGGAAAGATCAGGTCAACATACCCCTAGGGCCTGGCAGTTGCTGATCTCTGTTGGTCATCTGGATTTTAGGAGCCTCCCAAGAATTCTACTCATGGGACAAGAGAGCCAATCCTCTACATGCTCTGCTGCCCATGAACACAGCCTCCCAGGCTTAGTCTCTGAGTAAGGAACCTGTTCAGATTCCTGACCGGCTTCAGCTGTTCTCATTAGCCACCAGACTCAAAGGAGAAGCCAATTGGGCTCCCCTTCACTTTTCTGACTTGAATCCCCCAGATAAAATCTTCTTTGTGCCTGTTTCTCTCCTGTTCTGCTAGGTAAACCCTAAGCCACCCAATAGGGGCTTGTCAGAACAGAGTGGCAATGTTTTCTCTGATCTCTGGCTCCTACAGCAGTGTGACCACCTCAAGATGGCCCCTTCCTAGCTCTCCATGGCCCTCTGAAAGACAGGGAACACTTTTCAAGTACCAGTGCACAGTGCAGCCTTTGGATCAGCTAAGTTCAGACAACTTTTATGATTTCAAGTTTTTCCATAACAAATCTGTCTGTTGTTTCTCTCTCTCTGTTATCCTTCCCACTGTGGGGAACCAATGCCACTACCACTGCAGCTGCTGCTATTGCAACTGCCGTGACTCCAAAGTAGTCTGTCCAATATTGAATTTTAGTGAAATCCCTTTTTCACCCACCATGCTGAGAAGCAGTACTCCCACTGCTTAAATTCTGAGCCATGGAGCAACTAGAAATACAGCCTTCCTCTAATCTGCCATGTTGAATCTCCAGTATTTGAGAATTCCTATTGCCTTATTAAAAATCTTATGCTGTCAGACTTTTTCATTTTAGTCAACCTGAAAACATGAAATGCTAACTTGTCATTTTCTAATTTGCATTTACTTAAACAAGTAAGACTGGCCTTCTTTTCCAAGACAGAAGAAGGACATCACTGACAATTGAAGTCCCCCTTATTCATTGAACGTGTGTCTACTCTGTGCCAGGCATTGTTTGGGTGCTGAAGATACAGCCAGGAACAAAGGAAAGTCTGACAAGTTGAACAAGTTTTTGAAGAAGTGTAACAGGATATTAAAGAGGGATGCTTTCAGCCTGTTTTAACCAGATCTTCAAAGGCCAGGAACGAAGTAAAAAGTACCAAGTAGATTAGCATCCTGTAGTCAGGTACTGGACCTTCTTGGCAAGGACCTGCCAAGAGACTGCCACTGCCATCTTGGGCACTCACCCATTTGTAGCCTACATATGAAAAAAGGCTGCTAAAGGATACATTCCTTCAGAGGAAGTTGCTCATGTGTTGGGCATCCTGCCAGTATGTGTACAAAACTGGATGCTGTGAGAATTAATGTCACTGTTCAGGCAGAATGTGTAATGTGGGAAGTGAGAACAGAGTGGAATACATAGCCTTCTAGAACTATTACTGATAGAGCAGGTGGAAGTGGATGAGCCCGCAAAAGAAGAATGATGACTGGTCAAAGTGGGAAAAGAACCAGAGGTCAAAGGTATTACAGGAACTAAGAAAGGACAAGATTTTTAAAACAGTGACTAAATCCATAGGTTTAAGGATTTAACTAGCTATATAATATCAGTTCTCTTAACCTGAATTTATTTATTTTAAAATGTAGTTAATAGTGCATGACTCATGTTGTTTTAAATCTTAAATGGCATAGGAAGCTGCTTTGCACTGTGTCTATTCTGTAGTAAATTCTTTTAAAAACTGAGTTATTTTATCAATAAGAAGGAATGATCAAATGTATCAAATTCATTAGAACAGGAATAAACTTTCTCTACAAGGGTTTTAGGTATTGAGGACCATACAATGTCTGTCTCAACTGTTTAGCTCTGCCATTGTAGCATGAAAGCAGCCATTAACAATATGCATATGACTGTGTTCCAGTAAAACTTTATTTACAAAAACAGGTGGCAGTTGGATTAGGATCTCAGTGTGTATTTTGCTAAACCTCAAACTAGAAAAATACATTCAACAGTAACCTTTGGGTTATAATGCTTTTCAGTTAAATTCAACAAGGTCTGGCCTTTGTTTCCTGGATTTTGGATATAGGAAGTCATTTTTTTTTTTTTTTTATAAACTTTGCAAAAGCAGTTACTGGGTAGTGATGAGTACAGAAACCTTAATCTAGGCCTGCACAGATGGATGAAAGGTAAAGATGTAGACACTAGGAAGGTTGACCCTTATTTCAAGAAACATACTTTGAATGGGAGAATACATAAACAGGTAGGGAGTATTTGGTTCAGGGAGCATGTATTTTATGTTTTTCTTTTTGATTTGCTTATTTTTTAACATGAGGGTTACTTGAGCTTATTTATATGTGTCAAGGAAGAAGCCAGTACAGACAGCAAGAGTAAAAATACAGTAAAAGATCTTAAAAAAAAAAAATCAAAAACAAACAAGAAATAACCCAATAAACAAGGTGTGACCTGACCCTTTTACCAACAGGACACCCTAGGTTTTGGGATTAAACATGTGGAAAAAAGAGACTACAGACTCTAGGGAGACTTTATTGCCTTCAGGATAGTATCTGATAACATGGGAACTGATAGTATAAAGTCTGTAATATTGCTACCCCCAATAAAGGAGTACTAACTTGGAAAAAGCTAAACTCTTCTCTATATCACATTATCTGCCTAAGAATCCCCATTACCATAAAATTTATAAATATAATAATTGGTGGGTTACCATAAAAGAAAGAAGTTTATAAATTCATTCTTTTCTAAAACAAATGTTTAATGTTGTAATAAAAATAAACAGAGGTAACCTGGAACTAATTGAAAAGGGAACATTATTATGACTGTACATGATTAGATATACTTGATAAGCCATTTATAGAATCTAATGTAATGAATTGGATAGTTTATATTGTAATTATTGGCTAATAATATACACTTGGATTAGCTGAAGATATAACTGTATACTTCTTTATTACTAAATTCAGAGTAACTCACAATCCCTGTTTTATGTAATGTGGGAAAACTTGACTTTATCAGTTCAAGTTGATTGAGCCACTTCTAGTTTAGAGCTAGTTCTTTATGTTAAAGATTCAGTCCCCATTAGGGTTTTCCCCTGTTCATGTCTCCTACTTCTCTTCAGGTATAATGTAGATTCCCTGAAGGGATTCAACCTAGGCACCAGGAGGAAGGACATTCAATCCTGGTATTACTCACTGTCCTCACAGGACTCCAGCTGAGATATAAAGCTGCTATCAGGTTCCTCAGAAAACTGTTCTACCTTGGCTTTGGAGGTCATTTGTACTCTAGATGTTCTGAAACAGAGTTGCTCAGAATGTGGTCTGTAGACCAGCAGTATTAGCATCCTATCTAACTGCTGAGATTATTGGAAATGCACATTATCAGGATCCACCCAGACCTAACAAATTGGAATTTCTGTGAGCCTTTCCCAGGAATCAGCATTCTAACTAGCTCCCCTGATGACTCTGGTGAACCCTGAAGTTTGCAAAGCATTATTCAAGAAGATTTTGTATTATCCAGCTGAGCTATCACAATGAAATTGTAGTTTTAAAGAGTAATGATTATCACTACAGATAAAGAATATTTTCATTGGGCATCATGAGGTGCAATGATGGAATATGGTCCTGGAAGGAATAGAGTGAAGAAGAAGGTTTAGGTGGCCATAAGGCATGATGAAAGTAGAAGATACATAGGGGCCTGGAAATGACATGGGAGTAAAGAGAGCTGGATGGGTAGAAGGAGGAGCAGATTTTATGTGTTTGACACTATAAGGAGTTATGACCTTCATTTGGGCTGTCTAATTTGACTCTCTTAAAAATAAGCAAAAGGGGCAATTTTAGTATATCTAGATATTTTGATAAGTTATCTACCAGAACAGTATTAAGTAATGTCTAGGTCTTGCCCACATTCATGTGAGATTCCTTTTTTGGGGATGAATAATCATAGATTTGCTTGAATTGGGTAGCAGGTAGGGATTTTTCATTACCTCTCTTGAGCAGAATTGATTGACAGTATGGAGATCTAGTCACAAACTCATCATTTCCTTTGAGGTATCTCAGTAGCCCCATACTTTTTTTAGAGGCCTTTCATGGAAGTGTTAAAACAAAAAGATGGCCCAGGGTTGCCAAGAAAAGTTTCATGTAGAAACTTCATAAACTGTACATATTCTATTCTTGGCAATGTGCAAAAGGAGTCCTTTAACAAAAGGTAACCACAGATCTTAATATGACTGAGGAACAACAGACAACAATCTCACAAGAAAAGGAAAAAATAATAGATTGCTGCACTAAGAGACAGAACTACTTGGGCTTTCTGTGCTCCTATATATCTTTGTACGTCTGCCAAAAAACATTCCTGACCATTCTTTATCTGGGCTACTTTTAAGGGCATAGCAAGAAACCTTGAGGAATGAGGGAATGTTTCCCTCCAGAACTAAGAGGAGGTTAAGCAAATTTGCTTATTACTTGCCATAAAAGTGATGGATCACCTAAGCTCAGTGTTCCTTTCCTATAACATAATCCATTGTGAATCCAAGTATCTCAGGACCCTCTACATTGCCCTTGTGGGCAATATGGAGCTAAGGAGGACCACTTCAAACATTGTCATGATCATGCTGCTTACTGTGCCATGAGTAGTATAAACCTTCTGTCTCTGACCTAGGAATCTCATGTCTTCTGTAAAAGATTGACCAATTAAGTTCCAGGTTTTCAATTTTATGACTATTTCAATGAAATTGAGATAGATGCATTAAAATAGGTTGGAAATGCTAATCTAGAGTTTATGTATCTTTTATTATCATTAAGAACAATAATGTAGATTATTCTATAGGTAGGACACTGGGACAATATATATGAACTGTCCTATAAATAGGATATTGAGCAAGTATTATATCCTTTCATACATTGCATAATACACAAAGGGGTGATGTTCATGACTGTCCAACAATTAATTTTGGTGGAAAAGAGCAAAAAACTTCAAACAAAAGGTTATATTACATTTTTGATAATTTGTTGTCAGTTTCACATGACATGACTTGTTTTGACATCATTATTGCTCTTGCTATTTGAGGATATTATAGCTTCTCTTGTCAAATTTGATGTCATCTTAGCAGTAGTATGTCTGTGAGTATTAAACTTTCTTTCTCTGATGGTTTCTCATTGCATATTCCAGGTATGCTAAGCAATATAAGCAAAAGATGATGCTTTTGAAATCCAACAAACTTATGAGATCTTTCTTGTCTTTGTTAAAATAATTTGTGAATAATCCATGCATTTATGACACACATGTTAATTACTCAAGTGAAAAAATGCCGATACCATTTTTACTTTTGTAGAAGTGGAATATTTGGAAACCAGCCAATCATGTTTATCTACACCACTGTTGATATACATTGTGGTTTGAAACACATTGACTCTGCACTTTATTGTTTCCACTGTTGATCTTTGCCAAGTGGTTCCACTGCGTGGTAGTTTGTTCTAATAATGACACATTTATCATTCAGCCACTTTACAGGGAGAATATCATTATTTGTGTTGAATCTGTAATCATATGACCTTCTTGCTTGTATTTTCATCACTGTTATCAGTTTCAGAGGACACTTATTTAGTCTGTTCCCTCATGGTACCTGTGGCCTGGTATCCAATTTCTGAAGTTTTACCAACAAATCATAGCCAGCGAATAGACTGTTTAAGAAAACAGTCTGATTATAGATTCTTTATCATTCCAAGCATTTATAGAATGACTTACTCCCAGTGCAAAAAGTCATCATGGCATGGTCATTTGCAGGAACTTCTTCCATAATACAAATGAAAGCTATAGCAACATCCCAATACGCTGCACAGGGCTGGAATTTATAGCCAGATCTTATGGGCTTACCTCTAATAAAGTGTTTTAGCAAATATGTATATAATGTCTAATAATCGTTGCTGCTTCTGTCAAATGTTGTTCAAAGATACCAAGTTTCATGAATGACTTTTAAATCATATTCATTAGAGGGTCAATTTTAAAACTTCTGTTTTAATATTTTCTTGTCCTTTACCATTACTGTTACTGGTAAAAAAAATGTATGTTATTTTTCAGCTCCTGAAAATGATTTCTTAACATTCCATTTTTAATAATAGACATCCCAATCTTCAGCATTTGACCACTAGTTTCATATGGAAGGTAACTTATCCTAACCTGAAAACATAAGAATTTCTAAAAATGTTTCAAAGTCATTACACGAAGTACTTCAAATTAATTCTTATTTTTTCATAGAATAGCATATAGTTTCCTTAACAATATGATCATATATTTTGGGTTTCAGTATTTTTTTAGAAATCTCCACCAGGACTAATATTCCAAAAATTCCTCATTTTTCTCACTGAGCATTCAGAATAAGTGTTTTCTCTAATATATTATTTGAAGTATTTGGGTACTAATTGATCACCAAACAGGTACTGAATTTTATGATTTTCACTTTTTACCTAGTGATATCTGCCAATTTTCTTTTTGCCCTGAGGATAGGTAGGAGAATTAATAGCAGTAACATAAACATCTTGACTCTTATCCATACTTTCTACTTCAACAGCTAGGTCAGGTGGTTCAATATGCAATTCAAGAGGACATGGAATATCTTTCATTGATGATTAACCAATTTCACCATCATCAGCTTTTTAATTGTCAATTAAATTATTTACATCTGGTAGAATTAATACTATACCAGATGTTTCAATATTCTCATCTTAAGAATATTCATTCAGGGGCTGGGGAGATAGCTCAGTTGGTAGAGTGCTTGCCTTGCAAGCACAAGGCCCTGGGTTCAATCCCCAGCAATGCAAAAAAAAAAAAAAAAGAATATTCATTCATTCAGCAGTTCCTCAGTTTCTTCTAATGTTAATACTTGAACACAGTCTTACTTGTCAACATATTGTTGATAGTCACAAATAACAAGTCGCAACCTGTTAGAGTTTGTCAGGCATCAGTGCAATACACTACGGATTACTATGCCCTATACATATCCCAGTGTCCCATTTATAGGACAGCTATTTTTCAACATTGATAATTTGAAATACAGTGCATTCCTTAAAATAAATGACAAGTTCTAGAAAATATTGTGTTACATATCAGATATATACATGATACTTTGTTCAGTTGAACATTTAGTAAAAGGAATTTGTGCAGTATAGTGTGTGCCATTATAAATATAAAAATATTTTCAAACATTGTAATCATCACCTACTTTTCTCAAAAGAATAGAACTCTAAAAATATAAGTTATTTCAGAGTTACCATAAGTGGCATATTTGTTGCTCAATTTAAGTTTTTTATAGGAGTCCTATATATATATAGGACAATGGAACAAAATTGGTTAACTTATTAGCATGTGAGTAGAGTAATATCAAATCACAAATCTGAGAATTGTGTAAGACAATTAAGAACTTTATACCTACTAAAAGGAATATGCTCAAGGGTTTCTGAAGCAGGGTATTAGGGAACAAAGACAGGAAGAAACAGAGGGTGTAGTATCAGGATGCTGAACAGTGAATTAAAGTGTTTGAGGGAGTGTTTAATGTCATAAGTGGGTATGCACATAAATATATCATGGAGACAGTATTCCAAGTTGTATTGGAAAAGGAAAGAACAATGATCCTTTCCTAATAACTCTGTTAACCTCACCATTAGATGAGTATAAATTGTTTCAAGCATAATAAAAATGACACATCACCTCTCCGTAATCTTTGCATGTGACCCAAACAATCACATGGCACATTTAACTGTCAATGTGGATGAAGCTTGTTGCATTTGGGAGACAGAAGTGACATTTGGTACTTTTAAAATTTTTCCTCCCCATTTCAATATATGTTCAGACCAAAGTCTCTAACAGTCACTTTTTCATATCACTGAAGGATGTAAAATCCTGGGGTAAAGTATGTTTAAGTGAAAGAAAAATAAATTAGACCAGGGTGTGGAAAGGTGCTGGTGAGAGAGGCACTTCCAAGGAAAGAATTGCGTACTGTCATGTTTGTTATTGCCCCCATCCAGCTGTTTTCTTACCCCTTGATTTGTTGGCAGACTCTGAACATAATGAATTCAGAATACTTATGCTACTGCCACACAAATTGGAGCTTTTCAAAAAGGTGAGCCATGAAATAATTCTATTCTACATTGATGTCATTAGATTCTAGAGTCTGCTGTCATCACATTCTGTGTTGTTGCCATGTTAGTTTCATGTGAAGCTAAAGCATTCAGTCTTCTGATTTGTTCCACCTGCTCAAGGCATTTTATGGCTTAAGGATGATGGTCTAGAAGGGAAGGGAAGACTTACTTTGGATCAAAGTTAACATGGGAAAATGCTTAAGGTAAGCCCTTAAAAACCAAACAAAATAAAGCCAAACAAAACACTTTATGTGTTTCATGCTTCCTGTGCTAAAGAACATTGAAAATACTCATAAGCCAAGTTCTAGTGCTTTCTTTAGTTTCCCACCATAACTGGAGTGTCTGTATATTTAGTTGAAACATCCTCCCCAGAAAGGTTCTGCTTCACCCACGGTTAACATTTTTAATACAATTAGTCAACAAGATATAAGGTTATCTTACTTAACTCCTTTAAATATGCTAGCTTAAAAGTCTCAAACAGATGTTGTGATTTATTACCTTTGAAAACATAAGTTCTGTTTTTCTTCCTGGGGATCCTTTAGTTCTGGGAGCCTTTTGTATGATCCCCTTTATCTTTCTGCCTTCTCCTCTGAGTCCTTCAACTTTCCTCCCCAAGCTTTAGTAGAAGGGGGCAGATACTTGTAGAGGTAGTCTTCTACCTACACATGCCTTCTTTGGGGTACATCTGTGTGACCATCAACTTCAGCTACGCTATTTTTCTTACTCCCTGTTGTTCCCTATTGGTAAGGTGGATATTGTTCCTCAGGAGGCTTGGCAGGTCTCCACTCTGCTCCCTATTTTTTTCCTCATTTGACCCTTTTTTCACTCTAGCTGCTGCAAAGAGGACCAGAACTTCCAACCAAATTGTACTGAAGATCAAGTAACTTCACTCCCCCGGCATCATGAAGCCTCTTCTATTTTACGACCACATATATCTCTTGATCTTAAAACATCTCGTCCTTCTGCAACACATGAAGTCAATTCAACCACAGGAAGTAGAAAATTGTCTTATCCATCAGATACATCTGCTTGTTCACTTCTCTCTGCAAGAAGACAATCTTTATCTCTTAAATTTAGAAAAAGCAGTATTGCCCTTTATCAGAGACAAAGTAGAGCTAACTTTGATTTTCAAGAAGACGCAAGCTTCAATGATTCAAAATCTTCAGACCATTTTGGTGCCTTTAGATCCCGAAGACGTTTTACTTCCCCTAAACTAAGTCTAGTTTCCTATTACAGTAGTGCCATGTTTTTTGATCCTCAATCAAGTAGTCAGGACAAGTTTGACCTAAATGAAATTGAAATGTTTTCTAGAAGCCCAAGTCATCCTGAAGCTGAAAAACATACAATCTTCTCTAAGCCTGAATATAGCTTAGTAAATTTAGAAGCAAGAGCTCTCTCTTCAGCCCGTCGGAACACTGCTGACAGAGCCTCCCACCAACAGAGCATTGCATCCTTCTTTTCTCTTCAAACTATTAATTCCTCTACCTCTCTAACAAATGAATTTGCCATTGCTCTTCAAGAAACTGGCCAATTAAGTAAAGATTCAAGAGATCTCTTTCATTCCGAGTCTCTCAATCACAGCACAAATAACTCTCCACCTATGACTCAACAGCGTCTCTCTCAAAGTGTAACTCCCCGTGTCTTCCATAATGTTGGATATTCTTCATCTTATAAAAATGCCAGTAGCTTTGCCCTATCTCAAAATGAAGTTACCTCAGGCCCCTTTCAAGAGGAAAACATTTCTGTCTCCTCCCAAGATGAAGACAAACCTTCACCTATTGAAATTCCTAAAATAAGGTCATCTCAGATTTTATTCTTAGAGGGGGAGCTTAAATCAGATTTCACTCCAGTTACAGTCCAGAGCCTGTAGAAGCCAATGGTTGCATTCTTCTAGAAGTTCCCTCTCCTCACTAAGCTTCACTGCATTTTTGGAAAAAGATTCCTACATTGTAGTCTAAGTTTAATTACAGTAATATTGAAAGTTAGTTTATTGACATTATTGGAATATGAAAGTAAAAAATGACTGTCTTTCAGAATTTTTTCAGATTACTCCTTAGTGATTGCCTAGTCCCAAACTTCTAAGGGATAGTTTGTGATGTGAAATTCACATCAAGCTTTGACATACAGGTTGTGCAAATGTACTACATTCTTTGAGAGTTTAGTGGCTTCTTTTTTCCTACTCTATTCATAAAAGATAGTATTCCTACATAACTTGTAGAGCTATGTTGATCAATTCACACATATAAATTTTTAGCAGGCTTGCAAGCTATATATCTCATTCAGATAACCTACTGATAATGTTTTTATTAACACAAGAATCAAATTATACAGTCATGGTGGCACATGCCTGTAACCCCAGTGACTTGGGAGGCTGAGGCAAGAAGATGGCAAGTTCGAGGCCAGCTTTAGCAAGTTAGCAAGGCCATAAGCAATTTAGGGAGACCCTTATCTTAAATTAAAAAATAAAAAGGACTGGAAATATAGCTCAGTGGTAAAGTATCTCTGGGTTCAATCCCCAGTACTCACCCCCTCCCCATAAAAGAATCAAGTTATAAGTAAAGAATATTATAATGGAAATATAAAGAATATTTAGAAATAATATATTTTAACTAAATTTTATATATATGTTTTAATATACATTCATATATGCACAATCTGAAGATTCAAAGAACTCTGAACTCAGAGATAAAAAGTATGTGTATCAATCTCCCAAAACTATTTTTAAAAGTATTTTATAGATTTTTTCATTAAGCAAAAATTATATTTTTCAAAATAATTGAGTGAAAAATGAATATAAGCAATTAAAAATATTTAAGGCAGAAAGTAGTTAAGACTTTTCAGAAGAAAGGAATTCGCATTATTTTCAATGATTTGTCATAATAAATGCCTCTCAAATCTGTATCCTTAGGCTAAGATGTTATTTCTACACTTATGGTTTTCTCTTCCCCTTAGCATGTGTTCTTTTATTTTTCAATTTTAACTTTTTTAGTTGTGATGACACACATATAACATAAAGTTTATCAGTAACCATGTTTAAATGCATAAGTCAGTGTCATAAATACATTCACTTTGTTGTACAACCTGCACCATCATTAATCTCCACAATTCTTTTCATTCTGCAAAACAAACTCTGCACTCAATAAACAATAACTCTCTCCATTCTCCCTCCCCAAGTCCTTATCAAGTCATTTTACTTTCTAAGATTCTGACTAGTCTTAGTGCCTCATATAAGTGGAATTGTATAGTATTTGCCTTTTTGTAACTGGTTTACTTCACTTAGCATAATGTCCTCAAGGATTATCCATGTTGTAGCATATGTCAGAATGTTTTTTTTAAGTTGAATAATATTCCATTGGATGTGTATATCACATTTTGCTTATCCATTCTTCTATCAATAGACAATCTGAGTTGCTTTTATGTTTGAACTGTTGTGAATAATACTGCTATGAACATAATTGTGCTAATGCCTCTTTGAGACCTTACTTTTAATTATTTTGAGTCTATACCCAGAAGTGAAATTGTTGGATCATCAAGTGATTCTATTTTTAATTTGGAGGGGGGGACCATCATTGTTTTTCATTGTGGCTACACCATTTTGCATTCCCACTAAGAGTGCACAAGACTTCAGTTTCTCCTCTACTTTGCCAAAATTTATTGTTTTATTTTGTTATAGTGGCCATCCTAATGGGTTTGATATGATCTCTTATTTTGGTTTGATTTACATATACCAAGTGATTAGTTGTGGGTATCTCTCAGCTATGTCCCACATGGGATGAGAAAAGGGTTAACTGCTGGAGGATGATGTTGGTCATTTATCAATTAATTACCCATAAACTTATCTACTCAATAAACACACAAGAGCCAATACTCTTTAAATGAGAGGGGGCATTACAGGTCTGGACATACTAGCTCTGGCCTCTTACCACAACATGGAGTAGCCCAACTCTCTTTATTTTTATTTATAGACACACAGGTAAAGGGCCCAAGACCAGGAGGAGCTTCTTCTGTGATGGACAGGAAAGGGTGGAGTTAGGAGCCATTCTCTTAGGGGAACTAGACAGGGAACCATTTGATTCTGATAGATAAGGATGGCTTCCCACAATTAGTGGTATTGAGCATCTTTTGATCTGATCATAGGCCTTTGTAGGTCTTCTTTGGAGGAATATCTATTCAAGTCCTTTGCTCAGTTTTTTATTGTTGAGTTTTAGGGGTTCTTTGTATACTCTGAATTTTTGACCTCTTACTAGAGATATGACTTTCAAATATTTTCTACCAGTGTGTAAATTACCCTTTTACTCTGTTTATCATGTTCCTTGATGCACATAAGTTTTATATTTTGATGTAGTCCAGTTTATCCATTTTTTCTTATATTGTCTGTTCATTTGTTCTTTCATCCAAGAAATCATTGCCAAATCCAACATCATGAAGTTTTTGCTATTTTCTTCTAAGAGTTGTATAGTTTTGATTTTTGATGTTAGGTCTTTGATGCATTTTGAGTTGATTTTAGGGCATGATGTTAAGTAAAAATCTAATTTCATTCTTTTGCATATAGATACAATTTTCCAACACTCTTCATTAAATGTACTGTCCTTTCTCTATTAATTGGTTTTGGCATCCTTGTCAAAAATCATTTGACCACATATGTGTGGGTTTACTTCTGGTATCTATATTATATTCCATTGGTCTACATGTTTGTCTTTATGCCAGTACCAAATTGCTTTAATTACTGTAGCTTTGTCGTAAGTTTTGAGAACAAGAAATGTGAGATCTCCAATATTATTCTTCTTTTTCAAACATTCTTTTGGCTCCTGGGGATACCTTGAGATGCCAAATGAATTTCAAGATAGATTTTTTTTTTCTACCAAAAATTATTGGTATTTTGAGAGGGAGTGCATTGAATCTGTAGACCACTTTGTGTAGTATTTACATGTTAATAATATTAAATCTTCAAGTCATAACATGGTGTATCTTTCCATTTCTGCCTTCTTTAAATTTTTCCAGCAATTACTGTTTTCAGTATGCAAGTCTTTTAACTCCTTAAATTTATCTTATGCTATTATAAAATAAATATTAAGATTATTTCTTATTATCCCTTTTTATATAACTTCGTGTATAGAAATACAACTGAATTTTGTATATCAATTTTATATCCTGCAGCTTTGCTGAATTTATTATTTTTTTAAAGTTTTATTGTGTATGTGGAATCTTTAGGGTAATTTTTCCACCTACATGTAAAATCATGTTATCTGTGAAAGAAAGATAGTTTTGCTTCTTCCTTTCTAATTTAGATACCTTTCATTTCTTTATCTTACCTAATTGCTCTGGCTAGGACTTCCAGTACTATGTTGAATGAAAATGCAAGCACCCTTGCCTTGCACCTTGTTCCTAAAAGAAATGTCCTCAGTCTTTCTTCATTGATTATGATATCTGTGGACTTTTCATATATAGTCTTTACTGTGTTAAAGCTGCTTCCTTCTATTTTTTATTTGTTTAGACTTTTTATGAAATGGTGCTGAAATTGTGCTGAATTTTGTCAAATGTTTTTTCTGATTTAAGGGAGATGATAATATATTTTTCCCTTTTATTTGTTAATACGGTATATTATTTTGGTTGATTTTCATATGTTAAACTATCCTGACATTACAAGAGTAAATCCTACTTGGTCATGGTGTTTACTCCTTGTAATGTATGTTGAATTCTGTTTGTTGGCCTTTGAGGAAGTTTTGCATCAATATTTGCCAGGGATAATAGTAGTTTTTCTGGCTTTGGTATCAGGATAATGGTGATCTCATGAATTAATTTGGAATTGTTTCCTCCTCTTCCATTGTTTTGAAAGACATTGAGGAGTACTGTTGTTTATTCTTCTTTAAATGTTGGTAGAATTCAACAGTGAAGCCATCTAGTCTTGAACTTTTACTTGCTGGATGGTTTTTGATTATTGATTCCGTCTCCTTGCTAGTTAGAGGTCTGTTCATATTTTGTTTCTTCCTGATTAAGTCTAGAACTTTGTGTGTTACTTATCTGTAAATTATTTTAGGTTTTGTATTCTATTGAACAATCTTCAAATAGTGACAATCCTGTTTCTACTTTCTCAATTATTATAATTCCTATTTCTTTTTCTTTCAATATTATATGAACAGGCCCTCCAGTATAATGTTGAAAAGAAACAGGAATATTGGAATTATGGTCTTCCTGATTTTAAGGCAAATGCTTCAAACCTTTATCATTAAGTGTGAAACATATTACAGTTTTTGCAACCTTGATCAGGTTTTGAGGTTCCTTCTTGTTTAAGGGGTTGTCATTGATGAAGGCAAACTTTGTTGTTGGTTGTTGTTCTATCTTTTGTTTTGTCCTGAGATTGTGTAGAAGTTTGTTGGGGGAAAAATGGGGGGAGAGAGCCATGGAAATGATCTGCCGCACGAGAGAAATTTCCTAATTTAAACCGTGCTTGTAATTCCTAGAATAAACCCAGTTTGGTTATAATGCATTCTTTCATGTTTGCTGCAGTTCCTTGGATGATATTTTATTGAAGATTTTTAAATCTATATGACATTGACCCATAATTTTAATTTCTTATAATATCCATATTTGATATTGGTGCTAGTTATATTAACTTCATAAAATGAACTGAAGGATATCACTTCTTTATTCCATAAAAGAGTTTGACTAAGTCTAATTGTTTGAATATTTGGTAGATTTGTTATAAAACTATTTTGTGTTTGTGCGTGTGTATGTGCATGCACGTGCACATGTGTGCACGTGGAGGTGGAGGAGAAAGAGAGTACATATATAATTCTGTTTTAGTTAATTTAATGACTACAGGAATATTTAACTTTTTATTCTTATAAAAAATATTAGCTTTACTGAGATATTATATATGTACCATAAAATTTCCTGTTAAGCATACAATCAGGTGGTTTTTATTTGGTCATGGAGTTGCCCACTTTTAAGGTGGTTATTTCTTTATTGTTGAGTTGTAAGAGTTCTTTTTAAATATATAGTCCTTTATCAGATATGTGATCTGTAAATATTCTCTTTCATTCTGTGGATTATCAGAAATATTAATTCCTATGTTTTTTTCTAAGAGTTTTTTAGTTTATCTCTTATATTTAGTGTTTTGATGCAATTTGATTAATTTTTATGTATAATATAAAAGTTCAATTTCATCCTCTTGCATGTAGGTATTCATTTGTCCTAGCACTATTTACTGAAGAGTATTGTCTCCTCTACTAAGTTGTCTTGGAAATTTTATTAAAATAAATTGGCCACAAATGTAAAGACTTATTTCCATATTATTATTTCTTAATAGATTCTTAATGAATAGTCCATATGTCTATCCTTATGCAGGTACCACACTCTCTTGATTACTATAGCTTTGTAGTGTATTTCCAAATCAGAAAGTATGAGTTTTCCAATGTTTTTTCTTCTTTACCAAGAATTTTGACTACTCTTGGTCCTTTGCATTTCCATAGGATATATATATATCATAGGCTATTACATAATCAGGTAAGCCATTGGAGGTTAGATCAGGTGGTACTGGGGAAAGGTGGTGAGAAATGGCTAGATTCTGGGTATATTCTGAAAATAAAACCAACAGGATTTGCTAGATGTTGCTTAGGGAAAAAAAAATAATCAAGGATGAGTCCAGGTATTTCGTTTGAGCCACTGGAAAAATACGGCTTCCATTAGTAAAGATTATTTTTAAGAAGCTAGATGTCAGTTCATAAAATGTCTTCTTTAAGGTCTTTGAAATAAATTTGAGTCTTAGTATTTGGAAATATTGGTAATTCTCCAAAGAACTCCCTTTTATCTTTTGTTTATATCTGATGACAACTGCAAATTATGTGACTGATTGCATTAGCTGCTCAAAAAATGAAGACCCACATTTGCATCCCTTGTAAAAAGAGTATAGATATCTAAAATATATGCATATTTTATTGACTTCATTCATCTTTGGCCTTGTTTTATATCTTTCCTCACTATTTCTAATTCGTTTTCTTATATGTTATAAAATGTAAGTGTCCTATTTGGGCACTTGATACATGAGCTGATGAACCCTACAGGCAGCATGCATTCTTATGGAGAGAACACTGACAAATTACACCATATGTAGTAGATTAGTGAGTTATATAGTTTATTAGAAGATAGTATGTGCTGTGTGGGCGGGGAGTCAAACATGCTGAGGGAGATTGAAGGTGAAGAGTGCGTGGGTTCCAGCATTAAACAGAGTGATCAGGATGGGCCACACTGAGAAAATGACATTGGTACAAAGACTTGAAGGAGGTAAGGGTTTGGATGATGTGGTTGTCTAAGGTAAGAGCATGGCATTAGAGAAAGCAGCAGGTAAAGGTCCTGAGGTAGGACATGCTTGACAGGCTTAAGAAACATCGAGGAGGCTACAATGGAGTTAAATGAGTGAGAAGAGTGGTGAGAAATAAAGTTAGAGAGGAATTGGTGTTGGGACGCAAATTGCACAGGGTCTTTCAGACTGTTGTTAGATCTTCAGCATTGTCTCTGTTGGATACTAAGCACAAATTACAGTTTTAAGCATGATTTGACTTGTATTTTAAAAGTATCATTCTGGGCCATTATGCCTAACTTTCAAAGGAGCTGATGATTATTTCTGCCATTTTAGGTATATTACAGCGAATACTGACACAGAAGAGCAAAGTTTTCCAGGCACTAAGGCATTTAACACACATGTAGAAGAATTAAAGTTAGATGCCCTCCTTCAGAAGGTAGATCACTTACGTATGAATGAGTCTGACAAGATGGAGAGTTTTGAACTACTTTGTGACCACAAAGAAAAGGTAAGAACTGTGTGACAATCTGTTTTCATTTTTTTACTTTATCTACCATCTCATTTATGTTATGTCACAGTTAACAGAAGGTAAATGATTAATGTGAAGTTTTTGAATAAAATGACTAAAATTTTTTAGAAGTTAAATATAAGAGTTAATTAAAGGGGTTTCAAGATGGCAGAATAGAGAAGGTTGCTTTCCTGGCTGCTCCATGGTGTTAAACCAATAAAGCAGATAGGCGGTTTCTCAGTAAATCGGTAAACAAGAAAAGGGGGAGAACTTTGGGGGAGGAATTGACTGGAATTTAATACTGGACATTCAAAGCAAATCAGGGACTCAGGAGGTTGAATATAGAAAATAAGGAAGAAATCCCTGCACCACAGCTTCTGTCACAGCCAGAGAGAGACATCAGCCAGAGAGGTCCCTGTGTGAGAAAAGTGGAGGGATAAGAGAATTAAAGGAACCAGCATTTTTCAGAAGCCTGAGGCTTGTCTAGATATAAAGAGTTTAGAGATCAAAGACACTACCTGACTAAACTGAAAGGCTTGCAGCACAATATCCTGCATGAGAAAGAAGCTGAATCTCTCCCCCTGGCATGTAGAGGACAGAGGAAGGAACCATTTTGCAGCTGCTGCATGGAAACCAGCAGCTAGGGGAGATGATTCCTGGCAAACCCACGTGTCCAAAATTCAGGCCTGGAAAACCCACATTTCATGACATAGAGTTTGCCTAAGTGACGACCAGAAGAAAATCAAACTTGGAGAGAGGTTTATACAGGGGAATATTGGTTGTGGAAGCCCATATGGCTCTTCCCCCACCCCTCCAATCTGTCTGCTTGCGGGACCAGCTAGGAGAATTCCTGGCCAGGAATTCAAAAAGGCAGGCAGGAGAGATTGAGTTTGGAGACTGAACCCAAAACAGGTCTGCAGGTGACATAGTGGACTAAGATTGACTCCTCCACCACATGAGTGGAACCCAGGGGAGATCCCTGGGGGACAGTCTTCCAGCATGGACTGGCAATTGCTGGACCCTGGAGGTATGCTGATTGAAAATCTCCAGACCAATTTGCATTCAGCCAAGAGCCTGGAGCATACCTAAGCCTAAACCCTGCCTCCAGGAGTTCTGTCTACAGGATCACCTCTCTCACTCCAGCAGTCCACCCAGAGGGTGTAGCATTATGCCTCAGACAACCAAATCTAACACTGCCATGAGGAGAAGCTGAGAATCTTTTGAACTCCAATGGAAACAATTCTTTAACTTTTCATTGAGTTGGGGTTTTTTGGGTTTTTTTGTTTGTTTTGTTTTTTTGTTTGTTTGCTTTCTTTTTCTCTTTTTCTTTTCTCCATTTACTTGTGACCTTAGTAGGTCATGGACATTTATACATATTTATATTTGTACTTTTTCTCATTTCTAGCATTTTTGAAGCCAGTTATTTTTCATGGATCAGGTTTTTGAGGACTGAGATGTTTGATTAGTACATTTTAGTTTTGTTTTATATTTTTAAATATTTTTTAAATTTTTTACTTTATATGTATTTTTTCTCTTACCTGTTTCCCTTGATTCTCTTTCTTCTCTTGTGCCAATAGCCAATCTCTATTGTTCTGTCTTTCACACTTCCTTTAATTTTTTTACTTCTATCTTCTCTTCTCCTACCCCATAATCATCATATAATTTCTGTTGTCTCCCTGTCCAGTATTCAAAATTATAAACCTTTTTGCAAGTGTATTGTTTTTATTGAAGGCAATAACTGATCATATCCTATGTGTTTATTATGACAACTAATATTGTAGATGTCATAGCAGGAACTATTTGGTTTAATGCTATATACTATTTCCATTGGTTGTTGTTATTATTTGTCTCCCGCTTAATGGTAGAGTACTGGAAACCTTCAGGGGCACTATAAGTCCACACGATAGAAGCTCTACTGCCTCAGATCCATACAGTTAGATGGATAGGCACACAAACAACATGAAAAAGCAAGGGAACAAACTGCTCCAAATAAACCAAGATGCTCCAATAACAGAATCCATTGACACCACAGTGGAAGAAATATCAAAGAAGTTTGGAATATACATAGTTAAACTTATCTATGAGGCAAAGGACAATGTAAGGATTGAAATCAGAGAGAAAATACAGGAAGTGAAAGATCATTTCAGTAAGATACAGAGATTCTGAAAAAAAAAAAAAAAAGAAATTCTCAAAATGAAGGAATCAGTAAACCAAATTAAAAATTCAGTGGAAAGCATCACCAACAGTCTAGATCACATGAAAGACAGGGTTTCAGGCAATGAAGATAAAATACATAATCTTAAAAATAAAGTTGACTATGGAAAAAAGGTTTTAAGAGACCATGAACAGAACTTTCAAGAAATATGGGATAACCTGAAAAAGTCAAATTAAAATTTAAGATTTATCAGGATAGATGAAGGCTCAGAAATACAAACCAAAGGAATGTACAATCTTTTCAATAAAATAATATCAGAAAATTTCCCAAACCTAAAGAACAAAATTTAAATCAAATACAGGAGGCTTACAAACCCCAAATATACAAGATTACAGTAGACCCACACCAAAGCACATTATTATGAAAATGCCTAACATACAGATTGATAGACTTTTAAAGGCTAGCAAAGAAAAATGACAGGTCATATTTAGAAGGAAACCAATCCAGGTCTTATCTGATGTCTCAACTCAGACCCTCAAGGCTAGGAGATCTTGGAATAATATTTATCAAGCCTTGAAAGAAAATGGATGCCAGCCAAGAATACTATTCCCAGCAAAATTGACAATGCAATAAAAGCCTTCCATGATAAACAGAAGTTAAAAGAATTCACTACTAGAATGCTTATACTATAAAACATACTCAAAACAATATTTCACAAAGAAGAAATGAAAAATAAAAGTGAAAACCAACAAAGAGAGGAACTACACTAAAGAAATAGTCAATCAAAGGAGAAACTATTTCAAATTTTAAAAAAAGAAATAAAATGATAGGGAATAAAAATTATTTCTTAATAATAAGATTGAATGTAAATGGCCTAAATTCTTTAGTCAAAAGACATAGACTGAAAAAAAAAAAGACATAGACTGGCAGATTGGATTAAAAACAAGACCCAATAATATGCTACCTCCAAGAGACTCATAGGCAAGACATCCACAAACTGAAGGTACAAGGATGGGGGGGGGGGGGAATATATATATATATATATATATATATATATATATATATATACACACATAATTCACATAGATCTCATAAACAAACAGGGGTTTCCATCCTCATAAGAGATAAAGTGGACTTTAAGCTAAAGTTAATCAGAAGGAACAAAGAAGGACACTTCATAACTGCTTAAGGGAATTATACATCAACAAGACATAGCAATCATAAATTTTTATGCCCCAAACAATGGAGTATCTATATATATCAAACAAACCCTCTCAATTTCAAGAATCAAACAAACCACAACACAATAATACTAGGTGACTTTAACACACCTCTCTCATGACTAGATAGATCCTCCAAACAAAAACTAAATAAAGAAGCTATTGCACTAAAAAATACAATTAATAATTTAGGCTTAACAGACATATATAGAATATTTCATCCATCAATGACTGAATACACTTTCTTCTCATCAGCACACAGATCCTTCCTTAAAATACAGCATATCTTATGCCACAAAGCAACTCTTAGCAAATACAAAAAACAGAGATAATACCCTGCATTCTATCATATCATAATGGAATGAAATTAAAAGTCAGTGATAAATTTGAAAAAAGAAGCTACTCTAACACCCAGAGACTAAATAATATACCATTAAATGTCAAATGCATAGTAGAAGAAATCAGGGATGAAATTTAAAAAAAAACATTTAGAAGTAAATGAGAATAGCAATATAACATATCAAAACATCTGGGGCACTATGAAGGCAATGCTAAGAGGAAAGTTCATTGCATCGAGCTCATTTATTAAAAGGACAGAAAGTCACTGAATAAATAACCTAACATATCTAAAACCCTAGAAAAAGAATAACAAATCAACACCAAAAGCAAAAGACAGGAAATAAAATCAGAGCTGAAATCAATGAAATTAAAACAAAAAATTCAAAAAATCAATGAAACAGAAAGTTGGTTCTTTGAAAAAATAAATAAAATTGGTAAACCTTAACCACACTATTAAAGAGAAAGAGAAAACTCAAATTACTAAAATTCACAATGAAAAAGGAAATATCACAATGGACACTACTGAAATACAATATGCAGAAAGGATTTTGAAACTTTATACTCTGATAAAATAGAAAATCTTGAAGACATCAACAAATTTCTAGAGACATATGACCTACCCAACTGAATCAGGAGGGTTTAAAAATTTAAACAGATCAACTTCAAGCAATGAAATACTTTAAAAAGTCTACCAAGAGAGAAAAGCCCAGGACCAGACAGATTCACAGTCCAGTTATACCAGACTTTTGAAGAAGAACTAATATCAATCCTTCTCAAATTATTCCATGAAATAGAAAAGGAGGGAACCCTTCCAAACTCATTCTATGAAGCTAGTGACACTAAAACCAGATGAAGACACATTGAGGGAAGAAAACTTCAGACCAATGTCCCTGATGAACATAGACACAAAAATTCTTAATAAAATACTGGCAAATCGCATACAAAAACATATTAAAAAGATAGTGGACCATGATCAAGTGGGGTTCATCCCAGGGATGAAAGGGTGGGTCAACATACAGAAATCAATAAACATAATTCACCACATCAATAGACTTAGACAAGAATCCCATGATCATCTCATACAAGCAGAAAAAATGTTTGACAAAACACAGCATCTGTTCATGTTCAAAACACTAGAAAAACTAGGGAAGGAACATCTTGCAACATTGTAAAAGCTATGTATGCTAAACCCAAAGCCAACATCATTCTAAGTGGAGAAAAAATGAAAGCATTCCCTCTAAAAACTGGAACAAGACAGGGATTCCCTCTTTCACCTCTTCTATTCAACATAGTTCTAGAAATTCTAGCCAGATCAATTAGATAGAAGTAAAAAATTAAATGGATATGAATAGGAAAAGAACTCAAATTATCACTATTTGCTGACAACATGATTCTATATTTAGAAGACCCAAAACACTCCACCAGAAAACTCCTAGAACTCATAAATGAACTCAGCAAAGTAGCAGGATATAAAATGAACACCTATAAATCAATTTCATTCCTATACATCAGTGATGAATCCACTGGAAGAGAAATTGGGAAAACTACCCCATTCACAATAGCCTCAAATTAAATAAAATATTTGAAAATGAATCTAACAAAAGAGGTGAAAGACATCTACAATGAACACTATAGACATTAATGAAAGAAATTGAAGAAGACCTTAGAAGATGGAAAGATCTCCCATGTTCTTGGATAAGCAGAATTAATATTATCAAAATGGCCATACTGAGGTTTTCAAGATGGCAGACTAGAGGGTAGCTGCATTTCATGTTGCTCCAGGACTCAGGATTCAAAAGAGGAGATATTGAGAGACTTGGGACCAACTCAGAGCAGCTGGGTGAGTCTCTCCCATTGGGGAGGCGTCCGAATGGGGCGGTAGTCCTGGAACGCAGGGAACTTTGTGAAGTAGAGCTGCCTGGTGAGACACCCCTCCCCCTGCTGGAGCAGTGAACTCGGACAACTGGGAGCGTTGTAGAGGAGGCCGCTCAGCACAGCGCTTGGACTCAGAGCAACCACTGGGACTCTGGGCAGTGGCCCAGAGAAGGAGCTGCGAGGAGAGCTGTTTGGACTCAGAGCGACCACTCCTGAACACCGGGGCCTGCCCAGAGGAGGAGAGGAGGAGCGTGGCCGCTTGGACTCGGAGTGACTGCACCAGAGCTACAGGTGATTGCGAGAGGAAGAGCTGCGCAGAGAGCTGTTTGGACTTAGAGTGACTGCTTCTGAACACTGGGGGGCTGCCTGGAGGAGGAGGAGGAGCACGGCGGGTCGCTTGGTCTCGCGGTGACTGCATCAGAGCTCCAGGAGGCTGCTCAGAGGAGGAGGCGAGTGGTGAGTTGTTTGGAATCAAAGCAACCGCTCCTGAACACTGGGGGACTGCCCGGAGGAGGAGGAACGGGGCAGGTCACTTGGACTAGGAGTGACTACCCAGGGCTACAGGCGGTTGGCGGGAGGAAGAGGCACGCAGTGAGTTGCTTGGACTCCTAGTGACCGCTCCGGAACACCGGGCAGCTGTCCAGAGGAAGGGGCGTGCGGCAGGTTACTGGGATTCAGAGCAATTGTATGGGGCTCCAGGTGGCTGCTCAGAGGAGGGGCCCCATAGCCAGGCGATTGGGTGCAGAGCAGAGTCCCAGGACCTAGGAGGCTTCTGGTGGAAGAGCCGCACAGAGACACGCTTAGGGGAGGAGCGAAGGTTCCAGGACTGCGGGCAGATTCTCTGAGGAGAGGCAGCCTAAGGAGACTTGTCTGCGAAGGGTGAGGCTCCCAGGCTCAGGAGGTAGGTCCAGGCCCCTGGGAACATTGCAGAGGAAGGCAGCCCAGCCTAGGCAGTAGTTGTGGATTGAGGGGAATCTCTAGGAGGGGAACTGACCAGCGAGACCTCCCCACCGGGTGAGGTTTTCCCACAAGGACGGTAAAACCAGAGACACAGGCCCAAACAGGCCTTGCCTCAGCCTGCAGCCTAGTTCCCCTTTGGATGACCATTGGTCAACAAGTGGAGGCACCTCTGCCCACTAGCAGGGAATATATGCCACCTGAAGGCCACCACCCCTAGAGAGGCAGCTTCCTTGTGGAGCACCGCACTATCAACTTCCTCCAAGACTTCAGTCCACTGAAGGCTAAGAGGGGATATACTAGAAATCTTCAGGGACATTATAAGACAATAGAGGAAATCTGCAATATCTCAGCAGTCCACTGATACCTGAACAATATGAGGAAACAAGGGAAGAAAATGCCCCAAACAAATCTAGATGTTACATCAATAAAACCCAATGACAGCATGGCAGAAGAAATGACAGAAAAGGAGTTCAGAATGTACATAATTAAAATGATCAGGGAAGCAAACGATGAGATGAAAGAGCAAATGCAGGTATTGAATGATGAGATGAAAGAGCAAATGCAAGCATTGATTGATTGCACCAATCGACAGTTAAAAGAGCAAATACAGGAAGCAAAAGATCATTTCAATAAAGAGTTAGAGATATTGAAAAAAAACCAAACAGAAATCCTTGACATGAAGGAAACAATAAACCAAATTAAGAACTCCATAGAAAGCATATCCAATAGGATAGAACACCTGGAAGACAGAACCTCAGACATTGAAGACAAAATATTTAACTTTGAAAACAAAGTTGAAGAGAGAAGATGGTAAGAAATCATGAACAGAATCTACAAGAACTATGGGATATCATGAAAAGGCCAAATTTAAGAATTATTGGGATTGAGGAAGGCCTAGAGAAACAAGCCAAAGGAATGAACAACCTATTCAATGAAATAATATCAGATTATTTCCCAAATCTGAAAAATGAAATGGAAAACCAAGTACAAGAGGCTTATAGGACTCCAAATACACAAAATTACAACAGACCCACACCAAGGCACATTATAATGAAAAAAAACCTAACATACAAAGTAAAGACAGAATTTTAAAGACTGTGAGAGAAAAGAACCAAATTACATTCAGGGGGAAACCAATACGCATATCAGCAGATTTTTCAATCCAGACCCTAAAAGCTAGAAGGACCTGGAACAACATTTTTCAAGCCCTGAAAGAAAATGGATGCCAACCAAGAATCTTATACCCAGCAAAACTTACCTTCAAATTTGACGATGAAATAAAATCCTTCCATGATAAACAAAAGCTAAAAGAATTTACAAAAAGAAAGCCAGCATTACAGAACATTCTCAGCAAAATAGTCCATGAGGAAGAGATGAAAAACAAAGAAGCAAATCAGCAAAGGGAGGAATTATCCTAAAGGAATTGTCAAATAAAGGAGGAACCAAGTCGTGTCAAACAAATAAATAAATAAAATAAAATAAATGAACCAAGTGACCGGGAAACCAAATCATATCTCAATAATAACCCTGAATGTTAATGGCCTGAATTCATCAATCAAAAGACATAGACTGGCAGATTGGATTAAAAAGAAAGATCCAACAATATGTTACCTGCAAGAGACTCACCTCATAGAAAAAGATACCCATAGACTAAAGGTGAAAGGATGGGGAAAAACATACCATGCACATGGACTCAGCAAAAAAGCTGGAGTATCCATCCTCATTTCAGATAATGTGGACTTCAAGCCAAAGTTAGTCAGAAGGGATAAAGAAGGACATTTCATACTGCTTAAGGGAAGCATAAATGAGCAAGATATAACAATCATAAACATCTATGCCCCAAACAGTGGCTCATCCATGTATGTCAAACAAATCCTTCTCAATTTCAGAAACCAAATAGACCATAACACAATAATACTAGGTGATTTTAACACGCCTCTCTCACCACTGGACAGATCTTCCAAACAAAAATTGAACAAAGAAACCATAGATCTCAATAACACAATCAATAATTTAGACTTAACAGACATTTATAGAGTATACCATCCAACCAAGAGCGAATACACTTTCTTCTCAGCAGCACATCCTTCTCTAAAGTAGACCATATATTATGCCACAAAGCTAATGTTAGCAAATACAAGAAGATAGAGAATAGTACCTTGTATTCTATCACATCATAATGGATTGAAGTTAGAAATAAATGAAAGAGTAAAAAACAGAAGCTACTCCAACACCTGGAGATTAAACAATATGCTATTATATGATGAATGGATAACAGAAGATATTAGAAAGGAAATTAAAAAATTCTTAGAGGTAAATGAGAACAAAGAAACATCATATCAAAATCTCTGGGACACTATGAAAGCAGTACTTAGAGGGAAATTTTTTCATGGAGCACATTTAATAAAAGAAGTAAAACTCAACAAATAAACGACCTAACACTACAGCTCAAAGCCCTAGAAAAAGAAGAACAGACCAGCACCAAAAGTAGTAGAAGACCCGAAATAGTTAAACTCAGAGCTGAAATCAATGAAATTGAAACAAAAGAAGCAATACAAAAAATTGACAAAATAAATAGTTGGTTCTTTGAAAAAATAAACAAAATTGATAAACCTTTAGCCACACTAACAAAGAGAAGATGAGAGAAAACCCAAATCACTAAGATTCAGAATGAACAAGGAAATATCACAACAGACACGATTGAAATACAAAACATAATTAGAAGCTATTTTGAAAATCTATACTCCAACAAAATAGAAAATTTCAAAGACATCAACAGGTTTCTAGAGACCTATGAATTGCCTAAACTGAACGAGGAGGACATAACAATTTTTTTTTTTTTTTTTTTAAATTGTAAACAAATGGGATACATGTTGTTTCTCTGTTTGTACATGGCGTAAAGGCATACCATTTGTGTAATCATAAATTTACATAGAGCAATGTTGTTTGATTCATTCTGTTATTTTTTCCCTTCCCCCCACCCCTCCCACCCCTCTTTACCCTCTATACAGTAGTTCCTTCCTCCATACTTGCCCCCCTCCCTAACCCTAACTCTAACCCTTCCCTCCCCCCCATTATGTGTCAACCTCCACTTATTAGCGATATCATTCGTCCTTTGGCTTTTTGAGATTGGCTTATCTCACTTAGCATGATATTCTCCAATTTCATCCATTTGCCTGCAAATGTCATAATTTTATCATTCTTTATGGCTGAGTAATATTCCATAGTATATATATACCACAGTTTCTTTATCCACTCATCAATTGAAGGGCATCTAGGTTGGTTCCACAGTCTGGCTATTGTGAATTCAGCAGCTATGAACATTGATGTGGCTGTATTTCTGTAGTATGCAGATTTTAAGTCCTTTGGGTATAGGCCAAGGAGTGGGATAGCTGGGTCAAATGGTGGTTCCATTCCAAGTTTTCTAAGGAATCTCCACACTGCTTTCCATAGCGGCTGCACTAATTTGCAGCCCCACCAGCAGTGTATGAGTGTACCTTTCTCCCCACATCCTCGCCAACACCTGTTGTTGCTCGTATTCTTGATAATCGCCATTCTAATTGGGGTGAGATGGAACCTTAGGGTGGTTTTGATTTGCATTTCTCTTATTACTAGAGATGTTGAACATTTTTCCATATGTTTGTTGATTGCTTGTAGATCTTCTTCTGTGAAGTGTCTATTCATTTCCTTAGCCCATTTGTTGACTGGACTGTTTGAATTCTTGGAGTAGAGTTTTTTGAGTTCTTTATAGATTCTGGAGATTAGTGCTCTATCTGAAGTATGATTGGCAAAGATATTCTCCCACTCTGTAGGCTCTTTCTTCGCATTGCTGATAGTTTCCTTTGCTGAGAGAAAGCTTTTTAGTTTGAATCTATCCCAGTGGTTGATTCTAGCTTTTATTTCTTGTGCTATGGGAGTCCTGTTAAGGAAGTCTGGTCCTAGACCAACAAGGTGAAGATTTGGACCTCCTTTTTCTTCTATAATCTGCAGGGTCTCTGGTCTGATTCCGAGGTCCTTAATCCATTTTGAGTTTAGTTTCGTGCATGGTGAGAGATATGGGTTTAGTTTCATTCTGTTGCATATGGATTTCCAATTCTCCCAGCACCATTTGTTGAAGAGGCTATCTTTTCTCCATTGCATATTTTTGGCCCCTTTGTCTAGTATGAGAAAATTGTATTTATTTGGGTTTGTGTCCGTGTCCTCTATTCTGTACCATTGATCTACCTTTCTATTTTGGTACCAATACCATGCCGTTTTTGTTACTATTGCTTTGTAGTAGAGTTGAAGATCTGGTATTGCAATACCCCCTGTTTCACTCTTCCTGCTAAGGATTGCTTTAGCTATTCTGGGTTTCTTATTCTTCCAGATGAATTTCATAATTGCCTGCTCTATTTCTGTAAGGTACGTCATTGGGATTTTAATTGGAATTGCATTGAATTTGTATAGCACTTTAGGTAGTATGGCCATTTTGACAATATTAATTCTTCCTATCCAAGAACATGGAAGATCTTTCCATCTTCTAAGGTGTTCTTTAATTTCTTTCTTTAGTGTTGTATAGTTCTCATTGTAGAGGTCTTTCACCTCTTTTGTGAGATTGATTCCCAAGTATTTTATTTTTTTCGAGGCTATTGTGAATGGGGTAGTTTTCCTAATTTCTCTTTCTGAAGATTCATCACTTATGTATAAAAATGCGTTGGATTTATGGGCATTGATCTTGTAACCTGCTACTTTACTGAAATCACTTATGAGTTCTAAGAGTTTTCTGGTGGAATTTCCAGGTTCCTCTAAATATATAATCATGTCATCAGTGAACAGGGATAGTTTGAGTTCTTCTTTTCCAATTCGTATCCCTTTAATTTCTTTGGTTTGTCTAATTGCTCTGGCCAGAGTCTCAAGAACGATGTTGAATAGAAGTGGTGAAAGAGGGCATCCCTGCCTTGTTCCAGTTTTTAGGGGGAATGCTTTCAGTTTTTCACCATTTAGAATGATATTAGCCATGGGCTTAGCATAAATGGCCTTTACAATATTAAGGAATGTTCCCACTATCCCTATTTTTTCTAGTGTTTTGAGCATGAAGGGGTGCTGTATTTTATCAAATGCTTTTTCTGCATCTATTGAAACAATCATGTGATTCTTGACTTTAAGTCTATTAATATGGTGAATTACGTTTATTGATTTCCTGATGTTGAACCAACCTTGCATCCCTGGGATGAAACCCACTTGATCATGGTGCACTATCTTTTTAATATGTTTTTGTATGCGATTTGCTAAAATTTTGTTGAGAATTTTTGCGTCGATGTTCATTAAGGATATTGGTCTGAAATTTTCTTTCCTTGATGAGTCTCTGTCTGGTTTAGGTATCAGTGTGATATTGGCTTCATAGAATGAGTTTGGGAGGGTTCCCTCCTCTTCTATTTTATGGAATACTTTGAGAAGTATTGGAATGAGCTCTTCCTTAAAGGTTTTGTAGAACTCGGCTGAGAACCCATCTGGTCCCGGACTTTTCTTTGTTGGTAGGCTTTTGATGACTTCTTCTATTTCAGTACTTGAAATTGGTCTATTTAAATTGTTTATGTCCTCCTCATTCAGTTTAGGCAATTCATATGTCTCTAGAAACCTGTTGATGTCTTCGAAATTTTCTATTTTGTTGGAGTATAGATTTTCAAAATAGCTTCTAATTATGTTTTGTATTTCCATCCTGTCTGTTGTGATATTTCCTTGTTCATTCCGAATTTTAGTGATTTGGGTTTTCTCTCGTCTTCTCTTTGTTAGTGTGGCTAAAGGTTTATCAATTTTGTTTATTTTTTCGAAGAACCAACTATTTATTTTGTCAATTTTTTGTATTGTTTCTTTTGTTTCAATTTCATTGATTTCAGCTCTGAGTTTAACTATTTCCTGTCTTCTACTACTTTTGGTGCTGTTCTGTTCTTCTTTTTCTAAGGCTTTGAGCTGTAGTGTTAGGTTGTTTATTTGTTGAGTTTTACTTCTTTTATTAAATGCGCTCCATGAAATAAATTTCCCTCTAAGTACTGCTTTCATAGTGTCCCAGAGGTTTTGATATGATGTTTCTTTGTTCTCATTTACCTCTAAGAATTTTTTAATTTCCTTCCTAATATCTTCTGTTATCCATTCATCATATAATAGCATATTGTTTAATCTCCAGATGTTGGAATAGTTTCTGTGTTTTACTCTTTCATTTATTTCTAACTTCAATCCATTATGATCTGATAGAATACATGCTAGTGTCTCTATCTTCTTGTATTTGCTAACATTAGCTTTGTGGCATAATATATGGTCTATTTTAGAGAAGGATCCATGTGCTGCTGAGAAGAAAGTGTATTCACTCTTGGTTGGATGGAATATTCTATAAATGTCCGTTAAGTCTAAATTATTGATTGTGTTGTTGAGATCTATGGTTTCTTTGCTCAATTTTTGTCTGGAAGATCTGTCCAGTGGTGAGAGCGGCGTGTTAAAATCACCTAGTATTATTGTGTTGTGGTCTATTTGGTTTCTGAAATTGAGAAGGATTTGTTTGACATACATAGATGAGCCACTGTTTGGGGCATAGATGTTTATGATTGTTATATCTTGCTGATTTATGCTTCCCTTAAGCAGTATGAAATGACCTTCTTTATCCCTTCTGACTAACTTTGGCTTGAAGTCCACATTATCGGAAATGAGGATGGATACTCCAGCTTTTTTGCTGAGTCCATGTGCATGGTATGTTTTTCCCCATCCTTTCACCTTTAATCTATGGGTATCTTTTTCTATGAGGTGAGTCTCTTGCAGGTAACATATTGTTGGATCTTTCTTTTTAATCCAGTCTGCCAGTCTATGTCTTTTGATTGATGAATTCAGGCCATTAACATTCAGGGTTATTATAGAGAAATGATTTGGTTTCCCGGTCATTTGGTTCATTTTTAAAATTTTGTTTATTTATTTGTTTGACACAACTTGTTTCCTCCTTTATTTGACAATTCCTTTAGGATAATTCCTCCCTTTGCTGATTTGCTTCTTTGTTTTTCATCTCTTCCTCATGGAATATTTTGTTGAGAATGTTCTGTAATGCTGGCTTTCTTTTTGTAAATTCTTTTAGCTTTTGTTTATCATGGAAGGATTTTATTTCATCGTCAAATTTGAAGGTAAGTTTTGCTGGGTATAAGATTCTTGGTTGGCATCCATTTTCTTTCAGGGCTTGAAAAATGTTGTTCCAGGACCTTCTAGCTTTTAGGGTCTGGATTGAAAAATCTGCTGATATGCGTATTGGTTTCCCCCTGAATGTAATTTGGTTCTTTTCTCTCACAGCCTTTAAAATTCTGTCTTTATTTTGTATGTTAGGTATTTTCAATATAATGTGCCTTGGTGTGGGTCTGTTGTAATTTTGTGTATTTGGAGTCCTGTAAGCCTCTTGAACTTGATTTTCCATTTCATTCTTCAGATTTGGGAAATTTTCTGATATTATTTCATTGAATAGGTTGTTCATTCCTTTGGCTTGTTTCTCTAGGCCTTCCTCAATCCCAATAATTCTTATATTTGGCCTTTTCATGATATCCCATAGTTCTTGTAGATTCTGTTCATGATTTCTTACCATCTTCTCTGTTTGTTCAGCTTTGTTTTCAAGGTTAAATATTTTGTCTTCAATGTCTGAGGTTCTGTCTTCCAGGTGTTCTATCCTATTGGATATGCTTTCTATGGAGTTCTTAATTTGGTTTATTGTTTCCTTCATGTCAAGGATTTCTGTTTGGTTTTTTTTCAATGTCTCTAACTCTTTATTGAAATGATCTTTTGCTTCCTGTATTTGCTCTTTTAACTGTCGATTGGTGCGATCAATCAATGCTTGCATTTGCTCTTTCATCTCATCATTCAATGCTTGCATTTGCTCTTTCATCTCCTCGTTTGCTTCTCTGATCATTTTAATTATGTACATTCTGAACTCCTTTTCTGTCATTTCTTCTGCCATGCTGTCATTGGGTTTTATTGATGTAACATCTAGATTTGTTTGCAGCATTTTCTTTCCTTGTTTTCTCATGTTGTTCAGATATCAGTGGACCGCTGAGATATTGCAGATTTCCTCTGTTGATTTACAATGACCCTGAAGATTTCTATATATATCCCCTCTTAGCCTTCAGTAGGCTGAAGTCTTGGAGGAGGTTGATAATGCGGTGCTCCACAAGGAAGCTGCCTCTCTAGGAGTGGTGGCCTTCAGGTGGGGTATATTCCCTGCTAGTGGGCAGAGGTGCCTCCGCTTGTTGACCAATGGTCATCCAAAGGGGACCTAGGCTGTGGGCTGAGGCAAGGCCTGTTTGGGCCTGAGTCTCTGGTTTTACCGTCCTTGTGGGAAACCTCACCCAGCAGGGAAGACTCACCCGGTGGGGAGGTCTCGCTGGTCAGTTTCCTCCTAGAGGTTCCCCTCAATTTACAGCTACTGCCTGGGCTGGGCTGCCTTCCTCTGCAAAGTTTCCAGGGGCCCGGCCCTACCTCCTGGGCCTGGGAGCCTCACCCTTCGCAGATGAATCTCCTTAGGCTGCCCCTCCTCAGAGAATTTGCCCATAGGCCTAGAACCTTCGCTCCGCCCTAAGCCTGTCTCTGTGCGGCTCTTCCACCCAGAAGCCTCCTAGATCCTGGGACCCTGTTCCGCACCTAATCGCCTGGCTGCGTGGCCCCTCCTCTGAGCAGCCACCTGTGGCCCCAAACAATCGCTCTGAGTCCCAGAGACCCGCCACAGGCCTCTTCCTCCAGACAGCCGCCCAGTATGCCGGTGCGGTCACTAGGAGTCCAAGAAACTCACTTCGTGCCTCCTCCTCCCACCAACCACCCGTAGCCCGGGGCAATCAATCACTCCGAGTCGAAGTGACCCTGCCCGTTCCTCCTCCTTCTCCAGATAACCCCCCGGGTGTTCAGGAGCAGTCCCTCTGAGTGGCTCTGAATCCACGTGACCCGCTGCACGGGTCCTCTGGGCAACCGCCCGGAGCTCTGGTGTGGCCCCTCAAGACCAAGCGTCCCACCACGCTTCTCCTCCAGGCAGCCCCCTGTGTTCAGGAGCTGTCACTTTAAGACCAAACAACTCACCACTCGCCTTCTCCTCTGAGCAGCCGCCTGGAGCGCTAATGCAGTCACTGCGAGTCCAAAGGACCCGCCGCGCTCCTTCTCCTCCTTCTCCTACTCCTCCGGGCAGGCCCCGGGGTTCAGAAGTGGTCAGGGTCCAAACAGCTCGCCACACAGCCCCTTCTCTGGCAACCGCCTGTAGTTCCCGTATAGTCACCCGAATCCAAGCGGCTGCTCCTCTTCCTCCTTGTCCTCAGGGCAGGCCCCGGTGTTCAGAAGCGTCGTTCTGATTCCAAACAGCTCGCCGCGCGGCTTCTCCTCTGGCAACCGCCTGCAGCTCTGGCTCAGTCTCTCCGAATCCAAGTGGCCACGCTCCTCTCCTCCTCCTCAGGGCAGGCCCCGGTGTCCTGAGTCCACACAGTTCTCCCCGCCACTCCTCCCCCGGGCAGCCGCCGGAGCCCCAGTGGCTGCTCCGAGTCCCAGCGCTGTGCCGAGCGGCCTCCTCTATGGCGCTCCAGCGGGGGGAGGGCCGTCTCGCCGGCAGTTCTACTTCACAAAGTTTCCTGCGTTCCGGGACCCCCGTCCCATCCGGGATGCCCCCCCAGGGGGTGAGAGTCACCCGGCTACTTTGAGTTGGTCCCAAGCGTCTCAATATCTCCTCTCTTGAATCCTGAGTTCTGGAGCAACACGTAATGCAGCCATCCTCTAGGCCGCCATCTTGAAAAACCCAGGACATAACAATTTAAATAGACCAATTTCAAGTAATGAAATAGAAGAAGTCATCAAAAGCCTACCAACAAAGAAAAGTCCAGGACCAGATGGGTTCTCAGCCGAGTTCTACAAAACCTTTAAAGAAGAGCTCATTCCAGTACTTCTCAAAGTATTCCATAAAATAGAAGAGGAGGGAACCCTCCCAAACTCATTCTATGAAGCCAATATCACCCTGATACCTAAACCAGACAGACACATCGAGGAAAGAAAATTTCAGACCAATATCCTTAATGAACATCGACGCAAAGATTCTCAACAAAATTTTAGCAAATTGCATACAAAAACATATTAAAAAGATAGTGCACCATGATCAAGTGGGTTTCATCCCAGGGATGCAAGGTTGATTCAACATCCGGAAATCAATAAATGTCATTCACCATATCAATAGACTTAAAGTCAAGAATCACATGATTATTTCAATAGATGCAGAAAAAGCATTTGATAAAATACAGCACCCCTTCATGCTCAAAACACTAGAAAAAATAGGGATAGTAGGAACATTCCTTAACATTGTAAAGACCATCTATGCTAAGCCCATGGCTAATATCATTCTAAATGGTGAAAAACTGAAAGCATTCCCCCTAAAAACTGGAACAAGGCAGGGATGCCCTCTTTCACCACTTCTATTCAATATCGTCCTTGAAACTCTAGCCAGAGCAATTAGACAAACCAAAGATATTAAAGGGATATGAATAGAAAAAGAAGAACTCAAACTATCCCTATTTGCTGATGATATGATAATATACTTAGAGGAACCAGGAAATTCCCCCAGAAAACTTTTAGAACTCATAAGTGAATTCAGTAAAGTAGCGGGATATAAGATCAATGCACATAAATCTAATGCATTTTTATACATAAGTGATGAATCTTTGGAAAGAATAATTAGGAAAACTACCCCATTCACAATAGCCTTGAAAAAAATAAAATACTTGGGAATCAATCTCACAAAGGAGGTGAAAGACCTCTACAATGAGAACTACAGAACACTAAAGAAAGAAATCGAAGAAAACCTTAGAAGATGGGAAGATCTCCCATGTTCTTGGATAGGAAGAATTAATATTGTCAAAATGGCCATACTACCTAAAGTGCTATACAGATTCAATGCAATTCCAATTAAAATCCCAATGACGTACCTTACAGAAATAGAGCAAGCAATTATGACATTCATCTGGAAGAATAAGAAACCCAGAATAGCTAAAGCAATCCTTAGCAGGAAGAGTGAAACAGGGGGTATCGCAATACCAGATCTTCAACTCTACTACAAAGCAATAGTAACAAAAATGGCATGGTATTGGTACCAAAATAGAAAGGTAGATCAATGATACAGAATAGAGGACACGGATACAAACACAAATAAATACAATTTTCTCATACTAGACAAAGGTGCCAAAAATATGCAATGGAGAAAAGATAGCCTCTTCAACAAATGGTGCTGGGAGAATTGGAAATCCATATGGAACAGAATGAAACTAAACCCATATCTCTCACCATGCACAAAACTAAACTCAAAATGGATTAAGGACCTTGGAATCAGACCAGAGACCCTGCAGATTATAGAAGAAAAAGTAGGTCCAGATCTTCAACATGTCAGCTTAGGACCAGACTTCCTCAACAGGACTCCCATAGCACAAGAAATAAAAGCAAGAATCAATAACTGGGATAGATTCAAACTAAAAAGCTTTCTCTCAGCAAAGGGAACTATCAGCAATGCAAAGAAAGAGCCTACAGAGTGGGCGAAAATCTTTGCCAATCATACTTCAGATAGAGCACTAATCTCCAGAATCTATAAAGAACTCAAAAAACTTTACACCAAGATTACAAATAATCCAATCGACAAATGGTCTAAGGAAATGAATAGACACTTCACAGAAGATCTACAAGCAATCAACAAACATATGGAAAAATGTTCAACATCTCTAGTAATAAGAGAAATGCAAATCAAAACCACCCTAAGATTCCATCTCACCCCAATTAGAATGGCAATTATCAAGAATACAAGGAACAGGTGTTGGCGAGGATATGGGGAGAAAGGTACACTCATGCATTGCTGGTGGGGCTGCAAATTAGTGCAGCCACTCTGGAAAGCAGTGTGGAGATTCCTTAGAAAACTTGGAATGGAACCACCATTTGACCCAGCTATCCCACTCCTTGGCCTATACCCAAAAGACTTAAAATCAGCATACTACAGAGATACAGCCACATCAATGTTCATAGCTGCTCAATTCACAATAGCCAGACTGTGGAACCAACCTAGATGTCCTTCAATTGATGAATGGATAAAGAAACTGTGATATATATATATCACATTATGTGTGTGTATATATATATATACACATATATACATATATATATGTATATATATACATATATACATATGTATATATGTGTATATATATATATATACACACACACATAATGGAATATTACTCAGCCATAAAGAATGATAAAATTATGACATTTGCAGGCAAATGGATGAAATTGGAGGATATCTTGCTGTGAGATAAGCCAATCTCAAAAAAACAAATGTCGAATGATCTCTCTGATGAGCGGATGATGACACATAATGGGGGGTAGGTGGGGTTAGTGTTAGGGTTAGAGTTAGGGTTAGGGAGGGGGGCAAGAATGGAGGAAGGAAGGACTGTATAGAGGGAAAAGAGGGGTGGGAGGGGTGGGGGAAGGGAAAAAATAACAGAATGAATCAAACAACATTACCCTATGTAAATTTATGATTACACGAATGGTATTCCTTTACGCCATGTACAAACAGAGAAACAGCATGTATCCCATTTGTTTACAATAAAAAAAAGAAAACCCGCAAAACGAAAACAAAAAAAAATGGCCATACTACCAAAAGCGCTAAATAGATTAAATGCAACTCCTATTAAAATTCCAATGATGTTCTTCATAGGAATAGAAAAAACAGTCATGAAACTCATTTAGAAAAGAGGCTCAGAATAGTCTAAGCAATCCTCTGTAAGAAAATTGAAACAGGAGGCATCGTAATACCAGACCTTAATTTATATTCTAGAGCTATATTAACAAAACAACATGGTGTTGGCACCAAAACAGACATGAAGACCAGTGGTACAGAATAGAAGACACAGAGACTAACCCACATAAATACAGTTATCTCAGACTAGACAAAGGCACCAAGAACATACATTAGAGAAAAGATAGCCTCTTCAACAAATAGTGCTGGGAAAACTGGAAATCCATATGTAGCAAAAGGAAATTAGACCCGTATCTCCATGCTGCACAAAACTCAAAATGGATCAAGGACTTAGGCATTAGACCAGAGACCCTGCACCTACTTGAAGAAAAAATAGGCCCGAATGTCCATCATGTTGGCTTAGGAACTGAATTCCTCAACAAGTCTCCTAAAGTGCAAGGAGTAAAATCAAGAACAAATAAATGGGATGTTATCAAATTAAAAAACTTCACAGCAAAGGGAACAATCAATAATGTGAAGCGAGAACCTACAGCAGGGGAAAAAATTTTTGCCACCTACACCTCTGATAGGGCATTAATTTCCAGGAAATATAAAGAACTCAAAAAAATGTAACACCAAAAAAACAAATAACCCAATCAATAAATAGACAAAGGGACTGATATAGACACTTCACAGAAGAAGATATATGATCAGTTAACAAATATGATTACACAGTGTGACTGTATTTCACGTACAACCAGAGAAATGAAAGTTGTACACCATTTGTGTACAATTAATCTAAATTTTAAAAAATTAAAATAAATAAATAAAATGTTCAACATCTCTAGCAATTAGAGAAATGCAAATCAAAATGACTCTAAGATTTCATCTCACTCCCTTCAGAATGGCACTTAGCAAGAATACAAGCAATAGTAAGTGTTAGCAAGGATGTGGGGGAAAAAGTACACTTGTACATCGCTGGTGGGACTGCAGTTTGGTGCAACCACTATGGAAAGCAGTATGGAAATTCCTCAGAAAAGTTGGTATGGAAACCATTTGACCCAGCTATCCCACTCCTAGACATATACCCAAAGGACTTAAAATCAGCATAGTACAATGACACAACCGCATCAATGTTTATAGCAGTTCAGCTCACAATAGCTAAGCTATGGGACCACCTAGGTGCCCTTCAACAGATAGATAAAGAAAATGTGGTACACATACACCATGGAAATTTACTCCGCATAAAGAAGAATGAAATGATGACATTTGCTGGTTAGTGGATGAAACTGGAGACTATCATGATTTGTGAAATAAACCAATCCCAAAAAGCCAAAGGCCAAATGTTCTCTCTGATATGCAGATGCTAACTCATGTTTAGCAGGGTGGAGGGAAGAATAGAAGTTCATGGATTAGACAAAGGGGAATGAAGGGAAGGAATGGGAGGATGGGAATAGAAAAGATAGTAGAATGAATGGTACATATCTTTCCTATGTTCTTATATGAATACATGACCAACATAACTCCACATCACATACAGTCACAAAAATGGGAAGTATACTCCATGCATGTCAAAACACATTTTACTGTCATGTATAACTAAAAAGAACAAATAAAATTTTTTAAAAATCAAAAAAGAGTTAATGAAACTTACCTGAGTTCATAAAAATAGGAACCATGCCTGTAATTATATAGATTTCCTTTGTATTTTTATTAATGTGTATTTTTTATATACCTGATTGTTTAAGAATAAGACATTATGCGAAGGCATATAGTACCTGTTCTCTGATGAGAGGAAAAACATTATTTTAATCTTTCTATTTTGTTATCGGTATAGTAGCTCTATCAATATTTAAAGCTATTTCAAATAGTGGTTGTTTTGCAGTGTTTAATGTTGAACCTGAATGGAAAAGCCCATCCCTTTCACCACCACCAATAAAGAAAAAAGTGTTGGGGGAAGAGATTGCAGTATCCCAAAGAGAAAAAAAATCTCTTTCCCATGAGCAATTTAAGCCTAACCTCTAAAACCTAAGTATTCTGAGTAGAAGTATACCAAAACATCACACTGTACCCCATAAAGATACAATTATTATCTGCCAATAAATTTTTAAAACCTTAAAAAATCTTCAAAATTTTATTTAGGAAGTTTAAGTAAAAAATATAATTACTCTTTTGGTATATATACTTAGGTATACAGATATTATTCAAAATGTTCACTGAGCTATCTATATTGATAAAATAGTTAACTTAAAGAAAATAAGAAGAGGATACCATAGACCACAAAGAATTTGTGGATTCTGATACCTGTCAGTTCTTTCTTTTCATAGCTAGATCTAATGCCTAAATAATATATATTAATCTTAAGATCCAACAATATATTAGGTCACATTTCTTAGTCATGGATATTTGAATTTAATATGTTAAATACTTAAATAAGCATATGCATAGATTATTTAAATTACCAGTTATTAAAAGTTGCAATTATAGTCTGAACAAGTAATGAGTTAATCTAATGTGCAATTCTATCTTTTCAGTTTAGAGATGAAGCAGAGTATATGTGGCGGCTTGTTCGTGCTTATGGAGACATGTGTGTGTTATCTACAAATGTACAAGAAAAGAAACATTACGCTAATATTGGTAAATATTTTGTCAAGACTGATTATTCTCAAGTGGCAATTATGATCTACAATAAACTTCTAGTGAATTGTAATTAAATCCAAATAATCTTAATTAAAACCAATATGTTTAATCTATTTCATATTCTGGTAGCAAAAAATAGTTTCAGAACAGAAAGTTTTCTTAGAGCTAAAGTATACCTTGTTTCAAAATATTTGAGCATAGAATAGGCAACAAAAAAACCCTCAAATTTCACCTTTTAAGTTTATATAATTACAGAAAGATAAAACATTAAGTGGTAGTATTTGAGGAACAATAATAGGCAGAGGACTATTGTCACCAGCAGTAACCTACCACAATTAAAATAACATACCTTATGTACATCAGGTAGTACTCCGGAGACCACAAGGAAATAAACTCTCATGTTTTTTCAAAATAGATCTCGATAAATGAAGATTAATCTTGAGTTGATAATGTTAAAGCAAAATGATGAATAAATGGTGTTCTTTTATACTGTCATCTATACTTTTTTGCAAGGTTTTAAAATTTCCCTAACAACAACAACAACAAATAGCCAGAATGTCAAATTGCTGTTAGTGGTATCATTTTTATATTTCAGCTTGACTCTCAGTGAATGCCAAAACACTTTCTTATAAACGCTCCTAACTGCTGTCTCTCTGAGCTCCAGCATCATGATTTTGCATCATGACCCCCTTTAATTCTTCTTTTATTCCAGAGCTGACTCTTTCCCAGGTCTTCTCTTCTCTAAGAGAGCCTAGCTCTCTGTTGCGTTTATTCCCACTAAAGGAAGTATCACCAAACGCTTCGTGACACTCCAGCCTGGAGATATGTTTCTGGAATGACCTCGTACTTTAGTCTTCCTCCAGTGGGGAAGATCAGAGGACCTCCCTTCTTGTTTGTCACATATTCATTATCAGCTTTGTGGATCAGTTTTCTGGAGCAGTTTTTCCAGTTTGCAGGCTGAATACAAAGTAGAATTCTAGAGAAGAGATTTATTAACTTCAAGGAAAATAAAAGTTAAACCAAATAGAACAAAGGAATTTATTTTCATATCTACTGAGAAAATAAAAGGATATCTATGTAAAACTTTTGACACTTAAGGAAATCAGATATGATTTTTTTCTTAAGCACTTACTCTACCCTGAGCTTTACATTAGCAGGGAGCAGGTTAAGATCAAAAAATAGGATAACGGAATAGATATAGTCTCAAAATAGACTATGGGAAGTTTATAACTTTGAGGGAAGGCACTTTTATTCAAATAATCATATGTAGAAGGAAACAAACTGGAATGAGCTATTATCCAAGAAGAGTGCAGGGTATTAACCCATCCAGTTCCAAGTGTTTGGTTCTGCAAATATTTCAATGAAATTGACATAGGTGCATTAAAATATGTTGTAAATCATAATCTAGAGCTTAGTGTATGATTTATTATCATTAATAATAGAAGCGAATATTATTGCTATTCATTCCTGTTACTTTCCTCAGAAGAACAAAACTATAAAAACATAAATATTTATTTCAAAGTTAACATAAGTGGTGTTATTTGTTTTTCCACTTAAGTTTTTTAGGTGTTTCATAAATGGGATGATGGTACATAATAGATTTTGAGATTGTATAATAAGGAGGATGTGATTGCAGGGGCTGGAGGTTGGATACTGGGAGGTCTTTTTTATTGGAGTAACAGTTTTCCATAGGGTAAAATTACTTTGAATCTCTATTTTTAAATGGTTCAGGAGTTAAATTGAATTCATGTATGGGATGGTGAAAATGGAAAAGATATATGCTGGAGGAAATCCAACAAGATGGAGCATAGGATTGAAATAGGATGTCTAGGAAGAAAAGAAGGGGGAGGGACAGAGGAAGAGATGGAGGGAAAAGGAAAACGGAAGAAAGAAAGGAAGGGAAGCTTATTATGCCAAAGAAAAACGAGAAATACCTCAACTGTGTTCGTTCAGATATTGAAATAAATTGAAAAGAATTCCTTTTATTCATCCATTTAAGAAAAATCTATTCAAAATTATTGTATCCAGAATCAATTTTAAAATGAGGGTTAGAGGGAAGCAGAGGAAAGATATAAAGGTGATTAAGACAATAACACACCAAGGGGACTGGAGCTGTGACTTAGTGGTGAAGGGCTTGCCTGGCATATGTGAGGCCCTGGGTTTGATTCTCAGCACACATATAAATAAATAAAATAAAAGATCCATTAACAATGAAAATACATATATTAATAAATAAATAAATAACACACTAAGGAACTTACTGTGTGGAAAAGATCAACAAAGCACCCATCAATTATAATTTAGTGTGTGTGCTCAGTAAGGTCATGACCAAGTACACTGGAGCTGAAAGTAAGGATTCAGGCCAGCTATTGAAGAATGTTGGATTTGGTATAAAGGAAGAAGTACTGACTTTTTTTTTTTCCTTGCAATAATGTGTTTATTATGCTAAGGAAACTTTGACCTCTGAAAAGTGCAGAATTCTTTTATGAAACTCATAATGAGTATACCATTATGCAGTATATTTTGGAAGTACTATAATTGACCATAACTTGTATTCCAAACAAAATAGAATTTTTTTTTTTCTTTTTGGCAGGGAGGTGGGTACTGAGGATTGAACTCAGTGACACTTGAGTGAGCCATGTCCCCAGCCTTAATTTGTATTTTATTTAAATACAGGATCTCGCCGAGTTGCTTAGTGCCTCACTTTTGCTGAGACTGGCTTTGAACTCGAAATCCTCCTGCCTCAGCCTCCAGAGCCACTGGGATTACAGGCCTGCACCACTGTGCCTGGCTAAAATAGAAATCTTACATTTAAAGGAATGTTACTATACTCTTCATGATTAAGTAATCAATATAAATGTCTCAAAAAAGATCACAAAATACAGTTCTAGAAGAGAAATAACTTTCCTTTGGGGCTTCAGCTGCGCAAGTGAGACTGGGAAACCAGCCTGTAGACTTCCCAACTTTGTGTATTCTAAAAGTGATGGAGTCACCTCTATTTTGGTCATGTGGTAGTGCACTGAAAGTTTTATTTGGCAACATATCTAAAAAGTTGATTTAGTTTTAAATATTTTTACACTAACATTTAAAATTGCTAACTCCTTTAATATTTGTACACAATATAAAATCAGTTATAAAATACTTTTTAACTTTTTTCCCAATTAATGTAGATTTCTATATAGCCAGGTTCCCTTTGGATAGAGATATAAAGTGCCACCTAACAAATAAACGAATGGGAGAATGGCTTTAGAATTGAAGATCCTTATTTGTGAAGGTTATCTCAACCACTTATGCTAGAAAGGCATTTTCTATATCATTGGATAGTCTTTTCAAGCCAAAAAAAAAAAAAAAAAGAAGCAGCAGCAGCAGCATGGGGGGGGGGGAAGAAGGTATAAAACAAAATGATCTCTTTGAGAAACAGTCTCAGAATGTGATTCTGTCTAAAGCATTTTGATTTTTTGAAGTATTAGGCACACCTCTGCCCAAAGTAATTATTACATGATAAAAGTTATTCTACACTAAGTGAAATGACTTGGGGAAATCATTTCTGTCACTGCGCCTCTTCATTATTGCAGGTGCTTCAGCAAGACTATGATCTTCCTTACTCCTTTTGACAGTCACTCACTCTACTGTGTTCTGTTTCTCCTTGCTCTTTTTTTTTTTTTTTTTTTTTTTTTTTTTTTTTTGCTATTTACTTGTTTGTACCTGCTACCTATTGACCTGTGAGAGCCCTAGAAGGTCAAGGACTGTGTCTTATTTGACATTTTATTCCCAGATGTAGCACTTAGTAGTCACTCAGTAAATGTTGTTTGAATTGATTACAAAAACAGTTTCTATTATGCTTTGAAGTAATGACTGAATGACTTTTCTCCTGCTTGGTTAAGTCAGTTAATCCAGTTGGTCTTGAACCTGAGCATACATTAGAATCATTGGAGGAGAGTTAAAATGCAGAGTTTATGATTGAGCAGTCTCCCATATGGTGAAAATGTGTTTTTCTAACACATTTCCAGGTAATGATAATGCTTTTGGTCTTGGACATACTTTAGGAACCACTGACATAATTACAGAATCCACCTCCCAACAACTCACATGAAGGTACTAAATTTAAGTATATTTACCTTTCAGGAAAAACTTTAGGTGAAAGAGCTGTTGCAAGAGCACCCATGAATGGATACTGTCATCTGTGGTAAGTCTACAGGATTTATGCTGTCTTTTGGGTTCTAACATGCTCTTTATACTTTGCAATGGATTTTTAAAATTACAGTTGACCAAATGAACTTGTCAGCCATGTTCACTGAAAAAAAAAAAAAAAAAAGTGTTTACTAGGTAGTACAGCAACTATTCTATTTATTCTCATGTATTTATCTTTAAGCATATTTTAAATATTTAAGTTAAACTTTCATTGAAGATTTCATCAATGAATCTACTAAGTCTAATGTCTTTGCAGGTGATAAATTACAGTTAAATCTAACAACATAGCATTTTGTTTGAAAACATACTGAAATAACGCCGTGTTTCTAAACAAAATAAAGAATGCTTCAAAGAATTAAAGTTGCTGAGTCATGGGATACAAATTCCACAGGTCAAGGAAAAGCCAGTTATAATGCAAGAAAGCTCACACACAGGGAGAATTTAATTAGTTGGGTGGCATAGATGAACATCCCTAGGGCAAGAAAAAAAATTATTTGTGATTTTGTTTTGTACCCTTTGTGTATTAAGAATTGTTAAACACAATGAGAAGAAATGCATTGCTTTTAGTTATTGTTCTTCCTTTTAGTTGCATTTTGACAATATGTTTTAATTCCTTAGTTTTCTTCTTTTTCTCCCCAGCAATACAGATATCTTAGATGCTAAGAAGATGAAGTGAACATTTATGACCCTTTCTTCAGCCTTAGATATTCATAAATCCACCCTTCTTTGGGGTTATTTGATTCCCTAGGTACACTCTCATGCAAAAATCTCTCTCCAAACAGCTGATTTTGCACAGGTCCCCATTTTTCACAGGACCCTCAGGAAATTATTTTTGCCCACCTAACAGGTACAAACCAACTTCCCAGATCATACCTGTTTCTTTGGCCTGCTGTCAGCAGGGGGAGCTCCACGACAAACTCTCACAAAAACTCCTGGGGCAGGAATCCCATAGTGTTTCCTAAATCCCCCCAAGTTCTGAAAACAAAGGCCAAAATATGAAAAGGTCTTTAGAAGCTGCCCTCACTTGGCCTAAGATGAGGTGCAAGCCTGGTCCCAGCCTTCTCTCATGATAGGATGGGAAGTGGGACCCCAGCACCCTCATCCTATAGAAGTCCACTCCCCAGCCCCAACCCCACCCCACCTCACCATCTCTTCCTCCCTCCGACGTCTTTGCCTTCTTGCATATGACCAAAAGATGGCTAAGCCACAATGCCTGCAGAATTTGTGAATTATTTCCCTAGCATGCCTTGCATGGGTAGAGCATCTTGATTTAGGAACTGAAGCACCTAGTAGATAAAGTAGATAAAGATTATTCTTACCCATGGTGCTTCTGCAAAAACTCTATGAAAGGATAATTTTGAAGTTACATCCTGGTATAGATTTTTAAGATCAGTTCCCTGTGTTGGTGATTATTTCCATAGCCACATTTACATAGATAATGTGATTCACATAATATTAAAATGTACTAGTAAATTAACATGTGTATGTGTTAAGGTACTTCCTATCTTGCATTTTTAGGAGTTACTGTAGTGAATTTGTACAGATGAAGCTATTCTTCCCCCCCACCCTATTCCTTCGTAATTGGAAGTGTTTGGCACTTGGTTAGCTAGATTAGGATACAGAAAGAACACTCACATTTTGCTCCGAACTCTAAACTTCTTCCCTTCCCCACCATTTCCCTTTTCTTCCTTCTGCCCCACCCTACTCTTCTTCTTCCCCTGAAGCTCTTTCTCTGTTGTCCTCATCCTTTTCCCATACATTGATCTGTACCTATGAAGAATCACAATTAAAATGTACATTTGATGTTAATCTTCAACCTAAGGACATTTACCAATGTGAGTTACCAGTTTTCAGAGAGGAAAGATATTGAATCTTGTCTGAGGGTTTCCTGAGTACCTTGAGATCCATCTTATAAGCATAGATTATGCTGAACTCACCCTTAGTAGGTTGCCCCAGTCTATCTTCTACTAATCTGACTGCTTTTCCATTTTTAATCATTTTTTAACTTTTTGTTGTGAAATAAATGCCTTGTCTGTAACAATGAGATTTAACTCCAAGATTAAATTTCATCAATATATATGAAAAGCAGTGATCCAAATGTGTTTCACTTGATTTTTTAATTTGGTATCAGTTTTTAATTTAAAAAATACTCAAATGTAACTGGTGGATAAAAATTAATAAACTTGAAAATTAACATTAATTTTTAGAATGTATTTTATCTACTGAATGCAAAAATTTTCATTCAGTTAAATAGTTGAGGTAAAAGGTAATGATGAGACTTAAACTTTGACTTGAGAAATAATGGGTGAAATTTAGGTAACCCTATTCCATAATTAATTATAAGAGAACATTGAGAAAATATCTTCTTTTGATGGAATCTTTTTCAGTATGTTAAGATGTTAATAAAACCTTTTCTCATTCATTCAGCATCAGTGACAAAGTATGGCCTGCAGGCCAAATCTGACTGCCTGTTTTTATAAATAAAGATTTACTGGAGTACAGCCACACCCATGCAGTTTGTTCATAGCAGCAGAGTTGAGTAGTTGCAAAAGAGATTATCTGGCCTGAAATATTTACCATCTGGTCCTGCAGCAAGTTTACAAATATATGGTTTGCAGTGTTATGCAATGGTCTGTTACTTTGAAATAAAAGATGTAATCTTTCTTTTGGGGGGGTGCTGGGGATCGAACCCAGGGCCTTGTGCTTATAAGGCAAGCATTCTACCAAGTGAGCTATCTCCCCAGCCCCAAAAGATGTAATCTTTAAGGTTAATTTTCATTAAGGGTTAATAATAGGTAATAACTTAGAAAAAAAGGGTCACTTTAAAAATGTAATTTTCATCTTTATATTTTCCAAAATGAATTACTTAGTAACTTTAAGGCTGCATAAACTTTCTATATGATTTTGTTGTTTTTGTCAGACAAGGCTAAAATAATTCTGAAATCAAGAGAATAAAGTGACCAATGGATTTGCAGCTTGTAGACCAAACAGGGCTAGCCTTAATCATAAATAATGTCTTACATATTTATTGTACTCTACTGTTTGCAAATTATGTCCACATGCCCTATAGCATGTGATTCACAGAACAGGCTGTTTCCATTTTCTAAGTGGGGTAAGCAAAGCAGAGTGTGATTGGTAATCAGTTTACACAGTAAGTGGAAAAATAGGAACTAGAACTCAGATCTGGTATTACATACTGAAGTCTTTCTTCTGTGGCAGTATGCTGTTTTCATTTTCTCAATCCATATAAATTGCTTTGGTGTTGAATTAGAAAACACTGCAGGGAAACTAATGGGGTTGTTTTAGTGCTCATTAAAACAGTATGCTTGTCAACTCTTAAGAATGTCTTTGGACTTGGGCTGTAGCTCAGTGGTAGAGCACTTGCCTCAAATGTGTGAGGCATTGGGTTCAATCCTCAGCACCACAAAAAATAGATATGTAAAGATATCGTGTCCATGTACAACTATGTTAAAAAAAAAAAGAATATCTTTGCCCCATGTGGTAACACATGCCTATACTCCCAGAGGTTCAGGAGCCTGAAGCAGGAGGATCGTGAGTTCAAATCCAGCCTCACCAAAAGCAAGGTGCTAAGCAACTCAGTAAGACCCTGTCTCTAAATAAAATACAAAATAGGGCCAGGGGTGTGGCTCAGTAGTTGACTGCCCCTGAGGTCATCCCCGGTACCCAAACTACAACAACAAAAAATACAGAATTTTTGTCAAAGCATTTACAGTTAAAACGACCTCTAGGTGGAGATAATATACCACATTGTTAACTTTTTTCAGCATTTCCATCAACCTGAAAGTTTGAGAAATAAAACACTATGTTTTTTAAAAATTAACAATATTACAACATAGCAATGCCCTAAGCAACTTAGCAAGACCCTGTCTCTAAATAAAATATATAAAAGCACTGAGGATGTGGATCAGTGGATAAGTGTCCCTCGGTTTAATCTCCAGTACAAAAATAACAATATTAAAAAAGGCACATAGGTAGAATTGATTGAAAGAAAAGAAGTGACTGTTTTGGGAGAAGGTAGCCAGGTGACCTTGAAATTATAATATGTAAGAATATAAATAATGTTTTAGATTCGAAAGAAACATTTCAAAGAAGACCATGAAAAATAAAACTCTAGTGACATTTTTTAAAAGGGAAAAATGTATATATTTTATATAATAATATTTATGCAAATCATGGGTTTTTCATTTTCTTTTTTCTTCACTTGAGTAACTTGGAGAGAAAGCAAAATAAGAGCTTAGAGACATGCATAAGTAGTTCTGTTTTTCAGAAAATACAAAATCAAACCCACCTCTGTAAACTATTCCTTTAATTTTAATGCAAAGAGGTGATTGAGCTGTTTTTTGAATCACTAGATGAGGAAGTAGACTCAACACAGATAAATCTAAAATGCAACATAATTTTTTAAATATTTCTGTGCCAATAGATGAAGTGGAGAAATCTGCCTAGTATACATGGATTTAAGCAAGGCATTCTACATCCTTGTAGACAAGAAGTAGATATGTAGGCAAGCTGATGAGTTATTCATGCTGCCTGAAGGATTTGAGTACAGTTTTTTAAAGATCATGTGAATTTGGGGGTGATTCTAGGTGAAGTCTATATCTTAGACCCTAATGTGTTCACAAATTTTCTTAGTAGATAAAAATGTAGAATGTATGCTTGCAAAAGTAGCAGATAAAAGTAGCAGGAACAGAGTGTATGATGGATAGCAATAGTAATTCAAAAGATTTTGACATGCTAAAAATTATACCTAAGCTATCTTTCCCTCTGGAGATATCCCACCTTCTCCCTTGAATGTGTATTTCTCCCTTTAACCCATAGGCATCTGTCTTCAGATTGCCCTCATTCTTCCTTGAATATGTATCTACTTTCCTAAATAAACCTCCATCTATGTCTGTGAAAAAAATTAAACATCAAAAATTTTAAAAATTGTATCTTGACAGCTGCTCTTGGTTGGAGCAGGAAGATGGTGGCCACAAACTTGACAAAAAAGTCTCTGGAGTGGATCAACTCTAGGCTCCAACTCCTTATGAAAAGTGGAACACATACGCTAGGGTACAAGCAGACGCTGAGGATGATCAGACAGGGCAAAGCGAAATTGGTCATTCTTGCCAACAACTGTCCAGCTTTGAGGAAGTCTGAATAGAGTCCTATGCCATGTTGGCCAAAACTGGTGTCCATCACTGCGGTGGCAATGATATTAAATTAGGCACAGCACGTGGAAAATACTACAGCATGTGCACACTCTCATTGATCCAGGTGATTCTGATATCATCAGAAACATGCCAGACAGACTGGTGAAAAGTAAAACATACGAAATTTTTCTTTAATAAAACTTGGCAGAACTTGTTTTAAAAAAATTTTTTAATTATACCTAATACTATGTGAATCAATAGAAATGCCGATGAAGGAATGGAAAGAATGGTATCAGAAATACCTAATAACATTAGAGAAAAACCCAAATTTGAATAAAGTGTGAAGTTTAATTAGTAATAATATATTAATATAAGTAAATTGTGACAATTATCTATTAACATTGCATAAAATATGGGTACAGTTATGACAAATGTACCATAGTTATGTTAAATATTAACAACAGGGAAAACTAGGTGTGGAGTTTGTGGAAACTATCTATACTGTCTGTAAATTTTCTGTAAGTCTAAAGCTATTCCAAAAGAAAAGTATATTTAAATACAAAGTGACCTAAGGTTTTAAGTGAAAATAAGTTGGAAAATCACAATTCTCATAACAAAAAAGGAAGTTTTTATAGGAAGTTGTGGGAATTTTGAAAGGATTGAGATTATTCCACAATCTCGAACTCGTTGGGGAGTATGATAACAGAACTTCAGGGGGCATTTCAAAAGAACGTGGTAAGAAGACAATCTGAGTAAGCCTATATCCTTTTTTTAAAATGGAATAAATAATTAATAACCTTCCAAAAGAGAGATCACTAGATCTGGATGAGTTCATTGGTAAATTCTCCCACATATTTAAGGAAGAAATTACTTCAACTTTCTACAACCTCTTTCAGAAGATAGAAGCAGATTATATATTTTCCAGCTCATTCTGTGAGGCCAGCACAACCTAAATATCAAAATCAGCAAAAACATTATAAGAAAACTACACATCAATATCTCTCATAAATGTAGATCCAAAATTTTCAACACGATATTAGCAAACTGAATCCCAACAATGTGTAAAAAAGAATTATATACTACAACCAAGTGGAATTTATCCCCAAGGATATGCAAGGTGGTGATTCAGTATTTTGAAATCAGTTAATATATCACATTAACAGACCAAAGAAGAAAAATCCCATGATCATGTAAACAGATTCAGAACATTTGACAATATCCAACATCCATTCAAGAAAAAACAAACAACAAAAGTCTGAAAACAAACAAACAAAACAAAGTCTCAGCAAATATGAATAGAGGTGAACTTCCTCAAGTTGATAAATGTTTTAGTCATCTTTTTCATCACTGTGACTAAAGGACCCAACCAGAACAATTTTAGGGAAGGAAAAGTTTATTTGGGGGCTGATGGTTTCAGAGGTCCCAGTTCATAGATAGCAGGCTTGAGATGAGGCAGAACATCATGGTGGAAGAGTGTGGTGAAGGGAAGCAGAGAGAGCAATCTCCAACTTGCCAGATACCCCAAAGCCATACCCTCAATGACCCACCTCCTCCAGCCACACCCCACCTGCCTCCTGTTACCACTCAATTAATCCCATCAAGGGATGATTCACTGGTTGGGTTAAGGCTCTCACAACCTAATCATTTTCCCTCTAAACATTCTCACACTGTCTCACCCATGAGCTTTTAAGGGCACCTCACATCCAAACCATAACAATAAAAAATATCTACAAAAATCCTACAGTTAACATCATACTTAAATGGGGATAAACTTGCTTTCCTGCCATTAAAATAAACTAAGATTAGGAACAAGGAAAGGATGCCTCTTCTCACCACTGTTTTTCAACATTCTACTAGAAATTATAGCTAATGCAATAAGACATGAAAGGAAATAAAAAGTATATAGGTTGGAAGTGAAGGAATAAAACTGTCTTTATTTCCTGATGATGTGATTGTCTTTATAGAAAATCGAAAAGAATTAACAAAATATCTCATGATATTAAGCAGGTTTGCAGGATATAAGGTTAAGTACAAAAGTAAATCACTTTCCTATATACCCAGGAATGAACAAATGAAATTTGAAATTAAAACACATTAACATTTATACTAGCAAACCTAAAACTGAAACATTTGTAAAAATCTAACAAAATATGTAGAGGATTTATATGAGAAAGACTATAAAACTCCAATGAAAGATATCAAAGAATGAAAAAAAATGGAGAGTTATTCCATCTTCATGAATAGAGAGACTCAATGTTGTCAAGATGTCAGTGTTTCCCAAGTTGACCTATAGATTCAACACAATCCCAGCAAAAATCCAACAAGTTATTTTATAGATATCAAAAACTAATTTATATGGAGAGGAAACAGACTCAGTTCAATATCAAAGGAAAACAAAGCCAATGGACTAACACTTCTCAACTTCAAGATTTACTATAAAACTATAGTAATCAACACAGCATGACATTGCAGGGGCTGGGTAGGGGGTAGGGGGGATTGGAACAGAACAGGGAACCCAGAATAGACTCACATAAATAGAGTCAGATGGTCTTTAACAAAGGAACAAAGATGGTCTTCCAGAAATAGTGCTGGAACAACTGGATATCCATATGCAAAAAGAATGAAACTCCAAAGTGATCATAGACTTAAATGTAAAATGTAAAATTATAAAACTCCTGGAAGATAACATAGGCAAAAAACCTAGATAACCTTGGATATAGCAGTGGCTTTTATATATAATACCAAAGATACATTCCATGAAAAAAAATAATTCATAAAACAAGCTTCACTGAAGTTTAAAAGTTCCATGAAACACAATGTAAAGAAAATGGGAAGACAAGCCACAGACTGGGGGAAAGTATTTTCAAAAAAATATATCTGAAAAAGGACTGTTATACACAATATACAAAGATTACTTTTAACTCAACAATAGGACAACAAACAACACAATAAAGAAATGGAACAAAGGCTTACACAGTATGGCGGGCGACATTAGCTAGCGCTCTCTCTACCCTCTGTAAGGGGAAAGCAGCGGACTACAAGAGACTGAACTGTATCTGCCTCTATTTCCAAGAGACTCACGTTCAACTTTCGCTCACACACACACATACAAAGCCGGGAAAATTTTATTAATCCTTTTTAAAAAAATAAAAAATAAAATTATAGCAAAAAAAAAAAAGAACCTGAACTTTAATAACAGCTGGAACAAAACGCAGGGGCAGCGGTGGGAGAAGAGATTTAATTTAGTTGATTTTCTGTGGTTGTTGGTTGTTCGCAGTCTCACGGTGATGGAAGCTGCACATTTTTTCGAAGGGACCGAGAAGCTGCTGGAGGTTTGGTTCTCCCAGCAGCAACCGGACGCAAACCAAGGGTCTGGGGATCTTCGCACTATTCCAAGATCTGAGAGGGATGTACTTTTGAAGGATGTGCAATGTTCAATCATAAGTGTGATAAAAACTGACAAGCAGGAAGCTTATGTACTCAGTGAGAGTAGCATGTTTGTCTCCAAGAGACGTTTCATTTTGAAGACATGTGGTACTACCCTCTTGCTGAAAGCACTGGTTCCCTGTTGAAGCTTGCTAGGGATTACAGTGGGTTTGACTCAATTCAACTTCTTTCATTCTCGTAAGAATTTCATGAAGACTTCTCATCAAGGATACCCACACAGGAATTTCCAGGAAGAAATAGAATTTCTTAATGCAATTTTCCCAAATGGAGCAGCATATTGTATGGGATGTATGAATTCTGACTGTTGGTACTTGTATACTCTGGATTACCCAGAGAGTCGGGTAATAAGTCAGCCAGATCAAACCCTGGAAATTTTGATGAGTGAGCTTGACCCAGCAGTTATGGACCAGTTCTACATGAAAGATGGTGTTACTGCAAAGGATGTCACTCGTGAGAGTGGAATATTTGTGACCTGATACCAGGTTCTGTCATTGAGGCCACATTGTTCAATCCTGGTGGGTATTCAATGAATGGAATGAAATCGGATGGAACTTATTGGACTATTCACATCACTCCAGAACCAGAATTTTCTTATGTTAGCTTTGAAACAAACTTAAATCAGATCTCTTCTGATGACCTGATCAGGAAAGTTGTGGAAGTCTTCAAGCCAGGAAAATTTGTGACCACCTTGTTTGTTAATCAGAGTTCTAAATGTCACACAGTGCTTTCTTCACCCCAGAAGACTGAAGGTTTTAAATGCCTTGATTGCCAGAGTGCTATGTTCAATGATTACAATTTTGTTTTTACCAGTTTTGCCAAGAAGCAGCAACAACAGCAGAGTTGATTAAGGAAAATGAAGAAAAAATGCAAAAAGAGAACACACATAGAAGGTGGTGGCTGCTTTATTGATTCTGGGGGCCATGCTTTCCATAACCACCACCTTGTAGTTGCAGAAAGCCCTAGATGTAATGATAGTGTAATGATTTTGAAGTGTTTGCATTATTATATCAAGGAGTTAGATATCTTGCATGAATGCTCTCTTCTGTGTTTAGGTATTCTATGCCACTCTTGCTGTGAAATTGAAGTACATGTAGAAAAAAACTTTTACTATATGAAACTTTACAACACTTGTGAACATAATTCAATTTGGTTTATGCACAGTGTAATATTTCTGCAGGTATCGTCCAAAATTCCCCACAGACAAGGCTTTCGTCCTCATTAGGTGTTGGCCTCAGTCTAACCATCTGGGACTGTTCTATGAAATTGCTGCCAGAACTTTACATCCAGTTACCTCCACTTTCTAGAACATATTCTCTACTGATGTTATTGAAACCAGTTTCTACTTCATACAGATGTTTTCTTGCAATAGCAATTAAATTTTTCTTCCACAAAAAAAAAAAAAGAAATGGAACAAAAACCTGAATGGATACTTCACCAACAAAGATATATAGATGGCAAGTAAGCATATGAAAAGAGGTTCAACATCATATGTCTTCAGGGATTTGTAAATTAAATCAACAATGAGATGCCAATATATACTTATTAGAATGGCCAAAATCCAAAATCCTGACTACACCAAATACTGACAAGGATATGGAGCAATAGGAATTCTTATTCACTGCTGGTGAAAATATATAATGGTATAGCCATTTTGGAAGACAATTTGAAAGTTTCTTATAAAACTAAATTCTTGCCATAGTATCCACAGTCATACTCTTTGGTAGTTATCAAAGAATTGAAAACTTATTTCTATACAAAAACCTGCACATGAATGCTTTAATAGCCTTATTCATAATTGCCCCAAATTGGAGGCAACCAAGATATGTCAGTAGGTGAATGAGTAATTAGATTGTGGTATATCCAGGTAATGGAATATTATTCATCACCAAAAAGAAATGGTCTGTTAAACCATGAAAAGACCTGGAGGAACCTGAAGTACATATTAATAAATTTTAAAAGGCCATCTAAAAAGACTGAAGACTGCATGATTCCAGCTATACGACATTCTGGAAAAGGTCAAACTTTCTGGAAAAGACAGAAAAGAAATGGAAGGAGGGAGAGAGGAATAAAGAGAGTATGGAAGATTTTAGGGCAATGAAACTGTTCTGTAAGATATTACAGTAGTGGATACACATCACTGTACATCTGTCACCAAGTGTGAACCCTAATGTAAATTATTGACTTTGGGTAGTAATTATGTGCCAGTGTATCATGAAATCAATGTTCATTGATTTTACCACATGTAGGATGTTGCTAATGGGGGAGTTTTTTAATTTTTGTTTATTACATGAGAGAGTATTTGGGAACTATCTGAATTTCTGCTCAAGTTTGCTATAAACCTAAAATAGGTATTCTAAAAAAAAATGTGTATTAATGTTTTGAAAAGATTATGGCAAAAGAAAACATATTGAGGCCTCAAGTTACCATGGCTGTTTTGTAAAGGAGTTTTGAGAGTCTTTTTCTGGGAATCTACTTTTCTTTTCTTTTTTTTTTTAAGAGTAAATAGGCAAATTGCTAAACAAATATTATGTCCATTTTTTAGTCACAATCATTTATATAAATTTTGTATTTTCAGTAGAATAAAGTACATCATTCATGGGATGCATGATTCTAACAACACTATTTCCAGGAAGGGTTGAGGGAACTGGTGCCTCACGTTAATGTCAAATATTGATTATTTTTCATGCCTTGCACCTATATTAATGCTTTTTGTTAAATATTAATGAATGCTTTAGCTATGCTTTTTAAATGTTATATTTTGGTAGTATTTGATTTAAAATTTTACTTGATAGCCACTGTTTTGATCCTTTTCAGGTATGCAGTTTTGTGTGGCCAAGTGTCTGAGTTTGAGGGCTTACAAAACAAAGTCAACTATGGACATCACTTCAAGGTATTTATTAATATTAAAAATGCTTTAATGTAGTTGTATATTTAATTAACTGGTGTAAATCAGACTATTCAACAAATTAAGCTCTGGGAACATTTATGTTGTTTAAATTGAAAGTAGGAAATAAGATGGCACTTTTTAAGCTATAGTGTGACAAAAAAAGAATCAAACTATTAGGGCGATTAAATATTATTACTGTTCCAAATCCTGAAATAAGTCACATAGGAAACGAGTGCTATTTTTTCAAAGACACAGGGTTAACCTTTTAGTTGTGAGCTAACTTACTAACACCTTAAGTAGCTTGGGCCTAATTACAGTCGACATATGAATTTGGGCAGGGGCAGGTGGGGTCCAATGTAAAGTTTAAACTTGTAGCAATAGATGAACAAAATAACTAATTCACATACACATCATTTATTATTTGCCTTTAGTTATCATAGCCCAATAAATGATCCCTCAAGGTCATCACTTAATTATATTAATGATGGGGTAGGGAAGCCTCTGAGACAATACTCTACAGTAAGTCACTGTAGAGATTACTTTTACTAGGATTCAGTGCAGTTCCATTCAGCAATATCTAAAACTTAGAAGATGACTTTTCCTTTGGATGTTTCTTTCAGGAACATCTAGATATAGCAATCACACTTATACCTGAAGAACCCTATTTGTATTACCTCAAGGGAAGATACTGTTATACTGTAAGTTTGAATGTCTGTATTTATAAATCTGATTTAAATGTACTATGAGTATATGATACATCTTAAATAATTTATTCATTATATATTTTACTGGATGACAGTTGTTGGGAGAATATAAAATCAGCATAAATTTTGTATGAATGCTTGTGTTTCTATAATTGTATATAAATGTATAATGTACATACTATTTTAAAATTATAACATGTATATCTTATAACTTAAAAACTTATAATTTATTTTATATAGTGTATATAATATTATACACATTATTAGAATATTATAAAAAATGTAATATTATAAACATGCGTGCTTTTTTCAACTGTCGTACTTTGTGGTCTCTCGGGTTGGGATCAACCATCCATATATATGCACTTTGTATATAGGTACACTACTCATGGTTCTGTGAGGCTTCTTTTCAGTGTTGATTGAACATAAAATTATGTTCTGGCTAACTGACCAAAAGATGAATAGAATACTGTCTTTGTTTTCAAGGAACTTAATGTAGAAGGTATATGAGACATAGTGCTCAAAGAAAGCAGCTGGTCAGCCAGAACCCAATGTCTTAACCAATGCCATTAGTTTGCAGAATGGCACTGTATGCACAGAATGTGGAACTGTTTCTTAGGAGATGCATGAAAAAGTTAACATGAAAGGGAAATGCTATTCATAAATGTGAAAATTAGGGTGGACAAAGGAGGTGCTCTCTTATTAAAACCGAACAAGGAATAGAGGTTAAGAAGTTTGCTTTTATTGTCTACCTGCTATGGGTCAAATATATATTTTATAGTTTATTTCTTGTTACCTTTAATCCTTAAAGCAGTCCTGTAATGCAGTTATTATTCTAGTTTGAAACAATTCAAAATTTGAGGCTTTATGATGTTAAGAACCTTCCCAAAGTCCTAATTAATTAATCTATAAAAGAGCCAACATTGAAATTAAAATTTGCTTAATTCCCACATTCATGTTCTTAATATTTTATGACATAGGAAGGGAACTTACATTTTAATAAAGAAAAAGGAAAAAAAAATCTATTTTCCCATTTTAGCCTTGTTTTGAGACTGCAGAATCAAATAGAATGATTATTAGCATTCATGCTTTTATAATCAATATAATGTTTTAAAATACAAGATAATGTCTCCATTCTCTGGAGTACTTCACTAGTAAGTATACCATTCTTTTGCTAGGCTGTGCTGGCTTTCAACAACTCACATTTTTATTTACTATTTATTTTCAGTTGGTCCTAAGTTATTTGAAAGCTCCTTGAGCAGAAAACCCACATTTTACACTTCTTGATATTCTTTTCATCATCAAGCTCAGTTCTTGATACTTAAGCTTCTGTACAAGTTTTTGTTTTGATTTTGTTTCTGATTGGAAGTAGAGAAAAAAACAGAAGACCAAAAATATTTAAAAGCAGTAGTAGTAATACTAATAATTGTGTGGCTCTTATAAGCATTTTATGTTTATAAACAATATATTTATTGTAGCTTGCTTATTTCTTCCAACACCCTATAAGGTAAATGATTTGTCCAAGGCCACTCAGCTAATAAGTGATACAGAACAGGATTTGAACAGAAGCAGTTTGTTTCCAAAGTCTTTGCTCTTTACTAGTATGCTTTCCTACAAATTTTAAGTACAGATGATAAATATGAGCTATGCAAGAGGAAAGTTGGAATTCTTTCCAGCAGGGAAAATAGAAGCGTGAATAAATATATAAAGATGGTTTCCAGCATGTATAGACTAGAGAACTTAAAACTTTCTGGACACAAAATATCTTAAAGTATGTATATGTATATGTGGTGTGTGTGTGTGTGTGTGTGTGTGTGTGTGTGTGTGTGTGTGTGTGTGTGTGTTTCCACTCAGATTGGTAAGAGTCAAAGGAAAGAGAAAAAGTGAAGGGGAAAGGGAAGGGAACAGCCAGGGTCTGGGAACATCAGTTCTCAAGACAGGTGAAGCACTCATGAAACCTCCTGACAGCCAGAGGTTTTTACCAAATCTGGTAAATGGATCTTTGTTGGGAATTGAGGGACTATGGGTCTAAACAGAGTAGAAAGTGACGTGAAGACTACCACAGTATATCTAAGACTCAAAACACACTTTTCCTAGGGAAAATAAAAAGGTAAACATGAATAAAACTGACTCAGTAGAAGCTTATAGCAATGATTATTCATTCTCAGTCTTGACAATGGAGAAGGGGGAAGTGAAGGGAGGAAACTCCTGAGATTTACAAGTCATTGGCTCAGCCTCACGTGCATCTGGGGCTTGAATGTACAAAATTTGTTTAGGCTTAAAAATCCAGAAAAGAAACTTTAATTCAAAACAAGCCCTCATTCTTAGTCCATATGCCAATGACAAAAGAAAGGCTCCTCCTCCCTGAAAAAATGTGCCTTCCCAGAGAGCTTGTAAAACTTTCACAGAAAGTGTCCCAACAATGATGAGCTCACAGTCAAAAATGATAGACTATGAAAGGAAATAGGTCAAGAGGAGTAATAGTCAATGGAAACAAAACAAAACAAACAAAAACCAGAACAGATATAGACCTAAAAGGACTTCAGATTTTGGAAACATGGAACACAGGATATTAATCAGCAATGTACAGTGTATTCTTTTTAAATAAGAGGAATTAAAGGGAAAATGGATGTGTAGCTTGAGTAAAATTCAAAGCTATATTCCGAAAATAAGCTGGGTTAGTTTATGGCTTTGCAATAAGACAAGCTAGAACTCACTAAAGAACTTGATAAATCTTTTCTCTTACTCCATGACATCTGGACGTTTGTATAACATTACCTGTTCTAATTACAACATTTCATCCAACACTGGATATTTACTTTTAGCCATAAAATTAAGTAAAAAATAAGTAAACTAAAAGTGTTCCCTAATGCACTAGAAATGCATATGTTTGATTGTTTTCTGAATCAAATTTCAATTTCACTTCATAAGGAAGTGTTATGTAGGAACTTTGGATTACGTAGAGGGAAATGAGAAGAGGGGTGGGGGTATGAAAGATGGTGGAATGAGACAGACATCATTACCCTATGTACATGTACGATTACACAAATGGTGTGAATCTAAATTGTGCACAACCATAGAAACGAAAAGTTGTACCCCATTTGTGTACAATGAATCAAAACACAATCTGTAAAAATAAAAAAAAAGTTTTGAAAAGAAATGAAATGTATGGTGTAGCAGGTGAACACATGAAAAGCTATTCATCATCATTAGTCCTTAGAAAAACAGAGAACCTCTCTACACACTCACTTAAAGGACTCAAATTGAAAATAAAGGCAATAGCAAGTGTTGGCAAGGATATAGAGCAACTGGAACTCTCACATATTGTGATGGGAATATATGAATAATAAAGAAAATCACAAATGAATAGTAAAGCAATTTTTAGTTATTTAGCAAGACATGAAAACATATTCACAAAAATCTAATACATGAATGTTCACAGCAGTTTTAGCACCATAACAACATGGATGACTCTTCGAAGAATTATGCCAAAAATACTCATAAAAGACTACATGATGTATAATTCCACTGATGTGAAGTTCTTGAAAAAGCAAACTAAAGTCAGATCAGTAGTTGCCTTGCAGCAGGAAGCGGTGAGAGTGACAGCAAAGGGGCCTGAGAGAACTTTTGGGGTTGATGGAAGTGTCCTATATATTGATTGTTGTGGTGGTTTAGGATAATATGCATTTATCAGAACTCATTGAATGATATAACCCTAATAGATGAAATTTTAGTTTATTTAGCTTATACCTCAATAAAGCTGCTTTCGTTTTTAATTGTTTGTTGTTGTTGTTGTTGTTGTTGTTCTTGTTTGTATTTTGTTTTTGTTTTGTTTTGGCACTGGGAATTGAACTCAGGAGTGCTTTACCACTGAGTTACATTTCCAGTAATTTTTGTTTTTTATTTTGATTCAGTGTCTCACTAAATTGCTAAGGCTGGCCTCAAACTTGCAATCCTCCTTCCTCAGCCTCCCACGTCACTGGGATTACAGCCATGAGCCACCACTTTCAAAGCTAATTTTAAAAATACATATAATCACAAATTGTAGAAATTAAACACATGCAATAATATATCAAATAGTAATCAAAATAAAACTGTTAAACATGCATGTGCATACACACACATACTATATAAATTTTAAGACTAAATTATCTCTAGAGATAAAGAGGATAACTATACAATAATTAAAAAGTTCAATTCATCAAGAATTTCTAAACTAATATGCTCCTAATGACAGCCTCAAAATTATAAAATGAAAATTGACCAAATTATAAAGACAAATATATAAACCTACCATATACTAGTAGACTTCATCAACCTCTTTTGATAATTAATAGAACAAGAACACACTCAAAAATATTAGCATGTAAGCATATTAAACTTCGCATTTTAAAAGTTATTTAATGGACTAGATTTCCATTATACTTATCAACTTGGATGAAATCTTAAAACTGTAATCTTAAGTGAAAAAAAACCACATAACAATTGGAAATAAACAGTATGATATCATTTGTGTGTGTGTGTGTGTGTGTGTGTGTGTGTGCTGGGGATTGAACACAGGGCCTTGTGCTTGCAAACCAAGCCCTCTACCAACTAAGCTATATCCCCAGCCCGTATGATATCATTTTTATAAACTTAAAAACAAAGCGAAATAAGCATATCAATAAGTAAAATTATATAGAAATGCAAAATTTTTTTTTTTTTTAAGTAGAGGGTAATGGCTACCTAGAATCTAAAAGATGGGAATGAGGAAGAATTTGCCCAGTGGGGTTTAGGGGTTATCAACTGCATCAATATCCTTTTAAGTATTCATTTCTGAACCAACTTAATCTTTAAAAATAAACATCTAATATCCATATTTGAAAAAATGAAAAACTTTTAAGAGAGAGCAAGAAATAGATGGTAGTATGAACTTTAGTTTGTTTGGTCATTGGTTTAAATGTGTATACTGGACTCTTCCTCTGCACCATCTCTGAGTTAAGGATCCTTGTTCTGTTTCCATTCTGAAATGCTGCTGCTGATTCAGGAGGCTGGTTGGCAGCAGAGATTAGGCAGGAAGAGAACAGGGCTGGGCCTTGTAGCTAGTACATGTTGTGAAGACGTACTCTGCAGTCATCTCAGAATCACAGATCAGATGAATGAAGAGGATTGGTAACATTCTCCAACCTACTCCTTTTCTTCTGATTGGACACAAATCTTATTATGAGTATTCCAGTTTCATTTCAAAACCAATGCTTCTGGAGCTCATGACTTGTTAGGATTATGAAAAGGGTCTTAGACTGTAGCTAAGTCTAAGTCTGTGGTAGAGCACTTGCCTAATATGCATCAGGTCCTGGGTTCAATCCCCATGCCTGCCCAAAAAAATTTATTGGAAAAGGAAACAAAAGTGTGATGTCTCTCATGTATTATTTATAAGTATTTTTATTTATATATAATTATATATGCATGCATGTATATACACACATATAACTGAGGAGAGATTAACAATTCAAAAGGTGGACAACTTTCTGAGAGCAATGTTGTTCTGTATTTGCAGATCTCAAAACTCAGCTGGATTGAGAAAAAGATGGCTGCTACTCTGTTTGGAAAAATACCATCTTCAAATGTACAAGAAGCTTTGAACAACTTCCTTAAGGTATATTTTATCTATCTGTTACTTTGGTATCAGACTGACTGCCATCTGTACCAATCCTTGTGATCCTTGTCAAGGAAGTCTTTCTCTTCTCCATGTGTAGATCTCCAACTGAAGCCCCGGGTTGAATCCTAGACTTGGCTTGTTCTATTTTTAAACCTCTCATGGTTACATTTCTAGTCAAACTTTTTAAAGCAGCTACATGTGCCCTCCATCCTAGTAATGACAAGCCACTTTTTAAACATAATTCAGCAGCTCAAATGAAGGTTTAGGTATAGCAGCCTTTACTACCAAATTCAGAGGCAGTTCCCCAAGTCATGTAAAATGTGCAGAAACTGTCATGCCCTTATTATCAGACTTGTTTCCAGTACTCCTGGTAAGCCTAATATAGAACCAGTTTCGTCTCAAAGCACTAAAAGATGCCAAAAGGAAGTTACTTTTTAAAACCACCTCCTAAGTTGCAGACACACTTCTGTGGAGGATTCTTGGGGCATCAGATCCAACCAATATTTTTATTCCCATATTACAATGTATAGTTGCTATGCTTATACAAATTTGAATAGTATGTAAGTGTGAAGACATGTAAATGTGTAACATATCCACTCATATAATCAACTTCCTATAGGCTAATCCTTTGCCTTTCTTCAGAGTGAATTATAAATCTTATAGTTACAGGTTGAGCATCTCTAATTTAAAACTCAGAATTCCAAAATGATGCAAAATTCAAAACTTTTAAGCCACCACCACATCAGTTCTCAAAAAGTTTCAGATTTTGGAGAATTAGGGATTTGGAATTTTTGGATTTTGGATTTATTAGAAGGTAAAGCCTATATGTATTTTCCAAAATTAAAAAAAAAAATCAAAACTTCAGTACTCCTGGTGCCATGCACTTTAAATATGGAAAACTCAGCCTGTACTAAATGTTTTTTGTTTCTCCACCAACCTAATTCAGGATGTATAAAAATATAAGTAAAACCAGGTTCTGAACTGTGTTGTTCAGTGCCAGTATTTGCATTGTATTTTAGAGATATGCTTTGTAAAATGGAGAGGGAATTTAGACATCAGGAGTCTAAGGTGGCAAATAGACTTTCTCTCTCTTTCCATCTCTGACCAATGGCCAGTGGCTGCCTGGAGGACTTTGTGAAAAAATAAGTGTTCTAAGATCAAGCATAAGCCCAATAAAGAGAATATAGGAAATAAAAGCACAAGGACCATAGTTTTTAAGGTTTTTTTTTAACTTAATGTGATCTTTTTGTTTTATGAAAAGGGAATCAAGGAACAACTAATTTGTTCAATTTCACACAATGACAATCAAAGACTTGATTTAATATATGAATGAAGTCAAAGAATACAACATCTTCATTTCTTTCATATTTTTCTATCACTGATAATTAGTTCTTTCATTTTAAATTCTACAAGAATATGGATCATAGTAGATTTAAGATAAATGATTTATACAAACAATGCCAAGTTAATTAGAAAAAAGTTATTTAAAATGAAAATTAATTTTCTCATAATATCACAGTTATGGTTGGAAATTAGATTTTTCAGAATACTACAGAAGTTCTTAAGATGGTAATATGCCTGAAATAATATAAAGATAAAATCAAACATGGTTATCAGCACAATATTAGAGGTAATTAGTGAAGATTCTGGAACCAGACTACCTGATTCAATCTCAGATCTACTACTTACTGACTGATTAACATGGGACAAGTTAGCAAACATCTGTCTCTCTCAATTTAATCAATAGCATGGAGATAACGATACCTACCTCATAGTGGTATTGTGAGAACTAAATACATTAATACAAATAAATTGCTTAGAGCCTGTCTAGCACTAATATGTGCTTAATTTTAAAAACTCTCAGAACTTTAATCTTATTAAATTTTAAACGTCTTGGCAACCCCACCACTTGATCATTACTTAGATTCTATCTGAAAAGTTTTCTATGGTGTTTGTCAAAAAGAAGGGAGAAAGCATAAGGAATGCTTCTCTCCATGTTTACTGCAATAGCTGAGGATACTAAGGAGCCAGCAGAGCTGAGGGGTAAGCTGTGGAGGAAAGAAGAAATCTGGGAGTGACAGGAGGACAGAGTAGCACAGGCCTTGGATTCCACATCTAAGTAGAGTCTGCAAACCCCTGTTTCCACAGGAGTCCATGTTGTTGGAGTTGCTACCCCCAAACCATCCCTTCACAGAGGGTTCACAGGGGCCAGGAATGGGTCTCCAGAGCCACCCAGTAGGGTCCAGTAGAGGTCAAGAACACTGACCTTAGAATCAGACAAATGAAGTTAGGACTCAAACCTTTTCCTATATGCTTGAACTGGACATGTTACTCTCAAATTCTTCATCTGTTAAGTGGGCATGGTGATACCTGCTTTGTAAGGTTTGTACCTAAAACGATACATCTAATGACCTTGGCCCAGGGCCTAGCATGTTAAAGATTCTAACTATAATATATAGTATATAATATAATAATATATTAATGTTAATATATTAATATAATAATAGTATATAAGTATCAGCTACAATTATTTTACTCTTATAATGGGAAATCTGATCTATCTCAGCTTCAAGGAATCTTAGACTGATCATCTGTGAATCCTTGCTGGAAATTCTTTCAAGCTATAGGACGTTTCCCACCTCTTCCAAAATTCTGGCATGACTTCCTTGGGCAGTGATTCTTATCCTGGGCAATGCATTAGAATCACCTGAGAGCTTTGAAATATGTATCCAATGCCATGACTCAGACTATTAGTTACAGAATCACTGGGTACGTCAAGACATAGTTTATATACAACAAATCACATCCATTTTAAGTGTATAGTTGAGTGTCGTTTGACAATTTTTTATCCCCATATGGCCATCACCATTTTAAAACATAAGTATTTCCATCACCCTAGAGAGTTATCTTTGACCCTTTGCTGTCAGTTTTCCCTTCCCCTGCCCAGGTAATCACTGATCTGCTCAGACAACTTGTAATTTTGTATATATCTAGCTTCTTTCACTCAACAGAATGTTTTTAGAGTTATTCATTTTTATTAAGTGTATCAGTAGTTCCTTTTCATTGCAGAGTAAAATTCCATTATATAGATATACCACAACTTGTTACATTCACCTATGGGTATATTGTTTCCAGTTTGGGGCTATTATGAATAACGTTTCTGTAAATTTTCATGTATAAGCTTTTGTGTGGACATGTTTTTTAATTTTCTGGGGTATGTACCTCTGGGTAGACTTTTTGGATCAATTGGTATATGGTTTTAAAACCTGACCATTTTTTTAAAAGTTTCAAGGTAATTTCAGTAGTAGCCTATGGCAGGGTTGGGAACTACTAAAACCAGAAGATGAGTATGAATGGTCAGGTGTGGCAATATTGATGAACAGACTGCCATGGTTTCATATACTTTTTGCAGTCATATGATCCCTGGGTCTTTATTAGTTGTTTCACCAGCTAGAGAGCTTTCTTCTATGTCTTGATATGGTAGAAATCTTTTCCTTGAGATTATGAGGTATTTAAAGCAAAATTTATTTACTCAACAATGTTTATTAAGCATATAGTAGTTAACACACTAATGTCAAACACAGTCAGACGTAAGGAATTACAGAAATGGCCAACACAGTTCCTGCCCTCAAGGAACTTGGACAGCCAAGTAAACATGTACAGCAGCAGTCTTTGCCAAGTGTTGTGATAAAGAGTGTTCTCAGAGTCTCTCTAGAAACTACTCCTTAATTAAAACATTATACTGAATGCTGCTGCCCTTCCTATAATTCATCTAAGGGCTTTGGTAAAGTCAGAATCTATTCCACTTTAGGAATTCAGTGTTGCCAGCAGCCTGTATTCATTTGGGTTTCATTTATTTTTAGCAATGAGAACAGAAAGAAGTATTCCAATTTCCAATCAGTTTGGCTAATTATACACAGGTGTTAAGGTATCTATGCAGAATTAAAATGCCAGCATTAAAGAAATAAGCTGATGGGGCTGGGAAGATAGGTTAGTTGGTAGAGTGCTTGCCTTGCAAGCACAAGGCCCTGGGTTCGATCCCCAGCACCGCAAAAAAAAAAAGAAAAGAAAAGAAAAAGAAATAAGCTGCTTACGTGCATACACTGGGGCAAGTTGTCCAGACAGGATTTGAACAGAACTGGTGCAACTACTGACCACAGGAGGAGGTACAGCTGGACAAAGTTCATTCTGTCCTTGTTAGCATGGTTTAAGAAATGTACTTACTAAACTAGAAATGTCGAAGTGGAAATGATTAAACAAGAGAAGCAGGAGAACCAGGATCCATCTGCACCAAAGTTCTGGCTAGAACTAAATTGACAACTTCCTTTAACCTGTGTTAGCTGTGCTGTCTCCCTTCCACACAGGTCCACACGTTGGTCAGCAACTTGGTCTTAAAGAGTTGCACCCGGGCTGACTTCCCAACCCAGGAGGTACTGTCCTCCTCCTCCCAGAACCCTGCACTTCTGGAGTAAAATGTCTTTTACAAGGGATGTGCTCTTTTAAGGTGTTAGAACACTCTTCAGCACCCTAATTTGAATTCCTATTCCTATGTTTTCTTTCAAAAATCACTTTTCCCTCAACTTAACAGAAGGTCTCATAGGATGTGTGTCAACTGTTATAGTGAATTGTTGTTGGAAGCTGAGATTGAAGTTGAGAATAAAAGTAGGAGGAAAAAAGTAGACTGGAGAAATTCACTTTTTAAATTTTGGAAATGTCTGAATTATTTGTATTTTATAAAACAAGTATTTTTCTGAATTTTCAAGTGACCCTCTCAGGTTCTATATCCCTTTAGGGTGGGGCCTAGGGTCAGGTATGGTGCTTATATGCCTCAGCCTTCACCAGGGCAAAAGTGGCTCTGAAACAGAGACTGTCTTGGGTTCTAAGGAGAACTCTTTAGGAGCATTACATATGCCTGAAAGATAGCCCCATGTCCCAGAGACAAGGAACTGGTGCATAAAAGCACAGAGAGGAGTAAGTACCTCACAATACCTGCTTATCTAGGAAGTCTTCCATTAGGACTAGTGTTTCAAGGATCTGTCTTTCCTTCAAAAGTGCTCACTGTATGAACTTCAAGTATTATCCAACTCACCTGTAATGTGTTGAAATCATAGAAAGTCAAATATTAATCTCATGGAAGATGCTTGCCATTGTTACCGATCATGCTCTTATCTCATTCCCTGAAGTTTGTGAAATGTGTAGGACCTGAAATGTATATAGCCCTGCAGTGAATATATCACCAGTTGCTTTTGTTCTTGAAAGGAGAAAAAAGGGCATAGAGAAAAAAGAGTGGGGGCAATGATTATATAAAGGAATATCAAAACTTACAGTGTCTCGCTGCTTTGTAAGCTTTATGACCATAGTAATCTATTTCATTTTAATGGTCAAATGCAAAAGCTATGTTTATGCCCAAAAGATGCTTAAATTGATAAGATGATTCAAATGTGAAACAATCAGCCTAAGTTCTTAGAGCAGTTAGGTTGCTAACATCTTAATTATTGAAATATATCCTCACCACTTGTGGATGCTGTTGTGATACTGTCCTGTTATCCTCTTATCTGTTTTCTCTTAAATCAGGCTGAAGAACTACACCCTGGTTTCTCAGTACCCAATTACATGTACTTGGCCAAGGTAATGAAGACCACTATTTAAAGATGACTTCAAATCCATCACATAAAAATGCAATTACCTTTAAAATGACTATTTTCATTTCCAGTCTTATATAGATCTTGATGAAACTCAGAATGCTTGGAAGGTCTGTCATTTGGCATTACTACTTCCTGTTGTTACCAATGAGGTAAGTCTAGTGACAGTGAGTGATGGTGTCTGTCAATACTATTCAAGCTTAGTATATTTGGGTTTTTTTCATTTATTTAATTTAACATTTTAGCTTTATTGAGGTATAATTGGCATATCCAATTATTTGTATGTAAGGTGTACAACTTGATGTTTTGATATAGGTGTACACTATGAAATGATTGTCACACTGAGGCTGACATATCCATCCCCATACGGTCACCTTTTTTTATTATTGTTTACAATTCTTAAGTTGCGCTCTCTTAGCAACTTTCAAGTGTACACTACCATATTATTAACTACAGTCACCAGGCTATGCATAAGATCTCCAGAACTTATTCACTTTCCAACTGAAAAGGTACACATTCCAACTCTAAAGGTACAACTGAAAGTTTGTACCTTTTGAATCATTCAGAGAGGAAATGGGGAAATGCTGGCAATCACTCTTACATTCCCAGCTTCTATGATGGCATTTTCTTTTATACTAAAACGTTTTGACCTGGATTTTCCATTACTGTGAAGTTTTAAAATTTGCAATAGTTCTGTAAGATGACCTGTCACTAGAAGAACACTTGAATCTTTTAAGGGTCATGCAAGTCATGGGCTAACAGATAAAACATCCTGAGGCTTGTTAGGAACAAGAATAGAACAAGTTCCACTGGAAAGGAGGGCAGACAGCACAGGAACTGGGATTGAACTGTGTAGGAGTCAAAGAGCAAGATGGGTTGCCCAGCTTAGAGCACAGTGCAGTCATCCAAGGCCATAAAAAGCAATAAAAGTGTGTATTAACATTTTCTTTGTTTTTGGACACCTTCCATTAATGGAAAAGAAAATACTACCTTGCCTCTTGCCCTTTTATTCTAAAATTCAGATTTCTAGATTAGGCATGCTTCAGGGTTTGCAGCTCAGTCCATGTTCCTCTGAGCCATTGTCAGGTGGTGTGGGAACAGATGGAAATAGGTAAATGTATTCTTGCTCCCTTCTCATACCACCAAACATCATCATCTTCTGATTCATATCAAAAAAGAACTGTCTCAGGAAAAGCTTTCCTCTTCTGTGTTGAAGGAGTGCAGGCTCCATTATTAGTTGTGATCTGGAATATAAACAAGTAAGACATACCTGTTGCCCTTTAGGAGCTTATGGCCTGAGAGAGCATCTGGAGTACATCCAGATGGCTGTGGTTCAAGGTAGAGAGCATGAAGTTCTAAGAGAGGTACAAATGGTTATGGAAAGTTTGAAAGTGGGAAAATTATTTCTCCTAGAAGAGGTTAGGTGACCTTAGTGGTGGTCTTTGAAAGGTTTATATAACAGGGAAGTGTGAGTAAAGCACATTGCATGTCATGAAAAGAGGCAAGGATATGTTTGCCTGGGGTGGAAGGAGTATGCAGGGCATTCCTAGGAAACAAGGCTGAAAATGGGAAGTGACACAAGAGCTAACATAGAAGCTTAGGGTTGGGGGATGTCTGAGTCTCTAAAGAGCATCACTGAGTCCCTTCCACAGACACACAAGCAAGGTCTTGAGCTGCTGATATGTATCTTCTGGGTGTTTGGAATTCCCAACAGGGTTGATTGCCCTTCTAACTCAAATCCCTTATTAGGTTCCATTAGGTAATAGCAGGTACAAAATGGCACACTCTCAGTAGCAGGAGTTCTCCAGAAGACAAAATTTTAGGTAATTTTTTCAGCAGAAAGCATATTTTGTCCCTCTAGTTGCTTACTCTGTGTTGGTGATGGGGACCCTACTTCCTTTCACAGTTTTCCTGAATGATATCAGTTACATACAATCATTTTTAACTGATTCTATTCATTCATATTACAATGTAATATTCAAATACAGTATGATAATGCTGTATAACACCTGGTTTGACATACAAAATTTTTTTTTTTTTTGACATACAAATCTTAGGCATGAAATTTAGAGCTCTCACAAGAGGGCTAAATATTGACATTGTTCAGGGTTTGGTCCTTGGTCTGTAAGTCTCTTGTCTTCTCTTTCTTCCTTTCCCCATATAGATGGCTTCAAATGACATCTACATTCCAGGGGTCCTCAAATTTATTTCTCTAGACCTCTCTTCTGAACTTTAGTACAGCTTCCCACTTGACCTCTCCACTTGGATGGCCCTCAGACCTCTCAGAATCAACTCACCACCAGGCCTTTGCACCTTCTCTTCTTCCACCTTTCTTCTTAGTAAACGGCACCTCCATCCACCTGACAGAACAGAGACTCATTCCTACTTCCTCCTTCTCCCTACCCGCAAGCACACACATATCCCCAGGTATCAAATTCTCAGAATTCTCTTTTTAAACCACCCACTATTCACTCTCTTTGCTGCTGCTGCTCAGTGTGCCACCTGGCCTTCAAGGCAGGGGAGCCTGCTAGCTGTCCTCTCCCAGCTTCCTTGCCTCATGCCAGACCACTCTTGGCTCCCAAGAGCAGCAGATTAACACTGACTCTCAACCTGTCACTTCCCTACTTCAAACCCTTTGCTGTGAGAGTGAAGTTCCACACTTTTAGCATGTCCTTCAAGGCTCTGATTCAGCCCCTATCAGTCTCTCAAGCATCACATGTCCCCCCTCCCTTTTGCCTCGTGTTTGTCCCTGCCTTACACCCTTGGAACATGCTGTTCACTCTTTCTGAAACGCTCACTTCCTGCCAGGCCCTCACTGCTTTCACTGGCTTTCCTCCTACTCATCCTTCAAGCCTCACCACAAATACAATTTCTTCAGGGAAGACGGCCTGAGACCCCCCGGCAAAAAAGGCCCTCATGCTTTTCCTTCATAGCACTTAGTGCGATTGTGATTATGTTATTTGTCGTTTGTGTTCTTGGTCCATTAAAGTAACACACAAGTCTGCTTCATTCACCACTTTATTCCTAGTGCTGAGTACGCTGCCTAGTATAGCATCACTCATTAAATATTGGCAGAAAGAATCAAAACACTAATTCTACATGAATAAAAATAAGTGTGAACAATACTAATAAGTAGGACTGGTAGTAAATGTAACTAAGAAATGTGGATACTATGTAATTATTTCTTTAATAAGCAAGATATCATGAACAGATATTTTCCACATTACCTTTTTTTTCCAATGATGTCTCTCCACTTGTAATCTTAGTAATTTTTTTCAATTCTTTTCCAAAGAGATAAAAATGAAGTGAATTATATATCGAACTACATATCTCTAAAAAGATTGTTCATATTGAAATATAGCCCATTATTGATTTTGTGGACCATCAAATGTTTTAGCAATGTCATAAATTAATATGAAACCTGGACGTTAGTTTCCACTCCCTCCTGAACTTAACATACTTGCCCCCCCTTTCTTGTAGCATTTGTATCTTCTTCCTTGCATTATAGTCGCTTATAGACACGACTTTTGTCCCCTACCACAGAGCTCTAAACCCATCACACTCCTACTCGAAATTGGGAATGTCAGCCATTTGGTCTCTAGAGCACAGTTTGGCATGTGTAAGCAGCTTTAGATTCCCAGAATTTTAAATTGCAGTATTTTTATTATTCATGTGGACTTTTCTTGACCCTAAGGAGGTAATCTCAGATCCTGAGAAACATTTCTTTTTTTTTTTTTTTTTTTCAAAATAAAAGGGATTCCTATGTCTAAGGCAGTGTAAAAATATTGCTGAATGAAATAATGGCTTCATCAGTAAGTAGCCTGAAAGTTGTTTGCCTAAAGGCAGTATTCATGTTCATTGTCCTGAAGTGTACTAAGAAAGCTCAAATATAGAAAATATTGTGTAATATTTTTCAACAATGATTGGTGTGCTAATCGTGGGAGGGGCTATTTTTTTTGCTTGCTTAATATTGCTGTAATATTTTGAAGTGGCATTAATCACCATTCTAAAACAGACTCATAGGATAGTTATCTCCAAATATAAGTAAGCTACTTCATAAAGTCAATAATGTGTGTGATTGTGCACGCACACATACTCACACACATTTTTCTGGCTCTTAAGATAAAATCTCAGATTTCTTCAAATCCTGCTGGTGGGGATAGGGCTTCTTCACATCTCATAATTGAAGAGGAAAACAGTAATATTGTTAACATGCTGGTGTATCCATTGTGTCAGCTTGCATGGAGGACTTCTCCCTTCCTGAATCCCACCACTCCAAATCTGGTTCAGGACGATCATGGGAATAACTCTACATCCTCATAGATCTGGATCATGCTTGGCCATTAGAAATCCACAGTTTCTTTGTAATGGCCTTTCAAAAAATATGCCTACACTCAACAATAATCTTTCAAAGTACCAAAAGTATCAGTAAATGTATTAAATTTCATTGTACACTTGTATTTTCTTTATAGGACAAAGAGGCAATCAAAGAGGTGAAAAAAATAATGACTTCCTTGAAGAGGTAAATAAAAGAGCTTATTCTTCAACAAATCCAATGTGGTCTACTAAAATTTAAGTTTCTCAGAGTTGTGTTTTTATCATTTTTTTTCTTTTTTTATATAAGTATAATGTGTTCAGATTTGAAGGTAAAACCATGTTCTGCAGAATTCATTCCACTAGTAGCACTACAAAACAAATCAAGTTATTTTGAAAGTCTGTTTACTATAATGTCAATACATAATGATCTATAAACATGTATGCTTTGTATTTTTCCTATCAGTAAACTATAGCTTTCAGAACATTTCTTTAAATAAAATATTTAAATCAATCCAATAAAATTCACTCTAGTGCATATTTTATTGTGTCAATGGAGACTTTACAAAACAAAATGATTTAATTAAGGTGGATGGAAAATGGAAACAGTAAGCACAATTGTGATAAAGATAAACAAAAAATACTCAATAGAAAAGGAAAATGCTATTATTTACAGAAATATGAATAATGTTATAATTAAAAATGCTGTTTTGTTATCAAATTTATAAGAACCCTTCTTCTTTCAGGAAATACTCAATGTTGGCAATATTGCCATGAGATATAATATTCTCTTATACTGCTAGTGGGAATGTATTGGGGGCACCAACTTTTGATAAAATGTCTAGAGCCTTAAAAATATATTAACACTAATATTGTAATTCCATTTCATAGAAGTAATCTTAAAGAGAAAAAAGTATGAATAATTTACAGGCAAATGTTCATAGCAACATAAGACCATGTCCAACAATAAGAAAAATGTTAATCACAATACAATTTAACTACAATTTAATACTTATTTTGACATTAATAGCAACTATTAAAATGATACAGAGAAATGCACAGAACATTTTAAGTACATGACAAAATAGCACATACATATAATCTCAACCTTATGAAAATGTGTACAAAAAGTTACCTAGTAGGAAATAAATTAAAATGGTAGTAGTTTATATTTCTGTGAGGCTGTCCTTATTTCCCATATTTACCAATTTTTAATAATAAATTGCTATAATTTTTTTAAACTGAACTAGCTAACAGTAATTTATAAAGATTCTCTGATATCCTTTAACTAACCTCATCCTGGAAATCAGACCAAAACTTGAATACATGGATACACACACACTCAAAATTTCCAAACCCTAACTTAGAGATGCCAGTGAATCAAATTGAACTTGTCCCTTCTCATATTTTATAAGAGCTAAGAGAGATACTAAATCATTTCAATCTCCTTTATAGCTGGTGTAACCCTAGACCAGATGGGGTAGGAGCATTGCAGGTCCTCCAGTGGATTTATAGAGCCTGTCTTGCTATGGATATCTCTGGCTAGCTCTAAGCCACTAAAGAAATATGCAAGTTGAGACCGATTATTCCAGCTAGCCACAAATGGCATGAAACGAATCATATTGTAGGCCTCATGGAAGTAACTCATTCCAACAGAAGGCAGTACAAAGACTTTCTCTAGGAATTGTGAGGAATATAGAGGATCACTAGTAGAAATCAGTGGAACTTGGGAATCATAACTAGAACATGACAGTGTTCAATTATTTTAACAAGATTCCTATTTGGTCCCTGTAATCAACATGTCTTCAACGGACAAGTTGGTGCCTATTGATTGGATAATCAGTAGTGGCCTATGAATACAGACGTTGCCTACTAGAAGGGTAACACTCCATATATCAATCTTCAGCATATTAGGAATTTCTGCCATATTGAGCAATATTATGGTCATATACCTTCAAAGCACCAAATCACATAACTACAGAAGCATGTGTGATGAGGCCAACTAAAAACAGATTCTACCTTGTACTCTCCCACCTTGTAAAAGCTATTTCTCTTATATGACAATGTAATACATAGAATACTAAACTTACTTCAGGAAATTTCACTCAGAGTAAGCCATGGGGACTCTTAATTTTCTATGGTTACTTCACTCACCATTCAGGTTGCTTGACATTGAAGAAGCCAGAAAAACTACTCAGAGTCTTGATTGAGGATTTTTGCTGCTGGGTCACTAAGGCCAAGCTATAATGGTATTCTCCCTTCACTCACAGAGGAAGTACATGAACTACTAACCTCTCAAGAGACTCCAGGGACAACTTGGGAAAGGGGCGTTTGGATGGAGAACTTTGAACACATTCAGCTTCAGGAGATAGGAATCAAACTGTATGCTACAATTCCTCATAAAGCATTTAAAGAGTAACTTAAGTTTACTTTAAATGTTCCACTAAAAATTTTAACACTTGTGATGTCCATGTAACTGCTTTGTTAGCTATCCTACTCAGCAAATAGTTTTCATTTTAACATAAAAATCCCATCTCAGTTGCACCTAAAAAGTTGTCCAAAGGCTTTTCATGTGATGATATTTTTATAGTCTTGGATTACAAAGAGCAGTGGTAAAGGCTGGAAGGGACCATAAATACAAACTCCTATACCAAACCTCTTATTTGCTCTGATGTATAAGTAGCATGTGAGTGAGGGTCAGAGAACTGTACTGACTGAGCCAGGCTGGATCCAGGCCTTGGAATCTTACATCTTCTGCATCCCACTTTGGGCCTAGGACTATTTACATGTAACTGACTGGAATCCAATGTGCCTGGCATAGAGTGGGGACTCTCAGAATGGTGACGTACATGGTGACTACCCATTCCAAATGCTTTTTCTGTCTCAGCTCATTTCATCCTCACAGCCAACCCATGAGGAAGGAACATTCAATTTTACACCATTTATGGAAAAAGGAGCTAAAGCAAGATTTTGAATAACATGTCTAAGACAGTGAGCAAGGGATTTGAAATCAAGCAGTCTACTCCTGAGTTCATGCTGTAGTCTGGGCCACAGTGCAATCCTGCCAGCCAAATCAGGAAATTAGGGATTCAGGGAGGAAAAGATAGAGGGTGGAAGGAAAGCATAAAATAAGGAAGGAAGGGAAAAGTAGGAAAAGAGTATCTTTTTGTAAGTAGAGGGGATCATAAGGAAGAAGGAAGAGAAAGGTAGGGAGAAAGGTAAAAGAAAAATCCTATATTTATATTTTTGATTTTAGAATGCATTTTCTAGTTTCACATCATAAATTTCCAACACCCTACTGTGTATTTTTTTTATATTAAATCTTTCTCATATGCCCAGTGTCTCCTTTCCCCACCCACATAAGGAAAGAGGGGGAAAAAAGAGGATGGAGAAGACTAATTTTAATGACATGATCTACATGGTCTGTTTATGTTAGGAGAATCTCATTGTGGACTTTATAGTCAGTTGATTGGGCAATTAACAGAACTAATTTATTTCACAGAGATAAAGTGCATTTTAGAGGCAAATAAAGTTAGTATCTTGAAGTTCTGTGATTTTGGAACTCCCCAACCTATATTTTGCTATAGGTGTCTGAAGCAAAAGCATTAAGGTTGAATTTTTTAAACAGTTTTATTGAGATGTAATTGGCATATAAATAATTGCACATATTTAAGTGTCCAATTTTGATAAATTCTGACATATGTGTACACCCATGAAAAAATCACCATGATCAAGATAAACTTTCCCCTCCACAATCTCTTCCTCCTGCCTCTCAGCATCCCATCCTCAAGCAACCACTGTTCCACTGTCACTATAGATTGTATTTTCTAGAATTTCATGTTAAAAGAATATCCTTTTGTCTAGCTTCATTCATTAAACATAATTATTTTGAGATTCATCCACGTTGCAGCTGTGCCAGTATTTAATTCCTTCCCTTAATTCTGAGTTGTACTTTTTATCACGTCTCTGCCACAGTTTGTTTCCTAATTCCCCTTTGGATAGGTATTGGGGATGTTTCTGGTACTTGATTATTATAAATAAATTTCCTGTGAACATTCATAGAAAGTCTTCAAATGGATGTATACATTCATTTCTCTTGAATAAATACCCAGAAGTAGGAAGTATGGTTGATGTATGTCTATCATTTTGATAACTGTCAAACTTTTCCAAAGTGGTTCTGTCATTTTACATTTTCATCAATAGCACATGAAAGTTTTATTTGCTCAACCTACTTTAAAAATCACTTGGTTTTAATTAATGTTTTTAATTTTAGCTACTGCACTACGTTATGTAGTAATATCTGATAGGGGTTTTAACTTGTATTTCCCTAGGGACAAATTTATGCTGAGCCTTTTTTCATGTACTTATTTGCCATTCATATATCTTCTTTGGTGAAATGTCTATTCAATTTTTTGCCCACTATTTAAATTGGGATGTTTGGTTTTTGTATATAGTTTGGTGTATGGCTTTGAAGTTCATTCGTTGTATTATTTGGAGACTTAATTATTCTAGCACTATTTGTTGAAAAGACTATTGTTTGTTCACCTGATTACCTTTGTACCTTTGTCAAATATCAGATAGGTATGTATTTAATATATGACCATTTCTGGACTTCTATTATGTGGCATTGATTTATTTGTGGATCTTGATGCTAATAACATATTGTGTTGATATGGTAGTATAAACCCTTCAACTTTTTAAAAAATTGTTTTGGCTATTCTAATGTCTTTTGCATTTCCATATGAATTTGAGAATCAGTTTTTTACATTTCTACCCACAAAATCTTAGCTGATATTTTAACTGGTATTGTATTGATCAATTTGAAGAGAATTCACATCTTATTATTGAGTCTTTCAACCCATAAATATATTATAGCTCTTCATTTATTTATGTCTTCAATTTCTCTTGCAATATTTTGTAGTTTTCAATGTACAGGTCTTTCACATTTTTGTCAAACTTATCCCCAAGGGTTTCATGTTTTAATGCTATTATAAATTATAATGTTTTAAATTCAATTTCTGATTTCATTATGTACAGAAATACAATTGATTTTTGTACAAAGGTGTATCTTGCAACCTCTTTGAACTCACTTATTATTTCTAGTAGATTTTCTCTAAATTTCATTAGATTTTCCTTCACAAATGATCATGTTGTTTGTGACTAAAGACATTTTACTCTTTACTCTGGATGGTTTGGTTTTGTTTTTACTTTATTTTACCGTCTAGAACTTTGAATACACTGTTGGACAGAAGCAGTAAGAATGAACATTCTTATTTTGTTCCTGATCTTAAGAGAAATCATTCAGAATTTTGCCATGCATTGTAATGTTACCTGTAGATCTCTTGTAGATTCCCTTTCTTAGGTTGAGAAAGTTCCCTTTTTATTCTTTCTTTACTGTTTTTTTTTTTTTTTAAATGAATATTAATTTTTGTCGTTTGTGTTCACTGAGGTGATTGTATGGTCTTTCTGTTTTAGTTTGTTTATATGATAAATTTATTTTTTAAATATTAAGATAATGTTGCATTCCTGGGATAAACCTTAGTGTTAATATATAATTATTTTTAAGTATTAGTAGATTTGCTAACACTTTGTTTAAAATTTTTGCATAAATATTTACAGTGGTTATTGGCCTTTGGTTTTCTTGTAATGTTCTTTTCCTTTGGGGCATTGGAGTAATCCAAGCCTCATACAATGGGTTGAGAACTATCACCTCTTCATCATTTTTCTTAAAAACTTTGTGTAGAATCAGTATTATTTCTTCCTTAAACATTTGGTATGATTCATCAGTGAACTCCTCTGGGCCTGGAACTTTCTTTTTTGGGGTATTTTTACTATAGTTTCAATTCTTTTAATAAATACAATTAACAGGGATATTTAGATTATCTTTCTTGAGTGAGATTTGATTGTTTGTATCTTTCAAAGAATTTCACCTAAATGTCTATTTAGGTGTCTGTTTCACTTCAGTGGTCGAATTTATTGACAAAAATTTAGTAATATTCTCCTATCCTTTACTTATCTATAAAATCTATAGCGATACTACCTCCCTCACTTCTGATAATGATAATTTGTGTTCTCTTTTTTTCCTGACCAGTCTAACTAGAGGTTTCTCAATGTTATTGAGCTTCTCAAAGAAACAACTTTTGGTTTCATTTATTTTTCTGTTTTTTTCTATTTTCTGCTTCATTTCTTCTACTAACTACTTCCTTTCTTCTATTATCTACTTCCTTTCTTCTTTGAACTTTAGGTCTTATTTGATCTTCTAATTTCTGAAGGTGAAACCTGAGATCACTGATTTGAGACTTTGTATCTTTTCTAATGTAGGCTTTTATTGTTATTAAGTTCTCCCCAAATACCACTTTAGCAGTATACCACAATTTTTAATATGTTGTGTTCTCATTTTCATTCAATGAAAAATAATCTCTAATTTCCATTTTGATTTCTTCTTTGACACATAGGTCATTTAGAAATTTGTTTGACTTGGAGCTGTTTGAGTATTTTGCAGCTATCTTTCTGTAGCTAATTTTTAATTTAATTTTCTTGTGGTCAGAAAACATTTTGTGTGAATAGAATATTTTTAAACTTACTGAGGCATGTTCTATTCCCAGAATATTCCCTGACTTGGTTAATGTTCATTGCATACCCATGCCCAGCAGGTTCAAAAACCTAGAAAAACATGGTGTCCTTTGACTAGGAAGACAGCATATAAGAACTCTCCAACATCCTTCAGTTAGTCTACAAACAAGATGTAATTCCGACACAAATATTAACCAGATTTTTTTGTGTGTTCTAAGACTCAAATGGAAAAACAAACCAGTAAAAGTAATTGTGAAAATGCTGAAAAAGTCAAGGAAGTCAAGTAATGCAGGCAATCACATCTACTAGAGAGGAAAAAATGGGAAAAACTAATATTCTAAGAAATATTGTGGACCTGGGATGCTGCATGTTGGTATCCGGGAGTGGTTTCTTGTAACTGCAATGTGTGATTGTGGAGGGACTATTTTATGTAAGAGGAAAAGGGCTGACTGATGAAAAGAAGTTGTTGGAGGCCATGGAGGATATAGTAAAAAGAGAATTTAAAGTACCACCAGCTGAAAGAGGCTATTGGAAGTGTGTTTGATGCTAGGTCTTCGCAGTCACTCATTTTTCTGTTTTCTTCATAGTCACGTGGAACCTCTTTTGCCCCCATAAGCAGTGGGTACAAATGACCCATCAAAATGGAAGTGAATTCCCCCCAAACAGGAGCACCTGCTGGCACTGAAAAGTCCTGTTCCCTCTGATTTGACAAAGAGTCAGTCTTTTAATAGTAAATTACATTCTAGCTCTGAAGAGTTCGGCTAAGAAATTTTCTCTTCATTGAGAGTAAATGGATTATTGCATAATGATTACAGAAGTAATATTACATTATCCACCATACCAAAATGATCCCATAAGATTTCCAAAAATTGCAGAAAAATCAATTCAAAACTTCTACTCATCATCATTACGATCTGTTTTGGTTTCCAGATGATGGGTCCAAACCTCCACTCCAACCTAAAGGATTACCATGTGTAATTCTGGAGAGGCAGCTGAAGATACAAAACTACTTAACCATTCAGAACATTACATTTAATCACAGAGTTATGATTACACAGTGGGTCTTTTGTACTTTCAATCTAGTTTGAAAAAGCAGCACTTAATCTAGTCAGACACATTGTATGAACAGACTAATTGTGGAAATTTGGACCAAAAAAAAAAAAAAAAAAAAAACTCAGAAAAAGGAGAAGAGAACAAGAAGAAATCTTGGAGTGTTTCACTTGTCAACAATAATTATACTGAAAATATTTTCCTTTGTCTAAAAAATGCAATATAGTTCGAAGGCACTAAATTTGTACTCACTCTACAGAGCAAGAGGGACAATAGAATACAATGTAACAACCAAACCCTGGAAGACATTTGGGCAAAACTCAATCGAATTATCAGGAAATTTCATGTAGCAGTGCTACAATGCAGAGGCATTAGGTCAAATGTAAGAGTTCTGTGATGTTAAGTACTGTGAATATGTGGGAAATGTTCTTAAAGGAAAATTAGCTTTTAATGGAAAAATTAAGTTATTTGTGCATAAGTGTGTTCTTTTCAGTAAGTAACAAATTCTATCAAAAAGAATATTTGGAATGAACTAAGCATGGACTGAAATAGTGAAATTAATAAATTTTTTACTGGTTTTACATTTTGATGACTTTTTAAAAATTTGACACTTCCATAATATGGCCTATTTATTCTTTACATTGTGGAGAAATTACATTGTATGGTAATGTATGTATAATTTATGTCCCCAAAATGAATAAGTATTCAGTGAATTCCTAAGCTTCTTAATTAAGTCAAGAACTTTCTGGATTATACTTATTAGCAGTGTTATTTTAAATTAATTGTAATAAAGTATTGTTTATACAGAAAAAAGAAATATGAATGAATAGGCAGATAAATTAATGACATAAAAGAAAAGTTTATAAATGTATTCAAATATACAGGCAAACTTAATATATGTTAAAAAGTGACATGTAAAATGAATTATTCAATGAATGAGCCCCTAGAAGGTAAGAAGAATGGGAGAAAGAGTAGATCACAGAGTTATTAAGTAACTGGCTTAGATAGAGGTTAATCAGCAAGAGTCAGGAGCATCTTCAGTTCAGACTTCCAAAGCACCCATGTGTTTTAGCCATCCTTACATTCCAAGTACTCACAACTGCATCTGGGCACGGCAACTGTACCTGGTGACAACACAATAACTACTACTACTCAGCAGAGGTAACAGGTGCATATCCTATTTAGCTCTGAATACCACAGCAAGGCAGGGTATGCCAAGTAGAAAGAAAATCAAGAAGAAACAAGGACAAGTAGGGAAAAAGAATGAGAGGAAGAGAATAAACTAGCTGGGCACATACTCAAGGGAACCTTATTGATGTGGATCAACTTGAAGATAAAAAGGTACCTATGATCAAGAATCACAGAGATCTCATCAGAGAGATGCCTGATGTGTTATCTGGGAGGCAGAGCTGCCCTGCAGAAGCACCACACCAGGAGCCGAGAGGCATGGTTCTTCGTGATCTTGAGCCTAGCTCACAGGGTTCACACAGGAATGACACAAAATGACAAATGTGAGTACCCTTTTCAAACTCTATTTGGTGGTACCCAATCACAGAATACTTGTTCACTTTGAGTTGAGCCTTGTTCATGACATGCATTCACTTCACCGTTGTCACCTTTTATTTCCACAGGAGCCCTGGATGACATGGACTGTGTAGACCCAGCCAGAGTCCTCATATGCACCATCAAAGGAAGTTAAGGCTGGGAACCATGGAATAATCTGTATCATCTTGCTGTTTATTCAAATGCAGCTCATGGGAAGCAGAGTTTTGCCTATGAACATCCTGCCTCATTTGTATTCATCTTGGCAGGCAGTGGTGCATCTTGGGACACCTGATGAAAGAGCTAAGCCAGATTGCAGCAGCAGCAAGGCTTTCCCGGATGCTGGGCTCACATCAAAGCTTCTGTGCTAACATGTGTAGCTCTTTAGCTGGTTTGATACAGACAGGCAAACCCTTAGGTGCCTGCCGGGGAGAAAACAGGGTCAAAGGTGTGCTATCATGAGCTGGCAAATACAGCATCCTCTCTGCTGAGGTCTCATGGGGTAGCAAAAAGACCAAAATCCACTGTACTCAATCTGATGCAAGATGACCAAGACTACCTCAGGTATCCTGATGGCTTCAAGGTCTATTTCTAGGGAAAGTAGGCAGGGGTCAACAGCAAAGAACACAGGAGGATGTGCTGCTTTCTCACTGAGGTCCATCTATTTCCTAAAAATCTAGACTTGTAAACAAAGGCAGCATGATATAAAAGAGAAATAGGTACTGAATTTGTGACCTGATTCAAATCCAGACCTGGTACTTGCTATCTGTACGAAAGTAGGTAAATGACAAGCTCTCTGAGCCTCAGTTTCTTTATCTGAAAAAATGGGTATAAAGATTCCTGCTATGATATGGAGTAGGGAGATAGCTCAGTTGGTAAAGTGCTTGCCTGATGAGCATAGGGTCCTGGGTTCGATCCCCAGCACCAAAAAAAAAAAAAAAAAAAAAAATTCCTTCTGTGAAATATTTTGTCAGAAGATTAAATGTATGTACATAAAACATTGGCTCCTTGAAATGGATACTATTTTCTCAGCCTCCCTCCCTGAGGGACAGTGACTACTTACTTCCCAGATTTTTCTGCATCTTCTTGTATTTCCAATACCCCTGCTGTACTGCTAAAGTTGCGCACATACTAGAACTAGGCAAATGCATCTTGACTATTCCCCTAGATTCCGCTCGTTTAATAAATATCTACAGAAACACATTCAGCAAGCTCACTACCCAGAATCCCAGAAGTGCATAAAAATAGAAAAGGAGCTTGGGGTGCAAATCCCAGGAGAGGAGCTGTCACTCAATGCTCATACATTCCGTTGCCCAGCAATGTGCCGCACACACAGTACATGATGAGTGGTGCTGGTTGTCTTGACTCAATTGAATCTCAAGACAGAGTTCAGAACCCTGGGGATACTTTCCTTAATTCACGTTCTGAGAGTTCTCAGATTCCCATTTGCTACTGAAAGCTTGAAAGAAATTCAAGGACGGAAACACCCAAACTGCTTGTAGAAGACACTGTGTGAAATGCTTTACACACTTGGGCTTTTTAAATCCTCTCATAGGTCCTGGTGCCCATTTTACAGGTGATGAACACAAGCTTCCTGAAGTTAAATAATTCATATGGCTTGCCAGAGCCACAGTCTGCCCCAGCACAAATCCACTTGCAAAGAGATAGCTGAGAATGAGTAGGAGAATGAGAATTTTAAGAAATAAAAAAGAAAGAAAAGAGAGAGAGAGAGAGAGAGAGAAAGAAAGAAAGAAAGAAAGGAAAGAAAGAGAAAGAAAGAAAGAAAGAAAAGAAAGAAAGAAAGAAAGAAAGAAAGAAAGAAAGAAAGAGAAAGAAAGAAAGAAAGAAAGAAAGAAAAAAGAAAGAAAAAGAAAAAGAACAAAAGTACTCTGAGGGGGTTCTGTAAGCCTGGAAAAGCTTGTGAAGACTGGTATTCGTTTGCTCATCAACTCCTTTCCCTCCTCTCATCTCCATTCTCCCCATTTCCCCCTTTCTTCCTTTCTTCCCCACTAGACCATAGGAAGGAGCGCTTGCAGATTTCATTTTAGCCAACTGAAATCTCAAACCCAGAGACAGGACTTGGGGACTTTCCACTCTAGTAGTCCTTAGGGAAGGCGAGCGCAGCGCCCCCAGGGCGCAAGGGGGATCCAGCCCTGCGAGGGCGGTAGACGCGATTGCGACTCTGCACAACGCTTTGCCTTTCTTTCTTTGGGGTGCTTTCGGATTTTCCCAACAATCAAGTTGAGTTCTGAGTTACTGACTCAGTTATCTTGATGCATAGGGGAAAGGGTCAAGTGGAAACCTGATCCCCCGCGTTGAGTAAGCTCTTTTCTGGGAAATTCTGAAATGACTCCTGCGTGGTTCAAGACTGGTTACCGCTGCATCCGGAGCCGCGGAACTGGCGGCGCCTTTAGCAAACACATCTGCGTGGTTTGCGTTCTTTTCTCTTAGGCGATAGCCAAACGAAAACTGCACATCTTCAATTTTTGCATCCACAGCGTCTAGAACGAAACTGCCACAAGGCAGTCACCTAGTACATCTTTTGGAATCAGAATGGAGGCCCTCTCACAAACCCCCAGCGTTGGAATTACAGTACAGTGGATAGGTAGGGACAGAGACACCTTGATCTTGCCAGACCTGATTGTGCAATCTATACCTCAGGACTGCAGGGTCATTTCTTGGCATCTGTCATGCCAGCATTGCTCTCTGAGGTCCTGCCCCTTTTGCCACTAAGAGGTCCAGGTCATGGGTTCCCTGTATTCCCAGAAGTCTCAACAAGGGACAGAATTCCCTTGTGCTCAACTCTGATTTGTTTTATAAGTAACACTGAAAATAATCTTATCTTTGAGCAATATATAAAAGCCAAATAATATTAAGCACTTCATATATATCATTATGATCCGTAGAATTGTCCTGCAAAGACGATCTTTATTTTTAGGATTGTCCTTTAAGATTGCAGTCATTTGCATTTGTCTTTATTTTACAAATGAGAAAATTACAGCTCGGAGAGCTTAAATAATGCCGAGTAACAGAAACAGGATTCTAACTCAGACCTGGCTGGGTCCAAAATCCATAGACTGGAGACAAATAGAGGCTGACATGCAGTTAATAAAGTTTTTCATGGCCCCTTTTGCAAAGAACACATTTTATTACTTCTCCCCTGAAATCCCGCACTCTTCCTTTACTTAATAGCACAGTTCCTGCTATCTGCATCCCCTGCTCCTCGGGGAAAGCATGAGTCCTTCTAACACATCATTTCTGCTTTGATAGGAGCATGTGTCTTCACCTGGATTTTGTCATGTCTCTGCCTTTTCACCCTTATCATTAATTTGATTAAATTAGAGGACAGAAAAGGATAGAACCCTCTCACTCCGCTGCCAGAAAATCAGGCAATGTCAAAGACTGAAGCACAGGTTTCCCTAAATGAGTGCAGGACACACACAAGGTCAAGAAGAACAGCAGGAAGGGTACAAGATCAGGCTCGCCCTCCCATGGACATGACTTTCAAGTTTCGCCATCCGCCCCAGGATGCCAAGGATTGGACCTTGCTGTGAAGATGAAATGAAGCAGATGTAAAGGTGCCCACCACAACATCACAGCCACCCACTGCACCCCCACCTGCCCCTCCTACCACTTAGCACCTCTTCCTTCTTGATTTTCTCCTTCTAAAAGTTTTACACTTTTAGAAGTGTTTCATTGAAGTCCACAATGCATTTTGAATTAATGTTTGTGACCAGTGTAAGGTCTGTGTCTGCATTCAATTTTTGTATAGGGATGTCCACATTCCAATAACATTTGTCAAAAGACCAGTCTTTCTCCACCGAACTGCTTTTACTCAGTTGACTACACTCGTAGGAATTTATTTCCGGACTGTCCACTGATCTATGCATCTGCTATTTTATCAATACTATGTTGTTGTGCTAATTTTACAGCTCTATGGTTAGTTCTTGCTATGGCCTGAATGTTAGTGTTCTGTCAAAACTCATATAGTGGAACATAATACCCCAGGAGATAGTATTAAGAAGTGGGAAATTGGGTAAATGATCAAGTTGTAAGGGTTCCACCTTCATGGATGCGTTTAGTGCCCTTATGAAAGAGGTACCAGCAAGTTCCCTTGCCCCTTTTACCATGAAAGGACCAATAGAAGTCACCATTTATGCACAGAGCAAGCCCTCACTAGACACCAAATCTAATGTCACCTTCATCTTGGACTTCCCATTCTCCGAAACAAATTAATAAATTTCTGTAGTTTGCAAATTACTCACTCTAAAATATTTTTTTGTTTTTGTTTTTTTTTTATTTATTTATTTTTTATTGTAAACAAATGGGATACATGTTGTTTCTGTTTGTACATGGAGTAACAGCATGCCATTTGCATATTCATACATTTACATAGAGTAATGATGTTTGATTCATTGCGTTATTTTTTTCCTTCCCCCCCACCCCTCCCACCTCTCTTTTCCCTCTATACAGTCCCTCCTTCCTCCATTCTTGCCCCCCTCCCACCCCCCATTACGTGTCATCATCCGCTTATCAGTGAGATCATTCGTCTTTTGGATTTTTTTAGATTGGCTTATCTCACTTAGCATGATATTCTCCAATTTCATCCATTTGCCTGCAAATGCCATAATTTTATTATTCTTTATGGCTGAGTAATATTCCATTGTATATCTATATATACCACAGTTTCTTTATCCATTCATCAATTGAAGGGCATCTAGGTTGGTTCCATAGTCCGGCTATTGTGAATTGAGCAACTATGAACATTGATGTGGCTGTATCTCTGTAGTATGCTGATTTTAAGTCCTTTGGGTATAGGCCAAGGAGTGGGATAGCTGGGTCAAATGGTGGTTCCATTTCAGGTTTTCTAAGGAATCTCCACACTGCTTTCCAGAGTGACTGCACTAATTTGCAGCCCCACCAGCAATGTATGAGTGTACCTTTTTCCCCACATCCTCTCCAATACCTCTTGTTGCTTGTATTCTTGATAACAGCCATTCTAATTGGGGTGAGATGGAATCTTAGGGTAGTTTTGATTTGCATTTCTGTTATTACTAAAGATGGTGAACATTTTTTTCATATGTTTGTTGATTACTTGTAGATCTTCTTCGATGAAGTGTCTGTTCATTTCCTTAGCCCATTTATTGATTGGGTTATTTGTATTCTTGGTATAGAGTTTTTTGAGTTCTTTATATATTCTGGAAATTAGTGCTCTATCTGAAGTATGAGTGGCAAAGATATTCTCCCACTCTGTAGGCTCTCTCTTCGCATTGCTGATAGTTTCCTTTGCTGAGAGAAAGCTATTCAACATTGTCCTCGAAACTCTAGCCAGAGCAATTAGGCAGACTAAAGAAATTAAAGGGATACAAATAGGAAAAGAGGAACTTAAGCTGTCACTATTTGCGGATGACATGATTCTATATTTAGAGGATCCAAAAACCTCCTCCAGAAAACTTCTAGACCTCATCAATGAATTCAGCAAACTAGCAGGCTATAAAATCAACACGCATAAATCTAAAGCATTTTTATATGCAAGCGACGAAACAGCTGAAAGGGAAATGAGGAAAACAACTCCATTTGCAATAGCCTCAAAAAAAAAAAAAAAATACTTGGGCATCCATCTAACCAAAGAGGTAAAAGAGCTCTATGATGAAAACTACAAAACATTGAAGAAAGAAATTGAGGAAGACCTTAGAAGTTCAAAAGATCTCCCATGTTCTTGGATAGGCAGAACTAATATTGTCAAAATGGCCATACTACCAAAAGTGCTATACAGATTCAATGCAATTCCAATTAAAATCCCAATGACGTACCTTACAGAAATAGAGCAAGCAATCATGAAATTCATCTGGAAGAATAAGAAACCCAGAATAGCTAAAGCAATCCTTAGCAGGAAGAATGAAACAAGGGGTATCGCAATACCAGAACTTCAACTATACTACAAAGCAATAGTAACAAAAACAGCATGGTATTGGCACCAAAATAGACAGGTAGATCAATGGTACAGAATAGAGGACACAGACACAAACCCAAATAAATACAATTTTCCAATACTAGACAAAGGGGCCAAAAATATGCAATGGAGAAAAGATAGCCTCTTCAACAAATGGTGCTGGGAAAACTGGAAATCCATATGCAACAGAATGAAACTAAACCCCTATCTCTCACCCTGCACAAAACTCAACTCACAATGGATCAAGGAAAGGACCTTGAAATCAGACCAGAGACCCTGCATCTTATAGAAGAAAAAGTAGGTCCAAATCTTCACCTTGTTGGCTTAGGATCAGACTTCCTTAACAGGACTCCCATAGCACAAGAAATAAAAGCAAGAATCAATAACTGGGATAGATTCAAACTAAAATATTTTTAATAATGGTTACATGGACAAAGACAATCCTGAAGTCAGATAATCTATTAGTCCTTAACTTTTTTTTTCTTCAATATCATATTGTCTATTCAGGATTTTTTCTTTTTCATATAAACTTTAGAATCAGGTTGCCAATATCCAATCCTAACTTGCCCAAATTTTTATTGGAATTGTTATAGATCAAGTTAGGAAGAATTGACATCTTGGCAGAGCACGGTGGCACATGCCTATAATCCCAGCAGCTCGGGAGGCTGAGGCAGGAGGATGGCAAGTTCAAAGCCAGCCTGAGCAACTTAGCAAGGCTCTAAACAACTTAGTGAGACCCTTTCTCTAAATAAAATACAAAAAAGGGCTGAGGATGTGGCTCAGTGGTTGAGTGTCGTAGGTTTAATCTCTAGTACCAAAAAAAAAAAAAAAAAAAAAAAAAAGAATTGATATCTTAACAATATTAAGTCAATTCATGAACATAGGGTAGCTCTTTATTTATTTAGATCTGCTTTCTGTCATTGGAGTTTTGTACTTTTGGACATATAGATCATGTATCTGGTTAGATTTATATCTAGATATACCACTTTTTGATAGTGAAATGTATTTTTTAATGCTGTTTTGTTTTTGGTTTCAAATTCCAATTGTTCCTCATAGGTAACAATTGACTTCTGTATATCATCTTGTATCCTGGTAACTTGCTTATTAGGTTCAGAAGATTTTGGCATAGACAGTTTTATTTCTTCTTTCCTAATTTGTATGCCTTTTATTTCCTTTTCTTGTCTTATGCTAACTAGGACTTCTGGCATGTTGTTGAATAGGAGTAGTAAAAAGAGACATCAATGCCTTGTTCCCAATCTTAGGGAGAAACTGTTTCAGTCAGCTTTTTTTGCTGCTACACCAAAAGACCTGACAAGAACGATTAGGGGTGGAAAAGTTTATTTGGGTGCTCACAGTGTTAGCGGTCTCAGTCCATAGAAGGCCAGCTCCATTCTGCTCAACAAAGACAAAATATGTACCCCAAAGGTACAACCTTATGGACCCACCTCCTCCAGTTACAACCTACCTGCCTTTAGTTACCACTCAGTTAATCCCTATCAAGGATTAATTTGCAAATTGGGTTAAGGCTCTCATAACCCAATCATTTCACCTTCAAACCCTCTTGCATTGCCTTACACATGAGCTTTTGGGGGGCACATATCTAAACCATAACAAAAAGCATTCAGTTTCTTACCATGAATTATGGTCTTTTGTAGATCTTTTTTATCAAATTGAGAAAATGCCCCTCTATTCCTAATTTACTGAAAATTTGTCATGAGTCATTGCTGGATTTTGCCAAATGCTTTTCCTGAATCAATTAATATGATCATATGATTTTTTTTTTTTTTTTTTTTTTTTTTTTTTAGCCTACTGATGTGGTAGATGACACTGACTCACTTGTGGAGCCAGCCTTGCATACCTTGAATAAATGCCACTCGGCTGTGGTGTATAGTATTTTGTATACATTGTTAGATTTGATTTGATTATATTTTGTTAAGGATTATTGTTATCCATGTTCATAAGAGATATTGGTCTATAATTGCCTTTTCTTGTACTCTCTTTGGTCTTGGTATTAGAATAATGCCAGTCTCACAGTACGAGGTGGGACACTTTTTCTTATTTTCTGAATAAGAAAATTGCAGAGAATGAGTGTAATTTCTTTCCTGAATGCTTAATAAGCTCACTGGAGAAACAATCTGAGCCTGGTAATTTCTGTTTTGGAAGATTAACTATTCATTCTTTGATAAATACTGGCCTAATTCTATTATCTACCTGATTATCTACCTCTGTGTGTCAGTTTTGATAGTTTATCATTCAAGGATTTAGTCCATTCACCTAAGTTATCAACTCTGTAGACATAGAGTTGTTCATGTCTTTATTGTCCTTCAAGTGTCCAGGGATCAGTGTTGATCCCTTCCTTGATTTCTCATATTAGTAATTTGTATTTTCTCCCTCTGTTCTCTTGGTAAGACTTACTAGAGATTTATTAACTTTGTTTTACCCTTTCAAAAAAAAAACAGTTATTTTTTGGCTATCTTTTTTAAATTACTGGTTCTTTTTAGTTATAAATTATGATATAATATATTTTGATATAATTATAAAAGCATGAAATATAATTTATTCTAATTCAGTCCCGATTACTTCCCCTTCCCCTTCCATCCCTATACCTCCCTGTTTCCTTGCCTCTACTCTGCTGATCTTTCTGCTATTTACTTATAGTTTTGTTTTTTTTTAATTGGTGTTTTGTGGATGTACATGATGGTGAAATTCATTAAGGTATAGTCATATGTGCACACAGGAAAGTTAGATCAGATTCATTACACAGTCATTCCCTACCTCATCCCACATCCCTTCCCTCATTCCCCTTTGTCTACTCCACTGATCTTTCTTCTATTCTTTAAAAACAACAACAAAAAAAAAAACAAAAACAGCTTTTTACTGCATTGATATTCTCCATTGTTTTCCTTTTTTACAACTTTGTAGATTTCTACTCAAATTTTTACTGTTTCCTTTCCTGCGCTTTATTTAGGCTTTTTTTCCCTTTATATTGTAATGTGGAAGCTTAGACTACTGACCTGAGATCTTTATTCTTTTCTAATGTATGCATCAATGCTATAAATTTCCCTCTAACAAATGTTTTTACAGAATTCACAAATCTTGACAAGGTGGCTTTTCATTTAGTTCAACATATTTTTTTAATTTCTTTTGAGATGTCTTCTTTAATTCCTGTAAGTGTTTTGCTTTATCCCCAAGTATTTGGGGAATTTTCAGCTCTTTCTCTTCTGGATTTTTAGTTTGATTCCATTGTGGTCTGAGAATATATTTGTATTATTTCTAATTTTGAAATTTCAAGATACATTTTATTCCCTATAGTGTGAATTCTCATGCTAGTGCTTTTTAATTTATAACACTTTTTAATTTATAACACTTATAAGTGTTCCATGTGACTAGAGAAGAATATTTATTTCGTTGTGTTGGATGGAGTTTTCTATAAATATCCTTTAGATCTGGGTATTTGCTAGTGTTGATCCAGTCAACCATACCCTCACTGATTTTCTGATTGCCTTTCCATCCATAAGTTGAACAATCCAACTATAAAAGTTCTATCCAATTTTACCTAAAGTATTTGCTCCTCTGTGGTTGGATGTACACTTTAAGGATTGTTATATCTTCTTGAATAATTGATTCCTTTAAAATCATGTCCTTTTTTTTTTTTTTTTTTTTTTTTTTTTTTTTTTTGCGGTGCTGTGGATCGAACCCAGGGCCTTGTGCTTGCAAGGCAAGCACTCTACCAGCTGAGCTATCTCCCCAACCCTTATGTCCATCTTTATATCTGATAATTCCCTTTTTCTTATATTTGCTTTGTTTGGAGTTAATATAACTACAGCAACCTTATCAGTGTTAGCATGGTATATCTTTCTTTATCCCGTTATTTTCCACCTCTCTGTGTCTTAATATTTAGCACAGGTTTCTTGTAGAAACAACATATTTTGGGGTCTTCTTTTAATTACTCTGACAGTGTCTTTATTTTAACTGGTATATGTAGAACATTCACATTTAAGGTGGTTATTGATATAGTTGGATAGATATCAAATTATGACTTTTTATTCATTGTGTTTACTCTTTGTTTCTTTTTAAATATATCCTCCTCTCCTTCTGCCTTTTCTAATTTTAACTGAGAATTTTATGTTATTCCATTTCCTCTCCTCTTTTAGCATATCAATTATACTTCTTTTAAAAAAAAGTTTAGTGGTTGCCTGGAATTTGCAACAGGTGTTTACAATTAATCTAAGTCTACTTTCAAATAACACTGTACTATTTCATGAGTATGGCAGATATCTTGTAGTAGCGTATCTCAAATTCCTCAGCTGTCCCTTATAATATTGACATCATTCATTTCCTTATCCATATGCTAGAATCATCCAATACATTTTTGTTATGATTACTTTGAATAGTTATCTGCTAGACAATTCAGTTATTCTTTTTCCCTCCTTTTACCCTTCCTTTTTTCATACAGATACAAGTGTCTTTATATTGTTTTCCTTTTATTTGAGGAACTCAAAAAATATATCTTACAAGGCAGGTCTACTGACTGTAAATAATCATAGCTTTTGTTTGTCTGAGATCATCTTTATTTCTCCTTCACTTTGGAAGAAGAATTTCACTGAATGCAGAATTTTATATTGGTAATATTTTTCCTTTCAATATTTGTTTGTTTGTTTATTGCGGCACTGGGGATTGAACCCAGGGACTCTACCACTGAGCTACAGTGTCCAGACCATTTTATTTTGTATTTTGAAACAGGTCTTGCTAGTTTCCCATGCTGGCCTCAAACTTGTGATCCTCCTGCCTCAGACTCCTTAGTAGCTGAGATTCAAGGCATGCACGGCTGTGCCCAACTTCTTTCAACACGTTAAATATTTCATTTCACTCTCTTTTTATTTGATAAGGAATAGGAGATAGTTCTAATCTTTGTTCTGTAGGTAAGATATTTTATTTCTTTCCTCTAACTTCTTTCAAAAATTTCTTCGTCTTTAATTTCCTGCAGTTTGAATATGATGTTCTGTTTGCAGATATTTCGGTATTTTTCCTTCTTGGAAAGTCCTCCGGCTTCCTAGATCTGTGGTTTTGTGTCTATTGTTATTTGTGAGAAAGTTTCAGTCATTTTGTTTCAAATGTTTCTTCTGCACCCTTTGTTTCTTCTCTTTTCAGTATTTTCATTATGAACATTTACAGTTTTTATAATTTTCCCATAGTTCTTGCAGATTCCATTTGGTTTCCTTTTTTCCATTCTTTTTTCTCTTTGTATTTCAGTTTTGGAAGTTTGTGTTAACATAACCTCAAGATCACTGATTGTTCACTCAGCCATGTCCAGTCTACCAATAAATTTATTGAAGAAATTCTACATTTATGCTAGTGCTTTTTAATTTATGACACTTATATTCTATTCTTCTTAAAGTTTCCTTCTTTCTACGTATATTATCTGTTCTTACATGTTGTCTACTTTCTCGTTAAAAGCCATTTATAAACATTGTGGAAGTCCTTGGTAATGTAGGAGTAACACTCAGGTAATACTTAATCCTATTATAGTAGGCGTTATTTATTAAAGTTGTGTTTTGGTTGCTTGACTTGACAGGTAACATATCTAAATTTGTGTAGAAAAAAAGTTGTAGCATAGTATACTCCCTCTATACAGCTGACTCATTTTAGATATTTTTAAAGGTAGCATTGTTCTGTTTTATTGTGTTTAACAGTAACTGACATGATTGTGCATCTTTATGACTTTCTTTTGGTCAAAAGTAGGCTTCCATAACTCTGTATATCTACTTTTTGAAAGAGTAAGGTCCTGGTGTACATCTAAATCTCATTTTGAAAGCAAAGCAAGAAAAAGCATGAATAAGCTAAATAGGTAGTGACTTTGGAGTTCCCTGCTGAAAATTTCTGATTTTTCTCTTTTTATTTGTTTGCCTCTAGAAGAAAATTAGTAAGGGCTCTGCAAGAATTGAACCAGGTTTTGTATTTTATGAGGGTCAGAGGAGACGATGCCTGTAACTCTCAACATAACATTTCAGCATAATGATAGAGCAGAGGCGTTGGAAATTCTCTCCCCATAAAATAATGGTAAAACAAAACAAAACTGTAAAAAGGACCATCTCAGAATAAAATTATCAAGGAAGTCAATCAAAGGCAAATAACAAATTAAAAAAACATTAGTTGAGGAAAATTCCACTGAATCTTAGCTAAGTGGTAGTCAGAACTACTGCCCATCTGCCCTCCATCCCCACCCCACCCAGCTCAGCTGGTTTGGTGGTTCTACTAGGGTGTGGCAAGTAATGAAAACGAATAGTTTCATTTGTGAGGCTGCTGACTTGATTTGGAACAAAGCATGGAAAAACCCAATGTCACTGAGGCATTGCCATAAACAACAGCAGTCTCAGTAGGAAAGAAACCGAGAAGGCCAACATGGCAGCTAGCTTGAGGTTGTAAGCCTGGTTGAGACAAGAAACAGAGAGTCATTGACTGGCAGGATGATCTAGGAAATGAGGTAGCCATAGTGCCTGAGGTGGGCTTGTAGAATTTGCCTGAACTTTGAGTGCCTTTCCCAGGCCCCACAAAGATTCATTTACCAAAGAGGTAAAAGTATTTCAAAGCAACTTCTGACCATGCACTGGCTAATCTGTCACAGGGGAAACTCCAAAGGATTCCAAACTTAAATTGTAAAAACAATAGCAACAATAATAATACTTTTTAAAACTAAGCAGAGATAGCAAAGGACACAGAAGTATTTGATGAAATAATGACTAGAAATTTCCAAAACTGATGAAAAAAATTAAACATTAAAACATTAAAAAGCTCAAGAAATGCCAAATAGGATAAATACAAAGAAAACCACACCTAAGGACCTCATAATCAAACTGTTAAAAACTAAAAAATGAAGAGAAAAATCTTGAAATCAAAGCAGCAAGAGGAAACAAATTATTGTATTCAGAGGAACAAAAGTAACAGCTGTCTTCTCACTAGAAAAAAAAAAAAAAAATAGAGGGAGATAACTAGAGAGGAGTGAAATCATCCAAGGATTTTACATCCAGAAAAACTAACCTTTAAAAATGAAGGTAAAATATTATATTGTGTGCACCTACAGATATGTAACAACAAATCCCATCATTATGTACAACTATAATGCATCAATTTAAATGTGAAAAAAAATGAAGGTAAAATAAAGACACTGCTAAATAAACAAAGACTGAGAGAATTCGTTGCTCACTACACTTACTACCAAGAAATTCTGAAAGTTCTTCAGACTGAAAGAAAATGATGCCAGATGGTAACTAAAATCCACACAAAGAAATAAAGAGCATTCCAAAAAGTAAATGCTTAAATAAAAGTAAGTCTGAATAAATATGTTCCCACAAAGACTTGTATTGAATAATCATAGCAGCAATATCTATAATGACTAAACAATTCAAATGTCTATGAACTTGGTGATATGAACAAAATGTCATCTATCCATGTAATGGAATACCATTCAACAATAAAATGGGCTACTGACACATACTGCAACATAGAAAAAACTTCAAACCATTATGCCAAGTAAAAGAAACTAATTAGAAACAAACCACATAATGTGTATGTCTTTTTGATTCTTCCCACTTACTTAGATTTTCTTTGATTTTTTTAGACATTTATACATGTTTGCACTTCTTTTGTTAAACGCATTCCTAAATATTTCTTTTTTCTTTTTTTTTTTTTTTTCCCTCCCATCGTGGTACTGGGGACTGAACCCAGAAGTGCCCTCTCACAGAGCTACATACTCAGCCCTTTTCACTTTTTATTTTCGGACAAAATCTCTCTGGGTTGCCCAGGTTCTCAAACTTTCCATCCTCCTGTCTCAGCCTCCTGAGTAGCTGGGATTACAGGCGTGCAGCACCCTGCCCAGTTTAAATATTTCATTCTTTTTGATGCTATTGTAAATCAAAACAGAAGTTGACTTGCTATCCTCTAAACTTTGTTCAAGAAACTGTTCTGTGACTATTGGCTCCTACTTGTAAATCCTCAAGCTACCGAAACTAAGTCTTTGTAGTAGATGTATGTGGCTCTTCTCTCTCTTTTCTCATCCTACTCTCTCCTCTGTTTTCCTCCATATCTCCACCTCACTTCTTCTTTATATGTTCATTGTTCTTGTTAGGGACAGGAATTATGCCCACTCTTTCTTACAAAAAAAAAAAAAAAAAATGCTTGGCTCACTCTGAGTTTAATCAGAAAATTCATGGAGATGGAAGACTGTGCTAAGTGCGCTAGTTAACTGAGATACAACACAACCCCCTTTTGCTGAAAGAAAAGATTCAAATGGATCATTCTGAACTATATTTCTTCTTCATTTGGCAGATCTCTTTGTGTGCATAATTCCTTTCTAGGATGGTGTGTAGTAAAGGTAATTTTGATAATCCTCCCTGCCTGGGGCCCCTGTGTGTATTAATTTTCCTACATTTCCCCCCTTCTTCCTAAAGGTAGGGTAGAACATTTGGATTCAGTCTGGTTTTAGTCTCTACAGCAGGTGCTAAGTCATGAGCCAACACTAGGCCTGGGATCTGAGCCCCTGTAGAGCCCCAGGCCTTGCTGAAGCAGCTACTCTTTTGGCAGGATCTTACCAACTCCCCCTTGGGATCTCTCCTGTCTCCTCTATGACTCTCAGAAGAGAAGGGTTAAAGTCAGCATGCAGGGAGTTCAGGAAGTGTGCAGGTTTGCGTGTGACCTCATTTTCTAGAGGGAGGTATGGGAGGACCAATGTGTCCCAGAAAGTAGGTGGTTATGTGAACGGCCCTGCCTGTGGTACAGAAGGCCAGCAGTTGACCTGTGAAACCTGGAACTTGGCCCCAGTTGTAAACAGAAATCTGAGAATTCAGAATCAGAGCCAACATCTGGAAGAGGGTCTCTAACAGTGACAGAACTACCAGATGCCAGAAGTCCTGACTGAAAGCTGCTACCTCTGGGGCTATCTGCAAAGAAAGGAAGAAAACAAACATCTGCAGTGTGTGCTGACCACCCATATGGACGATGGGCTGGGGGGCTTTATTAGCATTGTTGCAACTTAAAATGCAGGGGAAAGTACAGAGCTATGAGTTGTCAGGCCTGAATTCCATTTGTAGTGTCACAAGAGATTTTTATGTATGTCTCTAACAGATTGATTAACTCATTTCCATCATTCAACAAAAGGTTATTGAATATCTGCTTACTTTCAGGCTATGTTAAGTAATAGTATAAAATGACTAAAATTTAGTCAATGCTTTTGAGGAACTTGCTTTTGACATGATATATGTGGTTATATTATCTATTTCTATAAAATATGAGAACATGGGCCCAGCCTGTTTCCCAGGAAACTACCTATCAAAGGGGGTAGTTCCTTCACAGTGGGAAGGATTACTTATAACACTGTCATGTGGGCCGGCCTGAGTTAGGGCTGGAAAGTCTGTCTCACTAGCAGCCTTCTCCCTAAACGGGGAAGAAAGAAGTGGGAGGAAGTAAGAGACGGGAATGGAGAGGGAAAGGAATACAGGGTCACAGAGGACCTGCAAGAACCACAAAACACTCACAGTGGAATGGACTATCCTGCTGTGAAGGGGTAAGCAGGAAGGACAACGGACACCTGGGAGCCCAGGCCCATGTCCCAGGATTCCTACAGGCCTCCAAATCCCTGCTGAGAGGGAAGGTTGTGGAAGCAGTAACTTAGTTCTCCCTTATACCTCAGCCCACACATTTCCCTCACACACTGCATTTTCAAATCCTCAAAGGCAGACCATGGCTTATACATCTCATATAATAACTATATAGCATAATTATTATTACAGTTAATCTTTGCTACATGCTTCTTTTATTCCATGTACTGTGCTAAGCTCATCACATGTATTATTTACCTGAATATGTACCATGGTCAACAAATTTGGGACCTCATTACCTCCATTGTACCCATGAGTGAATGACCACTGACAGGTTAACAAATCCACACATTTCTACAAATTGGCAGGGACAGGATTTGAACCCAAGATTTGAAGAAAGCCTATGTTACATGAGCTCCCTAAACTTGGCACTGTGTCTCAATGTGCTGCGTATCTGGTCCTTTCCCTTCTCAGGGACTTCATTCTTAAAATCATCTCTTCTGTCCTGCCTCATCCTTTTCTCTCTTCCCATTGGACCATTCTCACCTGTATACACACACACCTGAATATCACGTAATTTAGTACAAATACCTCCTTTGGCCATGTGTTCTCTTCCGTGTATCTCTCCAAGAGTAACCCCAGTTTCTCTGGTTTTGTTTTCATGTTCCTGAAAATTAAATAAATGTCCCATTACATTTATTTCAGTTCTCAGCCATGTTTGAAGAACCTTAAAAAGTCCATAGGACCAAGGTTCTGTTAAGAAATTAAGTAGGACAGCGAATTCTGGATAGACACCAATAGCATCCACCCTACTCCCTCACCTTGAAAACAGACTGAATTTGAACCCCCTGACCAACCCCTGAAATTAGGAAATTACAGATGCTCCTCCCAGGCAGTCCTGGCTCCTTTTGATGTGATAAAGAGGCTCCAGGGACCTAAAGGAAGTGTCCCCTGAAATTCCTCTTTTATGTTCTAATGTACCCCTTCCCACTTCTTTTTTTATTTATTTATTTATTTTTTTATTTACTTATTCTGCTTTAGTTGTTACACAGCATGGGTCTGGATATCGCCTTCTATTTAACCATTGTGTTCTCTAGTCTAAGATAAAATATCAACATGTTTAAACAATCTGGAATATTGCTTTCATAGGAAAAAAACAAAAACAAAAACAAAAAACTTCGACCTGGTTTTGTTCCTGATATCTCATTTGAGGTCTTGGCTTTGTGGGTTCCTGTCTCTCTGTGAAGCTGCATCAGACCGCAGCTGATGAATGAATGAATGGTCTTGGGCTCTAGAATAGTCCAAGGCCCTTCCAGTCAGGAATGATGCATGTAGAAGTGTTCTGTCAGCCACAAAGTGATTTAGAAGCATGATGAGGTTGCTGTCCTCGTTAGCGGGTTCCTTGGGTAGTTGATAGTAAAGACCAGAGTTGACAAACTTTTGCTGTAAAAGGCCAGATCATAAATATTTTAGGCATTGCAGGCCACGTGGTCTCTGTCATAACTACTCAACTCTGCCATTCTGGCATGAAAGCAGCCATAGGCAATAAGTGAACAAATGAGCGTGTCTGTGTTCTAACATAGTTTTATTTATGAATATTAAAATTTAAACTTCTTAAAGAGTTCATGTGTCATGAACTCTTCTTTCATGTGTCTGAATTCTTTTAAAATGTTTTTCAACCATTTAAAAATGTAAAAACAATTCATAGCTCCCAAGCTATAGAAACACAGAAGACCGGATTTGTCCTATTGACCATAGTTTGTTGACCTCTGGTGTAAACTATAGCAGATTCATCTACCAAGATGGCTGGTGATCATGGAGCCCACTGAGGCTTTCTGAACAATAACAGAGTAACCACTCAGAAAAGTGTTCAACTTATACTGGCAGCATTAGAGACCCAGCCTCACACTTGGAAATTTAATTTTTTTTTTTAAAGTGGTCCTCATATGCCTTGTTCTTTTGACTTGAGTTTATTTCCCACTGGGGATATTGGCCCTTTTGCCTATGGACGAAAGTCAGGTCAATATGGGTCAGTTCTATGGGCTAGGAGAAGGGATGAAGGAGCCCAGGGTGGAGAATCTTAGAAAAATCACTTTCAACCATTCATCATCCCTCAACCTAGCTCTTTAGGTCAAGGTCTCACACTTAGGAGAAGCCCGTCTTTAGGATTGCAATTCCCAGCCCTGGTGGGAAGGACTGGAGAAGCAATCATTCAAATTCTGGTAGTCCCATCTGTTTTCCTGAGTCCTGTTCTTCCAGGGTCATCAGGACAAGAAGTCTTCATTGCTACAGATGTGGGGGCTGCTCACCCCAAAGAAAAGGTGAGGGAGAAGCAAGATTAGAACCCCAGAGACACAGAAACCGTAACTTTGAGTCTCCTCTTTTGGAGTTAACTTTTTCGTCAGAATATTACTTTTTATAGGTCCTCGCTATTATTATCTCCAGACGTTGAGTGTTCTGTGCTTCAAAATTGGGGCAATGGGCAGTTTTCTGTTTCAGATTCAATTCCTCCAGGAAGCTTTCCTTGATTGCGTCCCCTGAAGTGGAAAACACAAATTTCCCCTTCCTTGATCTCCAGGAGTGCTTCATCTGCACCTACTTAAGGCTCTTGAATATGTATTTTTCTATTATATTTATCTTCAGACCCGTATGCTCAAAAAGGCCAAGTCTCTGAATACTCCTTGAAAAGCTTTTATTTCTTATCATGGTGTCTTATGCAAAGTGGATTCTGAATAAGTAGTTACCAATCAAATAAAAGTGAAACACCCAATAAATGGACAAACTGTTTCATTTATAGCACAGCTGTCCAATGGAACATGGCTGTGATGGAAGTATCTATGTAGTCCACAATGGTAACCACTGTCCCAGGTAGCTACTGAGTACCTGAAATACGGCTGGTATGACTTAGGAACTGATCTTAAATTTTCTTTAATTTTTAACTCATTTTAATTTGAAGAACCACATATGACTCCAGGCTACCATACTGGACAGCACATGTCTGTGGGACAATAAACAGCTAGTTTAAAAATTGGCTTCCAAGTGTGGACTATTCATTTGGGCAGTAATCAGATTCTTGTGGGGTTCACATTCTGGGGAGCAGAATGTGGAGAAGATGGGAGACAGATAATAAGGGAGGAGGGGCAGAAACAAAAATTAAAGCAAGGTTGGGGGTGTTGAGAGAGACCGAAAGAGCAAGCTAAATATTAAGCAGGGTGGTCAGGGCAGGCGAGATCTAGGCTCAAGGCAGGCAGAAGTGAGTGTTCAGCAAAGAGATCTGTAGAAGTAAGAGGATTCTGTGCCAACCTGACCCCTCTGACACATTGTCACAAAGAAAATGAACCCAGAGGGTTTGGGGGCACTGAGGAAGGAGGACAGTTTTTGTTGGGTTTTGTTAACAAAGCTTTGATGGATGTTTCCAGAGCCTTATCTTGAGCCTTAAAACAAGGGCCAGGTGTGGAGGTGCTAAGCAACTTACTGAGACCCTATCTCTGAAAAAAAAATAATAATAATAATTACAAAATAGGACTGGGGTTGTGGCTCAGTGGCTGAGTGCCCCTGAGTTCAATCCCTGGCACGAGAAAGAGAAAGAAAGAGAGAGGGAGAGAGAGAGAGAGAGAGAGAGAGAGAGAGAGGGAGGGAGGGAGGGAGGGAGGGAGGGAGAGAGAGAGAGAGAGAGAGAGAGAGAGAGAGAGAAAGAAAGAAAGAAAGAAAGAAAGAAAGAAAGAAAGAAAGAAAGAAAGAAAGAAAGAAAGAAAGAAAGAAAGAGTAAAAAAAAAAAAAAGAAAAGAAAAAACAAGGGGGCAGGCAGGCTGACCCTGCTTTTACAGCAATAGGTTCCTGGAAACTATGCTGGAAAACACACAGCGAAAAATCAACCTTATTCTTCCAACTGCTTGGTCCCCTCTTCCTCGGTGCCAATGCCAAGCTCTTGCACAGCTGCATGCCAACTGGATTTGCTTGGAGCCTGTGGCAGTTGCAGAAATGGAGTCATAAAATGGTGATGGCTGGGAAGGGCAGTTAGAGAACAGACTGAACAGAACCAGCAGTGAACTGTGAGCCTGGAGGGAAACAGGGAGGCTTAGGAAAGGGCAAGCACGGAACAACCTGCATTTCCTGAGCATCCACCAGATCCAGCAGAACGACTCTCACTAAGTGGCCCCGAGCCAGCTAATCATGTGACTCTCAAAGCTGGGTAACCTGACGCCTGGGGTCCCCAGGTCCAGACAGCGAAGGAGCTGTGTGGTGGAAACAACAAAGCAAGTCTCCGGCAAGGAAAGCTTGCTGGACATGCAGGGTGTCACCAGGGTATGAGGTCCCAGAACAGCGGCCTGTGCTTCTCAGCAGCCCCTCTGAGGAAATCCTTTTCAACTGGATATAATAAAAGCTTTGTTCAAGGGCCAGTGGTAGAAGTCTATGAGATTTTTAGAAGCTCCTCTAGGTGTTTCAAAGAATCAACTTGGAGTTGCTTGGTATGCGTGAAAGAATCAGCAGGACATTATAACACATTTTAAAAGACACTGTTGAAAAGTATGTTAGCTCCAAGAGCCTGCTCTCTGGTTCTTCCTCAGGAGCAGAGTCTGTGCTCCAAGAGGACACCATCAGGAATGAGGTTAGGAATCAATGTCAAAGAGTGGTCCGGACCATATGAATGCCATTTGGCAAAACCAGAAGCCAAGGCAGATTGAGGACCTGCCCACATCTGCCATGGGATAGGCTGAGATTATTTTACTTCATTCTACCCAGACTTTAAGTGATCATGAAATCAATTTAATGGGTTGCAACCAAACCAGTTTTTCTGCTAATCGTTGTTGATGATTCATAATGGTCTGCTAACTCAGTGCCAGTATTTTCTTCACATAGGGAGGATGTAAGAGGATGCCTATCCTTAATGTCTACTCCTTGGTGTTGCTGCCTTCAGAAAGGCTTCCTTGACTACTCATTCAAATCATTCCCCCAAAACACACACACACACACACACACACACACACACCACTGTTTTATTGCTTTTACGGCACTTAAAATTAACTGAAATCTTGTATATTTTCTTTCTTCCTACCCATCCCTCTAAAATATCAGCTCTGTGAGCTTAGGGCCTGAACATTCATTGTTATCCGTCCCCCCATCCCAGTACCCAGAATAATACCTCCACCTAGTAGGTGCTCAATTAAAATTGCTTTGGGTGGGAGGGTCCAGCCCATGGCTTTAGCTGTTATTGCTCATTCATTGGCTGGTGGTCTATTTCCTGTTGTGCCCCCAGAATCTGACACCACCTTTTCCTGCCTGGCCTACAAGGATGTCAACACAGGCCATGTTTTAACACATCTGGGCTGACCTTCCTTGTTCAGTGTTTCTGTCTTGTTTCCTTGTTGGCCAGTAGCCACTGTGCTACCTGCCGACCCCAGGTAAGCTTCATTGAAGCTTAATTGCACTAATGACTTTCAAATGCATTTTCAAGTTTTAATCACATCTTAATGTAGATTTATGAATTTTTCACACAAGTATACATTCATGTAAACACAGTCACAATCAGGAACCCCCCCCTCCAAAAAAACACTTCATCATGCATTCTCTCTCTGCTCTAATCCTTGGCAACCACTAATCTGCTCTACATCACCAAAATATTGTTTCTTTGAGACTGGTACATAAATGAAATCAGACAGCACATGATCTATTGAGGCTTACTTCTTTTACCCAACATAACTCCTTGAGAATCATCCACACTGTTGTAGGTATCAATTGTTCATTCCTTTCTGTTGCTAAGTAGTATTCCATTGTGTGGATCTACCGCATTCTTTTTAGCCAATAATCCTTGAAATTTAGGTTGCTTCCACTTTTTGTGGATTCTGAATAGAGTTGCTATAAATTATCCTGTATAGCTTTTATGTGACTGTGTTTTCATTTCTCTAGAATAAATATCTAGGGCTGGATCATATGGTATTATTTTGCACTCCATTTAGCAATGTAAGAAAGTTCCAGTAGCTTCACATTCTTCCCAAAACTTATCGTGAGTTTGTTTGCTTTTTAAAAAACAAATTTCACTATAGTAGGTTTGCAGAGGTAGCTCACTGTGGTGCAGGGGGATATAATAAAAAAGGTTTAAAAATCAAATAACAAAAATGATAAAGTGAAATTATAATAAAATGAAAAAAAAGAGGTATTTTAAATAAATTGCATCCTAAAAAAATAATGACAAATACCATTGGCATATACACGTATGCTTATGTGCATGTAAGTTTATACAATCACGTACATAAATAGGGATTAATTCATAATACAAAATATACTTTATCCTATGGGTTGGGGCAAAAAGAAAAAAAAATTTAAGCCATTGTTCAAGAGAAGGAGACCCAAGGATTGGTATTTTCGCTTGCTTCTTAATAAATTAGCAGAAACCTGAAAACCTTGAATATGTTCAATACTGTGGCAGGAAGAAGAAACTGAGATTAGATCTAAAGGTACTGCTATACTTTAGGTCTAGAAAGTCCCCAAAAGTCCAATCTGTGGTGCTGTAGGAGGTGGTGGAACCTTTAGGAAGGGGGTCTTAATGGATGAAAGTCAGCTCATTGGGCATGTGACCTTGAAGGCAATGTTGAGACTCCAGCTCCCTCATCTCTTTTTCTTTGTTTCTCAATCACTGATACTGCAGTCCTTGGGTAAAGGCCCTGGTTCTCAGGGTCCCAACAGACCAGGCTCTATCACCCATCTCAATGTGCCAATCAAAGAGGTGAGTTATGGCGAAGGGCAGGAAAGGAACTTTATTCAGTGTGGTTGCTGAAAAGTGGGTTTAGTGACCAAAGATCTGTCTTCAAGGGGTTGAAAGAAACTTTGAGGTTTTATAGAAAAGAGGCACAAAGGTAAGGGTTGGTAAGAACTTTCATGGTTGGGAATTTGTATGCCTGGAAGAGCAGGCCATTTTGGTCAGGCTATGGTCTGATTGGTCTTTATCTCAGGATTGATTCTGCAAAGTTCTGGGATTTGGTTTCCACTGTGAGATGACTGTTCCTGCTTAAAGGGACAGCCTCAGTTCTATCATTGAGTAATTGCTCCTATTTAGGGGGAGAGTCTCATTATGAGGTGATCTTTGAGACTTTTGCTTTTTATTTTGATTGCATGTCATAAAGATGCTTATCAATTAGACCTGTTGTTCCTGGAATCCAAGGTAACTGCAGAAGAAAGTAGTTCCAAAAAAATAAAGAGGCAAACAGAATCAGAGAGGGACAAAATTGGCTAGGTCAGTGACTGGACACTCCTTTACCACCATGAGGCAGGTGAGCAACTTCCTCCACTATGCACTCCCATCATGATGTACTGCCTCACCACAGGCCCAAAAGTAACAGGCCAACCATGGACTGAATGTCCAAAATTAAGAGCCAAAACAAATCTTCCCTTCGTTAGGCTGATTTTTCTCATGTATTTTACCATAGTGATGGAGAGATGACTAACACATGTACCAATTTGAAATTGAATCCGGATAAAAGTGAAGATCCTATCCCATGCCACAAAGCATGCTCAATGAAACTCACTCTTTCATTACTCCTCTTTCATTACTCTTATTTCTATATGTACAATATCATTCAGTAACAAAATATTTTTCAGTGAATGCATCATTTAACAGAGGAGATATGTTGTAAATATGAATAAAACTATAAAAAGTATTGAAAATTGAGCACAGATGTCTTTTTTTCCTGGTTAAACACATTTTTTTAAAATTTAATGTGTGCTCTCTCTCCAAAAAGAGTGTGCTTCATGTAAAACAAAGAGGTCGTGTTGTGTGTTGGTGGAGAGGTAGGTGCACGGACCCTCATGCACAGCTGATAGGAGCATGGACCACTTTGGCAATCTGGAGGTTAATTTGAACTTGGCTGGTGTCATGGTTTTGCTCTCTCCCTCTGACCAGTGCCCAAGGGCTCCTAGAGAAGGAAATAAGGGTTCTGATTGGTCACATTAGTACACTCCTATCAGATGGACAGAGTTCTTACATCATTCCCCATTTCAGGAAAATGGATCAGTCCGTCGATATCTTTTGGCTCAGGCATGGCTTCCTGATCCAGACAGACTTTAGGATCTTAAAACAATGATGATTTTTTTAAAAAATAAGAAGAAGAATAGCTTGAGGAGGCTTTTCTCAGAATGGAGCACAGTTGTGAATCTTTCTGGCCCTTCACAATGTCAGCAACTCTCAGACTGCCTTGTGGAATGTGCTTTAGACAAAGAAGGTAAATCGCTTGTGAAACTCTTGGGGATCATAGATCTTAAAACCTGATGACTGCCAGTATATCCAAACACAGGCAGGTTGAGAAGAAGTAACCTCTGGTATGAAGACAATGGGCTTCAAAGTCAGTTCATCATTAGGGAAAATCGAGATGTAGATGTTTCTGAATAATTTTGACATAGTATCACCTTCCCCATAAGACCATTGTACAATAATGTGTTAAAGAGTTTATTTTAGCTGAGCAGATGGCACATGCCTGAGGCTGAAGCAAGAGGATCACAAGTTCAAAGCCAGCCTCAGCAACTTAGCAAGGCCCTAAGCAACTTAGTGAGACCCTGTCTCAAAATAAAATAAAAAGGGTTTGGAATACAGCTGTGATTAAGCATCTCTAGTTCATTTCCCAGTATAAAATTTTTTTTTTAATTTTTTAAGAGTTTAGCACAGTGAGTGATCCAAAAATCATAAGTGTTTAACATATTTTAATTCCATTTCTTCCTCTTGTACCTGGCACATATTGAGAAGTATTAAAGAAGATCTGTGCAGTCTTCTCTAAAGCATGTAAGTAAACAGCAAATAAAGGAACTACAAGCTAAGTTTAGTTTATTTTAGTTTATTTCATATTTTAGCTATACTTTGCCCATATCTAATTTAACTAGATTCTTTTTTCTTCTTGTTTTCAAGGCTCTCCCATCTTTTCTTCTTTAGGGGAGAGCTATTTTTTTCTCTCTTTCCACATAAACAATATGTAGATTATTTTCCTCCAGAGTTCCACCTCAAAAAGAATTGCTCTTGAATGTGTTTAAATATATGTATTTTTTTTTTTCCTTCTTTTCCTCCCTTTTCTGAGAAGGATAACTAAAAGACCAAAACTGAAGAGCAGGAGGTGAGAGTCACTGAGCCAAAATGAGGGAAAGCTGACAGCCAGTTAATTTCTGCAGCACTAGTGCAGAACACTAGACTGGCTTTGAGGTCATAGAAATGACCTTTGTGAGTTTCCAATGACCACACCTATCTTAGTGCAAAAGTGCAAAGCTGCCTTCACATCTCACTTGCATCCAGACTTACACTCTGTTGGATTGATTGGGTTGAATTCACCCCTGCTTGATAGTTTTACAAAAGCCTGATCCCATTTAGATTTTTGAAAGGAACTTTTCCTCCATGAAAATATCACTTTCACTTGTGTTGACTCTATATGACCATTTCCAAGAGCTTTTTGAAATACATCTGAAAAACAAGCATTCTCTAAAACCAGTTCATAGCCATCCCTCTTGGCTGCTAAAGTGAAGTTCCCAAGCCAAAGTATCAATGGCATCGAGTGTGATTTTTACTCCACTGCTCCTTTTCCTGTTTTCGCAGTAATAGGAGCTATAGTCTGGAAGAAATAAAGGCCTTTGGCAGTACACAGCCTACCACTGTGAGCATGGGGCAGCAAAGACCTGGAACCCCACTGTGTGGGGCCTGTATATCAGGTCATTTACCAAGTACAAAGACCCGCAGAAAAATATTCCACGTAGTATATTGCAGAACTCTCTCGTCCATTCTATTATATTGAATGTGAATTGCACTTATTAATTAAGGCACATGTACCTTAAAAGTGAATAAATGGAACACTCAGAGGAAGGATTAATGTGCTGCTGAGGGGAAAAAATGTGCCCTACATTTTTCAGAGGAAGTAGAAATATTGGGTCAGCATCTTAAAGTCTCAATCCATTCAATCTTTCAAAATTGCATATTAATTCTTATTTTGCTTGGTTGTTTGCCATTGAAATTTAACTCCTTATTTGGTTCTTATAAATTAAAAAATATAAAAATCAGGAATTTGGTAGAAATCTGGATGCTTAAAAACAACTGGGAAAAAAAAAGACAATGTAGAATGCCCTAATAAAATGTTTTTGGTGCAATTGTCCTCTCTGTCTTTCTCTCTCTCTCTCTACCTCTCTCTCTCCCTCTCTCCCACTTTTTGTTACTGGGGATTGAACTCAGGGACACTTGATCACTAAACCACATCCCCAGCCCTATTTTGTATTTTATTTAGAGACAGGGTTTCACTGAGCTGCTTAGCACCTTGCTTTTGCTGAGACTGACTTTGAACTCTCCATCCTCCTGCCTCAGCCTCCGGAGCTGCTGGGATTATGGGCATATACCACCACCCCCAGCTCTTTCTCTCTTTTTTTTTTTGGTCACATCAATTGGTGCTGATGCCATTACAAGGTTTAAGGAAGGCACTAAGGAACCACAAGAGGATCTTATGGTGAAATATTTTATTCAAGGATATATAGTAATAGTAAAAACAAATGGATGCATTAAACTATATTTGTTACAACACAAAATGAAATTTCATAAGATTATGAAAGTGACTTTTATTATTTTGGTAATAGTGTCCCATTATAGATAATCACAAATATAGTGTTTTAAAAATTTGGTATATCAAACTGTAAAAGCTATATATTCATGCTACATCCCCAGAGTCTATTTTGGTTACACCTAGGTGCCATATCTGCTGTGTATACACTAAAAGCATACAAAAATATGAAAAGGTTAAATAAGGAGTTGTTCTTGAGTTACACTCATCTACTAAAGTATACCTTTCTATCTCACAGTTGTGTCACAGCTGAAAACATACAAATTAATTTATCCTGCAATGCAACTATTTGATCTAATATAGATCTACTATGAAAATACTAAGGGTGTGGTAACATTTCACAGGTAAAGGCTAAGTTCTGGGACATGAAAGCTTTTAGATAATACACAAAACACACCTGAGACATCTTTTTATTTTGGAAAAAAAAATATTTCTTACATAGTCAAAGCTTTAATATATAAATGAGGCATTTAATAAACAATATACTGTAACTATTGTGATAACCTGAATTAGGTGTTCTGACTTTAATGGTGATCAGCAAATAACAGTCTAACGCTGGCTGAAATAAAATGAGGTTTTCTGATTAAGCCAGTAATCTGATTACCATAGCCTCCAAATTTGGTTATTTTTGTTCATTTTTGGTTTTATTTTCCTTCTTTTAACTAGATTATAAACAAACTAAATAAGGCAGGTAACCTCCAAGCACCCACCTTTCTCTCATGTAAGCACAGCTTTCCCTTTGCCAGAAGCATCTGGGGACAACTGAGCTCAATACATAAAAGCAGGTTATAGCACATCTGGACCTGGTTGATAATAAGGCATCCAGATCGGTGCATGAATATTTTTGCTATTACACATCTCTCAAAATAAATAGGCTGCAGGAACCCAAAGTTATTGTCTCAGCCTTTCTGGGGCATAACTTTTGGAATAGTCAGTGCCTAAAAACTTAAGTGTATGGGGTAAGCCTAATTTCTTTAATTGGCTTTAATGCCTTTAAAAATACTGGCACAACTTTTCATCTTCAAGAAGTATAATTATGAAATTTTAAAATAAAAGTTCATATTAATACAATATTCCAAACTACAAAATAGATCTGCTATAGCATAGATTAAAAAAAAAAAAAAATCTGCCAAAAAGAATGCTGGCACACCAAACATCTTTTTCATCTTTTTTTTTCTAAATGTTCATACTTCAAATTTTGTGTTTCAGTTAAATTAATTTGGAATGGGTGGGGAAATGCTTAGCCATCTTTCTTCCTTTTCTTTCTCTCTGTCTTCTGACCACCCACATATTCAACCATCTACACTCCTTCCTTTGTCATTTTGATTTAAAAATTCTAAAAAAAATGCTTAATAAAATAGAGCAAACAGTAAGCTCTTAGGATTCTGTAAAATTTGTTTTGGAAGTTCAATTGCAATGAAAATAAAAATGTGAAGCTCCCTGTGTACTTTTGTACTCTTTCCATCCCTTTTTAAGGGTTTTCAGGTTATTTTCATAACCCATACATTTTGTTCAAGTTTCCTTCTTTTTCAGTTCCCAAAGCAATTTCTCCCTGGGTTGTTTTTCCAAATAACACAACTGATGTGATCAGCTCCTCTGTCTTAGAGTGCCCCTCTCAAAACAGCCTCCCAAGAGGCCGATCCTGATACTGATATTTTAAAAAAACAAACATAAATCCTAAACTGCTTAATCACTTAAAAGAGAAACTAATCAGTTGTAATGGGAGTTTTCCCCTTGTATCTAAGAAAGAGAACATCCAGATAATTCATGGTATTTTTCACTCTCTTTCCAGCAGAGAAACGTTAGATTGTCTCACTTTCCACAGATAAGGGTCAGATTTCTAGTAGCTTCAACTGGAACTCAATAATCAGAAAAGACTTTAAATTAAATTAAAATTTAAGCATGCCAAGAGTTTGGAATTTCAACATATTAACTGCATCAGTTTCAAAAGGAGAAACTCTTATGAATACAATTTTAATAAAAAGTTTACACATCTTACTGACCTAATTTTGAGATGTGACCATTGTCCAAAACTTGGATTAGAAAAGAAATCTTGCTTTGACTTGGTTTTCATGTCAAAAAAAATAGGTGGTTGATTTAATCAGGTTTATTTAATGTACTGAAACAACAACTTGTTGAACTGTACTTTTTGATTGCAATTATATGGGACACATTATTTGACCTTTTCATAATCAAAATAATTAATATTAACATGCTGCTTGTGAATGATTATGTAACATATGTGTGTATATATATGTACATATATATGCTAAATACTATTTGGCGGCATTTTTTTTAGCTTATACGACTTGCTGACATCAATACATTACAATCATATAATTGAAGTTTAGCTGGAATGACGAATATTAATTTTTTTCTCATAATCCAAATACTGTACCTTGGCAACCAAGAGAGAGGTACAACTTCAGCTTGGAATTTTGCAGTTAAATAATTTACACTTTAAATCTCATGATAAATCTCTGAAACGCAATACAAAAATTAATTTCTTTTTAAGCAATGGACTTTATGTTTCATCCTAAAGTAGGGAAGCACATCAATAAAGCAAAAGTTAAATCTACCTAGAGGTACTACAGACCATCTAAGCTATTTTGAAAAAGGTAATAAGAGAATTTCTGGTCTTTATATTTTCCCTTATCACCCTCAGTTATATACCTTACATTGAAATTACTTGCCTTTGCATCTTCAATATATCCTGAAATTTTGCTTAGTACAGTTTTCTATGAAAATGATTTCTGTACATAGAGACTCAATCTTGATCCACTAAAAAGACACAATTGCGGAAATACTTCACTAGATAGTTGTGTGTGTGTGTGTGTGTGTGTGTGTGTGTGTGTGTGTGTGTGTACTTGTTAACTCCAAAGAATACTCCTTTAAGAAATTATTATTACCATGACCCAGTATATATAAAAAAAATTTCTTGGGCCCTGTGACTCTATAATTCAAAAAATATTTCCCCAAGCTCCTGCGCCTCAGAAGGAGCTACTCAGTGTGGAACTCTTCCCACCTGCAGGATCCTTGGTTTATACACATCTTAGGGCATAAGATGGCACCAAAGGGGAGCTAGGGGGAAAACAAACAAACAAATACACACTAAATTTCCCTCCCCATCCCCCGCAAGACTTCAATTTCAGCTTGCTTTCTGGCTTCTCACTGGGCAGCTTCCTCAGCTTGCAGCTTTTGGACCGTACTATCCAGGAGCTCCATGGACTCTCTGAGGGCGACGTGAATTTTAAAGGACTTGGGTTTAATGGTCAGGCCATAACTGAAGCTCATTTTCGAGGGCTCGGTTTGGTCGGCCTTGAAATCGCACTGGTGAGCTAGGATGGAGATGAAGAGAAACAGCAGCATCTTAGACAGCTCTTCGCCGATGCAACGCCGTTTGCCCACTGAAAAAATCATCACGCTGCTGGCCAGCTCCTTGTTAATGAAGCCGTCTTTGTCCAAGAATCGGGCTGGATCAAAGTCCTCCGGGTTAGGCCACTTCGCCGGGTCATGATTCACAGACCACTGGTTTACAAAAATCACCGTGTTCTTAGGGATGTAGTAACCCAAAACGAAAGTGTTGGCAGTGGTGGCATGCGGAATGGTGACAGGCAGGAAGCTGGAGAATCGCATGGTTTCGTAGAGAAAAGCCATAACGTAGGGCAAGTTAGGCTGGTCACCCATACAGGGTAGGCGGTTCCTCCCCACCACCTGATCCAGTTCGGCCTGCACACGAGCCTGCACGTCAGGATACCTATTCCGTGTTTAATTCAAAAGCAGAAAATAAAGTGAGCAAAATTAATTATTCTTTCATTTAGAAGTACGTTGCAATTTAGTTTAATCCCACTGTCTTTAAATAGGCTTAGTCAATAACTGAATTAATACTTCTGGGGAAAAAAATCTAAAACAGGTTGCTGATTTCTCTTTAAATTACGAAATAAAATTTAACAATTATATTTTCTGTAATAAACCCTATATAACTAAAGCTCTCTCCCATCATAAGTCAAAAAATTCTTCAATTTCCTTATCTTGAAAATGCACAATAATGGTCAAGCTGACTTCTCCATTAGACACTATAGGCACAGTGCCCAGAGCTCACAATACTTTGGAGGGGCCCACAAAAATGTTTTCATGTCTCTTAAAATCTTCAGACCTAAAAAATAAACTTTTCAGTAGAAAAAAAAAGTCTTAAAAATAATTTTAATGTGTTCAGCTTTATATAAATATAATTTTAAAACTTTTTATAGAGTAAGTAGCCTACAAAGACAAAAGTATCCAGGACTCACAAAAGTGATAAAGCAGCTCTAAAAGTCGCTCCCTTTTCTTCCCCTCATTTCCCTGGATAATTCCTTGTTCTGAATTCATAAAATAGTTTTGGTATCCTGATTGAAAAGGTTGTAAATTTTCTAAACCTAGAAGCAAATTCCCAATGTTTGTAAGTAAAATTGTGGTACAAATAGTAGTACTTATGCACTGCTATTAATATAAAGTGGTACAATTATTTTAGAAAATAAAATCTTAGTACAAAACCAGCTTCACGAGGTAACCCCTCCCCCCTCACTTAAAACCCAATAATCTATACTAATAATGTATTTTCAGAAAATAATTTTAAAGGTACAATAACATCATCAAAACAATAGCCAAAGTTGAAAATGCAATCAAAGTCAATGATTCATGTTAAAGCTCAGGAAATGATCACACACACATATATATATACATATATACACACACTCACACGCACACACATATATATATTTATATATATACATACATATCCATCATTATGGCAACTTATTATGTAGCTATAAAAATTACTAAATAAACATTTAAAGTTGGGAAATGCCATCTAAAATAAGAAGTCAAAAAACACATAACCTGGGCTGGGGATATAGCTCAGTTGGTAGAGTGCTTGCTTGCTAAGCACAAGGCCCTGGGTTCAATCCCCAGCACCACAAAAAAAAAAAAAAAAAATTCAAAATACATAACCTTTGTCGTAATTCTGAAAAAAATATTAAGCATGTATGGGATGAAATTATGGGAAGTTTAAAAAAAAACTCTTCAACATCATGATGCAGAGTTCTGCCAACTTTTTTCATAAAGGGTCAGATAGAAATGTTTTAGACATTGTGGACCAAATCTTCCCTGTTGCAACTATTGAGTTTTGCCTGGATACAGCTGTTTCAAAAAACATACACAAAAACAGGTATTGTAACTTGCCAGCCCCTGTCATACTGTCTTTTTATGAAAAAGAAGCAAAAGAAAAAAAAACATTTATAATCTTTCTTGAGTTGAAAGTAATCCCGATTGTTTTTATTACCTTTTTGCTGCCCAGTTGGAGTACATGAGTACAAAAAACGAAAACCTATTCCAAATGACAACATGCTTCTCTGGGGATGTGTAGGATCTACTGCTCTCACTCTGGGGTGATCTTTTTCCTGGTCTCTGGTTAACTTTTCTTTATTCTATTTCTGACTCCCCCACCTCTCAATATGTGTTTCTATGATCTTAACACTGAAATGCTATTTTAGGTAGACAAAAAATTTAATTTGTGAAGGTACCTCTGCAATATCTAAGGAAATACAGGATGAGGTGAATTCCAAGAAGAAAAGAAGCCATCTCTGCCTTCCAAATTCAGGGAGTGCCAGCATGGATATCTGGTCTCTCAGGTAAGAGTGACACTTACCTTTGGGATTGGGTTTCTAGATAAAATAGAGGCTGCCCAGTTAAATCTGAATCTCAGGGGAACTCATCTTTGAGAGTATTTTAAGTACATTCCCTGTAGAGTTTATCTGCAGTCTGGCAACCTGATATTGGAGGCCTGTTTTATCCCAGCGTGTAGGAGGAGCGGGTTCAGGTCACCCTTCCCAAGGTGGGCATTGGGTGCCAGTCAACCGAGCCTCCTACTGAGCGGCCAGCAAGGCCCACAGGCTCCTCCTGGATACCTAGCTCCTTCCCAGCTGTTATTTGCACTTGGCAAAAGTGACTGCTGAGCTTTGTCCTGACATTTGCTCTCATTCCTAGCGCGGCATTTATGAACCCAGCACTGCCGGTTGATTTTTGGCCGCCTCTGGAAAGTTTCTGCATGGGTTAGCTCAGGCAGGCTGACCTCCACAGTCTTCCTTTGTCTGGGAACAAAGCCCTGACAGGCAGCTCACTTTTAGTGCCAGACTGGGCAGCCTCCGAGCCAGGCCGATTATGCTGCTGTGTTTATTTAACTTACTTGCTGCATTTCCCTTTCTTCTGGAACCGTTCCAATGTTGCCTTTATTGCACCAGGGAGAGAGATATTTGGGCTGATCTGTAAGCATTGTAGAAATCTTGGATTTGCGGGATCTAATAAATTTGTCCCCACTCGCAAGCGAGCGTAAAGGAGGGAAGAGACAAGATCCGAGATACTTAGAGATCACTGCAGCTCTAGGTGGAGTGAGCGCGCGCTAGTCAAAGCCAGCGCTATGCATTTCTCGGCGTCGCTTTAGAGACGCAGTCTGTTTTGAGAAAGGGAGGGGACCTGGAGAGAAATCTTAAACTTTATGCGATGCTTGTGACCTCAGCATATTGTAACCCACACCGTCTTCTTCAGGGGAGGAAAGAAAAGCCCAACCCAGGTCTCCTGGAGAATTTACCTAGTGAAGAGGATGAGCAGCCACAGTAACGCGGTGGAGAGGGTGTCCTGGCTGGCGCCAAAGATGTCCGTGACAGTGGCCGGCAATTTTTCCAAGTCTAGCCGCGCGAGACGGTCTCCTGAGTCCTCAGGTGCCTTCTTTTCTGCGGACAGGATGAAGGCGTCCATCATGTCGCGAGGAGTGGAACCAGGCCGAAGACGTTCGCGGTGTCTCCGGAACTTATCCAGGACAAAGTTGCTGAAGTTGCGGTTGAGCTGCTCGAACTCGCGGAAGGTGGTGCGCAGCGGGTTAGGAAAGAGCTGCAGCCAGGGCATCACGTCCACCAAGCTGCCCGCACCCACCGTGCGCCCGAACTCCTCGTTGTGGCTGAGCAGCTCGAGGAACTCGGCATCATCGTGACTGTAGCGGCAGCCGAAGCACACGGCGCTCATGACGTTAGCCACTGCCACGATGATGGGCTGCGTGGGGTCGAGGAAGGTGCCTCCAGCGCTGCCGCGCACCAGTAGTGCCACCAACTCGCGTGCCTCGCCCAGCACGTGGCCCTCCAGGATGAGTCTGCTGCGCGGCTGGCGCGTGGAAAAGGCGCGCATTATGCTATACGCCGCGCGCCGCTGAGCCTTCCACTGCTCTGAGTAACGGCCGAAAGCCAAGCTGCCGCCGCCCGACACCACGCGGAAGGACGCAAAGGAGGGCCGGTCAGCAAAGGTGGCACCCTGCTGCACCAGGGCCTGGTGGATGGCGCTTTCGCCATTCAGCACCACCACCGGACAGCTGCCCAAGCGGATCTGGAAGACGTTGCCATAGCGCTGCGCTAGGCGCGCGAACGACAGGTGCGACGCCCGGCCCACTGCAGCCGCGTTTCCGATCAGTGGCCACGGGAATGGACCCGGGGGCGAGGACCAGGGCTGCCGCCGCCTCTGCCTCAACAGCCACTGACCCACGTGAACCGCGGCCAGCACGGAGAGGAGCAGCAGGAGCGTAGACTGCTGGACTGACAGCGCGCTTAGCTGCCGCGGGTCGTCCGGGCTGAGGCCCGTGGCCATGCTGAGGACAGAAAAGCAAAGGAGTGATACCCAAGTGTGGAGGGAAAGAAGAGGGCTCCCACGCTCCTTCCCCAGCTGTCCAACCCTTGGGTGAAGTGGAGGCATGCATAGGTCGGGACAGGGCTGGCTCTCTGAAGAAGTGGCGGAAGACACCTCTTCCCACACACCAAGCTCTGATAGGGAAAGAAAGGGGCGTGTTTCTCTCTCTTTCTCTGGATCCAGCACTAGCCTCTGCACCCCCAGTCACGTAACGGTTCCTATAATTCGGGAGAACACTGCAGGTATCCTGGCGATGACTCTTGCTTTCCTTTAAACTGCCTACCACCCCATCCCCGACCTGCAAGAACCCATCTGAGGAGGCCACTGGAAGGCGGCTCAGCGGACAGACTGACCTGCGGGGAGGTGCGGTTTCCAGCGGCGCGGGACGACCGGCTCCAAAAAGGGGCTGAGGGCAAGACGTCAACCCGAGAGTCGACAGGAACCTGAACGCCCTCCTTGGTCACCTCTTGCCCTCTCTGGGAGCTTTAGCACTCACTCTGGAGTCTCTTGGTGTCGTCAGAACCAAGAGCCCTTGGACTGGGATGGGACAGGAAAAGGTACCTCCTTTGCGGAGCCCTGCCGCACCTGGGGCTCTGGGAAAGTCAGGGTTTTCTCAGAGCGTTGGAATGGAGCAGGAGATTGATGAGTGGAGTCAGTTCCCAGCCCTCATGCCCCCCGGGAGGCTCTCACAGCTGGTGTCGCAGAGGTGTTTGCACACACTCCAAAGACTACACGCGCCATCCCGCTTCTCTGGGTTTTAAGCGCAGTAGAGCGAGGAGGAAGCGGGACCTGGCGGGGCGGGGCTTGTGGGGGCGGGGCTGGCGGCTAGGGTCTCCACTGCTGGACTCGGGTCTGCGCGCATGGGTGGTCCAGCAAGGCGTCTGCGCGGCGCGCTCCGACGGCCGTGGAGCAGTAGCTCGAGGCTTTACTGGGCGCGGCAGTGTAAACTTTTCGTTTGTGTGCTAACGCCTCTTAATCACGGTGAACCCCCAGCCGAAGGCTCACGGTTTCCCCCAGACCCGCACTGGGGGCAGAAAGCTCTTAGCACAAGCAATAGCCCGAGAGCGAGACCTCTTTTTCCTCTCGGTGACTTGGACTTGGTTCCCCGAGAGACAACCGCTCACGATCCTTGAGCATCCGAGCCAGGAAAGGAAACCTGTCGGTTTGGGAAGGAGGAAAGCTCGGGTTGTAGTGGCGGTTTGTCTTATTTTATTTATCCTACTTTTTCGCAAACTGATTGACCCCTCATTTGTGGTACTTTGACGCACAAAGTTCTCTTTTCGCCTCTTGCAAGATCAGAAACCCTCAGAAGCCGCGCTCCTTCTAGGGCACACAAAAGCCGGCACTCAGACGGGCACTAAGGCTCTGAGATTCCCTTGCAGAAAAGACGACAGGTGGCGCCGCCCGCTGGAGCGCACGGGGCGGACTTGGCAGCTCCAAGGTCGTTGGTGCAGGCCAGGAGCCAAGCTGGGGCGAGCAAGGGGGGCGGGAAGGAGAGGATAGGCCCGGCGCACCGAAGATTCTTGGAGCTAGGGAGCCGAACTGGGGAGATGAGTGGGAGGAGGGGGAGGAGGGGGCGACTTTGTTGGGTTGAAAAGTTTCTTCTGCTGTCGCCTCCCCCTTGCGTGCGGAGCTGTGCCTTGCGTGCGCAGCTTCTGGGAAGTCATATCCCTGGGCGCTCCTCGAGGCCGCCCCTCCCGCGCTTCTCACGGCACCTGACACGCCGAGGCGGCGGCCAAGGGCGGGGTGCCTGCCGCCACCACCCTCGGCGGCTCACGCACTACCGCGCCCGCGGTGACAGCCAGGAGGACGCTTGGGCCACCACTAGCAGGCCGGGCCTCAATGCGACCCTGGGGCACTCGCGGCTCGGTCCCTTTTCCCCGCGCGCTTGCACTCGCAGTGGGGATGCTTCCTTCTGGCTGGTGCGTAGGACCGTATTTTCAACCACGTTGAAAGAGCAAAGTCTCCACTAGACTGGGGGAAAGGCCAGCCTAGGGCAAGAGGTAGGAAGTATCTAGTTAATAAGATGGGAATTGTACCTCTTAGCCTCCGATATCACCAAGGGTAAAGATAAAAGTTGCACGTTTGCCACCAGACAACCCTAAGCTTTAAGCTCTTCCCGCGCTTCAAATCTTGTGCTATTATTACCTCGTTTGCAGATAAGGAAACTGGGGTTCAAATAGTTTATCTAAGTCACACAGCTGTCAAGAGACTGAGACAGGATCTGAACCTACAAAATCCCACTCCAAATTCCTCATACAGATTTACACGGAAGAAAATCACAGATGCCTTCTTTCTTGCCTGCATTAAAAAAAAAAAAAAAAACCTGGAAGAACTTAATTGTTCTTATAATTGAGGATTCTGGGTATCACAAAGAAGAAATAGTATGCGCACATTTTGCAATTAAACTGGTTATGAGGGAGGCCTGGGGATAATACCTCATAGCAGTCCTTCCAATAACTGTTTACATTATAAAAAACAAAGAGGTGTTTCTAACAGCCTAACTCTTGAAAGATTGAAACAAAAAATAAAATAGCTAATCTACTTTAAAAAGGCATTTTTGTAAAAGTCTTCATTTGGTAACTTTTGAAAGTTCCTCTAGGAGTATTTCACACACAATGATGGAGTATTCAGCTCAAAACCGAAGTTGGTTTGGGGCAACAGCATTGGTTTAATAATAAACATTCATTTACCAGAGCTGCTTTGGTTATAAATAATAAGCATTGGTTTACCAGAGCTGTTGGTCTACATATTTGTCTTTGTCCATTTTATGTTGCTGTAACAAAATACTTGAGACAAGATAATTTATAGAGAAAAGACCATTATTTTGGCTCCACAGTTCTGGAAGCTGAAAAGTCCAAGAGAATAGTGCCAGCATCTGCTCAGCTTGTGGAGAGGGGCCAGAACTACCCCCAAGTCCCTGAGGGAAACAGAAGGGAAATGGTCACCTGAGGGAAAGGGAGAACATAAGGGGCAGCAACCTTTTCAGTCCCCGCTGGAGCAGCACTCACTGGAGAAAGGCACTAATACATTCAAGAGGACTCTGCTCCCATGATCCAAATACCTCCCACAAGACCCCACCTCCAACACTGTGCACTGAGGAACTTTTGGAGAACACTCTTGAAGCATAGCAAGAGTGTGAAGAGAGTTTCATGACAGCCTTACAGTGTCCAGCTTTAGCAAGACCCTCGCCTAAGTACTCAAGATTCTACTAAGAACATCCATCTCTTACGAGGCTTTAATAGATGGGAATTATCAATGAGCTAATGGCAATTCTGAGCTGTCAGCATTCCTGAAAACTTTAATCACAGTATCTTTATTAGAATCATAGCAAATGGAAGTTGCCTTTAAACCAAGTAAATTTCTATTTTAAAAGCAGAAAATGAATCCGTTCCTATGACCTTTTGCTTAACTCCTCAATAATGCCCTATAGATTTTAGATCAACTAGATGCATGCCATCCTGGCACGGCAAATAGTTAGGAATGTCCTCCTCGGACTCAGCTCTTGTTCTAGGACATGCTTCAAAAAGCAGAAAAACCTGTCATGCAAATGCTGTCAGAAAGATAGGCCCTTATCAAAGACGGCCAACCAACAAGGCTGGCCTTGGTCATCTTCAGGTTAAAGGCTTTATGGTGTGTACCTCACTGTAGCACCCGCTTGTAACAGATGAAGACTTGGGTAAATCCAATGCAGCCTGTGTGTACCCCAGTCCAGCTCAAGATGAGGCACCCCCTGAAGGAAGAGTCCACTTCCGGCTTTTTAATGGTCACAACTTCTCAACCAGAGCAGGAATCCCAGGCCCACAAGGTCTCTTTTCAATCCCCATTGCAATATGTGGGGATTCCTCCCTTCCAAATCTCAAACTTGATTGTTTGCCATTAAATAACTTTCAAAAAGAACAGTTAAGCTAGAGGATACTTTAAAGTAGAGGTTTTAAATGCCTTATGTTGTGTTGATTCCAGGGAACAGTTTAAGCTTGTTTAAGCGGGACAGGAATGTACCCGCTCATGTGGCAGAGGATAACTGTGGTACTCACAGGATGGGAGGATCCAGGCAGGCTGCTCTGCCCCTTCTGCTCCCGTTGGTTGGTCTTCACTTGGGCTTTATTCTACTGTCTTCCAAGTGCTGGGGAAGCTGGCCACGGGCAGCCTTCAGTAACAACCCCAAGGTCCGAGAAGGGCTCTGGTGGGTGAAGCTTGCATTGGGTTCCACCCTATGGTGAAGAGTTTGTTCTGATATCAGAAAGAGAGATGGTGAAACTGGTGACAAGCCAGGGAGCCCCACAGTCCACTCCGGGTATGCACTGATGCCCGTGGCTCTCTTTGTCTTTGCTATGACTATTATTATTTTAAAACAGAAGATAGATGCATTACCCCCCGAGCCAACAGTCAAGAAAGTTCTGCCCTCTGCTACCAGGATGGAAGCCAGCTTTCTGCGGGGCCCTCCTCTCTAGCACAACCCATCCCCCTCCAGACATGCAAACACATGTCCTGAGCGAAGAGTAGAGTGGAAGCAACCATCTCTGGCAGGCCTTGGACTTTGGGGTGGGCAGGAATCAGTAACCAGACACTGACCAATAAGCAGGAGGAAGAGGAATGAGGAGACCCCCATAGTGTCCAAGATGACTGGGGATATGGCAGACAGAGAGGCCACAGGACATTGTGCAGGAAATTGAGAGGATTTTAAAAGTTGGTACACACTCTGTGCACACTTGAATTGTGTCTGCTTTCTCCCTTCTGGAAGACACAGGCTTGAGAACCACAGAGCTTAAAAAAATTAGACTAATCTCAGACGCTTTCGTTCGTAAAATGCACCACCATTTTATGCACTAAGATAAGGGCTGAGCGGGGAAGCTCCCAATTGTAATTGTGCTGTCAATTGTTAAAACATGGAGATTTCAGAGATGTTAAAACATAAAGTTTTAAAGTGTGTTTTAGAGTTGATGGAGCATTTTACACGCTAATGAGGGTCTTCCTAATTCACCATCTTTGAATTTTTTTAAATATTTTATTTTAGATGTAGGTGGATACAATACCTTTATTTATTTTTTTTTAATGTGGAGCTGAGTATCAAACTCACCTGATGGCCCATCTACATTTTCTCTGCAGTCTGACATTAACCAAAGCTACACAGTGGTATTATGTTATTCTAGTTTCCCATCAAAATGCTTCCCTGAGTATTCAGAGGTAAAGGGGAATCAACATCTGTGGGTTACTTTTAAATGACTCAAGAGAAAAGAATGAAAGAGAGAGAGAGAAAGGGAGGGAGAGAGAGAAGGAAGGAAGGAAGGAAAAGAAAAGCAAAGGATGAGGAAAGAAGAGAGAGACAGCATAACACAACCATGGCAAAATGTGAAGTGGTAATCTGAGTAAATGAGAGTTCTTTGCAATAATTTTGTAACTCTCCTTAAGTAGGCAATGTTAACAAAATTGCTCTTGTGCTGTCCTGGAGTAGATATGTAGTTGAGTGTCCTCCACTAGCACCTTGCTCTGTCCCAGAGTCCAGGACTAAGGAGGTGTACGCTCAGCTGCAGCTGCCCCTGCAGCCACCCCCCTAACCGTCCTTCCTGGCCTTGCTCTTCAAATCGTTGAAGTGTAGCTGTGTCTTTTAAACTTCTTTCAATATCTTTTGAAAGTAGACTATAAGCAGTGTCCTGCCCTTGTTCTATCCCTGTTTTAAGGACATTGTCCACTCCAGGTTTCATGTGCCTCATATATGTAGGGAATGTATACCACAATTTCTTTATCCATTCACCTATTGAAGGGCATCTAGGTTGGTTCCACAATCTGGCTATTGTGAATTGAGCAGCTATGAACATTGATGTGGCTGTATCTCTGTAGTATGCTGATTTTAAGTCCTTTGGGTATAAACTGAGGAGTGGGATAGCTGGGTCAAATGGTGGTTCCATTCCAGATTTTCTAAGGAATCTCCACACTGCTTTCCAGAGTGGCTGCACCAATTTGCAGCCCCACCAGCAATGTATGAGTGTGCCTTCCCCACATCCTCGCCAACACCTATTGTTGCTTGTATTCTTGATAACAGACATTCTAATTGGGGTGAGATGAAATCTTAGGGTAGTTTTGATTTGTATTTCTCTTACTACTAGGGATGTTGAACATTTTTCGTGTATCTGTTGATTGCTTATATATCTTATGTGAAGTGTCTGCTCATTTCCTTAGCCCGTTTATTGATTGGGTTATTTGTATTCTTCGTGTGAAGTTTTTGAGGTTTTTTTAAGTTCTGGAGATTAGTGCCCTATCTGAAGTGCATGTGGCAAAGATTTTCTGCCACTCTGTAGGCTCTCTCTTCACTTTGTTGATCGTTTTCTTTGCTAAGAAAAAGCTTTTTAGTTTGAATCTATCCCATTTATTGACTCCTGCTTTTATTTCTTGTGCTTTGGGGGTCATGTTAAGGAAGTCTGTTCCTAAGCTGAAATTATGAAGATTTGGACCTACTTTTCCTTCTATTAGGTGCAGGGTCTGTGGTCTAATTCCTAGGTCCTTGATCCATTTTGATTTGAGTTTTGTTCAGGGTGAGAGACAGGGGTTTAATTTCACTTTGCTGCATATGGATTTCCAGTCTTCCCAGCACCATTTGTTGAAGAGGCTATCTTTTCTTTTCTCCATTGTATGTTTTTGGCACCTTTGTCTAGTATGAGATAACTGTACTTATGTGGGTTTGTCTCTGTGTCCTCCATTCTGTAACATTGGTCTATATACACAATGGAATAGTATTCAGCCATAAAGAATAATAAAATTATGGCATTTGCAGGTAAATGGATGGAGTTGGAGAATATCATGCTAAGTGAAACAAGCAATCCCAAAAAACCAAAGGCCGAATGTTTTCTCTGATAAGTGGATGCTGATACATAACGGGGGTGGGGGTAAGGGAAGAATGGAGGAAGGATGGATTGTGAAGAGGGAAATAAGGGGTGGGGAGGAAGCAGGGGAAATGAAAGATAGTGGAATGAGATGGACCCTATGTACATGTATGATTACACAAACGATGTGACTACTTCGTGTCCAACCAGAGAAATGAAAAGCTGTACCCCGTTTGTGTACAATGAGTCAAAAAATAATTTTAAAATATAGAAATAATTTTAAAATAAATAAATGTAGCAAATGGTGCGATGCTGTGGTTACTTTCCCCCGTGCCCTCCACCCACCATCACCCCCACTTCGCCCTTTTCCCTGGGTTTCCGTCCTTCTGTACCTGTTTTCTTCCCCTTGCTCTCCTTCACTCTTCTCTCTTACTTTCCCTTTCCCTGGGTCCATTCCCATCTTCTTTGCTGGCATTCTCTTTGCGACCATCCTCTTCTCAAGCAGCACCCTTTCTGTTCTTCATCTCCCTTTTCTCTACTTTCCCTTACTAGCCTTTTCTCTCTCACAAAAAAAGAGTGGGATCAGAGGAGAAAGGGAGCCAGTAGTGAAGGAAATGAGAGGGGTCCGAGAGACAGAGCAACTAAGAAAAAGAAAAGAGAGGGGCATGGCAGACACCCCAATAGTCATAGCCCCCCTGGAGGCTGAGGCTGAGGATCCAAGTTCGAGGCCAGCTCAGCAGTTTGGTGAAATCCTGTCTCAAAATTTTAAAAAATAAAATAAATAAAAAGGGCTGGTGACATAACTCATTGGTAGAGCATTTGCCTAGCATGTGTGAGTCCCTGGGCTCCATCCCCAGCATCCTGCCACCCACCCACACACCCACCTCTGAAAAGGAGCAAAATGTCAAATCTGGGGCTAAACAACAACCTTAGTGGTCATTTTGTCTAGTGTGTCAGCCAATACGTGAGTCCTGCTTAATATTTGTGAGGTGACTCTTTCACCGACTCAGTGCAGCATGGATCCCCTAGAAAGAGAAAGGGTGCCACAGTCTGTGGTGGCCTTTGCACATTTGCTCTCTGGGTTTCTACCATCACTATCTAGTTCCAACATTTGCTCTTCTCACAGCAGAACCAGAAGCCTGCTGTCCACGACTTTGGTTAGCAGACAAAATCTTTACTTTCCTGCTGTCCACGACTTTGGTTAGCAGACAAAATCTTTACTTTCCTAATTCCACACAAAAAAATCTTTAGGCAAACAGAGAATTTTTTTTTTTCATTTTCTGAAATTAAAAATTCACCAGGTTATTGAGAAAATACATATTGCAACAAGTAAAGTTCTCCCTCCACTGAGAGAGAGAGAGAGAGAGAGAGAGAGAGAGAGAGAGAGAGAGAGAGAAGCACTTGGATCCAGGTAAATCACAACATCTAGCCCTGGGCTGTTGACTGGTACAGTTTCCAGGTTTCAGATGGTTTCTTAGTGGAAGATCCAGATTCCAGTCTCCCCACCCCACTCCATTTTCTATAGTTTTTAGAATTAGATCTGCATTTTCTCACAAAGTTTTCTTCTTTTTTCACAAAAGGACAAAATCTCAGGTTAAAAAAAAAAAAAAAAACTGTTGTCATATGCAATTTTGAAAAAAATAATTGGTAGTTAAACATAAGTGGTTATTCTTCCCCTACATAATCCCAAAAGAGAACAGAAGGGCAGGATAATTACACGTTAGCATTTTTGACGGCTGGCTCCCAGGAGGATTTTTCCCTTCTGTTGTTGAAGTGGTTGGTCATTTCTCAGCATGGCTGCTTTGGTTAGAAAGTTCTGGATGTTAGGAGATTCTTCCCAATATCTAGAAAAATCCAGAAGGAACTTTCCTGTCTTCTGCTGAACCTACAGCTACCCTTTGGAGCACCATAAATCAAGACCAATTTTCCTTTCCTGTAATGTGTTTGAAGATGGCTGTTGTGCTGCCTCTGAGCCATTCTTCCACGAATTAAAAATACCCCAGTTTCTTTCTCATTGTTTGGATAACTTGATTTCCAGCATTTTACGCAGCTTTTCTCTGCACAATGTAGTTTTTCAATGTGCCTATCTAACCAAGTACCTGCCTGAGAGTGAACACCACATCCCAAAGGTAACGTCTCCTTCGGCCCAAAGAGGTGTGGCTAGTTCCATCACGCATGGTGCTTCTTTTAATGCGGACCAAGTTTTTGGCCAATTTCAAAATATTTGCCACCTACTATCAAAATATGGATACTGCACTAAGATTATGATCAACTAAAATCCTCATCTTTTAATACAGGACCTAATGGAGCTGGGGTTGTAGCTGGGGTTGTAGTGGTAGAGTGCTTGCCTCGTATATAGGAGGCACTGGGTTCAATCCTCAGCACCACATAAAAATAAATAAATTAAATAAAGGTACTGTGTCCATCTACAACCAAATATATATATTTTTTTAAAAAGATATAGGAACTAATGGTTGGCTGAGGTTTTTTTGTGGGGGGTACCCTGGATTGAACTCAGGGGCACTCAATCCCTGAGTCACTTCCCTAGCCCCTTTTTTGTATTTTATTTAGAGACAGGGTCTCACTGAGTTGCTTAGTGCCTCAATTTTGCTGAGGCTGGCTTTGAACTTGCGATGCTCCTGCCTCAGCCTCCCGAGTCACTGGAATTACAAGCATGCACCACCTTTCCTGGTAATTGGATGAGTTTTTAATTGTCCTTGTGCAATTGATTTTTAAAAAAAAAACAAAACTAAATACGAGACTTTACATTTATTCCCACTAAATGCATCTTGTGTCCTTAGGACAGTGTTCCAGCCCAGAGAAATGTTCCTACTGTTGATAATCTTACTTCCTGAGGAACAGACCAGAATAGGACAGGAAAACCATACAGGGACAGCATCTGGCCTCTCAGGTTTACTTCTAGGCAAAGACCTTTGGACTATGATTTGGGCTATACTGTGCACTTGCATTATTATACATCCATAATATTATGTTTATTTTATTATTTTCTGTTTGAGCTAGATATAAGTTCTTAAAACACATTATATATATATATACTTATTTATATATATAATGTGTTTATAAATATATAAATATATATATAAATATATATAATATATTATCTATAATATATATATAATATTTTTTTAAAAGTCCTATTCAAAGGAGTCAGTCAATATATAATACACAGAAAAGTGGAACAACCCAGATCTAAACACAGGAACCATCTGCCTTCTGTTTATGTACACTGTGTGGTTTTACCTATATACATATTTTTAATACAAATGAGATTGTACTATAATTTGGTTACTCTTTTTTCTACCTTAATGATTATCTTGGTTAACTCAATAGAGAGTGTGATCTCCTCCTGCTTTTAAACTGTTTGATAGTCTCACTGTGACATAATTTATTTAACCATAAATAATGATTACGTGATTATCCCTCTGTGTTGTTCTCAACTCTGTTATTACAGATTCCACTGCAGTGACTTCACTTCTCTGTGTAACTGAGCATCCATTTGTGAGTGTTCAAGTAGAAACACTTGAATGGAGGGGACATGTGTGTACATTATGATGTCACCTCATTGTTGTCTGAAAAGATGTACACTTTGTGTTCCCACAAACCTTGTTTTTTGTACAGGTGGCATGTGCCAACATACTTTCCCTTCTGTAGAAGACTGGTATTTTAATTTAGTTTTGTGCGTATAGGACAAAAACACTCTGTGTCTTTCACATCTATTCCTTATTTTAAAGAATTATGTGTGCTTGTGTTGGGATCATCTCCTCTCCTTGACAAATGAGGGGATTTCCCAAATTAAAGCTGGTAAAATGCAGCATCCGAGAAGCTGGGGAGGGAGAACAACCTCAGCACATGTCCATGTCCCCTCTGAGATGAAGAGGATTCTTCACAGGTCCCTGGGCATAGGTCCAAATGCTTTCCAGGCTTGTCTAATCCTCCAGAGGAGATTAAAAGCACGGAGGCAGCCGGCATGCCCAATCACCTGGAGTTTGCCTCCTGGGGCCAAGCACTCTGGGTGTGAGGCTCAGCTCTCTTATTTATACACAGTCACCTTGGCCTTGTTATTTAGCTTGCTGAACCTGAGTTTTCTCACCTGTACACAATAGATGACATCCTACCTGTTGTGAGTGTTCATGGGGATTATGTAAGACATTGATTATGAGAAAATAAATTCGTATAACTAATGGAAAAAGGCGTTCTCAGTAAAAGATAGCCACTACTTATCACTATTGCAATTGTTGTTGCTTCTCTCCTACTAAGTTCTTATTCTTGTCCAGTAAAACCAGAGTCGTGGCGGGGACTTGGACGTGCCTGGCAGGAATGAAGGAACGGTCTGCAGGGTTCAGCATGATAGCTCCCAGGGCAGTGTGCCCTTATCCGCCTGTAAGCTCCTGATAGCCCAAGGGGCCACCATCATCTCCTCTTCCTTGTTTCTAAGGCGGTGCCTCATCCCTCCAGAACCAGAGTGGCAGGTCCGAATCTGGCTCTCAGGTATAGCTAGTGGTTTCCATCGTTATGAGCCATTTCTCTGGATCCAGTTCCCACTTCGGTAATGTAGCAATGATACCAGTGCCTATTTCATGGATCCAGAGTGAGGACTGAATGAGCTGATACACAGAAAGCTGTCAAAATACAGCTGGCACGTGCTCGGCGCTTGGACAGTATTAGCTATTGCTGCTCTTCTGCGGGAGGCCATTTGCTGCTGCCTTTAAAAGGCTGATCTCACACAATCATCTGCTCCTTGGCAGAAAAGTTCAGCACCAAGAGCCAATTCATGTTTTCCTCTGAAGCCCAGATGGCAGCTCTGCAGTAGTTTCTCCTTACCTCATTTCACCTTACCCACATGTGCCCCGCCTCAGGACCTCTGGGTACAGCAGCAGTTCTTCAGGCAGGAGGATGGCCTGTTCCTCAAAGATCCTGGAGCAGTCATGGGGGGCTCCTGGCCCACGCCCCTGCTGTTTTTATGGATGCTTCGCAGCCCTACAATGACACCAACGAGGCTCCAGGACAGCACTCCTAAAACCCTCCACCAAGCAGAGGTAGGAGAACGCCACCCTATGCAGTGCCGTGGGAGGAAACTCAAGGGAGTGCTGAGGGGGACCTCCTGGGATGTGCTACCCGCTTCCCAGACCACACCACCTTCTTTCTGACATTACAGCTCCGGGGGAAAGTGTTCCTGGCCTCAGACCTGGGGCACCGAGCCCCCCCCATTACATTGAGGGAAGCTGAGCCTGTCGCAGGAGCACGTAGCAGAAGACAGGGCAGGGGAGTCATTCAGCTCTCCCTTCTTAAACGCCAGGAAGGAAATTGTCCAGAATGCACCCCAGTCCAAAATGGAAAGTGAGAGCCAATACTCTGTACTTTGGCACAGACTGACCTCTGGTTTTTCTTCTCCTCTTGGACTGAGTCATTCCCTAGTGGGTTGTGAATCTTATGGGTTTGACTGCAGAAGGAGGAGGGGCTGTCAGTTTCTGAGCCTTGAGAATATAGCATTGCGGCCCGTTCCAAGATGGCTGGGGCCTCTGACCAGCAGCCATGCCCTCGAGCACCTCGCTGTCCCACGTTGTTTCGGGTATTTCCAGTGCAATAAGGGTGTGTCTGAGCCTTGAGTCCCAAGGTTGCCAATCACGTCTCAGTGGAATCCCTATGGCTATGAGTTAAAATGGAAACCCCTTCCAGAATAAGAGCCCACGAGGGACTATGGACCAAAGGGAGTCCCATTTCTGTTCTCCTTTATTGCTGAGCTTTAAGAACATACTTGAGGTTCCCTGTCACAGATCAGAAAAGTGGAAATAAAATTCAACGTATCGTGGAACAGGGAATAAACACACTAACAATTTTGAGTGCCGCAGGCAGAGCCCTGTGGGTGACCATCCTCTCCTCTGATGCCAGGGCCTGTGGCTTATGCTCCTCTATTCTTTTAGATTCCCCAGCACCAGAAAGCCATGTAGAGAAAGAGAAAGTAAAGCATCTAATATCCCCCAAGGGCCAGGCACTGTGCTTTACCTATTTTATTTATTTCTCCTAGTCATCCTAAAAATATTGACTTTTTTAGTCTACTTTATGTATATGGGAATTAAAGCTCAGAGACAATGAACTATTTGTCAGAAGTCACACAGGTTGCAATGTCGGAAGCCATCAAAACATTCTGTGCTGTTATAACAAAATGCTTGAGGTTGGATGATTTATAAAGAACTTGATTTGGCTCACAATTCTGGTGACTGGAGCATCCAAATAGCACAAAGCTGACCTCCCAGCAAGGGTCCCTTGGCTTTGTCATAACTTGGTGGGGAAACAGAAAGGGAACTGACTATGTGGGCAAGGGCTGAGGAGAGTGCCCTTGATTTATAACCTGCTCTTGTGAAAATTAATTCAGTCACAGGAGACCTGGCACCCTCCTTTGAGACAACATTAATCCATTCATGAGGGTAGAGCCCTCATGTTCTAATTACCTCCCCCTAGTCCCCCACCTCTTAAAGTTTCCACCACCTTGACACCACCACACTGGGACCATGCTTCCAGAACATGGACTTCGGGGAGACAAACCACACCCCAACCACAGCTGGGGCCAATATTTGAACTCCAATCTGCAGGCTCCCAAAACCACCCATACCACAGCAGTACTACTTGACTCAGGGCCCACCACCACGAATCTTCCAGAAGCCTTTCCTTTCTGACCCTACACTGTACTATTATGCCTGTTAAGGACCTGGGTCACCCCAGTGCCCTCCCCAACCCAGGACCCCAGAAAGCAAAGCTCTCTTGGCTTCAGTGCTGGAAGTGCCTCAAGCTCTCTCCCTCCTCTTCCAGTAGGGAGCTTCCCTAGTATGTGCCCAGTACAATTTAATCTCCATAATTTACAACCAAATCTTGGGAAGTTTAGAAAATCCTCCTTCACAACAGTGGCTGAAACATTCAGCGGGTTGGTATGAAGCCTCCATATGGGCTTCATGACTAGCTCTGCTACACTCAGACCCATTATATTGAAATCACCATAAAATTCACACTATTCCAGCCCCCAGAAATGACAGCTTTATTTAGAAGTAAGTGAGCAAATCGATGATTTCATAGGCCCCAGTGCCAAGATCTTAGCTCAGTATTTCTCCAACATTTTGTTTTCAGGACCTCTTCATATTCTTAAAAATTACTGAAAGCCCAAAGAACTATTGTTTATTGAAGTCATAGCTATCAATATTTGTAATTTTAGAAATTAAAGCTGAAAAATTTTAAATATTCACTCTGTTTAAAATAATAAACCTAAGCATATTATCATAAATAACATAGTTTAGGAAAAATGTATTTTCCAAAACGGAAATTATTCAACCAGAGGGACACCGTTTCACATTTTGATAAATCTCTTAATTTCTGATTTACCAGAAGGCAGCTGATTGATCACCCTTGTTTCTACAGTCCATCTGCTGTGATGTCAAGCATCTACCTGGAAGAACCCAGATAGACCTGGGAGATGCTGAGAGTGAGAAAGGCAGAGACTATCTTATGACCATAGTTTTAACCTCATGGATCCCTGAAAGGATCTCAGAGACCACCCCGCAAGGATTTCCTAGACCTACTTTGGGAACCTCTATCTAAACTTAAGGATGTGATTTTTTTCTCCTAGGCATAAGAAGTTGGCAAGAGTGGGGGTGGATTTCAGAAAGAGTGATGGTCCTACTATTAATTTTAAGAGAAAACTCCCCGAAGATTAGTGTAGGCACAGTCAGACATCTCTACAACCTGTTGGACTAGTGTAAAGGTACCACCACCAGGTATATGACCAGAAGAAGGGACAGAAAGCGGAGATACACCAAGTAGTATCCAAATCCCAGCTTCCCAGAGCCCTGAGGGTACTGGAATAGGGGGCTGGGAGACCCCAGCTCAGGGGAAGAAGTGAATGGGGCCCCACTCAGGTGTGGGGACTAGGAGACATTGGAGCCACAGCCTGACACCACAGCAGTTCTTTGGATGGCAGATCTGCCAAAACACCAATGGTAACAATAACAATAATGTAAGAAATATCTTGTAGTGAGCACTTGGAGCCAGGCAGTGTGCAAGCACAAAATGTAAATCTTTTCATTCATATGAATCCCTCACAATCAACCCTTGGAGATAACTGTTATCCTAATCCCTTTTTTTTAGAGGCAAATAAAACACAGCAGGAAGAGCTGGAGCTATCCATCAAAGTCACAATGATGGTTGAGCTGGAAAAACTTGACTGCTTTTCAGTCACTCCAAGTGGGCAGACAGTCACTCCAAGTGGTTGAGGGCAGGAGGCACAGACTTCTGTTGCAGGGGAGAGACTGTAGTCCTAGTTCAAGTCCCTACTTCTGATTGGAAGAAACATGTGGACAGGGAGGATGCGTCCTTCCTGCTCCAGTCAGCCTTCCAGAGAGTTCAGAGCTGCATTGCACTGGGAGCAGCACAAGACTTAGGAAGGTGGAAAGTCAGAGGCCTCAGGGCAAGGCCCCTTAGTCTTCACATCCCCTGCAGCACTCCTCCCCACTCCGCAGTCAGTAAGGATCAAGCTGCCTGGTCATCATTGCCACCAGCAGAGAGGTCTGTGGGATTGGCACCCTTACCTCCTCCACATAAAAAGCACACCCTTTAGACACTCTGACTTGGGGAGCCCTGCTCCCCAGCAGACCACTGGCACAAGGCCATTTCCACATCCTGCCCCTGTGACCTCGGCTTCCCAGAGGTGTGAACCTCTCATAAACAGGCTCTATCTCCCGAGTCCCTGAAGAAATAAACAGGGCGATTGTGCGAGAATTCCATTCCGAGTCATCCTCCTGAACCAGAGGCTCCGAGGAGTTCAGCTCTGCACGAGCTTTTAATTTGCGTGCAGACAAGCACAAAAGGCCCAACCGGATATACCTGTTATTTCCCAATGACCTGAGAGCCCGAAGTTTACGTTAAGCCTTGGGTTATGGCAGAGCTTGCACGCAAGGCTCCGAGGCTCCCTCCCACAGGCAACTGAGAGGTGGTGGTGTGGAGGACAGAGGAGCAGCTCTGAAGTGACAGCGCATAATTTAATTCCCCCTAAGCTTTCCAAGTATGCAGACTGTTCCTTTTTTGTCAGCATATAACCAAAGTGATTTGTTCTACTCAGGCAAGAAATGTCTAATTTGAAACACATTGCAGCTAAGCCCTTCACCAAAGAAAGAGACTAGTTGCAGCTCAGCCAGTGGCGGGTGGCAGCTGGGGAGCTGCAATCCCATGGGACCCTATATTTCTTACTCAGGTCATGACTGGAAGACATGTGGGTTGGGGACTTTAATCACTATACTCACTCTTCTGTCCCATGCTTCATCCGTCCCTCGTGAATCGGTTTAATTTTAGCAAGAATGTTTACAGGACAGCGTTGGCCCCCTGTCCCTGACATCCTGGGTTTCAGTCCCAGCAGAGTCACCAGTAGGTAGGTAGCTAGGGGACTTCAGGCATACCTCTTAAACTTCAGCCGCTGTCTTCTCTCCTCTAAGAAACAGGACAAATGCTGAGGGTGTGCAGCTGGACACATTTTAGTGGCAAGTGATCTGGCTGATGAAGAAAGAGACTACGTTCTAACACTGCTTTCCCCCAACCAGCTGTGGATTTGGGACTAAGAACTTCTCTCTACATCTCAATGTCCTCATTCGTAAAATAGTAGTTTGGATTTCAGCCCGAAATCAATTGTGTTTGACAAAATAATAATAGTACTGACTGGGCATGGTGCCTCTCGCCTGTAATCCCAGTGACTCAGGAGGCTGAGGCAGGAGGATAGCGAGTTAAAAGCCAGCCTCGGCAACTTAGTGAGGCCCTAAGTAACTAAGTGAAAGATTGTCTCTAAATAAAGTATATAAAGGGCTAGGAATATGGCTCAGTGCTAAAATTCCCTGGGTTTAATCTCTGGTACCAAAAGAGGGGAAAAAAGTATTATCATGACTATTATTTTTATTATCAGTGATTCCCTCCTATATTTCCAAAGATTTCAGTAGCCATGAAAATCTTGTAAGATTCTACTTTAAGGGGCTGAAGGTACGGTTCAGTGGTAGAGGGCAGGGCTTGCCTGGTATTTGAGAGGTGCTGGGTTCCATCCCCAGTACAAAACAAAACAAAACAAAATTCTTCTCTACAACTAGTCTTCAAGAAATTAACACTTGTCAAGCTTTGTTGTGAAGGCAAAGAAAAATATCTATAAATATTAAAAGCTATTAAAATATTTCCACTTTTCTAGCTACTCAATATTTCAACAGATTGAACACAAAATAGACACTGTAAGAATTCAACACTGTTCTCTTCAGGTAAATATTAAAACAGGCAAAAATGTAAAACTAATGCTACTTTATTGACTGGTTTTGGTTTGGAAAATATAGTTACTTTTCATAAAATACATTACTTAAGTTAACATGTACCTGTTGTTATTTTCAAAAGAAATAATAAATATTTTTTTTAAATTTCTGAAAAAATATACGTTGTCTAACTGACATGAAACAAGGATTGTAGGAACTCATAAGAAAGGATTTGGTGTGAGTTTCTGGCTGCCTCATTCCCCATTGAATTCTCGGATTTCCCCCACAGTCATGCCAGACTGCTGAACGGCCCCTCAGTACAGCCTACGTTGCAAGGATGTTTCCCCCATCAAAAATCTCTGCTGCAAAGAAAGTCCTCTTCCTTATCTCCTCCCCTCTTCCTCCTGGAACATGTTCTCCTCTGGGCTCCCCTGAGTACTTTGCACTGTTATTCCATTGACTTCATGCTGTCTCACGTTATTTTTGGTTTCGTATTTAATAACTCTCTGCTCAACAAGACCCGCAGGGACTTGGTCATCGGTACAGCCCAGCCTCCGCCTCCTCCTTCCTTTTCTTCCCCCAGCACCTGGTGTACATTCAACACTGAGAGAAGAATGAACCCTGTTGAACCCTGTGGATTTCATCACAATGGGGTGAGAGTGTTCTGTGGGGTTAGGATAGAAGTTCACAGCCCGGGGTGGGCAGCACTAACTCCACCTTCTAAGGAAGTCCAGTTAGGCTGGGGATTGGGCTGCAACAGAGAAAGTTTCTTCAGGAAAGGATCAAGTTAATTGAAAAATGTATCTAAGCAAAAAATGTATTGAAAGAAGTAAGAGCTGAATGAACTACAGTATCCTTGGAGGAGCCTTTTTTCTTAAAGAATGTGAATAAGCTCATCAAGAGTACTTGAAGACCATCAGTAGATATGGTTTGTAAATGTACAATGGTTCCATTTCAGCAAATTTAAAAAAAAAAAAAAAAGAGTACTTGAAGATAATCTGGGTGGCTGTCCACATGCAGTGGCCAATGATAAAGAAACTTGTGCCGGGTCAGCTCTTCCAGGCTTGTGAAGTGCACAGGGGGACCTCAGGTTACTCACAGGCAGGAGGGTGCTCCGACTGATTCGGGGTTCAATCCTTGATAGTTCAGTGTCCTTTTTCTTTGAGATCAGCACAACAAATTCAACTTTTACAAAATGTCCTCAGAGAGGGAGAAGAGAGGCTGGAGTTGGTGGAGCTAAGTGAACACCTAAGAAACGTAGCAGATAAAACCCACTTGCTACCTCCAGTGAGACCCCAGGGGCAGCATTCTGCAACGGAGGCGAAATGAATGAAACCCCAAGTCCCAGAGGGAGAAGCAGCTCCCCGCTGACCTTTCCCCTCCTAGCCCGCTGGAATGCGGGCTTAAAGGAAAAGGAAGGGTCCGCGTTGTTGTTTGGTTTTATTTTTCCTAACAAGGCATCTCAGAAATGTTAATGAACATGGCAAAGCTGGCTTTGGGAGATGAGGAGGGGGGTGAGAAAGGTGGTGCTGATTGGAAGCTGGTGGTTGGAAAAGAAAGAGAACTTCTGGCCCTGCGGAGAGTTGCGTGACCGGTGTGGGTGGACGGAATTCACGTAGGACGGATGGATCAGAGCAGAGCAATTAAAGCGCAGCAAGAACGAGAACCCGGACCAGGCAGGGCAGGGGGTGGGCGGGGAGGGGGCGCGGTTTTCCTTTCTGATCTGAGAGGAGAAACTCTGGTTCTGAGAAGAGTTTGGGGAAGAGCAGCGGGAAGGAAAGTCGCCCCGGCGAATGCCTGGAAGCTTGTGACATCTGACTTTGGAATTTCCCTCCGTTTCTTTGATTGTGACAGCCTGTGTAGGTGTCCCTTCACCTCCACGAGATCAATGTCTGTTTTATTGACTCTGTGAAATTAGCCTGGCGTGCTGAATTCTGCAAAACCCTTGCAGGGTGTAGGAGACACTGGGAGAAGTGGTGCCTTGTCTGAGTCCCCCAGGGTTTGGGGTTCAAAACCTTCCCAAAGAGATCCTAGTGAAACAGGAGAAGAGAACGTTTATCTCAGAGTAAGAACAGCACAAACCGCAGCCTGAATAAAGCCCGGCAGGCTCCGGCGGCTGGAATAATAGGGCGAGGAAATTCATGATTCAAGATGTTCCCACAAAATCTAAAGAGAACGCCAGAGCCCGTAGAACAAGAAAATGAAGCCTGTCTCACATGCAAACCTGTCTTGCTTGTGGCCGCCTCAGAGCAATGGCGATTTGGGAGTGGAATAAAGTGTGTGTGTAACTTCATCGTATTTTTCTAGATACTTCGTGGAAGCAAAGCCTGTGTTATCTGAGAGCACCTCCAGAGCAGCCCCAGCCCCACTCCCATCTTGTTTTCCTCCTAAGGGCAATGTTACACGGACATCCAGATGTTCTGAGAGGACAGTCTTAAACACACAAAGGACTTCCTAATTCATCACCACGGGCAGGATGTCAACATCCAGCCAGCGACAGTGCAGAGTTGGATAAGGTCCTAGCGACTTTGACTGAACTCCAGGTTAATTCATAGCCGGGATCTTAGATTTCAGATATCATTGGCAGCAAATTAGGAAGGAGAAGCAGAATGGTAGGATTTATGACCTTATAAGAGCAACAACAGTTTCTCATTTCCACTCATCCTCTGCGTCATGTGATATGTTTCAGAAATTCACTTAAAATTGAGAAAATAAGCCATTCCTAATTGTACTTAAGTAAGGAAATAGCTCATTTATGAATCTAAGAAGATTAAAGAATATGGCTTTGGTGTGTTTATTTAGAATCTATGCCAATTTTTTTTCAGAGGCGCAAATCTGGTTTTTCTGTTTTCTTTAAAAAAAAAGACTTTAATAAAGTAAAAAAAAAATTTTTTTTCCTAAAAAGAGGGTTTTACATGCAATTGCAACACTCAGAGATCTTGACAAGTAACTCAGGTCTGCTTTGAGTGTAGGATTTTGTACTCTATCACATGTACTTTCGGAATGAATCGGTTTTTTTTAATCATTGCAATATTGGAGTTCCATATGATTTAATATTAAAAATAAGACTATTCTCCAACTTGTGGTTTAGATTTCTATAAAATTCAGTTTCCACAAGTTAGCTCAAGAGATCTTTTTAAGATGAAATTCCAAGCATTTTAATGTTTTCCCAGCGGATTTGCAAGAAAGCACAACCCCCTTACTTCGGCCTCATTGACTGGACCCTAATCCCCTTCTCCATGAACTTCTCTAGCCAACCTGGTTTCCTTGCTGTGCCTCGAACACAAGTGTGCTTTCTTGCTTCAGTTTATGGGCTTCCTGTTCTGCCTGGAAAGTCCTTCCCTGGTCTTGGTGGGGCTGCCTTCACCATGCATTTCCTCTCAAAGTCTCATTCTTTGTCCTTGCTTTGTAGAGCAGTGCCCAATCCCAATTTTCTCTATCACTCTCTTTCCTGTCTTGCAGCCTCAAATATCCTCATCTTGTTCTAGGTTAGTTTACATCTGTGCTATGGCTTGTGGTTTGAGTTCCCTAAACCTCCTGTGTTGGAGCCTTTGTCCCTGTGCAGCAGTGTTAAGTGGTGGTGGAATCCTTAAGAGGTGGAGCCAAGTGGGAAGTGATTGGATCTTTAGGGCATTGTCCGTCAAAGGGATGAACGTTCTTGAGAGACCCCTATTTGTTTTGTTGAGAGTGGGTTATCATAAAAAGGGAAATATTGGCCCCTTCCCACTCTCTGGCTCCCTATCTCACCATGAGATCTCCTCTGCATGTGATCCTGCCATTGTGGTGCCATCCACCATGAAGCCTTCATCAAAATTGAGCAGAATCTAGAGCTATGTGTAAGGGGAAAAAATGCAGCTCAACTTGGGCCAGCGTGGCGGTAGCCACTGCTGCGAACTCCAGAGATGTAAGGCAGCCGCCACTGTGTGATCCCGCTGAACTGCCGTTCACTCGCTTGGCTCAGTTGTGCCTCGCCAATAGCTCCCAGAAAAAATGCTCCGCAGACACGAGGTCTCATGCAAGAGACTTTATTTATGCGGGCGATTAACACGTGGGCTTGGGGCGAAAAGAAGGGGCAAAAGAGAAAGATGGCCTGTGGCTTCTCCCAGATATTGGAATCTTGCGGACTGGAAGGAACCAATAGCAGAGGAGAATTCTTGCAAGCTGACTGATGAACCAATAGCATATTAGGACATAATGTGGGAAGCAGGAAAATGGTGGCAGAGTAAGCTGGAAATTCCTGTAATGGAAGAGGCCGGGGGAGTGGAGTGCAGATTAACCAGTGGTTGGGAGGCGGGCAAAATGGCGGTACCTGGCGGGCAGGGGAGCAGCTTTATACATTACACTATGTACTTAGACCTCCAGAGCAGTAAGCTAAATAAACCTTCCTTTATTCTTTTTTTAAGCCTCAGATGTTTTGTTATAGCAATGGTAAATGGACTAATATCTATTTCTGCCATGAGATTCTAAGTTCTTCCAGGACAGAGACCTTGTCTATTTTGACATTCCTTCTCCTCAGTGTCTGGCACATAATAGGTGTTCAATAAATATATAGAAAGTGCATGAATAATATGACATTGAGCTGAATCTGTTTTTCTTTCTGGGCCATCTTTGTCAAGTTTGGTATTATTTTTTTTTTAATTTATTTTTATTGTAAACAAATGGGATACATGTTGTTTCAGTTTGTACATGGAGTAACAGCATACCATTTGCATATTCATATATTTACATAGAGTAATGATGTTTGATTCATTGCGTTATTTTTTTCCTTCCCCCCCCCACCTCTCTTTTCCCTCTATACAGTCCCTCCTTCCTCCATTCTTGTCCCCCTCCCACCCCCCATTAAGTGTCATCATCCGCTTATCAGTGAGATCATTCCTCTTTTGGATTTTTGAGATTGGCTTATCTCACTTAACATATTCTCCAATTTCATCCATTTGCCTGCAAATTCCATAATTTTATTATTCTTTATAGCTGAGTAATATTCCATTGTGTATATATATATATATATATATATATATATATATATATCACAGTTTCTTTATCCATTCATCAATTGAAGGGCATCTAGGTTGGTTCCATAGTCTGGCTATTGTGAATTCAGCCGCTATGAACATTGATGTGGCTGTATTCCTGTAGTATGCTGCTTTTTAAGTCCTTTAGGTATAGGCCAAGGGGTGGGATAGCTGGGTCAAATGGTAGGTCCATTCCAAGTTTTCTAAGGAATCTCCACACTGCTTTTCAGAGTGGCTGCACTAATTTGCAGTCCCACCAGCAATGTATGAGTGTACCTTTTTTCCCACATCCTCTCCAATACCTGTTGTTGCTTGTATTCTTGATAACAGCCATTCTAATTGGGGTGAGATGGAATCTTAGTGTAGTTTTGATTTGCATTTCTCTTATTACTAAAGATGTTGAACATTTTTTCATATATCTGTTGATTGCTTGTACATCTTCTTCTGTGAAGTGTCTGTTCATTTCCTTAGCCCATTTGTTGATTGGGTTATTTGTATTCTTGGTGTAGAGTTTTTTGAGTTCTTTATATATTCTGGAAATTAGTGCTCTATCTGAAGTATGAGTGGCAAAGATAGTCTCCCACTCTGTAGGCTCTCTCTTCGCATTGCTGATAGTTTTCTTTGCTGAGAGAAAGCTTTTTAGTTTGAATCTATCCCAGTGGTTGATTCTAGCTTTTATTTCTTGTGCTATGGGAGTCCTGTTAAGGAAGTCTGATCCTAAGCCAACAAGGTGAAGATTTGGACCTACTTTTTCTTCTATAAGATGCAGGGTCTCTGGTCTGATTTCAAGGTCCTTGATCCATTGTGAGTTGAGTTTTGTGCAGAGTGAGAGATAGGAAGTTTGGTATTATTGTGTCCATTACTGAGTAGGAGAGATGTCCTTGAATATTTGGGTAAATGTGATTCAAGTATGATTTAGAAGAATTACCTTAAGAAGTAGGACAGAAAATTATGTAGCGGTGTATGATAAGAGTACAGTGTTCTGCTTCCATTTGAGCTTTATTATCATGAAATTGAGGCATGACATCAGTATTTGGGGATTTCCCCAACATTTGAGGTGAAAATGGAAATTATTATCACTTTCTGGAGGACTATGTCCTCCAACTCAATAATCCCATCCTAGGAATTTACCCCACCTAAAGATAGTTGGACAAGTTTGAGAAGATGTATATACAAAGATGTTCAACAAAATATAACTGATAGCAAATAGTTGGAAAGTACCTAAATATTCAGCAGTAAGTGACTGGAAAATAAATTCGGAGATATCCATGCAATAGGATATTTGGCAACTATAAAGACTATATGTCTACATTTATTGATGTGATTAGAAAACAATGATGAAAAAGTAAAAGAAAAAGCAGCCTCAAAGCATTGCATAAACACATTTGGTTCAGTCTTTTTTTTATATGTATGTATCTTAAGAAAGGAGTGATGGGGGCTGGGAATGTAGCTCAGCTGGCAGAGTGCTTGCCTCCCAAGCATAAGGCCCTGGGTTCAATCCCCAGCACCACAAAAATAAAAATAAAAATAAAATAAAAAAAGAAGCATCAAAGTCCTTAAAAAAAAGAAAGAAAGAAAGAAAGAAAGGAGTAATATACATGTATGATTACACAAATGGTATGAATCTACATCGTGCACAACCATGGAAATGAAATGGTGTACCCCATTTGTGTACAATGAATCAAAATGCAGTCTGTAAAAAATAATAAAAAAATAAAAGAAAGGAGTGAAAATATGTTCACCAAATACACCACAATAAGTGTTTGAAAAGAAAATAAACAGGGGGAAAAGTCCATCTTTGTGGTTCTTTCCCTCTTTTTCTCTCTGTTCATTTTCCTCCTTATTCATTGAATCCATTAACTTCATGGAGTTACCAGTGTCCTGAGGACCCTGAAAGATCAACTCTCAGGGTTATTGCAGGACCAGGGCTAGTGATGCGGAGCCTTTTCCAGCAATCCTGGAACTGAAAGAGAGAGTCCATCTCCCTTATGCATAAGAGGATTGGTTAGGGGTGGCATTGAAGGTCTTCCTCCCCTTTCTGGGGCATTGGTAGCAGCTTATCGATCGGTAGGGGTGGTTTCTTCCCTATGAGGCTGAACTTAATACTTGCGAAGTTCCTGCTGTATACCAGGTCTGTGCAGCTTTACATTTTAAAAGAACTTGTTTAATCTTCATACCTCTGCAAAGTAAAAATTGTCATCCTCATTTTATAGAGAATCCAAAAATGAAGCACAGTGAAACTAAAGGACTTGCACGAGATTCATACTGAGAATCTCACACAGTGAGACACAAAAGACAAGTTTATAGCACAGGATGTTTGCAATGAGGGACTGAGTGGCCATCAGCAGCCAGTGCTACTACAACAGGGGGACTAGTGGCTCTGCCCTGGGGAGGGGTCTAGCGGCACAGCACAGCATCAGCTGCAGACCCGCAGTGAGTTCCTGGGGTCTGTTGCTCCTCAGGTTGTGTGAGAGCTAATGAGATAGGGGATCAGCAAATGCTATAAGAACCGTGAAGGACTATCACTGCTGTTATTCATGACTACCTCTTATCTGTCCCTCTCCTGTCCTTTCCTCACCTTCCTGACCTATATATATCACATTCTTACTCCATAGCTTTATTCCTGAGTCATTAACTTGGGATGGGGGCGGGGGGGAGAAGAAGAAAAGGTAGAGTAGAATTCTAAAAAGTAAAGGCCTGTGCTTTTCTGTCTTCTCAGGAATGGGGACCTCCCCTTACCTGAGGTCACAGTCCCTTCCCGAGGCCAGCCTCCAAGCTGCAGGACAGTCAGGTCAGGAGCACAAGGAGCCCTGAGACATGGACTCAGGACTCTTCTGCCCTGAGATGAGGATTGAGATAAGCGGGGAAAGAAAGGAAAAGCCAACTCAGCGGTTCAGGGCAGCAACGGGAAGTTGTAAGGGAAAAGGAAAAGGCCAAAGTTCAGAAGAAAATCTGAGGCATGGGTTAGAGAGACCACAGATGCCTATTTCAAGGAGGATCAGAATGCAGAAAAAACAGACTAGTTCTTGAACTTTTCTAAGAAGAATATTTTTTCCCTCTGAAGCTAGTAAACATCTCTTTAAAGAATAAGTGTGGTTAAACCAGTTGAAGAGCTAAGCGAATTACCTCCCTGCCCCAGATGGCTTTAAATGGTAGACAGAAGGAGAAAGTTCAGGCTCTTCTCCCAGAGCACAGGGAGTAGCTTTAACCAGGCCTCTCACTCTGGAGGAGTGAGGGCTGCTTTTCAGAGCCTGGGGGTTCCTGCAGCCCATATCAGGCACTCCAGGAGAGGTTTGTTTCCTTAAGCACCGAGGCTACACCCACCTCCTCCTCTTTACTAAGCCCCTCTGAGCCACTCAGATAAAATAACAGAATGGGAGATTCTAGGCAAGCAATAGACCACAGGGGAGCAGAAAGAGATGGAAAATAATCCTGCCGCAGGGGAGAAGAAAATGGCCTCTCTTTTCAGAAACACTCAGAAGACCAAGAACACAGCAGCCTGTTCTGCATGGCCCCAAGCCCCCAGTGAAATACTGGAGTCGTGGGACTTTGGGGGTTACTGGGCCAACCATCTTATCATTTTTACATAAGCCTTGAGCCAAGGTTACGAGTAAATATGTTCATTTGGATTGTAGTGTATTGAAAGCGTCTAGTCAGATCCACAGGAACGTCTATCTTTAACTTAAAATGCGTTAACAGTACATTCTTCACATAAAGAGTGTATTAAGATTCCCATATTGAAAAGCAAAATAAAGAACTCTCAGTCTTCCAAGTACAAAGACCAGAATGCCACATGTAAAACGTTAAATGTTTCCCTTGGCAGTGACGGAATTACTTTCTTCTTTTCACTTTTCTGTATTTTTTTTTTTTTTTTCCTACAATGATCATATGTTTCTACTGTAATCTGAGAAATTAGATATGACAAAGGTTTGGTCAGATGACTGGTTCCATGGCTCTGATTACTTCTCCATAAATGCACATTCATATCCATACATGGGAGGAATATGGGAGGGGCGGTCCATGCACACACATGTGCACACACATGAACATGTGTGCCAAAGCTCTGGGGTGTTCCTTCCACCCCACCAGGATGCTCCTTTCCTCTGGTGGGCTCTCCAATTCTTGTAAATTCAGACCACAGTTCTAGAGAGATGATCTCCTGGAATTGCACCTCCAGCCTTCTCCTGAGGGTTTCTGGCAAGCGGTGCCTCTCAGCTCAGCTTGGATAGGACCACTGAAGCCAGAATTGGGGACAGGCAATTAATGTAGAAATAGGGGATCGGGTCAGATAGAGAAGATGGGGGTCATGAAAGCCATCTGCCTCTGGAAGTTGGAGACTGCCCTGGGAGAATGGAATGTCAAGGACCTGCAGAGCCCATTGAAAACCAAATTTACCTGCCCTTGTCTGGGACTGCAAGCAAGGAGCTGCTAATTAATATCCCCTGGGCCCTTACCTGCCTGAATCACTTTGGCCCTTCCCCTGCCCAATTCGCTTCTCACTTTTTACATCTCACCTGCAAAACCTGGTCTAATCCCGTAGGCAGGAAGGAAAGAGATAAGGGGGAAAGAACGGGAGAATAAAACCTATTAAAAGGACAAGATTTGCTCATCCTATGGATTCCACCTTTGGGTCCCCTTCTTCCACCGGGAGAAGTTTGCTTTTACTTTTCTTTAATAAAGCTTACTTTCTACTCTATGCTCACCTCGGTGTGCTTCTCTGGCGTTATACTTCAACACCTGAGGAAGCAGGACTCGTCACCGGTAAACCACCAGGGATCCTTACCTTTGGTCTCCACTGTTTCTCTCTCAGTGTAGATGGAGGGAGGGGAAGAGGGTGAGACCAACACAGCTTGCTGACCTGGGACTTTCCTCATATGCCCTTTAACAGAAGGGACCACTAGAGGTGCCCGCATCCTGTAGAATGTATAGAGGACACCTCCAGAGAGCCCAAACTCGAGTCGTATGAGAAAGGACACACCCTGCCAGGCAATCACCCACGGGCCCTGGGCACCAACTGAGAAGAAATGGGACACCCTGCCTGAGACTGCAGCTTGATGTTTCCGTCTTTGCTATCCGAGATTCAGATGTCTTCTGACATTAACAGCATCCTGTTCTCAAAGGAGTCATTCTTTTTTCCTACATTTCTAAAAAGGCAATTTAAACCGAATAGTGTATCAGGCTTCAGTGTAAAGTTTGCACTTCCCCAGGCCCTTTCCCTTTTGTGTCTGGTGGAACTTCTCCCATTCTGCATTTATTCTCTTTGTAAAAGTCTGTGCCTTCATCGCCACCAGGGCATTGTCTTCGGGAGTGCAGCGCTAACCATCACCATCTACCTGCAAGTAATTAGTAAGCTGTGTTTGGTTAATAAGCAGCATTCAGCTCTGATGTTAATAACAGATGCTTAAAGCTAGATACAGCTGGTGACCATTTAGTGACATCAGGTCACCTCCGTGTTTCAGAGCATTAGTGTGGGGGAATAATGACTGGAAGGCTGCCAGATGTCACCAAGCTTAAAAAAAAAAAAGTAAGCAGGTCTTAGAAGGGACCCTGGAGGGCACATGCTTACAGATGCATGCACGGTGAGAGGCCCTTGCTCTTTTCAAATATTACCTCCCAAGATCCTTTTGCTCCTCCTCATGGTTATGACTCGCCCCAGCTCTTCACATCTCTAGAACAAGCATATTTTCTTAACCGAGACTCAGGGTTCATTGGTTGGTCATGGGTCAGAAATTAAAAAAGGCCTGGAAGAGTTGGGGAGATCTGGTTCCTCAGCGTGGGGCCCCAGCTGTGTTCTCCACATTTGTTCAGCACATTGAGCAATGTGCTCTAGGTCATGAGTGGAGGTTCAGCCTCCCTCAGCTGGGCTGGCAAGTCCCCTGTTCCAGAACTTCCTGGCACCACAAACCTCCCCTGATTTCTCATTCCTGGCTCTTACCCCAGCAGGGATTGAGGTTCTTGCTCTGAATTTCTCCTGTTAAATCAGGGTCATCTTTTTGCTTGCTTTCTCCAGACTCTACTCTTGAGTTCGGTGCAACAGAAAGCTTCTCTTGGCTTTCCTGCTCCAACAGGACTTCCTTCAGGTCAGGCCAAACCTTCCTCTTCCATTCCTCAGACTGGCTTTTCCCTCCCCCATAGACCAGCTGCTTCACACAAACCCAGTCCTTATCTTCAGTTGTTCTGGTCTGACAGTGGTTTTGCAACCATATTTCAAGTGTTTCCTCATCATGGCCTCCCTATTCTGAATAAAGGTCCAGAAACGTCTTCATATATATTAAATATGTAATATGTAGAAAAAAAAACTCCTGTCCTAATAGAAAGAAAGTCTTACAGGGAAAATGCGGCTAAGCCTCTTCTGCGACAAAAGCTGACCTTACAAAAGACCACTGGGCAGGGATAGGCGGGAAAAGGTCCTGGCTTAGGGACACTATCTCCTGGGAAGTCTGCACTTTTTGTATTTGCAATTCGGTGCTCTTGTGGAGAGGCAGGGGATGTAGCTCAGCACTCGTCTGGCATGCACAAGACCCTGGTTCCATCTATCCCAGCACTAGAAAAAAAAAAAAAAAGATAAAAAAGCAATGCCCCTGCAGAGTGATATAGTTAATCACTTTCTTTTTTGAAGACAAAAAGAGGCTCTTTTTTGGCATCAGAGTTAACAAATTACTAACCCAAATTTCCTTCCTTACCCATGAGGAGCCCCCGCCCTACCTAAGGACAGGCTGCTAATCTGCAACCAGAGGGGCGGCCATTGCTGAAAGAAACGTGTTCATGCCTTCCTCATGCGGACCTCACCACCTCCTTCACAGATCAGCACCCCTTCTTCCCTTTTTACATGCTTCCCCTTCTTTCTCTTTGGAAAGAATGTACTATTTGATGGGCATGTTTGTCAGGCGTTTGAGGTTCTAATTATAGTTCCATTACTATCTTGTGACTGAGGAAACTCCGCTTGCCCTCTTCAAGACCGAGGTTCTTCATTGATAAGATAAAAAGCTTGAGATGTGATCTGTGGTTTCGTTCAACTTTCACGTTTTTTTTTTTTTTTTTTTTTTTTTTTTTTTTGCGGTGCTGGGGATTGAACCCAGGGCCTTGTGCTTGCAAGGCAAGCACTCTACCAGCTGAGCTATCTCCCCAGCCCCAACTTTCACGTTTTGTGATTCCACATTTTCTATACCTTGTGTGTGACTAGGTCTCTTTTATGATATTTGCATCCTAAGTCTTATATGTCTTTGTGGAGTGAACAGTTTTGTCTTTGAAGAATTGAAGACTTCAGCAGAAGCTGTAGGATAAGTCAAACAGGTGAAGGGTAGTATATGGGGCTCCCCCAAGCCATATCGTACACCTTTTTTTTTTTTTTTTTTGTATTACCACCCCTCTTGCAGTGAACTCTCTTCCTCCCGGAGTCTGGATTTAACCTATGTTTAGTATTTCTACAGAAATTGCTTGCAAGAGAAACCCTCCTTTAATTGTATTCAAATCCACCTCCAAAATATAATTTGTCCTTTCATAGTTTTCAAATGAAAATGAAGTAGCCAGGCATTGTGCAAGTCACTCCATTATGAAAACCATTGTAACAAGTGAGACAAATTCATTGTGTAATTTAGTTCTTTATATCAATTTGCTGATATGAGTCCTTTCTATTTAACCAGATGCTTTGTTAGAAATTGTAATGTAGCCATTTCAAGGGCTACAAATGAAAGATCAACCTATCCTTTCCACTTTTGCATGAGCATTTAACTTCAGCTAACTTTCTGACTGTTGCTTTGGAAACCTGATAAAGAAAAGTAAAAATGGACCCCAATCACTAGAACCTATCTGGGTAGGGATAACCATAGCTACCAGGCAGGAAGCACTACCTTTGGGTTTCCCTAAATGCAGTGATCTTGTGGTTGCCATAACCCTGTGAGGAGTGTAAAATCTATGCCCATGGAATTTTAACAAAAGATATTAGCTGCTATAGAGTGCGGAACTCCCAGTGTAGAGTGGTATGTTAGTCAACTTTCTGTTGCTGTGACAGAATATCTGAAATAATCAACTTATAAAAAGGAAAGGTTTATTTTGAAACTCAGAGGTTCAGTCCACAGTCAGTTGGTTCCATTGTGTTTGGACCTGTGGCAAGGCAGAACTTCATGGCAGGGAGCCCCTGGTAGAAAAGACCTCTTCACCTCGTGGCAGCCAGGAAGCAAAAAAAAGAAAGACCAGTGTCCCACTATCCCCTTCAAGGCCACATGTCTGTGACCTAATATCCCCCCATTAGGCCCCACCTCCTAAAGGTTCCTCCACCTCCCAATAATGCGTAGACTGAGAACCAAGCCTTTAAGGCAAGGGTCTTTTGGGGACATTCCAGATCCCAACTATAGCAGGTGGTTTCTACACTTCTGATGTGAGATTCATTTCTTCACACCTGAATCATTGCCTGGAGTCCAAGAGAAGAGCTTCTGGCCACTGTGTGGAGGACTTTGTGGGCAGTGGCAAGAACCCACAGAAGAGGAAGGCCAAATGTGCCATGCAGACACACATCGCCCTCTGGCCTCAGCATGCTTCTGAGTCAACTGGAGCCCATGTGGGCTGTGGCAACCTGAGAATTTCCATATTTAAAATAGAGCTTTATGAGAAGATCTCCTGGCAGGCCCCTGAGTGGGGGTTTTGACTTTAAGTGCTTTGAATAAGAATATTGGTCAGTGACACTGTGAGCAAGAGATAGGCATTTTTTAAGTAGTTTATGAATTAAAAATAATTTTGAGATTAAAAACTGATAAGTACATCTTGAGAATATTTTGTCACAAAAAGACAAATACTTTTTCTCCACTTATAGGAAGTAGCTAGAGTGGTCAAAGTCATAGAGATGGAAAGGAGAAAGATGGTTGCCAGGGACTAGGGAAGAAAGGAATGCAGAGTTATTGTTTAATGGGTACACAGTTTCCATTCTGCAAGATGAAGAGCGTTCTGGAGATTGGTTGTGTTCAATGAAAATTGTAGAGACCAAGAGATCTCTGAAATTCAAGGATTTATTCAGCCATTAACAAATGTAGCTAGAAAAAAAAAAAGGATGGATCCCATGGCAAATTCTCCACACCACCAGCAGTATGGCTAGGTAGCAGTAGAAAGATGTCTGCCAGATTTAAAAATCCAAGTATTTTATAAGGAAAATCTGGGGGAAAGAAAGCATAAATTGCTTTCACTGAATCTGCATTGGCTCCAGATAAGAGAAGCAGGTCAACATGGAACGGGGGGAGTCTGGGGAGGGTGATGGTCTAGGAGACATCCTTTTGCTTCTTGGATGGTTGGGGCTGAAGCAGACATGATGGCACCTAGTCGTTATCCTGCTGGGGCTTCAAGTCAAAGAATTCAACATGTGCTTACAAATATGGAGCACTTTTAGTCTTTGGTTTGTGTATTTGTTTGGTTTTTGACTTGGTTCACAGTTATTAGGAGAACAGTTTCTCTTTTCTCCTCCATCCTCTGGTCTGTAATGAAATGTAGGACTTCTTAGAATTTTTCTCTTTATCAGTTGCATAATAATGAGAATGTACTTATCAGGACTGAACTGTACAGTTTTTTTTTTTTTTTTTAATTGTGCGCCTTACACTGTAAAGTGTTTAGGATGGCAAATTTTATGTTGCATGCATTCTACAACAATTAAAATTTTTTCTGCAACTGATAAGTTCTCTGAATAGCACACTTAAATCACGTTTTCAGTACTAGACTAATGTTAGCATAAGTTTCACCGTAAGTTATACAGGAAGATTTTGTGTTACTTTTCCAATTCTGTCTTCCAACCATGGTTTAAAATTTTCCATATCTGACTTCTTACCACTTGACCACTTGACAGTTTTAACCATGTTTGGTTCCCATGCCCCTTGCTGACACTAGAACACCTTCTAGGGGCCAGTTGTGGAAGTACAGTCTACATAGAGGGGAAGGGAGTAATGCCAGGTTCCCTATGCTGTCCATTGCTTGAACAGGAAGACCATCCAGAGAGGGAGGCAGGAATTCCAAGCACCATTCCCTTTCACCATCCCTCCACTCAATATAGCTCCCCAAATCTTGCTCCTAATGAACAAAAGATCTCACAACATTTGTAGGACTTGAAGTTAAAATAAATAGTCCTGTTATGGGGCAGAATATAAGTTATCTTGCTGATAAAAAATTCAGTGCTTAATTCTTCATTATTCACTTAAAATAACATCTCCCATGCACAAAGGCTAAAACTCTACTCTTTCAAACATTTTTGTACTCACTTAGGAATGTTACTAGAGTGGTTTGGGAGAGTGTGTGAAGGTTTTGCTTTTGGTAAATTTACTACAGGACTGTATTACAGAATCTCACTCAGAGTCACAGAACATTGGAACTTAAAGAGTTTTAGAGATTGAATCGTTCAGAGACCATCTAGAAAATAGTGGTTCTGAACAATTATAGGCTCACAGACCCCTTTGACCACACTAATAAAATTTAGAGACTTTTGTCTCATAAAAATGTTATTTTATAGAAAACTTTGAATACAATTTGAAAAGGTTCACGGATGCTATATCCTCCCCCTGAAGTTCATCATAGGTGAAGAATTCCTGGTCTAGTTCCACGCAATAATTTGGAAGTAAGGTTTTTGAGAAACCCCACATGTGAAGAAGCAGCGAGGAAGAGCAGAAGGAGCGTCAGGGTGAATATTGGAAGGGGATGGGGACCCACATACCATACAATGCTGTGTAAGAGCAAATGACCTAGCCAAATGATCTCCAGAGAGGAGCATGCTGGCTAAGAAAGCAAAGCGTCGCCCGCGGGAGTGTCAGGTATCCTGGGAACCACCTCGGAATCAGCAGCCATGAAAATGAGAGTTGTCTTACTGGGTGGTGTCAGGGCCGAAAGGAGTGATATGTTTCCTTATCCATCAGAAGGGTTGTGACCTTCTGAAACAAAAGTGAGGTAAACAAGGAGAAAGGCATAACTAATGTATTTAATCAAAGTTTTATGACAAAGGAGTCATCAGAAATGAAGATCCAAAGACCCAGGGAAAACTGTTCATTTTTTGCTTAGATTTGTCAAAGAAAGGCAGCCATGTGGGAATATGATTGGAAAAGGACCTGATCTCATGGTAATAAAGCAAGTGAGGGTAACCCACCAAAGCCTGTCTGTTCAGATTCTTCGTGGCCTCTCCGTGTGGTATTCCTTCCTTTCTAGAACAGTACAGGATCCTTTCAGGAATGAGGGTCTTATGATCCACTATCAGATAATGTCGGGATTTCTTTATGTCCACCTCTTTCATGGAAAGACAGGGGAAGGTTAGGGTAATATTTCTAGGTTTTATGACTGAGTTTGAGGAAGAAAGATTTAAGTTCTTATGGTCTGCCTTGGGGATAAAGAAGAGTAGGAGAAAGAAGGGCAGGAGAAAGGTCAGAAAAGTCCTCAGCGTACCAAGTGCCATGCTTTGAGGTGTTGTTCTCTGGCCTCCAGTATTAGAGAGGGAGAAGAACAGAAATAGGTGGCAACACAGAGATGGCCAGAGGTCAGATGGAGATGGATTCAGGGAGAGTTTGACCAGAGCAAGAGTTTGACCCAGGGCTGCAAGGAAATAATAGTCAAAGTAGCAGAAGAGCAGTAAGAGGTGTAGACCAAGAACAGAGACCCTACAGGAAGAGGTCTGGATTATTGGTGAAACATCTTCCTAGGAACTTCCAGAAAAAAATCAGTAGGGAGGACTAAAAGAAGCCTGGATTCCAGTGTGGTAGACAAAGACATTACTCTTTGTATTCTTACTACAATTTGGGGAGCTTTGATTTGCAAGGAAACCATGAGTTCAAAGACTCAGTTATGATACGTTTTGTCTTACATCTCCCCACTGGCAGGAGTCAAAGTGGAGTGCTACATAAGCGTCCTGCAGCAGCTGCCCAGGGAACTCCCAGTTGACATGGACTTTGTAGTAAGTCATCACGCTTCTGGAACCTCAGTTTCCTCATTTACAAAATGGGATCAGGGTTGTTGAGTTGATAAGTTCCTTCCAACTTGAAGAATCTTTTGGTTCTATGACCCAGTTGGCAGGCCTGGGTTGGGCTCTTTAAGTTTAGTAGATTTAAATGAGTTATTTCTGGATTGTTGACATAAGCACTATCCTTTTCCCTTAAATGTTCCCTTGAGTCTTTTATTTATATTTATTTATTTATTTATTTATTTATTTATTTATTTTTGGAAAATTAGGAAAGGAGTGGATACAAATTGCTAAAAGAGGAAGACTATAAGAGACTAAAAATGCATTCCTTATAATTGAGAAGGAAAAATGAAAAGGATGATGATCGAAATTAGAGTTATAAGTTAAAGCTAACTGATTCTGAGAGAATATGACATCAGAATTAGATCTCACATCTGGATGTCTAGAGACAAGGCAAGCTTCAGGTGTGGCTACCCAGTGGTGCCAGTTCCATTCCTTCATGATTCTTACCTATGTCTTGTCTGTGTTTGGTTTAATCTCAGGCTGCGGGTAATATGGTTATTGCAGTGCTATGGCCAAGCTTGACCCTTATAAATGTCAGTGTCCAAGGAGAGAGACTCTCTTCCTCTCTAAGAATGGGGAATTTTCCAGATGCTCCAGGAAACTGCTTGAGTTTCATAAAACTAAGCTGGCAGGGTGACAAGATTATACATAGATGTTCTAGAACTATCCTAGAGGTACAGGGACTGAAATGGGGGGAAAGAAAATGAAAAAAAAAAAAAAATTGTTTATTGGAATGATGAAGACCTCTGGGCAAACAACCATCTATGCTTATCACATGCTGTATTTCGAAAGTCTTACTGCATTCTTTTCAGAATCATCTTTTAAAATAAATGGAGCATATGACCTTGTTCCCCATTTAACAGATGAAGTCATTAACTAGCTCAAGGTCACACAGTTGGGTTAGAACTAGGGACACAGATCTTACTACTTGGAATCTGGAAATTTTCTATGTATATTTCAAAGGGCTTAAATTTTTGGCTTATCTTAAAGTCTACTTCTAGGGTTTTGATGAGGAAATAATAATGAATGGGAGTAAAGAATTATAGACAAAAATGTTATAGACATATGTACATATGTGTGTGTGTAAGGATAATCATTTTTGTCTCTGCATGTATAAATGTCTGTGTAAATATATAAGCACTTGTGAAAAATGAGAACAGCCTGAAAGTCCAGTAATATATAATTGGTTAAATCAGTGATGATTCATATGTGTAATGGATGATTATGCAGCTGTTATATTGTACAATAAAAAGTAGCAGCCTGAAGAATTGCTCATAATATTGTTACATTAAAAGTAGGCTATAAAACTATTGTAAAAAAAAAAACAAAAAACAAATCTAGATAGATTAAAAGATGTACACACCAACATTTTACCAATAGTTAAAAGTAATTACCATCTTACCATTCAGGAGAAAGGCAAAATTGCAGATAATTATAATTTCCTATGTTGTGTTTATCTTTATTTTTCTTAATTTCTCTGGTGAGAATATGTAATGGGGAATTTCTTTGGTGAGTACATAGTCAAGAAGAAAATATCTGCTTAAAAATAATTTTAAGATTAAATAATTTCTTTTCATTAAGAGCATTGATTTTCAGAGATTCCCATAGGAACCATGAAGTTCCAGAAGAGATTTCTGCAGAGTGGGAAGTCACAGGAACAGCCTCCTTAGCCCTGTCCTTCACCCTGAGGGAATCCTAGGACAAGAAACCCCACTTGGGGGAGGCTTCCAAACTCCCTGCCTTCAACTGCCCTTCACAAGAGGTCATTGTATCCATGGCAAGGCCAAACATGTGCTTTGGGGACCATGTGAAAACAGAAAGCTACAGATTCTTCTTAAGACAACAGCTATGATAATAGTTTGTTTCTGAGCATTAAAGTTCCTGGCATATATTTGGTCCCTAATACATACTGGTTAAATGAAGAGATGGTAGAGCAAGAAAAATTATTTGAAATAATTTTTGAAATAATAAATTATTTGAAATAACAGTGAAATTACCAACTAAGAATATTCAGCACAATGCCTTCTCCAAATTACATTAGGTGTGAAAAAATGGAGTGACTCTCACACACTCTGCTTTTTCTGGAATCATTCCTGGATTTCTTGACCACCCAAGTCTGGCACCATTCTCCCACATTACTCCAGTTGTCACTGATGAGAAGCACTTTCTCTTCTGTCAACTTCTGGCCCCTGATTATTCTGTTTCCTGTGCACACAGAAAGTACTCAGGAAACAGCATAACCAAAATATCCACATGTTCAGCTTCAAAGTAGAACCCAGAAGTAAAAGCCCAAAACCTGAAGGAATTTAAAGGACCAAACTTACTTAGGTCAGAGTGAAGATGAGGGGAGGCACACCCCAAGTGCTTCAGTTAGGCGAAGGCTGGGGACTGCCAAGTTCTAAACAAGACCATTAAAGAACACGTCCAAGGATATCCTAGTGTCCACTCTGCTTTGAAGACAAACTGACCCCCATAATTAGAAACAGCTTTATTCACATGCCAGATGTCCATGCTTCTCTTCCAATTATTTTCAGAAACATCGTAAAGAACCATTAGTGACAGTGTGAAATGTTCTGGCTTGTTATTTTTTTTAATCTTCTCATCCTTATGATTTCAGTCTGATACGAAGATTACAGTCTGCTTCCTCTCAAAAGTTTTTATGTACTAGGGAAAGGGGAGGCTCAGGATAAGGATGCATTTGACTAGAAATTTATCACCAGAAATACTACCACACATTTAGTTTAATCACAAAGAACAGACAGTCTTTCAAAATTTTAACAAAACATCTTATATCTAAGAGAGGGGGGGAGAGAGAGAGAAAGAGAGAGAGAGAGAGAGAGAGAGAGAGAGAGAGAGAGAGAGAGAGAGAGAGAGAGAGTGCCTGAACACTTCTTAAGGATAATATGAGTGACCAAAAATTCTTGGAAGCACAGGGGTCCATATCATGAGTCATAGTTCTCCTGAACTCTGCTGGTCAGACCACTTGGGAATCTAATGTTAAGTTCTATAAAGGGAGATTGGTCCATTAGAGAAAGCCCAGAGAATGGGGATAGTACAACCAGGTTAGACTGTACACACCTTCAGGGCAGAGACTGTGTCGTGTCCTCTCTTGTCTACACTGCCCCTGGCCCAGTGCCTTACATACAGAACATGCTTAAAAATATTTGTTGAATGAGTGAATGACTATGGAATCCATATTGAAGGAAGTAAGAATGGTTTAACCCAGAGAATAAAAGATACAGAGGACATGACAGCTCACTTCAAATACTTGAAAGTATCATAGAGAAGAAGGTAGAGATTTATTTCCCTTTTGATCTTTGGATTAGGGCTATTTAGTGAAAGCTGTAAGAAGGTAGTTCTGATCCAAGATCATTGTTGTTTTGTGAAGAACTACAGGATGCTTGGGTACATTCTCAGTACTCAATTTTAGTTGGAGTATTTGAAGGATATACACAGAGAAATTTGAGCATGTGGGCAAATTTTTAATGTGTTCAAGAAATTTTTATTGTGCATGAATGCCAGATGAGGCTGAGGGAAGGATGGGTGGGCAACAAAACAAGACAGGGCTGCTTCCCCTTCTAAGCCTATGATCTGTTGAGGAACTCAAACAGGCTTGCGGGTCATCACAGCGTGCAGGGTGAGATGGGTTTATGACAGAGGAAGTTGAGGCGTCTATTCCAGTGAGTGCTCAGGGATCCCAGGAGGCTTAGATCAAGTGAAAATGGGGTATGGTGAGGTTGGGGGGTTATTTCACATGCATACGGTCCCTGAGGCAGAAGGGAATGACGCTTTGGACAGCCCTCCACCAGCATTCAATCAGCTGTACTTCCCACTTCAAGTCCTACTCACCCTTGACCTGATAAAATGTCTCCCATTTTCTCCTGGCAGATCAGCCCTGATGGCTGAGTTTTGCTTTCCAGGTTACAATTCTTTTTTTTTTTTTTTAATTTTTTTTTATTGTAAACAAATGGGATACATGTTGTTTCTCTGTTTGTACATGGCGTAAAGGCATACCATTTGTGTAATCATAAATTTACATAGAGTAATGTTGTTTGATTCATTCTGTTATTTTTTCCCTTCCCCCCACCCCTCCCACCCCTCTTTACCCTCTATACAGTACTTACAGTTCTTATTGCTAACATTAATTTTGAGGCTTAGTGCCTGCCCCATCCCTACATCTGGTTCATTCCCAAAGGAATCGAATGTTGAATAGATACTGAACTCTCCAAGTGTAGAGTGAACTTGGACTATCTGGTCATCTCAGCTAAGACGTACACTACCCAAGGGGCCAGACAAAATACGCTTGAACTAAGATCCCAACTCACTCAACCTGATGAGATGAACATTCAAAGACCAATGGATGATGAGCATGTTCAGAATTAGGAAGTGGGAAGGTTCATATGATCTTGGGAATACACTAAAATCCCCTGAATTGTATGCTGAATGCAGTGAATTTTGTGATATATGAATTATATCACATAACAGTTTTTTTTTTAAAAAAGCAACAAAAGATGGCTGTGAAGGAGGCTTGTTTAAATATATCCAGTTCCTGTTTTCCTTAAATTTATTGGAAAAGGAAGAATTTGTTTTCCAACAAAATTTTTGCCATCTGCAAAACTTCTGACAACCTACAGCCATGGTAAGGCATGAGAAAATTTTGACTAATGCTGACTGCATATGCAGTCTATTAACTAATACCTAAGTAATTACAGGTTGCCTCTGAGCCATGATTTGTACTTTGAAGCATGCTCTCTGGTGTTTGTCATCACAGACAGCACTGAGTAGTGAAAGACCTGAAGTTTAGTCCTAATTCTGTCATTGTTCAGGATCTTGATGACCTCAAGGATCACGATGAACTTGTGGAGTCATAGAAACACTGGATCTCCATTGTCTTGACCATAATGTGTGTGGTTCACAAGGTGCAGTTTGCATGATTCTGTCTCCAAGATTTCTAACTTTTAAACTCTTCAGAATAACCCTGAAAGATAAGCAGGCAGGGATTGTTATCCACATTTTGCCTATGAGGAACTAAGGTATTTAAAGGACTGATTAAGATTTACATAGGACCAGAAGTGAATTTGCATGGGTTCTAGGACAAAACTACTCAAGTGTAAGAGAAGTGTAAACAACTCATCTCAGGAGTTTTTCATGTGTGGTTTATTCAGAGGCTGAGAGTTCAAGGGGAACTGTAGGTTCAGAAGAGAGATAAGCAATGAAAGCAAGAACGAAATGGGTCAGTGGGACTTGGGTCACGGCTGCTGATAGAGGAGATTAAGTCAGGAGATGTGGTGTGCTAAGGAGTTTGCATTCCCCAGAACATGAGAAAGTGGGAGTTGCTGGGAAATTGCGAGTTTCTCAACTTGGCAATCAGTACTCAATTGAGTTTTTACAGGAAATTGCCAGCTCTTTGGAAATTTTATGCGGTATAAATATGACCCTGGATTTCTATATATTAGCTTAGTAACAGGCAGAAACATAGGAACCCACAGATTTGGAAAAACTGTTGGATTATTATTGTAATTACTTTTAGCAGAACTATACAATATGAAATTGTATTGCTAAAGCAATTTAATTTTCCAATCTTTGAGACCTTTTAAAAATAAGCAAACCCCAAGCAATATGAAGGTGAAGTAAGAAAAGCAGTTTATTTTAAATCCAAAAAATTTGGCCTTGGCTCTGTCTCTGACTGTGTGTCCTCAGACAATCACTTAATTTCCCAGATATTTGACTTCCTCAACTGCAGAGAAAGAGGTTTGAGAAGCTCATGGCTAAAGCCCAGATCAACTCTAGAATTTGATTGAATTCCACATAACTGGTCACGTTCTTCTCTCTAAATCTTGGGCATTTCTGCTCCTTCAGTCTATACAAATGGAATCTTCATTCTTCGTTGTCCTAGGAACAGAGATCCAACCAGTCTGGCACCACTTCTGTGAGCTACAGCGGGTGACACCTTGTGTCCTTACTATGACTGTCTGCAGCCCCAGGGAAAATTATCATGGAGTAACATAGAGAAACTGTCCTTTGCTAGAAAGACAGAGTAGCACAGTGGTTATGGGCACAGACTCTGCAGTCAGAGAGACCTGATAAATCTGTCATATCCTGGTAACCTTGGACAAGCAAGTTCACTGTGCTAGGACCTCAGACCTAATCATCACTCAACAAACTTGAGTTGTGTAGACCACTCTTATTAAGGAACAAGGCCTTGTAAAACCTGTGTGAGATGGTGAATGTTATCCAGGCTAGATTTCTAAGAGGAAATGCCACCCCTCCTTTCTCCACCATCTCTGACAAAATTATTACCCAAAGGTTAACAGGCCCAGCCAGTCACGGAGGAGAGTGAACTAAACTCTACCCATGGAAAGAACATATTTAAATGAGTTGTTTTCATTCTTATGAAGGAGTAGAGTGAGAGAAGCAGTAAAGACAGGGAATGGATGAGAAATTGAGGAACAAGAAACAAATAAGGTGGCCAATGAGAAGGTTAATGCTGATTATTTCTATTTTACGACAAAAGACATTTGTTCTAATCATTTTACTGAGCAGGAATGAGTTAACTACCTTGTTCCCGCTTAAAGAAAGCAAGGACATTTCTCTGCATTGGAATTTGTTAAAAATTAGGCTTTGAACATTTTTAAATCTTTAGATATATTATGGACATGCACATTCCAACTAATAGAATCTTTCTTCATCTCATCCACATGTCATTGATTTTCTTACCAGCTACGGACTCAGAGCAGATACCACACCTGGTAACTTGGCACTAGTTGCCACTGGCCTCACATGAACCTGTCAGCTGCCATGGGATGGCGAAGCTACTCATCAGAGTCCAAGGCTAGTCCGTGCAGGCCTGTAGCTGCCACATTCTGATGCATAAAGTCACAGCAAGCCTTGCTAAAGCATAGGCTCTGGGTCCAGATGACTGGTTCAAATTTTGACTCCACGATTGCCTAGATGTGTACCATAGAGCAATTACTTCTCTAAACCTCCATTTTCATCTATGTAATGTAGGACTAATGATACTTTCTTCTTAAGATTGAGGACTGAAAGAGAGAATGTGTGGAAAGTACTTACCTCAATAGACAATGTTCAGTACATACTGAATTATTGTGTTATTTTCTGGGGAACTCTGGGAGGCAGAATTTTATGGTTGGCCTTAAGTTTAAGGACATAGGTTCATGTAATTCTAAGAGTGTAGAGATGGATACTAGAGGATATATGGTATGACCCTCATCCCATATCAACTTAATGACTGTTTTCCAATGAAATCCCCTGAAATCCCAGAAGATATAAAAGGATTTTTTGGTTACAATGAGAAACATGAAAAAACCATCAAAGGTATATTCATCCAACCATTTAAATTGTAATAGCATGAATAATGATTTTATTTGGTCATAATTTTAAAAAGAATTTTCTTCAAGAAAAGTAAATAAATAAAAGCAAAGTAAAATATTGAACTCCCTGGAAGAACCATTGATCCAATTATTCTACCCTGCCCATCCACCATGCTTTTCCCAGTATGTCTATAAAAATTAGAATCACTTTTTGTTATACCAGGCAGGATGCTAAGTGCTCTATAGACCCCACCTCATTTAATTGCTCTAAGGGCCCTATGAGTAGGTGTGTATCATCATGCCCATTTTACAGATGTGGAGATATTTCAGATCAGAAAGCAGAGCTGAGACCCACAACCAGGTCTCCAAGGTCCACATTCTCAACATTGTACACTGCTGTCTCTGATCTGGGTTGTCTGATCTCAAGGATCAGATGCCCCTGGCTTATGAAGAAGATCAAGGGCTCAGAAGTGTGCTAGGAACAGATCTAATGTTCACCTCGGGCTAAAGTTGGAACAGAGGCTGCTCAGAACCAGGGCTACTGCTGAAGCCAGAAAAGGATTCTTAAGTCAAGCAGTTTTGTTTAAAAAACTTACAGGAGGAGTAATGTATAGTTGCAGATCTCACTTCCCTTACCATTCCACCTGTTTTCCCAGAGCAATCAAAGATGTGTACAAAATAGAGATATTCCATTCGTGTCCTCTTAAGCAACTTGATACTGCATAGAGTCCAGTGTTCACCAGGCCAAACCACTTCCCCATAAACATTGTTATATGCCTAGCTATACTCATTATATTAGTTTTCTATATGGTAAAAAAATGGAATCATTTCATCATTTGAATCTTCTAAGATTCAAAATGCTTTTGTATATACATCCTCATGATCTAACCAAGTCACTTCAGAAGTAGGAAAAAGGCAGCTATTATTATTTTCAAATTATGGACTGAGAAATTGAGATACACAGAAAGAAATAAATCTTCTCTGCAATTTGGAAGCCCATCTGCAATGCTATAAAAATGTCTCACTGTACTCTTGACTACATAAATCACTATTTTTATTGCCCTCTCCTTAGATAAGATGTGGCTTAGTTTGAGAGAACTGTTTATTATTTGGCAAGCTATTAAGTAAAAGAAACTAATTTCAATTCTCCATTCAAGTGGGTGGTAAAAATAAAGGGAAATTTGTTTTGGGGAAAAGGAAATGTTAAATATGGGAAGGAAATGTTAGACTTCAAAAATCCATTCAGAAACCTAATGCGTGGATTGATTTAATTTGCCCTAACATGGCTTGGGGTCAGATGGAATGGGTTGGAGTTCTGTATCACCATTATGACCAGTCACTTAATGGTGGTTCCCACAACACTTTTTTACAACAAGTCCCTGACTAAGACAATAGCATCATAACTGAGTTAGTGCACCCCTAGGGTAGCACAAAGGAGAGCTCAGAAACTGAGAGATGCAGCTCTTTTATTTCGTCTTTCTCAATATCTCTTGTTCCCTCTTTTGTTCTCATTCATTTTTCATTCCATCCTCTTTCCTCTTTCTTTCCTTTCATTTCCTCATTTGGGGACAGAAAGAGGTCATGGTCTTGTTGCCAACAGTTGTGACACTCTCAGTAGACATGGCAGCCAGGAAGCCAGAGCTGGGCCTGTTTAATGGCCTTGAAGGAATCCCTGATCTGCAGCAGGAGGGAATTTATAGTATGCAAGGGATCCCCAGCTGCCGCTTATATCCAGAAGGTCCCTTCACTTTTACTTTTGTTCACAGTGTCTTTTGCTAAAGGCAGTTTAAAATTGAGTAGTGGTTAGTCTCATCTGCCCATCTAATATTTTCCTTATGGTTTCCAGACTCATGTCTTACTAAGGAAGGCCTTTCCCAATGCTAAGATTAGACATTTAAAAAACATGCTTGTCTAAACAGAAATTTGAGCAAGTTGACATACTTGAAGCCAGGATGGCCATCTCACAAAATTTGGAATGTGCGCATATCGTGCATGTACTTGGACTCTAAGATACTTGCTCCAGAAAAGTCCTCCTGGCTCCCTTATGTCCTCCCCTTCACATTTCTACCCCAGCCATTTTATCCTTGAGTGGGGGTGCAGTTAGTTCTAAGACCAGAAACCCACTCAGACTAACTTAAGTGAGGATTACTTGCACATGTATAAAGGAGTGCTGTGAAACCCAGCTTGGGAAACCACACTTGGAGACTGGAGACACTGGAGAGCTAGAGTTCACAGAAGCAGCTTTCCCTTCTCCCTATTTCTCAGCTATCTTTACCTCCGATCATCTGCTCTGTATCCTTCCTTCGTTCAGCTCTTCTGCACGTGACTTCAGCTGGTTGCCTGCTTCAGATCTTGCACCCACAGACAACACTCTGATCTAAAAGTACATTCTTCTGGGAGCCAGGGAGTGAAGTAAAGGCTGAGCTACAGACGGAGAAAAATGAGTAATATTCCAATGGCTGTGGCCAAGGGGACCCTTGGAGACATGCTGTTTAGTCTGGCTCACTCATCACCAAGTAGGCCACCACTGGAGGTGAGGGTAGGAAAGATGTAGAAAGACTGTTCTGATCCATTTCTATTTTTCCTTCCTGCTGCAAATTATTCTTATCACATGGCTAGCGGCGTGCAGGGATGGCAATAAGCAGGAAAAGTTGGATCTAAGAGTTGCTTCCTAAATTCTCTTTATGGGGTCAATAAAGAGAATGTAGTCTAAAAAAGTTGACTTCTGAGAAAAGAAATCTGTTTTCTGTAGCCAGCTCCTCAACTGTGCTACTTGGGAGAAGCCATTAGACAAAATGTGATTGTATGGGTTTGCCCCTCCTGGCCTTGACCCACAGGCCTGTTTGCTGACTCCTATGAGAATAAAGTCCTTTATGAATTAGAGTTCCATGGTTGAATTTATGCCCAGAAAATAAGGGATGAAAAGCCTCACATATCTGCTCTCGTATGCCCCTTAAATGTCTTGTATCAGTGTTGGTTCCCTGTTCCAAGGCAGATCTTGGGCACAAGCTACATATGGGCTCTGGGGAGATAAGGACTATTAAAGTGTCAGAAAGTGGATACCAAATGTTGTCCAGAGCCCTCAGCCTCAGATTGGCACAGAAACAGAACATAGTATCCATGGTTCTCTGGCTTGAAGCATGGCAGCCACAGTTACCCTTCCAGGCTGGGGCCTCTACCTCTGAGATGGGACTTGTGGAATGCTTAGCATCAGCTAGTACAAGGGAAAGAGTCTGAGATGGTCCTGGTCAATAACTTTCAAATATGATTCTTAACTGTCATCAGATGTGCACTATTGTTCTCTAAAAGAAAAAAACATATCAGCTTCTCCCACAAGACAGAAGGTTTCAGAAGGAGAAGCATGGTCTTGGCATCATAGCAGACAGAGAACTTCCTTTCCCTGTGCCTCTCCTTCAATCGGCCTAGCCCTGTCTCCAGGAGACCTATGATTTGTTCACCTTGCTCCACCGGGACCTGTGCCCAGCTGCCAACCTTTTTCCTACCTGGGGCTCATGGCACATCCTCTGGTTAGGACCTCTCTTTCAGGGGCTCACACAAGTTCAGAAGAGTAACAACATGCAAGTCAGTTTATCCTTTCAAGGATGCCCTTGAAGCTACCATGTTCTAAAATACTTTAGCAATTTTCTGCTTAGTCTTTTTATTATCCCAGTAGGTCCTCTGTATCTACAAGTTCCACATTCAGAGATTCAAACAGTCATGGATCAAATATATTTGAAAAAAAAAAATTGCACCTGTACTAAACACACACAGACATTTATATCTTGTTAATACTCTCTAAACAATAGAGTATGTCAACTCCCCAGCACTTACATTGTATTAGGAATTATAAGCAATCTAGAGGCAATTTAATATGAGAGGATGTGCATGGGCTATATACAAATATTACACCATTTTACATGAGGAACTTGATCATCTATAGATGTTGGTACCCACAGAGGTCCTGGAACCAATCCTCTATGAATGCTGAGGGATAGCTATATTACAGAGAAGATCCTGAAACTAAGGTTGAGGTTAATAAAGAACTGAGAGTGCTCCCCCAATATGTTTCCATTTCCAAACAGGTTGAAGAAATAGAATCCAGGCAAGTAGTCCTGTGTTCCCAAAGACACAGTGAGATATCACTATGTGAACGATGCCAAGAGATGCAATAAATACAATGAATCTTTGCAGTGTTAGACGAGAGATGAAAGAGGTTGGAAATTACCCTCTAAGTTCACTTTTAAAGCTCATCATTTATTTTTAAAGTACTGTTTGTGCTGAACTCAAGGACAGCAATGTACTGACCCATCCTTCCATTGGCTGCCTGCCCTCCCGGTGACAGAAAAGTGTAAACGGCTGCAGCAGAATACTGGTAAACCATTCAGTGGACGTATTGGAAAATACATAAAATATGTTTTCTCAGTCTATGAATTCAGCATGACTATGAATATGTAAGGAACAGTAGTTCATCTGCTCCAAGACATTGCAGATGCTGGGTGTGGGGGGCGTGGGTGGGTTCCACTGACGCAAAAGTTAGCATGTGGGGGACACTTTGCCAAACTCTTGGGGCCTGTCTGGCTTGTGGCGCACATATTGGGGCCTCTGTTGGGGCTGAGTGGAGGCCAGAGAAGGTGCAGTGGCCTGGAATGGGGGGGGAGGGAACACAGCACTCCACAGAGTTCTCAGAGTTCAGCATGCACACGCTGTATGTTGAAGCGATGTGAGTCAGTTCTGTGGCCTCGCTAGCTGAGGATCTGGGGTTTACTCAGAGTGATGTCAGCATGCAAGAGACAGAAATGGTAATATGCCTTCAGGACCCAGCAGGTTCTCATGGACTGAGCATCTCAAGGTTTCAGGCAGATGGGCTCAAAGAAAGGTAGTTCGCCATAGCATATAGTTCAGTTGGCTGTTCAGGACCAACATAGCATTTAGATTCCCCCCCCCCCCCCAGGTCCTTTCAGTGACACAACTGTCAAGCCTCTTTTGAAGATCTTCCTTCTCATATCTTCTGTTCCATTCTCTTTTGATTTTCAGGGCAACCTGGGATTTTAGGTGAAAAAAAATTGTTAAGTATGGCACTTACTCTAAGAGATGTCTAAATTCTCTTTGTATAATAACATCAGGAAATCAGAGATTTGTAAAAGGGAAATGTTTCAGAATACACCCTCATGGCTTCCCTAGATGTGACACCCCCAAAACATTTGGATGGCAGAATGGATCTGTGTTCTGTAACTTGGGCTGGATGGTCTTCCTGCTGGGGTCCTACAGCCTTTTCAATCTCCACTATCCAAGTCGTGGAGAAGAGTCCCTTCCAAATTGCCCCAGATCTGATTCACCCCAGTGTGTCAAGGTGGCAGGGGACTGTCAAAACCAATGATGATCTTCACCATTTCTCATTGTACTGCAGCTGTGGAAGCCTGCAGTTACTGATGGGGACTTCAGACAGCTCAGCTGCTGTCCTTTCCGACTCTCCATTTGGGGTCTCATTTGACAGATAGTTGGGAAAGAGGAGAAAAGGATTTTAGCTCTTCTGGAAATTTTATTTTTCAGAGTAGATCAACCAATTTTTTCCATGGACTTAACTACAGGCAAATTCACAATTCACTCACTGCTTATGAATTCCTTATTTAAGAGGAAGAGCTCTTCTGGGCTATAAAGCAACAAGATGAAGAAGGAAACAAGGTGCATTGCCATGATGCATTGCCTTGGGATAAACATAAATCTTGTTCTGCCACTTGTAATAACGTGACCTACTGCTAGTTGTTAGCATCAATGAGTCTGAATTTGCTCATCTATAAAAATAATGCCTGTTTCTCACAGTTGTTGTGCAGGCTTGCTATAAAGTGACTAACAGGTGACTGGACATAGTAGATGGTCAGTATAAAATAGCTTCTATCAGTATTCCTAGGTTTCATTCCACATAAGCCCTCATCTAGAACCGATATATTATTCAATCTATTCAACTGTCATGCACGCAAAAACCAAATTGTTTCCCAGGAAGGTTTTAACTTTCTAAGTTAAACTCTTGCTGTGTGGGAATCTACCATTCACATGTAATTTTCCTGTTTTGTATAAAACCAACTGAAAAATCAGCTCTTGTGTTTGGGGCAGAATTTCATATTCAAACCTCTTTTTAAAATGCTTTTTAGAATCTCATGGCCAAATAAGTTTTCCTTCCTTTAAAAAAAAAATTTAACCACTTTGGTGTAAGACCAATTACATAGAAGATTTGGGGGCTTGTAGCTATTTTTTAAGAAATCTGGATTTGGAGTAGACTGAAGGAAGGCAAAGGAGAGTGTTATGGTTTGGATGTGAGAAGTCCCCCAAAAACTCATTTGTGAGACAATGTAAGAAGGTTCAGAAGAGAAATTATTGGGTTTTTAGAGTCTTAACCTAATCAGTGAATTAATCCCTGCTGGGATTAATTGAAGTGGTAGGGTGTGGCTGGGGGAGGTGGGAATTGGGGCATGGCTTTGGGGTATATATATTTGTATTTGGCGAGTGGAATCTCTCTCTGCTTCTTGAAATTATGTGAGCTGCTTCCCTCTGCTACACTCTTCCACCATGATGTTCAGCCTCACCTCAAGTACCAAGGAATGGAGCCAGCCTTCTATGGACTAAGACCTTTGAAACCATAAGGCCTCAAATAAGCTTTACTTCCTTTAAAATTGTTCTGGTCAGATCCTTTAGTCACAGCTGAGAAACAGCTGACTGAAACAGAGGCACAGGTGAAAATCCTCCTGTCCCATTGAGGTTCCCTGGGGATGAGCCCAGCATGCTTTTGGTGGCACTCTAACTTCTTTCTTTCCTTAGGTCTTATGATTCACAGTTATGTATGGTTACCCTAAATTATTCTTCAGGAGGTCTCTGGACTTTAAAAAAAAAAAAAAACAAATACCTGGCCATGATGCCACTTTCTTTTGGCACACATTATGGGAACACAAACACATATTATAAGACAATGGGTTCAAAGGAGGTGAAAGGCCTCTATAATGAAAGCTACAGAATATTGGAGAAAGAAATTGAAGAAGACCTCAGAAAATGGAAAGACCTCCATCTTCATGGAGAGGCAGAATGAATACTGCTAAAATGGCTATATTACCAAAAGCAATATACAGATTCAGTGCCACCTCCGTTCTTCACAGAACCAGAAAAACAGTCCTAAACTTCATTTGGAAGAATAAAAGGCCCAGAATTGCCAAAGCAATTCTAAGCCAAAAGAAGCAATGCTGGAAGCATCATAATACCTGATTTTAAATTATACTACAGAGCTACAGTAACAAAAACTTCATGGCATGGGCATAAAAACAGACATAAAGACCAATGGTACAGAATAGAAGACAGACAAATCCACACATCTATAGTCATCTGATCCTTGACAAAGGTGCCAAAAACATGCAATGGGAAAAAGACAGTCTTCTAAACAGATGATGCTAGGAAAACCGGTCATTCATATGTAGAAGAATGAAACTTGACCCTTATTTCTCACCCCACACAAAAATCAACCCAAAATGGATCAGAGACCTTGGAATTAGACTAGATACTATGCAATTTCTACAAGAAAACATAGGGTCAACACTCCAACTTTTAGGCACAAGCAATAGCACTGCTAAGAGGACAGCTAAAGCTCAGGAAATAATGCCAGGAGTTAATAACTGAGATGGCATCAAATTAAAAGCCTTCTGTGCAGCAAAGGAAACAATGAGGAATGTGAAGAGAGAACCTCCGAATGGGAGAAAAATTTTTCTAGCTGTTCTTCTAACAGAGGATTAACATCTAGAATACATAAAATACTCAAAAAACTTTATACCAAAAAAATCAAATAACCCAATTAATAAATAGGTCAACAAATTAAACAGAACACTTCTCAGGAGAAGAAATACAAATGGTCAACAAATATATTAAAAATGCTCAACACCATTAGCAATTAGGGAAATGCAGGTCAAAACTACACTGAGGTTTCATCTCATACCAGTCAGGATGGCAATCATCAAGAATAAAAATAATAAATGTGGGAAATGATGAGGAAAAAAGGAAAAATTTTACACCGTTGGTGAGACTGTAAATTACTACAACCATTATGGAAATCAGTATGGAGGTCCCTCAAAAGACTAAGCATGGAACCAACATACAGCCCAGCTCTACCATTCTTTGGTATTTATCATGAAGAATTAAAATCATTATACCAGACTTACACAGCATGCCCATGTTTATAGCAACACAATTCACAATAGCCAAATCATGCAACCAACCCAGGTGTCCACCAATGATGAATAAAGAAAATGTGGTACATATACACAATGGAGTTTTATTCACCCACAAAGAAAAATGAAATTATGTCATTTGCAGGAAAATGGATGGAACTAGGACATTTAAGTGAAATAAATCAAACTCAGAAGGTTTAAGAATTGTCTGTTTTCTCTCATATGTAGAAAGTAGAGAGGCAAAAGGGGGAAAAGGTGGAGTGGATCTCACAAAAATCAAAAGGAGATCAGTAGAGGAAAGGGATCAAGGGTTAGGAAGAGGGAAGGGTGGGGGCAAGTGCTAGGGAGTGACATTAGCCAAAATTGTATTGTTACACTGTGTATTGTGGGCATGTACGAATATGTAACAACAAATCCCATCAGCATGTGTAACTATAATGCACCAATTAAAAAATGTGTTGGGGGGAGAGCATGGGTTCAGGTTCTGCCCTATTTATCTGCCCTTCTTTCCAGCAAATCTCTTGTTGTCTATAATCACCCACATTAATTCTCCTCTCCTTTGTGGTGCTTTGAAGGTGGTTGGGAAATCTTGGTCCTTCCCAGGAGGACTCTCAGTGGTACCTTTAGCAAAAGGAGGATGGAGTCCCTGGACATGAGAACCCACATGTCATAGTGCATGCTCCTCTGGGTGACATGCCCTCAGATGCCCTCTGTTCACCATGATAGAAGGCAGATGAAGTGCATTATAAGGCCCTGGATTCCCTGTCACTTGACTTGGCCACACTCAGGAGAATCAAGGACAAAAGACTAGCACTTCTGCCACCCAAGGCAGATCACTGTGGGGCCTGCAGCCCACACCCCAGGGTTCTCTCCCACACTGGGTCTGCCTCCTTCTGGCAGCTCGGTCACAGCCTACGGATCTGACCTGGTGTTCATCGCTCCTTAAAGTTCTGACAGGTTCATTTCATGTATTTTGAAGCTCTGTTATTCGTAGGACACATCTCTCTAGTTATTATATTGTCTTGATTAACTCATTATTATAAAACATCATTTTGTTGCTCTTTTAATCTCTACTAATACTCCTTGACTTGACCAAATTTCACTCTCTGTCCACTCTCCTTAGCAAGATGGCAGAGCTCCGTTGGGGCTCTTCCTCCCATGACTGGAACTGTCAACTGCCTCCAGGCAGTGAAGGGGGCAATCACAGGGCTCGTGTCCCCTTAATGACCACGGTCCCATGTTACCTGTGGTCCAAGGTTAAACCCTGGGTTTTGTATATTTTAGCCAGTATTCTGATAACTAAAAGCAGGAGAATCAATCGGCCCCTGTTACTCCATTGTGGCTGGAAGTGAAAGTTATTTTCTATTAATTAAGCTTTTCCATATTTACTGATGTGGCTGCTCTTTGGGGGCCCAATTTTGCCATATTATCTTATGGTGTCTTTGCTGCATGCATTATGTCATACTTCCTGAGCTCATTTTTCTAATTGTGTATCTTCTTTCCCTTTTAGAAAATTTCTTTTGGCATTTAGGAAAATTTTTAATGTTGACCTAATGTTACCTTTGTAGTGTTTCTAATTGCTTTTTAAAAAAATTAAACTTTACTCTCTGTTCTGTCCACATCAAATGGTACCGTTGACTACCAAGTACAGACATAAACGCAATGACATCATTCTATGTTTTCCTTTCTAACCCCTTTCTTCCATTTTAACAATTGCATTATTTCTATTCTGTTAGAACACAGGTTACGTTCCTCCTTATGGCCGTGTTTTCAGCTTTGTATGAGCTGGAAGCTACAGTTAAATATATGAAACACTCACCCCAGGGCTTCGGCTGCTGTCTCCTCAGACTCCTCTTAGTTGAATGAAGCTCATTCTCTAGTGAATTCTTCAGGAAGGGCACAAGTGCACAGTGTTCCTGAGTTCTTGTATATTTAAAACTGCTTTTAAATATTTTAATATTGTCCTAATGGTTACCTTTGTAGTAACCATTAAGAAACAGCTTGACTGGATGTAAAGTTCTGGGTTTGCATTGTCTCTTCTAAGCTCCTTGAAAATGCTGCTCCACTTTCTTTCTTTCTTTTTTCTTTTTTTTTTTTTTTATCCTGGGGATGACCCTTTACCACTGAACTACATCCCATTTTGTTTTTTATTTTGAGACAGGGTCTCACTAAATTGCTGAGGCTGGCCCGGAACTTGCGCTCTTCCTACCTCGGGCCTCCCAAGTTGCTGGGATCACAGGTGTACCCCTCTGTGCCCAGCTGCTGCTCCACTCTCGTCGTGGTTTACAGCTGTTTGTGAGAAATCTGATGCCAGCTAATCCTCATCTTTTAAGCTTTTCTCTCTTTCTTCCAGGAGGTTTCGTGGATTTTTTTTTTTTTTTTTTTCTTTTTCTTTCCAAGTCTAGTGCTTTTGCTAGGATATCTCTGAGATGATTGCTCTGGGTCAGTTTTCCAGGTGGACCTTCCATTTGTAGAGTCAATTCTTGATTGATTCCCTGAAATCCTCACTCAAGGACTGCAGTTGGACAGCCTTTGCCTGTCTTTCGTTTCAATCACTTTCCTCTAACGCTTTTAACTTCATTATCTCATTTTTGCTCTGTTGGATTATCTTCCTGCTTTTCATCAGTGTCATTTATTAAATTTATTTTTCCTTAGGTCTTGCAACTTAATTTATATTTTTGGTAGGATTTTGTTTTTTTATTTTACATCTTAAGTTCAACAACTATCATTTTATTTCTTCCTTCGCTTATGGTTCATTTGTATTGGGGCTTTGTATTTCCTATTCAATGTTTTCTTTTATATATCTCCAAACTCTTCTTTGAGTCAAATTAATTCTTGTTGGAATATTATATCACAGTTTTCTTCAATTCCATATTTGCTTTTTGATTTTATATTTTGTGGGGCAGGAGGAATGCTTTCTTTGGCTGAATTAGCTTGATTCACACTTTTTTCAGGGGGGTATCGGGGATTGTACTCAGGGGCACTCAACCACTGAGTCCCATCCCCAGCCCGATTTTGTATTTTATTTAGAGACAGTCTCACTGAGTTGCTTAGCTCATGGTTGCTAAGGCTGGGTTCGAACTCAGGATTCTCCTGCCTCAGGCTCCCAAGCCTATGGAATTACAGGTGTGCATCACTGCACCTAGCTTGATTCACATTTTTTAAACAGTAATTTTGTTTGGATATGAAAACAGTCTTCTATTCATTTTGTACAGAGGATTCCTCATATAAGGGTACCTTATCTTCTATCAGTTCTGTCCTTTTCTGTGCATCTTCTCTTATGGAAAACACTGATGGCAAAGGTGGGAAGAAGGAAAGGGACTAGTGTCTTTGTCCTCTTCTCTCCTTTCCACTGCTATGTGTCCAAGGAATACCAGCACTTCCCTGTTTCTTATTCTCCGCTGCGGCTGCATCTGGTCTCACTCATTTCCAGTTCCTTTCCCTGTAGCTGGTACTGTGAACTACCATGCTCCAGATCATGTTTCCTATTTCTATGAAGCTGGACTTTCTCTTGAGGCTATCCATGCTTCACATAAGTCCTTAAGGTCCCATGCTATTTTCCATACAGTCCTTGAGTGTTCCCTCTCCCCTTTCCACATCCCTAGGCTGGAAGCAGTAGGCTAAAGGGAGTGCTGTTGGAACTGGGTTCACTGTTCTACTTACTGAAAATTTGAAGCTTGTAGTATTCTCTGATTCTTAGTAATGCTGAAGGCATGGTGCTATTTTCCATCATTATTCTATTTATTTTAAGGATTTCTAAAAAGTTATGTGAAGAGATTTCAAGTCAGGCAGCCACTGTTATTTTCCATTCCTGTTTGATGTTCATTGAACTTCTTGGATCTTTGTTATATTTTTCATTAAATATGGAAAAATATGACTTTCATTTCTTTAAGGTTTTTTTTTTTTTTTTAATCTGAATCTCTCTGTCCTCATTTTTGGGCAACTTCAATTACTTTTACGTTTGAGCACTTAATACTCCCCCCCAGGTTTTAGTTTGGGTACTTTCTTTGCTCTGTCCTCAGGTTCACTGCTCTTGCTTCCCCAACTCCTAGCATCCACTTTGTTGTTAAGTTTATCTAGTGAGCTTTTCATTTTAGAAGATTTTTTTCAGTTCTAGAATTTCCATTTAGTTCTTTTTAAAATCATTTTTTCTTTCTCTACTAAGATTATTCATCTGTCTACTCATTATTATCTCTTTCCCTTTAAATTTATATGCATAAAGGCTGTGTTAAAATCTTAAGTCTATTAATCCCAACATCCCTGGGTCTATTTCTATTTCCTGGTTTTCTTTCCCTAAGTCACATTTTGCTACTCATTCATATGTCTAGTAATTTCTTATTGTATGCTTGTCATTGTGGGTACTTGAAACTTTCATTCTCTAGGTCTCTGGATTTTTCTGCTAATTTGCTGGTGCCCTGTCCATTGTCTTTAACACTCATTATCATCTACCTGATCCTTAAACGTTAGAGATCTTCATGGTGCCAGCCTTCACCTTGTCTTTTCTCATGCTGTATTTTCTCTCTATGCAATCACATCTACACCTCTGCTTCAATTACTGCCTATGTACCAATGATTCAAAACCATATAAATTTAAGTGAGACCTTTCATTGACTGACTCTGTTCTAATTTCTGCTTGTTTCAAATCCACTGTATCCATAACCATTGTACTCTCTCTGGTCTGTCTACACACACACACACACACACACACACACACACACAATCTGAGATAGGGAGCTTCTTCCTGTGATAATAATTCTCAGTGAACAATACAGCCATTACTTCAATTATGCATGTTTGGAATATAGGCACCTTGCTACGTCTCTTCTAATCCTCCAAATACAGTCTATCTTGAAATTTGTCAGTGTTTATGATTTCCCTTCTTTCCATTGCCATCTTTGCCACTGTGCAGTTTTTTGCTCTCACTACCTCTCACCTGCATTACTGCACAGCTCCATATTCATTGAGTACATCTATTTGTGCCCTGTTAGAATCCATTTTCCACATCATAGGCAGGATATTTTTGTGAAATGCAAATCTAAAGATCTAATAATGTAAATCAATCCACCCATGCTCTCTCCTTCCACATGCACATGTGTACACACACACACAGACACACACACAGATGGTTTAAAAGAGGTCTTCGATTGTTTCCATTGCTTTTAGAGTGAAAAAAAAAAGAGTGTTTCTATGAATGGGCTCATATTCAACTCATCTTCCAATGTTTTCCTTTCTTTGTGCCTCTCTGTTGTCCTGGTCCTGTCTCAGCCCTTCACCTTCCATTCTTGATTTCATGAAGCATATCTGCCTCTGGTCTTCACCCGTATTGTTCCACCTGTATGAAATGCTCTTTCCTCTTCTCACCACATGGTTAACTCTTTCTTATCCTCCATATCTGAAACCAATTGTACTTTTCTGGGCAAGGCATTTTCTAAACATTTTATTAAGTCAAATCTTACTTTTTAGACTCACTTTGGCACAATATGCCTCTCATTTGTAGTGCTTATAATGTTCCTAATTTTGGGGGGTGGGTACTGGGGATTGAATTCAGAGGCACTCCTCCACTGAGCCACACCCCCAGCCCTATTTTGTATTTTACTTAGAGACAGGGTCTCACTGAGCTCCTTAGCACCTCACTTTTGCTGAGGCTGCCTTTGAACTCGTGATCCTCCTACCTCAGCTTCTCCAGCCACTGGGATTGCAGGCGTGTGCCACAGTGCCCAGCTTAATGTTTCTAATTTTACATAAGTTTCTATAACTACTTCACTCATATTTGATCCCTCTACAGAATTCTTTTTATGTTAAATTAATTTTATTAATAAATGTTTTTCCATAATTTTTTCATATAACGCAGTTTGAAGAATTGTGAGTCTTCTGTATGTTCTAAGCATTTCCTTTCATGGCCACCAAAGCACTGACTATAGTTCCATTTTATAATAAGTTACAAATTTGGGAGTAAATAATACTCCATGTTTGTATAAATATGTCAAAATATACTCTACTGTCAAATGTATTCAAAAAGAACAAATAAACTTTTTAAAAGAATTAATATTGGAGCTCCAATTGTGCAATCGGTTAGCACACGGTACTTATAAGAATTAATATTAAACAGGGCAGTGCTATACAGTCTTATGAACTGTTTACTTCTATAGCTCTAGTATTATGTGGCTAAGCAATATTCTTTTTAAAATATTTTTATTTTTATTTACACATGACAGTAAAGTGTATTTTGGCAGAATATGCATACATAAAGTATAACTTATTTTATTTGTAGTCATATATGATGTGGAGTTGTCCTGGTTGTGTATACAATTACAAAGGTAGGAAAGTTGTGTCCAATTAATTCTACTGTCTTTCCTATTCCCCTCCCCCTCCTTTTCCTTTATGTCCCTTTGTCTAGTCCAATGAATTTCTATTATTTCCCTCCCTGAGCTCCCTTGTTTTAGGTTAGCATCCACAAATCAGAGATGACATTCTTTGTTTTTTTTGGGATTGGCTTATTTCAGTTAGCATGATATTTTCCAGTTCCATCTATTTACCAGGCAAGTGCCACAATTTCATTCTTCTTTATGGCTGAGTAATATTCCATTGTGTATATACACCACATTTTCTTTATCTATTCATCCAATACCTCGGTTGTTTCTCTCTACTGAATTCTAAACATCATGAAATCTAGAATTGTGTCTGTTTATGCTCACTCTTGTATTTATAGCATTATAGTACATGTGTTCAATAAATAGTTATTGAACCACTGAACTAATGAACTAAAACACTGCTTTTCCGTAGCTCTCTTTTACAATCATGTTTAGCTCTGGCTTTACCTTTTCAACAAATGCCCTAACCAGAGAAAGATGCTGAGGGACTGCTGAGACAGCAACAGAACCGCTGAGGGACTGCTGAGACAGCAACAGAACCGCGTAACACAGAAACAAAGTAAGTTGTTTCCTTGCAATTAGGCCTCTTGCTTCTGCCTTCAAAATGCAACTGGAATGTTAATATTGATATTTGGGTCTCTAAGAAGAAAAATTACAAACCATTGTCAAAAAATATCTACCGTTGGGACAGATAACTTGTTTTGCCCTTCCTACCTATAAACTCTGAAGAGATACCAAAATGGTTCTGCCCTCAAGGGGATCATAAACCCTCGGTCTTTACCTGATTTTTAAATTTTTATTTATAATTGAAAAATAATGATTGTGTATACTTATGGGCATTATGGGATGTTTGGATATTTACATTATGGAATGATTAAATCAAGTTAAGTAGCAACCTACCACTTCACCAGTATATCACAAACTTTTCCTGTTTTTCAATACTTTCCTCATACATGTGAGGTTTCATCTTCAAGGGATTCCATACCATTTTGGTCATTCTGTGATGGGGCTAGGATATAGTTGTCTTGGTGGAATAGGGTCAGCATTTGAAGATAGTAAGGCTGAGGAATGAGGAAGTAAAGGTGTCCATTAAGGCCAAATCTAAAAAGAGTTGATATCCACAGTTACTGCAGAGACGGTGGTATCTTATGAAGGTAGAAATCCAATAAATAGTCTAAGGTTAAGAAACTAAATGTGAGGGAAGACATAAGGACAATCTATAAATTAGACGGAGTACATGGGATATTAGGGACAAGAAAGATATGGGACAATGATGTACCAGTCTGGAACAAAAGACAGAATATTCTTAAGTGAGTTGGCTCTGCTGATTATGAAATCAGATGGATTTAAAGCATTTTTATCTATGCCTTCTCATGTCATATTTTCTTTCTCTGCTCTCGGTTGAGTTTTGGCAACCTATACATATTTAAGTAGAAACAATAGTAGTTATAGCTTTCAGAAAAGATTTTAAAAAATGGGTTGGGGTTGTAACTTGGTGGTAAAATGCTTACCTAGTATGGGTGAGGACCTGGGTTCAATTCCCAGAACTGAAAAAAAGAAAAGAAAAGAAAAAGCATGAACTTTATCTCTTTTGACTAAATACTGCCAACTGACATTTTTGTCTGAAACCAAAGGCTTTCTCTTCTTCTGCATTTTAAATTCATATTTCAAAAAAATTCCCCTTAGCCCTGGGCCTCCCCAGTTCTCAGTAAAAATAAATAAAGTGGTCAATAATTCATTTCAACATCCAAACTTAATTGAAAAGTTTTTTGGTGATTCAGCCCCACAGATGTAAGGTGAAAGAGTTCCAGAGAGCAAGCAAGAGCCCCGAGTTTACCACACGACTGTGAGCACATTCTTTTCACAGTTCACAGAATCCCGCGGCTTACCCTTGCTTCTGGAAAAGTAACCCTCCAACCCCTGAGGAATTTGGAGCCAGCACAGGGAGGGCAGGGGCAGCTGCACAAGGCCACATTTGGCATGGCACCCACCTCCCGCCCTCCCTGGAGACGTCTGCTGGGTGGGAGGAAGCCCATTAGCAGAGAACAGTCTGGTATTTTCTGTTCCTGTTGCAGGAAGTCCCCTGTCCCCTGCCACCCCCACATCCTCAGCCTGGAAACATTTAGAGAGGAGAAGGGAAGCCAAGCTGTGAACAGCAGGTCTCCATGGTGGGATCTGAAGAGAAGGTTCAAGCAATTTTCCCTCAGACTGGAGAGGACACTTCATACTCATTCATTGTAGTTTTAATGCTTCTTCAGTGCTGAAGAAGCTACAAGGAAAATTACTCTGGGAAGACAGATTCCTAAGTTGAGTCTGATATCACCAGCAATTACCAGGAGACCTGGTCCCATGGCCTCAGACTTCATCTCTCCCCATCTCCTCTCTGTCTGACTTTGCCACAGCCACGCTGGCCTTCCTGCTGATTCTCAAACAGCTCCCACCTCGGGCCTTGACCCGTCCTGCTCTTGCGCCCACCCAGCTATAAGGTTTGCTGCCTCATTTCTTCATTCCACTTTTCCCCTCACCCTACTTTTTTCTATGTAGCACATTTTATGATTGTGATGGTGTTTGCAGTGTGGCTCTCGTGGCTGGAACACAAGATCTGTGAGAAGAGAGGCTTTCTGCTACACTCTCAGCATTTAGTGCATGTTCAACAAATGGAGGAGGAAAATATAGAGGAGGGAGACAGAAAGAGAGGGAGGAAAAAAGACTAAAGAAAGGATCAAGTCTCCCAGAGAATATGGCACAGGCTGGATGGGTGAGATCAGGAGCTGTATGGGGTCTCTGAAAGTAGACACCAAAAGAAACAGTCCCACTACATCTGCTCCCTGTGCCTGAGATGATTTATTCCCGGGTAATTAAATTAACCTTAGTGATCTTACAAGCCAACACTGCTTCGTAAGTATGATCTTGGCTGATATTTTCAAATATAAACAGGTTTATTTCTCCATGACCAAGTCACAAAGATACATAAAGATATTGGTCCACAGCCAGTAAGAAGAAAAAGTTATTGATGTGGCATAAACTCACTCAAATCAGATGTGCCCATTACATTTTTGTCTAGAGATGCTCTCAGAGATCTCTTTGCCTTGAGGACTAAGTTCTTCCCCAAGTCCCAGAAGCGAAGACAATTATGAGGTTTCCCTACTATGTGTTCTTAATGCCAAACAGCTCCCAACCTGGGCTCCTAAGAAAGAGTCTAAGTACACAAGTTGCAGATGTCTCTTGCCCTTATTCTTTTGCAACTTCCCCAAAACGCATGTTAACCTCTGTCTTAGTGCCTATTCTTCGGACTTGCTCTGACCTGTTAACCCTACTTATTTCCTAGCTCCTTGAAGAAGGTAGACTGTCTGAGCCTCAGCAGGTTTGCTCAAGACCCTTCTGCTTTGCCTTACAGGCATCTCCGTTCCTTCCTTGTCCCTAGCCCAGCCAGCAGCAGCCCATGCTACCTCTAAAACCCTTTCCCAGTGTTAGCTGATGGGACCCCCATTGATAGGTATAGAGAATGAGAAACCCCAGGATAATGAGGATCGAGGAAAAGAGAGTGAAAAAGAAGGCCAGGCACCCACAGCCTTCGTCTCCCAAGACAAATGTTTTCCAAGTGCCAAGTACAGACAGGGAGGAGGTGTTTTATCACCCCTAAAGCAACCATTTCTAGGAGGCATTAATCTCCTTCAAAGTAAATCTTCTCCAGACACTGCCCATGGACCCCGACCCTAAAAAATTTAAATTCCTGGGTGCCCAAGAAAACTGGTATGCACACTAGACCACCCCTCAAAATAACCTTTATGAACCCAGTCCCTTTCTTTGTCCAGTGGCTCATTTTCCACCAGGAAAGTAGGCCCACAGGCACCATTTCATCCCTGCACCCCCCAGAATAAACAGCTGAGATGACTCGTGAGGTTTGTGTCCTGCCCAGTCTTTTTGTGCTAACACCCATGACTCTTGTCTGATGTACAAACAGAATGCATTTGCTTCAAAGCCAATCCTAACCAAGCCCTGAAGTTGGTCACCACAGTGATTCTCAGTCATATGCCAGATCCTGACCTCTTCTTTTGCCTACCTTTGGTGCCGGAGTGGACCAAATGCAGAGTGAACCATCTTGCATTGTACCTATGTCATAATTTAAATGTATATAGAGAGAATTTTTTAAAAAAATAAAAAGAAAGAAAGAAAAAACTGAAATTAGAGACCCCAGAAAGCCTTTGGCCTAATAATATTGCACCACATTGAGGCAAATAACCAAAAAATTAAAAAATTTCCTTATTTACCTTCAGGAAATAAGCTTAGTCATTGAGATATGGGCCTGACCAGGAGCCTGATTCCTGCTCCCAGTGACCACTCTGTGAACCTGTATCAAACCTGGATTTTACTGGTAGGCAGGCCTGAGCTGAGCCAGCAGGAAGAGTTCCCTTTGAGAGGCCAAGAAAGGAGCTTGGGCTCTCTGGGCTTATGTCTCTGATTAAATCATGACATATCCTGGCCTCCTGGGGGTCCCTGAGTTTGGTCCCTATGCTGACCTAGAGCCAATGCTGGGTGGCTTTGGCCTGGAGTTCTTCTCAGCTAGACTCACTGCTCTGGGAATTTCCCAGAAAGTGTTTGCCTGAGAAACTCTTTGTCCTTCCACAGCCTTCCCCCAGCACAGTGAGACTGTTTATGAAAAAAGTTGATCGATGAAGGGTGATGTCACAGTGCTTCAGTCAGGCTGTTTTTCTTGAAGGCTAATCACACAGTGCTATAATCATCCAGACTGAAATTCAGGGAAAGAAAACAAAGCAGATAGCTTGTCATCCTTATTGGTAATGGAGAAGAGAAATGGAATGTTCAGTCATGCAAAAGTCCCTGAACCGGGTTTTCTTGTTGAAAAATTGCAGCTAAAGAGTAACCTTTCAAGGCACAGAGTGGACAAACTGAACAATAAGTAGTTGTTGAGTGATTTGGTTTCCTCTCCCATTCTTGCTCCTGATTTGTGGATTTTCTGACATGCAGTGTGGAAAACAAGTGAAAACAAACTACCCAAATAACTAAAAACCAGCTTCAAAGCAGTGTGAATAACTAAGAAGTGACCATATTTCAATAGACTCCTAGATCAGTATTAATTATTATAAAACATTGTCTACTGTGTTATAAACCAGACAGCTGGTACCACTTCCAAGAAAGCCTCAAAGTGAAAAAATGGGTTGCCTTTGGTTTATCACCCTCCTTTTTGACAGCCCAGCTAGAGAAACCCAGGAGTTGAAGAACTTGTCAGTAATTACAGCAACTCTCAAGAGGGAGAGCACAAAATAACTGTGGTTCAAAAAATACTTACTCTGAGGACAAATGTGTGACCTGGTAGGAAAGGTGGCTTCTTGACCATTAAGTTCTAAAGAATTAAACAATACTGGAAGTAATGCACAAGCAGGAAATTCTGAACACATAGTCTCAGGTCAATGTCAGAAGAGCAAGACAAACCAGGTGAGAACATGTTGGTAGTGACTTTCAGAGCAGGGGCATGAGCAATATCCTAGCACAGATGTCATTCATGATCTAGAGATACAGCGGAATTGTAGTCCAAGGACAGAGCATGGCTTCCTCTGCGCTGCCTTTGTCTGCTCTGCTGGGGAAGCAAGTTTTGGCAGGGTTCTCTTTTGACGTGCCCTTGGCAGACTCCTCCTCATAAATGTTGGAGATTTTGGATTTGGCTTCATTTCTCATCTCCCGTCTTTACATTCTTTCTTACTCAGTTATTTCTATGGATTTAAATAGTACCTCAAATTTCAAACCATTTGTCCCACCACCACTGTTCATCCCACTTGAACATCTCATGGACATTGTTAACTATAAACTGTTTCATTCTGTCTCCTGCTTCCCCCTAAAATAGCTTGTCACCTCCCTATCAATAAATGGCATGACTATTCACCCATTTCTCAAGCCAGAAATGAGCTCACATTCAACACAAGTTCTGCTAGTTCTACTTCCAAAGCAGGTCTCAAAACTACCCATTTCTTTCCATCCTCTCAGCCAGGTTCCTAGGCCAAGTGACCATCATTTTCGCCTGGACTAATAAACAGTAGTCTTATATTCACTGTTGCTCCATACAATTCACTCGGAGTTACTTCATCAAAAGGTGAATGATTGTGACATTCTCTTTCAATGGATTTCCCTGAATTTAGAAGAGTTCACTCTTCTTTCTATGACCTAAAGCTTGCTTCTGTCCATCTTTTCAGCCTCACCTTATGCCCATATTCTATGCCAATGTGTATTTAGCCCATTTTTCATTACTATAATAAAATACCTAAGACAAAGTATCTATAAAGGAAAGAGGCTTATTTACCTTACAGTTTTGAAGGCTGCAAATCCAAAAAGCATGGCACTGATTCTGATGAGGACCCCCTTGGCTGTATCACTTCATGGCGAATGGTACCATGATAACAGGAGCTTGTGCTGGAGGAAGAAATCACATGGCACTACAGGAAACCAAATCAAAGGGAAGAACCAGGTTTGCTCTCTTTGTAACAAGCCTCTCCCAAGAATTAGTCCCATGAGAACTACCTCAGTCCCTTCCAGGGTCAGAGCCCCCAGTGACTTCCCACTATGCTCCAACTCTTAAATATCCCACTGCCTCTACACCAAACTGAGGACCAAACCTCCAACACATGAAACTTTGGAGGATGCACTCAAACCATATCCAAACCATAGCACAAGGTTTGTGTGTTTTTAGCTTAGGGATCTTTGCTTGTTTATCATCTCTCTCCCTCACTGGACTTTCTTGGTCACTACTTCTAAGGTCTGTTCTTTGAATCATCCTACTGTAAGTATTCAATAAAAAATAATGTTGATGAATGCTGTCTGTCAGGGAGAAGAAGACATGGTTAAAAAATAATTGTCCTGGAGGTAGATGTGTGTGGAGGAAGAATGCCTTCTTAAAAGTTGGGTTCCCAAGAATCAATTTAAACCAAATACAGAAATGTGAATGATTGTAGTATTTGGTGGACTTTTTTGTGGTTGTTATTGTTTGTTTGTTTTTATTTTTTATTTATTTGGTTGACTTTGGAAGAAGGAAGTATGCCAAACTATCTCCCTAATCAAAATATATATATTCTGGGTTCCTTTCTCTCAACATCCAGCCTGTAAATACTAGAGAATTTTATAACCTTTTGCTGTGGTCACTTACTGTGGAACAAACTACCCCCAATACATAGAGTGACTTTAAAAAATCCATTTAGGCCAAGGATGTAACTCAGTGGCATAGCATTTGCCCAGCATGCATGAGGTCCTGGGGTCAATCCTTGGCAACACACACATACACACACACACACCCACCCTTAAAAACTCACCATTGTATTACAAGAGATTCTGTGAGTCAGGTATTTAACGAGAACATAATAGAGGTGGCTCATCTTTGTTCCACAACATCTAGAATTTCAGCTGAAAAGATTCAGAGACTGGGGGCTGTGCTATATTCATATGCAAATATTCCATAATGAAACCCACTATTCTAAATAATTAATAAGCACCGCACCAACAAAAAAAATTCAGAAAACAAAGAGTAGGGAATTAAAAATCATCTGGAGGATTCCTCCCTCCCTCTACCTCTTATGTCTGGTTCCTGAGCTACTATTAGTATGAAGTTGCCATTATCTAAGAAGGAAAACCCTAAAGATGGGGCAGGCTTTGGAGGGACTATCAGGGATTCAATTCCACCTGCTTTAGGTTGAGATGTCTATTGGAAACCCATGGGGACATGTAAGGTAGTCAACAGGACATGCAAGACTCACGAAAGTCCAAATAGTAATAGACATGTTGAAGTCTTCAGCATCGAGATGGAATATGGAGCTGTATTATAATACAATAAGCATAGATTAGAGAAGAGGACCAAGGATGAGATCCTGGGGCACTGCAGTGTTGGAGATCCGAGAAGAGGGAAGAAATGGCAGAGCAGATGAAGAAGTGTGGACTTCTGGAAGCCAAATGAAGCATTCCCAGAAAGAGAGACTGATCAACTGGGTCAGCATGCCCGGAAACTGGGAAGGATGAGGACTGAGAGGAGAGAGGGGAAAAAAACCCTCTGAGTTGTAGAGTTTGCCAATTTTCATGATTTCCTACCAAGTCTGATGACAAGCTATTAACGTGATGTCACTACAGTCTAGAAGAGATGTGCACAGCTGGCTATCAGGAGACAGTGCAGGGTGGTCTCAGCACATCCCCACAGGTTACTGTGATGCGTTGCCTCACAAGGCTGCCTGAGCACAGGTGAACCTAGTATGGCTGAGCCTGCCATTCAGACAGGGCCAACTAACATTCATCTGTAATGTGACAGGTCTGGGACTTTCTCAGAGGACAGCTTAAGTGGCTTAGTGGGATGGGCCAAGGGGACCAGAAGTAGGATGTCGCAGTCCCTGAAGCCCAGATTCATGTTGATCTTTAGATGGAGTCCCAACAATGAAAAGCCCAAGATATGTCCCTCAACCAGCAAGGAGTGCAGAGCCCCCTGCAGGTTTCCAGCATCAGCCTGAGCACATGGCTTCTGTGGACGATTCAGGGATGAGAGTGCCTGGCAGAGAGAGTCAAGCCTCAGATTGATCAGATCAACACACCTAAGGAATCTGATCATCCTGACAAGAAAAGGCATAGACTCTCCCCCAAAGAATCAGTAAAGCAAAACATGATGGAAAGCTCTCCAGGCTGCACATGGCCCTCGTTTCCAAACCTTTCTGCTCCCATTCCTGCACACATCCTGAGAACTCTGATGTTCCCTCAGATTCCAGAACTACTTCATGCTTTCCCTGCTGCTTAGACCTCCTCTTGACAGACCTGACTGTTGATACCCTTAAATTACAACCCTGCCTGTACATGTACACACGGGAACAAATTTTCAAGGTCTTTTTTTCTCCTTCTCTAGAATTCTTTAAATGTGAGATTTTCACTTCCATAAAACACTTAAACAAATATACATCGATTACCTGCTGACTGTAAAGCATCATAAGAGCTTCTATAAAACATGCAAAGAAAAGTGACATATGTGCTTATAATAAAGTTGGGGAAACTGTCATTTTCTTCAAGGGGAATAAAAAAACATTACAATGGGCTTGCGTGTCCAGTGAGTGTCTCAGACATCAGGTCCCAGAGGAGAACGAGACACAGGAGGTCCACGAAGCTTCACGCCACTGGATGGAGAAGATCAAAGAAAAAGAAAAGGAATCTTTTATTTGCTTGTCACTTCTCTTTGCTAGAACTGTCTGGACACTACAACTGTTTAATTCTACTTCAATACTTCCTATTACTGTGGAAAGGAGTTTTATACATCTATGGAAATGGGTTTTCATTGCTCTTTTAAAACAAGGTACAGAGTGGGAAAGCATTTATCCAAAATCCATAGAATCCATCAGTAGCAGAAGTGGAACCACATAGACGCCTCCAGAGTTATATGCCTGGCTCTCGCACCCACCTCACACTGCCTCCCTGAGGCTGAAGCAGTTTGAATAGTATCCCCCTCCCAAAGTGAGATGCCCATGTCCTCAGTCCTTTTACTGTGCCTGCTAATGTGGTCTTATTTGGCAATAGAGTCTTTGCAGAAGTAATAAATATAAAAATCTTGAGAGGAGATCATCCTAGAGTCAGGAGGTATGGGGGAATGGGGAGCTATATCCACTGAATAGTGTCCTTCTAAGAGAAGAGAGGGGAAAATATCCCAGAGGCCCAGGAAAGGCCACAAGAAGATGAAGCAGGGACTGGAGTTAGGCAGTCCCATGCCAAAAACATGGAGGATTGCCAACACCCATCAGAAACTAGGAGATAGAGATGGAATGAATTCTCCCTCAAGGCCTGCAGAATGAACCAACCCTGTCAAAACCTTGATTTTAGACTTCTGGCCTTCACAGCTACAAGAGAATAAAATTCTGTGAAGTCATCGTGTTGTGCTGATGGACTCCAGCTGCTCCAGGGAACCAACACAGACTGTCGGGGTGAGAGCATGCTTCACAGAGATGTGGGGAAGAGAGAGAGGAGAGAGATAAAGAGAAGATGACGGAGTAAGATGATGATGATCTCTAAAGCTGAGTAAAAACAGTATTCTCCAGAAGAGGGAGGGATCCCCTTTCTGCTACCTGTGGCAGATTCTGGACTCCTGGTCTTGGTTTGGTCCTGACCGGCTGTCATCAACAATGCAGTTTGCCTCAGAACTGCTGACGTGAGGTCCATTTCCTCAACTGACTGATGCGAAGGTTTTCACAGATGGGAGCAACGGACTGAGCAAGCTGGATGGCTGTAGTCACAGCTCCTGGAATGCTTGTTCTCCAACGTCAGAGAACGTGGAATCATTCAGCTGTACCTTTGTAAGCAGGTTGAAAAGATAAGCCTCCAACAAACAAAACTGGAATCACTGGTGATGACGAACATTGGTCAAAAGTCACTTCCTCAGCGGCTCTGGGTGGTGCCTTCACGCCCCCTGTTAGTTCTGTTCTCACAGACGGGCATCGGGTGAAACGCACTGCACTGCTCCCATAGAATTCGGCTGATTCCATAGAATCAGGCATTAACACATCAGCTCTGTGGGAAGCAGTTCTCTGGTGATTTATTGTGAAAAGAGAGAAGAGAGAGAACTTTATAGCCTAGGTAAATGCAATAGGGAACTATTGGAGTCCTGGGCATTCAGAAGTGTTAGAAAAGACTTAAGAAATGGACTAAAACATAGTGGAAATTTTGCATATGTCTATTTCTTTCTGTGTTGGCTTTCAAGAAGCAAAATTGACCATTTACTGATTCCATTTAGAGTTTACAAAGGACCTACTAAGGACCCTACTAGGTTGGTATCAGAGCTACCAGGATGAATAAATCCATCTGCTCCGAACAGAAGAAGTCAGACTCAGGAAGTGGGGCTACATATGTAGTTTTAAGTGAGAGTAAAGGGAAGAAAAATGACACCGTATCTCTCAGCTGCTGGTGAGGCCACCAAAAGTACTGCAGGAATTTTAGTGTTGAGAACTCCCTGGAGTCTGCTGAGAGGAAGCCATGGACGCCAACGACAGACTGAAGACTTCCCAGGAAACACAGCTATTCCTAGAGCCACACATAGTCAGGTATTTGCCAAAAGAGGAAAAGTGTGGCACCTAGATACAGACCAGGACCCACCTGCATCAGCTTCTGCCTTTCCTGGGGAAGGAAGCACCTGCTTTTGGCAGAAGTTCGATGGGCAGAGGATTGGTGGAAGGTTTTGGTTCATGTGGCAAGATGTTACAGTGTCCTTACCAGGAAGAAAAGCACATGGCGTCTTCTTCATGGAACCTTTGGGGTTTGGGGAGCACAGAACACCACAGACAGTGAATCCATTATAAAATCCAGAGTCGAGGCAGGGGGCAGGATGCCAGGGGTTTAAGAGGAGTCTTAACTTCCTTGTTATTTGTGCATTTAACCAACTAAACATTTCCATGGGAGGCCTTCTGTCCTCCCCCACCCCAGCTTCTCAACCTCCCCACATGCTGGACAGAGGGTCAACTTGAAGAAGTTCAGCTGCAAAAATGATTAGACTACTTTTTCTGTCATTACAGGCAAGAAGAATATGGCAAATGGAGACAATTACTTGCTTAATTCGGTCCTCCTAGAACTGTGGGTTTTGCCGTTTTCATTATTTGAGGATAAAAATTGCTTTTAGGCTGGAGGAACACAGTTAATTGGTAAACTTTCAAATTCGTGTTTTTGGACGTGGGCGTAACTTTGGGAGAGCAGTTTTTGCCCTCTCAGCAGTCTCATTTTATCTCACATAAAAATGTATTAAGAAAATGAAGCCAAGTGAAGCAAAGTTCAGAAGTGGCGGGAGCCAGGGGTTGACATAAAAGCCTCAGCAACTGAAGACAGAGGAGCCTGAGATGAGTGGGATTTTAGGGAGCAGAGCAGAGCCACGTAGCAGGAGGCAAAAGGAAGGAATGGGGAATCAGCGATGATGGTTGGAAGCAATGCCTCGGTTACTCAGAGGACAGCATCTAACTCTGTGAGGTCTCCAGGCGCTTCTTACCCACAAGGGAAGCCATGGAAACCTCTGCCAAGCAAATGGAATTGCCAACGTGAAGTCAGGAGCGCTTACGTCTGAGCCTCCTTGAGATGGATTTGTGGACACAGATGATGGGTTTGCTCTCGGGTTTAGTACGGAGTAAACCCGGGTTTGTTGACTACCCCTGCTGGTCTCTATTCCCTGCTGATATTTCCCTTGGCAGAGAATGATTGCTCCGAAAAAAGCCAAATGCAGGCAATAAATCCAGCAGTGCTTTCTACTGTTAACTGTAGCGAGGAGTTAGAAGGATATAAAACAAACATGCCCGTCCTGATATCACAGGACAGACCAACCCCTGGAGGGACCGAAGTAGATGCAGCAGAAGCTGAGAGAGGGAACGGGGGTTGGGAGTGACCCCAACTTTGTTGTTGGCCACCCTTCTCAGAGGATGGGAAGCAGAGCCGAAAAAAATCATTCTGGAAGGGAAGCCAAGAAAATAAGATTTCAGCGAGGCAGAAAATGAAGGCCTCTTCTAAGAAAGTTAACAGGACCAAGAGCCTGCCAACTGCTGCTCACTGCAACCCCATTTTATTGGCATTGAAGCAAGTCCAATACTTACTATGAAGGCTGGGCCTTCCTTAGAAGGGACTCTTTTTGAAGATTTTTATATTTGCCGACCTGTCAAAAAGAATCTTGATTCTTTCTAGAACAGCCCTGGGCGCTTTCTTCCCAAGTGCTTTTGCAGCAGGTGCTTCATGTGCTACAGTTTCTGAGCTTAGGTGGAGGCGCTGCCTTCTGGCCTGTGGCTCTCTGGGCAGTAACATTCTGGGATGGAGCCTTCTTGTCCACAGTGGTCATCTTATTTGTGGGATTTTGGCCACTGCAGCAGCAGCTGTAACCTTAGCAAACGTTCCTGTTTGGGGAGAAGATTTCTAGAGACCTGCCATTGGAAGTTTCTTCATTTTATTTTTTTTTTAGTACAACTTTTTTTTTTTAATTTAAACAAATGGGATACATGTTGTTTCTCTATTTGTACATGGAGTCAAGGCGTACCATTTGTGTAATCATAAATTAACATAGGGCAATGTTGTTTGATTCATTCTGTTATTTTTTCCCTCCCCTCCTCCCCCCCCTTTTCCCTCTATACAGTCCTTCCTTCCTCCATTCTTACCACCCTCCTTATCCCTAACCCTAAACCTAACCCTAACCCTAATGCTAACCCCTCCTACTCCCCATTATATGTCCTTATCTGCTTATCAGCGAGATCATTCGTCCTGTAGTTTTTTGAGATTGGCTTATCTCACTTAACATGATATTCTCCAATTTCATCTATTTGCCTGCAAATGCCATAATTTTATCATTTTTCATGGCAGAGTAATATTCCATTGTATATATATATGCTACAGTTTCTTTATCCATTCATAAACTGAAGGGCATCTAGGTTGGTTCCACAATCTGGCTATGGTGAATTGAGGAGCTATGAACATTGATGTAGCTGTATCTCTGTAGTATGCTGATTTTAAGTCCTTTGGGTATAGGCCAAGGAGTGGGATAGCTGGGTCAAATGGTGGTTCCATTCCAAGCTTTCTGAGGAATCTCCATACTGTTTTCCAGAGTGGCTGCACTAATTTGCAACCCCACCAGCAATGTATGAGTGTACCTTTTCCCCCACATCCTCGCCAACACCTATTGTTGCTTGTGTTCTTGATAATTGCCATTCTAATTGGGGTGAGATGAAATCTTAGGGTAGTTTTGATTTGCATTTCTCTTATTATTAGAGATGTTGAACATTTTTTCATATTTCTGTTGATTGCTTGTACATCTTCTTCTGTGAAGTATCTGTTCATTTCCTTGGCCCATTTATTGATTGGGTTATTTGTATTCTTGGTGTAGAGTTTTTTGAGTTCTTTATATATTCTGGAAATTAGTGCTCTATCTGAAGTATGAGTGGCAAAGATATTCTCCCACTATGTAGGCTCTCTCTTCACATTACTGATAGTTTCCTTTGCTGAGAGAAAGCTTTTTAGTTTGAATCTATCCCAGTTATTGATTCTTGCTTTTATTTCTTGTGCTATGGGAGTCCTGTTAAGGAAGTCTGATCCTAAGCCAACAAGTTGAAGGTTTGGACCTACTTTTCCTTCTATAAGATGGCAGGGTCTCTGGGCTGATTCCAAGGTCCTTGATCCATTGTGAGTTGAGTTTTGTGCAGGGTGAGAGATAGGGGTTTAATTTCATTCTGTTTCATATGGTTATCCAGTTTTCCCAGCACCATTTGTTGAAGAGGCTATCTTTTCTCCATTGCATATTTTTGGCACCTTTGTCTAGTATGAGAAAATTGTATTTATTTGGGTTTGTGTCCATGTCCTCTATTCTGTACCATTGATCTACCTATCTATTTTGGTACCAATACATGCCGTTTTTGTTACTATTGCTTTGTAATAGAGTTGAAGATCTGGTATTGTGATACCCCCTGCCTCGCTCTTTCTACTGAGGATTGCTTTAGCTATTCTGGGTTTTTTATTCTTCCACATGAATTTCATAATTGCTTGCTCTATTTCTGTAAGGTATGTCATTGGGATTTTAATTGGAATTGCATTGAATCTGTATAGCGCTTTAGGTAGTATGGCCATTTTGACAATATTAATTCTGCCTATCCAAGAACATGGGAGATCTTTCCATCTTCTAAGGTTTTCTTTAATTTCTTTCTTTAGTGTTCTGTAGTTCTCATTGTAGAGGTCTTTCACCTCTTTTGTGAGATTGATTCCCAAGTATTTTTTTTTTCGATGCTATTGTGAATGGGGTAGTTTTCCTAATTTCTCTTTTTGAAGATTCATCACTTATGTATAAAAATGCATTGGATTTATGAGCATTGATCTTGTAACCTGCTACTTTACTGAATTCACTTATGAGTTCTAAGAGTTTTCTGGTGGAATTTCCAGGTTCCTCTAAATATATAATCATGTCATCAGTGAACAGGGATAGTTTGATTCCTCTTTTCCAATTCGTATCCCTTTAATTTCTTTGGTTTGTCTAATTGCTCTGGCTAGAGTCTCAAGGACGATGTTGAATAGAAGTGGTGAAGGAGGGCATCCCTGCCTTGTTCCAGTTTTTAGGGGGAATGCTTTCAGTTTTTCACCATTTAGAATGATATTGGCCATCGGCTTAGCGTAGATGGCCTTTACAATGTTAAGGAATGTTCCCACTACCCCAATTTTTTCTAGCGTTTTGAGCATGAAGGGATGCTGTATTTTATCAAATGTTTTCTTCTGCATCTATTGAAATAATCATGTAATTCTTAACTTTAAGTCTGTTGATATGGTGAGTGACATTTATTGATTTCCTGATGTGGAACCAACCTTGCATCCCTGGATAAAACCCACTTGATCATGGTGCACTATCTTTTTAATATATTTTTGTATGCAATTTGCTAAAATTCTGTTGAGAATTTTTGCGTCGATGTTCATTAAGGATATTGGTCTGAAATTTTCTTTCCTCAATGTATCTCTGTCTGGTTTAGGTATCAGGGTGATATTGGCTTCATAGAATGAGTTTGGGAGGGTTCCCTCCTCTTCTATTTTATGGAATACTTTGAGGAGTATTGGAATGAGCTCTTCTTTAAAGGTTTTGTAGAACTCGGCTGAGAACCCATCTGGTCCCGGACTTTTCTTTGTTGGTAGGCTTTTGATGACCTCTTCTATTTCATTGCTTGAAATTGATTTATTTAAGTTGTGTATGTCCTCCTCGTTCAGTTTAGGTAATTCATATGTCTCTAGAAACTTGTTGATGTCTTCGAGGTTTTCTGTTTTGTTGGAGTATAGGTTTTCAAAATAGCTTCTAATTATGTTTTGTATTGCAGTTGTGTGTGTTGTGATATTTCCTTGTTCATTCCGAATTTTAGTAATTTGAGTTTTCTCCCTCTTTCTCTTTGTTAGTGTGGCTAAGGGTTTATCAATTTTGTTTATTTTTTCAAAGAACCAACTATTTATTTTGTTAATTTTTCCGATTGTTTCTTTTGTTTCAATTTCGTTGATTTCGGCTCTGATTTTAACTATTTCCTGTCTTTTACTACTTTTGGTGTTGGTCTGCTCTTCTTTTTCTAGGGCTTTGAGCTGTAGTGTTAAGTATTTATTTGTTGATTTCTACTTCTTTTGTTGAATGCGCCCCATGAAATAAATCTTCCTCAAAGTACTGCTTTCATAGTGTCCCAGAGATTTTGATATGATGTGTCTTTGTTCTCGTTTACTTCTAAGAATTTTTTTATTTCCCTCCTGATGTCTTCTGTTATCCATTCATCATATAATAGTGTATTATTCAATCTCCAGGTATTGGAGAAGTTTCTGTCTTTTATTCTGTCATTTATTTCTAACTTCAATCCATTATGATCTGATAGAGTACAAGATAGTATCTCTATCTTCTTGTATTTGCCAACAGTAGCTTTGTGGCATAAAATATGGTCTATTTTAGAGAAGGATCCATGTGCTACTGAGAAGAAAGTGTATTCATTCTTTGTTGGATGGTATATTCTATATATGTCCGTTAAGTCTAAATTGTTGATTGTGTTATTGAGATCTATGGTTTCTTTATTCAATTTTTGTTTGGAGGATCTATCCAGTGGTGAGAGAGGTGTGTTAAATTCGCCTAATATTATTATGTTGTGGTCTATTTGATTTCTGGAATTGAGAAGGATTTGTTTGATGTACATGGATGAGCCAATGTTCGGGGCATACATATTTATGATTGTTTTGTCTTGCTGATTTATGCTTCCCTTAAGCAGTATGTAATGTCCTTCTTTATCCCTTCTGACTAGTTTTGGCTTGAAGTCCACATTATCTGAAATGAGGGAGGTTTCAAGATGGTGGCCTTGAGGGTGGCTGCATTTCATGTTGCTCCAGGACTCAGGATTCAAAAGAGGAGAAATTGAGAGACTTGGGACCAACTCAAAGCAGCCGGGTGAGTCTCTCCCATTGGGGAGGCGTCCCGGATGGGACGGTAGTCCCGGAACGCAGGGAACTTTGTGAAGTAGAGCTGCCGGCGAGACACCCCTCCCCCCACTGGAGCAGTGAACTCGGACAACCGGGAGCGTCGTAGAGGAGGCCACTCAGCACAGCGCTGGGACTCGGAGCAATCACTGGGGCTCCGGTGGCTGCCCAGGGGAGGAGCGGCAGGGAGAGCTGTGTGGACTCAGAACACCGGGGCCTGCCCTGAGGAGGAGGAGGAGGAGGAGCGCAGCCACTTGGATTCGGAGTTACTGCACCAGAGCTACAGGCGGTTGCCAGAGGAGGGGCTGCGTGGCGAGCTGTTTGGACTCAGACCACTTCTGAACACTGGGGCCTGCCCGGAGGAGGAGGAGGAGGAGGAGCGCGGCGGGTCGTTTGGACTCGCAGTGACTGCATTAGAGCTCCAGGCGGCTGCTCAGAGGAGGAGGCGATTGGTGAGTTGTTTGGACTTAAAGCGACCGCTCCTGAACACAGGGGGGCTGCCTGGAGGAGGAGCGCAGTGGGTCGCTTGGTCTTGAGTGGCCGCACCAGAGCTCCGGGTGGTTGCCCAGAGGACGCGTGCAGCAGGTCACGTGGATTCAGAGCCACTCAGAGCGACCGCTCCTGAACACCCGGGGGGTTACCAGGAGGAGGAGGAGGAACAGGGAGGGTCATTTCGACTCGGAGTGATTGATTGCCCAGGGCTACGGGTGGTTGGTGGAAGGAGGCACGCAGTGAGTTGCTTGGACTCCTAGTGACCACACCGGAATACTGGGCGGCTGTCTGGAGGAAGAGGCGTGTGGCGAGTCTCTGGGACTCAGAGCGATTGTACGGGGCCCCAGGTGGCTGCTCAGAGGAGGGGCCGCATAGCCAGGCGATTAGGTGCACAGCAGGGTCCCAGGATCTAGGAGGCTTCTTGGTGGAAGAGCCCCACAGAGACAGGCTTAGGGAGGAGCAAAGATTTCAGGCCTGCGGGCAGATTCTCTGAGGAGAGGCAGCCTAAGGAGACTCATCTGCAAAGAGTGAGGCTCCCAGGCCCAGGAGGTAGGGCCGGGCCCCTGGGAACTTTGCAGAGGAAGGCAGCCCAGCCCAGGTAGCTGTAAATTGAGGGGAACCTCTAGGAGGGAACTGACCAGCGACACCTCCCCACCGGGTGAGTCTTCCCTGCCGGGTGAGGTTTCCCCACAAGGACGGTAAAACCATAGGCTCAGGCCCAAAAGACCTTGCCTCAGCACGCAGCCTAGGTCCCCTTTGGATGACCATTGGTCAACAAGTGGAGGCACCTCTGCCCACTAGCAGGGATTATACCCCACCTGAAGGCCACCACTCCTAGAGAGGCAGCTTCCTTGTGGAGCACCGCATTATCAACTTCCTCCAAGACTTCAGGCTACTGAAAGCTAAGAGGGGATATATATAGAAATTTTCAGGGACATTGTAAGTCAATAGAGGAAACCTACAATATCTCAGCAGTCCACTGATACCTGAACAATATGAGAAAACAAGGAAAGAAAATGCTGCAAACAAATCTAGATGTTACATCAATAAAACCCAATGACAGCATGGCAGAAGAAATGACAGAAAAGGAGTTCAGAATGTACATAATTAAAATGATCAGGGAAGCAAACGATGAGATGAAAGAGCAAATGCACGCACTGAATGATGAGATGAAAGAGCAAATGCAGGCATTGAATGATCGCACCAATCGACAGTTAAAGGAGCAAATACAGGAAGAAAAAGATCATTTCAATAAAGAGTTAGAGATAATGAAAAAAAAACAAACAGAAATCCTTGACATGAAGGAAACAATAAACCAAATTAAGAACTCCATAGAAAGCATATCCAATAGAATAGAACACCTGGAAGACAGAACCTCAGACATTGAAGACAAAATATTTAAACTTGAAAACAAAGTTGAACAAACAGAGAAGATGGTAAGAAATCATGAACAGAATCTACAAGAACTATGGGATATCATAAAAAGGCCAAATTTAAGAATTATTGGGATTGAGGAAGGCTTAGAGAAACAAACCAAAGGAATGAACAATCTATTCAATGAAATAATATCAGAAAATTTCCCAAATCTGAAGAATGAAATGGAAAATCAAGTTAAAGAGGCTTATAGGACTCCAAATATACAAAATTACAACAGATCCACACCAAGGCACATTATAATGAAAATACCTAACATACAAAATAAAGACAGAATTTTAAAGGCTGTGAAAGAAAAGAACCAAATTACATACAGGGGGAAACCAATACGGATATCAGCAGATTTTTCAATCCAGACCCTAAAAGCTAGAAGGGCCTGGAACAATATTTTTCAAGCCCTGAAAGAAAATGGATGCCAACCAAGAATCTTATACCCAGCAAAACTTACCTTCAAATTTGACGATGAAATAAAATCCTTCCATGATAAACAAAAGCTAAAAGAATTTACAAAAAGAAAGCCAGCATTACAGAACATTCTCAGCAAAATATTCCATGAGGAAGAGATGAAAAACAAAGAAGCAAATCAGCAAAGGGAGGAATTATCCTAAAGGAACTGTCAAATAAAGGAGGAACCAAGTTGTGTCAAACAAATAAATAAATAAAATTTTTAAAAAATGAACCAAATGAAATGAGGATGGATAATCCAGCTTTTTTGCTGTGTCTGTGTGCATGGTATGGTTTTCCCCATCCTTTCACCTTTAGTCTATGGGTATCTCTTTCTTTGAGATGAGTCTCTTGCAGGCAGCATTTTGTTGGATTTTTTCTTTTTAATCCAATCTGCCAGTCTATGTCTTTTGATTGATGAGTTCAGGCCATTAACATTCAGGGTTATTATTGTGATATGATTTGTATTCCCAGTCATTTAACTCATTCTTGTTTTTTGACATGATTTGGTTTCTCCTTTATTTGGCTATTCCTTTAGGCTAGTTCCTCCCGTTGCTGATTTGCATCGTTGTTTTTCATCTCTTCCTCATGGAATATTTTGCTGAGAATGTTCTGTAATGCCGGCTTTCTTTTTGTAAATTCCTTTAGCTTTTGTTTATCATGGAAGGATCTTATTTCGTCGTCAAATCTGAAAGTAAGTTTTGCTGGGTATAAGATTCTTGGTTGGCATCCGTTTTCTTTCAGGGCTTGGTAAATGTTGTTCCAGACCCTTCTAGCTTTTAGGGTCTGAATTGAAAAATCTGCTGATATTCTTATTGGTTTCCCCCTGAATGTAATTTGATTCTTTTCTCTCGCAGCCTTTAAAATTCTGTCTTTATTTTGTATGTTAGGTATTTTCATAATAATGTGCCTTGGTGTGAGTCTGTTGTAATTTTGTATATTTGGAGTCCTATAAGCCTCTTTTACTTGGTTTTCCATTTCATTCTTTAGATTTGGGAAATTTTCTGATATTATTTCATTGAATAGATTGTTCATTCCTTTGGTTTGTTTCTCTAAGCCTTCCTCAATCCCAATAATTCTTATTAGTACAACTTTTTATGATTAATTTTTAGTTATACATAAAATTAGAATTCATCTTGACATAATTTAAAAAGCATGGAATATAATTTTCTGTAATTCAGTTCCAATTATTTCTCCTTTCCTTCCCCTCCTCCCTCTCCCTGTTCCCTTCTACTATACTGATCTTTCTACAATTTACTTTTAGCTTTTTCCTTTTGTTAGTTATCATATTGTGGACAGACATGATGGTGAGAATCCCTGAGACCTACTCATATTCGTACATAGGGAAATTAGGTCAGGTTCATTCTTCTGTTCTTCCCTTATCCTGCCCCTTTTCCCTCCCCTTCAATCTTCTTTATCTAGTTCACCATTCTTTCTTCTATTTTGATGAAAGCCCCCCCTTTCCCTTTCTCTTTCTCTCTCATTTCCCTCCCTTATTTCAGACTAGTTTCCACATGTCAAAGAGAACATTCAACCTTTGACTTACTCAGTCTGGCTTATTTCACCCAGCATGATAGTCTCCATTTCCATCCATTTACCAGCAAATGTCATAATTTCATTCTTCTTTATAGCTGAGCAATACTCCATTGTGTATATAAACCACATTTTCTTTATCCATTCTTCTGTTGAAAGGCACCTTGGTTGGTTCCATAGCTTGGCTATTGTAAATTGTGCTGCTGTAAACATTGATGTAGTTGTATCAGTATAATAAGCTGATTTTAGATCTTTTGGATATATACTGAGGAGTGGGATAGCTGGGTTGTAGGGTGGTTCCATTTCTAGTTTTTAGAGAAATCTCCATACTGCTTTCCAGAGTGGTTGAACTAATTTGCAGTCCCACCAACAATGTACTAATGTACCTCTTTCCTCACATCCTCGCCAGCATATATTATTATTTGTATTCTAATCATTGCCATTCTGACTGACGTAAGATGAAATCTCAATGTAGTTTTGATCTGCATTTCCCTGATTGCTAAAGATGTTGAACATTTTTTTCATATTTTTATATTTCATATAATTGTATTTCTTCTTTTGAGAAGTGTCTGTTTAGTTCTTTTGCCCATTTATTAATTGGGTTACTTGGGGGTTGTCAAGTTTTTTGAGTTTTTTATATATTCTGAATATTAATGCCCAATTTGAGGTGCAGGTGGCAAAGATCTTTTCCCATTCCGTAGGCTCTCTCTCTTCATGCTCTTAATTATTTCCTTTGCTGTGCAGAAGCTTTTTAATCTGATGCCATCCCACTTACTGATTTTTTAATTATTTTTTCTTGGGCTGTAGTAGTCTTGTTAAAGATGTTGGTTCTTGTGCCAACATACTGAAGTGCTGAGCCTATATTTTCTTCAAGGGGTTGCACAGTTTCTGGTCTATGTCTTTGATTCACTTTCGGTTGACTTTAGTGCAGGGTGAGAGATGGAGGTCAAATTTTATTCTACATTTAGAGTTTCAGTTTTCCCAACACCATTTGTTGTAGAGGCTCTTTTCTACAATAAATGTTTTTGGCATTTTTGTCTAGTATCAGATAATTGTGTTTATATGGGCTTATCTCTATGTCTTCTATTTTATTCCATTGGTCTTCATGCCTGTTTTGGTGCCAGTACTTGTTACTGTAACTCTGTAGTATATTTTGAGGTAGTATATTTGACCTCAAAATGCTTCCAGCATCACTCCTTTTACTGAGGATTACTTTGGCTCTTCTGGGTCTCTTATTTTTCCAATTGAATTTTATAATTTCTTTTTCTTTTCTTTTTTTTTATTATTAATCTAGTATTTATTACTGCAGAAATAGCTTTAGAGGTAGTTTATTAATGAGGCATTTTTCAAATCATCCCATTCATTACATCCTGCAATTCAGAAGCATCATTTTAAAAAAGAAGAAGGTAGAAAAAAGTACTTGTTAGAGTGTAAGGATAACATGCTGAAGTGGTTTTCAAACAGCAGCTCTTCCACATTCTTGAACTTCCTCTTGCAGTAGCGTCATTCACCATGAGGACATCAGCTCACTTAGACACACCACTGCACTCAAAAACACATCTCTGTGATGATCAATCCGTGGCCGTCTGCATCTTCACTTCCAAACAAGACACAGGCTTCGAGGTCTGAACCACCCTAACCATGCCTGAAGACAGGACCAACGGACAGTGTGAATTTTAAGAGACATGCCAGCTAATATTAAAGATTCATCTATATTCCATCTGGGATTAGTTCTAGAAAATTTTTCACAGGATCAAGCAAAAAATATATCTTTCTTCCAGTTACTCTTCATTATCGTCAGCCTCCAAAGGCTCATATATTGGTCCATCAAAATAAGAATTGACTCTGAGCCGAAACCAAAATGAAAAAATCTAGGCAGTGTTCCATGATGTGCTGTGAGCTTCTATGAGCTTGTGGCTTCCACATGAAAGTTGTCAAACTGTGCAAATCCAAAGGAGTGAGTTCCAATTGCAGCCCAGCCATTCTTTGGGTAATTCACACGGATGTTTGTCCACAGAGGCTTGCCATTCAACATGCCAGAGGAGAAAGAACCCTTAATTTTTAATGTGAGTGTATACCACACTTCTGCCGTGACTTCAACACTGCCTGCAGTATATGTGATCCATCCAGCTAGATCACCAGTAACTCTGTAAGATCCATTTGAAAAAATCCAAAATAAAACTCCTCTGGCACTTCTAATCAAAATGCCACCTTTATTTATTCTTCCTGCAATGAAAACACCTCCCCTATCAGGGGTCTCTATGTAAACATCGCACTGTATCTTCATGTCACTCCACTGGTATTCTCCTATAATGCTGATCATGTTGGAAGAATCAGCGGCCCACGTAATAGGTCGCTGATTGAGAACCTGGCGCAGAGCATAGCGATGCTCTCCGGGGTCTTCAACATTCATATAGTACTCAAATACACCAGTCTGATCAGCAAAATTTGGAGCTTCACTAAAAAGTGGGTAATCGACATTGAAATCGTCCTTATAAGTGAGTGGGAAGGTCTGGGATTTGGGAGGCAGCGGGTGGCTGCCTTTGCAGCCTGTGGTGAGAGTGGTGAGTGTAAAGAGCTCGTCCTCTTGCAGGTCCAGGGTGAAACAGCCACCAGTGTCAAGGAGCCATAGAGAATCCAGTTGTTTAAAAAGACGTCTCTCCAGTGGTTTTGCAAGTTTGGTATACCACACCTGTAGCTCTGGTATGTCACTAAAAGATCCCTTCAAAACAAAGGTAGCCAATTGGTGTGACACATTATAATATGGAAGAAATGGCCGTATACACGTAGAATGTTTATGACTCATAGTTTCAGCGATGATGATGAGGTTACCTAAGCCATCAGTCAGAGCTACATAGCTTCCTCCTTTCTCTAAATGTCCAACTGTCTTCAGGTAATACCAACCTGGTTGAGTAAACTGAGTTGTATGAGCTGATAACCAGATAGGAGATTCTACCACATAGTGTCCACTCCAAGGCTCCTGGGCAGTCATCAATCCACATTGCCCATACGGCAAGTGTTCATAGTAACTAGCCACCAAATTCCAAGCGATTGTGGAAGTCATGTAACCATTGATATAATTTTGATTTAATATGCGACCCCAACAGCCAGCACCCACATCACTGTTTAAAGTGCTAAAATCTTCAGAGGACCGAAGCTTCTTCTCAGTCAGCTTTGCAGTCTGTACTGTGTGGACCCCAGGATAATGAGCCCCAATAACATCAACCACCTTCCAGAGTGCAGAGTCCAGCAGCACGGAAGTAGAAATAGGCTCCCAGAGATTATCATTCGCTATGATTTTGACTCTCTGTAGACCCTGAGGGTCCAGCATCCTTCTCAACACTTTGATATAATTGCTATCAAATGATCCTTCATTCCAAATTCCAATATCATCAATGTCCAAATCATGATAACGCTTGGCACCCAAAATCCAGCTCACGATGTAGTAGGCAGTCAGCTCAAGATTTACGTAAGGCCAATTGAAACCATTTCCCAGCCATCCGGGGAAGGACCATGGCAACCCTATAAGTATAATATTAGGGTTCCTCTTCTTAGCTTCCTCCATTAACCACCACTCATATCCTCGGAAATAATTCTCATCTAATGTATAATGCATGTGGGAGGGTTCAATACCATCTGTTGTTTGCCCATCACCACCTATTTCAACTTTTAGAATATGCAAACAGGCACCAAAATTTGGCTTAACGAGATAATCCAATATTTCAGAACGATAGGGCTCTGGGTAATTAAGAAGTCGGGAGGTTGCCTTCTAGTGCTGTTGTTCCGTGGCTACTCTTTTGGCTTCACCTCATGGAACATGTTAGCGAAAGGAAGGTGGATATCCAAGGCCTGCCAAAGGCAGAGAGCAAGGAGTGGGCTTAGCACGAACCTATCCAGCAACTTAGGGCGCACCTACCACGTACCGGTCTGTAACTGAACAAAAAGAGGACCAGGTTTGCAAGGGGTTTGCACCCCAACCAAGTCCCTGTTCTCCTTTCACCATGGTCCAGTCACTTAGCTTTCAGAGCGTGAGCTCTATATAGGATGGGATGAGAAGACTATAATTTCTCTTTCTAGTTCTGTGAAGAATGTCATTGGCATTTTGAGGGAATTTAATTGAATCTGTGTAACATTTTTGGTAGTATGTCCATTTTAATAATACTGATTCTACCTACCCAAGAACATGGGAGGTCTTTCCATCTTTTAAGTTACTTTTCAATTTCTTTCTTCAGTGTTCTATAGTAGTTATTGTAGAGGTCTTCGGCAACCTTCATTAGATTAATTCCCAAGGTTTTTGTTTGTTTGTTTGTTTTAAGTTATTGTGAGCAGAATAGTTTTCCTAATTTATTTTTCAGTAGGTTCATTTTTAGAGTATAGGAAAGCGCTAGATTTATGTATGTTGATCTTGTATCCTGCTACTTTACTAAATTTGTTAATCAGCTCTAGAAGTCTTCTGGTAGTTTTTTGGGTCTTCTGAATATAGGATCATGTCATCAACAAATAGAGATAATTTGAGCTCTTCTTTTCCTATTTGTATCCCTTTAATTTCCTTCTCTTGCCTGATTGCTCTCAGTTTCAAGGACTATATGAAATAGGAGTGGTGAGGGCGCGCATCCTTGTCTAGTTCTTGTTTTTAGAGGAAATCCTTTCAGTTTTCCTCCATTCAGTGTGATGTTTGTCATATATAGTCTTTACAATGTTGAGGTAGTTTCTTCTATCCCTAGTTTCTCTGGTGTTTTAACCATGAATGGGTTAGGGTTAGGGTTAGGGTTAGGGTTAGGGTTAGGGTTAGGTTAGGGTTAGGGTTAGGGTTTAGGGTTAGGGTTAGGGTTAGAGATCTTGCCAGGAACAAAATATAAACCCCAAAGGCATGCCCCCAGTGACCTATCTCCTCCAACCACACCCTACCTCCCTATAGTTATCACCCAGTTAATCTATACCAGTAGGTTAATCCACTGATTATATTATGCCTCAGTCTAATCATTTCACCTCTGAAACTTTTTGCATTGTCTTACACATGAGCTTTTGGGAAACACCTCATATCAAGACCATAACTCATGTAAAGCCAGGGATGCCACTATACATCCCCCAATGTGCAGGTTAGCCCCCTACAATAAAAAGTTATCTGGCCTGTGTCAATAGACTTTTATCTAAGAGAAAGTGTGTGTTCTTATGCTCAATAATGAGTGGAAAAGTAATGAATATATTTCACTGAATTGGACTCTGCTTTGAGTAAGGTCCATGTGACAGTCATTATGTTCTGAGAAGGAATTCATGTAAATGTACTGTCTTTAGGACAATAAAAGTTTAAGCCTGATCTCTTTGTGATCTGAAGTTTTGCCTCCAAATAAGAAGGTGTTTCAGGAATCACCTGAACAAATATAATCGTATTTGGGGGCAGTTCTCTACAAAGACTAAAAATTCCCAGACTAGAATCAAATCAGAATGCCAGAAGTAAATGGGACTATGTACATCACTGGTTCAACCTACTAATTTTAAAAATGAAGTCTAAGTCCTGCTTGATAAAGCGATTTGCCCAAGAACAACTGACTAGAAATTAGAGTCTGGGGGCCAGTGGAAAGATGACTATTGTTTTGACCTCACCAAAAATGAATGTAGGGCCGGGCACAGTGGCACATGCCTATAATCCCAGAGGCTCAGGAGACTAAGGCAGAAGGATCATGAGTTCAAAGCCAGCCTCAGCAACTTAGTGAGACCCTAAGCAACTTAGCAAGATCCTGTCTCTACATAAAATATTTTAAAAGGACTGGAACTGTGGCTTATTGGCTAAGTGACCCTAGGTTCAAACTCTGGCACCAAAAACAAACAAAAAAGAATGTAGGACTATTGGGTTCATCACTGGGACACCAACAGAAATTGCAGAAATTGGGCCATGACTGGGGGATGGGTGACATAGTTAGAATTGCCCTCTTTGGGAGACAAGAAGAGAGAGGTAACTGGGAGATGAGGTTTATTGATGAGGTCTCGGTTTCCTGAACTTCCAGACCTTTTCTCACATCTCATGGCTACTGCATTTGATGACTATGTGCTCAAGTCTATCCCTTGTTACTTCAGATCATGTACAATCCAAATCTTTCTAACTTCCAATATTTCTCACTGGAAACACAATTGATTTTTGATACAGGGCAATTCTTTGTTTCACGACTTTTTGGACTACTTGGACTTTGCTCACCAATTATCTATTGCAACTCCAGTCATGAATATTAGGAGATAAACCTAGAAATTTCTAAACGTACCCCAAGAGAGTGGTACTGCTTCCCTTCACTGCCCCTTCAATTGACACTCACCAAAGATCAGATCGCAGGGTTGCATTTGTGTTGCACAAAGTGCATCTTGGTCAGGAGAAGAAAACAATCAGAACAATGGATGAGGGTGGTCTTAATGAACACCTTCACTAAAATGACCTGCAGGGTCTGTTAAAAATAAAATTCTCAGTTGGGTGTGGTGGCACATGTCTGTAATCCCAGGGGCTTGGGAGGTTGAGGCAGGAGGATTACAAGTTCAAAGCCAGCCTCAGTAACAGTGAGGCCCTAAGCAACTCAGTGAGACCCTGTCTCTAAATAAAAACACAAAATAGGGCTGGGGATGTGACTCAGTGGTCGAGTGCCCCTGAGTTCAATCCCCAGTACCAAAAACAAATAAATAAATAAAAATAAAAATAAATAAAAATTTTCTCAGAACCCATCTTCAGGGATAGGATGCAAGAATATATGGTTTTGATGATTTCACCAGGTGATTCCTGTGCACACAGAAAGTTTGAGACCCATTGCTTTATTTTCCCATTGGCTCATGGAAAAATCAATGTTTAAAAACACCTCTCTGATAAATTAAAAAAAAAAACAAAACACACCTCTCTGCTCACTTTCAGAGGTCCTGAGTTAATTGGACTTCAGTGCAGGTTATGGCAATCATGTTTTTAAAATTACTGAGGTGATTTTAATATTCATTTAAAGTGAAGAAACACTACCATCAAGGAATTTTGCCAAATAAGGGATGACCAAATTAATTACCCTCTTCTTCATCTCGATTAGGAGCAAACAACTTAAAACAAAGGTTCTTAACCTTGACTGCATCTCCCAGTGAGTTTGATAAAATCCTGATGCCCAAGCCACACCCCATGTCTTTGAAATCAGAATCTTTGGAAGTAGAACCCAGGTATCCTTAATTTTTAAGGCTCCTAGAATATTCCAAGGTGCAGTCATGTTTAAGAACTATGATTTCAGAATATTTTCCTGACTTCTCCCATAATCCTGAACCTTTGTTTCTATCTTTCTTCCAACCACCCTTTTCTAAAGAGTTGAGCTTGCAGGGTGAGGGTTGGGGTAAGACTGGCGAAGGGAAAAAGGCAAGATTCAACATGGTTCTCTTTGCCACTTAATTCCTCTGCTTATTCAGCACAGTAGAAGTAAGGAGCAATGAAGAAAACCCTAGACCTATTGTAAAATATCTCTAGGAGGAAGATTCTTGAACCAGCATCATTTGTTTTTATCTTGATTCTTCCCTGGGGTATGTAAATGTTGTTCAAGCACAGGAACTTCAACTTTTATTTTCCAATTTTTTCATTTATGTGGCATGCATGGGTCAAAGAAGCAAAGGAAAGTTGGAAATCATTCCCCTCTAATTAACAGACATCTCAGTGGCTGAAATTATTTGTTAGTGACAGTGCCAGTAGAATTGGGAATGTTAGTTACTGTCAACAGTGCTCAAGCCTGTTTTCATAACTAATAATAATTGTTAATATGTCACCACCACAGCTAAAGATCCATAAAAAACTTTATCCCCTGTCTATTAAATGTAATTTGGTAATGACTCCCAAATGTGCCACCTTTCAACCTTCAAGAGGTAATGATTAGCCTATGAGGGGTCTGCCTTCATGAATGGTTTAAGGTCATTATCTCAGAAATAGGTGCATTATAAAAAGTCAAGTTCAATCTCTGTTCACCTTCCATCATTAGATGGCACAGCATGAAGGCCTTTGTCAGATGCAGGTCCCTTAATCTTGGACTTCCCAGTCTCCAATACTGTAAGAAATAAATTACTTATGCAATTTTAAAGAAATACTAAACCTTGTCTCAGTTGCTAAAGAGAAGAGTAACATGAGATTTGAGACAGAGCTGGTTCTTCTTCAATTGTTCTGACACCATTTATAGTCTGGTCAAAGACGGGAGTGCCTATGTCCCCATCCCTGCCTGCTCCAGCCCCATCTTGTGCTGCTTCCTTAAGATTAAGGTCATGCTCCTTCTATGCTGAGTGAGGTCCCAGGTGCTCAGAGAAAAACTGTCTGAATCTGGAGGGTATGAATCCTAGTTTTAGGTTCTTTCAACACACACACACACACACACACACACACACACACACACACACACTTTCTTTAAGATGCACAATTTGTATTGAGCTGATGGACCCTGATGTGGAGCTTGAAGTCATGGGTCCATATTCCCCTCCCTGTTGATCAGTGGTCCTTCCGTGCCCCAAGGCTTCAGTTAGGGCCAGCTCTGAATATCAGATTGTTTAATAAATCTGAACTGAAAATGTCTTTCCCTCCAGGATGATCCCTTCTTGTTACCTAATCTTATGTCAGCAGATAGACATGGGGATGGGTGTCAGGGGAAGAACACATCCCGATGACATCAATCTTACAATGTCTATTTGACATATAGAAAAGCTCCTGTGTGGATGCAGAAATGGTCAAAGGTGAATTGATTAGATTATGAGAGTTGTAACCTAATCAATGGATTAATCCACTTGAAGGGTTAATAATTTGAATGGACTAATTAGGTGGCTACTGTAGGCAGGTTAGAGGAAGTAGGTCACCAGGGGGTATACTTTTGGGGTTTATATTTTGTCTCTGGCATCTCAAACTTTTCTCTCTCTCTCTCTCTCTCTCTCTCTCTCTCTCTCTCTCTCTCTCTGTTTCCTGGCTCTCGTGAGCTGACCAGCTTTCCTCCAGCATGATATTCCACCTTACCTCAGGCCCAGAGCAATGGAGTTGGCCTACCGTGGACTGAGACCTCTGAAATCATGAACCCAAAATAAACTTTTGCACCTCTAAATTGTTTTTGTTGGGTATTTTGATCACAGTGGTGAAAAACCAACCCGCTCAACATCCAACAACAGTGTCTATAACTAAAATTTAAAATGCACTTTACTGGGTATCTCCTTGCCTTAAAAATAGAAACTCCAAAAGGACCACTTAAGCAGTTCTTCTCAGACTGCCAGATATTTTCCACCTGAAACACCCTCTTAGAATTTCAAATGGCAGTTTTGAAACAATAATATTAGCTACCACTTGTTGACTGTGATGCTAAGCCCTTCACATGTGAGATCCTATTTGGTCCTCACACAACCCAGGCATTATTTCACTTAACAGAGGATGAAATATGCTCAAATTGGCACAGCTAGTGTGAAGATAGGAGTCACGTGTCTGGGGTCGGAGCACACAGAACTGCTATCTCCATGCATATGAGCAGCAGCTGCTGCTCTGACAAGGGCTGACATTGCCTCAAGTCTGGAGAAGACTCTGCTAGTTTCCTTGTTTCACCACATTTTCCATCACCACTTTGTTGACCTGATCATTCCTCTAGCCTTGACTGTTTTCTCTGAGATAGGAGAGGCCTTTGCCAACCAGCCTCCTGGTTCTTTAATAAACTCCCAAACACAGTATCTTTGGGCTCCAGTCTTTTTACAATGCTCTGGTATTATAAACATTTTAAAGTTAAGCTGCCAGATCCCTTACTGGTACCTCCTTTTTCTTCCCCCTCCTCTTCTGAACTTGTATTCCTAATCAAACACTTAGAACAAGTTGTCAGAGGTTGGCTCAGAAGAATTTTTGTGGTATCAAGGACAATGAACATAGGTCTGTTAAATACCTTCTATTAGATTCCTCTAGAGAAACAGAACCAATAGGATATACAGAGGTTTATGCAAGTGAAGATTAATTATGGGGATTGGCTCACATGACTATGCATGCCAAGAAGTTCCACAGCATGCCATTTACAAGCTGAAGTCCCAAGGAAGATGTAATTCAGTCTGAGTCTGATGGCCTGAGAACTAGAAAGTTGGATGTCTGAGGGTGGAAGATGAATGTTCCAACTCAAAATCAGAAAGCAAGTTCATAAATGCACATTTCCTCTACCTTTTTGCTCTATTTGGGTTCTCAAAGGATTGGATCAACCCCACCCAATCTTCCTTATTCAGTCTACTATCAATCAAATGTTAATTTCTTCTAGAAACCCCTTCATAGACATACTCAGAAATAACATTTTACTAGCTACCTGAGCATCCTTTAGCCTAGTCAAATTGACACACAGAATTGACCATCTCATACCTTTGTTCTTGTACACCTTAAGTTGAATTATTTGACTGAACATATTCTTCATAGATTGACCATCTGTTAATCAGCTTGCCATTAGTATACAAAATTCCAGAGCTAATCAACTTATAAAGAAAAAATGTTTATTTTGGCTCACATCTTTGGAGGTTCCAGTCCATGATTGATTGACCCTATTGTTTTGGGGCCTATGGTAAGGCTGTACATCAAGGTAAGAGACTGTAACAGAGCAAAGTCACTCACCTCATGGCTGAGAAACAATACAGAGAGAGGAAGGTAACAGGGTTCCACAATCCTCGAGAGGGGCATACTCCCAGTGACCTAAAAAGCTCTCACTAGACTGACCCCTTGAAGTTTCCATAACCTTCCAATAGAAACTCTCTGGGGAACCTGACCTCCAAAACATGGGCCTCTGAGAGACATTTAAGACCCAAACTACTAATGGAAACTGTTGATTTCTCATTAGCAATTGTTTTGTGCCATTCCAGAACCTCACTGTGCTTTGGGAATAAATAGTTCTTACCCTAACCTTCACCTGCAATAAATCTGTTACTCATAATTTGTGACCTAGACCTGGCACTTGGGATATTATCTTTTCTTGGTCAAAGAATTGACTCAAAGATGTGGATGGTAGCAAAATAAAACCAAATTAGAATTAATTCTTCTTTGAGCAAATGGATAAGATTCAGACTATTTCGGAACTTACAGCCATGAGGATATGAGTCTCAAGTTGCTGGCAGCCACCTGGCCCCAAGGAAAGAAGAGTCTATGTGAAAGGAGAGCCCACTAGAAAGAAAGCAGAGCCAAGAGTTGACAGACACTGGGTGCTTCAGACATCATTTGAGACTTTAGATCCAGCTATGACTCAAGTATACCACTGGATTTTTCAGTTACATGAGAAAAGACGTTATCTTTTTGTTTCAGTCAGTTGGGTTAATTTTCTATTACATGATGGGAAAGTTTCCTAACTAATACAACATTCTTTCCATGATCATTGGACAATTCTTTATGCAAAAGGATCACTCAGGTGTTGTTGTGGAACAAAAACTGTTCTCTGCTGATATATACCCTATACCCAGAATGTCTTGTCTGTACATGAGAAATGTCTTTGTAACTAGTAAACTGAGTGCCAGTGTTGAGTGGTATTCATGTACCTTAGTGTGAGCTGACCTTTTCATATGAGCACTAATGAGTGAAGATAGAGAATGGATGAGGTCTGGGTACAGATTCCTGAGGTGTGTTAGAATGGGGTGTTAAGAGAAGGGGAAGATAAGAGGAATCAATCAGTATTAAAGATGAGCATCTTAAATTTGTGTGAGGTCATATTTCTGTTAATTGGCTTTTGGACCTGAATCAAGAATAGCAGAATTGAAAACCTAATACGAATAAAACCCACAGAGAGAAGAAAATTTTTTTATCATAGCACAAGTGAGAATCATGATGTGAGCTAATACAATTTGAAGTATAAACAAAGAAATTACTCCACACAATGGAACTGACTCATATTATTTCAGAATTAGACACCATGAAGTAGAGGGTAGGTCCAGGAATCTGGCCTAAGTATACCAGGGACTAAGGGAGAGGGAGATTAATTTTTCCATCAGAGGACAGAGGTAAAAGGAACAAGAAGCTCCTCCACAGCTACTGGCCTTAAAGTTTTTAACAAGAGGTATTCAAATAATACTTTGACCCACAAACATGTGACAAGAGGTTCTTGGGGGAAAGTCACTGAATAATGGCAAATTAAGTTCTATTTTCTATTTGTGATTGACAAACCTGACATCAATGATATTCATAGAGTCAGGCATATTAATTGGTTTTCAGGTATTAAGTTCAGCAGAAAGAACTTCTCTTTAAAACAGCAGTTTACATCAACTTGCATGTCATTATGCACGCACAAAATGATAATTATATAGGACTGAGGTAAAAGAATTAGATCAGTTGAGGCTGAGTTTGCTGGTTTGGGCTACCCCAGGTCCACATAGGTGCCCCAAACAATAAAGAATACCTCTTTTGCCTACAAGAAAGCCGGGGCTATCATTTAAGAAAGACTTTGGGAGATCAAGCCTCTACTGAGGCCACATGGATAAGAAAACCAAACCCAGAACCAGAGGGAAAAAACCAGTGTTTGATTCTACCTCTGCCAAGTATAAGACATTATACAAGGCCCTTAACCTCCAGGAGCCTCGATCTGCGTATATCGGAAATGGCATCCTACATTCTCTAGCTTACGGGGTCACAACGAGGATGAAGAGGATCATGTTCATGGACATCATTTGCAACCATAGAGTGCTACAGAAATTTGTGGCCTGATGATTACAATGGGCATGATAATAGTTTTTTGTTGTTATTGTTCTGTTTTTTCAAATTTTTCCGATTATTTGACTTCTTAAAAAAGATTTTTAGTTGTAGATGGATAAACCTTTATTTTATTTACTTTACATGATACTGAGGATTGAACTCAGTGACTCACATGTGCTAGGCAAGCACTCTACCACTGAGCCACAAGCCCAGTCCCTGTTTGATTTTATATTAAGATATAATTCAGGGGCTGGGGAGATAGCTCAGTTGGTAAAGTGCTTGCCTTACAAGCACAGGCCCTGGGTTTGATCCCCAGCATTGGAAAAAAAAAAAAAAAAGATATAATTCACGTAGTGAAAAACACACCCTTTAACATGTTCAGTTCTGTAGCTTCTAGTACATTGATGAAGTTGTGCATCAATCACCACTAATTCCTATCTAAATTTTTATTATTAAAAAAATGGGAAAATGAAAGTGCGATTTCCAATCAATAAATAGCAATTGATCCTTGTGCAGTTCTTTTGCAGAAGATGAAGTCTATTATTTTAGAACGAATATAGTAATTTATCAACCAAATAATCAGTTTTCACACAGTTTAAATAATGTCAGCAGTTTCCTTGAACTGTCTACAGAAATTGTGAAATCGTGGAATTGTCCTTTCAAAGGACTTGTTCTTTAGTCAGAATGATCTGCTACTTTTGGATATCCTGCAACATAAGAATACTTAAGAGATCTGCAACTGTCCAAGTTCATAGCCATACCCAGCTTCTACTGAAAATCTAGAAGCTGGTTAGATTAGACCTCAGATTTAGCATCCAGCATCAGCCCATGAGACCTTGACCCTCCATGGTGAAGGCCCAGGGCTCCTGCCATGGACTTAGGCATGATAGTATTTTCCCCTACCCCATCCACATCCAGATCACCACCACTTTCAAGAGTTCCTTGCAATGGGCAAGAGTTGACACCAAGGAGAACAATACAGTTGCCAGACCTTGAACAGTAAGGAGCAGAGTGTGGGAGGCTATTCTGCAGCTGGGCTTTTGAGTTGGGCCAAAGAGCTAGCGGGGTTTTGGCTTCCTGAGCACCTCTGTTGAAACTCCCTGGGGAATTTTGCTTTATGAAATTCCCAGCAACTGGGGATCCCACTGGGTTGGTGATTAGGAGCCTGGAGGGCTCACCATTGAATGAAAAATGTGTTTGAAGTCTGCTGGGAAGAGTTGTAGGAAGGAGTTGAAGGTTCTTCCATGATTCCCAATGTGCACTGACAGAAGCTGTCCCTTCACATTTACTGCCAATTATTTTTGTCTCCAAAGCCAAAAACAATATATTTGAAATGAACCTTCTGAATCAGGCCCATCTTTCAGCAGGATCCACAGATGATGAAATATTATGATCACGTGGGTTGCACAATATTTCAAAACTGCATTAGAATTGATTTTCATAGGCTCAATTATTAATATCAGAGGTGCTTACATGCATTTTGGTGCAGCTAGCAAATCCACATCAACACAGAATAAACTCAGAACTATCAAACATAATATCTACTTTGCCAAGAATAGAGTAGTAGATAGAGGACAGCAATTGCATATAACATGTCTCCGAAAATAGAAAGGGCTAATTTTGTAATGGTTTTCCAGCAAAACTCACAATGCCCACTCTTGGCATATCTAAATTTTCTTTTTGGCTTGGGAGGGGTTCTGTGATATTTGCTAGAGCAAGAAGGAATGGAGGAGGCAGGATAGTTCTGGAAGTCACACCATAAATAGAATAAGCCTAGGATCCCCAAGATTTTGGTCTGTGCATGGAATTGTATTTAAAGAAGCCCTACCGCACAACCAAACAGTAACTAAAATTGTGCTAATCCGGACAGGTGCTTCTGGAAGATCATTTATCAGGTAACACTTCTCAAAAGCTTTCCCTGCAGCTCACACTGTTCTCCTGCCCTTCGCCTGATTCAGAGGGTCTGACTTATCAAACCCTAAGACTCTTCTCCAGCCCAGAACCATTCAATGAAATGCTCAGATCTTGCTTGCATTTTTATTTGAACAAACCAACTGTATTGCAACATTCTGAAGACAATGAGAACAATTTGAATGTGAACTGTGTATTAGATAATACCAATAGCATAGTTCCAGTAAGTCTGATCATGATATTATGGTTCTGTTAGAAACATCTGCAGTTTTGACAATACACGCTTAGATGAAGAGGGGTGAAAAGATCATGATCTGGCTTTTACTTTAATATGCTTCAGCCAAACAAAAGTAGGAAGTAAGGGGGGAAAGTATAGATGAAGCAAAAGTGGGGAAATTTTGTAATTCTAGAATTTAACAGGTTGATATTTGACATTCATTATACTATTCACCCTGTTTTTATGTGTTCTTGAAATTTTTCCTAGGAAAATGCTTTTAAAAAGAGAAAGAGAAAAGCAAATATAAATATACTTAAGACATCATAAGAAAAAGTAAAAGTGAATTCTCTGATTTTTTAAAGAAATATATTTTGAAACAATAATAAAAGAGGTATATTGTTGACAGGTAAGTCCATCAAACATGACTGATGTATTTAAATATCACATATGGAAAAACAGATCAGCAGTGTGAGGCAGATTTCAGTACAAAATACTTAAATGATAAAAACAGATCATACACAGAAATATTTCAAACTATTCTCATTCTTTTATACCTGAATAGCCTAGCTCCAGTCATAAAATATTTCCTGAATGTATGTCACTTGCGAAATTAGCAACATCCTTATTTATCTATTTAAAAATTTTAATGAGACAATTAAAAAAACTTGAATTGAGTGAAAATAGTATGAGGTGAGAGGTAGGGCCTAGGGAGAAGGAAAATTGTGTGAAAACTTTTGAAAATGAAATTTAACTTCACATTTTGAAAGCACTGCTTTCTGGCAGGACTTGGCTCTCTTCCCACACCCTCTGGTCTGTAGCCAGTGTCTGGAGGAAAATATTGCTAGTCCTAAGTGGGATTTTAAGAAACTAACTAGTGTGGATTCCAAAAGAAGTAGCCTTTATTTTTTTATTTTATTTTATTTTTTTTTACGGCGTTATACTCTTTATTACTTGATATGACAACAAATTTAACAAGCACAAAATACAAAGATACAGTCCAATGTTTATATAATTTCATCAAATTTTAACTATCTTAATTTAAGTTATATATAATTAATTGAAAATACTGAATATAAAATATAAGTATAAAATTGTCTTCTGTTGAAGACAGGAAACAAACTTTTAAATGTTATTCAAAAAAGATTTAAACAAAAAGCAGACCACCACTGATAACAACAATCCAATTTTCAGAAATCACTCTTTCTCATTTAATTTTCTTCCATTAAAGATACTAACATAACTGATAAAATTAAAAATTTACTATTTGTTGTATTTAAAAGAAAACAACACCAATTTTATTCACTGTCAATAATAAATTCTCTGAAATGATTATTAGGATACCGTTTGCATCCTGGAATACTGAAGCATAAGTGAAACCCAGCAATTTGTGAAAAAATTTTTTACACCTGAGTACTAATTCTAAACAATTGCCACTAAAAAGTCTTCTGATGGTCTGAGGAGTTCTTTGCATGAAATCAACTAAAATACAATAAGAACGAAATTTGAATTCCAGGGAGAAACGGGTTTAACATTTATAATCATGGAAAAAGTACAGAATTTTATTCAGATTAACAAAAGTTCTGCTTGCGTATGGCTTGCAAAATCAAAACCAAAATAAATGACTAGCTTATGTCATAAATTAAAATATTCAATATTTAAATATTAAAATTAGTATAATCAAATAATATAACTATGGTAACCCATCTTATTTTAATTACCAGAAAAGAGTATCTTCATGTTTTGAGTAATAATGTAAAGTTATTACAGAACATTTAAATAATTAAAAAATTAATAATTAGTTCAAAAAAAAGTAAATTGTGTTGTATTTTGTGAAGATGTAAAACCTTTTAATGAAGAAGAAGCTTTGTTTGATCCTGTTCAAAAGAAAATGGAAAACTAAAATCATCTTTTCCAGAGCCAAATGTATGAGCTGAAGTGTCTGATGAAAAAGAAAATGTAAAGGTGTCTTCTTCCGGTTTCCCAAATAAGTTTCCAATTCCTTGTTGTGATGAGGGAGGATTGAGATTGACTGCAGAATAATGTTCATTAAACTGATTTGATGAGACTTCTGAATCAAATATAGAAGAATCAAATAAATTCAATCTAGGTGATCTAGAAGTATAACTTGTAAGAAATGAAAATCCAGAGGATTCCTTTTGTGTTTGAACTTCAGGTACTGCATTTCTATTTATTTCAAATGAGGGAGCTTTAGGAAACTGTATTTTCTCCAAAGATTCAGGTGTCTTCGCAGCCTCAGGAGCTTTTAAAAATATAGGAATTTCAGGAGTTGGTGGAAAATTCTCAGCTCTTTCTTCTACTTCATCACTATTATTTTCTATCGACTTCCCAAAATGTTCTGTATGTATAGGTTGTGAAGTGCATTTCAAGTCTCTTACTTGTCTTACTGTCCCTTTATCTGCACACTCAGCATCTGTATGTCCTTTTTCAAACCACTGATTGCTGTTTGATTGTTTCTGAGGAGTTAACAATCTGAACTGCATAAAACTTTGTGAACTTTTAATAGCAGTAACATGTGAACATTTTGAATGGTTATTCACACCAGAATCATTGAACACTTGCGAGTCGTTTTCCTTTTGTCTGAAGTCAATATTGGCAATCCTTGACTGTTGCACAGAACTTTCTTCCTTTTTATCTGTAACTCTTGGCTCTGAAGAATGCATCTTTTTTGGTCTTGCAAATTTCTTTCTTTCAATTCCTTTCTCTTTTCTGTATATTTTTTCTTTTCTTCAAGAGTTTCTGAATGATTCTTGGTTTCATAAATTCTTGCAATCAGCTTTTCCGTCCAGCGCCCCGGGAGCTCGCATACCGTAGGCCTCGAGTCACTCCTGTGTGACTGCCACACTCAACTAGCTCGAGGAGCGAAGCCTCTCAAAACCTGGGGACAGGGTTAAATGAAAACCAAGGTGCGCGAAACACACACCCAAGTGAGTGCTCCCGCAGCCGCGGAGGCGCGCGCTCGCCCTCGGGTCGCCGACAGCTGGGCTCTGCGACAGCGACAGCGAAGCCATGCGGGGCCGCAGCGCAGGTCTGGGCCTGCGCAAGTGTCTCAGAAGTAGCCTTTAGAAAACAAAACTTTCTCAGTGTCCTCAAAGAGTGTTAAAAGAACTGATCCTGGAAGAAGAAAATTCTTCCACTTGTGACAATATGAATGCATCTGGAGAACATCAAGCTAAGTGAAAGAAGCTAGGCAGAAAACAAATGCATGCAATCTCACTTACATAATAGTAAGACTCAGAGAGAGTAGAATGTTGGTGGCCAGGGCCTGGGATGTGGAGCAAATGAAAAATTGGCCAAAGGGTACAAAATTTCAGTTATATAAGATGAATAAGTTCTAGGGATTTAATATATAGCATGGCAATATTTTATTATATATTTGAAATTTGCTGAGACAGTAGACCTTTAGATCTTTATCCTTAGCACTTGCATACACATTCGCACAGCAACTATGTGAGGTGGTAAGTTAACTATCTTGATAGTGGAAATCACTTCATAGCATATATATACCTATATCAAAACATTAAGCTGTATACCTTAGATTCAATTTCTATTTTTCAAGTATCCCCAAATAGAGCAGAAAAAATGAAAATAATGAGAACTCATAATTTATCCAATTTCTGCTAAAAGCACAAATTTCATTTGAAAAATATTCAGGAAACTGGATTAACCACCCTCTCCTGCATGAGATGAGACCTATATACAAAAGAGAAGTGGACTACTGAGAAGACAGATGGGAATATCACCGAGTACTTTGCAGGTGCTGCTCTATATACATAATCTGACTGCATTTCGTGGCAGGAGGTATTACTATCCTGCTCTCTAGATGAGGAAATTGAGGCTTAGGGTGATTAAACCACATGCCCAATTTCATACAGCTAAAGCAGTATTCTCATCTAGACAAGCATCCTTTCTCTTAATCAATAGACTCGGCTTCTTAAGGAAGTTGGAATGCTCGGAGGTGGTGCCAGTCTGAATTAGGAAGATGGTGATAGTAAAGAAAAGAGGAATAGACTCTTCAGAAGTAGAATTGGCAAGACTTAATAAACAGTTGCTTAAGGACGTCTTTGGCAATGGAAGCCTGAGTGAATGGAAGAAGGCTGCTGTCACTCATCTAAATAAGGGAGCCAGAAGAAAGACCTGTTGTGTGATAAAAGATAACTAATTCATTCTCAGTTCTGTGGACCTTGAGATGGCATTGGTAAATTTCAGTGAAAATGTCTCTCCAGCAGCTGGAAATGTAGTTTGGTTGCTAAAGGTGAAGAAGGAGCTAGAAAGAGAAATTGAGATGTCATGCACAAGCACTGGAGAGGTACATAGACGAAGGAGGATGGTGGAACAAAATCACCCCACCATTTTCTTTCCTTCTCTCAAGTCATAATCAAGATGCTTTTTGAGTTTTGTCAGTCATGCCCTCCAAAATTATCCACTCTGTTCAAGAATGAAATGGAGAAATGTAACAAAAGTTTACAAAATGGTCCTATGAAATAATTCTTTGACTTCCCAGGTCTGAAGAAGAAAGGCAGCTTTGGCATGAGGGTTCTAAAGAAACTTCTGAGGGGCAATCCACACTCTCTCAGTTTGTCTTCCCCCCATATGAGATAGGAGCATAGAGGCCTGGTTGGTCTCCCAGACCACGGCCACCATTGCCAGCCAGGGAAGATTTTAAGAGGCTAACATGGACCCGGCTAACATGTACCTTGTTCTGGGTTAAAGGTGAGAGGCTCAAAGCTGGCAGGATCTGCACCTCTGGGATTCTCCATTTGAGGAGTCAGTTAGTTCCTTCTTTCCTAAAACATCCTAAACAATAGAAAATACAGTAGAAGGTAAAATTCCACTGCAGAATTCTGAGGCAGGCCCCACAGAGGATTTACTGTCAGTGGGGTGAAAGTGAAATAAAATCGAATCTCTTCTAGGTCAAGGAAATCACCTCCTCCCTCTTCTCCAAGGCGCAGAGTTCCATCTCTCCATTCATTCACCATCTTCCTCACAACTTACTTAGCTGCACCTGACGTGCATTTGTGTCAAGTTGCATGTTCATGAACCTTTTCGATGCTCCTGTCGTGAGTGTATGCAGGAGTTACAGTGAGAAGACTCCCCTGCTACAAATACGGAATTACAGGAAATGAGATTGCCTTATGAGAATCAAACTTGAAACTCAATGCTGATGAATCAGAGAATAAATACAGGAAATCACTTTTAAGATCAAATGTTCCTTGCCAGGACCCTGACGGAGGAGATTAACACATCTAAAGAAAGAGTGCATCCCTGAGGAGGGGAGCCCTGCCCAGCTATCAACAAGAAGCTGCATTCAGTAAATATCTGTGAGTACTTACTGTGTACCTGCAGTCAGCTCAGATTCCAGGTGGGGGAAATAGGAAACGAACGTGCATACACAATTGGTTTGATATGTGCATGTCCTAGGAAAGGGACCACAGAGCAAATGATAGCATTCTGTTCTGCAGCAGAGATGTGCTCCTTCTCGGCCAGCTTTGGGAAGGGTGCTTGGACCTAGAGCCCCAAGCTTACATCTCCAGCACCTACCTAACGGCGCCATGTTGATCTCTCCTGTGTGACTCTCATGAGGACATTCAGAGAGAAAAGAGCATGTATTCAGAGTGTGCAGCTCAAGGGATTTTCCAAAGTGAGCACACCTGTGCAGCCGGAGCTCTGAATTCCTCCTGTGTGCCATTTCAGTCCCTCTGTCACCAAAAGGTAACCATTATCCTGAAGTTGCACCATATATTTCTTTTGCCTGTTTCTGAACTTTATATAAATGGAAATATACAACCCCAGCTCATAATTTCTGGCTTCGTTTATACCTGTGAGATACATTCACATTGTTGGCAAATTTGATTCGTTCCTTTTTCATGATTATGTATTTTATTGAATGATCATATCACAATTTATGGACACATTCTGTTTAAACAAACATCAGGATCATTTCCACTATTATTTTAAGAAATTATTTTTCTACATAAATTGGTTGGAGCTGGTTTCTGGTGTTTGCAACCAAGAATCTTGCCTGCTACACCTTTGTTGAATTCTAAATTCTTACTGGGCTATTAAGGTTGATTGAAACAGTGATGGAAAACTTGTGTTTCTGTATAGAAACTTCCTTTTTAGTGATGTTTTTGAGGACATAGACATTTTCTTCACCAGCTATCTGGCAACTTGCTCTTCCAACAAGTTCCAATGATCAAAAGCTTTATTCTATGGAGATGAAACTCTGAGATTCCAGCCTAAATGCAGTACTTTCTGGAACAAGATCTCCAAACTGGGTTCTCTTGAGTTGCTCCTCGGGTTGATCAGGAGGCTTCTCCACACGGATCTGAAATGAGGCTTCTGGGTGTGCCCCTCTGCAGTGAAAGTGGGTTTCGTCTTGATTGTTCAACAACAGAAGTTTGGGGTTGGAACTTTCTCCACATTCCCCATTCCCCAGGATGCCACTCTCGGGAACTCTGAAGAGTATAGCTAATGGCTCAACACAATCAAGTGAAAAAGAGACAGTCATATCCACCATTCATCCATTACTAGGGTCCTTCCATGTTTCCAGTGTATCAAATTGATGCCCTTTGTGTCGGGATCTTACCCGTCTGAGTCATTTCTTCTTTTCCTCTTTAACCAGGCCATGTGAATTGCCAATGCAATCATTTCAGACCTGACTTGAGCAATGAGGTAGGCCAGCTGACAGTTTTTCTTGTTGGGTATTCAAGGAGATTGACACCTGCACTGATAACTGCAAGTACATATGAGCCCTTAATACATGTGCAGGAGTCTTAGCATGTGCACCGAGGATATGCAGTGCAAAGTGTGTCCACTTCTTTGAAGGCCAATCTCCCCACCAGTGCTCTGGATACCGTCCCCTTGTCCTCCCAAGAACTTTCTTCCTGTAATTAACCCTTCTCTCTCCTGCATAATCAATTTCTCCCTCCCCAGGATAATCAATTTCTCCCTCCCCTGCATAATCAATTTCTCCCTCCCTCATGGGTCATTTCCATGAGCAGTCAGACATGTTCTACCACCTCCTTTCAGATAAAGGAAAGTCCTTTGACGTCATATCCCCTCCAGATACAATCCCATTTCTCAAGTCTTTCACAGCAACACTTCCTGAAAAGGCTGTCTGCAATCACTGCTAACCTCCTCACCACCAACTCTTTGCCCAGCCAACTCTGATAGGCCTTCCTTCTCTCCACACCACTGAGTCTTCTCATTTCAACCTTATGAACAACCTCCTTTGTCCAATCTCATGGTTGCATCCATGTCTTGTCTCACTCAGCTTTTCAAAATCATTTGCCATCTTTGACCACTCCTTCCTTCTTAAAGCCCTCTCCTCTCCTCGTTTCCAAGATACCACTTTCTCCTCTTCTCCTCCTAACTGGCTGCATTGTCTTAGACTTTATTCCTTTTCCCTCTTGGGTCTCTAAGTGTTGGAGTAACTCCAGGATCTCTCCCAGATCTTTTTGCCCTGTCTATATTCTCTTCCTGAATGTCTCACCCAGCCTCACCTCTACACACGGATGACTGTCAAATTTAAATTTTCTACTCTTGACCTCATTAAGCTTCTTCTTGCATTCAAGTTCCTACATCCCACTGCCTCCTCGATATCACTACATGCATGGCTAAGAAGTTTCTCAAAAGTAGTCTAGCAAAAGTCTTAGTTTCCCAACATCTATCTTTGCCTCTTCCAATCCTTCCTTATCTCAAGAAACAGTACCGATACTCATCTCATAGCTCCTAATCATCTTAAGTCTTCTCTTCCTTATTTTCCCAAATGAATCATCAGCAAGTCCTGTTGGCAATAGCTATATGTCAGCAGTTAATATTAAGAGTCTTTTATCCACTTTTACTTAATCCATTAAAAGAAACTTTGGAAAATAATATCCGTCTTTCTCATACTCTTCATGATTGTCTTTTTTAAAGCTGCACATTGTCTCATTGAGTAAACACATCCTAATTTACAACCCCTTTTCTTGAACTTTGAATTCTTCTGATATTTGCCATGGCCATGGGGTTCATGAAGGCAAGGCCGAAGACCAGTGGATCCCGGTCACCAAGCTGGGTCGTCAAGGACATGAAGATCAAGTCCTTGGAGGAGATCTATCTCTTCTCTTTGCCCATCAAGGAATCTGAGATCATTGACTTTTTCCTGGGGGCGTCACTCCAGGATGAGGTTTTAAAGATCATGCTGGTCCAGAAGCACACTCGTGCTGGCCAGCAGACCAGGTTCAGGGCATTTATAGCTATTGGGGACTACAGTGGTCATGTTGGACTGGGAATAAAGTGCTCCAAAGCAGTAGCCACTGCTATCAAAGGGGCCATCATCCTGGCCAAGCTCTCCATTGTTCCTGTGCGGAGAGGCTCCTGGAGGAAAAAGATTGGCAAGCCCCACACTGTCCCTTTCAAGGTGACTGGACGTTGTGGTTCTGTGCTGGTGCAGCTCATCCCTGCCCCCAGAGGTCCTGGCATTGTCTCAGCCCCTGTGCCCAGAGGGCTGGTATTGATGACTGCTACACTCCTGCCAGGGGCTGCACTGCCACCTTGGACAATTTCACTAAGGTCACCTTTGATGCCATCTTCAAGACATAGAGCTATTTGACTCCTGAACTCTGGGAAGAGACTGTATTCACCAAGTCTCCCTATCAGGAATTCACCAACCATCTTGTGAAAACCCACACCAGAGTCTCTGTACACACTCCAGACCCAGGCTCCAGCTATGGCTACAACGTGGGATTTTTATACAAAAGTAAATAAATAAATAAAGTGAATGAAACCTGAAATACAAAGAATTTTATAAATAATTTGCAATGGCATTTACATGTATACATAGATACTTTATTTTTGTTTTTAAAGTCAAAAAGCTTATTTTTTATGTTGCCGTATAAAAGATCACTGAGTAGCTGCTTCAGTTACACAACAAGCGGGGAACAAGTACCCGCCATTCTGGTATTCAGGTACAACAGGATTCTATCAAAACTGTTGTTCTCTGAGAGTCATAAGAGTATAAAGCTGATCATTGAAGAGGAAGTGGTTAGTTGGTCTAAGGAGCAGGGCCCGTAGCAGAGAAGAAACCCACATTCAAAACCTACTTCCTACACTTCAAAGAGAAATCAAGGGGGTGAACTAATGTGACCTCCCAAGGTCCTATAGCCAGGAAAGGTAATGAACTAAAGACAAAGGCTAAGGAGGACAGGGAGAATCAAGCTATGGTCCTGATGTCGCACAGGAGAACCCACTGCATGAATCAGACTGGAAACCTCTCTGGATCTAGTCACCCTGCACAGTGTTCTTGTCCTGGAACATGTGGGAGCCAAACTGTGGAGACACTTAACAAGCTCAGCCCTGAGGCTTCCAAGGACTCCTGTGGCTTTTGCTGGGTCTACAGTGACTTCAGCATGAGAGTGGACACAGATGCCCTGGGCCATTTTCAATAGTGAAGCTGGTAATAATAGCAGAAAAATCAAAATAAAAAACAATAACAGAATCTGGAGGATCTGCTATGGGCTGACCTCTTTCTCTTCTCTCTCTGACTCTGGATTGGATAAGCTTTGAGTCCTCTTGACCAATAGAGGTAGGATTGGGGAGGAGCCTCAAAAATCATCACTAGACTTCCTAGTAGGGCACAGGACGTTCGAGCAACTAAGAAGGAAATGTGTATTTGTACTCGTACACCTTAGAGCAGACACGCAGGTTATACACCATGTGCCCCACACAGGATCCTTTCCTTAGGCAGATTCCCAGAAGGTGCAATCATGATTCAAAGGCATAAACGTTTTTATGATTCTTGGCCTTTTTTCAAAGGCATGCACTAATTTTCACACCCTCTCAGTGATGAATAATGGACATGTTTATTTTTGTTCTTTTTTTTTTTTTTTTAAACCCAAACCATGAATTCTTGGGAAGAATGATCAGTGTGAGAAGTGGCAGCCCATGGTGGGAGCTACCCTTAGGGCAATTATAAGGTCAACACAGTTTTAAACGCACTCAAGGCCAATGGAGCTGAGAGGAGCATTTCCAGGCTCCTCCTTCCCAAGATCCCTCTCACTCTCTCAGGGCGCTGCTTCTGTACCAACCTCTCGGATACTCCTGCCCTCACCCTCCCTTCCTCACACTCATTAAAACCGGCTTAGGAGCAGCTATGGCAGCAGTCACTTCCCTCTTCATGTGGCTCTAAATCAAAGTGTCACCTCTCCCAAGCACATGCTTGCATTGCAGTTCTGATTGAGGAATAAAAGCTTTGTTCTCCGTTAAAAGAACTTTACGCTTAGATGCCCCACACTGAGAAATCCACCACAAGCTGAACCTTTGACTTGCGGGGCCAAGGACACTCATAGGCTGTGATGTGCGGAGCATCAAGAGGCCAGCACTTCAGAATCAGAACCTAGAAGGTAAGATTGACAGGGGAGCCTAAGAGCAGCCAGAGACTCTACCCCTTCCAGAGGAAAGCAGTGCTGGGAGCTGGAAGAAATGAAGTGGAAGCCCCAAACCCTGGTGACATGCTTCACCCACGTCAGCATGTTACCTACTCCAAAGTGAACGTGACTCAAAATAAAAACCTGAAAGCTGTGTTTATGCCAACAAATAAATTGCAGTTTAACAAAAAAAAGAGTCAATCATTTTTTTATATAAAATGCATTTGAAGCATGAATGGTTTTGATCTTTTACAGTCATGACACAAAAGCTTTTAGTCCTGTACATGGTTATATCATTGCATGAGCCTGGGCAAGTTCCACAACCTCACTGGCCTTCAATTTCTTATTTATGAGCTATAGACAATTAGGCCCTGCCTATTGGCCTGAGGGGACTGGTGTAGTTGGTGAATTGGGTGTTTAAGTTGAAGGGCAGATGTGGTCTCCAGTGGTCAATTCCAAGCATCACCTATGACCAAGGTCTAATCTCCATGAATCCAATATTAGACAATAGGTAGAAATAAGTGTCCTGAGCTTGTTGTCCAGTGATGTGGATGTGTAACTCACAGCCTGCAGTCAAGATTTGTAAGACATTAATTGGAATGTAATGCAAACCCCATGGAGAGTAAAAGACAAAGCTAACTTTCGAATGAGAGACAGGAAATGAAAAAAATGATATTTAATTTGGACATGTGCCCCCAATGCATCTGGAGAAAAATCAACAAAGAATAAATATCAATGGGAAAACCTAGAGTGACGAGCCATAATTATTCTAAAAGATACAGGGACAGGAAATTGGATAGGAGCTTGCTGTGTTGGTTTGCGCTACGGGAATGGCCTTTTGTGCCTGGAAAGGGAAACGAGAGTTTATCTCCGAATAACCGAATGGTATTGTACATAAAGTCAGTCTAAACTTTGTTGTAAGTCATCTCACAATCGTAAGGTTTTTTATGTTCTGCAGGTCAGTCCACCAACCTTGCAGTATGGACAAAAGGGATTGGGGGTATGATCAGACATCTTTGCCACTTACTAGCTATGGGACATGACTTATGCTTTAACTTGTCTGACCTCTGGGTTTAGTTGCCCAAAAAAGAGGAGAATCTCTCTTTCAAGGTTGTTGAACAAACTACAGATAATGTAAAGTTCCTAGCATATGGGAAATATCAAATAAATGTCAGCTGGTAGCAGCAGCAGGAGTAGAAAGGAAAGTTAAAACTCCATCCATTACAGAATCTTTTGCTCCTTTGAGTTCCAGTCCTACCACCCTGATCCACGCACCTGAGTTCCTCACCCACATCTAGTGCAAGCTCCAAATTGTTTAATAAAAAGGGATCTAGGAGGCAGTGAGGCAGGGTGTGTTCTGTTGAAGCTGTGTCCATAGTGGCTATGACATGCTTGCTGGCTCGCTTAGCCCATGCCACCAACTACTTAAATGGACCAGGTAGAATTGACCTAGAATGTTTTTCCCTTTTAAACAATCCATTGATTCAGTGTCAAAGTGGAGCACTGTTCTGGAATCTTCCTTCTACAAGTTATGGTGTGATGTTTCCTAAACACATGCCTTGCCAGTTCCTTATTAAATATAGTTTTATATGATAATTTTAATCACATACTTTGCCAATTACTTTGTGGATGTGTTTATTAATCACATGCTTTCTTATGTGCTAGTTGCAAGTGGCATTAAGAGTAACTGTTAGAGATTGAGGTCCTGGCACCCCATTTGCTTACCCACTGCCACCGCCAGGGTCCCCCAACTCAGGAGCAGGTGCATCCTAGGAAATCAAGAAACCATTGGGGAAATAGACTTGATTTTCATACCAAAATTAATAAGGAAGCTGCTGCCTGACTTCCATTCTTAACAACACAAATGTGTCCATATACCCATCAGGACCCTCAGAGACCCTAACTAGTGGGTAATGGTAGCAATGAAAAGGGGGAAGGGGAAGATTTTACCTACTTGACTTTCCCTACCCAGGAGTCTTTATGCCTAACGCTGCTTTTGCCAGCCAGAGTCTCTGAATTTGGGTTAACTTTCTATGGGTGAGTCAGAATCTCTGGTCTTCACTCAAAAGTGTCGCCATGTTGAATGGTATTTTTGTCTTCCTCCCTCCCTCTCACATCATTGGTTTTGGATGAACATAGTGCTATCTCTGGGTCAGAATACTTTTCAGAGACAGAAAATCAAAAATAAAGCCTCTGCAATCCCCTTTGTCTGCTTTGCCTCTGTTGCCCATGATTTTGAGGTCATAGTCAATCATTTCCTTGATTAATATTAGGAAGATTTCCCTCTGTTTTCTTCTAATGTTTTTGTAGTTTCAGGTCTTGCATCTAAGTCTTTAGTTCAACTTAGGTTGGTTTTTGTATATGGTATGAGTTAAGGGCTTGATTTTGTTCTGCATATGGATGTCTAATTTTCTCAACATCATTTGTTGAAAAGATTATTCTTTCCCTATTGTGTATTCTTGCAAAACTGTATTGTTTCCTCAAAAAATTTTTAAAATAACCTTATAATCCAGCAGTCTCACTTCTAGGTATATTTCCAAGGAAATTGAAGTCAGAATCTAAAGGGATATCTGTATTACACATTCATTTCAGCATTGTTTGTTAAAAGATATGCAAACAACCTACATTATGTCCATGTACATTGATGGATGAATGGATAAAGAAATTACACACGCACACTCTTACATACAAAAACATTTAATGAAATATTTTTCAGCCTTAATAAAAGAAGAAAATCCTGCCATTTGCAACAACATGGATAAACCTGATGGACATTATGCTGAATGAAGTAAACCAGGTACAGAAAGAGAAATACTTCATGATCTTACTTATACATGGAATCCAAAAGCAAAACTGAGAGCAAAATGGTGGAACCATGGGTTAGGTAAAGGGTGATATGGAAAGAAATTGGCCATGGGGTATAAAGTTTAAGTTTTACAAGATCAGTAAGTTCTAGAGAATTAATGTTCAACAATGCAACTATAGTCAACAATATTGCATACCTGAAACTTGCTAAGACGAGAGATTTTTAAGTGTTCTCAACATCCTCAAACAATGGTAACTATTCAAGATGATGAAAATGTTAATTAGCTTGATTGGGTACCTATTTCAATATATACACATACAATTTTAATCATCAACTGTACTCCAATAAAGTTGGGCAGAGGGAGTTGGTCAAACAAAAATAAATAAAATAAAAAATAATTCAACAACATGTATCCCATTTGTTTACAATAATAAAAAATAATAATAATGCCTCTGAATACATAAAGAGAGAGTAGATAACAGAGATAGACCAAAGTTTGAGCTATGAGACAGAGAAGTTGAGGAGATAGGGAAAAACAGAATTCAGAATTTATAAGTTATGACTGACTTCTCAAGCTGGCAAAAAAATTGAAGATGGGAGAGAGAATATAAAGACTTCCATTAGTGGTAGCCATTTCAGCTAAGTCGAGAGAAAAGGATAGAACTTCAAATGAAAATAACATTCATGGAGATGGACATGGAGTCCACTCAAGGTGTGGAGGTAATTATGAACAGGGAATACCCTCAAAGAGAGGCTAGATGGTATCAGAGGAAGAAGTGGGATTCAAATAAAGAATAACACACCCAGAGATAAAAATATTTTCATAGTTTCCTTTTCCTGTGATCTGCTTTAAAATTCACCCCAAAGCCAACTGTTTTTGTGGTTCTTTAGATTTTGTTTCTCTTCTTACTACCTCCTGCTGCCCAGTTCCCATTCCAGTGTTTGGGAAGACTAAGAGAGGAAGTGAAATTCAAATCTCTTTATTCGACCCTGGAGCGGGGGCCTTTTGGCTAAGAGACATGACGGGTGAGGATGCGCTTTTTGGTAAAGTGCACTGTGTAGAATGTGTGGGTGTTTTTTGTTTGGTGGGTTTTCTTTTCAGTCACTGCACTCATGTTACCCCCATTTACCAGATCAAGTTTTGTTTGGACACAAAAGAGAAAGAATCAACAAACATTTGCTGAATGGATTGACTCTGCTTTGCTCCTTCTAAATATGCCTCCATGGAATCTTAGCAGCTTTCCAATACAAAATCCATGCTGAAATCTGACTGGTCCAGTCCTCAGTAATGTGTTAATCATGAATTGTATACACACTGATCTAAAGTTTATGCCAGCAAAAAGTTTTATAATGTGCTTGTACAATGTCAATAATAACATAAATAAGAGGAATTCTAACCTACTCAAGAGGATAAGCTCTTTTCAAAGATTTAACAGTAAATATTTATGTGCTGACAAGAAGCACACTGAATACAGATGGTGTTTCTCAATTCATTAAAGCACCAGGAAAGAGCTGAGATCCCAGAGGGCTCTTTCTTAACTACTAGTTCATAACATTACAGTACATTCGTTCCAATGACTATTCTTTTTTATAATTTTCAGTATTTCAGATTATTCCTAACTGGGTCTGCCTTTTAATGATTTAAGTCTGAATAAGTGAGGTTTTACAATGATTGACAAAGCTACATAACAATACAGAAAAAAGTATGCTCATCTAATATTCTCTCTGTTAGATTTGGAAAAGAGAGAGAAAAACAACAACAACAACAAAAAGACGAGTGTCTGAGGTCAGTGAGAATTACAAAAGTGATTTGAAAGAAGAACAGATCCAAGAAGTTGAAAAGTTCAGCTCAGTGAGGAAAGTCTTCCTTAGGATATGAATTCTAATGCCATCCAACTAAGCTGAGCATGGCCATCAGAGAGTCTAAAGTCCTTTCCATGCCACCATGCCCTGCAACCTGGGAAAGACTCAACTTATCAGCATACATCTGGATATCTCTAGATGAAGAGGGCTTCAAAGAGTTTGTTGGGACATCTCCAAGTTATCTAGGAGAGAGTCTACCTTGTGTCTGACTGTGGTGGTAAGCATGGCTAAGAGTTATTAAAAGAAGTGAAACTTTCTTCTTCCCCTTTGAAGACTAGAAAACTGAATGGGGAAAAGAAAGACTTACAGGGTCTCACATTTTCAAAGATTACCTTCTACTGAGCTCATGTCTTCTGAAGGGCAGATCACCCTATCCCAAACTAAACTCAAGAACCTGTTCAACTTTGACTGAAAGACATTTTTAGGAAAAGTTTCATAAAAGCATAAAAATTTAGGTGTGGCAAAGGTAATCAATACCTATACAAAACCAATAAACATTTCTGACTCATGAGGAAGAAAATTTCCTCTATGTATTATCTACAATTAAACAATATGGTTTACAAATTCTTGTTCATTGAATCCTCTTCTCTGATCTTTATCCTTTCTCTTCCTCACTTCTTTAATCTTCTTGGAATTATGGGTCACCTCCAGAGACATTTCTCCACAATCCTATGATCAATATCTGAGGGGTTCAGGTTAGAGTAGAACAAAAAATAAAATTTGGTTATTCAAGCAACAAACACATCATGACCTTCTGACCAGAGTACTCACCAGGATCTGGGTTAAACATTCCCCAGAGAGAATAAGTGAATGCCACAGATACTCAAATTGACTTAATTTCTAGCTGCAATCAAGATTGACCTGCTAAGATCATTTTAGTGAACATTAATTCTTATTTAGACCACTGGGCACATTGGGCCATTGTATATGTAAGTACATGAACAAGTCTATCAGTTAAAGACAATGTCTGAAGCAGTTGATCCACTATCTACAAGGCATGCATCTTTGTTCATTTGTTTAGTCTACATCAGGAAGCCACTGTCTCAGTTCAGAAGGGTAAAGCCGAGATATTGTACAAATACATGCAATTTTCCAAACTTCAGGAAATTTGAACTGAAACATTGACTGGAAAGAGCCTATAGTACACTTGCATGTGGAGCTCTTGTTTAAAAACCTTTTCACATGTGATGAGCTCATATCCCAAATGTTTTGACTCAACATGCATGAGGATTTGGCAGGAGCCTGCGGGGAGGAGTGCCTGTCATGGGAAATGGGAGAAAAACAAGGCTGGCTAGCACTCAGAGCACACAGACCTTCATGGGACAGGGATTCTGTGAGTAAGAAAGCAAATAGAGAATGTCTTCCCTCAATCCAGAAAGAAATACAAGTTTACATAAGTTAATAGTCACTTTTTCTATGGCTTCCTACGACTAAGTGCCCCTACAAGATACATAAAAATGCATTAATATATAAAGAATAGTAATATATGATTAAAAATATATTAAAGAGTATTAATATATGATTAATACATTAATATATAAAGAGTAGAGTAGTTAGACATTAATCAATATCTGTTTTGGTTATGTTAAAGTCACAAATGTTTAAAATGCCCACTGTTTTAGAGTTGACCCCATGTAAGATAGAACTGTATGTTAGTAAGTGTATTTAACACCTTTAAGTCATGCATTTTCCTAGGACATGGTCCTAGTGGATTCCTGATATTCACCAGCATGTGTTCTCCTGCAGCTTGGGTCCAGCAGCAGACTTTCCCTCAGCCTTCAACAATTCCTGAAAAAGTCTTTGGAAAGGACTATCAACATAGCTTATGCATGAAGTTCCACCTGCAAAAACACAGCCATTCTATTGCTGTCTTTCAGTTGAACCTGAGGCTAATTCAAGTTAAAGGGCTAGAATGGCTGCAAGGAATGTAGTACAGACCGCCTTATTGAGCAACATAGTCTTTATTTTGCTATTAGAGGGAATTCAGCAGTTTTAAAAGTCTGTCTGAGGATATTAATCTAGCTGGAGTTGGAAAGATGATGTACAGAGATGTAGGAAGCATATAAAGACATGGATAATATTAGTAAGAATGGGAAAGATAAAAAGGAACATTTAGAAAGAAGAACTGACAAGCCTTAAATATTAGTCAGTTTTTTGTTACTATAACAAAATACCTGAGGTTGTGTGCTTTCTCACTTATTCCAGTAGGAGAGAGAAGTTGTTGTTTTACGATTCCAAGCAACAGCCCTGAGATCCACTCTAATTGCGTTTGCTTAGTCACATATCTACACAGAGCCAATCACAATGACTTTGGAGACAAACATGCTGACCTGGAACATACATAGTCCACCCTGTAGCCCCAGGTGGAATCAGATTCCATAGAGCTATGGATCCCTAAACTGAAATATGGGCTACAGGAAGAAAATAATAGAAGCTAGAGAGTCAACCAACAAATGTCTATTACACATTGTTGAGCTAAATCCCTTCCTCCTTCCCATACCAAGTTTATGACTTTTATGTTAGATGCAATGATTAAATAGTTTATCCAAAAGTTTTAAAAACACAGCAAACAAATCAGAATTGCGACATACTCCATAGTGTTGAAAAAAGGGAGCAATATTCATTTAAAGGGGAAAGAAACAGTTGAAAAGGAAAGAAAAATTGAGTATGTTCAAATTCTAGGCAAATACAATCAAGTCTTTGCCCCTGGAATGTATTCTAAGCTACATTCTTTAAAGCCAGGTGACATCTAAGGCTGCTTCCTTCTCACTTCAATTGTGGGCTGGCTTGGCAGTTAAAGGTCCTGCAAGATGAGGCCTCTTACTGCTCTGACATCAACAATGAGTGCAGTGACAAGGTTTGAAAGATCTTCAATAATTACTTTAAAATCACTCCAAACTACCCAGTTTTGATGTTTTTTAATATCATTACATGAATAAATTTTTAACAACCTTTGGTACAGGCTTCTGAGAAATAATTGACCACAGAATGTCTTAGATTCAAAACACATTACTTTGTGGGAAGAAAGGCACCACCCAGCAACCCACACCCATCCTAATGTTGAATGGACTTCATTTCTGAATTCTAGACACTACCTCACAATGCTACAAAAACGTTAGTAGTCTTGTTAAAACCCAAAGACTGAGGCCTCGAGGAGTGACTCTTGGAGTCTCCATGACAAAGCTATCTGGGCAAAAATTTCTAAATTTCTGAGCTCTAAAGCTACTTGAGGTAGATGATTTTATGGACAGAATGACTTGCAAAGCACTCAACCCTGACCAATCAGAGTTCACCATCAACCAGAATCAGAGTGAACCCTGATTCGCAAAGTTCATCTTTCCAGTTAACTACCAGTCCCTTGGCCAAGGAGATCTAAGGAGGGGGATCTATAAAAGACTGGGACTGGGGAGAAGGGACACAAGAAACAAGCTCCTGGGAGAAGTGAGAAGGAGCCAATCAGTTCTATGGAGGAATCACAGGTGAAAAGATGGAAAGAGAAAAGAAATGTAAGAAGAAATGTGGCAGGAAGTGGAGGAGATGGTCAAGTATCATAGACCAGAAGCAGGAGAAGAAAGGGAAGACAGAGGGAAAGAGAAAGAATGGTGATGTAGCATAACAGATGAGGCATAAGCAAGAGGAGCAAAGGAGATCAAGGAGAGAAGGGACTTTGCAAATTCAGACAAGCAGAAGAGGAAAAAGAATAGTAATGAAAGTTAAGAAAGGTAAGGCAGAAAAAGGTATGAGAGGTGATAAATAAAGCAGTAAGAAAAAATGGTAATGTTCACGAATGATCCTCATCTCCTACCACAATGCAAAGCAGGGGGCAGCAAAAATTTTCTATAAAGTGCCAGATAATAAGCATTTTGAGCTTTGTGGGTGGTACTGTCTTTGTTCACTGCTCAGCTCTTTGTTGTAATATGAAAAAAGACATAGACTATGAGTAAACAAATGAGTGTGACTGTGCTTCAATAAAGCTACAAAAACAGATGGTGGACCAGATGTGGCCCATGGGTCACAGTGGCTGATCCCTGTCATAGCAAACCCAGGCAGACACGGGTGTTTCTTACATTTCTGTCATTCCCAAAGCATCTACCATAGACCTGGGCCTACGATGCCAGCAAATGTTAGAAGTGTGTGGAAGAATGATTTTACAGGCCAAAAAAGTGGTTAGATGGCAACGATTTTCAATGGTTTTCATAGCTTTTGATCTACAAAATGGCAGTTTCCTACGATTTAACTTCCTTGAAGCAAGACTGACCATCTGATCCCTAATGTAGACGCTATAGACAGAGGGAAGGAGAGAATATTCAATCCTGGAATAAATACAGTCAACAAAGAGGTGGACATCATCAGTATAGCTTGGCCAGCGTGGGCTAACATGGATACCTAGTGCCTTAGCTTAGGCTGCCACAACAGAATACCACAGACTGGATGGTTTCTACAACAGAGATTTATTTTCTCACATTTTCTGTCTTGGTCCATTAAGCAGCGATACCAAAATACCTTAGACTGGGTAGTTCATAACAACAGAAATCTTTTACTCAGAGTTCTGGAGAAGTACGAGATCAAGGTGATAGAAGATTTGGTGTCTGGTGAGGACCCATCCCTCACAGACGTCTACACGTCCTTACATGGTGAAGGGGCAAGTGGTCTCCCTCAACCTCTTTTATGAGGGCAGCAATCCCATTAATGAGGGTGAGGTCATCATGACCTAATCACCACAGGAGGTCCTACCTTCTAACACCATTACTTGGTGTTTAGGTTTCAACATACGAATCTGTTGGGGACACAAGCCCTCAAAGCTCAGCTGTTCTGCAGACAGCCCTCCAGGGACAGGGTGAAGCATAGTCAGCTTCTGGTGAGAGCCCTCTTCCTGGCTTAGGAACCTCTGCCTTCTCACTATGTCTTCACATGACCTCTTTGTCTCTCTTCTTTTATACGGTTACTAGTCCCAGTCCAAGGGCCCCACTTCATGACCTCATCTAATCCCAAAGGCCCCATCTCCAAATGCCATCACACTGTGTGTCAGGGCTTCAACATATGAATTTGAAAGAGGAGACACACAAACATTCAGTCCTTGACACTCAGGAAGGGCTTTCATTTATGTTCCTCTTAAATCACTTTATTGTTACCTTTTCTCTGTACAGAAGAACCAGGCTGTATGACTAGCTAGGGCTCCCTCTCCCAGATCCTATAACAATGTACACAGAGCCTGGCGAATTTTACACTCAGTACTGATTATTAAAACTTTTAGATTGGAAGTGAATTTTCCAACCAATACAGGCAATAACTCCACAGAGTTTGGATCTGAGGTTGAATATTGACCCAGAGGCCAGAACTCAAACTAAACTTCTATCTCTGTGATTCACACCCTACTGCCTCATCTTTGCCTCCTAGAATATCTCAAGCAGAGTTGACAGCAGAGCTGGCTTTCTCTCCAACCATCATTAGTTTCTGTTACTGTTGAATGTTTAATGTCCCCCCGTGTGTTAGACGCTTGGTCCCTGGGTGGGGTAGGGTTCCTTGACAGGGATTGTGGAACCCAGACCCCTCCCTTTTTTGTTTGTTTGTTCATTCCCTGGTTCGTGATGTAAACAAGTTCTCCTACACATGCTTTGGCACAAACTCCATGTTGTGCTGCTTCATCACAGACCCAAAGCAACAGGGCCAATTGGTCATGGACTGGAACACCCAAAACTATGAGCCAAAATAAATCTTTCTCTTGATAAGTTGATTATCTCAGGTATTTTGTTATAGTAACATGAAACTGAGAAATGGTTTCCCAAAGAGACCTGTGGTGACAGGGGAATAACTTCAGTGATAGGTGGCGACCAGAACTAGTCAAGCAGTGAGTGCTCCAGGGCTTGGAGCATTCCTAGGTTCCAAGCCCAGTGTCATAGACATACAGGCTTGTTCTCGCCCTAGACTCAGACCTCTGACCACGGCCTCACATCCCCATGTTCTTTTGTGGTTGGGAAGAACATTTTGTAGCTTCTGAGATGGGCAGGTTTTGTTCGGTGAAGGGTTTCTGTTTTGAGAAGACAGAGCCATGGCCTCTGAAGCACAATGCAGGACATGTGGAGTTGATTTTGTGGTTGATTTGCTTTCATTTATTTTTGTCTCGTACCTGGCACCATAGCTATCTTTCCAAGTTTGTGTTGGCCCCTGACTTTAAATCGTCTTCGGGCACCAGTGGTTTGAGGAGTCTTTCTCAAGTCATTAACCAGGGAAGCATGAGCTGACTTAAATTTTCAGAGAGAAGAAATGGCCCTCAGGGATTCCTTTGGAGTTCACAGGAGAGACATAGCCACACAATTTCCTGAGGGCAAACCTTGAATGGCGCCAAAGGTTCAGCAAAGGAAGTTAAGTGGGGCTGGTGTGGTCAGCAGCGTCGCATCCCGAGGTGACCGTAGGGCTCTTGAAGGAAGAGGATTCCACTACGCTGCTCCCTGAGTAAATGAAGCTCTGACACTTGTTTGTAGGCATTTTACCTCTGCAGGGAAAATGTTTCTTTGTATTTGGGAGCGAATGTGTGTGCATGGCTGTGTGGACATGTGCATATTCACTTTAGAACTTTTTCCAGAACTGCTGACAAGAGCAGCCCTGAGCCACCGAACACCCAGTTTCTCCCGTCTGGGAATGACCTTTCTGCTCCCTAGAGAAGCAGCCAACGTGTTTCCTAGGGTCATCTCTGTCCTCATTGGCCTGGCCTCTGCATTTCCTGACCCTCCCTCTCCGGCCTCATCTTCCCAGCCTCTCTGCTCTTGTCACGCAAAGTTGCTCAACACTCTGGGCGGAGCTCACAGGGCCGCAGCAGCAGATCCCCAGGGCTCAGCACTGCCACCAAGAGGCGAAGAAGGAGAAGGGCTTCATGCCCACATCCCCAGGCGTGGGTGCCTTCTACCTGCCCCTCGCCGAGCACTCATGGCTACTCTAACTGGATGAACACCCCCGCTATTCTCTGTGCCCACCACGTGCCATTCCTCCTCATGACCATTTTTCAAGAGCAAGAGGAGGGAATTCCATGACAGAGAGCCTGTGGTTGAGGATCAGCATGATGTCTCATCTTCCCTGTGTGGAGAGCTCAGGATGACTGAAACGTACTGGACTAGCTCTTTCATCTTCTCTCTGCTTTCTTGTTATTTTCCCTTTGGGGCCTCAGCTCATGTTTGATATGGTGTGAAGAAACAAGCTTTATTTAAGACACACTGAATTTACTAAATCCACCTAGCCTCTGTTTCCAGCTGTGTGACATAATGTAGTGCCAGGGGATGTGGCTCAGTGGTGAAGCAGCTGTCTAGCATGCGGAGGCCCTGGGTTTGATAGTACTGTCAACAACAGTGAGAGTGCTGTCTGGTCTACTTCCCCAGGCCGGCATGAGGAGCAGATGAAGAAATACACGTGAAATCTCTAGCACGGAACCTGCTCCATAACTGATGCTCAGTTAGTATTAATAACACCCCTCCCATCCTACTACCCATTATTGGCATCAGATCTGCCATTTTGCTGCCACCATTATTCTGCCCCCCAACCCCCCCACCCCCGCCACACACACACCATTTTACAACCTGGATTGTTAGCCTACAAATTTCCTAGTCAGTCATTGGTGCATATGGTTAGCCCACGAACTTTCTCGTCAGTCATTGGCCAGACTGTTATTAGCCCATGAAGTTCCACTACCTAATAATAGCTCCCCTACCATTTTCGCACTCTCTCTCTCACCCTTGCTTAATAAAATCTCTTGTGTGATTTCCTGCCTCAGGAGTGGTTCTCTGGGTGCTTTCACCCATGTTTACTGGAACTACATTTTTTTAAAAATTCTTTTTTAATTATCTTGTTTTATCTTTTATTTTTCTGTGGTGTTGGGACTGAACAGAGGCCTTGCCCATGCTAGGCAAGGACTCTACAACTGAGCTACATCTCCAGCCCTAAAGTCCATTCAGATTGGCAGGTCACGTCTGGAACAACACTTCTCAACCCTGGTGCACAACACCATCACCTAAGGAGATTTACAACGTGTTTGTACCTGGGTGGCCTTGTCTTCTCTCCCACTTAAGTATCCTGAGTATTCAACCTCCTTACTTCTTGTTTGATCTTAGGTTAGTCTTCCTGTCGCCACACCAGACATTACCCTTATGTCCTTGATTTTCATATAAATTTCTATTTTTGCATGACTTTTTTTTCCCAGAAATAAGATGGTCACTAAATTTGCATGAGCCAATGTGTGAGAGCATGGCACTAGCATTCTGATGTGTCAGCCTGGTCGTTAGCTCTGTTAAAACAGGAATGCCTTCTTCAGGAGTTATTTATTCTCATGAGTAGAACCACCGGGAGATTCCATCTCTTAGGAAATGAAAGGCGACTCCCCTCCTCAGGATATGGGACAATCCATCAGATTGGAACACACTGTTCCCTCCTTCCCCCACTGCTCCAGCCCTTCCTACCTGATTATTAAACATGACCAAATGCTGATGGGTCCTTGTGCTCTCAGAGCAGACCCTGCTTTTACAGGGACAGCCTGGCTAACTTACAGATCTCTTATTCTCTCCAGCTTGTGCACAGAGAAATAAATACAAATCAATACTATAAAACAAACATATTAGCATTGTTTAAAAAAGAATATCTGCATACCTTAATATACTTTTCTTTGGTGTTCTCCTCTCTTTTTAATTATAACCACATTTATACACATCTCTTTAGAGTGTAAGCATGAACTTGTAGCCTTTCATAAATCCAACTTGAACATATTACTGAGCCATGTCTTTTTTTTTTAATTTGATTTCACCATTTCACTGCAAAGCTGGGAAAAGCCCCTTCAAATGCTAACCTCTGATATTCTCGAAGGTTCCTTGTTTTTAGGCCACAGCAACAAGATGTTCAAGCCCTCCGGACCTTGCTCCTGCCCCAAGACTGGAATCAAATAACTCTGAACAAGTTTTGCTTGCTTTGAGAAAGAAATTATAGCAGAAATTCCAGGCCCAGCTTTGCTCCTGGGCACCAGGAGAAGGGCTGGTCCTTTGGCTGCTGCTGTTGGGGGTCTATACTATGAGAAGCCAAAGAGGATGTTTTTAAGGTAGGAATTCCTGTGGTTTTTCTGATGCTGTTACAGCTCGTCTTAACCAGCCAGGGTCTCCAAGGAAAGTCTCAATGTCAGTGGCATGTCACCCGCACAGTGAGGAGTACCCGTCTCTGTGCAGGGTCACACAGCCTTCCCTGGGCCTGGGAGGGAGCCCAGCAGCAGGCTCAGAGTCTACAAGGCAGCATTCCCTTCTCTCAGGACGAATGCTTTCTTTCCAATTTACTTTTTCACTTCTCCAAGTTCATTCTTTGACTCTGAGTAGCCTCACTACGCCCCCATAGAATGCCAGCTTGCCCGGCTTGCTTGGGACTGAGGGATTTCCAGGATGAAAGCTTTTCAGTTGTCAAACTCAGACAGTCCATCTGGGCTGAAGGAGATATTAAGGTCACCCCATCACCCACAAGCAAATGGCAGAACAGCTTGAGAAGCTCATCACTTCTGCCCCAACAGGAAAGAGGAGCCCAATATCTGCTCAACAGAATACCAGAGGACAGAAGAAAAATGTGTTTGGGATTTACACATAAGGCCACCATTAACACGAATATAAGAGTCACATTGCAGTACAAACAGACTCTCCAGCACACACACAGCCAGGGTAATTACATGCTGAACTGTTTAACTCAGGAAACGGACAGCAGTGAACTTAAAAAAAAAACCCTGGTTTTCTGGCCGCAAAGTCAGGGTTTCTTCCTTATCTCAGACAGCCCTATGGATGGTAGATGGCAGATCTGCAATTCCACTGGCAGATGCTCCAGGCACAAGCAGAGGCAGAGAGTCCTTGCAAGGATTTGCAAGTTCACAAGTCCACGTGCAGAAACTGGGCCTCACATCAGTGGTCACCAGTTTAAGTGAAGGTATGTTCACAAATACCCTGACAAATATTGGTTTCACAACCCTCATATGCTCAGACCTTTGTCTACCCAAGAACTCTGTCCATCAACTCTGGACAGGTCCCAGGAGGGCCAGAGAACAGCTCTTGAGGCCTTGCTGGAAGCCAAAGTGAAGTTGGAGTTGGATAAGTCCCACATGCACACACCCCAGATAATCTGGTCCAACATCCCCTTAGAGTTAAGGCCCAGAGAGCTAGAGGTATCCAAGACACATAGCTAACCACGGTTATAGTCGGGGATTAGAACCAAATTTCCTGACTCTTTCAACTAAATAAATCCCTCAGTTTTGATGTGATGCTGCTCCAAACATAGGTGTCATCTTTCACAGAATTCCAAAGCAAACCAGGCAAAGACAGTTTGAAGATGATTTATTACCCTGGGCTTCTAGGGTTTCTGAGCAAATTTTATCAGAAGAGGAGAATTGGGAGGTAATTTGGTCACTTTCATGGACCACCAACTCAGTTTCAGTTGAATTCTTGCTCATGGAAGGCACAGCCTTGACTTAGGCAAAAAGATCAGGCAAATTTAGTGGATTCAATACTCGGTGGTCTCCTTTTTTATCTCTTCAGGCTTAAAGGTTTGCCATCACTCCTAGTGAGGAAATTCACATTACAGAAGATGAGTGAGTGTCATTCTTTCTAAACGCTGAACTTTCTCTCCTCTGGAGGTCTTGGCTCTTGCTGCTCTTCCTGCACACCTACTTCACAATCTCACATGGCTTCTTCCTCGATCTTGATCGGGTCTCCACTCTAATACTATTCCCTCCAAAATGTCTCCTCTTATTGCCTCAATTAAAGTTGCTCAGGCTCAGTCCAGTCTCAATTTATGATTAATAAGTTGAAAAGGGTCCCCCACCAAATTCACGTCCACCAGAGCCTCTGAATGTGAGCTTATTTGGCAATAGCATCTTTACAGATGTAATTAAGTAAAAATTGGGATGAAATCATCCCAGATGAGAGAGATGACAAATCTAATGAGTGCCCTTAACACCCTCCATAATATGATTCCACTCTCCCTTGCCAATCTCACTGACCATCCACTCCAGAAAACTAATCTTCCTACCATCCAAACACAGCTTTGCTCATGCCTGCCACAAGCTATTTCTTCCCCTGGGAAGTTCCTCCTCCTCCCCACTGAACTTGTCCAAATGTTGCTCATTCTTTAAAGTAAGGCTCAGATTTCAAAAGTTTGCCTCTTCTGTGGAGTCTGCCCTGATTCAGCCCTTCAGGGAGTAATGTCAGAAAGATTCCATCCCACTGTACACAGGTACCCATGTGTTGCCCTGGGGTGACTGTGCGCATGTGTGTAAAGGGATCTCCAGCTGGACTTGTGCCCCTGGAGCACAGAGCCAGGTTTCCAAGTCATTGCTGTTTGTCAGCTTGTTTGGGTTTTAATGTTAGTGTTATTTTCTGATTTATCTTCCCAAGATCTTGAATGAGATGTGGAATAAGTAACAATATGTGAAATAAGTAACATAAGATACAGGAAATAAGATTGCCTATGTTACAATAAGAGAGAAATGACATGTTACTCTTTTGGGTTCCCATCCTAACACCAGTCCTCTCAGCCACAGCCCACAATGTGGTCTCCATGTGACCACAGTGCAGTGCAGTCTTCATGTGACCCCTGGGTCAACTTCTACCAAATGGATTCAGAGGCAGAAGAATGCAGGAAATGGCAGGTCCGCGTTCTTGGGGTGTTGAGATCATATGTTTGAGAGGATATAGGAGCTTCCTCTTCTAGATTTCCAGAAATAACTGTAGAAACATTTGGAGATTCTGCACAGTCAGGTGAGGAGATTCTGCATAGTCAGAGAAACTGACCACCTTGCTGCCAAGCCCCCCCCAGGAATTGTTTGCAAACGTTGGTTGCCTAGAGTCACACTGAGCCCAAACCATGTGGCACTGAAATCATTCTGGAACAGGACGCTCTCATCTTTTGCACACACACGTGCGTGCACACACACACATACACACACTCATCCTTGTGTCACAGCTAAACCAATACTTCCAAAAGAGCCACACTGCTCTTCTGAAGTGAGATTTTATTGGAGAAACATGATTTTCTCCTATGAGCAGCACCAGGACCCTGAAGACCCAGACTCAGGCATGGAGTGTTACCTTCAGGACAAAATGTGACCCAGGCCCTCAAGTGCCCTCTATTCCCCTTTCTGCCACTCCAAAGTTATCTCCGTACCTCCAAACACTCTCCCTCCTTGCCCAATACATCTAACCTCCTCTCTCACCTGAGCATGGTCACAGGCCCTTTGAATTCCACAATCAGCCAATACAAAGTTTGTTTTTCACTGTGAAACTTGAAACACAGGGAACAAACTTCACCCACTGTCAAACCAAATCTGTCCCTTATAAGATGCTGCACCACTGAATTTTGCTGTATAATCATCCAGCTGGAATACAAATGAATGTGAAACTGATATCTAAAACACCCCTGCATGAAATTCTCCATGCATCAAATAATTGAAAGCCCAAACCACTGGTAAACCCAAACCCCATCAGCTTATAAAGCCATGAGGACTTCTCAATTGTCAGAAGTCTTTTTTAATTAAATCGCAATATGTCTTATGATCTCTTCGGAACAGACATCAACTGTGGAGATAGCTTAGGGCAAACGACAACCTCCGTGAAGGTGCATGGGTTCTTCCTTGGAGTCATTCCCACTGAGGGCAGAGGGCCAATCACCTCACCTTTGCCCCACAGGGTCAACTCATAGCCAATATGTGTTCCTTTACCACTAAATTTACTTCCAAATGGTAGTTTACTATAACTCACCTAATTTTATTTTCTGAAGGAAATACTTCGACGTTGTACATGAGTGCAACATGACAAAGAGAAAGGTCCCATACAATCTGGCCATTTAGGAACACGGTACTTGTTATAGGGAAGATTTCAAGTTCTGTCTTACAAAGTAAGAGGATTCTCTAACAGTACTCACTGAATTACAGCTGACACCAGCGTGCACAGTACAGTCATACCACTGAATTCTTTCCAGCTCCAGCTCCATAACTCATCCCTTCCCACATGTCCTCTATGCTTGAGCTTAGACAAATTTTCTTAATAATAATAACTTGGGAATGTCAGAAGAAGCAAGTTTAATAACTACTCCAAGACTCACAACATTGTAGGAAACAAACGTTGGATTTAAAGACTACAAATTGGAGATTGAGTATAGATAACTTCCACCAGATACTGGTACCCTGGTAGAGTCACCTGACTTATTTTAGCTTCAGTTTTCTCATCTGTCAATTGTGGAATGGGTTCAGTCATGTGTCATCATTTTTACTATCTTCTAAAGCCCTCTTTAGGTCTTGTGATGATAGATAGATAGATAGATAGATAGATAGATAGATAGATAGATAGATAGATAGATAAAAGGAAGGGTAGATGGGTGAATGGATGGATAGAGAGTGATATAGATTGAATTGTGTTCCCCCAAGATTCATATAGTAAAGTCTTAACCCCAATACCTCAAAACGTAACTCTGTTTAGAAATAAGATCTTCAAAGAGGTAATTAAGTAAAATGAGGTCAAATGGGTGGGTCTTAATCCAATATGGCTAGTGTTCCTATAAGAGGAAATTAGGACACAGACACACACAGAGATGGGAGAGCCATTAACAAATCAGAGAGAGAGTCCTTAAAAGAAACCAACCCCACCAACACCTTCATCTTGGACTTCTCAGCTCCAGAACTGTGAGAAAATAAATTTCTATGTTTAAACCATCTAGTTTGTGCTACTTTGTCATGGCAGTCTTAGCAAAGTCAGATGAATGTAAGATAGATAGATAGATAGATAGATAGATAGATAGATAGATAGATAGATAGATAGTTAGATAGATGATAGATAGATAGATAATCTGGACTAATTGATTGGTTGTATCAAGATTCTTATGCTCATAGGGCCCGGAGTGTAACTTGCTAGAATATGTGAGGAGGTCCTGGGTTTGATGCTTAGCACAGGAAAAAGAAAGAAAAAAAAGAAAATTATTTTGGTGCTGAAAGTAGGGCAAAGGAGTAAGGATCCCCCTTTTGGTAATGCTGTCCTGGCAGTTCATATTTCCTGTAGTTCCTTTATATGAGCGCTGTGTCCGTTGTAAAGATTTCGGTTGTATCTTAAAATGTAACGAGTTGGCTGAGAATCCTAAGTCCCCACTTTCTCGTGCCATGTATTATTTCACAGGCTTACAAGGAAATTATGAGAAGAGAGGCGTCCAGAGTGATGTAAACTCCTCATGGCCATCTGCTCTCAGCCTTGGCTCTCAGCCCTGGCCCTGCTGATCTGGGCTGTACACATGAACAGGAAGGACTTCTATTTCACAAAAGACCTAAGCCAAAATTAGCAGAGTAGCCAAATTGACTCCTTTCCTAAGGCCCACACTCTCATCTAGGGACCTAAAGAAGTCAAAAAAGTAAGAGAATAAGATCCCAATGAGCAAAAAGAATCAGAGATTTTTCTCCCTGGGGCTGGGGACTGCTGGCATGAGCCACTCTTTCCGAGTCCTATACTCTATCTCCTAGGACTGGGACATCCATCTGTTTCAGTCAGCTTTTCATCGCTGTGACCAAAAATCCTGACTACAACCTCTTAGAGGAGGAAAAGTATATTTCGGTTCATAGTTTCAGAGGTTCTGTCCATGGTTAGCCGATTCCATAGCTCTGGGCCAGAGGCGAGGCAGAACATCACAGTGTAAGGGCGTAGCAGAGAGCCCCTCAGTTCATGACAGCCAGGGAGTTGAGAAAGAGCTCCTCTTGCCAGGAACAAAAGATGAACCCCAGAATCACACCCCTTGCCAGACAGGACCCTCCCATGGGCGAGGCAGATTGGGTCTTCTGTACTGCCCGGGAGGCCTGGGGATCAGTATTTCAAATGGAAGGAAAAGGATCTAAGAAGGAAAAACCAAAGAGTCAATTCCACAACTACGCAAACTATGCCAGACTCTCCCCTGGGCCTCAGTGGTTCCTGTTCCCTGGGTGTGGGAAATAGTTGATTACCCTAGTCACGCAATGGGGGAGAGGCGTGCAGTGGGGCAGGGGGAGTCACCTAGAAAAGATACTTATTTATGAACATAAATAAGAGGTCATCAATTCCACTATCAAGTGTGTAGTGTCAACAACTCCCAGCCCAGTGCTACTCAGAGTAGGAGTTGAGTAAATGAGGGAGGGAGGGAGGGAGAAGGAAAGAGAAGGAGGAGGAAGGGGGTTTCTTTATGAAGTTCTCCTGGAGATTTCTTCCCCATTCAAGTAAAACTTAAGTTTGGATATTTATTAGCTGTATATTTTGAACTCTCCATCATACAACTATTTATACTGTGACCCACCCAACAGAAATGAGCTTACATTTCAACCAGTCATTTTGCAAAGCAAAGAATAAATCAATTCTCAGAAATAAAGGGCCCTTAGAAATGGCCATACTGTTACATCAGCAGGAGGGATTACTTCTCAGCAGCATACTAGGGTCTCTGACACTGCAAGTCCTTCATTTACGAGACAGTCACTGGAGGGACTTTCCCAAGTGTTATTTTCATAAATGGTCAGATTAATATAGGGACTTTTTCTTGCATTTTCTTGGAAAAATCTTGTCCCAGCGTAGAACATCCGATCTCTGATACCTACAAGTAAGCCGAAGCTCTTCCTCCAAGCTGTTGATCCTTAGCCTTCAGTTCTACCTGGTCTGGAGCAAAAAGCCCGCTAAAGTTTGTTTTTCTTTCCTTCTATAGGAAGCACTTCACAAAAAGACCTGGAGAGGATGTGAGAGTTGACTCTGTATTGTACTTTCAGGGACTTGTGTCTTCCTTAAGCTTTTACCCCAGTATGCACTTTCTCCTTTTATTCCTGTATCTCCAGGCTGTTAGGATCTACCAACTCTCTGCTGTAACCTCAGAGGATCAACTGCCTAACTCATCCACAGCCGCAGGTGGTCCACCAGGTTTCAACAACTGTAGATTTCCATCAGCAGCCAAGATTTTGCAACACAAGTCCTAGGGGCCTTCGTGGATCCTCCAGGCTCACTGCTGCCTCCTTAGGGATCCCATAAGTGACCCCCAGATAGCTGACTGTCAATATCATCCTTTTCCCTTTCCAGCCAACTATCTTTGAAATAAAAAGAAGAGGTCTCTCTGAACGTCCCCTTCTATTTCCCCAATAATTTTGTTTAATGAATTCCTTATTAGGCCAAACCCAATGCCCTAAAATATCTGCCAAGCATGTCATTCTGCACAAAGGGGTTTGAAAATAGCCAGTAGCTCGTGTGAGGAAAGGACACGTGAGAGAGCTGGGTGTGGAGTTTCCCATCCTCGCCGGAGGTCCACCACTGCCTCGCCGTTTGCAGATTCGGGCTGAGCTATGCATCACATTGTTCATGTAAAGAAAAAGCGACTGTTCTCCCTGAGTGCCCCTTCCCCGCTCCCAATGTCTGTGATCAACAGCCCCAAGACTCTAATTGCCACAGCCTATTAGAAATAATGAGACTTACATGGCAGAAGCCAAGGGTAAAAGCGACATCTCACAACACGAAAGGTTAATATCAACATATACTGCTAGTGAGTGCAAAGGGCACATCAACTGGTGGCTCATTACGGCGGGCTGACCCATGGGGACAGTGTCATTCTGCAGAGAGGCTTTCTCAGGATGTGGCAGCAAAAGTTACAAAAGATAAGGACCGGCCTGCGGAACGCGCTCAACTAATGAGAGCTGGAAATTGTTTGAAATATCCCGATGACCTCACAGACGGGGGATGCTGATTAAGATGGCTACATGAGGCTCCTTTCTTGTCTGACAGCCCACTGAGAAGCTTTGGTGAGATGTGACTGACAGGCCGGGAAGGTGTCTCCATCTTCTCTGACATGGTCGTGCTTTGGGCAAAACAAACGTGAAAAGTAAGTCGAAACCGACACATAGGTTTGAATTCAGTTTTCAGACACATGTCTTGGGGCAAGAGCACTGGGGGCCCCGTCAGCTATGATCCCTCCATGGCAAAGGGTGTTTGTGAGTACTTGCGTGACTAATCGCATGACTGCGCTGGGGATGAGCCAACGGCAAATTGAGGTCTTGAACACTTGACAAAACAACCCTACTGTTCTGCGGGCGAAATTCTATAGAGCTTCGTGTGTAATTAAAGGAAAGTTTCCTAAGAGTCTACACCTCAGTCATTCAGTGCCCATATGTGACACAAAGGAAGGATTTTTGTCACATCAGAATACATCCATGAAACAATGGAGAAATTTCCTAAGTCCTCTGAGATAGAGATGTTCACAGAAGAAGCCCTTAAGTTCTCTTAACCTTCATTCAGTGTCGGGGACTCTGCAAAGAGATCACCATTTTGGACGACCTGCCTATAACTCATAGTAAAGATGAGTGGAAAAGCATCTCATTCTGCTTAATTCCTTCTCCAGCAAAATCAGAAGTTAACACCTGCCCGTTTGCCACCTGACTTAAAATTCCAAGGATCACTCATGTCTTGCAAAAATAGTCAGATCTCCCAGTGTAAAGAACCTATCACTATGGCAAACAAGACTATACAAGGGGTTTTATAGAGTTTCAGAGAACTTTCTAGGCTTTCTAATTAGCTAAATTAGTTATAATTGCTGCAAAACAGATTATCTCAAAAATTAGAGACATCAACTTCATAAAACAAAAATACATAAGGGTTTTTTAATGAGGCCTAGGAAACCTTTCTAAGTTTTTCTAAATAGGTATACTAGTTAGCAATTGCTTTAAAACAAATCATCACAAAATATGGAAGCTTAAACAACAATAAACATTTATTATCACACATAGTTTCTGTGGCAATTGCACAAATTTATATTCAATACATCGATCATAACTGTGATATCATGGAAAGTCTTGTGTGAGGCAGAGGGTTTCTTCCAAGGGAACTCACTCACATGCCTGAAAAATTAGTGATAATTGTATCAGGGGCCTCAGTCCATAGAGCTGCTTGAGCATCCTCACAACATGGCAGCTATCTTGCCCCAGAACAGTAATTCAAGGGACAAACAGAAACCACAACTTCTTTTACAACCTAGTCTCAGAGTCATGTACCACCATATGCATAATATTCTAATGATTACACAGATCAGCCCTATTTGAGGTGGAGGGGACCAGAGAGGGGCATGTATATTAGAAGACAAAAATCTTTGTGAACCATCTTGGAGGTTGGCTAACACACAATTTTTAAAAATGGAAAGTATACCAACCTAATTAAGAAACATGAAAAATACCATTTTTGGTCTGGTCAACCAGAAGTCTGCAAGTGAAAAAAAGTATTCCCATGATAAAATCTGTGAGAAAAAATAGATATTCTCAATCAAATCAAACTTTTTCTTGATTTTTTTCCTACTTTGTGCCTATAAAGTCAAATTAAAGAGATGAATTAAGAGATTATTCAAGAGAAAGCAGATCTGGTAGATAAACCAGGGTTTTTAAAGTAACTCACTCTCTTTTGACCTCAAGAGTATGAATTTTGACCTAAAACATCTAATACACTATAGATTCTCCCTTTCCATTAGATGGTCTACAATCATTCACCAATATACCAGGTATAGGGAATTCAAGAGTGACAAAGTGCAGAAAACTAATCTGCTGATTTAAGAATCCATTTTATGGAGAAACTCACTTCTTTGGGGAAATGGACTTGCTAAGACCATTTGAGAAAAGTGAATCCCTGGGAGTATTGTTGTGGTCAAGGTTGATATACAGTCTACATATTCAACTCAATTGATTTTTAAAAGTTGTCAATATTTTATTTTATAAAATCAGTTCTTATTTAGGCACTTCATGATATAGTTTTGTGAATCAGGCTTTCTTGTTTCTCTATAGAAAGTGAGGTAGACCACCTCTTAGTTTGGAATTACAACGAAATGAGATATTTAATTTATTTTAATAACTATTATCTGGATAAGAATAGCAACTTTCTTAGACCTCTTTTCCTTTGTTTAATTTCCATCATCAACTCTAGAAATCAGTTTTCATTTCTAGACCATTTTTGTTCAAAAAATTATAGTTCTCATTATTACATAAAGAGTTACTGAACGCACACTAATGAGTATAGAATCCTAAGACAGATTTAAGATGTAAATTCAGGGTAGTCAACTGGGCTCACCCACAGCTTCACAGGACTCAAGACTTAAGTTCCTGACAAAGCAGAAAGACAAATTACTCTATGTAATATCTTCAGAATCACATATGAAGAATCAAAGTCACAAATATTAAATCCACATATGCCAAAGACTATTGTTCACTGTACATTTTCTAAATATGAGTAAGAGCTATTTATTTATAATTAACAATTTAACCACCATTAAGATCACTCATTTAATAGATCTGTGTATATTTTAAAGAGCTAAAAACTATGTCCAAACAACCACCAACATATATTAATCTCTCCCTTCATCAAAATATTTGAAGTCAAGGTTATCCAGTTAATGATACAGTTGTAATAGTAGTAGCAATATTCTAAGAACAATTAATTGAAATAGGAAAGCCAAGAAAAAGGTACATTTGGAAGACAGTAAGTTTAATATTAGTCATTTAGTTTTGAGGTACTTGTATATGAACAGGGGAGATGTACAATAAGGAGGTATCAACATGGACCCAGGAATAGCTCAGATGATGGTCTGATAAAGGATGTAAGTATAGGAGTGGAGGGAGATTGGAGTAAAATAAAAGTTACAGGTAAATGCGAAAGAGATTAGGGCCCACCAAGAAGTTTAAAAAGCCAGAACCAAGCCCATATCTACTAGGTACCAAACCTTATATATTCTTATTCTTTGGAACAACATTCAAGAAAGGTTGTATCTGGGTCACCTAAAAGGGCCAAGCATTTAGACTTCAGTTTATTTCTCTTTGTATGAAGGCAAACAAACCCAAGCTGTTAGTTTTTCTTTTGGTGTAAAGTCTTTTGGTGTAAAAACAAAAAAGACATATTTATGAAAATAAATTACCTACTAGAACAAAAAGTCCCAAAATCTGGGTGGCTTAACATACTAAATTTTTATTTCTGCTACACACAAGTTCAGTGTAGACATCCCTAGTAGAGTAGCTCTCCTCTTCTTCAAGTGGTAACTTGAGGATCTGAGCTCATCCCATTCTTGAGATGTTACCACCTTCAACTCTGGAAGTCAGTATGAAGGGTGAGGAAGCACAGGGAAGACACATGGGACGCTCATCCACCTCAGCTGCAAGAGATCTCACACGCGCTCACATCCCACTCACCAGAATGAGTCACACAGCTCCACCCAGAAGCGTGGGGACTGGGAAATGTCATTTCTTGTCAGACAGGGGAAGAAAAGTCTTCTTAATAAATGTTTTTCATAATTAAATTAAATTTTTAATTGAATGTCATCAAAATTTAAAACTTTTGCTCTTAAAAAGGCACCATCTGAAATTTTTAAATGGGCGAAAAATGCAACACATGTATCTCATAAAGATACATGTGCATCTAAAATAGAGAACTCTTAGAATTCAAAATGATATGCTGGACACGGTGGCACACACCTATAAATCCAGCAACTTGGGTGGTTAAGGTGGGAGGATGACAAACTCAAAGCCAACCTCAGCAACTTAGCAAGACCCTAAGAAACTTAGAAAGGCCCTAAGCAACTTAGTAAGACCCGTTTCAAAATTAAAAAGTAAAAGGGGCTGTGGATGTGACTCAGTGATTAAGCACCCCTGAGTTCAATTTCTGATACAAAAAAATAAATAAATAAATATGATATGAACTTCACCAAAATATATGAATGACCAAAAAACATACAAAAACATTCAACATCACCGTTCATGAGTTATGATGCCTGAGTATAGTGCAAACTAAAACCATGATGAGACACCACTACACACCCACTAGACTGGCTAACATTTAAAAGACTATATATACCTAATGTTTGCAAGTATGGAGAGGAACTGAAACTCTTATACACTTATATACAGAATATAAAACAATTTAACCACTACCAAAGCAAGTTGACAATTTCTTTAAAAGTTAAGTACACAACTAACATGAAGTCCAGTTATTTTACTCCTTGGTATTTAACCAAAAACCAAAAACAAACAATGACAACAAATGATAGATAGATGATTGATAGGTAGATAGGTAGGTAGGTAGATAGATAGATAGATAGATAGATAGATAGATATTCACACAAAGATTGTACATGAATGTTCTCAGCAGCTTTATTTGCAACAGCCAAAAATTGAGAACAATCTGAAAGTCCATCAGCAGATGAATGGATAAATAACTGCATATTCATATGATGAGACACTATTCTTCCATTACAGTGATGAACTATTGATACACCTGATATGGCAGAATCTCAGAATCCTTATAATGACTGAAAGAAACCAAGCAAAAACAGGTAATAGAGAGTTCAGTGGGGCTGGGGATATAGCTCAGTTGGCAGAGTGCTTGCCTCACATGCACAAGGCCCTGGGTTCAAGCCCCAGCACTGCAAAAAGAAAAAGAGAGTTCAGTGATTCCATTCCTTGGCACATCCAAGAGGAGGAGATATGTCCACCAAAAATACTTACACAAGGGTGTTCAAAAGTAGGATTATTCATAACAATCCCAAACTGGAAACCATTCAACACGTCCTTCAGTAACAGAACGGATTTCATAACTTGCGCTATTTCCGCTGACAAAATATTACACAGTGATGAGAACAAATAAAGTACCTCTACATGCAATAACTTACAATATTGTAAATGTGATGTCGAATGAAAAAGAAATGGGCACAAACGCATATAAATAAGATTACATGCGTCTGAATTTCAAAACCAGGAAAACCTTCTCTGCAGTGGGCATGAGCAAAGGTGGGCAGGAGGGGTGTGTCTGGGGTGCTGGTCATGTTCTGCTTCTTGGTCTCCGTGCTGGTTACAAGACTGTGTTCCCTGTATGAAAAGTCCTCACACTGTACACTTAGGATGTGATGCATTTTCTGCACGTCCTTTTTAATTTTAATTTTTAATTGACATAATATTTGTACCTATTTACAGTAAGACAATACAACACAAGGTACAATAATCCAATTAAGGTAATTAGTATTTTCACCCCCTCAAATATTTATCATTTCTCTATGTGGGAAACTTCAGACTCTTCTAGTTACTTTAAAATATATTGTAAATTATTGTAGTTTGAATTACCTTATACTGTAGAACATGAGAACTAATTCTTCCTATAGAAGTTTATCTTGGTAGCCATTATTTAACCTCTTTATATCCTGCCTTTTCCTCTTCCTAGTCTCTAGTGACCACTGTTTCATTTTCTTATTTTATGAGATTGGCTTATTTAACTTCCACAAATGAGTGAGACCACTCAGCCTTTGTCATTCTGTGACTCGTTTATTTCACTTAAAATGATGCCCTCCAGTTCCAGCCATGCTGCTGTACATTCTTTTTGTGGCTTAGTACATTCTCTTTTGTATACCTACCACATTTTCCTTATCCATTCACCATCAATGGACACTTTGGTGGACTTCGTATCTTAGCTATTGAAAATAGTACTACAATAAACATGGAAGTGCAGGTATCTCTTTGATGTAACAACTTCATTTTTGTTATATGTTCATAAAAGTGTGTTTCTGTAAGCTTTGGAATTAGATAATGCAGTCATTAACTGGAAACGGTGATTTTCAACAGACAGGAAGAAAAGTAGGTGCCAGAATGTAAACTAGAGATAAATATGTGTGTGTCATTCATGACAACAGTCATAGATAATGATAAAAGGAAAGAGAATGTTAAAGAATCTTGGGGAAATATTACCCATAGGTGTTGGAAGCAGAAAACAAAGACATAGAAAAAGACCACGCAATGTGTGCACATAGGAGCCAGGGAGAAGAATGTTTTAAAAAGGAGAGGGGTAGGTAATCGGCAAAAGCAAATGCTGCACAGTGGTAAGGGGCTGGAAGCCAGCATTTCTGGGTTCAAATCCTGCATTTTCTCATTTGTAAAATGAGGCTACTAATGGACATCACCTCCTAAGGTTAATTCATTTGAACAGTGACTAGCCCATGATCTAGAAAGCCCCAAGAGGGTGGAAAGTGTGAGGACAGGCTGCAGACTTAGTAGTTAGGAGCCAGCTACAAAGGAGAAAATAGATGCAAAAAGAGGGAACCAGGGAGGATTTCCTGGTGTCCAATGGGCACGAGCAGACCCTCCAGCTTTTTAGTATGATGCCAAGAGCCTGTATGACCTTTCCAGTTCTCAAGTGTCCCCTTACAAAGGTAACAAGTTGGCACGGGTCCTCTTGAGTCAGGGGCCCCTGGGCATGTGATCCAGAAAGAACTACTAGTGTTCTCAGCCTCTGAGAAGCTTGAACACAGACATAACTGTCTTGTGGAAATAATTTGTGGGGTGAGTTCCTGTTTCTCAGATTAAAAAGTTTCTCCAGGCTGGGGAGATAGCTCAGTTGGTAGAGTACTTGTCTTGCAAGCACAAGGCCCTGAGTTCAATCCCCAGCACCGCAAAAAAAAAAAAAAAAAAAAAAAAAGAAAAAGTTTCTCCAATAAAATAAGTGTCAGGAAAGAGAAAGGAGTCACCTAGGCAATTGTTCTCAGAAAGCCAACTCTACGGTCCTATCTAGAGTGTCCTATCCAATGGTGCCATTGATGGGCAGTCCAACGAATGAAATGCTATGATGTAACTGTTACCCTTGCCCTAAAATTCCTACGGTTCCCAAGAGGCATCTTGTCACTTGCATCTCTTCCTTCAAAAATGCATCTTCTGAACTAGATTCACAGAATGTCTTTGGTGCTTCTGTTTCCTGTGAGCAATCACGTGTCTTTCCACATTATTTCCAGCATGAATATAGGTTCTTTAAAATGTATCAGATTCATTGAAACTTCCACATGACTCAGGAAGCTTTTGTTTTAATTCTTTAAAAAAAAAAGGGGGGGGGGCAATTATAACTGAGCCTCTTTATCCTTTATGGTGACATATGGATCCAAAGAAGCCAAAACCACAGGTTGATTAACCAAAATGCTATGCCCTCTGCGACAGGCATCGTGTGCATCTTTGGAAATCCTGCTGTGGCAGGAGTTGGGGTGGGGGCAATAACCCCATGATTTTGTGCAAATTGAGTTCTCAGGATTTCAAGTGAGGAGAGGACTGAACCACAGATAACCAAAGCAAAATTGAAAAGAGATAGTGCAGGTGGGGGCCTTCTGCAGAGGCGGGACTCCCCACCCAGCAGTGCTGAGCAGCCGCTTCCACCATCATTTCCGCTTGGACTGGTGTTTTACCCCCCCCCCCCCAAGGTTCATTTTCCACAAGGCCTTACTGTACACAAGGCAAATCAAGAGCGGGGGTTTCAGATGGCAGACAGCAGGTGTTCAACGCCGTGCCTCAGTAAAACGCCAAATTACTGCAAGGCCTGAGTTGCTGGGGAGACTCCTGATGAGTGAGAATCGTCGTGCTAAGTCTAGAGATGCCAAGGGCCTGCCTATCACTTTTTTGTAGACTTTTTTATATAAGAAATTCCAGTATCTGGTGCTTTGCCACTATCAGAACCGTCCCAAAGCAACAGGAGGAATGAGGAGTGCTGGTGGCACAGAGGGGGGAAATACATCTTCCACTGGACTCAGACCAATGTGGGGTGAGCATCCTCCGCAGGAGTAGACGCAGAAGGACTGCCTCGCAGGCGCCTGGTGCAGTTGAGCATGGTGCGCGGGTGGCTGTCACTGAAGGCCTTCTGAGGCCTCTCCAGATGAAGTCGCAGCTGGAGGCCAGAGCTGTTTTTTTAACCCTAACAAGATCTGTCATTAAACGTTTACTGGAGCCTAATTCTGCCTCTTTCCCTCCAGGCCTCGCTAGTGGCGGTCAAAGGTCATGTCAGCCTTCAACACAGGCTCCTGGGGCCCTGGCTTTTGTTCTCCAGGCCTCATAGTGGTCAGGGGGAAACAGCCTGTTGGCCTTTGGAAAGCACACAAGAAACCAACAAACCCTGGTTCTTAACGAACGGGCCCTTCCACAGCCAGCCGGCTACAACCACTTATGATATTTACAGCTTTCTGTCCGCACAGATTAAACACAGGGAACAAAAAAATGGACTGCTTTGTCTGGTAAACTTATGTCATTCCTTGTTAAGACAAATTGAGAACAAACTTAGGTTTTGTTGGGAAACAATTTTTGCCTCTAAAGACAGTCTTGAATGAGTCTGGGAGCATTTCTAGGGACAAGGACATCTTGTACAATATTAGTTTAAGTAACATTGCTCTCTGATAATTTCATAAACTCTTTCTGTATTGTTTTCTAACAACAGAATACATTTGGCCAGCAGCAATATGTCTCACTCCTTCGTTGGCAGTTAGCGCTGTAAATCCATACCTTATAGATACGTTCCTCAGGGAAGAATCAACACCAAAGCCACGAGATCTTAGCAACCCAAGTTATAACTTCTCTGTTTGAAATGTGGACATTTTTCTAAAGATCCGTTGTTGTGGAAATGACAAGATGGCACTTGGAATGTAGGAGAAACCAAACTATTTTACGCCAGGGGGCCCAGAGGAGATTAGCACTACAAAATTCTGAGCCCTGATCCATAGTTTCTTACAATATTTATAGGTTATTTGACGTCATCTTAGACTCATCCTCTCACTGGGGCTTTTTCTTCTTTTTTAAAAATAAAAATTCCTAATCTATGTGGCAGAAGGCCTATGCAGGATCTCTAATATAAAGCATGCTCACAGAACAGATAAGAAAGAACAGCTTTTTTCACAGGCATCTATTACATTTCAGGAAGGAGTAGTCAGACTCTGAATGCAGTTATTGACAATGCAAAAGGTAGGGACCCTCCTAGGGAAAGCCTAAGAGAGGGGAGGGGAACTGACTCCTTCCCCAGGCATTGAACTCTTACCATAACGTTTTTGTAATTTCATTTCACAACCAGGTCTGATTTTTACCACCACAACATCAGTGCTTTGGAGTCTGATGTCAAGGGAAGTGTTGTTCATTGTCTTTGCAATCTGAGAACCGTGGGTGTCTTTTTACAAAGACAGCACTATGTACGAACCCAGTATATGGATTTAACTCCAGAAGTACTTTGATTCAGACCACGTGGGTGAACCAGAGCTTGACCTGATGGGCCACTCCACTTGGCATGTCTAGCCCCACCCCACAGCTCCCACCCAGGACTGTCCCCTGGAGACACCCTATAGAACATAGTTCAGAAACCACAGAACTGTCAAGCGTGTCTGGAATTGGTTGCCTGAAGACTTGGGTGCCAAATGAACCCCTGAAATTTGGGGAAGCTCCATGGTCTCACTGTCTGGCCTTCACATCCTTTTCCCACCTGCCCAAAAAAGCTATGAGAATCAATGCAGAATTGAGAGCAAAGTGTGGTGATACGTTCATGTGGGGTTATCATGATCATAATAGCTGTTTTGTGCAAAATAACTTTAGTAATATAACCCACATGTCATAACAATTTACACATTGGAAGTGTACATTTCAATGGTTTTATTATATTCAGAGTTGTATAGACACCACCACAATCAATACTAAAATATTTTTGTCATCCTAAAAAGAAAGCCCATGATCATTAGCAGTCACTTTCCATTCCTCCCCACCGCGTGCCCAGCCTCAAGCAGCCACCATCGATGGTACCTCTGCACTGATTTCCTAACTCTAGACAATATAGGGTCATTTGTGACTAGTATTTTACATTTAGCATAATGTTTTCAAGGTCCATCACTATTTTGTTTCTTCTTGTGCAGAACAATATTCCACTACCTGGATATACCATATTTCATTTATCCATTATCAGTTGATGGATACTTGGGTTGTCTCCATCTTTTGGTGATGAATAACGCTGCTATGAACATTTATGCACAAGATTTTTGGTGTTCTTTGTTTTTCTTTTTATGGACACATTTTAATTTCTCTTGGATGTCTACCTGGGAATAGAACTGCTGAGTCATACAGTCATTCAGTGAAAACTTTTGAGTGCCTGTCAGATTGTTTTCCAAAGCAGCTTCCCCAGTTCATACTCCCAACCAGCAGTGTGTGAACATTCCCATCTCTCTACATTCTGACCAACACTCCTTACCTATCTCTTTGATTATAGCCATCCTACTGGGTGCAAAGTAATATCTCATTTTGATTTTGATTTGCATTTCCCTGACAGCTAGTCATGCTGAACATCTTTTCATGTGCTCATAATGAGTCTTCACTTTTTAAGATAATGGCAGGAAATTCAACAGTGACAGTATCAGAATATACAGAACTCACAAGCCAAGTGAATTTTTCTATGTATGCCAAGTGAATTTTTCCTTGGAAGACTTGAAATATGTTCAACCTAAATCCTGACAGCTGTCCATCTCTTCCTACACCCCCACCAAATTCACTTAATTCCATTACTATGCCCCCAAATTGGGCCAAACTCTCTTTCAAGAAAGACATTTTCTACAAAACTCTCTGGAAAACAGATGAACTCCAAGACTCAGTCAGTAACACTTTCTTTGCACTCAAAGTAATCTGAATTTCACAAGGCCACAACTCTGCAGTCTTGCAGGGTGCCTATCATGTGGTAGGCTCTGTGCTGAGCACCAGACACCTCCTCCCATACACAAACACCTCTAGCAAGACATGTCCATATGGGTTGTTATTTAGTCATCACCAGAGTGAATTTCCACCAACACCCAGGGCATCTGCTACACTCACAGGGGTGGGACAGGAAAAATGCAATGGCCACGTCGACCTGTTCTGTTCTCTTAAATGTTGATTTAACATCTTGCCTAGAGCCAGGCCACCCCAACATCTACAGAAAGCTCCTCCTCAGTCACAGCCAGTTCCTCAAGACAGCTCTATACACTGGCTCATAGTGATCATTGGCTCTGATACCCAGCGAGTCTCCATCAAAGACCACCCCCACCACCTACAAACTCCAGGATTTATAAAAGCTCCTTTATCATTCTGAGCTCTGATTTCCTCATCTGTAAAACAAACTGACTAATAATATTTACTCAAATAGTTGTGAGAATTAATGACACTCTATGAAGCATTGAGCAGGGTACTTGGTACATAGTAGGACCACAGTCAATGCTGTTCTCCTGGTTATTTGTATTACCATCAAAGCACAGGATTTCTTGTTTCCAAGTCTTCACATTTACTACTCCCCTGTCCAGAATCTTGTCCCACACACTTTCCCCAGGTAAATTAATAGGAAATCCTAGGGATTTCCTATTAATCCTCTCACCTAGGCTTACAGAGACCTTTCCTGGAGACTTTCCTCCCTGTACCTGCAAAAGTAGGTGCCCTCCCATGAGCTCTTAGACACCTGATCTTCCTCTTACTCTGGACCTAGTACCCTGTCTCTGCTACTCGTAGGCTGGTTGCTTCCTCCCCAGACCCTGGCTCCTGCCTTTGATGGGAACTCCACAAATATTCATCCTCATGTCTGCCTGACCCTGAATCTGATGATCTCTTTACCATTCTCAAGATCTCCTTGAAAGGAAAAGAAACTCGTATTTACTGAGGGTCACCAAGTGCCAGGAATATCCATGTGTGGATCCATACAATGAGCAGGTATCTCCCTGTTCTGAAGATAAGGAACCAGTGGCTAAAAAGATTAATGAACCTAATTTAGGTACCAGGTTGAGACTGGCACTCAGAGTTGATGCCTTTGGCATCTTCTCCACAGAACCCCCCTCTGCTTTCCTTATGATCCAGTTCCAAACATCCACCAGTCTGTTCTCAGATGGCTGGAAGAACTCATTTTTCCCCTTCCCCTTTGTTACAGAAACACTCAGTACCTTATTAAAGTCTGTTCCCTTTGCTTCACTGGTCTGGGATATTTAGATGGATGGGCAAATCCCATGGCTCCCTTCTCTCAGGGAGGAGAGTTCGGATGGTTTGCAATGAGCCTCCAGGGGCTGAGGTCTGGCTGTCAGGGATGGGTCCCCTGAGAAGCCAAACCCAGGGGTGTCTGGCAGAGGAAAGTCTGCAGACAGGCTGGAGACAAACGTTGTGGCTGTGCCTCTGGCTGACTCTGCAAACTCCACATGTGTTCCCCAGGAGGCTTCTGAGTGGAGCTGACTCACAGCGGGTGTGTGCCTGCATGCCACAGCGTCCCATCCCGTGCTGTCCCAGCCCCGCCCAGCAAGCAGGACTGTTTCTGAAGAATCATGCAGGAGGAGCAAAGTAAGGAATTCATCTGCTACTTGGTATATGTATTTAGTAAAGCTGTATCACACACCTCCTCTGTGCAAAACAGAGAAAAGAAAAATGGAATTGAATTATGGCCTGTGTCCTTGAGATTAGCAGAGGAGATGGCCATGTTCATGAAATAACAGCAATACAGCTGCCGAAATGCTACACTTCCTAACCTCCTTTCTTAATTGAGATATAAGCCCATGTTGTTGGTTGGGACTTCCAGAGAAGATTTCTAAAGGGAGTTACTGAAAGGGAAAATAACCTGACCCACACTCCATTCTGCTGCCGCCCGAAATGTGGACGCAATGACTGGAGCTGAAGTAGCCATCTTATAACAATGAGGTGACCTTGAGGAACTAAGCCACAGAGCAAAAACATAGAAGCAGGCTCTTAGAAGCTTGTCATTTTACTCAAGCCGCTCTTACTTTGGCTCTCTATCATTAGCAGCCAACCAAAATTGCAACGTACAATTGCACAGAAGGGACTCAGAGTACTTTAATGAATAAATAGATAAATAAGTAAATACACACATACACAAATTAGAAAATCATATGATCCAAATAAAATGTGGACTCTCCCTACCCACCTTGGAGATTTAGTAAAAGTTGGTGCAAGCCATCGATTTCCTCACCTGAGCAAGTCCAGGTTTCTAGCAAGTCTCATGATTTCCGAGAGTCCTGACTTAGAGCCTTCCGGCCTCTGCTTCCACACCTGTGCCTGCATTTGTGCCTCAGTGTCTGTATGTCAGTGCTTGTGCCATGATAGTCAGGATGCTGCCTTTGACCCAAGTGCTGTTTTCCACACTGAATTTGGGAATAATGGAGGACCTTGAGGGATCCCAGAAAGGCCCTGCCCTCTCAAGTCTGCCTACTTCCAGTGACCCTTCTGGACAACCACCAGCCATCACCTGTCCTGGACCACTTCTTTTCAGGGAGACTAGCCTCACCCACCAGTGCAAGACCCAGAGCCCATGTTTGTGGTCCAACCAAAAGAGCAAAGAGCCATGTTTACATTTACTCAGGAAACCAGTGTTAGAGCTCAGGGCCGGGAGCTATCAAGCCTTGGAAGGACGTGAAGGAGATTTAAAATGCGTATTGTTAAGTGAAAGAAGCCAGACTGAAAAGGCTACAGCCTGTAGAATTCCTACTGCATGGCATTTTGGAATGGAAGAACTATGTAGGCAGTAAAAAGACTGGGCTTGGAGCGGGGCTGTAGCGGCCAGGGGCTTGGAGCAGGGAGGGTGTGACATGAATAGTATTTAGGCAATGAAACTCTGCCGTGCGACACTGCAGTGATGGATGGATGGCATTATATATTTGTCAAAACCCATAGAACCATATACAACACAGAGTGAACCTGAATGTAAACTATGGACTTTAGTAAGATCCTATCAACATTTTTTCATTAATTGTAGCAAATGTACCACACAATGCACAATGTTAACAATAGCGGAAACTACGTTTGGGGCAAGACTCTATACTATCTGATTAGTTCTTCTGTAAATCTAAAACCATTGCAAAATAAAGTCTAGCATTGCTTTTCAAAAATCAGTACAAAATACATTGAGGTCACATATACAATTCACAGAGTCAAAGAACAATAAAGATCAAGTGGGTTTAGAGCCAGAAAAGGGCTTAGAACTGGTCGTCCTTTCACCAAATATTTTCGAGCAATAACAGGGGGGAGGTGGAGACCAGCAATTATTTCTGAGTGGGGTTTTTTTCCCTTTTAGTAGTTGACATTGTTTTATACTGCTTCTATGATAAGCTCATGTTGCTGTTGTAAGAAGAAAATAAAATAATCAAGATAATTTTCCTTTAATGATGCCACTGGAAGAAAATGCTTCCAGGCAAAGGTGAGTTTGGAGGCAGGACTATGAAAGCATATGAACTGAAACAGATGGGCAGGTGGCTGGGACAGTCATCGTGCGGAGGGAAGGTCCACAGCAGAGAGACTTGTACGCCGCAAGACGTGACTCTGGTGGCCCCTAAGGACAGGCCCGGTGGCTTCCATGATGGGCTTCACTTGGTGTCAGCAGCACTGGACCACACTAACCACAGTCACCCTGCTCATCCTGATGGTTTCTGACACTAGTTCATTTCCACTGAGTTGCCTAAACGGTGTTTCACAGAAAATTAGTCCTCGAGTATTAGTAGGTACATTTCTATAGTTAAGTGTTTAGATAAGTTCTAAATTGAACACAGAATAGCACAATTTATATAGAACATACTAAAGGCTTTATTATTTTACATTGCAATAGAAAACCAGAAAATATAGTGTTTTCCAAATGTGTTTAAGAAAAATCTCTCTCTCTCTCTCTCTCTCTCTCTCTCTCTCTCTCTCTCTCTCTCTCTCTCTCTCTCTCTCTCTCTCCTCTGTGGGGAGAGGGCAAGAGGATTTTATGGAATTAGTGTCATCATTTGGAGAACTTTTAACCGTACCAAATGTCACATCCCTGGTTCATGGCAATGTTTATTTTGTCTGTCAATACCTTTCCTACATCCCCAGCACCACGCCTGGCAGCCAGCACATAGAAGACTCCCAAAAAACATTTGAAAAGTGAATGAATGTATCATTAACCAAAATTGGCTTACCATGAAACTCTACATATTCAGCACCATTCCTAATTCTTACTCCCCTAAGTAGAGAAGAAATCACCCAGGATCACAATGAAGAGCCGACTTACTTCAAAGAGCAAAGGCAAAGAAGAATTCAAAAATCTAGATCTTCTTACCAGGACTCTCTCCCAGGGATTTGGTCACCTGCAGATGAAATTCTCTTCCCAGCCTAGAGTTGGGGACAAACCAAGGAAGACAGGTCTGGTTTTCACCTTACAACTCCCCTTTCAACAAATTCAGCTTGCCTGAATCGAGTCAGGTAGGAATGAGCTCCAGAGAAAGCTGTCACTAGGAGAGGGAAGTGACTCGCAGGTCAGTCGATGCGGTTAAAGCCTTGCTCTCTCCAATGCGCCATCAAAAGTTTTCTCAGGACATCCTTGACCCAAGGGGAAAAGGAACTGCCGGGTGACAGTTGTCCCCAGAAGATGAATTGCACGTGGATTACAAGTAACTTGAGTTAAGAAGGGGTTGCTTGCAGTCTTGTAAAAGAGGGGGGTTTCTTGGTCTTGTAAAAGAGGGGGTGTCTTGGGTTGAGAAAGCCCATGTTCCTTCAAATATTTTCCTGCCTTCAAATGTTTGGCCCCTAGAGTACTCAGCGCCCCCACCTTCTGCTGGCTTCTGCCACTTGGCAATGGAGGAACTATCAATCCATTTCTTCTAGAGACTGAAGGAGCTCTCTGGTCCCTCAAAATAAAACAGAGGAAAACTCTGTTCAGCCAACATTCAAACCTCAATTTGAAATACAACTGGCCATCATATCCACATGCTATGAAAATATAACCCTCTTTTGAAAAGGGAACCCCATACTAATGGTACAAAAAACATTTTTTGCAGAAAGTTTTTAAATATGGAGCCGTTTTAAACTCTCAAAATGTTAAACTTCCAAGGAATGCAAACTGAAAGTGAAAGCTGCTAAGTTCACTCGTATTTCTAAGATTAATAGCAACACTCGAACCCCGGGTTTCAACACCCATGGTCCAGGCAACTAGATCCTGCTACAATGAGGAGACCTGGATTAAATTATTCCAGAGGGACATGTGCCATTTCTAAGTCTGCGGTCAGCTTCACAATGTTTAAAGAAAAGGTTATTGGACACTAATGCTGGACAGATTTTGTAAATATTCTGCATTTGCCAACGGTAGAGACAGATATAGACCACATTAGGAGAGACATTCGTGACAGCATTTTACAAAATGTTTGTGATAAATTATAATTTACAAAGGGGAAAATTGCAGCTGTCTGGTGCCAGGACAATTTCCTTCAAATGCCACTCCTGTCAAGTCATGTTCTCCTCAGAAACATGAGGAAATGTAAAGTCTGGTATTAAAGGACTCAAGACTCTCCCAAAGGATCCGTGGGTGCCAGGACCACCACTTGGCTCTCTGTCTACATATTTTGCTTGGGTGGCTCCCTCCGCCTGGAAAATGTCACTTGAGCATCCTTCAAAACCTGGATCAAACCTCATCGTTTCCAAGGAGACTTCCCTTTCCAGCCTCTCTCCACATTGATCATGCCACTGCATATGACCAACTTGCAGTTCTCTCTAATCGTCATTAAAACCATAATGGTGCCACTGGAAATCTTGGCATCAAATCTGTGGCTCCATATAAAGCAAGTGTGTGGGGCAGACTCCCTGGAGGCACCTGCTGCCCTTCCTCCCTCCCACGTCAACTGTTCATCCCCACCCCGGATTGTGCGTTGCTTTTTATCTACTTCTAATGGGTTACCTTGCTCTGATTGATCCCTTGGACGTGATATCAGAAGTACTTTCTGGATCAGAGCGTAAGTGAGGTTCTTTGCACTGTGTTGTCATTTGTTTTTCTTCTGGCACGCGTCCTCTGTGAGTGGCTTAGCTCCCTCTACTTCATATTATCCTCCCAGAAAAAAAAAAAAAAAAAAAGATCTCAGAAACAAATTATCTTCTTCTGTTCTAGTTTCTGAAACTAACATTTTGTCATTGTTGTTGTTCCTTCTTTGACTAAAAGGGCATATATGTAAGATCCTTTTTATATTATGCACGAAGAACCACATAATCAGCAAGGTTAAATGGCTGACCCAGTGTCATTTGGCGAAGACAGAGTTCAGACCTGAACCCAGGTCTGGCTCCAACCCCTTGACTGTACGTCAGCATCAGGGTGCCATGCGAAGTGTCTAACACCATGACGGGCACCTGATGGTGGTGTGTTCCAGCTGATGGTTGCAGTAAGACCAGGCAATAGTTGCTCCAGAACAGAATAGAATCCTGGAGGTAAAGCTATTAAAATTTGAGCTTACAAAAGCTAAAATTAAAAAAAAAAAATTTTAAGCTTACAAAATTGGTACAAATTGGTTTCATAAAAGACTGAGAGGACCCCAGTTAGGTCTATCTGAGAAAAGCAAGACTGACCTCCTACAGTAACCAAAACATTCAAAGTGTGGGGAGAGCACAGCACCAGAACCATTGTGGTAGACTGATGCTGGAGTTGGGATACAGAGAAAATAATGGACGGTACACTGGCTGGTTTTATATGTTCAGATCAAACTGATCCAGTCATGGAACCATCGTTTCATTCTGCCCCCACCCCTTGGGTGTCAGTGAGGGCAGCCTGCTGATCACCTCCAGTCCTAATGACTCTGACAAGTGGGATAGGCAGACTTTTGACATCTGAAACCGAGATACAAAATCTGTGTTCTTTGAGAAACTTCACACAGGCTATCTCTCTGTAAAGCATCCCCTACAGCTCCCTGAGTGTTCCATGTTTATATATAATATTTGTCACATGATATTATAACAGCATGTTGTCTCTTTTCCCCCAGCCCCTGCCCCCCAGACGGTCAGCTGTTCAAGGACCATAACATAATCTTTGGAAAATATAATACATGTCACTCCTCCCCATACTGATCAAAAGGTTGGATTCTATTCTAATAAAAAACCACACTGAATTCTTGAGGAGCTTGACCAATAACTCTCCAATTCATAAGAAGGAGCAGAAACCGAAGAATAACCAAGGCATTCTGAAGAGAAAAATCAGGATATGCTACAAAGCTGGAATGATGAAATCTCTGTGTTGTGTGGACACAGAGAGACAAATGGTCTAGTGAGACAGGCTACAGGATGAGAGAGAGAGAGAGGAGAGGGAGAGAGAGAGAGAGAGAGAGGGAGGGAGGGAGGGAGGGGGAGAGAGAGAGAGAAACAGAAGTATGGGTACTTGAGAACAGCAGAGAAGCCCTCAGGCCACTAAGGAAACAATAAAGTCTTGAACCAATGTGGTAAGGCCACTGTGACTACACCTTACTTCACACCATGCAGAAACATTAAGTCCTTTAGATGTTATCCCAAAGACTTAGATGTAAAAGGCAAAACTCTAAAACTAAGACTATATAGGAGAACATTTGTAGAACCTCAGGGTGCTGAAGCCCTTAAACAAGACACAAAAGTGCTAATTACCAAAGAAAAATTAATCCATTTGACTACATTCAAAGTAAGGATTTCGGTTTAACAACAGACCCAATCAAGAAAGTGTTCAGAAAGCCACAAGCCAGAGAAGATATCTGCAATATATAACCAATAAAATTCGCATAAAGAGGCTAGAATTTTAAAAAGCTTGTCAAAGTCCCATAAATAAGTTGATCAGTACAAAACCAAATAACCTAGCAGAAAAACGGGTGAAAGACAGGAACAGGCAGTTCACGGAGCAGGAAACATGAATGGCCTGTACATACGCAAAAGAAGACTCAACCTCATTAGCAATCAGAGAGACACTAATTAAGATACCAGGGAGCTTCCAGTTTTCACCCACTGGATTGGCAAAAATTAAGAAATCTGATACTGTCAAAGATTTGGCAAAGGTGTAAGTCCATTGGAATTTTCATGTGCTGTTGGTAGGAGTCTAAATTGGTACAAATGTTTTGGAAGAAATAAGTTGAATGTTCACGAATTTTATAGCCTTGCAAGTCTACCCTAGAGAAACTCTTGCACATGTGCACAAGATTTATGTGATTCTATTTTTAAGTATAAACTTTTGCATGGAATTTAAGTATAGGAATATTCTTAGCAATGTGGTAATAACAACCAAAAATAACCCAAAAATGTTCAAAGAAAAAGAATAAATAACTATTTGTATCTACTCAGACAACAAAATGTTATATACAGAGTTAAAATAATCAATGACTATATACCGCATGGTTGAATCTTAGAAACAAAATATTGAGCTAAAAAAATAACAAGAATCTGTATGTAGTATAATACCATTTTGATAAAGCACGCAAAGTTAAATAATGCATTATTTGATGTCATATACATGTGGGCTACATTATTTTTTTAAAACCAAGGAGCTATTAAAATAAAATTCAGAATGCTGGCAACTTCTAGGGGTCTGCTGGGGAATGACCAGGAGAGGAGCCCTCCAGTTAAAGCAATGGTGTTGATCACGTGCGTGGAAGGAAGTCTCGCAGGTTCCGCCTCTGCTGGCCTTTGTCACTAACCTGTGCGCTTCTCACATTCTTTTTTCATGTATCAACTATGACATAAAAATAATAAAGGGGGAGATCATATGCTCAAGCTTTTCTGAAAATGCAGAAAAAGGATTCTTCCAGGTGCTCATAATTCTGTGCATGCTCACAGATTCACCAACATAGATTGTTAGAGGTGGGCCAGGCCATCTACACCCTCCACTAATTAAGTGGGTAAGGAAACTTGAGGCTCAGAGATGACTGTTCTGTGGTCACCTGACACAGCCAGGAGCCAAACTCAGGTATTGCAACACCCTTCCCTTAGACCAGGTCCCCAGTCCTTTGGTCTGATAGATAATAAAAAGAAAACTCCAGTCTCCAAGACCTGGCAAGGGCCTATTTGTTGGTCCTCAAAATGTTTGCTTACTTACTGAATATTACAGAATGTTTGCCAGCTTGATCACAAGGTGTCTCCAAAGTACTTCTGTTTCCTGGCTTAGTAGCTGTAAACCAATCAAAGCTTCCTGGAGGCAAGACAGAAGACACTACCAGCCATGTCATTAACGGGCACTGCCAGAACTCCTATGTTTGGGCACATGGGAGGAGATATCGTGGGAAGAAAGAGGATTGAGCCCTGTGGCATCCAGGCTGCACTTGCCAGCTGGTCTCAGCAGGCCAGCCTCGCGTGACTGGCTTCTCCAGCTGAAGGTGCAGAACTCAGGGGCAAGAAGCCAAACCCTGTGAATGTGTCTTTGTTGCCTCCGAGGTGAGGAGTGGCCAGCATGTGTGGTTTAGCTGTGGAATGAGCAGTGGAAGCACTTTCTCTTCCATTATATCTGCATAATAGGCTGGCGGGTCCTGCATTGTGTAAGTTCCTGGCAAGGAAGTGGTTTTCCATCTTGCTGCATTGGCAGCTTCCCCAAACCTCAGGTTTCCCATGTCCCTCAGATATCATTATACTTCCACCCATGACTTTTCCGGACTTTCCCTATCATCAGGAGGCTGAGCAGGGGGCCTCTGTTGTGGGGAGTATGAGCGGCCTCCTTCTGCAGCTCCTGTCTGGAAGAATGGACAGCCAAGATGCAGAATGCAGACCCGGAACTGGCCTTCCCTGAGTGCTGGGGGGCCCCAATGTGGCAATGTGACTTGATTTTTCTGCCTACAGCTAACATCCAAGATCTCTGATTCCACCTCAACACTCTGTTAACATATTAAGAATTCCAAGTCTTCCTATTCAAGGATATATTTCTCCTTTTACTCAGATCTTCGATTATATCCCCCAATTAAATTTCTGGTTTTCTTCATCATATTCCACACATTTCTCAACAGCTCTGTTCCTAGGTGTGTTCTCTTTGGGGTGGTTTGAGTCAACAGTATAATGAGGTGAGATAAGGGGCTGCTTCTGCACTGAGAGGCCTGCTGATGGGGAGCTCCCACGTGGCATATTCCAACATGGCCCATTCATTACTGAAAACAGACTGACGGTCAGATCCCCGTGACAACAGGACCCCCTGGCTGGGTGCAGTGTGATGGGATACCAAGGGCGGCAAGAGCTATGCCAAGCTTAGGGATTCTATTTTCACATTGAGAATCACAAATATCTTCTTTCAGGACAACACATATCTATTCAGTACTTACCAGCAGGCAGAAAATGGGAGATTCTATAAGACTGGAAAATGAAAGCAGTAAAAACAATAATAATAGCCAGGCGTGGTGGCATATACCTGTAATCCCAGTGGCTCGGGAGGCTGAGGCAGAAGGATCTCAAGTTCAAAGCCAGCCTCAGCAAAAGTGATAAGCAACTCAACCTATCTCCAAATAAAATACAAAATAGGGCTGAGGATGTGGTTCATTGGTCGAGTGCCCCTGAGTTCAATCCCTGGTACCCAAATAATAATAATAATATGATGATGATGATGATGATAGGAGTAGTAGTTCATATTTATTGAGAATTTCCTACATACATGCCAGGCACTGTGCTGTTTTCCATATAAAGTATCTCATTTAATCTTTAGGCAGGTGATATTACTCTCCTTTTTTTTTTTTTTTTTTTTTTTTTACCAAAGATAAAAGCCAAGCTTAGCTCGTTGTAGTAACTTGGCCACATTTGCTTAGCTTCCAAGTGGCACAACTGGGGTTTAAACTCAAAATATCAAAAATCAAGAGCCTCACTTTAAAAGACTTCTACACTACCATGAAAAATAAAATAGACATAAATAAGACATATTCACAGAAAAGTAAAAAAAATCATGTTTATAAATAAACATCATCATATAAGGTGTTCAGTGGATAAAACCATTGACTTGTCCAATGTGAACAAAGAAGGAGAGAAAGGGATGATGAATAATTCAGGAAGATGTTATGGGGAAAGTGGCATGTTACCTTGGTCTTGAAGGACTAGGCTTATTTTGACAAATGGAGGAGGAAAAAGGTATCCCAGACAAAGGAAGTGATCACAAAGGCCCAGAGGAGGGAAACGAAGCACACAGTGGGTAACATTTTGTGTGGCTGGAATGTAGAAAAAGGAAAGAGAAATGTGGGCTAAAGTTAGGGACTGCTAATTTTCCCTAGTGCTCATTTGTCTCATCTTTTTAGTACAAAAACGTCTGATTTTATCATGGCACACAGCTGCCCAGCCTGTCCTGTGGCAAGGTGCTGTCACATGAGAGGTTTGAGTCCATGGTATCTAAGCTGCAGTGATCTGCTACTCACTCACTGCCCTAAAGTCGGAAGACTGAGCCTCCTGCACAGGACTCCCCTTTATCGCCAATGGAATTAGTGAGACCCAAAGCAGCTGCCTTGGATCCAAAGAGGGAATACACAAGTGGAGGATGGCCAAGGTGCCCAGCACACCTGGCCACTCAGGTAGGTGCACAAGAAAGAAATACGCATCTATCTTACGTAAGTAATGGCATTTCTGGTTCTTAAACAAACTTCAGAACTGCAATTATTGCTCTCTGGACCTAATTAACACAGGATCCATTTCATGGTCAATATTTGGAAAATAGTGTGCAGGCAACTGGGATTCTTGCTTTGGTTTGAAGCATATGTGTTCACACAATGAGCTGGCGTCAGTTTTCCTTTCCTAAAGACGTGTGTTTAATGGTGTGCCTTTCTAACAGTTGAGTTCCAAATTATGTTAACTAGAGCTCGAAGTCAGAAAAGTACATTTTCTAGGGTCTCACAGAAGAAGGTGGTATTGGTTCTATCAAGAAAGCTTTAAAACCATAAAAGGGGAAGAGGAAATATATGGAAAGGTAACGGAAGGATGTGTCTGAGCACAATTCCATCAAGGGACTCTTTGCCTTTGGCCTTAATAAAGTGCTCTTCCCAATTATCCTGAGATGGTTATTTTCAGATGAGTAAAGTATAAACCAAAGGCCCCAAGGAACATTCACCATATTTCTTCTTCCATCTCAGAAGAAAAAAAGCAATCACACTGAAAACTAGGCCAAGGTCTAGGAGTTATTTAAATAAAGGGGTTATTTCAAATAAATTAACGCTTCAACTACTTGGAAGTCAAGCTCCCTTCTGTTGTTTTATCATTAGCCAGTAACAATTAAATCAGTTCTCTTGCTCCCCAGATGATTATAAACAAACCTCAAACACGAACGTTATGTTTTATATCAGAAGATGGTTGTCTGAGTGATCCGAACAAGCTTATATTAAAGTTCTTTGAGATTGCTCTCATAACAAACACAAAAACCTTGGGATCAATCTGTAGCTCTCCCATTTGACAAATTCAGGTGCAAGAGGCCAACATTTTGAGACCCGGGGTCTACTAAATCGTCAGACTTTCGTAAAACTCGTCTGATAAACAGACCCTCAACATATATCTAACACAGGTTGCCTATTAAACACTTCCACACAGTTGTTCCTTATGGATATATGTTAAAGGAGGAAAACAATAAATAAATCAAAAATATGTAGTTCTCTCATTGCACTTAAAGAAGAACGAAGTCAGGACACTCTTACTTGAATATAAAACAGTTCACTGATTTACAAGGTACTTGCATTCTTGGAATACTCAAGTGTATTTTGCCACTTGTAAAATATTATTTGGGTTTATGTGTAGAACAGATGCAAGTTTTGGTTTGGGCAATCAAAATGGGTGTTTTACCCGCCTATCTTATGGTGGGACATGAGAAGCTGTGTGGGATGCGGAATAGTGTTTGGATGGGGGCACAGCTGGGGCTGCCCGCAGCAGGTTGACCAGCATCTCCCCAGTAGCACCTCCTATCATTGCGAAAGAAAAACACCCCCAAATTCTCCAGAGAACAGTAGCACCCCCACTGAGTCCCATACCCATGTGGGAGAGTGCCTCACCCCAGGTGCTGAATTTGCTTCCTAGGACATATCCCAATGTACCTGCAGCACCTGCCTCCATGTGGGTGGGCACTGGCAAGCTGGCACAGGGGGGCGTTCAGAGGGACTGTTGGGCTTGCTTCTGACTTCAGATCAAACAAGGGGCTGAGCCTGTGTGTCGTGCCCTTGCAAGGAAAGGATTTTTACACCACTGAACACCAGGGAAAGAGGTAGAGCAGGGGAGCATTCTCATGGCTGCGGCCTCCTGGGGGAAACTTCACCTGCTCAGCGCCCCCACCCCCACTGCACTGGACGGAGAGGGCAATTACCAAGTAGATTTTAGCAGCAGCATGGATTGTGAATACAGGTGACAAAGGCTCTCACCCCTATGAGAGAGCAAGGAGTATAGGAGGGAATCCTGACAGGCAGGTAGGGCTAGAAAGGTGGATTGCTGAATACAGATAAGAGAGGAGAGGTCCGAGGCAGAAAGGCAGTGTGGCAGAGTGGCCAAATTTAAAAGAGGTTTACTGGTGACTTCAGGATGAAAGAAGGCATGGGCTGTTTATTTTGCTCCCTCCCCTGTTTTGAGGGGCAAATATGGGTGGTGAGGTCTTAGGCACAGGGAGTATTTGCAGAAAGGAAATCAAAGAAAGGCAGAAAAATCCTGCAATCGGAGATCCTCACCAAGAACTAACTCTGCAGTTAACTGGTAACCCTGAGAAATAGCCTAGTTCAGGGCTGGGGTTGTGGCTCAGTGGTAGAGCACTTGCCTTGCACGGGTTCAATCCTCAGTACCACATATAAATAGGTAAAATAAAGGTATTGTGTGCATCTACAATATAATATATATATTATTTTTAAAAAAAGAAAGAAAAGAAAGAAATAGCCTCGTTCAACTGAAACCATGGCATGCCAAAGATTTAAATGGATCTTCTAAGCTGAATGTACTGGTCTCTGTGTTCTCAGGAAGAAGGGATATAGGGCTGAAATCTTGACTGGGGGAGTATCAGCCTCGAATTTTAATGTTTTGCTTCTGGACTCAGTCTAGCAAGGCTCTTTTTTCCCTCCCCGACCCACCTCCTGTCCCCAACCCCACAAGCAGAGAATACCAATGATGCATATCCCAGCCCAAGGATAGCTTTTCCTCCATTTGCTTTCCAAAGTCCTCCCCACTGACTCTGTTTCTCTCTCTCTCTATCTTCTCTCTCCATCTCTCTTGCCCTCTTTCTCTGCTTTTTTTTAATTCTTGAAACCAATCAGTCAAGATTATTTATACTGCTTTGGTGACCCTAGAGGAAAAGAAAGAGTATCATTTGCTGAGATTTTTTTTTTTTTTTTCAAAAATCTGTGCACAAATTGGAAATTCCACAAATTAACAGCTTTGAACTCTGTCCTGTACCAGAGAGTGTTGTGAGATCCCTAAGAGCCATAATTTGCCAATTCCTGCTTTAACCCAGCAATTATGAAGTAATAAACACGCAAATAACTTTTCACCTTCTTTCCCCCTTTACTTTCTTTCCAGTTTTTGTTTGTTACAGGTGGTTTATATAATCAGGGGAGATAATTCTTACATTCTGTCATGTCACTCTCATTTCCGTATTTGCTTAGGTCTGTTCTACAGTTGAATAAATGCATTCAGTGTTCACCACTAGTATATAGTAGTGCAATACCTTACTTTATGTATTTCATTTCTTAGGATGATACTAAATACATGAGACTTTAAAAAAAAAAAATCTAGACCTCCATCTCCAGACAGACAAAACTCATTTTATGGAAAGGAAGAGGAAAGAATCTGCTCTAAGGTTAGCAGGCTGGTGGTGTCTCCTAACCTTTGAAATCCTTTATTTCCTCTTCATTTTGTTCAGATTTTCCATTTATATCCTCTAAATTCAGTTGTGTCTGTTTTGTGTTCCTTGCAAAACAGCTCTCATTCCAATGATGGGTTTTTGGTTGGTTAGTTTGGGTTTGGGTTTAGGTTTGAATTCTGAGCTCTGTGTTTGTTGAGAATTATAGATGTTGGACAACTATTTCTTCTTATGTATTATTCTATCATCCCTTGAATCTTATTTGGTAATTTTAATTATCCCTATTTATATATCAGTAACTTTTGTTATTTGTACACATATCCATGATCTTTTTAAATTCTGCTTTGAGCCTTTGATTTAATTATTTTTAAATTAATTCTTGGAGTTTTAAAAAATTTTTAAATAGACTTTATTTTTTAGAGACATTTTGGGTCCACAGCAAAATTGAGCAGGAAGCATGGAGGACTCCTGTACACGCACAGCACCCCTGCCTCAACATTCCACGCCAGAGTTGCACTCGTTAGTTGATGCACCTGTATTGATTAGTGCTCAAAGTACACAGGGCACATTAGGCCTCACTTCTGGTGTTGCACTTTCTATATGTTTGGATAGATACCTATTGGCAAGAATTCACCATTATAGTATCATATATTTTGTGGTTCTGAAACTCCTCTCTGCTCTGCCAGTTCATCCCTTTCTCCCCCAACCTCCCTGACAATCACTGATCTTTCTACTGTCTCCATAATTTTTTCTTCTCCAGAATGTCATATAGTTGATGACTTCAGAGTTCATTTCTTCTTTGTGCTGAGTAATATCCCACTGTCTGGGTATACCACAGTTAATTTATCCACCTCACTTGCTTCCAAGTTTGGGCAATTATGAATAAAGGTGCTGTAAACTTCTGTGTGCAGGTTTTTGTTTGGACATAAGATTTTAACTCATTCAAGTAAATAGTAAGGAACATAACAGCTGGATCCTATGGTGAGAGTATGTTTAGTTTTGCAAGAAGCTGCCAAACTGTCTTGCAAAGTGACTGTACCAATTCTCATTTCCACCAGCAATGAATGAGAGTTCCTGTTGCTTCGCATCCTCATTAACATGTGTTGTTGTCTGTTTGGGATTTGGCCAATCTGACAGGTGTGTAGTGGTGTCTCATTGTTCTTGGAATGCTACAGTTTTTATTCTAGACTGGTACATTTTTCTGGAGCCTGCATTTCATTTAATGTTTGTTTTTCCTGTCTCTCTTTTTCTTTCTTCTTCGTAAATTATAAGATCCTGTGATGTTTCCTTTTTTAAATAAGAACGGGCAATATTTTCTTTTATGATAACTTTGTTTTCTTACTCATGTGACTTCCCTGACTTAACCGACCATTTATGCCTAAAATGCTGATAAAAAAGGAAAGGGGAAAATAAGACAACCCATATTCTTCATTAGTGAACCAAAGATAGAGAGTTTGGGTGGAGTGTGCACATGATAAGAAGTGAAGTGAAAGCAGCCGAGTTTGTTTTGTGTAATGTTTCCATTGTTCTGATAAAAACAAAATCCTGTTTATTCACATGTGCAAGCTAAGAAATGTTTGTATAATTTCAGCAATTCTGCATAAAACTTAAATATCTTGTATTTAATTTAAGACAGCATTACATATTGACAAATGTTCAGATTTGTGCTAATACTATTGTGTTAATTTTCTTTACTTAAAACAACACTGAATAACAAATAAACATCATGACAAGTTGAGAGAAGAAGAGGCCACAGAAGAAAGGAGAGGGCTTCATATGATAGTACCTTTTAATAATAACACTTTGATTTTTGAAAGAGATCCTGCATTCTCATTTTCCACTGGACTCTGCAGATTCTGTAGCCTTGCAGAAGAGGTTCATGCTGAAGAATCTTAGAGAATAACTGGCTCAATTCCTCCATCAGACAAGAAAGATCATGCCAAGAGATGAGGTGGCGTCCTTCTTAGGAAACTGAAATGGAAAAGTTGGACAGGAGGAATTTCCTCCATCTTTAGAACTTGAGGAATGAGCTGGGGTTTCACTAAAACACACCAAGTCCCCAGGGAGCCCTATCTGTCCCCACCTAGATTCTCTAGCATCTCCCCTCCATCTGTGATGATCTGGGCTGCCCAGAGTCAGCCTCATCTCCAGCATTTGAGGGCAGTGGATCTAAGCACCCAGCAAACTTTGCAGCTGCTGCACCTTTTGGGCTCCTGACCCCCCATTCTGGATTCCCCCTAGTAAGCCTCCCTCCTACACATGTAATAGCCACATAGGACCTTGCAACACAGCCTGAGCCCACCAGCCCTGTGTGACTACAGGGACTTTCAATAGATGCATGTTCTAATCTTGGGAAAAACCCATTTAAGAAGTCCACAAAGACTTTTATAAAAGTTTGGAAAAGGAATTTTGGAGGCGGGATTTGTAGGAGAACAGAGAGTCCTGGTGCAATGTCCTGAATCTTCCTCCCTTAGGCAGCTGTCCTTTTTTCTATGAAGACACTATGGATGGGAAGAAAGAGAGTGCTAGGACTGCATTGGGAAAGATGTCTTTCCCTACAACTCCCAGTAAAATCCTTGCTGGGAACACTAATTTTGAAAAATGTTAAGAATTTCTTTCTGAGGCAACTGAATGAATAATATATATAAGAGTCTTCATTTATCCATCCTGTCATCTGATAGTTCAGCTCACACACCCCCAACACACACAACCAGATGCGTAAACAGTTTATTTTCACCTCTGAGGGAAGTAAGAAGAAAATAGACTCTTTTCCTCACATTACAGTGAGTTAATTTTATCTTCCCCTCCAGTCTAGGGCATCTGCAAAACAACAAGCAATGTGTGCAGCTTTGAAAGGACATCATGTTCCCAAACATGACTTTGAACTCCCCCGTCTTCCCTCTACATATATCAAAAGTTTTCAAATACATTTTCTTTGAATGATAGGTTTTCTGAGATTTCTTGGTGCTGCCTGGAAAGTATTTCTTTTCGAATCAAGGTGTTTTCAGCACAGACTGTAGCTAACTGGAATGCGGGCAGGTCTGGACTGTGATTGTGCAATAGGGAAGAAGTGCCTCCCACCCAGGGATCACCCTCTCCAGCCATCAGGCTTGGAACCCGAGCTACTTGGAACCTACTAGTTGTAGGTTTTACAAAAGACCCACCCTCTGGTCTCCTGCTATGGGGCAGCTACAGCACCATCCCCTGGTTCTTGGATCCTGTCCAGAACCACAGTGTCTCACAGACCCTTTGCTCTGAAGGGATTCTTTCTTTTCCCCGACTCCAACACGCTGGACTTTGGATTCTTCTTTGCTTCCTGAACTTTCATGCAGGGACTCAGAATTTGGTTCTAGTTCTCCTATTGCTCTTGCAAGAACCAATTCAAAGGCAACCCCCTAACTCCCCTGATTCCTCATTGCTCTGCAGCCCATTCTAGATATTTGAACAAGGCCTAGATTCTAGCATCTCAGCTGACTCTTGTGTTTGCCTCCCCAGCTCCCCTTTCGCCCAAATGCCTAGTGCAGGACTAGTACACAGACACACACCAGGTGTTCAATAAATATTTGCTGCATATATATTGAAAGTTCCTCAGAGTGGGCACAGAGTCCTTGTTAACATACTGCACATAACCCCAGGAAGTAAACGTGGCTGTAACTTTGATTTCAGTTGGTGAATGTGTTTCGGTTGTGTTGCTAGAACCCCTTCTCCCGGCACCGTTACAGGCTGGGAACCGGGAGGTTGTCACATGCGTAAGATCTGTGAAGTCACGTGGGCTGCTCTGCCCAGCTGCAGGGCACTAGGGGCTTCTGCTGAGCTTTGAACAAATCCTGGGATTATTTATAATTGAAAAGTAGCCTCCAAGGGCCTTTAGAGCCATGAAGGAGCTCATTATTCTCCACCCCCACATGCTTCCCTTCCAACCTGACACCCTACCTCACTCCCAGCAGACCCTCCAGATCCCCTGGCCCCAGAGCACCTGTTGCCTGGCAGACCGCTGCCTTCCTGCTGGACCAGAGACTCGCAGACCACCTGCACATCCACATGCACCCTCTAACTGCAGTGGAGCATCAAAGAGTGACCGGGTGGCCAGCTGAGGCGGAAACTCTGACATGGCTGACTTATTCCCAGGCTTATCTCAGCAGGGGCCTGCAGAAGTGGGGGACAAGGAATTGAGGCCACTGTGAGTCCATGGTGTGAGCTTAGCCTGTTTCAGTCCACATGACCCTCCCTCCCCCCCTCCCTCTCTCACTGAGCCAGCTCCCAACTGCGAACAGCCAGCTCAAGGCCCCTGACTTTCCTCAAGGCCAGGTGGCCAGGAAAGTGGAATAATAAAGAAGGTTAGACCTGGAAAGGCAGGCAGAGATCTCCTAGGTCAGTAAATATGAACCCTTTCCAGCTGCAGAGTCCTTTTTTCAAAAGACTCTTATTAAAAAGCCAAACACAAACAACAATAGATGTTGGCATGAATGTGGGGAAAAAGACACACTTGTACATTGCTGGAGGAGTTGCAAATTGGTGCAGCCACTCTGGAAAGCAGTGTGGAGATTCCTCAGAAAACTTGGAATGAACCCACTTTTTGACCCAGCTACCCATCCTCAGTTTATACCCAAAGAACTTAAAATCATCATACTACAGTAACACAGCCACAACAATGTTTATAGCAGCTCAATTCACAATAGCCAGCTTGTGGAACCAACCTAGATGTCCTTCAATAGATGCATGGATAAAGAAACTGTGGTATATATATATACAATAGAATATTATACAGTCATAAAGAAGAATAATATTATGGCATTTGCAGATAAATGGATGGAACTGGAGAATATTATGCTAAGTGAAATAAGTCAATCCCAAAAAACCAAAGGTCAAATGCTTTCCCTGGTAAGTGGATGATGATACATAATGGGGGTGTGGGGGTGGGAGGTAAGAGAAGAATGGAGGAACTCTACAGAGGGAAATGGGGGGGTATGAAAAATGGTGGGGGGGGTAGGAGGGGTTAGCGTTAGGGTTAGGGTTAGGCTTAGGGTTAGGGATAAGGAGGGTGGTAAGAATGGAGGAAGAAAGGACTGTATAGAGGGAAAAGAGGGTGGGAGGGGAGGGGGGAAGGGAAAAAAACAACAGAATGAATCAAACAACATTGCCCTATGTAAATTTATGATTTTTAATTAAAATTTAAAAAAAAGAAAAATGGTGGACTGAGACAGACATCATTACCCTATGGTACATGTATGATTACATGAATGGTATGAATCTACATCGTGCACAACCATAGAAATGAAAAGATGTAAAAGATGTACCCCATTTGTGTACAATGAATCAAAATGTAGTCTGTATAAATAAAAAAAGCCAACTAGGTAAAACCTATAAAAACTCAGGAAGAAGGGTCCACACTTCGGCTCTCCAGTTTCCCCTCTACCAGGTCAAGGTGTTTTCGTTTTATTTTCCTTCCTTTTTTACTTTCCTTCCATTCCTGACAAGCACAGATTCCTGGCACCCCAGAGACAAAATATGGTAGCCAGGACCTCTAAAACTAGCAGATGCAGGCCTGCAGGCCAGCCTCCTCTTGCCCATCTAGGAATGGTGTTTATGCAACAGGCAGGCATGTTGGTGAGTGTGTTAACCAGTGAGTTCCTGCGAGTGGTAGAAGCCCAGGATGAAGGCGCTTAATTAAAATGGGACCTTCCTGAAGGATACTAGAGATTTTACTGGAAGGACCACATACACACATCTGGGCTCTCAGTACCTCGAATTGAGCCTCGAAACCATAGGAATCCTTCTTTTTCCTTCTCTCCTCTCATTCTTTTCGGCAAAGATGGATTTTCTCTGCCTGAAAACAGCCTCTGGCAACCCAAGACCCTCCAGCCTCCCCTAGTCAGATGCCTTCACCACCAGCTCTTCTTAGCACAATCTGAGGAAAGGCTGGCTCTGATCGGCTCAGTCGTGTGCCCATCCTTGAACCAATCACTGTAGACAGAAGGATTACTCAAAACCACAAAGAAGCGGACTGGGGAGAAGTAACTATTAAATTAATGATGGTGAATGGTACAGGTTCTTAACATTCTGACAGCCTCTCATGGGGCCAGTGTCTTGACTGAAAGGAATGTTCGTAGTGAGTCCAACTTCAAGCATTAAAGACTGGGGCAAGGAGAGCCATGCACAGCCCCTCAAACCACCCTCCCTATACAACCAGAGCTAAACACCAAGCATTAGCGGGGAACAAGTGTGTTGCTTTTCCTTTTAGACTTAATGCAACTTGAAAGGATTCTGTCTTATCTTGTACAAGTGTGAAAGGGAGAGTATGCTGGTTCTCTGGGTAATAAATAACCTCTCATTATGAGAAATGCGATACCTCACTCCATGGAGCCACTTGGTAACCATAATCTGACATTACAGAAGCTTTCCTTGTGAGACCAAAGATATGTGAGCCACTTCCCTTTGCAAATGACTTCAGCTAATGCCTTTCCATGCTATTAGTGGAACGAGTCCAAGCTATCTTTGATTTGTGGTCGCTTGATTGGGTCCTGAAAGGAGAAACCCTGCTTTGCAAAGAGGAATAATTGCCTGGGAATCCTGCAGAGTGATATAATCCCTGTGGAGTTGGAGGGAACACAAATTTGGAGAAACTTAACTCCTCCAGAAAGATGAAACTAGATGGAAGGAGCTCTTTGCTCCCAGGCTGAGCCCTTCTTTTTGTCTCATGGCTCACTTCAGCCCTTTCTGCCTCACCAATTTTCCTGACACCGGGAACGTTTTCTTAGAATAGACGGGGTCTTCTTGGATCCTACCAAAGGCAAACCCACTTGGAAAATAACCTAGCCCACAATCTGACAGGTTAGACCACCATACTCTTATGCAAAATGCCAGCCCTCAGACTGCACCTGAACTCTAGGGATTTCAAATTCACTCCAGCCACTGTAGGACAGTCTGGGGTGGCAGTGGAGGCGGGAGGACATTATACAGAGCATCCCTCACTAACAACAAGGGAGAGACCATTTTGCCTAGGACAGTTACATGACCACCTACATGCTTCGGGGTTAACCCATAGGCCCACACTAGGAGTTTTTGGTACCACTAGAACCAAAGGAAATGACTAATGAGCTCGACATGGTGCTGTGGATGCTTCACAGGTTGGGGGAAACACACCAGTGACACAGCATTTGTTTTAACCCTGGAAACCTGACTTCATTTTCCACATCATAACAACCAAAGGTTATCTCAAGCTTGAAAGGGACTTTTCCTTTTTCATAAACTTTTTTATTTTGGAATAATTTGAGTTACCAAAAAAGTGACAAATAGAGAGTTCCCACATACCCTTCACCCATTTCCCACTAATGTTAACATCTTTCATTTCCATGCTAGTTGTCCAAATGAAGAAATAGAGACACCATTCACCGAACTCCAGACATTATTCAGACTTCATCAAGTTCTCCATGAATGTTCAGGATCCCACCCAGGATCCCACGCTGCATTTAGTCCTCATGTCTCCTTAGTCTCCTTGGAACTGCAATGTTATTTGAGCCTTTTCTCCTTTATCATGACCTTCATGATTTCAAAGGGTACTTGGGTTTCTATAATAATGTCTCATGGTTAGATGAGGGTTATGGGTTTTCTGGAAGAATTTTTTAGAAAACAGGTAGCTCTCAAGTTACAAAACAACTTGCCTTTAAGCCAAATCCTTTTCTGTTTCACCTCATATTTTTTAAAAAATATGTGCCAATTTTGTACTTTTTTTTTTTTTTTTTCAATTCAGATTTCTAGCATCTCTTTAAAAAATACAGCCAGTGACCCCAGGCTCTCCCTGGCACTGAAAAGCAGTTTGCTTTTTGGAGGAGGGAATGCATCTTCTTTAAGCCCCACCTGTGGCCTCCTCAGCACAAAGACCCAGCACCAATTGCAACTGATCATGCCCATGGTATTGACTGATTTCTAGTGAAGAGGTATTTTCTATATTTCTACCATATTTCTTTCTTAACAGAAACAGACCCAGATGATCTCATGCTTAAAGAGAAAGAGCTAAGAGCAAGAAATGTGATGAGTTGAGTCTCAAGGAAACTGCATTTTTCCTAATGACAGGGAATGGGGTGAATGCACATTCTAAAATCCCCATGTGATTCTGTGACTGTGGTCCACATGATGTGGTCCTCACCTCTTACTTAGCAACAGAAAAAAGGTTGTGGCTCAAGAGGCAAGCCATTGGTGAGAGAAGTGGACAAAGGGAAAGGACAGGGAAATCTCCTCTTGCCCTGACTTCCTCCCAAGACCATTCCTCAGCCAAATTCATGTCACTACCAGGGATAGCTCTGTCACCTACTAGGACACAACCATCCAGTGAGGCCTACCCTGGGCAAATTCCAAAACTGCAAATTCCATCTCAGAAACCTGTTAGAGGCACAGGGAGTCTGATTTTTTTCTCCTCCCCCACCCATCCTGCTGTCTGTTTCAGTTTTTGGTGTTTTGTTTTGTTTTTTGACATGATGTCACGCTATGCTGCCCACGCTAATCTCAAATGCTTGGGCTCAAGTAATCCTCCTGCCTCAGCAACCCAAGCCGCTGGAATTACAGGCATGTGCCACCATTCCAGGCTCTCTGTACTGTGAATCAGACATCCCCTGTCACAGGAGCTGGAATTCTGACTGCCAATCTCCCGCTCCCAGGCAAAGCGATGACAGGTCCCCAGCTCCTCTTCCCCTTCTCCCACACTCTCCTGACACCCTTGCCTTGAAAGCTCTAGGTTCTACAGAGAAAATTACCAGCAGCTGTTGAGAAGATGACCAAAGCAAATCTCCAAGCACCTCACTGATGAGAAGATTCCTACCAATGCATCCCAAATGCAGACCCAGGGTGGGATGGGCTGCACCTCAGGTGCAGGACTGAATGGACCAGGTGTCAGTCAGGGCATCTGGACCCTGGTTCTGGTTTTAGTGCTGTATAATACTAGGCAACTCATCTAACCCCTCTAAGCCTGTAATCTCAGCAATCAAGTCAGGTGACTCTTTTTACTTGTCTTGCCAAGCTCCTGATTTCTATGCTATATAAACATCACCGAGTCATACAGTAAGCTGCCTGCCTTATCCCCAGCCCCAGTTATATTCTTCTTATCCGTCCATAGTAGCCTAACTTTCTCTGCCACTACACTTAAATCACATTCCTGCATTTCTGTTAAACCTGCACCCCACCTGATACAACTCTCCTGAGAAGGACACACTCCTGATCATAGAGGGCATGATCAATAAATATTCAGTGAATAAATGAATCCAAAAAGCAAGCAAATACAGTGTGTAAAAGTACTTTGTGAACTTTTGGGTTTTTTGTACAGATGAAGGGCTAGGAATAGGATCTAGACAATTTCTGGGTAACTGACCTCAGACAATGCCTATCACCTAGACCTGCACTCTGGTCAAAGTTGATCGGAACAGAGGTTAACTCCTGATTCAAATCCATCAATCAGCACCAAAACAGGCAAGAAGACTAATGGAACAAAACAGAAAACACAGAGATTAACCCACATAAATAGTTATCTCATATTAGACAAAAGTACCAAAAACATACATTGGAGAAAAGATAGAATATTCAACCAACGGTGCTGGGAAAACCGGAAATCCATATGTAGCAGATCAAAATTGAACCCCTATCTCTCACCCCACACAAAAAATCATCTCAAAGTGGATCAAGGACCTAGGCATAAGCAAAGACCCTGCACCTACTAGAAAAAAATGTAGGCCCAAATTTCTATCATATCAGCTTAGGAAGCAAATTCCTCAACAAGACTCCTAAAGCACAAGAAGTAAAATCAAGAACCATAAATGGAATGGTATCAAACTAAAAAGCTTCTTCACAGCAAAGAAAATAATCAAGAACATGAAGAGAGAGTCTATAGAATGGAAGAAAATTTTTGCCACCTGTATCTTAGATACAGCATTAACTTCCAGGATATGCAGACAACCCAAACACCAAAAAAAAAAAAAAAAAAAAAAAAAAAAAAACCGAAGCAATAAATGGGCAAAAGAACTGAACAGACACTTCACAACTTCACAGAAGAATAATTACGATCAGTCGCAATTACAGGAAAAAATGTTCAACATCTTTAGCAATTACAGAAAAGCAAATTAAAACTACACTGAGAGATTCCAGTGTAGTTCTCACTCCAGTCAGAATGGCAATTATCAAGAATACAAATAAAAATAAATGTTGGCGAGGAGGTGGGAGAAAAGGAACACTCATACATTGCTGGTTGGACTACAAATTAGTGCAACCACTCTGGAAAGCAGTAGGGAGATTCCTCAGAAAACTTGGAATGGAACTATTTGACCCAGTTATCCCACTCCTTGGTATATTCCCAAACAACTTAAAATCAGCTTACTACAGGGACACAGCCACATCAATGTTTATAGCAGCTCAATTCACAATAACTAAGCTATGGAACCAAACTAGGTGCCCTTCAACAGATGAATGGATAAAGAAAATGTGGTAAATATACACAATGGGATGTTACTCAGCCATAAAAAAGAATGACTTCATGACTTTTGCCACTAAATGGATGAATCTGGAGACTATCATGCTAAGTGAAATAAACCAAAGGCCCAATGTTGTCTCTAATATGCAGATGCTAACACACAATGATAGAAGTAGGGAAGGAAGAATAGAAGTTCACTGGATTAGACAAAGGGGAATGAAGCGTTGGGGGGAGGATAGGAAGGACAGTAGAATTAAATGGACATAACTTTCATATGTTCATACATGAATGTACAACCAGTGTAACTCCACATCATGTACAATCCCAAGAATGGGATCCTAATTAGAAAAAGTTATATACCATGTATGTATAATATGTCAAAATACACTCTGTCATGTATATCTAAAAAGAATAAATTTTTTAAAAAAATCTGTCAATTGACTGGCTGACCAAGCATCAATCAGACTCTTCCTGTACTTGAACTGTCACAGAGAGAATAAATCTTGAGATGAAAATGATTAAACTATTATGTGGAGTCAAAGCTGGGACAGCCATTTTGTTCCTTTTCAAGCACCAGAAGCCTCCAAAGAGGAGACAGAAAGACATGAGAGATATATAGGTCTTGGAACTAAATAGAGTAGTCTCAGTTCCCAACATTCCAGGGGCGTTTCCAAGTGGCCGAACTGTTTTGTCCTTGGTTGTCTGAGTTTCTCTTGAAATTGTTCAAAATTGGGCAGAGTGTCAGACATCCTTTCCTTACAACCAAATAATCTTCCATAAAGACACTGAGAAACAAGTCACAGTCTCCTAGGAACAGGTGCAAATTTACCCACAGAAGGGAAAGCCGCCTGTAAGGGTGGAGACACGGACACTCTTCTGGGCAGTAGATACAAGGGCACTTCTCTAGCTCAGGACAAACTGAAATCCAGAGCCGGTGATGGCAGTGGTACTCCTGAGGACACACAGACACTGCTCAGCTGGGGCGAGCAGCAGAGTTGAAGCCAAAACCAGGAAGACTTTTCAAAGAAATATGCCTTCAGCCTACCACATTATTGCTAGAGCTGAGGGCCAACAGTTAGTGGCCAGTCCAAGAGGCTTCCCAGGACTCTCTGTGGAGACTGGGTGGTGCTGGAGGACTGGGAAAGTCACCAAACCAGGAGATGAGGATCACGACAGGCCAGAATGCAAACAAGTCATCTGAAAAAAGTGATAAAACTAGGAGAGGAGACATAGCCGACTTTGGATATGACCATATGGGAAAAGGTTCCCATCCAGGAACTGTAAGTAACTCAGATGGTGTTTGTCAAGAGATTACGAAACATGGCGGAAAACTTGTGGTTCCTGTAATTTGTCTGCCTCACAGAGAAATTATTGATTTTCTTCTAGAGGCAGAATCATCAATTTGTTTTGCAATGTTGATAGTTCCCTGGCTTCTGGAAGAAGCTTGAATCAAAGAATTAAAATGATCATCTCTACATTGGTTTTCTTCCTATTTACAAAGAGGGACTATTGCTTTTACAATGGCTTTCAGGCTGGGGAGATAGCTCAGCTGGTAGAGTGCTTGCCTTGCAAGCACAAGGCCCTGGGTTCGGTCCCCAGTACCACAAAAAAAGTACAATGGCTTTCACAAACATCCAAAATGTAATTATTCCAAAAAATATTTACCCTGAAAGAAATGAATGTATAGTTTTCTTTTTTCCAGACTCGACAACAGGGACACCTAGAGAAAGGTAAGCAAAAAACATAAATGCAAAATCAGATGCTAATTTCCTTCAAAAGTTGAACTGTTAACAATCTGCACTGGGAATGCTAGGCTGCCACAAACACTTTTGTAAAGTGGACTTCATCTGCCCCCTGCTGTACTCTAGGTGAATGACAGGACGTCCTAATTTAGCATCCACAGATAAGATTATTTGGCAGGTAGTAACCTTCCTGGCAGTAATGTAAAGGCTATGGCAGCAGAAACAGGGCATGTTCACCACTGTGTCCCCAGTATGTAGCATATAATATGCACTTAATAAATGTGCTAGGTGAATGAATATGCAGAGAAGGAAAGTATGCTTACAGACTCTTGAGCAGGTTAATACCAAGATTTATCAACCCAAGGGAAAAAAAAATGCAAATGTTTGCAATGCTCTGTTAATAAGCATTTGAAAATAACATGGTGCCCACTGGGCACACATTGTCAACAATCCAAAACCTGGAACCCTCTAATAATTTCACTAGGCTACAACTTGTTAAATTAAAAGAGTAACACTTAAAGATAGAGGCAGATTTTTCTAAATGTGACTGCCAAGAAATAATTCTTTAGGAGCTAAAAGCCACAAGGGTAGAAAACCATAGACTTGTCTCCAATATGGCAGAACTTGTTGAAAGATCATATAAAGTTCCCTGTCATCTTCCATCCCTTGCTCCAGGGGACTCTTGCTGCCAGTCCTCCAGTGATTATCCACAGTTCTTGCAAGGATTAATGAAGGCAAAGATGAGAAGATAGACACCATCTTATTAGGGTGCACTTATTAAATAAGTTATGGTAGGGTCCTAAGATGGGCCTGACTTCTCCAAGAAGCTGAGCTTTGAGGAACATATGTATGAATCAAATAAGCCTAAAAAAAAAAGAAAAATGGAGAAGGCATTTCCGACTGGGGGAAATGACCAAGAAAAGACACACTGAGCATGTCCCTGAGCCACTTATGAGAACAGAAGCAAGACTTTCATGAAGCTGATCCCATCTTGCATACTCTGACAGTTAACTTCAATGAAACACCAGTTTTCCTCCTGTTATTTCTGCAGTGACATTCACTAATCCCATGGGACCAACTACGAAAATCAAACCTTGAGAGAATATCATACCTATCCAACAAAAACAAATGAAATTTTCAAATTTTGCATATTTATCCATATAACATTCATGAGAATGGATTCTAAGACACTAGATCAAGGTAGAATGAACTAAAATTTTGACAAGGATTCCTTGCAGAGATTCTAAATGTAAATAATCAAGCAAACTGGGAGAGGTCCTAATTGTTTGATCATCTGTGTCCTGAAATCTGGACTCAGCAGTAGCCTCCACTAAATAAAGTGGGGAATGCCAGAATTTCTGTGGTATAATGTAAAAGACTGCTTCTAAGCCACCCAATGCTTACTCAATAATTTAATGAACTCAGGGCCATGAAAGCAGGGACAGAAGTTATGTCTAGGCTCAAGAAACAGACTTTCTCACCAAGGTAGGTCTGCATTGTTAAGGGCCTAACCTGTCAACTGGAGCATCCAACTCTGAAACCCAGCTGGGTGTGGGGATGAAGGGAGACCAGTCACTAACCCTAACCCTTTCATCATACAAAGACTGATTTGTTTTCATTGATTGGGACACACACTTATTCTAGTTCTGGATTTGTCTTCTCTGAATGCTGTCCTTTGTGGACATACTAAATACCTTAACCATGGTCATATTCCTCTCAAAAGGTGCTTTTTATGTAGGAACTCACTTGACAACAAAAGTAATAATGCAATAAGCTGGTGCTCACAGGATATATGGTTAGACTAGTGAAAGCTTTCACTGCAAAGCAGGTAACCTTATAGGATGGAGGAACGGTCTTCTGAAATCTCCAGTACCAGTCAAGAGACAACACTATGTAGAATTGGGTGTTGTCCTACCAAGAGTAGGATAGGCTTTTCAACACTATTATGATAGTATTTCTCTGGGAACTGATAAACGCAGATGGACTGACCTTTTGATCCACTTAAAATTGTCATTTGTCATCCTTATGATTTTAGACTGCTGGTTTAGAAATATTGATGTCCAAGAGATAAAATGTTTCCACCAGGGGAATATGTCTGTTTAAAATGGCCACTTGAGTTTCTTTATACCACATTACTAAACAAGCAAATAAAAGGGGAGGGTGTGTTTACTATTTTACCGGAGGCCATTGATTCTGGTTATCAAGGGAAGGATTGATGCTACATGAGACAGGCAGGAAGGGACATTTGGAAACTAGAGGATCCTTTGAGGAAATATCCTTTACTGTCTTGTTTAATAATGAAAGTTAACAGACTAGAAGAACCCTAGAGAATAAACACCAGAGACTCAAATCCCTTAGGAATCAACAGTTTGGTCACTCTGCCAGGTAGAGTCTAAGTTCTGAGTACAAAGGGAACATAAAATGGGAAAATATCAACTGCAGCCTCATTTTTCTCCTTCGTGTGTTATATATGTAAGTACATATGTTAATTATTTTTACTACCCCGCTGTCTTCCCTAATCATTCTAGATCATCATTGTTGATTAATTTTGTAGTTCATCTACAGTTCACAGAATAATGGTATTGTGCTTAGGGGGATGAACATTAAACCAAACCCTAACTGGCATTTGGAGATTTCCCCTTTTTAGGGAGGAACAGCATGTTTTGTATAAGGGACAGTTCCCTTGTGTTGTACAGGTAAGAAATCTGAAGATGGAAAAAGAATGCACATTTATGCTGGAAAACCAGAGGGTGAAATGCAGTGAAGCATGTCACCTGGGCCTACCGCAAGTCTTCCAAAATACTCCCCTCACTTTTGATAATTCCCCAAAAATAAATCCTGCCTCCCTCAGACAGAATTAAAAAAAAATACACTGAAAATTTAAAATTAGGAGGCCAACAGGTGTGTTAGTTTTTAATCAACAAGATCTACAGGTACAAAAGTTGTTTTGGAAGTGAGTTTTCTAGAAAAAGCAGTTCAGACCCAGGGAGCCAAGGCAGCATGGCGGTGGTCAGTGGTGATGGCAGCTAGAAAGTTTTCACCATCCACACAGCAGAGGCCATGTCACGCTACAGTTCCCTCTACGTCAGAGCTATCAAGAAGCCTCCCCAGCTTCTCTAAAAATTCTGCAAGTTTCTAGCCTTTGTGATTCTCCTCCTACTTAAATTATCTCAAGTGAATTCTGTTGCTAGAACTAAGAAGCCTGGCCTGGGGTGCCAGGGTGCACATCTTGTAATCCCAGCAACTGGGGAGGCCAAAGCAGGAGATTCACAAGTTCAAGGGCAGCTTAAGCAATTTAAGGAAAGAAAGAAAAGGGAGGAAGGGAGGGAGGGAGCAAAGGAGGAAGGAAGGAAGAAAAAAAGAAAAGAAAAAGAACTAGCAGGTAGCTCAATGGTAGAGCGCCCAAGCGCCCCTCGGTTCAATCCCCAGTACCGAAGGAAAAAGAAAACAAAAACTGAAAAATCTAAAAAGCCCTCTGGAAGAGTTTAGTAGCCAAGGGGCAATTGGTCTTGCCTCTCTCAGTCTGTTTCCTCATCTTTGAAAACTTACAAGCACTGCTGTAAAAATTTGAAATAATACAGGCAAAGTATCTCCTACCTAGGAAGAACTCAAATCATGACTTATTTCATTAAAATATATCCCAAATCTACTTCTTTCCCCCGGGTCATCACTCTCTCACCTTAATTATTTCAGTCATCTCCTAATTGCACTTTCACTACCCTGTCCCTCCTCCCCCAAATCTATTCTCATCACAATAGAGAAAGTAATCCAGTCAAGTCTGTTCCTATCTTCTGTTCAAAATGCCCTAATGGTTCCCAATATTCTTCCTACCAAAAGTTCCTTTCAACAGCTGACAGGAGCTACGTGATCTGGCTTCCTTTCTGCCTTGCTGACATCATGTCTTAACTGTTCTACCCCTGTCCTGGCATTCCCCATCACACTTGCCTCCTGATCATCCCTTTGGAATGATACCTACAATCATTCCCCAGACCTTTGCAAGGCAAGCACTCTACCAACTGAGCTATATCCCCAGCCCACAACCTGCTTTTATATTTTTAAATTTTCTGGTCTGACACACATTTTATATTGAAGAAAAAAAGTATAGGGTAATTTTAAAGAACAGGGTTTACAATACAGTCCCAATCCCTAGTGTTTACAAGTGGAACTTGGTCTGCCTGAACCAATCTGTCTTTGGGAACAAAAGCATGACAGGAGTTTTGAAGTATCAAGAAAAATTATCCAAAACTTGGAAATAAAGCATAAGAAGACAGCATATCCTTTCAAAGTCACACAAAGGCTTTGTTTAACATTGTCTGCCAAGGATATTTCTTAATATAGGGCAGTGGTTGTCAAAGTATAGTTCAGGGACCTCTGGGAGTCCCTAAGACACCTTTGGGATTCTGTAAGGTCTTCACTTTCCTACTATAAGCTGTGAGGTCAGATTTTCTTCGTATACTTCAACCAAACCAATATATTGCAAAATGAATGCAGAAGCTGATGAGAGAATCCAGTTTTCTGATAAGTCTATCATTTGTTCATTTGCAAAAGTGTAAAACAGTGTCATTCTTATCAAAATATTTATTTGAAATTTATCATAAAAATGTTAACATGTAATAATAGGATAGCTTACATACTGGAGAAAATATTCACAAACACTGAAATCTGAAAAGGGTTTAATTCCAAAATATATAAGAAAATCACACAATTGAATAGTAAAAAATTAAAAATTGGGTAAAGAACCTCCATAGACATTTTTCCAAAGACAACATATGTCAACAGACATATGAAGGTGCTCAACATCATTAATCCTCGAGGAAATGCAAATCAAAACTACACAATGAGATATCACCTCTCACCTGTTAGAATGGTATTCAAAGAAAAAGATGAGAGATACTGACCATTGGCAAGAATGGGGAGAAAAGGAAATTCCTGTGCACTGTTGAGGGAATGTAGACTGGAGCGGCCACTACAGAAAAGAGTATGGAGATTTAAGAAGAAATTAAGGCCAGGCGTGGTGGTGCACACCTATAATCCCAGCAGCTCAGGAGGTTGAGGCAGGAGGATCACAAGTTCAAAGACAGCCTCAGTAAAAGCAAGGCACTAAGCAACTCAGTAAGAACCTCTCACTAAATAAAAAATATAAAATAGGACTGGGGATACATCTCAGTGGTTGAGTGCCCCTGAGTTCAATCCCTGGTAACCAAAAAAAAAAGAAATTAAAAATAGAACTCCCATATGACTTGAAAATCACTTGAAGGAAATATAATCATCACCACCATGTAGCGCACCCCTACGTCCACTGCAGCACTAAAATACAAAAATATCTGTCAATGGACAAATTAAAAAATTCTTATACACACTCAATGGAATGTTACTCAGTCTTAAAAAAGAAGATCCTGCCATTCGTGACAAGGATGAAACTGAAGTACATTATGTTAAGTAAAATAGAAAAATACTGTATGATTTAATTTATATGTGGAATCTACAAGAAAGAAAAATCAAATAGAGTAGAATGGTGCTCACCAAGGGTAGGGGTGAGGAAATGGGAAGATGGAAGTCAAAAAGTACAAAGTTGCAGTTACGTAGGATGAATATGCCTAGAGATAGAATATACAGCATAGTAATATTGTATTGGATACCAGAAATTTACTAAGAGGATTTTAAGCAGACTTACCACAAAAAAAAAAAAAAAAAAAAAAGATAACTGAGATGGGACATGCTAATTTGCTTGACTATAATAATCACTAAGTATATCAAACCATGTTATATCCCTCAAATATGTGTGTGTATACACATACACACACACACACATATATATATAATTTTTTTACAGTAAACACATACTTGGCTTGTCATTTTTAAATTTATTTAAAAAGTTTAATTTTTAATAGGATAAATACTGCTAGACCAATTAGAGTCCTCAGTTTTTTAAGAGTGTAAAGAGATCCTGAAACCAAGTCTGAGACCTGCTGATCTAGATGTTTGACTTTGCTAGTTATTGTTAAGGGCTCATACTACTGAGTACACTTGTTTCAAAATACCCTTCATGGTGAACTACAGAACTCCTATTCCTCTCATTCTCTAAGTAGGTTTGCATTTTATTGGCCTCCTTATTAAGAAAGTGAATAAATTTTTATATACATTATATATTTGTAGGATGGTTATGTTTAATTTTAAAGACTACTTTCATAGGCGGTTTTTACCTCTTCTTTTCTGTGCATTCAAAAGCAGGTAAGAAGAGAACATCATGAAGTTTCAAATCATTTTTAAACACTTTCCTAATGAATGACAACTGCAGTGATCAACTATGCCTAAAACTAATTTGTCCCTTAAGGAAAGTATTTAAAAGAAGAGAACCAATCCAAAGCTTGTGAAGGAAAGTGGCATAATATGTAAGAACATGTAAGGTTAAGAATGGATTTGGGGCTGGGGATATAGCTCAGTTGGTAGAGTACTTGCCTCGAAAGCACAAGGTCCTGGGTTCAATCCCCAGCACCACAAAAAAAAAAAAAAAAAAAAAAAAAAAAGAATGGATTTGTCCTGAGCATGGTAGCACACACCTATATTCCCAGAGGCAGGTGGATCAAGAATTCAAAGTCAGCCTTAGCAACTTAGTGAGGTCCTAAGCAACTCATCAAGACCCTGCCTCTAAATAAAATATAAAAAAGGGTTAAGGATGTGGCTCAGTGGTTGAGCACCTCTGGGTTCAATCCTTGGTACCAAAAAGAAAAAAGAAAAAAAGAATGGATTTGTGAATGGGTATGGTGGCACACACCTGTAAGTAATTCCAGTGACTTGGGAGGCTGAGGTAGGAGGATCTCAAGTTCAAAGTCAGACTCAGAAACACAGTGAGACCCTGTCTCAAAATAAAAAATAAAAAGGGCTGGCTGGTAATATGGCTGAGAGGTTGAGCTCTCCTGGGTTCAATCCCTGGTGGAAGGAAAGAAGGAAAGAAAAAAAAGAAGGATGAATGGATCTGTGATCTGGGAAACAATATTCATTTTAATGCAGAAGAATATACTTTTGATCTATTGTCAGTATCTGTTCTTCCCAGCACAGGCCCCACTTATCTCTCAGGAAAACAAGAGATTACAACAATATCAATATTTTCACTTCTCACTGTGCAGAAACCTTCCCTAATCAGAAAAATAGAAAACAGCAGGAAAAATTCACAAGCTTATTACCCATTATGAAACACTGCACTAATACAGCATTTTACACTGCAGTATGCAACAGAATGATCTGAGAGGACTGGTAGAAACATTTAAATTCATACAGTGTGGATGAAACACAAGAATATGCATCTATATAACAAGTACTCCAGGTGATTTCTGATTAAAAATAGAAGCAAACCCACACTTTAAGAAACTGTCCTAGGGCTGGGGAGATAGCTCAGTTGGTAGAGTGCTTGCCTTGCAAGCACAAGGCTCTCAGTTCAATCCCCAGCACCACCAAAAAAAAAATAAAAAAAAAAAAATAAAAAACTATCCTACAGTTATTAGAATTACTACTTAACTATTCTGCTTTCCTAAGAACCATCCATGTATCTGTAACCTAAACAGCAATTTTCTTACATGGTCCATAAGACCCTTCACCATCTGGCCCAGGTCTGCATAACTTCATTTCCACTGCTACATCCATCTCTGCCCTCAGTCAACCTACACCACTGTAGGCCTGGCTTCCCACTCTAGTGCTCTCACTTTGGTAAATATGAGTGACCAACCTCTGAGCTTCAGATAACTCCTCTATAAGAATCAGAGATGAAAATACTCACTCTTGGCTACTGCATTGGCACAGGCAATAGTACCTAAATATGTTTGGTTTCTTCCCCCTACAAAACCTTCACTCTTCACACAGAAAGAGTACTGGTCTATCCTAAGTAACATGAACATTTCTTCTATAGGTACACAATGATCATAATAAGGATTTTATCTTCTCAACAAGCTGTAAACCCAATTTGGGGAGAATTTAGGAGCAGATACTGAAGCTACATTGGAACAAACTGGTATGCTGAAATTCTAAAGAAAATCCAAATCCCTAAGAGTAGCTCACCCTAGACCTCCCCAAAGTTATTTTACCACAAATTTTGGTTAATGATCATGTTGCTTAGTATTTTGATGCCAAAAGGATAAAACTCAACCACTGATATTTAGAAGACCATTGCCAAACAACTATCCAACTCATCCACAGTAGATGTTTTTTGTGTAAGGAAGGCAGGCAGGTAGAGGGGATGAAGTTGACTATTCTAGCACATTTTTAAATACTTGAGTATGTATAAAAACACTTGATAACAACTACATAAATGTACAATTTCTTCTTTTCAAGGAGCTTAATCCAGTTGAGGAAAAATACTGATAAATGCTTTCTTCCATAGACAAATAGCAACAGTCGCTATTATCCAAACTTCATCTTGCTTATTCTCTTCAGAAAGCAGGAGGTACAAAGTTAAAAATAGGTATAGTTTGGAAGACAGATGCATTTTTTTTTTTAATAAATATCATCCCCATACAAAGGATTTAAGGAAACATCTATCAGGATTTTGATACATTCTCATTATATCCTCCTGAGATCCATAAAAGACAGGTATTATTCCCATTTTATAGGCACAGCACCTGAGGCTGAAGTGTTACATAAGCCTTTGTTCAAGTTCACAAAGCTTAGAAGTGGTCATGCTGGGAACAAATCTCAGGTTTAATTCTAAGGTCCACTTCCTTTTCCTAGAATTACAATTTAAGGATTCCTCCACTATAGGTTACACAAGTTTTAGGTTGTCTCTGTATTTTGTTAACTGGGATTTAGATGCCATTTTAGATGATCTTTCTTGCTTTGTCAATGACTATAGATCTATTGGCTTTCAGAAGGATTATGTTATTTACTAACTACAATAAACTTACCAGGTTTTAAAAATTCCTAAAGGCCTCGAGGATGCAGCTCAGTGGTTAGAATGCTTACCTAGTATGTACAAAGCCTGGGTTCAATCCCCAACACCAACAAAACAAAAATAAAAATCTTTTTTTTTTTTTGCAGTGCTGGGGATCGAACCCAGGGCCTTGTGCTTGCGAGGTGAGCACTCTACCAACTGAGCTATCTCCCCAGCCCAAAAATAAAAATCTTTAACAGCCTAAATGAAAAAGTTGGGAGAAAGTAAGTTATGGACGAGCTTCAGGAAGTACAGAGGGCCAAATAAAATCAACAGACAGGCCTTAACACAAGCAAAATTGAGAGTGCAATTTTCTGTTCCTATACCTGCTTGGCAATCACTCTTCACATATTATTATTTGATTCTCTTCCCAATCTTGTAGCAGGGAAAAAACTAAGAGTTATTTTTCTTTCTGAAGTAATACAAGATCTGGTGTTCGCTTCTCAAAACCCCATTACAAGCTGGGCATGGTGGCACACAACTATAATCACAGTTTTTCAGGAGGCTGAGGCAGGAGGTTCACTCAAGCCTAGGAGTTTAAGGCCAGCATAGGTGACAAGTGTGAGACTGCAACTCAAAAAAAAATTTTTTTCTGAGATGCCCTCAGAATAATTAAGGCAAATTATTGTTTGAATATTAAATAAAAATTTTGGAAAATGTCCATGTTATATTAAAAAACCATATGTAGGATAATCCTATTCTGTGTAAAGTAAAACCAAGAGTATGTATTATGCACATGCAGACATGTCAATAAGCTTAGATTTCAATAGTACATATACCAAACTAAATAATGGTTAACTGAGGTATCCATTCAAACCAAATGGACAGGGGGATTTCCACTTCTTGATCACGATTAATTTCTTACATACGGGTAATCTTCACCTTGATTCAGTATTAGCAAAATTGTATTTCACCTACTTTTTAGTGCTTTTCAGAATGCAGTCAAGACAGAGCTTAGGGATGTTACTCACCTGTGTCTAAAGCTTAATACCAATTCAAACATCTGGAAATATGTATGTAGCTGAGTCCTAGGTTTGCAAGTCTGAGATACCTAAGACTTTGTTTTTTGTTTTTGTTTTTGTTTTGTCTTTTTTTTTTTTTTTTTTTTTTGCAATACTGGGGATTAAACCCAGGGCTTTGTGCTTGCGAGGCAAACACTCTACCAACTGAGCTATATCCCCATCCCAAGACTTTGTTTTTGATGATGTAATTTCCTATAAATCTCACAGAATTGTCATGAATATGAAAAGTACAAATATATATGTGGAAATATTTTACTGAACTATGCAACAGCTGAGATCCCAAGTCTTTATACACATATTTAGGTATTTTAAGTCACAAATTTAAAGATCATAAAAATTGTATTTTACTGCAGAATATTAAGGGTAGCTCAATTCCTCAGCCTAAACTCCAACAAAATATAAATCTGAGAAGAGAAGATCCCAGGATCTAGTATAAGACTTAGGTAGAGAGGGTGGCAATTCCATGCATGCTGCTTTGGGAAGTCCAAAATTGGCTTTATTTGACCAGGAAATCAACAACTGAAGGATCCCCCAAAGTCAAGTTCTATGGAAGAGGTTCCTGATTAAATCCAAGTAAGACAGTCATTTGATTTGTAAACTCTTGCCAAAGGAGAAAATGACTGCCAAAGGCACAATGGCCAGCTCTCCAAGCAGATCTGCATCATCATCCACAACTATAAACACGAATGAAAAAGCACTTAAAATGTACACATCAATTCTGGTCTAGTTAGTAGGTAGAGATTCAGATTACAATTTTTAGGGTGAAGCCTAAAAGTGTGCAAAAGACCTAAGCAACCTATACTAGCAGACAAGCAGCAAATCAAAAGGTCTATTTTAGGCTAAGCAACTGCTTTCCGAAAGGCCGTTTTGGATATTTACAGAGTAAAACCTTAACAGTGATATCAGTATTTTCTGAAATTTGATGGTATATTTTAATGGGTTCTTACCCATATTAATAACAAGACTCTTTTTTTTTATTCCTATATTGAAGCAATGAAACTAAAACAGTCTATATCAAGAGTGAAGTCTCTAGACGCCCCCAGCTCAATTTTGAAATTAAAATAAACTTCATTTTGGAGTTTGCTAAAAATAACCCTCAAAAGTGAAATACTGCTATTCAATTCTAAAAATAGATTATTTTCTTTGAGGCAAGAATGACCAGTCATCTACTTTCATGAGAAATAGGCGTATTCAACAGCAGCGTCACAAATGACTGACCCTCTCACAAAAGTAAACCATGTCTTAATTAAGAAATCGTTTGTCATTGAGAAAATCATCTTTTTAAAAACCTAATTTGTGATATAGATTACTAAAAATTATACCACAGAAAATATACTAACACCAAAAGTGTTATTTCAGTCAAAAATTTTGACTCTATCTTTAATCCCTTTTATTGATTCTTGATTAACAATGTTCAGAGCCTTTCAGCTGAAACGGAAGTGTTTTCTTGGAGTTCTGTAGAGAATTATGCCATCTTTGGAGAAAACATCTCTAACAAGAAATACTAAGAAATCAAATGGTCTAGATTTCACAGTTTTTTTTTTAAAGGTAAGCTAAGTCTTCCATGTCAGAACAATTGCTATTATATAACAAATTTTTATTTTTTTCATTCATAAAAACAGTCCACAGCATTCATAAAACAGGGTGGTTAAAGAAATAAAAAGAGACACTTTTTAGGTGGATTCTTTATGTTTAAGAACAGATGAGTAGGCAGCAATTTAATACAGATGGAAAACAAATACAATCCATATAAAAGCAAGATTTGAATGGAGGTGGGAGAAAAGCTATTATCAACCAAAGTAAATTTAGAACTTTCATGCAAGCAACTCCATATCTGAATTTTTTTTTACTTAAAAACCAAACTAAGTGCTTTAGTAGGTGTTTTACTGTAAAGAAGGCTACAAAAGTAATTTTAAAAGGTCAGCCTTACATATACTACACTAACACGCACCAAAAAAAATAGAGGGGGGAGGAGAAATTAATAAGCCTCAGCTATACCTAAGCTACTCACAAGTTTTCTCTTACATAGAAAGACACAGAAAAACAACTTTACAAGCTTAGCTTCAAGGTACAATACCTTAGATTTCTCACTTGGGTGTTTCCTGCTCATGCTCTTTTCAGTATAAACAAATATGGTTTATGTAGTGGAACACATACTTGAAGAATTCCTTAAAAAAGAATCACAAATTTCATTTTATATATACAACAAATTTTTAATTATGTACTGAAAATAAATTACAGGAAATAACTTTAAAATGCAACAGAGGACAAGTCACAATAAACATTCCCATTGAATTCCCTTGGGGGGGAGGGGTGAGATTGCAGTGCTCAAGGAAGATAAATATCACAAATATATCAAAAACTTCAAATTGTCTATGCATTCACACACTGACGTGAGCCACAAACATTCCTTTCACAGGAACTGTACTTATTAGCCTACCACAGAACCAGATTTTGCCATAAACTACAAAACTTTTAATACAAAATCGTATTTATATATTTATAATTCATATACATGCCCTATCTGTGATTTTAGAAAATAAAAGCTACACACTGTACAGACACTCTTAACTCATAGCTGTAGGCAACATTTTTGGATGGAATTTCTCCCCCAATAAAATTAATGGCATATTTTATGTACATGAAGGCTAAACTGCAAAAAGACAGTTCAGTTTCCCAGATATGCATCTCCTTTTAGGGCAGGTTTATAAATTTAAAAAGGCAAGACAAATGTACACCTCAGAATAACTTTCTCAGCTATAAGAGTTGCCATGTAATTTTTGTGAAATTTCTGATACATGCATTTATGTAATACTGGTATTGAAGGCAGTAAAGCAATATATACTTTAATGTAGTGGCTCAATAAAGGCTTCATTGTCATTCCGATCTGATTCTTGATACAGTGATTCATAAATTCTTTAAAAATTAAAATTTCAATGGGACGCTGTATTAAAGAGACTCTAAATAGATTTCTTAAAATATTTCCCTGAAATATCCTTTTACATAAGACAAATTTCACTAACATCAGATTAAGTAAAAAGAAGAAAAAAAAAAAAAAAAAAAAAGAATTAAACATGGCACAAATGTGCATGATATACTAATGCTCCTCAGCCAATCTCCAGGTCTAAGGAGTCTTTAAATGAATGCTTAAAACCAACAAACAATTTTCACACTCTGTGGCAGCCATCTGTGAAGCCAGTTATACTAAACTACTTCTACAGTTGATTGTAAACTTTGGTTTATTTTTATTTGAGTTCTCATTGTACAGCAAGCATGAAAAAAGGGAGAATGGAGTCCATGAGGAGATGAACTGTCAGTCTGTCTTTAATCTGGCATGATGAGACACCTGGTCAGTCAGGCCTGCTTTGATAGAGTTTGTTACAGACTGCCTTATGTTTTCCTCCATCAAATTATCACCCAGGGGCTTCAATACCTGTGGTATGAGAAATGTGCAAAACAAACAAAACATGAGGTAAAAAAAGAGTTACATATAAAAATAGATATAAAAATTCAATTCAAAGCAATGACAAAAATAACCAGGAATGTGAGAAATAAAAAGATGTTTCTCCCAAAAAAAAAAAGTTATGATGATACAAATAATGCATTTAGACATTTTATAATGCAACAAAAATTACTTTCCTCTTATTCAAACCATTTACAAATCCTATGAGATGGATGTGCAATTCCATACCCTATATGCAGCATCAAATCTGGTATGTATACAGCATTTATGCAGACCGGCCCAGACGGTCCTGCTTATTGTCCTACATGTATAAGTGTGAACACTTCAGATAGAGAAAAAAGTTAAAAATACTGTCTAATTTTTCTTCTTGTTATTGTTGGATGACAGTCTCTGTCGCTGTGCTGATGAAAGAGCACGATGAACCATTCGACGTCTAGTAACTTCAAACAGTTTGGAAAACACCTAAAACATGGAGTGATTTGTTAGGAGAATGACTCAGAGTGCCTTGATGCTAAAGAGTTTACGACTACAAGAATTTGAGACTGTAGGTTTCTCACCTTCCTGGGACTCCTCTGAAGCAAAAGAAAAGAGAAATGCGATAAATTTTAGACAAGGTTTGTTGACACAGCACAGATCTTCTCTGACTAGTGAGAACCTTACCTCAACAATACTACACTGAAAATAATTTTTCCATAACTCAGATTCTTCCATTTAATTGTTCTGTAATATGGCACCTGTGAAATTCTATAATCAATGCTGAACAGATGAGTGTTTTTTAAAAAAAGACAATGTAAAATTACTGAAATTCATGTTGCAGATAATCAGTAATGGTTCAAAATGTTAATGCAGATCATGCTTTTTTAAAAAAGTGAAGTGGTGATAGTTTTTAATCCATCTTCTCTTTAGCAGTTATCAAAGGACCATGAAAGTAGTAAGATTTATAAGAAATCAAATTCTAAATTTTAACAAATTTCCCAACACAAACTTCCAATCAGATCTTAATAAATAGAGTACTTTTCAAAAGAGAAAAGACAAAACCCAAATTAACACAGTTGGGTCATAATGACCTTATTACAAGAAAAGTCTATATCCAATCAACTTTCTTCAAAAAATGGTCTACTTCTTCAGTCATTTAATTTAAAGGCAAAAATAACCATGCACCTGCAAACCCTAAATCTCTAAATAGGTTCAACACCTTACTGACTCAGAAGGAGCATACGAAAATGCCTATCACATTGTTCATTGATAATAACCTCAGATTTCATTCTGGTCCTTGACATGACGTTTAGATATTTCACGATGATCATTTTAATGACATCCTTAAGGAGAATTATTTTTAAATAGGCAATTCCAACATACAGGTAGCAGATATATAACAAGGCACTCCTTAGTAGATACTTGCTGGGCAAGAGTTCACAGCCTGACTTTGAATTGTGGTTTGAGGTAAAAGATTATGACTGAGGTTGGTTCTCAGCTCATGATGCTTTGCTTTGTCCTTTAGTATTTCCATGGTACAGATGTTCAAAGTTTCTTTGGAAAAAAATCCCTGGGATTGTTCTTGTGGTACATCAATAAATCACCACTTTCTTCATGGAAGGCATTGAAGACCTGTCTGTCATCCAATGTTTTTCCTGCACTGCTTCTTGGTTGTATTAGTAAGAAACTTCTTTTTCTTTCCAAAAGCATGACTGTACTTCCAAACTTCTTTTCCTTACCTTTAAAACTATTCATTGATTATATTTTCTTTTCTCAAACAAAAATATTTTATTAGAGATCTGTTTCTGCCCACTGACTGGCAAAATCAGGTCTATAACTAACTAAGAATCTATCCTGAGAATATTACAGATTTAGGCTAACCAAAATACATTATGACTTTAAAGAAAAAGAAATCTTCAATTAGTACATCCGCATCCACACAAAACAGAAAACATATTTTTATCATGTAACATGAAGTAGGTATGTAGATGTGTAAACACTGCAAGGGAAGCAGGGGAATGGAGGGAGTCATAGGGAAAATGAGATTAGTCACTGAAAAACCAAAAGATACCAACCTGTTCCCACAGTGTTTCAGCAATCTGATCAATCATTGTTCCAATTTCTCTGAACTCCCCAGAGTATTTAACATATGCCCAAGTACAAAGGGATGTCAGTGCTAACCCCATGACAAGGTTACACAAGACAGCTATAGAGTTTAGGCCAATGAAGCCAGTCAGTCCTGAGATTATATACATAGCAAACATGACTGCAAACAGTGTGGCAGGAGTACGAGCAGCATAGAAGATATTTTTGCCATCATTGTGCTTTATAAAATTTGCATAGGTTTCTTCAATTTCAGCTTCAAGCTGGTCCTGATAACGACGGCAGAACTCATCTCCACCCATTTTTTTCACAGAACGAAATTGTTTAAGTGCTACTTCCTTGAGATCCAAGTGTTTTCGCTCCAGATCTGAAGGTGCAATGTAAGGCTTGTCACCACCACATACCTGTACAGACAAAATTACAGTAGGAGAGATAATTAACACTAGAAATAATTAACCCTTGAAAGAAGTTCGCTGCTCATAGTATTAAACCACTTAATACAATTTAGTTTTAAATTTGTATGTAATATTTTCAGATTATTATAGCCTATTATTTCTTACATGTTTAACTGACTCAAACAAATTTTCCAAATATGAACACCACTAAAAGCGAAGTAAAAAAAACTTTACCCTGCACTTGATACCTGACTTCACTTGACCCACATGAGATGGCTGACAAGAGTGGATAAAAGATTACTTACTGATACAGAACTTCAAAGGTTGAACAAGCTTAGGGCAGAAGCTGCTACTAGCCTTAAGCTAATGTTACTTTTATAGCAGGTTATTAAGAACAGTGCTTTGAATCACAAGTCAGAAAACATTTCAGTAGAATAACTTACCATCTGAATTTTGCACTCTAATTATGTGAATTATTCTTAGTTTTCAACAGAGATTATATAGGGGAATTGTGGAATGATATGACAATATGTAAGGAACGCTAATTTGCTCAATTACTTTAAATTCAAAAGTCTCCTATCCCACTCTAGTATCAAATTTAAATTTTAGTAACAAACCTGTTCCATGCTTTTGCAATAGAGATCTCTTGCTCCTGCTACAGCAGCAAGATTATTAGCTTCAGCTGTTGCCTGAAAAATAAAATTAAACATACCATTATTGTGCAAAAAAATACCCTATGACTCTACAAATTCTGATTAACGCAATGAATTATGTATAGTGAACAAGTCTAAATTGAACCAGAAAAAATATCAACTTAAAAGTTTTCCTTTCCTTTAGGAGGGTACATCAGTAGTTTACGATGCAGGCTTCTAAAAGAACAGTTGCCTAAGTTTTGCTTTGGTTCATGCTTAAAGAAGTTTTCAGAAAGTACCACATATGTTTAGGAAATGGATAAAAATAAAGACACAAGACTAAAATGCGCTAAGTCTCTAGATGCAAGGAATCATGAATTCCTTCCTTACACACAGTTCTCTCATTACCAGATTCACATAAGACGTGCTTTCAAACCTATAAAACTGCTTACTGCTTGAGTTTTACAGAAAATACTATTTAATCCACTATAAAACTGAGAAACTGCCCAAAGTAGTATGTCTTAAAAAATAGAACCTGGATTAAATAACATTATTTCATAAAAAAAAGAACATAATTTAAAAGGGTAGAGCCTATTCACTAGAAGCAGCTCTAAGTCAATATCAAATGAAAATAAACCTTTTTTCAAACAACAGTGTCAAAGACTCAAAGAACAGAAGTAGCTTAGTTCAGAGAGGCCCACATTAAACCATCTTATGCAATAGAAATGTTCCTACACTTTGAGCATCTAAAGAGAAGGTACCAAGGGCTTTATACCTATTGGCCTACACAAGGTTCAAGGTCTGCAATCTGTAGTTACTTTAGAACTCATGACACATACTGCCATATAAAATTTATTTTCCATGCAAAAAAGAACATTCCCCACACTGCTATTCCCAGAATTTTTCTTTAAAGCAAGACATTTGTTCTCATAAATAAGGTTATGTACAACCTTCTGCCCATTCCCTCTCATCCCATACACACACACACACACTAACACAGAGTCTCAGTCTTTTTCTCTACCTGAAGCATGGACTTTGGATGTGGAAGTTCCTCTCCTTGATAAATTTTAATGTAAGCCTAAAAAGACAAAAGATTCATTATACTCTAGGTTACACAATTTGATGACATTCCCCCAGGAAAAATTATTAAATATAAAAATAATTGGCACCATAAAAGGAAATTCTAGGCTTTAAAAATCATATACTCACATTTCAACAAAATTAATCCTATCTCAAATTATTAAGTACATGTAGCTAAATAATATCCTAGAGAAATGTTTCTATCTATAATTCCAACTTGTATAAGTTCTATTTCATATGTACAAGTTTTATACATAAAATGCCATCGCTTTATGAAACGTAATCCCTAATTCTCCCCCAATGATCAATCTTTCAACAACTTTCTGACTCAAAAATTGATTTATAACTAAACGAACATAGTATGAAAATGATCAAGCATCTGATAAGTGAAAAAAAATACTCTCTTAGTTAACTGTTTCCTCCCACCTACCTATAATGACTAATAATAATACAACCCTCTACAATGGTCTTGTTCTGGCCGGCAAGCTATTAAGAGCTAAAGAATAACAGACACGGGAAAACTAATGAATAATTCATTTGAACTCAAAAACCAGTAATAGATACTTTCGACAGCTCTTATCAAGTCCTCAGAATTCTAAGTCTGAGGGAATGTTTTTTGTAAGAACTCAGGATACAGAATTATGTTTCCAATCCCTATTATCACTCACAAATGACAAAGCAATATTTTCAGTATAAATTAATGGCTCTTCTCTCCACATCAGAGATGGAGAACAAGTAGAATAATTCTGTGAACAAATAAAATCATTTTCTAGAAGACATAAGTAGTCTGCTACTATCTCTTAAGTACCCTTAAATGTCAATACACCCATAGGCACAAAAATATAGAAGTTTTCTTTTGTTGTTGTTATTTTAAAGTAAAGGTTAAGAAACTTCTTATACATACAGATGCGCTCTAAAATGGCTACATTTCTACCCTAGTCAAATTAATAATTTAAGATTCTGCCTACCTTAAAATATTCTACAAGATCTCTACAAGTGACTTTAGATCCACTTATCTCTTTTTCCACCAAATTTTCAGGGGCAAGCAGCAATGGAACCAGATTTTGAAGCTCTCGTTTAAAGTCTTCATCAATATCTGGTGAATATGAAATTGGTCAACATATTAGTCCAAAATAAATTTACAAATAAGTCCCCATTGATAAGAATTCATAAAGTTCTATTTTATGAAATAAGAGTACAAATCTTCACTGAAGTAGAATCATTTTTGTAAAAAGTTCATCCAAACATGCCATATCTCTTAGGAAAAATATAAATTCCCCACTACCCTAATATACTTTGTCACACTCCCCCATAATTCTTCTAGTTCAAATTGTGAACTACCAAAACAACTTCTGCATTATTAAAACTAAAACATCCTTTTCAAGAAGCAAACAATTTAAGAGATTAAATTAAATTTTAATACTATATTTTGTTTTTCCAGCCATACCGTAACTCGTTAATCCTCAAGACTCTTGCCATCAACACTCAAATTAATTCTAAAACAAACATGAAATCTTATGCTATCAACTATGAAACAGAGAAATTTAAGCCTGATTACATCAATATAATAAAATGGTTAAAGCTTTTTAGCAGACTGCAATTAGATGAAATATTAAAATGTATTCAGACTTCCAAATTCTCAAGACTTCAGTTCAGAGCAAAAAAACACATTATAAAATAGGTTAATCAATATGCTAGATGGTTGCAAACAAACCAAAAAAAGCTAGAGAAACAACACTGAGCGCATTCTAATAACATTATTATTCATACATCATTATGTCCTCTAACAATTAAGACAGGAACTTTAAGGAATTATGTATTTGAAAAAACTTGATTTTAGCAAGAATGGGAATTCCTACCTTTCAATCTCCCATCAAAACTAGGATTAGTTGCAACTTTAAGACCAGGATGTGGCAAAAGGAAACAACCCAGATTTGAGAAACAATTGTGAATGTGCTTCCTTACATTCTGTAGCTCTTCATGTTGATTTTGTTTTACCTGAGGGCAGAAAGAGACAGGGTGATGGTGCAAAGAGAAAGAAAAAAAATTTAATGTTAAAGAAGAAAATTAACATGCATACTCTCATGTATGTACATTCAACTTAGATGGTTCTAAAGGCCCATTTCTGAACACTTTGATAAAGTCTTTTCTTTTTTTTTTTTTTTTTTTTTTTTTTTTTTTAATTTTTTTTTTTTTTAATTTATTTTTTTTTTATTGTAAACAAATGGGATACATGTTGTTTCTCTGTACATGGCACAAAGGCATACCATTTGTGTAATCATAAATTTACATAGAGTAATGTTGTTTGATTCATTCTGTTATTTTTTCCCTTCCCCCCACCCCTCCCACCCCTCTTTACCCTCTATACAGTCCTTCCTTCCTCCATACTTGCCCCCCTCCCTAACCCTAACTCTAACCCTAACACTAACCCTTCCCTCCCCCCCATTATGTGTCATCCTCCACTTATTAGCGATATCATTCGTCCCTTGGCTTTTTGAGATTGGCTTATCTCACTTAGCATGATATTCTCCAATTTCATCCATTTGCCGGCAAATGCCATAATTTTATCATTCTTTATGGCTGAGTAATATTCCATTGTATCAAATACAAGAAGATAGAGACACTAGCATGTATTCTATCAGATCATAATGGATTGAAGTTAGAAATAAATGAAAGAGTAAAACACAGAAACTATTCCAACATCTGGAGATTAAACAATATGCTATTATATGATGAATGGATAACAGAAGATATTAGGAAGGAAATTAAAAAATTCTTAGAGGTAAATGAGAACAAAGAAACATCATATCAAAATCTCTGGGACACTATGAAAGCAGTACTTAGAGGGAAATTTATTTCATGGAGCACATTTAATAAAAGAAGTAAAACTCAACAAATAAACGACCTAACGCTACAGCTCAAAGCCCTAGAAAAAGAAGAACAGACCAACACCAAAAGTAGTAGAAGACAGGAAATAGTTAAACTCAGAGCTGAAATCAATGAAATTGAAACAAAAGAAACAATACAAAAAATTGACAAAATAAATAGTTGGTTCTTCGAAAAAATAAACAAAATTGATAAACCTTTAGCCACACTAACAAAGAGAAGACGAGAGAAAACCCAAATCACTAAAATTCGGAATGAACAAGGAAATATCACAACAGACAGGATTGAAATACAAAACATAATTAGAAGCTATTTTGAAAATCTATACTCCAACAAAATAGAAAATTTCGAAGACATCAACAGGTTTCTAGAGACATATGAATTGCCTAAACTGAACGAGGAGGACATACACAATTTAAATAGACCAATTTCAAGTACTGAAATAGAAGAAGTCATCAAAAGCCTTCCAACAAAGAAAAGTCCGGGACCAGATGGGTTCTCAGCCGAGTTCTACAAAACCTTTAAAGAAGAGCTCATTCCAATACTTCTCAAAGTATTCCATAAAATAGAAGAGGAGGGAACCCTCCCAAACTCATTCTATGAAGCCAATATCACACTGATACCTAAACCAGACAGAGACTCATCAAGGAAAGAAAATTTCAGACCAAGACCTTACATTTTCTTAAAACCAGAAATGTTTTTTCCTAAGTAAGCTGCCTGAGATACCAAAAAAAATACAAATAATAATCAATGATAGTATCTTATGTCTGAATAACAAGTTGTGGATATAACTTATAAACTGATTTACCTTTATGTATTTATAAGTTTTTATAATGTCAAAATAAAACAAAACAAAATGAAACAAAAAAAAAATACTCATATGCCTTCAATAAAAAGATTAGCCCCTGATCAGAATAAGATCCAAGTCAAAAAGCTCCAGTATAGTCCCAGTAACTATCTTAGAAATAGTATTTTAGGGCTCTCTTTAAGTGATTATTTATGATTTATGCTCGCTATCAGAGCTTTGAAAAGAGAGACAACTGTTTATTTTCTGGAAGAAAATCTTAGAATCATTTTGGATAATTATTAACTCATCTAGAAGTAATACACATACTCTTCTAAAGGTTCTTCTCAATGGCCATTCTAACAAAACGTGCTATTCATAATTAAAACCTGGAAACCATCTAAATCTCCAACAACGGAATAGAAAAACAGTCGTCTATTCCATCAGTGAAATTTTATATAGCAATGAGAATAAATGAACTAAACTACATGCAACAACATGGTTTAAACTCAGAAGCAAAATATTAGGTATAAATGCATTCTACTGTCATGTACAACTAATTAGAACAAATAAAAGTTAAAAGTTAAAAAAAATTGGGCAAAAATTGTAGACACAAAAGAACATATCTATAAGTGCTTGTATTCATATAAAGTACAAAAACAAAGCCTGTTAAAAAGATAATGGTAGAGATTTGATGGGGGTAAGAAAGCACATGGAGGTGGTGCTTCTGGGTGTAGCTTCAACAGTACATTCGTTTTGTACTAATTTATCAAACTACACACATGACCTGAGCAACCTTCTGAATACATGCATGACTTCAATTGGAAGTTTAAAATCCATCTTGCTTTGAGGTACCTAATTCAGATAGACTCTGTTAATTTCTTCTGAACAAACCAGAAAAAAAGCTGTGATAAATGCAAATATCTGAAGGAGCTGAAAATGCCTTTCTAATATAATAATCCAAGAGTGAAGAACTGGTCTTAATCTCATTTTAGGAATAAGAAAATCAAACCATACCACAAGTCTTTGAATGTGATTGAGAAACCAAATGCATCATTCCACAGACAATAAAATCTTATTCGCCTACTATATGAATAAAGGGATCTCTATGTATCTTTTGTGTATGTTAGTAGATGGTAGCCTGTAATTATCTGACCTGCAGGTTTCCTAATTATTTCCATAGGAGGGTACTTTAGGGATAAAGGATGATGATCTTGTTGGTGAGGTTATTTTCCAGGAATGCCTTCATGTGGCATATCAGAAAGGAGTGAGAATACTTGGATCCTATATTCAGTTATCAATAATTAGTTAAGTAACCATAAGCAGGTCACTTTTCCAGGCCCCAGTTTCACTATGTATAAGAAAAGAAGGCTGACAAACTATGGAACTAGCCTAGGTATCCATCAGTGGATGAATGAATAAAGAAAATGTAGTATAATACAAAAGGACATTTTATTCAGCCATAAGGAAGATGGAATTATGTCATTTGCAGGAAAATGGATCAAACTTAAGAACATTACATTAAGCAAAAGAAGCCAAACTCAGAAGGGTTGTTTGTTTCTCTTATCTGTGGAAGCTAGAAAGGAAAAAGGAGAAGAAAGGTGTGGAATGTGTCTCATGAAATTTGAAGGGAAATCAGTAGATCAGAGGATAGGGAACAAGGGGACAAAGGAGGGGAGGGAAAGAGGAAATACTGGAGAATGACAATGACCAAATTATATTGTTACACTGTGTACATGCACAAATATGTAACAGCAAATTCCACCGTTGCATATAATTATAATGCTCCAATAAAAAATGTGAAGGAAAAAAAGAGAAAAAGGCTGAACCAGATAATGCTTAAAATCTCTTTTCTAGCTCTATATGCTGTCACTCTATCAAAGATAGTATAAGATAGTATTCCTTGGAGAGGGGTTCTCATATCATCTGTGTTGAATACATAAACATTAACCAGCCTGTCCCAAATGTTGAGAAGCTGAGCTTAGAAAGAGACTAGTGAATATTCTAAGTGGATCAAATCTCCTTTAAAAATATTGAGCCTCAGGAAGCTAAGGTAGGAGGATATCAAACTTCTTGAGGCTGGCCTGGACAACTTAGCAAGATCCTGTCTCAAAATAAAAATCAAAATAGGGCTGGAAAAATATCTTATTAATAGAGCACTTGCCAGGCATGCTGGGGGATAGAATCCCCAGAATGAATAAAAGGAAGGAAGGGATGGAGGGAAGAGGTAAGGGGAAGGAAGAAAGTAGAGAGGGGTAGGGAGGGAGAGGAAAGAAAAGAGAAAGAAAGGTGGGGAAGAAGGGAAGGTGGGAAGGTTGATCCTTTGAATATTTATTTACTGAGGGACAATTTTTTCTGGGGAGAAAATACATGTAACCACTTATGTACATGCAGTTAGTGACTGACATTGTAAGCACAGACCAGGCAGCCCATCCCTTTGTCTGGTGAGGTGCTTGTGCTCTCCCCTCCAGGAAATGGGGCTTACCTGCAATCTCTTTTCAAGGAATTGTTTTCCACCTTCCAAGCCATATGAATGTTCATAAGGATAACTCCAATCTCGAATCAAAAACATTAATGTCTATACACAGAAAAAATATAAAACATTTTTTTAAAAATCTTAAGAAAAACCATAACTTTAATAATTAAAACCTCCTTTCTCCTCTAAAGAAGTTAAAGTAACTAAATGGTTAAAATTACTCACGGTTATATTAAGGGCCCAAAAACATACTCAACCCCTGTACCAAGTAATCACCTCCACTTGAATTTGACTACATAAGAAAAGTCACCCAAGCAATCATATGATTTTAAAAAGGAACAAAAGGCATAGCCAGGTATTTAGATCATAATTTTAAATCAAGGTTGTATAATTACAAGACAAACCAAATCAAGATGGCTAATTCTATGCTGATTATAGACTTGATGTTAATACCACTATTTTCACAGAATGTTTTTTAATTCATACAGATAAGTTTCTCCACCTCAGCGCTACTGACATTTTGGATCAGATAATCCTTAATTATGCGTGTCTGTCCTGTGCACTGTAGGATTCTGAACAATATTTCTGGCTTCTATGCACAACATCCTAATAGCATTAACCTCCCCAAAACTATGACAACCAAAAATGTCTCCAGACATGGACAAATGTCTCCTGGGTGGTAAAATTACCGTATTCCAGAAAAACTCATAGATAATATATTTTGACCACATACATAAAAGGAAGTCATAAACCTGCCCAATCATTTCATAAGACTGCTTTAACCAGAACAGCAAGACAAAAAAGAGACAGAATCAATGTAAACCCACTACCACTAATAATCACTAGCAATGCTATCAGAGAGGAAGGATTTCACACACTGATGAGCAACCACAGCAGTCATTCATCCCCACCCTAACTGCAACTGATCCAACAGTACTAATGGCAACCTGCAAATTATAATTGATTTGAAAAATAATCTACCTAGAACATTTTCATATTGAACCAAAATAAAGAGTAACGGACTAACTTCAACTTGTAACATACCACAAAAAAGAAACCCACCATTATTTCTGGAAAGAGAAGTTATAATTACAGTAGTTGGGAGTATTTTAAAAGAATTTCACTTTTTACTCTACATAATGCCATATTGTTTGAATTACTAAAATAAGTGTGTATATCTTTGCAAACAGTTAAAAAATAGACCTATAACATTTTGTAGTAGTATATCATCTATAAAAGAAATGTGATATGACTGTCTTAAACTTCTCATCTAAGGGCTGAGTTTGTGGCTCAGTGGTAGAGCACTCTACTACCATGTGTGAGGCACTGAGTTCAATTCTCAGCATAAATAAATAAATAAATAAACAAATAAATAAATAAATAGATAGATAAAAAGATATTGTGTCTATCTACAGCTAAAAATAAAATTTTTTTTAAAAAGAATCAATCTAGATTTGTTTGTTCTATTTCCTACTCTGTTGGCCTCATACTGGTATTAAATTGGTGATAACACTACCAATGGTCAGTTTCAACTCCACTGATTCAGTTGCTACAAATGAGTTTGTTGTAATATCCTGTCTCCGAAGTTACAAGCTGAGATGGGCTTCTCATAAGTCAATCTTTTAAAATAAGAAAACACTTACTTACCTGAAATGGTTTCTGGTAGATTTCTTCCATTGCAAGTCTTCCATACTCTGTGAATAACTATTAAATCAAGTTATTTAAACTAATGTCCCCAGGGAAAATGACAGAAGATATTTAAAACTGTTCTATATCAGAGCATAAGCTATCAGAACTTTTAATATCATGTGAAAGCTAAGTATTTAATTTTCTAACACATAGGGTATATGTTGAAATTTTCTCTAGTTAAGAAATCATAGGTTAGTTTTAAACCATATAATATTCAGTTTTGTTATTCCATCATAGGCTTCTAAGTATAAACTCACAATAACATAATTCAATTTTAATACTTAAGCACATATTCTGAGACATACATACTTGCAAGTGTTGAAGATCATCTTCTTGAATATTCTGAGATAAATTATATACCTATTAAAACAAAATTCATTTTGTTTTTATTAGTGTCTTATTTTGAATGCACAGCTTATGTATAATTTTCCTTGTGAAATCTAAGGCTATTTTATGCCTCATTACAAATGAATCACTCAGCCACCACCTTAATCAGTGGCATATGGAAAGGACTTTCTCTTTTTTCCTATAGTCAGATAAAATATTAAGAGGGAAGGAGTGATGGCAAAATATGTAAAAATCATGAATAAATGAATATTCACTGCCTAAAAGTGGCAGATATTTCAAAAAAAAAAAAAGTATACTGCAATAGCCAAACTATAGAACCAAACTAGATACCCTTCAACAGATGAATGGATAAAGGAAATGTGGTGATATATACACAAAGGAATATTACTCAGCCTTAAAGAAGAACATTCATGGCATTTGCAGTCAAAGGATGGAACTGGAGAATATCATGCTAAGCAAAATAAGCCAATCCCATAAAACCAAAGACCAAATGTTTTCACAATGGGAAGGCCCTCTAGGGGAAAATAAAAATACTATGCATTAGGCAGAAGGGAGTGAAGGGAGGGGAGGGGTTATGGGGGTAGGAAGAATAGTAGAATCAATGGGACATGCCCTATGTACATATATGATTACACAACCAGTGTGATTCTACATTATGTATAACCACAAGAATGAGAAGTTATACTCCATTTATGTATGATGTGTCAAAATGCATCCCACTGTCATGTATGACCAATTAGAACAAATGTTTTAAAAAGTAAAAAAAATTTTTTTAAATGTATTATGTAAGTTTCTTTTTCTCCTCAAAATTTAATGTCATGATAATTTAAGGAAAAAAAAAGAGTAAAGGTTATTTATACACCATTTTTCCAAGCTGGAGAATGTGAGGGGCAAAATTTCTACAAAAATAAATTCCTCCCTGGTAGAGTATATAACTGATCAGTGGGAATCTCATCTAACTTTGACTCTACTGCAATTCTTTTTACTTAAAACTCATCAGTCTAAACAATTTTAACAGAAAAATTTTAGCAGCCTCTGGAAACTAATAAAAGTAACAGTAGGTGGCACTCTTGCCCTGTCCAGAATTTTCTGGAGGCTTTCCAAGGCACATAGACCAGAACCATAATAGAGGTTTTAAAGTATACTCAGGGAAGAGAAATTGGAGAAAAGATTAGTTAGGTCCAGTCCTTCCAAGAAAGATCTTCAGAAGAGAACTCAGGCTATTATAGGAGAAGAGTGGGCATACTGCTAATAATTTATATCTAAGTAAATAAGGGTACTCAGAAAACAATTTGTTCTAATAGCAAATAAATGATAAGCTAGATGAACTTGGAGATTGAGAATACATACTCTTGATGTAAGTCAGCAAACCTAAAATGATATTCAAGTCACTAATTCTACAGAGTATTTTTAAAAAGTAATAAATGCCTGAGGTAATTAAACTTTAAAGTAAACCTGACAGTATGACTATATCCATCCAGTAGGCCTTAGCTTTTAGAAAACAGGTCCAGATCCTTTCATTGTCAGGACCAGGTCACAAAGAGAGATGGAAACTTGTTTATCTTAGATCATTAGTACTTAGAATACTACCCTGCATTTAACAGGTGCTAATAATTTGTTGAAAGAATAAATGACAAGATCAATTTGTTACTGATATATCAGTCAGAATTTAAGGAAAGAAAACTAAACCCAAAGGTCAAGAAGAAAGCATTAACAGATATTTTAATCTTCTTGTTTTTTTTAGAATCTACAAAGCACTTTATGCATTATCTTATTTAAATCTCTTAACAACAGCCACCCATGACATAGGCAAAATGGGTAAAACTTCCATTTTACAGATAAGAAAGTGGCTAAGTAGTTTTTAAGTTACAAAACCAGATTTCTAACATCAAAAAGTTGAATAAATAAACAAGAGAACCCCAGAGATATATTTTAAGAGACTCATTATAATTTAAAGTAGGGGCTACTGCCAGCTAACTTGAGGGACTACACTATGATAAGACAAGCATGAAGACATGGCTTCTATGCTATTCCAACTGTGCCATTTTGCAAAAGCAGAGAAAAAAAGTAAAAGAAAAAGAAAAAAGAGATAGTATCACTTAGTGGGTAATGGCCATTATCCCCAGCCCTATAAAGCTGAAAAGTAGTCCTCTTTTAGCTCATCTTAATATCCTTTCCACTCTGACACCTAGGTACTTCAAACTGAGAAAGAAGGGAAATGGGAGCTTACAGAGACTGGTTGTATGTTCCAGATATTATTGGAAAGCATTACAAAAGTATCAAGATACTGTGACAGTATTACTTATAAACCACTATCAATAAGGAACATTTCTTATCTTGGGAGGATATTCACAACATACTTTTTGATGTACTATCATCAACTGGACCTAACAAACCATCTTCAAAAACTTTTCAATGAGAGATATAAGCACAGATAATCTTAGCAATGAAAAAGTAATGAAATGTGTTGGTTTAATTCAGACCAAACTGTCTAAATTATACAGAAATGGCCTAACTTGAAGAAACTAGAAATTGATAGAACACTAAACAAATTAAAAGAGTACAAGTGAAAAATAGAAAGAATTCTACTACCCTTTTCTAAATAAAATTGGTCCTATACTATACATTCCTAGTTTATAAAAATATCACTTAGGTTTTTTAAATTAAATATGAATTAATACTTATGCTTCTGTCTACTTTAATTCAAATAATCAAATACTAGTTGTCACTGACATCAAATACAACAAACACTTGTAAGTTTAATACTTGTTCTTTGTTTTGCAAAAATACAAGCATATTCTCTATACTTACTGTATCTGGCAACCATATAACTGATTTCCTATAGTTAACATGCAATACCTTTCTCTTTTAAAAAAGGAAAGAAAGCATAGATTCTACAATGAAAAATTCAAAGAAACTGGTTTCTGGTCTATTGCTTCCTTTGTTAACTATCCAAAATACAAAAGTTCACATTATGGGCCAGAACAGCAAGCATGGAAATGTAAATAGACAGTAAGAAATGTAAACAGTGCTCTTTAATTTTAATTGTATTAAATTTTTTCTTCAAAATGTAGACATATACACAATGGAGTACTACTCAGTCTTAAAGAATGAAATTATGATATTTGCAGGTAAATGGATGGAACTAGAGAATATCATGGTAAGTGAAATAAGCCAATTCCAAAAAACCAAAGCCAAATGTTTCTCTGATAAATAGATGCTGAACCATAGTGCGGTGTGCAGGAGATGAAGGAACTTTGGATTGTGCAGAGGGGAGTGAGTAGAGGGGTGGGGCGGTAGGGATGAGAAGGACAATAGAATAAGACATTATTACCCTATATACATGTATGATTACACTACTGGTGTAACTCAGAACTATGTACAGCCAGAAGAATGAGAAGTTGTGCTCCATTTGTGTACAATGTGTCAAAATGCATTCTACTGTCCTATATAACTAATTAGGAAAAATAAAAAATTATTTTTCTTCAACCAAAAGACATTTTGAGGAGCAGCTGAAGGTACTAGGATCATATGAACTGATGACATCACTTAATCTCATGTCTCACCTGCACAGAGCTGGTCATAGTGCTCAGAGCAAATACGGTTGCACAGTCTTTAATAGTTGACTGGCTATCAAAGGCACCCTGGGTATCCATTAGCAGCACAGCCACCTAGGAATTCAAAAGTTTAGCATACTTAGTAAACACTCACCAAAAACGAATATAAAAATCATACATTAAGTGATAAATTTCAAAAGCAATAACTAAATCAAGAATACTCATACTCTATATATTTTAATGTAAAAATCTGTACATTAAAGTTACCAGACATTAAATTCCATGTAGTTTTGATTTTTTGCAACAGAAAATAGCTCAAAAAATATATATAGGAGATAAAAATAGAAAAGTATAAGTAAAATTTTACTTTTGTTCCATTAGGTCTGTCAATCACAAATACTTCATTCCACACTTGTATGCCTGTTGTTTCTCTTTCACAACCACCTCGCCAAGTAAAGCCAGTCAATGGTTCATTGTTTCCACCAATCCAACTTTGAGAATCCTGTTAAAGTCAAAGATAAATGTAAAATAAAACACACAAAAATAAGGGGAAAAAAAAAAACTAAAAATTACCCATTCCATATTTTACAGATGAGGAAGGTAAGTCCAAAGAGATAAAATACACAATGTAACATCATCCAAGCAGTTAAAAAAAAGTGGTCCTAAATCCTGTGTGGGTTTCTATAGTGATGCAGTTTCCTCAAACCTGAAGTTTCTCAAGTCAGTTCAAATTTCCCCTCTAGGATTCTAGATAAGTAGAGTCACAACCACTTTTCCCTCTTTGGGAAAGATTTCCTATAATGTAAAACAAAAAATAGATAACAGCTATTTTAATATCTTCTTACATAGAAAAGTAAAATTAAGTTCCAGAAAGAATGACTGTCAAAAGAGTATTCCTCTCTTGGTAGAGCTTATACTAAATGCTTTCATAATGCCTTGTTGTCTGTAAAACATGAGACTTTAAAAATAACAAAGTCTGTTAGGAATCTGATTCAAACAACCCAACTGTAAAAAAAGCCTTATTTGAAATGAACAGAAATCTGAACCCAGACTGCATTATCAATTGGGATAAACATGATTGTCTAATATAAATGATGTCATGGTTGTGTTAAGAAACAGTTGCAAGAATCCTTATCTGTTAGTTACTCAAGTATTTGTGTAAAAGGATATGACTGGCATTTGCCTTAAAATATTTCAAAAGGCACACAAACATACACAGAAAACAGATGAAAGAAGACCAGCAAAATGTTGATAAGTACACTGGCGTTCAAAATGCTATTCTCTTTATTTTGGGGTAGATTGAAATTTTCCATATACACACAATGTTTTAATTAAAACTACAGGGCCATACTATTATAATTAAATATATGGGGCTAGAGGTACAGCTCAGTGATAGAATGTTCTCCTAATATGCACAGGTCTTGGATTCAATCCCCAGCACCACAAATAAATAAGAAATAATATAACAGTTAATATACCATAAGGCAGTTTATCTAGAAAATTAAATCTGGGACATAAATGAATACCTCCCATAGATGTCAAGATGTCTTGTATCACAAAGGAAAAAGCTATTTCAGAAATACTTCTGATAAGCCTGAATATCTAGTCCAAAACAGATTATAAAGCCCAAATTAATGGTGGAAAGAAAATGTTTCAAAGCAGGATCAATGAGGAATGAAACAATTTATGAAAAAAATAGCAAAAAAAGGTCCCCAGACCGTAATGTAATATGATACAGCCTTAAACTTTAAATAATCTACAATCATTCCACAAAACTCCCATCTCTAGTAGGTTACCAGTCTTATAAATCATAAAATTCTCTATGTTTTCTTTAGGTTTCAATAAGTTCAACTAAAGGCCCTCATCTCTGCCGGTTACAAGGCTGCCACAAGGCACAACTCATTCACAGTACATACAATGAAACTGTGCTTCATAAAGCACCCTTCCTGAGGATAGACAACCACAACTGGTGGTCCTGCCCCTGGTCTACATTTTATTTTAGATGCTCCAAATTGTTCTTGCACCTCCTTTCTGTACTCCAACCCATTCTTTTCTTCTTACAGCTAATTTTCACAAGAAATGTAATCATGCCACTGTCCTCCTAAAAATCCATCTGTGGTTTCCCCATTACCTATAAGACCACCCAGAGATGTGTTTCACAACAATGCTCCTTTACTTTTCCTATCTGTTTCTGATATTCTCCATACATCAACACTTACACGTCCAGTTTCTACCATATCCCTTCATCAAAAAAGGAAAAATCATCACTCCCCAAATGCAAACATTGTTCAGCTCAGCCATACCTTTCTTTGCCTAGACTCAGATTTTTTTAACATAGTGTGGGAATCAGATGCCACATGTGAGAACCTATTCAATCCCAAACAATGCAAAGAAATCTGGAGTTGAATGAACTATTTTTAAAAAGTCCAACCTACACAAATAAGTTAAAAGAATCTATCCTCTTAGAGAATTCTGCTTTTAGTCTATATTTTATTTATCTTGCTTTTATCTTCTCTATAAGAATATAAGTTCCATGAAAGTAGTTTTGTTTCATTCTCGTGAATTTCCATAAATAGTTCCTGGTTTGCAATTAGGAACTCAAAACATTAAATGAATAAAAAAATTTACTTATAAACCTTAATGTGCTCCCTTTTGAGCATGGGTAATAGATATAAAAGAAATATGAGCTTCTTTATTATTTATAGAAACAATATAATTACATGGACAAAGCCGTAAAAATAGTTTTTTTTCAAGTATGGATGACTAGCGTCATAGGCTAATGTGCTTATTTAACCCCTCTTTGAAAAAAATTTTTAAAAAGAATTAGTGTCTCATGAAAATCTATGTATCATTGCTTCTTAGTAAATGGGAATTTTGTAAAATATTATATGGATTAGTTAATAAAAAGATGAAAGAAAAGGTAAATCAGAAAACCAAATTAATCAGATTTTCAAAATTTTGAAATGTTATTTCTCTAACATACTGAACACCAAAGCTCTCATAAAATACATTCATTCATTCATTCATTCATTCAACAAATCTATAGAACCTCCACCAAAGTGCCAGTCACTGTTCTAGATTCTAGGGATAGAGCAGTGAATAAGAACAAAATTTCTCCTCGCCAAGAACATTCCAATAGGTTGTAGAGACAGTCTTGATGATTATGTCTCAATGACTGCAGACCCCACATGCTGTCAAAATCTATTAAAAGCAAACCTTAGAATTCAAAAAAACACTAATCTGATGCCATTCACCACTACAGAGACAAAAAAAAACCCTCAAAATGCAGATTTCCATGTTACCTTATTCTTCCAATTTTAAAATAGTAGGAAGGATAAATCTTAATTGTAAACGGCAATCTGAAATCATCTGAACTTTAAGTGTAGCAAATACTGAATAAACACAGCATGTGACAAAAAGACTTGTCTTTGTAATACAATTACAAGCAATAAAGAAAGTCTAATAGTAAAATAGAAAAAAAAATTGTATTTTACCAAAGAAACAGTAACTGTCTCTAGCAACAAAATGAAACAACAGCTACATAAGCTTTAGACCCAGAGTCTGGTGGTCCAGACAGGCCTATGAGCATCAGAACACACAAGCTTCCTGTTTGCTGGTAAGCTGACTCCTTCCACAACAGCCAGGCTAGAAAACTAAAGATCCATCCAGAAGCCTTAACAACTCATCCTGGCTAGAAGTAAAAGACAAAAAAGTATAAAACTAAGATCCAAGTAGCATTACAATAAAGGAGATCCTCCCTAGTTAAAAAGCCCCACAAAAAATAACTACAAATTAAAACATTAACCTATATAAAATAAGTACCTATTCAAGAGCCAGGTTATTAATACTCAACACCCCAACTGGTAGAACTAGTATACACATTCTAACCATCAATTCTAGCTTAGTATTTTCAGTTGAATATGTGAGAAAACTCAAGTCCTCGAACAAAATATGAAACATTTAATTCTGAAATAAGTAAAATTTATCTAATATCTTACTGATCCCCTATCCCTGTCTCCTATCCAACTCCTCTATTCTGGGGCTGAACAAATAGTTGGCATGATGACTGACCCAGGGCACAAATTCAGGCAAAGAACAACTCTACAACTTAGGTATTTGTTAAGGAGGTATTTAATAATTTTTTAAAGTTCTGCTTAAATGTATCTTTGACCATGAAGACACTATGCTAAGTGAAATAAACCAGACACAAGAAGAGAAATGTATTGATTTTAGTCATATGAGTGGCATGCAGACAGAAAGTACAAGGGAGGTTGCCAGGGGCTGAGAAGAAGGAAAAATGGAGTTAGTATTTAAACAGTACATATTCAATTTGTGAAAATAAAGCCCTGAAGATGAAAGTGGTTGGTGACAGCTGTACAAAATGTAAATAAATTTAATGTCACTGAACTGTACCCTTATAAATGACTAATGTGGTGAAATTTTTGTGTTGCCTATCTTACCACAACTTAAAGACAAAATAAAAAGGTGGCCTAAGGGCTACCAAAACAGGGGAGACACCACCAGTTATTAAACTGATGTCTGGCATGAAATTTAGTCCTCCACAGGACTTGGTTTCAGCTTTTACATGACAAAGATTAGAAGTCATCAAATCCATCCTTACTAGGAAAAAAGCTTTAAAATTAAAATCAATTACTTCTTAAATAAAAACAAAACTTGATATCACAGAGCAAATCACCAACCCAAAATCTAGACAGAAAAAGAATCACAAGCTGAGGTCCACTTACCAGAATAGTAGTTGCTAAAGTAACTGATAGTAACACATATGGCAAATTGGACCAACTGCTAGAGGCTAAGACAGACTAGTTTAAGAATTAAGAACTAGAGGCTCAGTGTTGGCAGACCTCACATTTTCCTAGGTTTTGCCTCAAGGAACACCAGAAGATTCTCAAGTATAGACAGAAGAAAACTTCCTTCATGACTGGCAGAGGGAGGAAGGAAAAAAAGTAATCATTTTTAAACTCACCCATGGGAAAGTAAGAACTTTGACATACATACTCCTAGAGCAGTCCCCATAACAGCGGCATGCCCTCCTGGGCAACCCATCTTCCCACCCAAGATTTATCTGGTCATGGGGAGAAGTAACTAGCCAACTCCAACACCCTCTAACAAGCCTACAATTTTTATTTTCCTAAATGACTTAAAATTCTGATCAAATTCTATTTGCTTCTCACATTGATAAAAATTCAAAAAATTCAAAATTTTTCAAAATTCAAAATTTCAGATTGTCATGTAAAAATTACAATGTTTCACTTATTCCAAAGTAAATTCAATTGGAACAGTTAAATGAATAAGGTAAACCTCTAGATTAAATCTGACAAATAGTTCAATGAACTAATGAACCTGTAATAAGTATAATGTTTTAAAATAAAATACACAACTATCAGAGTGGCTACAATTAACAAGACTGACAATAATATTTACAAGATATACAACAACTCTAAGTCTCCTACATTGCCTAGTACAATTGGTGAAACCACTTTGGAAAAATATTTGGCAGTTGCTAGTAGAGATAAAAAGGTATTTTATCCTATGACCCAGGATTTCTACTGGCTATAAACCTAACAGAACTGTGTATATTACCAAGGCTTGTACAAGAATATTCACAACTTTATTTAGAAGAAACAAAAACTAGAAACAACTCAAATGTATATCCATAGAAAATGGGATAAATTGTAATATAGTCAACCAATGAAATATCACTCAGCAACAAAAAAATGCTATTTTTGATGCATTTAACAACACAGATTAATCTCTTAGACTTAATGTTAATTGAAAGAAATCAGACACAAAGTATACATACTTTTACAATTCATGTCAAATTCCAAAATAGACAAAGCTAATCTATGGTGATACAAGTCAATATAGTGGCCTTTGAGAGCTGGAGATAGTAATAACTAGGACGGGAAATGAGTGAGTCTTTTAGAATGCAGAAAGTGTTCTGTCTTCATCTGAGAGGTAGTGGTTACAAAATATACTCAAAAATTCACTGGCTATACTAAGGTTTATGCATTTATTGCATTTAAGTTATACCACAATAAAAAAAATAAGATGACCAAAGAAGAGGCATTTTAAGATATAGTTCTTCCTCCAAGTACATTTCTTTCTTGAAAAATGCATATGAAACAAGTTTTCCTTCATGTATTCACATATTTCCCATGAGTCTTACAACTCAGACATTGTTAGCCTTGGAGTGCAAAGTGAAATCAAATTCATCATCCATAGGGTCGATTCATAAGTTTCAGGTTAAGTTATACAACGTACTGTATACGATCCTTAAATATAGCTTTTGGTCCTGCTCTCTGGCAGCATTCTAAAAGCAACCCTTTAAATAGTAAAGAATAAAAACTACATAATAGGATAGTTTCCTTTAAAATGGCTTTTATAAATATGACATGGATGAGTCGAAACTCTTATGTACTAAACAAAGCAAAACCCTTCATTCATTTTGCTTGGAAATCAGTGGAAAGCAAGAAAAGTTACCACATTTACACTAGCACATGTCCTTCTATCAAGTCTGTTTCACCTTCTGAAGTAAACAGTGAAAGCAAACATCTATAAAAGAGCAATTCAGTGTAGGAACATCCTATATGGGAACTCTACATATTATAAATATGTGAGAAAATGATGAAATTGGCCATGCTACTTAGTTTGGACCTCATTTCTTAAACTAAGCAAGTTGAAATACTAATATTACTAGTAGTGTAATGTAAATACTTAGAAAGTGCTTAATAATCAGAGTACCTAGAATTCAATGAATACTCAACTGTTATATTAAAAGATACTATGTGATGGAAGAATATATCTTCATCTATGAAGTCTTCTTGTTGAAAATGAGTAAAACCTGACTCTGAGCAAGTCTATAGATTCAACTAAAATTTTTATAGAAAATTCATAGGACAAAAACAAGATAAACCCCACCAATGGAATAAAATCACTGAATTCAGAATGGGAAGCTCTATAACACAACTGGTCTCTTCAACAAATAACTTGCCAAGAAAAAAAGAAACAGGTTTAAAACAATTTAAAAACAGCTAGTCATAATGTAGACCTCATCAGGTTGGACTCAAACCGTTAAAATGCAAATAAAGTAACCAAAGCAAATGAAAGGTTTTAAAACATTTCACAATATTAAAATTACTGCTTTTATGTATGATGACACTATTGTAATTTCCTTATCTTTAAGAGACACTGAAATATCTACAAATGAAATTATATGATGCTTGGGATTTACTTCAAAACAACACATTAAAATGTGGAATGAAATGAGACTGGTAAAAGTTCACGATATCTAAAAATAAGAATGTAGGCATTCATTATATGATTGTCTAATCTGACATGCTTAAAATTCTTTATAATAGTTTTTAAAAAAATAAGGAATGATATAAAGTATAAAGAACTCTGCATAGAATTAAGGTCCCTATCTAGATGAGTTCAACAACAGCTAATATTATTATTAGTGTCAATATATTAAGCATTGTGTTAAGTTTTACATACATTACATAATTTAATTCTACTACATTAATTTTTGAGTTATGTAAACTGATTCCATGAATTGAACGTACTTTTATTGTAGCCATATGTGACAAGCTGATCAGTATTTTTCTAACAATTCCTATTGGTACTGGAGAAATCTATTTCACTTTGAAAATACGTCATTCACAAAAAATCAGCTAAAAATAATTAGATCAAAGCAAATATTCATCAACAGATTAATGGTTAAATAAAGCACGTATAATCAAACAGCAGAATATTAAAGCAACAAAAATAATGAACTGTGATGTGTACATCTTACCATTAAAATGTTAACAAAATAAGCCAAATACAGAATATCTACAGTATGATTTCATTCATGTGAAGTTCAAAAATGGAGGAAATGAGCCTATGATGAGAGATCCAGAATAGTAGTTACTTTGGGGAGATAAATATTAACTGAGAGAGAAAACAAGAGATGTTCTATATCTTCATCTGGGTGGTGGGAATATAGGCATATACACATGTAAAATTTCATCACACTATAATGAAGATTGTGCACCTTTCAGTATGTAGATTTTACACTTAAATTTTTTTAAAGGAAAAAATATATTTACCTGAACTATACACCTGAACAACTGAAGAAGAATTAGAAAGGGAAAGACAAACTTGAGGGTATACACAAATATTTTGAAAATTGGAAAAAAAAAAAAAAAAAAAAAAAAAACCTCCTTTCCACCACTAGTACCAATTTTACCTGATTACAGATTTTAATCTTTTGTATGACTCACTTTTACACATGAAATGATATTTTTAAATATTGATATAATAGACTTAATAGTTTTCACATAAATTTTTACATTTCAAAATTATTTCATTTAAAATTTAACAATGAATTTTACAAGTAACACATTTCTATTCCCAAATTATTAGGTACAAAAACAACAACTAGATTTCTATAGTATACTTCATATATGGCATAGATTGTGGAACCAATTTAGATGCCCTTCAATAGATGGTGGATAAAGAAAGTGGTATATATACAGGATGGAATGTTACTCAGCCATAAAGAATAAAATTATGGCATTTGCAGGTAAATGGATGGAGTTGGAAAATATCATGCAAAGTGAGATAAGCCAATTCCCCAAAACCAAAGGTCAAATATTTTCTCTGGTAAGTGGATACGATATATAACAGGGCAGATTGGGGGGTGTTAGGGTGAAGGGAAGAATGGAGGAACTTTGGATTGTGTAGAGAGAAATGAGGGGAGGGGCAGGGAGAAGAAAAGATGGTGGAATGAGACAAACATCATTACTCTATGTACATGTGTGATCACACAAATGGTGTGAATCTACATTGTGTACAATCAGAGAAATGAAAAGTTGTATTCCCTTTGTGTACAATGAATCAAAATGCATTCTGCTGTCATGTATAACTAAATAGAATAATTAAAAAGATGAATGTCCAGATATCCTTATAAGTTCAAAACACTTTCTGAGATATGAATTCAATAAGTCAGTAATTCTAGTTATACTTTATGTCTTGCAGTTCATAATATTAATTAATTCTGACATGAAATGAGGGAATTTAGTCTAGAAAAGCCTTTAGTTCACCTCTTAAAACTTACAAAAGAAAAATTTCTTCCTTCCCATATTTCAAGTAAAAAGCAACCTGTTTTTTTCCGAGTAGTAGCTCAAAAACTATAAAAGAAGCTGCTCACAAGAAAATAAAACCTAAAAATGAGAATTCCTCCTATATTTGGAGATTTAAGATATAAATCTCAAAATATTCTTAGATTTTAAAACCCTTCTACTCAAGTGTATGCTTTTATCTAACAAAAAGCTCACATTCAGCCTTACATTACTATTCCTCTACTAATCACTCAAAAAAACACTCATCTATTTCTAAAGTATAAAGTAAAATGTTTACGCACTTAGCTCCTTTAGTGAACTCACACTTACATAAATGATTCAGGTCAGCAGAGAAGATACTAAAAGAGGATATAAACTGCTGCTCTTCTACTTCTCTCAGGAAGCATACCACCTTTGCAGGCATATAGGTTAAGGAAATGAATTCAAATCTATCCCATCATTATTCCATTTACCTTCTTTACTTACATCGCAATGAAAAAGAATGATTAACCACCTAATCAGTATATTATCTCCCAAATCAGACACTATGTAATATAATTTCTGATTAACAGAATAAGGTAACATATCAGGAATTCTAAATGGAAACACTATAAATTAAAGTACATAAAGATAATTCAACTTAAAGCCAGTAACTAGGTATGTAACCTTACTGAGGTCATCAGAACCTTTGCACGGCCTCAGTACCTCCTCCAGAAAAGGGGGAGTTCTATTAGTTCCACAATTGTGAATATATGACAAATGTGGGCTGCTGCTCCTCCTCTGAACAGTCACTAATTTGACCAGAGATGGAATCAGAAATGCCACCTGAGGTGAAACTTACCTGTCATTCCTAGACAAGCAATCTAAGCTTCTTTCCCCTTCTAACGTTCTACTTACTATCTGGGACCTACCTGGAATCAAATGCATTTACAGCTCAGAAACAGATATGACATACACAAGTTAAGGAGTTAATAAACCTCAAAATATAGAAACTTTGTAGCAGCTTCCAATTTACAGATTTTTTTTTTAAATGCCTCTAATTATACATTTTTCTATTTCAGATATTAAGCTCTGGAAAATAATCAAGTCTAAATGAAAATCTTTTTAACATTCCTTTTCTTAATTTCCTGAACACACAAAATGTCACTCCTTAGTATGAACTACATTTGTAATACTCAGGCATACCTGAAAATGTCTGAAGAGATACCTATGAAAAGAATTTAGTAAAAAGCTCCCTGGAAAACCAACAGGGAATGTTTACCTTATTTCAAGGCATACTCAGATTTACACAGAACTTTAAAAGGTGAACACTCAGATAATTACACAATTCTGTTAAGTCTTACTTCTAGTGGCTTCTGAATGTCAAAAATCCCTATAAATAGCCATCCGCCCTAAGTGATTCACTCCAAAATTTTCAAATCCTTCTTCTTGGTCTCTATGAAATTTTAAATTCCTCAGACTTGACTCCAGCTTTTAGAAAAACAATGAGTCAAGTGGTTTTGGGTTTTTTGTTTGTTTTGTACTGTTTTATTTAAGGAAGAAAGGCAAAGTTAAGGAGAAAGGGATAAATAACTAAAAGTAAAAGTGTGTAAAGGGAGGGAGATTCATTAAACAGACAATAAGTGTCTACAAAACACACAGTTGCGCTATGTACTAAAGATAGAATAATCAAGGAAAGTCCCACTACTAACAAAAGGGTAAACCAACCATAAAACTAAAGTAATATCAATAAAACATGTGCCATAAGAGCTGGGAAGAAAATTAACAAACTCAGAAGTCAAGAAAGGCCTACTATGAAAAGTTAGCAAAGAATACAACAAGATTTCAGAAATAATATGACATATTAGAAGAACAGCAAACACTATTGCATACTTGATATAAGGATGCAATCGGTGAGGCTCAGATATCAAGGAAGGCCATGGAAGCCACTCTAAGGAATTAAGACCGTATTCACTAAAAGTGACTTATTTGAGGAACACAGTTATACTTTTACGAAGATCTCTATCAGAAAACGTCACTAACTGTAAAGGTGTCTAAGAAAAAGAAAGTGAAGAAATAATAAAAAGGGAGAGAGAAGATAAATAGTACTTCTGATATTTTCAGGGTACATTCAAACATGTTGGGTTAGAACTACATTGCCTAGAATATAAAGGTTCAATCATATGCATCAATATGTATTATATTCCAAAAGGAATTACAGAGATAAAGAAGAATCAAGAACTCAAACTTACATTACTGTCTTAACAGAGAAGTCTTATTAAAGAACAATATTTCTGTAAAATTAAAGAAACAATTCTTGGTTTTTATCTATTTTTTTGAAATAACTGGTTGGCAGTTATTTGTTTTAATTAGGTTCTACTTAAAAGACACTATTCACCTTGTTATACATATATCTAAGCATGAAGTCCAGGAGAAATGATTTCCCTTTACGAAAAGCTCCTGCCACAGACACCACAACTATGTTAAGATCTCGTATGTGCTCCTGTAGCAGTATCTGCTCCAAAGCTTCTTCATCAAGCTCAAAGTTATGGTCATCTTCATGAGCAAGGACAATCTGTACTGGACAAGGTTTCTTCATAACCTCATCAGAATTTACTAGGTCATCATCTTCATAATCCTCCCCTAGAATTTTAAAAAGAAAGAAACAAATTACTTTAATCCCTGCATTACAAATTTTTCCTTAAGGACAACATCTAAAGCAAAAATTCAAATGTACCACCCCCTCATTCTCATTTGAGAAAAATTTAATAAAGTAATAGACTGTCAAGTAGTTTTGGATTTCCCACTCCCTCTGTAACAGGACAAAGAATGTCAGTCAGATCTACCACTTGAGCAATGCATCATTCTGTAAATGCTTTTTGCTACTGTATGCACCAAGAAAATACAAACTGACAGGGGATAAAATCAATTTCGCCTGATACTTCAGATTCCAGTTTTCCCTGTAGGCATCACCTGGGAAATTATTCCATATTACAAAGACTGAAACATATATATGAATTTTGAATGTTGTCTTTCATTCTGGAATTTAAAGGGCAAAGTTAGGGTCCTAAGAAGCTTCCAAAAATGACATGATAAAGCCAAGTTCCTAATTTTGTAGGAGTAACCTAATATGGCTAAGGCTGTAGTTCAGTGGTAAAGCACTTGCCTAGCATTCACAAGGCCCTGGGCTCAATCCCCAATACCAAAAAAAAAAAAAAAAAAAAAAAAAAAAAAATAACCTAGTAGTATAGTCTTTTTTATCAAAGCAAAGAACCTTGTTCTTTGCAAAGGAAGTCAACAACACTATTTCAAAATGTGCCACAAACAGTGACAATGCATTATGAAGAGAAAGAAACTAAGGAGGAGAATTTTTGGAAGTAAAAGCAATCAATATTTAATTAAAGATATTAACACTGTTTCAATGCCATACCACTGTAGCCAGATATGTTATTTAAACACACAAAAAAGTTAACTTTCCAGGAAAAATACAACACAGTTAAATTCCAAATTAATATATTATTAGGAAAGTCCAGATAAACAATAAAACAGTATGCAAACTGTGATTAAAAGCTTCCAAGCTTAGTCAGTGGTTAAGACCACCAAGCTAGAAGGCAAAACTGCCCAGAGGATGTCACAACTTCTTTGTTTTCTCATCTGTAAAATGGAGATAACAGTACCTCCCTCATAAAGTTGTCATCAAATGAGATGAGTTGAAACATATATGGCACATAGTAAGCACGATAGATGTTTGTTATTTATATAATAATAGTTTTAAAATAACCAATCCAACAGGAGAGGCTTTTATTAACACCTTGAAATGCCAAAACACTACAGTGATTTTCAACTGCCCAGTAGTTAGGTACTAACATCACCCATTTCACGAATTTGGAAGCTGTCCTTGAAACATCTTTCCTTTGCATTACCCCTAAATTTAATCAACAGCCACATTCTTAACTTCACCTTCATGTCACAATTTCTGTGTATTGTATTGTCTCTCCTCTTATAGTGCCAAACCACTCCTTGAAACTCTCAATTATTGTCCCACTATAACCACTGTATTAAGAAAAACAAGCAAAAACAACAAAAAAACACCCACACCCTCTAAGTTCCTTACCCCAACCTCCACAGTACTGTGCCAGGACCCCTGCCTCCCCTCTTATGTCATCTTATTACATACCCTGTTCATTTCCTCAAAGCCCTGGGCCATCTGGCCTTCTTGTTCCTTTAACAGGATAAACCCATTTCCCACCTTAGAATACTTGCTCTGTGTTTTTATCTCTGTATGGAATGCTCTGTCCATAGAAATTCACATGGTATCTCACCTCCCTCACCTAGGCCTCAGTTCCCCTCAGTGTGGTCTTCCCGGACCACGCAATCCAAACCACAGGCCCCACCCCTAACACTTTAAAAGGGGATTTTTCATAGTCCTTTTTGATATCTAAAATAACCCTTTTTTATTTATTTACACGTATATCTCCTAGTTCCCCCTCCATACAGTGTGTGCATCACTTATGTGTGCATCACTAATTATCCTATTGATCATTCTATCTTCCAGAAACAAAAACAATGCTTAACACTTAGCCCAGAAGATGCTTAATACTTTTTGAAAGAATACATTGAAGCATTTCAGGAATCTTACACCCACCCTTATCTATTTTAGAAACAAATGTAACAATCCATTAGGTTTGGGGAAAGCAAAGCCAAATCAAGGGTAGTTAAGTATATCAACCACAAAATTACAATGAAAACCATCGAGTTCCACAAAGTAAAACACTTTAATTTAAAAGGAACTCAAAATTAGTAAGTACTAAAATATCACAACGCCCAAAAGTGGAGACTAATGATTTTATAAAAAGAAAAAAAAAAAAAAATTTCTTGTTGTAAAGAAAACATTAGTTTTCTTTTTTCCTTATTTGAAAAAAAGAAAAGGAGGAGGGATCCCAGGAAGAAAGTCTTTATTAACATAAAATTTCACCTGGATTAGTTAGCTACAGTTACCATGTGGCTAGGTTTCTTTTATAGGCATAGATAAAGACAGGCACCTCAGACAAACACATACATAGACTAAAGACTTTTTAAAGGTAAGTGTGGCAAAAACATTTCAAAGGTATAATGGAGCACAAAATGATGTGATTCACCAGCCTTAACTCCCCATGATGATACCTCTACCAAATCTGGCATAAAGATAAAATATTTCATCACACATTGATCAACTGAATAAAAGACAACTGTATGTTAATTTCATTAGAATGCCTGTAAATATCAGCATCTGGTGATTACCTACAATTTCAAGTCTCTTTCAATTTAGCAATAACCCAAGATTTTAAATGGCACTAAAATCCTGGGTACAGAATACTTATTATGTTTCCATTCTCATATGCCAGAATACTGGAACAGGTAGATTTCAGTCCTACATTTTTCCTAATTCAGTTCCAAGTCAGTTCTCCCTACTCCAGCCCAAGTGGGTCTTTCAAGGTCAAAGCTAAAAAACAACTACAGATGATCACCTATTTCTCAATTTTCTCTCTATACCTTAGCCCTAAGTATACCTAATAATCTATTTGTTACAAGTCCTATAAAAAGGCACCTGTCAAAAAAAAAGACCCATGGTTGCCAGGATTAAGGGGCAGGGAAGGATGAATAACAATTTTTTTAGGGCACAGAAATGAATTCTCTATGATACTATTATGGTGGATACCTGATGTTATACATTTTCCAAAAACCCACTGAATATGTAACCTCGAGAGTGAACTCTAACGTGAACTATGGACTTTGGATAATAATAATGTGTCAGGGAAAATTAATTAAATTTAACAAATGAACTACTCTGATGCAGGATGCTGGTAGTAGAAGGAGGAGGAGGAATGTGGGAACTGTACTTTCTGCTCAATTTTGCTATGAATCTAAAATTGCTCTAAAATAATAAAATCTACTTAAAAAGACACCTGTCTTTTTAGTGTTTAATCATACTTCATCTTAAATCTGTCAAATTCATACATTCAACATGGATTCCAACAGCAAAATTTACACTTCAGAGCTGACCTAGATCTGTCAGCAAACTTCAAGCTTAATTATTAGATAAGACAATAAAATGGTGCTACAAATCTGCATTACAATAAACTGTTACTAATATTAGGTTACATCAACTCAAAACTAAACTTACAAAAGAGAACAAAGTAAAGATTACTTTTCAGAAGCAATTAAAGTATATTTTAGATTATTATTCATATTTCAAACAGAAATCTCAAATTTTTATGGAAAGTAATCTTAATTTCAACTACTTGGTTCATTTATAAAAACCAGACATCTGAAAAAAAGCAAAGTAATGTTTTAGAACCCATTACTAGGACCTTGACTTTTATAATCTATATTCAAATGAAAATAGTAGCTAAGCATTCAAAAGTTCATTCTAGCACATATTGTTAAAAGTCTTGGTATACCTATTTTTAAGAATTTATTTAAAGGAATAAGCAAAAAAGCAAACAAATATGTACAAGTTTACCAGTGTTATTTCTGGTAGTGAAGATTAATGCTGTGTTTCTCAGACATGGAAAGTGTCCCAAGTTTTAGTCATATTATGACATATTATGCAGCTTAAGAAACACTCTTATGAAATGGACAGCATTTATTTTTTCAGCATAAAATTAAGTAGGAAAAAGGCAGACTTACAAATATAGATCATCCCCCAATTTTGCTTTGCTTTGTACCTATAAAAATATAGGTAAATGGGGCAAGAGGAGATTGGAGGCTTCCAGTCATTATAGCAACTGGTACCAGAATATGGCTCTCTACCAGAAGCAGCAATAAAATTAGACAAAACAACTTAAGGCATTATTTTCAAACCCTTACAACACACAGTATAAGACAGTAATCCCTAAGAAGTCAACCCAAGGTGAGCCCCAAGATCACCCCCGGTTCTCTGAATGGGAACAATTCCCCCCAGAGCATCAGTGATCTAGAACACAAGCAAATAAAGATCTGAGTTCAGGATTACTAACACAGTAGGAATCTGTAGGGCAAGGTGCATGAGGAAAGGAGCTGTGCAGAGGTGTCCCAGAGTCTTGAGCAAGGGAAATAACACCAAGCAAGGCTCACCAGGGGACAGCTACTACAGGGTTGGGAGAGAAATAGCCATAGAAAGTCAAACAATTCCAGCCAGAGTGGAGTTATCTTACATGGCAGGCATCAGCTGAGACACTATAAAGGCTTAGAATTAGGGATCATGTCCTAGAATAAAGCTTTTTGAAAGATCCACCCAAAGCAAAGTCTAAACTCAAGGCTTGAAAAGATTTGCATGGTACACAGTTCAAAGATTTAGTACAGACAACTTTGGGGGTGGGGAGGGGTCTTCTAAACTTTCCACAGATCCTCAAGAATGAAATACTGAGTCACAACTACACAAGGTCAAGATTTACCAGTAACCGAACTGCGTGCCACAACAAAATCTAGATAACAGAATCTCACAATGCATAACATGTAATATATAATATATGATCAGAAATTACTAGACATACAAAGAAAGACAATGTAGCCAATAGTCAAGAAGGAAAAACAGTAAATAAAAACTAATCCTGAAATGACTTAGATGGGAAATTTAGCAGAGAAAAGCTTTTAAGTAGATACTGTAAATATATTCAAGGGCTTAACAAAAACAAAAATAAGGTCTTAATAATAAATGAATAAACAAAGCATCTCATCTAAGAAACAGACTATTAAAAGATAAATGAAACCAGGCACAATTGTGTATGCCTCTAATCCCAGTGGATTGAGAGGCTGAGGCAGGAGGAGCCCAAATTCAAAGCCAGTCTCAGCAACTTAGTGAAACACTGTCTCAAAATTAAAAAGTAAAAGGGCTGAGGATGTAGCTCAGTGGTTAAGTACCCCTGGGTTCAATCCCCAGTACTGAAAGAAAAGAAAAGAAAAGAGAAGAGAAGAGAAGAGAAGAGAAGAGAAGAGAAGAGAAGAGAAGAGAAGAGAAGAGAAGAGAAGAGAAGAAAATTCTAGAACTGAAAATTGCAATTATTTAAATGAAATAGTCACTGGATAGACTTTAAGTAGACTGTAGGAAGAAAAAGGGGAGGGTCAGTAAACTTGAAAACAGAAAAAGAAATTCTCTAATCTGAAGAACAAAGGGAAACAAGAATGAAGAAAAAAACTCAAAAGAACTATGTGGCAACATTTACTAGAGTACCAGAAGGAGAACAAACAGAGCTGAAAAAATATTTGAAGTAATAGTTAAAATGTTACCAAATTTGATGACAGACTTAGAGACCCAAAAAGCTCAGCAAATTTCAAGTAAGGTAAATAAGAGAAGACCGTGTAAGTCAGACTGCTAAAAACAAACCACAAAGGGAAAATCTTTAAAGAAGCTAGAGGATGAGGTGAAAGAGTGATACATATTACACAGAGGAAATAATTCAAACAACTGCCTCTTATGAAAAGAAATAGGGAGCAGAAGACAATGTAATGCTATCCTCAGAGTGCTTAAAGAAAAAAAGCATCAAACCCAGAAACTAACATTCAAAAAATGAAAGCAAGGGGTTGAGGGTGTAGGTGGATGAAGAAGAAGTCCTAGATTTGAACTCCACCACGGGGAGTTGGGCAGCAAAATAAAGACAATAAGTAAAAGCTAATATCTGTCACCAGCAGATGTATACTACATGACAGGCAAAATGGTGTTAATTCAGGCTGAAACATAATATTACTTATTGGAAAGTCTCTATTACTTCATATAGATCTGAATCAGAAGTAGTCAATAGATACAAATATAAAAAACTGTTTCCTCACAATAATTTCCTTAAAAAATAACTGGTCATTTAGAGCAAAAAATAAATTATGTGGGGTTTATGATATATGTAGAAGTTAAAAAATTAAAAATAAGACAAATGCTATAAAGAAAAGTAAATGAAATTACACTTGAGAGGTACCCTAGAACAACGACTTTAAAAAATAAAAATAGTGGGGGCTGGGGATATAGCTTAGTTGGTACAGCGCTTGCCTCTCGGGCACAGGCTCTAGGTTCGATCCCCAGCACTGCAAAAATAAAATAAAATAAAACATAAATAAAAAATAAAAATGGTATAGCTAAAAAAGTCAGTAAGGAATCAAAATGGAATACTAAAATATACTCAATTTGCCTGAAAGGAAACAAAAGAACAAAAACAAAACAGACAGGGTAGGGGGTAAAATTAGTAAGATAGCAAACTTAAACTCAACTAAATCCATAATAACATAAATGTTGAATTCTCCAACTCTAGGATGTGGAGAAAATTACTAATGAGAATACAGAATAGAAAGCCCAATGCATATGAAATATTAGCTACATAAATTTTCAGTTTTCTGGTAATCACATTATAGAGTAAAAATGAAAAATAAATAATACTTTATACTTATTAACTCAACATACTCCAAATATTATCATTTCAACAGTTATTTTAAAACTGATACTTTCCTTCACACTGTCTTCAAAATCTGTGAATTTTACATGTACAATATCTCTCAACTTAGACACTAAATGTTTATTAGAAATCCCTTATATTTTATAGCATTTACAAATGAGAGTACATTCACATATACAAGTTGCTCCATAGTTCTCTATTCAATAACTGAATTGAATACCAAAAAAAAAAAAAATTCTACTCATACTTGCATCCATGTTAACAAAACTTTTTAAATGGAAATTAACTAAAATCAAATTCTTTTCTTCACACTATCCATATTGCTTTAATATGCATTGCTCTGATTAAAATTGATCATTTCTCTATACACATTTGTCTCCTATATGAATTATCTATTCATAATCTAGATAGCTTTAAGAAAGCAAAGCAGTTTATCCAGAAGTCCCTTAAATTCTACAGTAACAAATGCTTTAACAGCATTTTATAGATAGTTTTATAAATTCAAAAGAATTTATGTGTTGCATGAATATTTAAAAGTTTACTGAGGTACTTTGTACACACACATAATTTAATGCTGAAAACTAATTTAAAAGGTTTATGGTTGCTATTCATTGGCTTCTATAATCTATGACTTAACTTCTACAGAACCCTGGGTCAGAAATGCAACTTTCAACTTAACATTGTAGTACAAACTGTTTTTCTCATGGGAAAATGTGGTTCTCACCTGAATAACAGGGGTAAAAAGCTGGAACTAGCTATAAACACAGACTAGACAGCAAGATCCATAAGGCCCCATCACGGCCTCTATTTAAAACAAGCCAAGCCTCGAACTAATATGGCTCTGCTGTCAATAAGCCCTATCCTGATTTCATGACCTTTGCCATAATTAAGATGCCCACAAACAAAACTCAAAATTAAAAATTTACAATTTTAATAACTCAAGATTCACGTGTTTATAATCTAAATACCACTAGCTACTATAAACTGAGGATCACTGTGCAATTTGCTGAGGCTGACAGTCCAGCTTAAAATTCTAGAGCTGTGCTTATTAGTACCAGTATGTACTCCATTCTCTGTTTTTTGTAAATGTTCTTCAAATTTTGAAACTTCTTGCCTTAGCTGTGATCTTGGGGAAAAAATAAATTGCCAAAAGTCAAATTGCTCAAGAAAAAAATTTTTAATTGTCATCCTAGAACACAGCATTTTAAATCTAAAAAAAAAGAGAAGAGTAAGAATTATCATCCTAGTTTAATTATGTTCAACAAAGCACAATTGTGAAGGACAAGGAAACATAACCGAAGGAAGCACAGATGTCTACGACCATGCAATTACCAATAATTTTTGTTAAATGTGACAGGTTGATTAACAATGCAGGAAAACTTCATAGACTAAACATATCAGTAAAAGCAAAAAAAAATCCATAAAACTCTGACCCAAAGCAACAATTTTCTTAGATGCACTATCAAAATGCTTCAAATTGGATAGCAAACTATCAAAGAAATAAGTTTTTAGTACAAACAATGGTATGAGAGGTTTAGGAAGAGAACAGATGGACAATGAAATTCTGAGGGAAGTGTCATCACAGACGTACAGAGGAATTTTGCTGTAATGTTACCTAGAAGTTAAGAAGATACTATGATTTGAGATCACCACCAATAAAAAAGGAATTTTTTGAAATATGCTTTCAGAAAAATGCTACAAGCTACAGTACCAAGAAAGAGTAATGCAGGTTTCAAAACAAACTTAGATGTATTGTTAAAATCTCACTCAAAGGATCTCATCAACGAAGCACTTCAGAAGTGGAAAAGAAAGAAATGATTAAAGAAAAATGCTTTTCTTCTAGTATTTACTATTCAAAGTTATAGAGCACCAACAAGAAAAATAATACCCACATGATAACATTTTTGGAAATAATCATAAAATCTTTGGAATAATATAGTCCTCCAATGATTGCTAAAGCAAAATCTACCAGGGAAAGAAACGTTGAGTTTTATTTGTCCCTATAAAAGGAGCCTTAGAAGAGGATCTAAAACGTTTCACTCAATTTAGCCAACAGAGTTAACAAAGAAAAATTCCTTTAAAAGCTACATTAGTTACATTATTAAATAATGATTTCCTTATATTAAGTATCTGATATTTGTTCTTAATATGTCTGTAAAATATTTTTCCAACTTTCTTTTCATTTATCTTCAAGATCAAGTACAACACAGAATAAAATAATTTCCTAAAAGGATTCCAAAGAGAAATAATGCATTTATAGAAACTAATAATCTGACAACACTGTTATCCAGGTACCAATTAAGTGGTAAGGTCTGTCTTCCATAAAAAAAAAAAAAAAAAAAAAAAAAAAAAACACTTAATCTCCACTCCCTAGAAATTGGAACTTTAAAAAAGCAGCAAGGAACAACAAACAGGACTACAGGGTAAGAGTGTGATGCAGTACATTATAATGGATAAGATCAACACCTAACTCCCCTGAATCAATCCTAACATGACAAAGGGAAAATCAGACACTAATGGTTCCTGATTATGATGCATCAAGAAGCATAGCATGATGTATTGGTGGGGAAAATTTTCAAAAAACCTAAATCTAATCAAAGTTCTAGATCTAACAATATGGAAGGAAATACAGGAAGCAGAAAAACATGCTAAACATCCCAAAGAAAAAATCTAAAACACAGGTAACTCCACTGGACAAACAAAACTTAATAAATTGCAAAAGCAGGGGGGTTGGGGAAAGGGTACCTCAAAAGACCAAATGTATGTTTTCAAAATATCCAAGACATGTGATTCCCAAATCGGCATTAACTCCACCATCACCCTTAATACGGAAGATTGAAAAGAATCAGCTTCAAAATCAAATCCACTTAACACCCTACAATGAAAACTCTAAGCCCAGATGACTTTCACTATAGTATATGCTATCAAATATTTAAGGAAGAACGATACCAATTCTACAGAGTCTTCCAGAAAAAGGGAGGGGATATTTCACAATTCACTTTATAAGTTACTGTTATTACAAATACCAAAACCACAGAGAGACACCGCAAGAAAACAAAACTATAAATCAACACCACTTGTGAGCAGACAACAAAATCCTCAATCAAAATCTAGTATTCAGGATATATAAAGAATTATTACAATTAAATAAGAACCATTCCATAAACAGACAAGAGATTTTAACAAACACTTCAAAGATGATATATCAATGGTAAATAAGCACATGAAAATATATTCAACACTATCAGATGTTAGGAAAGTATCAGTGAGATATCACCACACATTCACCAAAATGGCTAAAATGCACAAGACCAACAAAAGAATACATGGGGAGTAAGAGACATTTCAAGAAAACATGGCCCTTATATATATTTCTGATGAAAGTATAAAATGACACAATTACTTCAAAAAACTTTTTGGCAAAACCTTCTAAAAGTTAAACAATTGAAAAACAACCAGTCATCACACTCCTAGAAAATTGGGAACATATGACATCGAAAGACTTGAACACAAATGCTTATAGCTGATTTATTCATAATGAGTTTAACAAATGTGTTAAATTCATGAGACAGAGTGCTACTTAACAATGAAAAGAATTTTATATATGCGTGTATACACACAAAAATAGGTGAATCTAAATAGCATATGCCAAGTGAAGTCTCACATAGACACACACACAATATTGTACTGTATGATTCCATTTATATCAAATTCTAGAAAAAGCATAAATTATAGTGACAGAAAACAGATTATTAGTTGTCAGGAGCAAAGAATAAAGAAAGAATTGACTACAAAGGGACATAAGAATATTTTGAGGTACTGTAAATATTCTGTATCATAACTGTGGAAAAGGTTGCAAACTATGCATTGGTCAAAATTCATCAAACCGTGCTCCCAAATCAGTGAGTTTTATATAAATTACATCTCAACAGGAAGGTTTTTTTAAAAATCAGATGTGGTCTATTCCTCTTAGCTCTTTCATTTATCAAACACATAAAACAATCACTTAAAAAAAAAAAAGATGTTTTAAAATGTTTACATGATACACAGGTAGGGTTAAAAACTAATGGTCTAGAGTGATCATTAGTCACCTGGATGAGCTTTTATGGCAATACTGGGCCTTGCCTCCCAGACGAATGCAGCCTAGAATAGGAATATTGAAAAAACATAACATAGACTCCAGGAAGACATTGATTTAAAGGTCAGAAGCAGCTATTAGTCAATCAGCTACTACAAGAAAATATTTAAATTCATAAATTGCTCTTATAAAATAATTTTAGTAGGAATTGATAAGGTTAAATTTCTCTCATGCAAAACTGGAATTATAAAATAGCAAACTCCAAAAGGAAAACTCTGAAGACTCCAGAGATGAACCTACTAACAATGTCAGTTAGTAAATACTTTTCCCCACTAGTCCTGCCCCTTTGGCCAACAACAGGCTGTCCTAAAACACTTCAGGCTTTTAAAAATGCTCTAAAGAGGATATAATATAGTTCATTTCTTTTCTTCATTACTATCAAATCAGGAAAAAAAGAGTTGGTTTTCCTATAAGATTCATATATTATTTTCCACTTAAAATCTACCCTGTTTCCATAGTAACCAGCACTGATGTCTCACAATTTTTGCTGTTCCAACTTAAAGAACACTATGGCATAAAAATGCTTTTATGTATTTATCTAAATAGATGAAAATGTAAAATAGATTATAAATGTGTGAGCTCAAAAGCATTTTCCCCAAAGCTTGCCATCAAATATTAACCAGTTCTTTAAAGCACAAACTTGAATGTAAGTGTACTTTAAGATAAAGAAAATACTGAAGTTAATTTAAATTAGATATATGAAGTGAGGTTGCAATTTATGAAGTTGTTGACTAGTTAAGAGATGCTATAATACATGATGGTCCAGGGGACTCAAAGCAACAGCACAAAAATTCAGCAACAGTCTATTTAGATTCTCCAAATCTTCTCACTAAGGTAGTTCTCCATTTTCTTCCAAAGGGAAATCTTACAGAAAATCTCAAGAAATAAAAAGGGTCCTACATCTGCTCTTAGGTATTTTGGTGAGTGGGGAAGTAATATAATTTTATTCTGTGGCCTAAAAATGAGAGTATAAAATAATGAAACTTTTTAGTTTAATATTTTTAAGTTTTTTATACCCTACAGGAATTCCTACACATATGCGTAAGAGACATGATTTCTTGTTCACTTAAGTTGTTTAAAAAAAAAGAAAGAACGAAAAAAAAGAAAATGGAACAACCTAAATACCCATGGATAAACCATAAGTCAGAAAACTGAAATTAATAAAATCTAAATATTTATACAAATCTATACTTAGAAAAAACAAATCAAGTCACAAAAGAATATATGGTTTTAGCCATTACTACAATTTTTTAACACAACAATTTGTATCTATTATTTATGAAACACATATACACATTATAGAACTATTAAAAAAACAAAATGGGCTGGGATTGTAGCTCAGTGGTAGAGCCCTTGCCTTGCACATGTGAGGCACTGGGTTTGATCCTTAGCACCACATAAAAACAAATAAATTAATTAAAAGTATGTTGATGTATAACTAAAAAATTTTTAAAACAAGAAACATATGCCATGTTCAGGATAGGTGTGTATATAGCAAGGTATTTGGTGAACCCCTCAACTATACAATATTCTATTTCTCTTTTTAAAAGGATTCAAAACCAATATGGCAAATATGTACTAAATTGTATGCAATAGGAACTTGACCTCTACTATATCTTTGTCACTTTTGTAAATTTGAAATATTACAATTGTTTTTAATGAAATATATTAAATTGTCTCAGAATTTACTTCCACAAAGAGGGAACTTAACAGGCACTGGCTTGATGACTCTCAGTTAGGTACTGTGTATGTAATTCTCTCAACAACCCTGTGACCTAGCTATCATCCCAATTTCAGAGAGAGGAAATATATTCAAAAAAAATTTTTTTTAAATTCTTCAAGATCCTACAGCTAAAATGTAGTACATACATCAAGATTTTCACTTTATATTAAACCCACCATGCTGCTTTCAAATTGCCTTTCTATGTTATTCAATATTAAAGGATAATTTTTAAAAGATCACTCATTGTTCCCCAGTGGCATAAATATACAAATCAGTCAAACAAGTCCATATCAGTCCCCACTTCTTTTTTTGGGGGGTAGGAGCTGTTTTCCCTCCTCTGAAAATTTTTTTTATTGATGTGTTATATAACATAGTAGGATTCATTGGGCCGTATCTGTACATGCACACAATATAACTATAATTTGGTCAACTTTGTTCCCTAGTACCTCCTCTTTCCATCCACATTTCTTAATGACACATTTGAATCTACATTGTGTACAACCATAGAAATGAAAAGTTGTACCCCATTTGTGTACAATGAATCAAAATGTGTCTGTAAAAATAAAAATACTTTAATAAAAAAGTCAAAAAAAATTTAAAAAAATAAATCCTAATACTAGCTCATCTATCATGAGTAAAAACTGACAAGTACAGAATACAAGTAGGACTAAAGTGTTTGTTTTTGTTTGGAAAAGGTGAGTTAACTAACTTGGCATTTGAGATTTCTACATCCCTGACATTCCAGATAAAACTGGACTATTAGACAATAAATAGAGTGATCAAAATAATCAGAACTATAGATACATAAATCTTCATTAACAGGGGCGGGGGGTCTTCCTGCACCAGAATTGTCAACCCATTTATAATTTAGTTATAAATGGACTACAACTGAGTTATTGTGTCAATATTTAACTAGTCACAAACACAGGGTAAAACAATGAGCCATGCATACTAAAGCTTAAGAACCATCCAAAGTCTTGCTCAGAATTTAGATTCTCATACCTCACCTTCAGAATTTGGTTCAGCTCATCAGATACGGGGCCCAATCTACGTTTTTAACAAACATCCAGTAACAACCGCCAAGGTAATTCTGATGCACAGGATGAAAAAATTAGAACTGGAGAAACATAAGTCTTTATTCATTCTATAAACAGTCACTGAACACCTACAACATGGTTCTAGGAACTGAAGATTCAGTAACCAAAAAAACAACCACCCTCGGCCCCCAAAAATTCTTGCTCTTAAGTGCTTACATTCTAAAGATGGAGAAACAGAAAACACACAATGACTGCTAGTGTTAAGTACTACAAAGAAACACAAATGGATTAAGGGAACTAGACCCAGGGAATGCCATTTTATAAGAATAATCAGCAACAGCTTCTCCAATAAGGAAACATTTGAGCAAAAAAGTGAATAAGGTAGACATCTGGGAGAAGAAAGAGAAATATTATTAAGAACGTTCACATCACTCAAAATAATTTACCATATGAAATAATTTCAGGTGGTATATATACTTTTTAGTATAGAAGAGAGAAAAACACAAGAATCTACTCTGCTAATAACATGTATTATTTTAATTCTCAAAATCACTTTATGGGATAGTTATGAGTTTCCTTGTTTTCATAAAGGAGGACTGAGTGAGGTTCAGACTAAGCAATCTGCAAGAATACACATTTTGTATGTAATCAAGGAACAATGCAGAGTCAGGTCTTTGTGATTATCAAATCTATCATCTTCGAAATATGCCAAACTCCACTTTATTACTAAAAGAGAATATCTGTTGAATAAACTCAGGCCAAACTCCACCTTTATTACTAAAGAAGCATATCTGATGAACGCACTCAGATCTGAATTCTTACATGCTCAGGATTTCTAGAAACTTGGAGAAAAAAGTTAGAAAAATTAAATTAGTTGACATAAAAAGGATGCTATCTCTCATTTTTATAAAAAAATTTTGGCACATAGTTATTTTTTCCAAAAACTTCCATGTCTAAACTTAATCATCTATACAGTCAACAAATCATTTATATGAAAGTTCCCCCAACATTTGAGGAATACAAATTTTTTCTTCATAAATTTTCTAGAAAAGCAAGTTTTAAACTGCAAACCTTTAATATACAATAAAAGTATATCTGTCCATCTTTGGCAAGGTCTGCACATATTTTTGCAACTCACTGTTTCATATTCATTGTCTTCAACAATGTTCAATACAACTACCCATGAATAACTGCAGAAGCCCCCCTCCCGCCTACTTCAGGCTAATAATTAGAAAACACAGCATCATGCTAGATACTAGAAGCACAATTCACTAATAATATCCTTACTCTAGAGGTTCTAACACAAACATGTATAAAAGGATAGTAGAAAGAAAATGCTATCTGAGTAAAACAAAAGTCGTACAACATTGGATTACATAAACTAAGGCTATTAATGAAGACATCCTAGAGATGGCTACATTTCTCTAGCCCTGGAGATCAGGTTAAGGCTAACCTTAAAAATACAGGCTTGGGCTGAGGCAGTGGCTCTGTGGTAGTGCGTGCCTAGCATGTGTGAGGCACTGGGTTTGATCCTCGGTACCACATAAATAAGGTATTATGTGCATCTACAATTAACAGAATGCATTAAAAAAGAAACGAACTTTAAAAAAAATACAGATTAAGAATGCTAAGAATGCTTATCCCTGAGGAGAGCTATTGAAAATTTTGGAGCAGAGACAGGACTAAACCTATGTAGCAGAGAAACTAAAAGCAATGAGGAAGAAGTGTAACAAACTAAGAGCAGGGAGATCAGATATAAGGCAAATTGGAAGAGCCTACATAGAAGTGAGAAGCCTAAAATCAAGCTGACAATAAAAAATAGGAAAAGATGTATGCAAAGGCTAGTCCTTTTATATATATATGTATATTTTTTAGTTGTCAATTGACTTTTATTTTATTTATTTATATCTGGTGCTAAGAATCGAACCCAGTGCCTCACACATGCTTAGGCAAGCTCTCTACTACTGAGCCACAACCCCAGCCTAAAGGCTAGTTCTTAAACATCCTTGTTTTGGCCTAGAAAATGGATAATAATAAACTATTCCATATTTTTCATAGGGACATTTTCTTTATTAAGAGCCAATGTACTCCATTTCCATTTCCAAAAGCATTTTTGCACAGTAAATTCAAGGTTTTATAACAGAGAGATCATGAATCCATCAAAACCAAAGTAGGTTTCCTCAACTTGGGCAAATAGTTTAATCGTTCCTTTTTGGGCCCTAAAATTAGCTTTGTAGAAGTTAAAAGACAGCAGATAGGTAAGAGAGTTAGGAAATTTGTGACACCCAAGGAAATCTCTCTCTCTCTCTCTCTCTCTCTCTCTCTCTCTCTCTCTCTCTCTCTCTCTCACACACACACACACACACACGCGCGCGCGCGCGCGCATGCACACACTTAAATTTAGAACAGGGTTATCATAACAAATCTCAAAAAGGCACTTGCCAAGACCATGGAAATAAGACACTAAATTCCATTTTGCTACATCTCTCTACCTCAGATAACTGTTAGAGCAGCAGTTTTTTAAAAAGTACTCAAATTCCACACTTGTCTCAATACAGGCAAAATTCCTACTACAAGAGTTGTAAAAAGAAGGGAATGGTGCCAAAAACAAATAAACATCAGATAAAATAAACCAGATAAAATGTGACTAATTTGAAAAAACAAAGGAATAGGAAAGTTAGAGTTTCCCACTACACTCTCCTTTTGTCCCTTCTCTAGCTAGGCAATTTTAGGGTACATCTATTAGAATTCTTTGTGGTAAATAAAGACATAAGCTCAAAAACAGAGGGAAAGGGGAACACATCTCTGCAGTTTTCAAGTCACATGTTGGGCTACTCAGCTTTTCCAGGAATTATCTAGTCTTTTAAATTAATTCTATGCTCTATTTTGCTACAGAAAAATAGCCCCATATTCCTTTTTCTTATTAAATATGTTCTAACATTATTTGTTCTTCCTGTTACCTCTAATTATGTCTTTAAATACTTGTTAAGCATCCTTTTAGATTGAAAATTCTTTAAAATCAGGGACAAGTGCTTAAATTAATTTGTAAGTTTACCAACATACTGTCTTTAACTTCAAGCAATAATTTGCTAACAAAACCCACTCTCCTCCATGAATTTTCCTCACCAACACTAGCAGTAATTCTACTTCTGAACTTACAAACTTAACTCACAAATATGCATAAGGTCTCCCTGATCTCCCATTTATATGGAAGCTTGGAGCAGAATCTCTCTATACTTTTCTATGCTGGTATACATAAGCAACTGAAAAGCCTTACTTATAAGGTAGATATAAGATGTCAAATGACAGCATAAAAGGGAGAAAAAAAAAAACAGTTCTAAGTATGGTCCTCAATTTGCCTGCCCCACCAACCCATTCTCTACTCCCAAAAGAAAACTAAACCCATTCCCTTCATGTTCTCCCTTATCCACAGAAAGTATAACTTTGTACAATCAGTACATGTCAAATGTCTTTAAGATATTATCTTTTAATCGTAAACTTCTAAAGTCAGTTTTTGTAACTTAAAAAGCTTTGATGGTTATAGAGAGTAGAACGTATCTCCTAATCTTGCTTTTCTTCTGCCACAATTCTGGGCACTAAAGCAGATGCCCATACCCTAGCAATTAAGATTCAGAAACAAATAATCAATATTTCACAAAGAATTTAGAACAGTAAAAAAACAAAGTATTCCAACAGCACGGGGAAAGTCAGGAAGTTCAAAAGTTGCCAATTAAAGAAATACATTCATGTGAAAGAAATAATTATTCTTAAATTTTTAAGAAATATGCTATCCTTACCAAAAAATACAAAATTAAAAAGCAAATATGAAAAGTAATTTATTATGTACAAAAGGGATTTTAAAATAAAAGAAACTGAGAAGTGGTCAAAGAACACCAAAAGGCAATTAATAAAAAGAATTCACATTTCAATTGTGATATTACTATTTCAACATCAATTACAAAAAGAAATACAAATTAGTCAGGCACTGTGGCAAGCTACTCCAGAGGCTAAAGCAGGAGAAGTGCAAGTACAGGACAGCCTGGGCAACTTAGGAAGACTATTCAAAATAAAAAATAAAAAGGTCTGGATATGTAGCTCAGTGCTGGAATGCTTACCAAGCATATATAAGGCCCTGGGTTCAATTCCCAGTACCACCAAAAATTAAATGTATATGTTACAAATTAAAATAGTTCAATGCTCATTTTTACTTATATGTTGCGCCTACTTCTCCCCTTTCTTGGTACTGGAGATTGAATCCAAGGGCACTTTATCCCTGAGCTACATACCCAGGTCTTTTTATTTTCTGGAACTTGAGATCTTCCTGCCTCAGACTCAGAGTAGCTGGAATTAGAGACATTTATTGTTAGTTAACACCCACTGTGAACAGACATTTGTAAACAAACACAAATCTAACCCTAATGGAGACAGAAAAGGTATAACCTTTGTGAATGGATCTGGTCAGGGGTAGCTTCAATCTTAAAAGTATACATGCCATTTGACCCAGTCATCTACTTTTAAGATTCTACCCTAAAGGCCATGATTTATCTACAAAGACATTTAGCCAACATTATTCACAAGAAATAACCCCATCTCCAAAGAAGGGTTAGCTAAGTAGTACTACATCACCATTAAAAAAAAAAAAAAAAAAAAAAAATCATATTGTAGGGATTTTTTAATCCCATTGGAAAATATGAAATGAAAAAGCAGATTATAACAATTACGATGAGGTCTCAATTTAGGAAAAATTATTCATTTTTTTAAAAGAACATAAACTAAAACATATTCACTAAAATGCTAGCAGTGGCTACCACTAGTTGATATTTTTATTTTCTTCTTTTCCATTTACTTGTATTTTTCAGTGTTTTCCAAGATTTTTTCTTTCTTTTTTTTTTTTTTTTTTTTTAATACCAGGGACTGAACCCAGAGGCGCTTTACCCTGTCATGAGTCATATTCCCAGCTCTTTTTTTATTTTTTATTTTGAGACAGAGTCTCGATAGGTTGCTTAGGGCCTCACTAAACTGCTGAGGCTGGCTTTGAACTTGTAATCCTCTTACCTCTGCCTCCCACTCAAGTTGCTGGGATTACAGGTTTGCACCATCACACCAGCAAGATTTTTTTTGAACTTTAAAAAAGTTAAAAGTTTGGACCATGAGCTACCATTTTACACACATTAAGCTTAAAAATCTATGATCAAAAGACCTGTTCAGTAACAAGTTTTGCTGGACCTTGAACATGACAAATTTCTATCTTAATATGCACTTGTAAAAAACATTCAGCATCAGTCATATCATTCAACATTCTCAAGAATTTCTAGTATACTTTGAAGTTAAGCTACTTTTTGAGAAACATCCAAGTACCCTGACATTTTTCTACAGTAAAAAGCTCCCGACTCTATACAAAAGTTCCACATAGCCAGTCCACATGGTCATATTAAGAAATTTAAAAACTGATGAAAATAAAACAATTTCTGAAGATTAATAACTGTTTTCAAAAAATAAAACCTAAGGATGATTTTATACAAAAAAAACTTCTTTCCAACTTGTTATTCAAAAAAACTTCTTTCCAACATTCTTATAAGAGTGAATTTAATCCAACTCTTTTCTCATTGATCCATCCATTAGAAAGTGAAAAAGAACGGCTTATATGACAATTTTCCCTGTTTCAAGAATTTCTTTACAGAATGCTTTAGTTTCTAAAGTGCCTAAATAGATATCTCTTTAATGAAGAAAAAAGAAGAGGAGGAGGAAGAAGAGGAAGGAGGAGAAGACAAAGGAAAAAGGAGAAAGAGGAGGAGGGAAAAGCAGCAGCCCATAGGGTGGCACTGGAGGCTGAGGCAGGAGGATCACAAATTCAAGATCAGTGTAGGCAACTTAGTGAAACCCTGTCTCAAAAAAACTAAAAAAAAAAAAAAAAAAAATTGGGGATGTAGCTCAGAGGTAAAGTACCCCTGGGTTCAATTCCCAGTGCCTTCCCCCACCCCCACCCCAAAAAAAAGAAGAGAAAAGAAAGATCTATAAATTTAATAGGGTAGATGATATCAACTATCAGGAAGGCACAAATGTTACAGAAACATTACAGTCCCAAAATTAAAATCCAAGTCTTGCTGGGTATGGTGATACACACCCATAATCCCAATGAATCCAGAGGCTAAGACAGAAGAATCACAAGTTCAAGGTCAGTCCAGGTAACTTAACAAGACCCTGTTTCAAATAAAAGGGCTGGGGATGTAATTCAGTGGTAGAGTATCTTTGGGTTCAATCCCCAGTACCAAAAAAAAAAAAAAAAGTTTTTTTTTTCCCCCCCCCCCCCCCCCCAGGGCACATCATTTATAAAAATGGGTTTTTTGTTTTGTTTTGTTTTATTTTTTAATGTTAAGGATATAGTTCTAATCACTATCCATTACTCTACCAAAAAGGATTAAATGAAGGCAGGGGAAAGGTTTTTATGGGAGTCACTGTTTATGTGGTTTCAAATCAATCATTTTTTTAGGCATTCCTTTTATATAACTGACTCAAATTAGATTTTGCAGATCACTGTTTGAAAAGCCAATACTTGGAAACTGCCATGACCTTAAGCTAAGAAATGAACTCATACCGAATTCTGTAATTGAAATAATTCCAGAAGGTGACCTTGTCACATGAATCTCTAAAATGCATGCTTATTGAAATGAAGATAGTTAAGAAATATGTATACTTATATTTTATTTTTAAAACTGAATAAAGGCCTTCCAAGTCACAAGTCACCTATTTTAAAAAATAATTTAAGGTCAACATCTCAAATAACCAAACATTATAACTACTTCCAACAGACTATTTGGCACAGGGTTAAGCACTTTTACCACATTCAACACTCAAAATAACTCTTAATGAACATATTATCAATATTTTACAAGTAAAATTAAAAACCTTCCCCCTTGTCCAAACTAAACCTTTGTACACTTTACAAAAGAAAATTGTAACTTTTGACTGCAAATGTACATTATATATAATAGAACAAGTAGTCAAACTGGCACATTCTTACATGTCACTGTGTCTAATACACAGCTTTACAAACTGTAAAGTATTACAAACACTTGTATCCTTCATCTGCTTCCCACAATAGTTTTGCTATGAGATTATTATCACTACTATATATGAGGGCTTCAAAGCTAAGAGAGTTCAAGTCCCTCAGCTTACAATTCCTTGTTCTTCCACCACATTTTCTCTCTACAATTAAAGAAACACTGCTTCCATAATCAGCAATTTGCAGTGAAAGATGAAATGTACTAGAGACCCTAGTTATGCATCTTTTATCAGATACATATTTCTCCAACTAGTTATTAGAGTTACTAGGTAACAGGATATCCAGCTAATCACTGATTATTTTTATGTCAATCATAGAGATATAAGTTATATGAAAAAGTTTTATTAAGCTAGTGGTTTAGCAAGGGAATCCCCGAGATTCTACCTACACTGATCAGAAGACCAAATCAAAGTAAGTCTAAAGAGCACATTCTCTCTTTGGTAAAACAGGATGTTTAAATGAGTCTTTCATGACTTAAGTGTTGTTTCTAGTAGCTATCATCCGCCCATATAGTTACTATATAGCCATTTTTCCCAAAGTAGCAAAGATGGCTGCTTACACAGTTTTACAACTCTATCCACAATATATGTGTAACCCAAGCACATATATATTTACCAATAACTTAAAAAATCATTTGTAAAATGGTTACTTTAGCTTTGCACTTCCAAACATTTCATGCTACTCAATAATAAGCAGAAGTGTTATACTTCCTTTACAAATTGTTCTACTCTTTTATATCTACCTTTTCCCTTTCTACTTTAAAATTTCCTAGTTCACTTGGTGACTTGCCTTCTAATTCCTTTTCATATGGTCCTATCTTCTCCATCCCTCATTAGTATATTTTCAAACTTTGTTTCAACAAAGCCTGGTCATCCCTAGTTATGTGTGATAATGTCCAATGTATTGGGCCCCCTAGCCTTCTCCAAATCTGGTGAAGAATAGTTAAGAGTACCTCAGTAGTTTCTGAGACTGTGGAGATATCACATTCCCTCTCTCCAATGGGAGTAATAACGAAATTCCTTCACAGGAAGGCTTTAAGAAATAAAATGAAGACAAGGTTTTAAAGTGTTTTATAAAGTCCCAAATATTACCCTATTGCCATCTATTTTCAGGTTGGCATTGCCTTCTAGCTAAACACTTTTAAAACTATAGAGAAAACATTCAATTGCTCTTCAGTATCATCAGTAGCAAAGGATAGTTAAGGTAGAAGAAACTTACTTGAGTCATCAATTTACTGCTAGATCAAGTTCAATTATTCTGTGTTCACATCTATCAATGACCAAATCTTCTAGAGAGTAAATAACACACCTGGGTTTTGAAAACCCAAAAAGGCTACAAAATCAGAATATCACCACACTTAAAGAATGAGGGGGGAAAAAACTTGTTCTTTGTCCTCACCCCAGAGATACCCCTCTTTCTTAAAGAGCTATAAATCGCCATTATGGAAAAAAAAAAAAAAAAGTATTAACTTCTACTCCCTTTCCATTTTTGGCATTGAGAGTCTGCCAAACAGCTGTGCCTCTTCAAAGAAATCTTCTAATTGAGCATAAACAATTTTTTAAACACATCTTGCTGTAAAGGTAAACTATATTAGAGAGAGCCTAGCTATGCACCTTTCATCAGTTACATATTTCTCAAACAGTTATTAGAGGTACTAGCTGGTAGTATATTCAAGTAATCATTAACAGATTGTTTTTATGTCAATCATAGAGATACAAGTTATGAAGAAGTTTTATTTAGCAGATAGGTGAGCAAGAGAATCCCTTAAATTCTACATGAACTGGCCAGAATACCAAATCCGAGTCAGTCAAAAGTGTACATTATCTCTTTGGGAAAAAAAGAGGATATATAAATGAGTCTTGCAAGTCTCACAATTTTAAAAATATGTTGTACTTCAGCATCATCACACTAGTAGAAAGCGTTCCAAGTACAAGTAGTTGCCTAATTTTGGAAAGGGTCTAACAATTTCAAGAAAGTTTTTTTTGTGTGTGTGTGAATATTACACTTTAACATTAGCCACAATTAAATTTTATTGTGGTTAGGAATGTAGCTCAGTAGTAGAGCATTTGCTGGCAATGTGCAAGGTTCTAGGTTTGATACCCAACACTTGGGGGGTGGAGGAATGCAGCAAAGGACACAAACTTTATCACAAAGTTACAATACAGTCAGTCTATGTCTCTCTCTCTCTCTCTCTCTCTCTCTCTTTCTCTCTCTCTCTCTCTCTCTCTCTCTTGCTCTTGCTCTCTCACACACACACACAAAATATCCTGAAATACGGCATGCCTATGTGCACTCGACTTCTTAAGGCCAGAATTTCGTTTTTGATCATAGTTTATTTTCCCTGTAACACATCTCTTTACTGTAAGTTAGCTCCTCTCCCCACAAAAAAAAATTTTTTTCACAGAATTTCAAAACACCTTACTAAATAGATTTAATCACATCTACAGAATCCTATCAACCTGCAAAGTCAATAATGCTTATATACTGAGGTGCTTATTTGCTTTCTAAAGATCCTGCATTCCTAAGAGTAAGCATTTCTCTTAAGAGAGATACAGAGCATCTTCTTAACTACTAAAGTGACACCTGACTTACTCCAACTCAGTTCTTCAACATTACTTCTCCAGAAAGCAAAAAGGAAAAAAAGAGTTTATACAACATGGTCGAAAACTGATGAATCCCTAATAATTCACAGTCTGTTTGTCCTTACCTTCAACACAAATCCTAACAAGTTTATTTGGTTTTTAATGCAGTAATGGGTGACTCAGAGCAAATTAGAATGTACAGAGGTTCTTTTAGGCAGTCATTTGATAGGAACGGCTATCAAGTGAAGGTCTTCCACCCCACAACCACTAAAAGAAGGACAAAATCTATAAGTAGCAGTCAAGAGCATTTAATAAATGGCGGGCCCTATTTATCAACAGTCTCCTGAGTCTTATCTCTTCTCAATAAACAACACAAAAACAATGTTCATAACCATGACAGAGTCAAACGTATTTTTTTTCTAAAAAGGCAAGTAGACAAAATACTTTGAAACTATATCTAAAAGGGTTTGGAGGAGTGAGGAGCACACACATCCACCTCCCCTAGGGCCCAAAATTACTAAATTAATCCATTCACATTCCAACGCAGCTAATTACTTGAGATATGCAAACAGCAGATCTAAGGCAAAGCCTCTCTTCTCCGGAAGTACTTTCTTCTATAAACTAAACAGTTCTGTCAAGTGCTACTGTTGGCAAGCAATACCTCCTTTTCTTTTTCTCTTAGGAAAATTCCAGTTTGTTATCACCTCTGACATATGTCCAAGGGCTACAATGAATGATCAAGTATATTTATTCTAAATAAACTTTTTTATTAAAGTGAAGCCTTGTCAGTTCGGTAGCACATGCCTGTAATCCCAGCTACTCCAAAAGCTCAGACAAGAAGATTTCAAGTTCGAGGCCAACCTGGGCAACTTTGGTGGGACCCTGTCTCAAAATTTTAAAATGTAGGAGGGGGATAGCCCTCAATGATAGAGCGTCCCTGGGTGCAATCCCCAATACAGCAAAAAATAGTAATAATGAGAATACCTGTGGTTAATATTTAATCAAAATGTTTTAAATTTCATCCAGTAAAACTTTTATCAGATTGTGAAAAAAAACTGGAAAACACATGCTCATATTTAAAGTATATTTAATATACTCTTACCTTAGCTCCACGTACTTAACTGTAGGCTTTTACTATTTATAAGCCTTTGAGAAACTTTGCCTTTAAGTAACTTCAAAATCCTCAATCAGGATTTCAAACGTTTAATTCACACCACAGTGAAAGATCAAATGCTAAACTCCTAAAAATAGGGGTGCTATGAGTGAGAGAAACACACAACACTGTGCTGCCAACGCAACTGCGTCTTCGAGGGGGCAGGGGCGCCTTATACACGTACAGTAGGAGCTCACATTCAGCAAAAACCGGGAGCGAAGGATCAGGTGACTTCACACCACACTTTCAGTCTGACCCGAGCGACTAGGAACCCTTGGCTCAAAACACCAGTTTGACACCTAAATCTAGACTTGGGACCCTTGCCACGCGCAACTCGCTTGAAAGGGTCGGGGACCTAGGGGCCCCTGGAACGCGAGCCCAAAGCACAAACCCCGGCCTGCAGACTGCGGTTCCCTTCAGGAAGAGTGTCGGGAGAGCCTTCGCACCTGGCAGCGAGGTGTCCGCTCTTCCCGCGTCCTTCTCCCCGGCGGGGCCCATCACGCCCCAGCCACCCCTGCTTCTCTGTCCGCGCGAAGCACGGAGGGCAGCGAGTGCCCTCCAGGTGACGGGTCGCCCCGCCGCGTCCGAGATCGAAGGACTGCGCGGCGGCGCAGCCGACCTCCCCGAGCCCCAGCCCGCAACCCCGGCTCAAGGCCGCCCCCTCGGGCCGGGGCGGACACGGCCGCAGCCACGCGGCCGGCAGCGGGCAGGGGGCCGGGCCCGGTTCAGACGCTCGCGCCGCCTATTCGCCCGACAGCTGCTGGAGCAGCGAGAACCGCGGGCGGCTCTCTGAGGCCGCGCGCGGCGGAGCACGGGGCGCGGCTGGGGCTAGGCCCGGCGGGCAGACGCGGCGGCGGGAGGAGAGCTGAGCCAGCCCAGGACTCCGACCCTGCCGCCTGCGGCCGGTGCCCGCGAGTCCGAGCGGCCGGCCGCCTCCCTCTACCCAAGCGCTGCGGCCTCTGTCCTGCCGGCCCGTACCTAGGGAGGTCGTGGACGAGACGTGGTTAACCTCCGCGGTAGGGTCGCTGGTCCGCCGCCGGTGCCTCAGCCCCTGGTACGGCTGCTGCCTTCGCGCTGCCTCGTCCCTCTCCGCCATCTTGTACCGATTTAAAATTAACTCCCCACTGACGTCAAACGCCGCCGCCGCTTTATCAACCTCCCGGGAGCCGGCGGGGCGGCCGGCGGGTCCTAGCGCCGCCCTGGGCCTGCGCCTCCCTGTGCTGCCCCCGCCCCCGCCCCGCCCATCTGCTCCCTCACTCCGCCTCCGCCTCGCCGGCGTGCCGCCGGGTTTTCTCCGCCCCGCGCTTCTGGCAGGAACTGGGGGTGCGCCGACGCCCTCGCCGCGGTCTAACACACCCACCTCTCTGAGCCACCTACCACACCCCCTTAGCGCTAGGCTGGATTGTGTAAACCGATAAGGCATCTCTGGAGGACTAAGTTCTGCCTTCCCCATTCAGTTACCCTATTCTATTTACGTCTTTAGTGTTGATTCGTGCCCTGCACGTGAGGTTGCCTTCACACCCCTTTCCTTCTCGCCTTTCTATCCCCACCACCTCCTCCGCAGCTGTTCCCTTGTCGCCCTCCCCACCTCGCGAATTGTTGCTTGTGCTCTTCTTTTTATCTTCTGCTCGTGCAAGTCCCCTCTGTTGCTTCCTTTCCCTCCACCATCGCACATTAGCATTAGCTTCCAGTCTCCCCAATTCTTAGGAGATTGTCCTCTGTCTTCTTAAATGTGCATACTATCATACCCTTGCCCTCCTGTTCTTAGTATCCTGCAAGAGCAAACCAGAAAGCACTCTGATCAAAAAATTAATTGTAGTAGGTCCTTTCTTAACTGTGACGAACCTTCTTGTGGGGATCCAATGACATCCTGTAGAAAGTTCAGGTGACTTTAAAATAAATGTCAACCTCTGGGAGCGTCTGTGAAACATGGTCCCTATTCTCAAAGTTTTACCACATCCTCAGCTTCATTAGAAACTCCTTTTCTCTGGTAAAAACAGGTGTCCACGTATACAAATAAATGCTTTGTTCAGGTCTTCTCATAAGCCTGAAGCTCATAACCTTTCATCCTGCATGATCTTTAGAAAAGCATTGGTGTCATAGAGTACCCTTCCAGAGGGACTTTTCTTGGACTCTTTGGGGATTGTTTAATCATCTGTTTTATGTCTGTCGGGGAAGAGATTGAGAGAGCTCCTTCTGGGCTTTCTAACTCCCTGATTCCTGGGGAAGTCTAAGCGGCTACTTGCTTGATAATGTAGTTTCTTTCATCATCTCCTCGTGTGATATCTATTTAATATTGTCCAGTCTGCTTTATGCAAGGCATCATCTTGGGCATGAGAGAAAATGCAAAGATAATATGTTTACCTATCATTCACTATTAGCAGTTAATGTAGCCCTAAACCTATCCCATTAGCAATCCCACAAGTGTTAAGGTTGCACTGCTGGCCAGTTGGTCAATGTATTACACTTTAATATTACACACTGTTAATCTCATTAACATTGCTACTACAATGCCCCAAGTCCACAGCGCCTAACTCCAAGAAGCCAAATGCAAGCAGGCAAGAGAATGATCATTGGTCCCAGCAACACCTCAAATCCATGTTTTAAAAGTTTTCCTTCATTGTCCTCCATTAGTCATCTCTCCTCAATTTCTTATCACAAGGAAACTTCAGCATTATTCCAGACTTCTCTCTCTTCTCTCCTCCCCTCTACACCCAAAAGTCCCATGTGAAGTCAATTCTGCCTTCTGAATTTTTCCCTTGCTCACCTCCTCTCCATCCCCTAAACCTCCTCCTTGATTTTTCAGCTCCCACTAGACACACTGTAAAATCTGGTTGCCCTCCTGTGGGTCCTCCACAAAGCCTCCAGTTTGATTTTTCTTTTAAATGTAAATGTGATCATGTGATCTATCTACTCCAGATGAAATCCAAGTTCTTCAGAACTGTTGACAAAGCCTTTTGATTCAGCTTCTACCATATATTGAGCCTCCTTTTTCAGCATTTATTTCTTTATGTGTTCACTTAACAAATGAATCTTGACTATGTTGTGGTTGCTGAAGAGACAAGTAATGAACAAGACGAAATGGGTTTCCTTGGATTTTGTCCCTTTCCAAACCCCACACAGACCCCTCCATCATAAAAGAGTGACTTTAGAAGCTCAAAGGTCAGTCTTGCTCAGGGTTTATCTCCAGCATCTAGACAATGCCTGGTACATAGCAAAGTCTCAGTCAACACCCATGAATGAACAAATGAGTAAATAAATGAATGAATCACCTAATGCTTATAAACTTCTAAATCCTCATTTTTTACAATTAACAGCATTTTTATGGGATCAAATCAAATAAAGGATTGAGAACATTTTCTTGATTGAGAACATTACTTGACTGTAAAAAACTAACATTTATGGAATGTTTACTCTTCCAGGCACTGTTCAAAATACTTTATACATGTTGTCATTTAATCCTTATAACAATCCTAAGAGGTAAATTCTATTACTAGTCTCATCTTACAGATAGAGAAACAGAGGCATCAGAGGTCAAATAACCTACCTAAGTGATAAGTGTGGCATTCAAACACAGGCAATCTGAGTACAGAACTTGTGTTCATTCCTATTGTGATGGTGTTCAGTTTACAAACTATGAGTATCTGGAGAGCAGAATCACATAGCTTAACCACACCAGGGACTCTGGTATTCTTCCTTCAGCAAATGTAAATTATAATTTATATAATTTTATATATTTTTTATCCTATGCGGGGGGAAATCAGCAAAAGACATCCACAGACAATTCACTGAAAAGTTCTAAAAGTGGGTCTTAGACAAATAAAAAATGTTTACTTCCTCTCAAAAAGAGTAATGCAAACAAAAACAGCACTAAGAATCCACTCATCCATTTGGCAAAAACTCAAAAGCTTATGATTACAGTGTGTTGGACAAGGTGTGGGAGAAAGTTACTCTCACACCCTGAAAATGCAAAATGATATGTTCTCTATAGAAAGGAATTTGCAATAACCAACAAAGCTATTTTGCTTTTACTTCAACCCACCAATCTCACATCTGACCATTTACCCTATAGATACAACTCCAACAGTACCAAAAAATGCATTTGCACAAGGTCATTCATTGCTACAGTATTTGCAGTCACAAAATATTGGAAACTATCTAAATGTCCAAGCATAGGTAATTGGTTGAATATTCTCTGATAAATACTCATGATGGAGTACTTTGCAGCTGTTATAAAGTGGGGGGGGGGGAGGAAGCTCTCTATGAATTGATATCATGTAATTTCCATGAAATTTTCTTAAGTGGAAAAAGCAAAAGGGCATATTCAGTATGCTACCTTTTTTGTGAAGAGGAAATAACAAAGCATACATATATCTACTTACCTATCCAAAAAAGACATAACATACTACTCCAAAGAGGAGAAAAAAAGAAAGATAACCAATCCAGGTAATTTGAAAATATACTACTAAACTGTGAATATGTCATACTCTTGGGCAAAATCAGGGGAGAACAGAAAAAAAAAAAAAAAAAAAACCTCAGACCTCTTTTTAGTAGGCCTGTTTTCATAGAGGTATAGGCAAAGCAGTTCTGAACTTATTTTAGATGTTTAATGGGATTGAGCAAATGAGTGAATATCTTGATACTGTTGAGAGTCAAGATTCTCAATGGGGAAGAAAGAATATATGAATAATGCAAGAAAGAAGGCAAGATGAACCCTATGGGATGATTTAAGTTGGAGGTATTGATATGGACTCAAGATTTCTAAAGTAAATAAATTGGTATATGAAAGTTTAAATATCTATGTAAATATAAATGCATACATAAAGTTGTATATTTGTGTAGGCATATGCATGTGTATATGGGTATACACATATATGAGAAATATATATATATTCTCAACTCATGTAGGCCTATTAGCAAAGACATCAAAAGTATTAATGATCACACATAGTGGCCAGTCTTGGTCTCTTAATACCACTTCCTAAAGGAGGCAAGAGTTCTTGGAGAAAGAGAAAGACTGATTCCAGAACTGGTTCAGGTTTGATGCAAGGTGATTCATGAGCATTGTTTCTGTGGCAGAATTTAGGTAGTTATTCAGCAGTTTAGCGGGAGATATCACCAAGACACACAAGTTAGCTTGAAGGGCCTCCCATTGGCCAAATCTAGAACAATTTGGAGTGAAGTTTATGATGTATGTAACTTCTCAAATCACTCAGAAAATATATGTATATAGAGAAAGAAAGAGAAGGGGAGACAGAGAAAACAAATGATAAAGCAAATTAATCTGGATAATAATTATTCAGATGTTCTATGTCTTATGCTTGAAATTTTTCTGTAAGTTCAAAATTATTTCTAAGAAATGTTTGGGTTTTTTTAATCTAAAAAATGTAAAAGTAAAATAACTATTTCTTTTAAAACAAAATGTCTCTGATGGATCAAAGATCAAGAAAAGGGCTGGGGTTGTGGTTCAATGGGAGAGTGCTTGCCTAGCTTGTGTGAGGCACTGGGTTCAATTCTCAGCACCACATATAAATAAATGAATAAAATAAGGTCCATCAACATCTTAAAAATATATGTTAAAAAATCAACAAAAACTTATACTCCACATATTTATACACAGTTATCAAAAAATGCTTTCATTAACAATTTATCAATAGAGGAAATATTTATAATGTCAAACAGGAAAAAGCTTCAATCATGTAAAAACGTGGATGTGTAAAAAAAATGGAAAGGGTAAACGAACGTACTAGAAGCTGAGTGTGGTTACATGCCTGTAATCTCAGCAACTGAGGAGGCTTAGGCAGGAAGATTGCAAGTTTGAGGCCAACCAGGCAACTTAGTGAGACCCCCATCTCAAAATAAAATAAAAAGGATTAGGGATTTAACTCAATGGTCGAGTTCCATCTCCAGTACCAGAAAGAAGGAGGAGGAGAAGGAAACAACAACAACATGGGGCTTCTAACATATGCATGTGTTTAGCAATATTCTAATAACTAATGTTCTAGATCCAGGACCCAAATTACCACCATAACCCCAAGAACAATTACACTTCCCCCTCCTTCACAGTACTGGCAGGCTCTTTGTCAACTTGTGAAGTATCTTTCTTCTTGTGTCATGGTGAGGTACAATTTAGAGAGTTTACTTTGTAAGGGTATTTTCTATTTTATTATTGGCCCCAAAATCATAATGTTTTCTTCTATATTAGAAGACCAAAAAGAAAAAAAAAAAAAAAACCTTAAAAAATTCATTTTACAAAGGTGTATACACTGTCATTTACTCACTAAAAATAAAATGCAGAATACATAGAAAAAAAGAAATGGTTCACAAATGAGATGGTTAGAAATTACAAATTTTTAGGAAGGCTTTTATAATGTAAAAAAGCTAGTTGCTATATTAAAGTTGATATCATCAACAACAACAACAAAATCTACATAGGTCCTTGCTGGCCTGTAACATTCATCTAAGCCTCTATGGTTTAGCGTAGGCATTCTTTTGGAAAATGCAGTCTTCTGGTGTGGAATAAGACCCTTTATGGTTTTCTTCCTTCTGCCTTTAAGGAATCCAAATCTATTAATCTAGTTTACTATCCCTGTATAGATTTCCTTTCCTTTCCTTTCTTTTTCCTCCCTGTCCTTTTCTCTTTGGGTGTTCTGCACATCCTGGAGCCCAAACCAACTCTCTCCCCAGTATGTGGTTACTATAGTCAAGATAAGCCACACTCTTATTAAAAAAAAAAAAAAAAGTTGACTGTCCAAAACAAAGGGCAGTGACTGCTAAAGAAAACCTTTCACTGCCATTTCTCAGACACATACATTCTTACAGGAAAGCACAGGGCATACAGAGTAAGAGAACTGACTAGAACTCATGCTACCATCTTGTTAACCTCTGTGAAGACAGTGTGAGATAAAAGGAATGGCTCTCCTTATAACAAGCAGAGAATTGGATCTCCATTCATGGAAACCATTCCCTTGATTTGGAGTACATCAGCTGGACGAGGTAGGGTTAAGCTGGGGAAACAGGTGGACAAATAAATATGAAGCAGTGACCACAATAGAAAAGGTATCTGATACTGCTGTGGCTCAAATAAAATAACACTGCCCGCTTTGGGAATAAAAAGATGCCTATGTTGGGGGTAAACTGCCTTCTCTGTGGAGCTGCATTATCATTTCTGTGATGCATTTTCTGGAAATACTGTTTCAACTACACTACACTGCAAAATTGTTGCTCCTGAAGATGTGTGCAAGAATGTGCACAAATGACTGATAAAGATGAGCAAGCTGTTTGCTTGAACTATGGGGGAGGGTGGGATCTGGACACAGTTGCTTCAAGGCCCAGGAGACAAAATACTGCTGGGGAACTGGTCTGGAGAGCTGGTAGCATTGTAAGCACAGAAAGCAGTGAACTTGGTCCAATCATGCTCAGGAAAGACTCTTCAGCCACCTTTCCCCAACTGCAGGGGGCAGTGGCTATTGATTAAACCCAAAGGTCCACGATGGCTACAGTAAATAAAATGATTTGCCACCTATGAGGCTTCCTTTGGGATTAAGCATCTTGGAGTAGCCAGGCAGGAAATTTTTGCAGGGACAGAAGGAAATCAAAGTTCCTGCTGGAGTAAATGTGAACAAAAAAAGGACTCTGGGTTATTATGTTAGTCAACTTTCTGTTACCATAACAAACACCTAAGATAATCAATCTATAAAGAGAAAAAGTTTATTTTGGCTCATAGTTTTGGAGATTCCAGTCTGTGATCCAGCGGACCCACTGCTTTTAGGCCTCTAGTCAGGTAGTAATGGCAGAGAGTGAATGGTGGAGCAAAACCACAGAACTCATCACAAACCAAGGAGCAGAGGTAGGGAGGTGAGGTCTGGGACTGAACTCCTTCTTCCAGAGCATGCCCCCAGGGACCTACCCATCTATCAAAAGCACCACCCTGGGATCAAGCCTATAACACATAGACCTTTGGGGGCTACTTAAGATTCAAACTACAGCAGTTACTGATGGGCAGGAAGATTTTTTTATATCCAACCAGTGAACCAGGGTTGTTGGCTTATAGTTAGAGAAATCGAATCAAGAACATTTAGGTTTCCTTAAATCTAAAACTTACTGTAGGAGCCCAGGCATGGGTTCATGCCTCCCGGGCATAACACTGTTTATCTCTGGTTGAGAACTGTGGGCATCTTGAAAGCAGTTGTTCCATAGGTTTCCACCTAGCCTTACTGCTTAATATTAGGATCCATTTTTCTCTACAGCAAGGGACCACTGACTCTCATGAATGTTAGAGGAAAGTCATGATTCCCCCCACCAACATTCATCCTCTAGTGAAAAGAACGCCAGCTTTGAAGTTCACACACCAGCTCTATCACTTGGTTAATGACATTGAAAAAGATGATTAACCTCCCAACCCTTGACTTCTGCTGTGAAGTAAAAGTCTCTTCCAACACTTTTCTTTATGATCACAGTTAATGTAAATATTTTGCCCAGTGACAGGCACATGTCAATAAACTATAGACATCATGATTATTGCTCCAATGAAGCAGCTCTCTCAAGTCTAAGACCTTCCCATTGAAGAGCAGGAGCATAATTAATAATGACACATGCATAACTTCATCTAAACTGCAAAATAACTCCATGAAGCTAGGATTATTGGCATCATCCTCATCATCACTCTTTTATAGATGAAGAAACTGAGACTTAAAAGTTTACATAATTTGTTCAATTTGTAAATTTGTGGAGCCAAGATTTCAACCCAGTTCTGTCTGTCTGAATTGCCCATATTCTTAAGCATGTATCTCCAGATAGCACACTGTTGTGGCTGGGCACTGAAAATCCTATGGCAGAACCATTCATTCTGGTCACTAAGTAGCTAGAAACATCACTTCTGGATGTCCAGGGGCTGTCTCAGATAGCTGGTGTTAACAAGGTCCAGGAAAAGAGCACCCATAGCACCACAGGAAATACTGCCCTGGATGATGCATTAGGGATCGCCTACTTACCAAACAACTCGTAGAGTTCATAGGTGTCGTGTAGTCACTAAAATAGTTCAGTTGTAGGAGCAGCAAAAATCCAAATCCATCAGCTAGACCTGCTGGGATATGTTTGGAAGAGTAGATAGAGGCCGTTTTTTAAGTTAAGATCATCAGGGGGAGGGAACCCAGCTCAGGGATAGAGTGCTTGCCTAGCATGAGCAAAACTTTGGGTTTGATTCACAGCACTGCCAAAAAAATGTTAGAACCATCTTTTTTTTTTTTTTTTTTTTTTTTTTGCGGTACCAGGTATCGAACTCAGGGCCTTGTGCTTGCGAGACAAGCACTCTACCAGCTGAGCTATCTCCTCAGCCCTAGAACCATCATTTAAAAAAAAAAAAAATGCTAGTAAGAACTCTCCAGGAACTGCATCATATTCTATAGCACTTTTTCAAAAAGAATATTGGGCAGGGGGCTAGGTGGCAAAGGTAGCCACCATGATCCAGAAAATATGCTTGTAGCTTGAAGCAACCTTGCCATGTGCTTTAGACTCCTCTGGGAACAGAGCAGTGAATGGTATCCTCCTCAGGCAGCCTACCCAGACAACACCTAACATGTTTCCCATAACTCGCTTGCCCTCAGGAATGCCTTTGAAGTCAGTAGGAAATCCAGACTTCACAGAAGGAACTGCATATCTTGGCCTCTTTTCAGATTAAGACAACATCTACACTGGCTTTACTACAATCCACATACTTTTTTGTAACTGGAGAACAGCCAGATCTTTCTTTCCATCTCACAACCCAACGGTGATTCCAAACTCCTAAAAATTCACTGGCTAGTTGACAGGAAGAAACACTCCACCTGGACAATGTCCTTAGAATCCATTGTCCTTATTGTAACCAACTTAATCCTTGGATTCGTTGCCACTAGAATAGTTTCATCATTACATTTGGATGGTTGAATCTCAGGTCTCTCTGACACTTCATTTCAATGCCATGCCATTTCTTCCTTCCCCCAAGATTCTTGGGGTCCATCTTCAATTATAATTCCTCAGACTATCAGTTCCTTCTTTTCATTTCCCATAATAGTTCTTTGTTCCAGCTGAAATATAGGTATGTAATGCCACTGCCACCTGATCTGCTTGGCAAATATTTATCTTTCAAGCTTTTCCTGATTACCCTCCTAGGTGAGAATATAATAAAGTATAATGAGGTGGTTATTGTTTTAACAGTACTTTTCAGTATAATTTTTTTCATGCAGCAATAGATAATCAGAACACATGTATATGGAGATACCAATGTATAAATATACATGTAGTAAACATTTAAGTAAGTATATATAACAATAAACACTTGCACTTTGGTAAAGTTGCTTGTTGGTTTCTGCTGTCAATCAGTGATTCTTAATTTGCTTTGTTTTGTTTGTTCGACTAATACAAATGATATGTATTGTTCACCTACAGAATATGTTCCCATAGGTGTACCCAAATGACCATTGATAGTCATTGCAAATTAGATTATGGACCATGTAGCTCCCTTCAAGAAAATATTCAAATTTTGTGAGACTCAATTATCTATAAATTTAGGGAGCTTCTATATGAAAACAAATTATGAAATTAAACATTTACTTGGGATAAAAAAAGAAATGCCCTTAAAATCACAACTTTTGTAAAGCTCACATACCACAAAATCACAGACAAAAAAAATATATTTTTATTGATTAACTTCATGATATATCTTCTTAACACATTTTTTCTGACTTTTTGGCTATAGAATTTTTGGTTGGCTCTTCAAACTATACCAATTTGGGGAGGTTGTTTTCTTAAGGGAGGGTTAAAAGACAATTTATTTCATCCTGTGGCACACTCAGTAAAGTTCTCATCGTTGATCACTTAGAAAAGTCTCTCTGCCTCTCTCAGCTTCATAACATTTTACTGTTTTTGCCATTAAATTTTGAAAATATTGTCAGTGTTCAGAAAACCTCAATCGAGCGTCTTTCATGTGAGAACTTCAGGTTTCAGAGCATATCAAATTTTCTTTTCATGACAATCTCAAATAATCTTTTGGTTTGAAAATATACGGAGCATTTATAATTGTATATGTGGCACTTTGCAGTATTACTAACATGAGAGGAATTCCATTTTTAATTATCATCAATGAGGACAAAATCCTCTTTTTATAATTAAACCCAATTAGTAATTGGAAATTTTTTTCCATAAACTAGTTTCTGGTTTCATATATTTTATAGAAGAAGATATACAGGTGATTAACAAATATATGAAAAAAGAGTTCAATGTCTCTAGCAATTAGAGAAATGCAAATTAAAACCACCCTAAGATTTCATCTTACTCCAATTAGAATGGCTATTATCAAGAACACAATCAATAACAGATGTTGACGTGGATGTGGGGAAAAAGGCACACTTGCATATTGTTCGTGGAGTTGCAAATTGGTGCAGCCACTCTGGAAAGCAGTATGAAGATTCCTCAGAAAATTTGGAATGCACCCACCTTTTGATCTAGTTATCCCACTCATTAACCTATACCCAAAGAACTTACTGCATACTACCATGATGCGGCCACATCAATGTTTACAGCAGCTCAATTCACAATAGCTAAATTGTGGAACCAACCTAGATGCCCTTCAATAGATGAATGGATAAAAAAAACTGTGAGATATATATATATATATATATATATATATATATATATATATATATATATATACACACACACATTGGAATATTATTCAGTCATAAAGAATAAAAGTATGGCATTTGCAGGTAAATGGATGAAATTGGAGAATATCATGCTAAGTGAAACAAGCCAATCCTCAACAACCAAAGGCCAAATGTTTTCTCTGATAAGTGGATGATGATACATAATTGGATTAAGAGAAGAATGGAGGAAGAATGAATTGCGTAGAGGGATATGAGGGGGGAGGGGAGAAGGGATGGGGGGATAAATGATGGTGGAACAAGACAAACATCATCACCCTATGTACATGTATGATTACACGAATGGTGTGAATCTACAACCATAGAAACAAAACGTTGTACCCCATTTGTGTACAATGAATCAAAATGCAGTCTGTGAAAATTTAAAAAAAGATTTAAAAAATTTTTATTCCCTGCATATATATGCCAGTTCTGGGCACTGTTAGATACTTTTAACCTCTGAACTTATACATCTTCCTGTCATCTTTAAGACCGAGAACATAGAAATAGACCAAGGACACATGTGTCCTGGTTTTCCCTTTTAGAGCTTACATCCTGGAAGTTAATGCTAAAGAGAATGAGAGAACACAGAAAGTAGAGGGAGTTCATGCTCCTCTTCTCCATGGGGAACTCATGGAGGGAATTCGTGCTGCACAGGATAACCTTACTCCATTAAGAAATAGTGCAGTAGATTAAAAATAATAGTGTGTAGTGGTTAGATGGAAATGGAAATGGGCCTCAGTTATCCTTTCTGAGCCTCCTTGGCTAGGACCCAGAGGTCACCACACAGAACCATAGAGGACTAGGAAGTTGGTTGAATAAAGAACCAGGCTTCAGGGCAGTGATACAGTTTAATCAATCTAACCAAGAAATCAGATGGAGGTTGTAGGTGAGATTCAGTCAGGTATGCCACACCAATGTGACTTCAGCAGAAAGAAGCAACAGGTCTTGGACAAGTCAAAGAACAAAGCACATGACAGCCAATTCCGACTAACTCCACAGACTCAAGAGAGCCCCGAGAGGCCCCACATAAGAGCACCAGGATCCAGACACGCACCCCAGGCCTTCTCCACTGTGACTATCTGCAACCCTGCTCCTTCAGCTACTGTTCTAGAAGGAGTAGAAACCACAGAGCTTAGATACTGGAATCAGATTCTCCAGTCACAGAGGAAACTCCCCGAAATCTTCCACAAATACTTATAATAGCATCTAATATTTATCAGGTACTTACAAATGCCAGGGAATTCATATTACCATAATAATATATAACTTTTTTTTTCAATTAAGCCTCACAAAAACTCTAAAACAGAGGTACTATTACATTTTGCACTGAGAAAACTGAAGCAAATATAAATTATTTTCCCAAAGTCACCTAGCTTATAAATAGTGGAGCTGGGCTTTGACCCCACAGATAGAACTTTGGAGTTCACACTCAAACTACTAAGTTCTGTTGCCTGTAGTAACCTGAAGAATTCTGGTATAGGATACCAATAGTTCCAGGGATTGGCCTGACCATTCCCCAATAAAAGACTCTTCCTTTAATAGGGTTTAGTGCCCTTCAGGATAAACAAACCATCTAAGGTTAAGGGCGTCTTTTCTTTTGAGTCAAAGACCATGGTTGAATACCTATAGTGTTTCCAGTGAGCGTTTTTGCCACCACCATTACTTTGTGACAGTGGTAGATCTGAGAGATGAAGTGATTGTTGCTCCAATGTTTTCAGTGTAGTCTGCTTCTCAAACCCAGAGCCCAAACTGCTTCAAGGAAGGACACTGTTACCAGAGAAGTACTGTGTATCTGCTGTCACTATTCTGTGGATCCCACATTGTGATTGTGTTGGAAACAGCCAACCTATTCCCTCTATCTTGTACCCATCCTCTGCTCCACTGAGAAGCCTCCAGAGCATCTCAAGGGCATGCTCACTCTGAGCACAACCATGTATAGTAGATTGTAATCCATGGAAAGTCATTCTTAGGAATAACCCACTCCACTTGCTGTGGAGAACCCAGAAACTGGAGCAGCAAGATCTCCAGATTCCACTTCCTGATTTGTGATTTAAAAAAACTCTCAAAACTGTAATGAATTTTTATGTTCTTTTAATTCGCAAAACTAAAAGGGGTGCAAACACTGCTATCATTTATAGGCTGGTTGGTGCATAACATTTTGTTGTGAATGTCATATAAATTTTTTTCCTTATTGCCAAAGTTAGGAAAATCTCTATCAAGTCGCTTTCATATAGGAGCATCAGATCTTTCTTTCTTTTTTTCTTCCTTTCTTTCTTTTCTTGAGCAAGTGTTAATGTTAAGTGTACTTCTCTGCCCATTCTTGCTATCTCCTCCACACCCTTCTCCCATCAGCACCTGTTTCTTCTGAGCTCTTGATTACAGTTATATCCTTGCTCCTGCTGACAGTGCCCCAGGAGAATGCTTGAGGCTGGGCCAACTGGGTAGAATGCTGATGATTGCCGTGTCTCTGGTCCACTGAGTACCACCACTGAGAAGAATTGCAGAGCCACACTTTGTTCCTAGGTAGTTCTATTTGTGCCTAAGGATTCCCACACTCATGAATATTTTTGCAGTTTATTACTCTCATTCCCTAACTGAGAATGCCTCAAAGTCTCAGGAAACCAATTCCTCTGTTGTTGTCCTCACCCCTCTGATGAGGGGTCTCCAACCCCTTCCAAAAGGGTATGCAGGGAACAAAGGCTGTGCCTCCTCCACCATTCACCTTCGGGTCCTGCTGTCAACTTATGCTACCTCTCCTCCCAAGGGCACTGGATATTTTATCAACCAGAACAAAACCATGTACATTAGTGACAAGAATGGGTACTCACAGATACTGGGAGGAGGGAAGCAGGGACCAAAAGTGATAAATATGTCCCCTCTGGCTATATTTTGGCCTCAGCTCAGTAGTTCAAAGTCTCCCCATAACAGATGTCTAAAATAACCATACTTAGGAATTTCAATATGGATTCTATATTTCCTTCCTTATTTTAAGCATGTAGAATAAAAAAGGTACATGTCCACAAGTGAAATCAGCATTTTTAGCTTCTCATTAAAGGGCAAATTTAAATCTGAAGGTCAAGACCAACACCCTCTGTATCTCATGCTGGAACTCTCTCTTCAGGTACATTTGTGTTTTCTTTTTATTCCATCCTTAGTCAATGGGGATGGAGAGGTCAATGAAGAAGAGCTATGGGAAATTCACCATGTTCACCATGAGTGTAGGTAGGGTAGTCGTTCTTCAAAAGAGCAGGTTATTTCTCATCACAAAATTTGCAGTAGAATTTTAAAAACACAAATCCTTTCAGTCTAGTATTTTGACAAGGAAACCTATTCCCAAGTGATTTTAACATCTTATGGTACTGGGGATTAAACCCAGAGGCACCCTGCCACTGAGCTACATCCTCAGCCCTTTTGTTTTAATTTTTTATCTATTTTGAGACAGGTTCTTGCTAAATCGTCCAGGCTGGCCTTGAACTTGTGATCCTTTGGCCCCAGTCTCCCAAGTCACTGAGAATATAGGCGTGCACCACCATGCCCAGTTCCAAGTGACTTTAATGAGTTTCATAATGTTTATATGAGAACTGTGGAGCTGGTAACCATTCTGTGGGGAGTTGCAAATGGAGGAGATTCAGCCTTATATTCAAAAAACTGATACATGGACGTTTCCTAAAATTAAGATGGGAGAGCTCCAGGAAACCACTGCAGTTCCAGGTACACACACAGATGCTCTGGGGAAGTGGTAGAAAAATGACAAGACTCTGGTAAAAGGACAGAAAGGGGACATTATGAGATAAAGGAGCTAATTGTGAGCAGTTGAGTATGGAAAAGAGGGACAAAGAGGATATTAGAACTTGGGAAGGTGACCAAAGGTCAACAGAAGAAAAAAACAGTGTCCATTGTGAGTCAAGAGGGAGGGCAGGGAAATTAGGCAACAATAACTGAGGAACCGATAAAAGAGAAAAAATTGAATGTATCATAATCAGTCCCGTATGATTCTGGGGAATCTGAATCCGCTCACCAATAAAAAAGCATATAAGTTGCCTGATACTTGAACATAACTGGTATATTGTCAGTAAGAAAGAGGGGAGGAAAGGTTGATGAAGAGATAGTCCACAGGGCCTATCATTGATAAGAACATTGAGCACAATTTCCAAACACACGTTGACCTATCAGCTCCTCCTTTTCCACTCCAATAATTCACTTGCCACAATGAAAAAACACCACTCCTCCCATGTGAAGTAATGAAGGTCCTTCTATAACAAGAAGCTCTGAGAACCAATCAAAATTTCTGTAATTATCAGAGAAATTAATATGACTCATTGGTGGCTTATATTAAAACATGCCACCTGTTTTTGTCAGCTTTCTGTTACTATAACAACTGAGATAATCAACTTAAAAAAAGAAATGATTTATTTCATCCCATAATTTTAGACTCCAGTGTATGATTAGGTGGACCTGTTGCATTTAGGCCTCTGATTGGGGTGCTGGAACGCAGTGGCAAAAGCATGTGGTGGAGCAAAACCACTCTCCTGGTGGCCAGGAAGCAAAACAAGAAGAGGAAGTTCCTCTATCCCCATCAAGGGCACATGGCCAGTGACCTAAAGATCTCCCATTAGGCCCCACTTCTGAAAGTTTCCACCTTGTCCCAACACTGGGGACCAAGCCTACATGGATCTATGGGGGACACTTAAGATCCAAACTGTAGCACCACCAATTGAGAAGCATAAGTTATACTATTGGTGATGGTAAAAGACATTCCAGTCATCTCTCAATACCAGCCATATGCTGTTTCTGGTCTTCCCATGAATGTTTAAACAGTTCCTGGGTTTCTAGGGGGCCTTGTTGCTTGGTTGAAATTTTTGTTTATTTTATTGCCACATATGTCCTTATTATTCAGTCCTTTAAAACTTGAACTGACTTGAATAAGTATTGAATTTTTTCCCTCTAGAAAATCAATATAACCAGAAGGCCCCAGGTCAGGAGGCTACATAAGAGCCACAGATTTGTTGTTGTTTGGTACTTATATAGTTGATTTACAGAGTGAGCTTCTTTTAACTTTTTCATTTAAAACATTTAAAAATCAGAAACTGGAGCTGGGGTTTTGGCTTAGTGGTAGAGCACTTGCCTAGCATGTGTGAGGCACTAGGTTTGATTCTCAGCACCACATATAAATAAACGAATTAAATAAAGGTTTATCAACTAAAATTTTTTTTTAAATAAAAAATAAAAATCAGAAACTTATACACATGTTTAAAATATATGTATTTCTGGTTTTTCTTAAAACTTCAGAAGATCTGACCACTTGGGTCAGTGACCACTATCTGAAACTGGCTAGTAGATCCTCTTCTGATCAGGAAATAGATTCTCCAGCTTGCCAAAGACCCATTTCATACTATGTTCCCTGCCTGGCCCACCCCAACCATTAGAGCTCATGGCCCCTGGCTCCTAATCAAAAATACCCATAGAGTTGCCTAATGGATCTGAATTTAATAAACCCAAGAATCATAGCCAGTGCAATCTGAGATTGAAAAGCAAATACATAGATGAAGAGAGAAACTTATCCAGAGATCTGAGACCTGAGGCCTATTCCCATAGGAAAAACATTGTGGAACTCACAGTCCTCCTCCCTCCAATCAAATCTTGGGAAGCTGGCCAACTCTGATAGGAGAGATAGAGGAGAGAATAAAACATCCCATTGTTTTTTTGGTCTATTCTACAACAATCACTGTGTCATGAGAGACCCAGAACACTAGATCTGATTACCTGCTGATCATGATTTCTACTTGCAGAACAAGCTTGTTCCCATTAGTGATAGTATACAATTACTACCTGATATGCTTTCAGGATCTTACGACAATTTTCTTTTTAGGAATTTTTTTTTTTTTAATTCTACTATCTCCTACATGCAGACACACTCATCCTATGTTGATATGTCTGATGGCAGTTGGCTCACATAGAGTCTGAAAGCTCAGTTAGTCTTAGTTTTATCAATTTTATCAATATTATACGTGTTTCTCAAGGTCCATTTTTTCTTCCTTTTTAAATTCCCTGTTCATGATTATCCCCATTAAAAACCACCTTTCTTACTGAATGTCACAGTACAAAACAGAAAAAGGCTAGGAGAGAGATTTCTACCAATTATATTTATTTAGTATCTAACTCCAAAGTAAATCAAAACTGCTAAAATGTACTTACTTAACATCTCAGGATCTCAATCTAGAAATAGTCAATATTAAAAATGAGCAAAATATGTTTAATGTGACACAATGCTGCATGTTGAAATGGGCAGTTGAGTACAGATTCTTTAGCTTATTAGATAACAGAAATAGTGTTTAAAAATTAGATCAGATTTGTTTTAAATCAGCAAAATGAAGAACTTAGTATCCTGGAGATTCCGGTGGCTTTAGAGAAATGTCTATCAAACTGGACTCAGCAATAGGGAAATCAAGTTAGTGTAATAAGATCAGACATTTTGAGTCCAAAGCACCCCTTCAGGCATGGAAGGAAAGAAACAATGCTCTCTCTTGCCACCCAGAGCAAGACAGTCTCCTGGCTGTTCCACTTTCTGGTGGTTTAAGGAGCATGCTTCAGGAGAATCCAGGTGAAAAGAGAAGAACTCATTCTACCTAAAGAGCTTGTGACATGGGCTCTGGAGCAACTGGACATTTTCTAGAAAACCTCTTTCCTGGTCCTTTTATCACCATAAAAAGAACCTGAAAGGGAGGTGATTAGGCAGGGAATTGTGATCATTGAGATATTCCATTGACTTTAGTGGATTCACCTCCATCATGTAGTTCAGCCCAATCCAATCAGAAGTTATTGGGCACTTACTGTGTGCCCAGCACTGCACTAAGGGGAATATCAGTTGTAAAAGATGCTTACAACAAAACTCTTGAACTTAAGTTTGCCATATTGTTGAAAGGACTGAAACTGTTAGTCAGCTTTTCATTGTTATAACCAAAATACCTGACAAGAACAACTTAGAGGAAGAAAAGTTTATTTGGAGTTCATGGTTTCCAAAGTGTCAGGCCATGGTCGGCACACTCTACTGCTTTGGGCCTGTGCTAATGTAGAACATCATGGGAAGAGAGTGTGGTGGAGGAAAGTCGCTCAGCTCATGGTAGCCAGGAAGCAGAGAGATAGAGACAGAGAAAGAGAAACCATGGAGGAAATATAGTCCAAGGCCACACACCCCCATGCCCTACTTCCTCTAAGAGCCACACCTGACCGGCCTACAGTTGTCACCCAGTAGTCAATTCAAATTATTAAATCATCAAAAGGATTAATCCACTAACAGGATTACAACCCTCATAATCATTTTACCTCTGAGAATTTCTACATTGTCTAACACATGAGTTTTGGGAGAGGTCATCTTATATCCAAATCATAATACTATCCATATGAGGGAATTAGAAAATAACACAATGTAAGAACATAATTGGGTAACAAAAAGTTGGTCCGATATTTAATTTCTCTCAGTTTTCTTTTTTCTTTTTTTTTTCCCCTCAGTTTTTATTTTTGTAGTTGTCAATGGACCTTTATTTTATTTGTTTATATGTGGTACTGAGAATCGAACTCAGTGCCTCACACATGCCAGGCAAGTGCTCTACCACTAAGCTACAATTCCAGCCCTCTCCCAGTTTTCTTAGATACCATTACACAAATATATTTACTATGGGATAACAAATTAGTTATAATTTAAATATTTTAAAATTCACCATGGGTAACATTTAAACATAGCTAAATTGAGAAAATAGATAATGGCAAGTGTTGACAATGATGTGGAGCAACTGGACCTCTAATACATCAATAATGGAAAGAGTAAACTGGTAAAACTACTTTGGAAAACTGTTTGGCAGTATCTATGAATTATGGACAGTTGGCCTTTTGTATTTGCAGATTCTGCATCCACAGATTCAACCAACCACAGATGAAAAACATCTGGGGAAAAGATTGCATTTGTACTGAATACATACATACTCTTTATTTCTTATTCTTGTTTCCTAAACATATAGTATAACAAGTATTTACATAGTACTTATACTGTGCTTGGTATTATAAGTAACCTAGAGGTGTTTTTTGAATATGGGAGACTATGCACAGGTTATATGCAAACACTTTACCATTTTATATGAGGAATTTGAGCATACTCAGATTTTGGTATCCTTAAGGAATCCTGGAACCAATTTCCTATAGCTACCGAGGTATGAATGTGTACTCTATGATTCATAAGCTCTACTCCTGGATATATATATTTACCTGAAACCCATATGTATTTTTACCAAAAGAAGTGTACAAGAATGGTTTTATCAGCCCTATTTATGATAGCCCTGTTTCCAATCAACCCAGGGTTCTTCTGCTCAATTCAAGATAGAAGTCATAAAGAGATTATCAATACCATTCAAATAAAGCTTTGGGGGGCTTATTCTCAAACACAAGGGAGACTAGTGCACAGGACAGAGTGCCAGGAATGGTTCTCTAAGGAGGGTTTAGGTAAAGCATTTATAGCCCTGCTACTGTTTTGGGTGAATGTACTTGGTGGTTGTTGCCACAACTCAGGATTTGTGTACACATTCCCTATGATTCTGCCTGCTGCAACAGGGTCTGCACTTGACACAGGGATCTGCCCGTGCATGTTGGGTCCAACTGCTCTGGACATGGTAAAGATGATGGAGGTACTTACTACTGCTACCCCAGGAAGGTTATATAGTGGTCATAGTTAGGCATTCCCAAACTTTGGAGGAAGTCAGCAGTGCTTGAACCCAGCCATTGAGGGAAATAGCTTGTCATGGATGAAAACCTTGTCAAAGGGGGTTAGATTGGGGGTGAATCAAGTCCTCCCTCTTCTGTCTCAACCCCAAACGGGAAACAACCCAAAGGACCAAAAGTAGTAGAATGGTTGCAGAACATGCTCAAGCACTAAGATACTACAGAGTAGTGAGAACAAACAATCTAGGTCTAGAAGAAAGTATGACTGAGTCTCAGCAATGTAATGTGGACAAAAAGAAGCCAAAAGCAAGCAATGCAGGGCAAAAGAAGACTGCAAAAATAAAAAATATCACTACATACTCTATGACTCTATTCACATAAAGCTCAAAAGTCATTAAAACAAATGCACTGTGGTGGAACTCAGGAAAATGGCTACCTTTGCTTAGGGATGTGAGTTATTGAGACAGGCAAGAGAAGAACGGTGGATATGATTAATTTCTTGACTTGGGAGCTAATTACATGAGTGAGTTCACTGTGAAAACTCATTGGGTGCTAGAGATTTGCATGCTCTTTTACGTATGTTATCTATCAATAAGAAATCCATAAAAGAGTCACATTTGAGTCTTACAAATATATCGACATTTCCTAAAGATACGTATTAGTGGAGATTTGAAGCTCAGGAGCGTTGTATAAACTGATTTTCAACTGTCTTTGAATAGAACCAGGAATTTCAGGCTTCTTAATTCCCTGATCAGTTTTGTTACTGGCTCTTTAGGGGATTTTAGAAAGACATTACTTCTATTACCTCTTTAAAAGCAAAGTTGGCTCTCATTCTTCATTCTCAATCAGATTTGCCTTTAAGGTGAAATATGTGAACTTGCACAATAGCCCATAGATTATTAAATTAAAATGAAAGTTCAAGACCCTCCCCACTGTAATAATAAGTTACAAAAGTCTTCTGCCCTGAGGAAATGAATGTGTCGTTGTTGTTGTCGTGGGAACTTAATTATCACTATGTAACAATTAGCTCAATGCTCTGGGAACCCACAGGTGAAGTTGGGGCTATCTGAAATAAATCTTCATGTGGGAGCCAAATTCTCTTTTCCTTTCCTCTTAAAGGATTGAGAGGCAGTGATTTCTCATTCCTTACATGGGTGGATTCTTTCATTCAGGGTTGCTAGGGGAAATCACAAGAATGAAGAATAGGAGATAGAGTGGGAAAGAGTTGGTCTTTATATATATATATATATATATATATATATATGTTTTTAGTTGTAGATGGACACAATACCTTTATTTTATTTATTACTTTTATGTGGTGCTGAGGATCGAACCCAGTGCCTCACACATGCTAGGCAAGAGTTCTACCACTGAGCCACAACCCCAGCCCAAGAGGTGGTCCTGATGGCAAACCTGATGCTATCACTTATTTGCTGGAAAAATTCATTCCACCTCTCCATCTACTCATCTCAGTTTACTCATCTTTAAAATGAGCATAACAACCCTTCTCCTGATTGCCTCCTTGGGTTGTTTTCAAGTAAAAGTGAGATCGTATTTGTATACTTGTTTTGAAAACTAGAAGGTACAAATGCAAAAGTACAAATGCAAAATTTTATAATTATGCAAGAATGCTATCAAGAGGCTCTGGTAGGTTCCTTTATAAACGAACATCTTTGTGAACCATTCTAGGTGGCGAGGATATAGCACAGGGAACAGGACAAAGCCCCTCTGTCAAACAACTCTCTGGTAGGAGAAGACAGAGAGTAAGAAGGTAAACACACACAAAGATGGCTTTGGTTAGTGGAAAGTAGTATGGAGAAAATTGCACAGAGGAATGCAGCTACTAGAGAGTGACTAGTAGATTTCCTTAGGTTGGATGACTAGGGAAGGTCTCTGAGAACCTCTGAGAAGGTAGCATTTGAGCTGCCTCCTGAAAGTGAGGATGAAATTATGGGGGGAAGAGAGAGCTCCGGGCAAAGGGAATGGCCAAGGCAAAGGTGCTGAGATAGGAGGGAGTTCAAGCTCCTGAGCACCAGAGGGAAGCCGGTGGTGTGGCTGGAGCAGCAAAAGAGAGGTGAGAGGAGTAGTCAGAGAGACAGGACTGCAAAGGACTTCATGCATCCAGGTAGACAGCAGGGTCACTTGGGCAGAGGGCATAGGCAGAAAAAGAGGGCACAAAACTTAGACCTGTTTGGTCTGAGGAAGAATTGGTAGCAAAAGACTTTTCTCCCAGAGAGATCATTGTGAGTTCATAAAATCAGATCTTACATCAGAGTTGGAATATTTTAACAAATGCCTTCCACTGGTTCCAGAGATGGCTTCACTGCAAAGCTAATGAAGTATAAACTTCATAAAGCCTCATTTGTAGGAGACCCTTCTGAGACCCTCAAAGGCACCTGGTCTTCTTTAATCAAAATTTGCAGTATTTCTTTATGAGAACTCCCCTCAAGCCTGACCCTACCCCTACATGTACCCAATTGACATTGTAGATTTCCAGTATCAGAGTTTCAGCAAGTCAGGAGCTGGAGGTTTGTCATATGCCTCCCTCTGGTAACCTCCAAGTCCTCCCATCCGGCCAGGAAGTCTGACAAGCAACATTTCCCGGGCCACCCTCCTCACTTTCCTTTTCCTTATCAAGGCCCTGAGCCACACTTTCCACAGTCCACCCCAGCTGACCTTTCCAGCCCCATTTCCCACCTTCTCCCTCTTCTAGCTCAAGGGCCCTCCCTGCCCCTGCGCACACTTCCACCAACTTGCCCTTATTCTGGCAACGTGCAAATCCTCTCATGGCTCCATATTTTTGCACACACTGTTCCTTGTGAGTGCTCTTCATGTCTTCTCCTGTCAAACTCTTCCTGAACCCTCATGCTCTGAAAGGTCAAGTCTCCCATCCTCTTCCTTTGGTGACTGCTCCTTAGCACCGTGTCCCTCACTATTAAGTGACTAAGTGACGAATCCCATCATGTCACAGTTACTCATTTACATGCCCATCTTCCTCCTACGACCTGTGAATTCCTCAAAAACCCATCTTGTTCCTGCCCTGCATTCTCTTGCCCCTCTCCTAGTACCTTGCACAACATCGGGTAGAGAATCAATGCAATGGGGACCTCCCATGACTCAGTAGGAGAAACTACGAGGGTTTGAGGAAATTTTAATTTTGCTAACACAACTCCAAATATGTAACACATTCTGGTTTTATAGATTCATTTGTCCCAGCAAGCCCAGTGCCTAGCTCAGTCTCTACAAGTCATCATGGGTTACTTGATCATGTACTGACCCCATGCAAGATATGGTTGTGGCCATTGTTAGCTCCCTGCCCTTGGGAACAGGGACAGGGGGAGCTCATGCTCTGGTGGGAGGTGGAGCACAACGGTCATTATAGACAAATATAAGTAAATGAGCTGGTTTCAAATAACAGTATGTATGAAGACAATTTTAAAAGGACAACAGGTAGGAGAAGAGAGTTACTTTGAATAGGACATCAGAGACAACCACTCTGAAGAGTGGGTGATTTACTCTTGTCCCCGGACTCAAAAAAAAAAAAAAGAACAAAGTTGTCTGGTTCTCTAAGGGAATGGGATTGTAAAGGAGGCAGATCTGGGTTGGTTGGGGTTCGTTCCTGTGAAAATGTTTTCTGGATCGGGAGCAAAGCTTTCCCAGAGCAATCACAGGCCATTTGTCTGGCCCTCGATGGAGAAGCTGGTCTCAGTGTTTACTAAACAAACCAATGTGATTATCCTGTCAAGATCTGAAAAAGACAAAAAATTAGCATAAATACAAGGCCACCTTTTTAATTAAAGCCGCAAACCAGGGCAGCTAAGAAGCTGAATGTAAAACAGTCAGGGAGAGTTTTAATAAAAGTGAGTTACATAACTTGAGACATGCTTGAGACCCAAACAAAGGGGTTCTTATCTCAAGGGCAAAGAAAGGAATTGAGAGAAGCAGCAGTTTCCAAGCACTCTTCCTATAAAATATCTACCAACAAAAAGATGTAGCGCTGGAAACTAGGGGGACCAGGCCTCTCGTTCCCTTGGATTAATTAGGATGTCCTCGGGGTAAGGTATGGTTCCCTTCCAGGAGCTCTTCAAAATCCATACCATTTCACAATACAAGAACTGTTCCAGTTGGAAGCAACCTTTGAGACCATAGAGCCAACCTCGTCTTGTGATGGATAAGAAACTCCAGAGGTCAACCAACTAGTTGCTACAGCCCAAGGACTTAAACCTCTGCAGTTCAGGCCAGTGCCACTTCCACTTCACCACTCTGACTGTGTCCAAGACACATCCATGGACCGTGGTCAGTAGCCCTTTGCTGGGGGCAAGTGGGCATGGCCCCTGCAACCAACGTGTTGAGGCTAGACCTCCTTCTCCCTGCTTAAAGCCTTTCCAAGTCCCCCTTTCTTTCCTTCTGCTCTCTTCTTTCTTTTCTTCTTCCTTGCCAGAACTGCCTATGTTCTGAACATTCTGGTGGCAAAAAAGGACCCCTAGGTACTGTTTTGTCTTGCTAGAGCCCGTAGGGGCAGGACTACCTGGAGACAAACTATTTCCTTCTCTTTCAAACCTCTCTTCCCCTCATCCAACCTAAGCCTTGACCCTCACAGTGGTTCTTTCCCCAGAACTTTTTCTTCCTTGCTAGTCATTGTCCCTACTAGAAAACTGGTCACACTTCCAGCTATGTCCCATTTTAAGCTTTCAATAAGAAACAAAGTCCTAACAGTAGAAATATTTAAAAGATAAAGACTTGGGGACAGGTCTTTATCTGTCCCTTTAGATCATAACTTTGAGGGAGTTCAGACTACTTGATGTGGCTTAAAGGGGAAATCAGAACTTCCCAACTCCCTTATACCAGTGTCAGGGAGCAATGTCCATTCCTAGTGTCTGCAGCTTGCCATGGCAGAAGACTCTTTCTTTAATTTTCATTTGCCATGATTCTATAGTCTAAGATCAGTCTATACTGCTAATGCCGTTGGGTACGTGCAATACTAGACATTTCCTTTATGTCTTCTCCTTTGCTATAGAAGAGGGGGATGGGAAACATAAAACCCAAACATAGCTCAGAAATTCTGACTTAGATGAGTCAAGGGCTACTTCTCCGTCACCTGTGCCTGGTGGGTGGGTGGATTAGAACTTTAAATCCAGCATAAAGTGGTTCGAGCTGGTTCTATGGACAATGAAGTGGTTCTTTGTTTTCAGGACTTGCCTGGCCAGGCTAAAGTAGGAGGCAGGCTCCTTCAGGGTTGTTGGGCTCCCGGGGTGTCGGGATTACACAATCTCTTGTTGGCCTTGGACAGCAGGCAGAACTGGCAGGCTCACTGAAACAAAACAAAGCCTTGGGAGAGAGGGCTTTTTCCTGCAACTCTGCCAGCATTCCTAATCATTCTGGCCCTAGATTTGGCGACTTTAAGCGACAAAATGATAGGTCTGAAATTTATTTTACGGTTCTAAAGAAAATTATAAGACTCCCTGTGAGCTCAAAAGTTTTAGAAGTGCTAGTTTTGTGTAACTGGCTCTTCTGATGCTCTGCCACACCAGCGAAGCATGGCAGAGAGAATGAAAATTTACATTTGGGGGAACCAGGTCCTGTGTGGACCCTTTCTCTTTATTAGGCTGTGGTTGTCTTAAATTTGCATTGAAATAAAGGGCACCAGCATCAAACTGGGTGGCTGTTGCTGAGTTGTTTTGCATTTTTCCATCATCTTTTTTAGAAAATAACAAGACCTTTTTCATGCCTTTGGGTTTTCTCCAAGTGAAATGGTCTTTTAGATCTAGTCTTTTGCAGTGAGTAATGGGCCACAGAGAAAGCACAGGGTGTGTGTGAGTAAGCAGAGGATGTGTTTAAATTCCTAGTGCTGCTTCTGGAACAATCCAAGAATGTACTGTCTCCAGGGTGCCCACCTGCTCCCAAAGTGCACACCATACAATGAGTCATGGAGGGGAAGGAATGGTTAAAACAGGGAGGAGCTACCTCTTCAGTGACATCCCAGGGTGGGCCTGGTGATGTCTTATTGCACTCCAGAAACCACCATCCACCTTTACTTAGAGTAGCCATAGGAAAGCACATAAAATCTCCCTCACAGATGTGTTCAAGAAACAGTGTATTCATTATGCAAGATAGTATGAGAAGCCTTAGGAAAAGTTTCATTCTGGTCCTAATATCAAGGATAGGCATACTTCTCTTGAACAATTAGGCTACCCTGGGGATTTCATGCATCCTTGCAAGAGTTCAGAATCCAATCACATATTCTAGATGGATTCTACAACTGTAGTCTATTAGGTCTGACGTGGGGGCAACTGCCTGCCCAGACCACCAGGTCCCAAAGGACACCTCCCATGGACAGTCCATTCAGACTCTAGAGATTCAAGAGGCCTGATCCCAGCCCAAAAACATATCCCTGGATGTGAGTTTCTGTGGACATATGGTGTGTTCAATAATAAATCTTTCACGTAACAAATACACATAAAGTACCTACTACAATAGGGGATAATCGTTGTGAGCACAACAGGCAAAAATCCTTTTTTTTTTGCAATGTAATGGGATTTATCTCACTGGATACACTTGAACTTATACATATGCTAATGAAATTAGCAGGTAGCTAAAGCTGAAACTTCGTTGGTAGGATAACTGTGTTTGACAATGATTAATTGTATATTTCAAAATAGCTAGTAGAGAGGATTTTGAATGTCTCTAGTTTAAAGAAATGACAAGTGTTTGAGGTGATGGATATGCCAATTATACTGATCTGATCATTACATGTTATATACAAGTATTGAAATACATGTATTGAAAAGCATCGTACCCCATAAATACATATAATTATGTGCAATTTAAAAATTAAACAGAAAAGACTGGAGACGTAGCTCAGTGAAAGAGTATTTGCCTAGCATATATGAGGCCCTGGGTTCAATTCGCAGCACTTCAAAAAAATGTGTATATATAAAAATTTATATTTATTTATAGGTATATAAATAAATTTATAATATATAATTATAGAATTCTATATGATATATATTACAATATAGTATATATTTATTACATATTATATATGTATATATTTGTATATATAAACACATACACATAAATATTGCAGATATGAGTCAGAGTAAATAAGAAATGAGACTTTAGAGAAAATGAAAAATTATATTTTTATTAGCTGTGTGAGAACCTGAATCTCAGTTTCCTCATCTAAAAAATTATGATAACACAGATGCTTAAAGTGAGAAGCAAGAGAGACAACATTGAGAAAGCTCTTCCCGCAGTGTCTGTTCACAGCACATGATCAATAAACACTGGTTCCTGCTACTTCTATTATTATTCAAGGAGAAGGGCTCTTGGTTTGGGAGTTTTGACTACACAGCCTGTTTCCATAGAATCTGTGTTAGAAAAGATGATGTGGGAAAAAGAAATGTTCCCATTCCATAGAGGCCATGCCCAAGGTCATCACCCCAAATCCTAATGTTTCCAATAGAAAAAAAAAAAAAAACTAAGTTGCCTTTTCTCTCTCTCTTCATCTCAGTAATTTCTAATCACAATCCTCACATTCACACCCTATTTAGGTGAAAAGGTAACTCTCATTGTTCTTTCAGTTTTACTGATAAGAGAGGTTGTATCTTGGCCCATGTTAGAGAATTGGCACAAAGAAAAACTCCAAGGCTTCTAACTCCTATCCCTTATTGTTCTGTTGTTTTGAAAGAATAAGAAAATCTATTTGCTTTTTCTTTGTTCTTCTTTTGGCTGTAGAAAGCAGTGTCCCCTGCCATGGACAAAGGTCTGAACAACACCAATCTATTCCTGAAGTTCCTTGCAAACAGTTTTGTGGTTATTTTCTAAGTTCTTAGTGTGGTGCCTCATTAAATATAACATCTAAATGGTTGTCAACTGCAGGCCTTGACCTAGAATTCTGGAACATACAAAAAAGAAGGAAAGTTGGGAAAGTGCCAAAGAAGTGGGTTCCCTCTTTGGTTCATATCTCAGCCTCAGTGTATGACCCACTTTTGTTTCAAGGGATCAAATATGGTGATCAAAGTCATATTTTAAACCAACAAGATCCTAAAATCCCAGAAACATGGAAACTCAGTCTTCTCACCTTCCATGCTTCATTATACCATGAATCCACATTCATAGCCATTTCTCCATCCCTCCTAAACCCTCCTAGCCCTAAATAGCTCTCTCCAAGGCCAGGCAGAGAATAGTTCTATAAGCAAAGTGGTTAGTTACAGGGATAACCATATGTTCCAACCCACTCCAGAAGTTGAGAGACCCTTAAAAGAAATGGCTTTACAGTGTGAAAACCAAAAAGGGATAGAAGATGATCGATAGACAGCATGCCAATTGTAATTTCTATTCATGCAAAATGGTCAGGCCAGTGACATAAATAGGAGAGGACTGATTCCCAAGTCCTCATGTGCTTTTTCTCCATGATTTCACAAGACAAATGAGGTGAACATAGAATGTCCTCTGTTATCAAACAAACCAAACAGGAGCAAGCCTTTCTCAGCTGGCTGAACTCAGGTAGAGGACCTGAGTAGCTAAAAACATCCACTGTCTTGTTGCAGCCTGAAACTTGGAGCAATTCTTTCTGTTCAATGTGCTCAAAAGCAAAGGTTAGGGTACCAATGCTAGGTACCTCCTGCAAGCACTCAGCAGAGCTCTCTGATCATGGATTTGGGTCTGCTTTCAATTGGAAAGGAAGAGGAGAAAATCAGTTCCAGGAAACAGGCTTCTGCATTCTCTGTGCACAATTCCTGCACTTCCAATGACTCTGATGTTGGTGTAAGCATTGTGCTGCATCCTGAACTTTCAGTCAACTCAAAATTATAGTAGATAGTCTTATAGCCTCATCTGTAGCTCAGAGGAGCAGCAAAACCTACTAGGTATACATCACCTTATATATTGTGCTGCCCATGTATCCCTTTGGATGAATCCAGGCTTACCTGGTCTTCATAAATTATATAAAAACTTCTGGAAAATCTCAGGGTACTATTATATTGCCTTTAAGTGATCTTAAAATTGCTATACACATTGCTTTTTGAATGAAAAATATGTATTGATTATTTTTTTATATCCAAAGTTCTGAAAGTCTCTGTTTATTAGCATATTTTAACTACCACATAGTCTTATTAAATATAAATTCAGACTGTATCTGACTCCCATGATATTACCCTAATCAGAGATCATGAAAAATAATTGTAGCTCTTATGCCTTGTCTCCTGTGTATGGGTCAGAAAATGCATTGGGAACTTTATATACATAATTTCATTTCGCCTCCACAACTTGTAAAATTATCACCAGTTTATACATGCTGAATCTAACGTACAGAAAAGATAAGTGATTTACCCAAGAGTGTAGTTGCAGATGGTGGAATTCCAGTGCAAACTTAGATATGTTTGACTCCAAATCCAGTGATATGACATCCTTTGCCTGAGTAGGAGTTAGGGGACAGGATCTCCTTGTTTCTCATTGTCTCTGAAAAGAACTCATGGAGCCTTCTTTCAGATAAAGGTTTACCATGCCCACAAGTTGATCACACTTTACTCCATGCTACTAAGACTTTTTCTGTGATATTCCATACACTTGTAAAAGCCACAATTGAATAGGAATATTAAAGGAAAGGGAAGGAGACAGGCCAGGTGGGTCTGAAATTGCAAGAAACTATTGAGGAATAATTAACCTGTTAGAAAAGGGGGGCGGGGGCAAGATAGGAAACAAGAGAGACAGCCTAATAACCATCTTTTAATATTTTTAAATCTGTAATGTAGAAGAAATGGATTTCATTCATTCACTCATTAATTTATCCAACAAATATTTCTCACACACCAACCATGACACTGAGCTAGGTGTTGGAGAAGTCAAACATGACTGCACAGTGTAGCAGGAAAGACAAATCTGAAACAAATCCTTGCAAGCATAATGATGTGCAAAGTATAGAAAGGAGGTAAGACAGAGTCATGGGTCTTATTTCCTGAGGTTACAGAATGAGTCTTTATGGGTAGCAATATCAGTGGGTTGAAGTAAAAGGAAGTCAGATTACAGACTAGAGTAAGAAGAGCCACCTTGAACTCCCAGGTTGAGGCAATAGTCATGAGGAAGTGAGTCCCCATTGTTGGAAAGGTTTGGTTGGAGGATGGCTGACCACCTGCCAGAAACATTCCACAGGAGCTTCCTGGGTAGGGTAAGAGGTTAGCTTGAGCACTCTCTGCTAGTTCCTGTTCTGCACTCCTCCTGCACTCTACCTTCGAGAGAAAGAATAAGAGCTTTCTAAAAGAAGGGTTTTTTCAACAGAGCTACTCAGCTCTTTCCATGGGCTCCTGTCCCACAATTCAACAGAGCTGCTCAGTCTATAGGAAAGAAGGCAAACTAAATGACACCCACTTACCTTCAGGGGATGAGAGACCCCTCCAACCTATTGATAATGAAAATTTGAATGAGGGAAAACTCACTGGGCATAAACTGTAATATCCAGGACTTAGAGTCAGCTGTGCCAATTGGCCATAGTTTTTGGATCCAGAATTGTTTTTAGGAATTTATTGCTCTACCAGAAATCCAGAATACCACCATTCCTTCTCTGAGCTCCTCAACCTTGCCTCTTAAGAACGGTTGAATGTTCATCAAGTATTCATTCTGGTAGGGTGATGAGGCAGAGTACTCTTGTTTTCTATGATAAAGCCTCCATTCTCTGTTTCCATGCTCAGGCAAATAGCCTCAAGCCTGGGAGATTTATCAGTTAATTACTCATGCCAAGTTTGGAAGCTTGCAACTTTGAATCAAAGGTAGGAATTCAGGATAAAAAAACAAAAAAGCATTGCACAAACCTAGCAAGAACTCTGTAAAACTCAGGAGAGAGAAATATATATATATATATATATATATATATATATATATATATATATATCCCCTTTGACCAAATTATTCAATTATTAGCAACATTTCACCTCGGAGATCAATTGCCCATTTAATCCTAATGCCTTACAGCTACATGGCCTTTCAGGGAGGGCTTACAAAGCATGTTTGTTATCTCCCGGCCTTCCTAGCAGTCTGCTGCAGTGGGTATGACTGGTGTTATCACAGAGCGGAGCCCTATCTCCAGCTACTTCCTTAATCGATGTCCTTGATCAATTTCACTTAAACTCTGAGGCTAGTTTTCTCTTCTGCATTGGGAACTAAAACACCTACAGATGGATGAAGCTACAAAGCTTTAGCTTCAGGACCTCATTTTCACGGGCTGTGTTATTCTCCTTAGAAATGGTTTCTCTCTCTTTTTTTTTTTTTTTTTTTTTGGTACTGGGAATTTAACTCAGAGATATTTAACCAATGATCCACATCCTAACCTCTTTTAATATTATATGTACAGACAGGGTCTGGCTAAGTTGCTGAGGCTGCCTTTGAACTCGAGATCCTCCTGCCTCAGCCTCCCAAGCCCTTGGGATTACAGGCATGCACCAGCACAACTGGCTAGCTTCTCAATTTTTAAGTCTTTAGGACCCTGAAAACCTGAATCTGTCTCCCAGTAATACCTGCTCTGCTTAATTTCAGGGAGCCATCTTCTTCCTGGAATTCCACAGGCATCTCTATTGCTTCAGCTTTGCTAATGGCCTATGTTGATCACTATTCCATATTGTAGATGGACCCTGTCTGTGTCCCTTCTAAGTGATTGTGAACAGGTGGCCCCTTCTACATTTTGGCCCCTGGTCCTGAAGTTTACAACACCACCCCCATCCAAGACAGTCAGTAATGCCTGATTACTGGGAACTGGTCCGCTATACAAAAAGTTACACCCCTTCCAGAAGGTGGGACCAATTCAGTGGGGGCAATTCATGCTCCTTAGAAACCACCTGAGATCACATCCTTTCTTAACTTCTTTTCTTATCACATTCTACTTCACTCACCAAAGTGCACCTGAATCCATCTGGGGCTCAGATTTTAGGATACCCAACCTAAGACACAGAGTGATCAGAAGAATGCCATTTATTTCCTATACCAAAGCCTGTCTGGTCCACTTTGAACCTCATGAGCCTCTGAGACTCACTGCAGCCAACTCTCAGGCTATTACAGAGATGTGTATATTTATCTGATGACCAGCAACGTGCTCTGAGATTCATCCTGAGTCCCAAGTCTACAGTTTAAGGGTTATAAGTGGGTTTGGGGGTATAGCTCAATGGTAGAAAGCATGTTTAGCATGTGCAAGGATCTGGGTTTGAACCCTGGCCCTACAAAAATACACACACACATTAGAGTGATAAGTACCTTTGGAATAAGTTTAAGGCACTAGTAGGTTTAAAGAAGGGATTGTTGGCTATTTTGTAAAAGCCCACACTGTAATCAATCGCCCTTGTGTTGTCTCAAAATCTTTTGCTTTGGATGGTAAGAAGGACACCAAAGGATGAGGAAAGAATGAACAGTACCGTCATGTCTCTTTTGATCATTTTCTTGTCTCCTACAGATTTATAACTAGTTCTTTGTGCTGGCTGAATAGAAGGGAAATCCATGCTCCACACTGTTATCTGTCATTTAAAGAGATACAGAGTTTAAGAGCAAAGAGATAGAGTGCCCTGTCCTGTCTAACCTTTAACTAGGTTCATGACTTTAAGTGAATTAATCCTCGCCTTTTAGCACTTCCATGTGTGTTGTGGAGATTTACTTCCCCATCTCACAAAGAGCAACGACTTTCTGACAAGGATCATCATAAGGGCAAGACCACCATCCACAAGAGAGACATATTCTTAAATCATCTAAAGGACACAAGAGAAATTCCTCATGAAAGGGAATAAAATATGTTGCAGGAAGGAAATACTTATTACCCAAGTGCTTGCTCTCCAAGACCTTTACCTTAAGGGATCTTGAGATAATTAATCCATCATCTCCTTCCATAAAGAGTGAAGTAAGGGCTTTGCAGGTGAATTGTAAGGATCTAGGTCCAATCTAGAAGTGTCATTCAAGGAAAGGGAGGGGAGCAGTTAGGTCTAATAAGCAGAGACAAACACATACCAGAATCTGGCTGCAAGAGGTTGGAAAAGCATAGTTAGGTGACTGGGGGCCAAAAAAGCAGAGGTCCATAGAACCTGTCCACATCAGGTTCCCAGGGCCCACTGCAAACCCAAGCAGAAATACAGGTGTGTCTTTATTCAGAACCATCAATTTTTTTTTTTTTTTTAAATCCAGAGGCTTCCTGTACATGCCTTGGACCTGATCTCCAAATGTAGAAAGCCCTGCACTTGAGTAGGGAGCAAAATACCAGAATTAACTGTAGGTGACCTTGGTCAAGTTACTTGACCTCCATTTTCTCATCTCTAATAGTTCCCCATTTATTCATTTTTCTGAGCCAGCATCAGATTCAGTTTGAAGCAGTATGTATGAAACTGCTTTTACATAAACTGCAAAGTAACAAATATTAGACAACAATGTCTGTGGGTAGTCATGGCTTGTGGAGAGGAACTCCAAGCTCATTCTTCCTGGTCCTTGAGCAGATGTGAGGCCAGGCTTGTGGAGCATATGGAGCTTTCTCTCCTGCTGAGGGCGAGCTGGAAAGAGTCCCATGCCCAGTGTCAGGTGTTCCTGGTAAAAACTAACCTGTGTCTATAGGACCATGGAATTGTAGCCCCCCCTATCAGAAGCCACTCAATATGGCCTATCCATCTGTGTTCTCCATGACTTCTGGTTCTGATTCCCTTTCCACCTGCCATCCATAAACCCTGGGACATTGACTAGGATTCCTTTTGTTTCAGTCTTTTCCTGAGGACAGATAAGCCCTTGAATAAATATGTTCAACACAAATATGAACTCTTCTGAACTCTTCTTAGAAATCTCTTCTTGTGCCTGCCTATTCAGCTTGGTTAGAATACCCAAGCCCAGGCCAGGCTGGATCAGACTCTGCTCTATTCCAGCTCAGTGTTTTGGACCACGGTCTCCCTCCTCCCCGGGAGAGGAATGGTTTGTAGTCTTTCCTCTCTAGCTATCTCTCTTCCACCTCTAATTCAATATCAGTTGCAACTAGCTCCCTCCTCCCCATTAGGAGCCCCTAGTACTGAGAATGACAGTTTTTAATATATTTCTCTAAAAATATCTGCAAAGACAAGAAAGGTACAAGATAAAAGACTCAAAAGAAATATGAAGCATGTACTTTTAAAATTTTCATCCTTCAAAAGAAGAATCAAAGATAATTAAAATATTAGTGAAAGTAGGGGTAGATAAAAGTTGCATTAGCATATTATTTAAATTATAAATTAATGTGCTGTCATTAATTATAAATTAATGTGAAAAAAAATTGTCTACTTCACAAACTTACCTGATAGAAATGATAAAGTTTACAGAATACTGTGCATGTGAAAGAACTATAACTCCTATGTTCTGCACAGATCATGGATGACTTCAAAGTGCATAAACTTTGTTGATATATTGGTTGTGATAGTTAATTTTATGTGTCAATTTGGCTCGACCACAGAGTCCAGTCCTTAAATAATAAAGTATTTGATCAACCATTATTTTGGTGATTGCTGTCAGAGTATTTGGTATAAGATTAACATTTAAATTGGTAGACTGAGTAAAGTAGATGCCCCTACCTAGGGTGGGTGGGAATCAACCAATTAGTTGGGGATTAAAAAGAATAAAAAACTGTCCCTTCCTCAAGCAAGAGAGAATTTCTCCTGCCTAACTGTCTTCAAATGGGGACATGGAACTTGGGTCCTTCTTGGGTGTCAAGCCTACTGGCCTTTAGACCTGAACCACCCCATCAGCTCTCCTGGCACTCAGTCCTTTAGACTTGAACTGGAACCACACCGTCCGTTCTCCTGGGTCATCAGCTTGCTGAATCACCCTGCAGTTCTTGGCACTTATTAGCGTCCATAATCATCTGAGCCAATTCCTTTAATCAATCTCTCCCCCAACCCACCCATCTCTCCCTCTCTCTCCCTTTTTCTCTTAGACACACACACACATGTACAAACACACACACACACACACACACACACACACACACACACACACACTATTGGTTCTGTTTATCAGGAGAATCCTGACTAATACACTGAGTTATCTTCAAATAAGCACAAAGCAGATATGAAGTAATTGAGCCAAACAGAGTGAGAATGTTTTTGTTACTTGTCTCACAGTTTTCAAATTATGCCATGATTGTTTTCCTGCTGGGCCAGGCAGGAGCAGACTGTGAGCCGCCAAGTGAAGGTGGGGTGTCTCTTGGCCCCAATGCATTGTGCTCAGGGTGGAGGGGAGTAAGCCTAGAGGCCTCATCTGGGACACTCATGCCAAACCAGGCAAATTGTAGAATGAGTGGCAGGTAGTGAGCAGCAGCTTCAGGGGCTTGAATTGGACATTCAGGAAACCAAGCAGGAAGATGGATGTGGAAACAGAGACAGGAAATTGTCCTGGAGTAGCTTTTAATAAAGGCTCCGTGGTCTTGCATGGCCAGGAAGGGAGCCATTGAGGCGTCAAGTGGATCTGCGTGTTTCTTCCCAGCTAAGAGCTTATTCAAGAAGACCAGAACCCCAGGAGCACAGGAAACTGAGGACATTTCTGTTTTTAATGCTAGTCTACCCGCTGGTCAGAGATGCAAGTAAGGATTTTCTTTTGAAATCTTAATTCCACCTACTGATCTCTAAAATTCACAATTCTTGTAGCACTTAGAAGAGTACCGCCCACAACTTAGACTATCTAAGCATCTGGAACAGAGATTCACACTTTGTTTTGATTCATGGGAGGTCCCCCCTTTCTTTATCTTGACTATTAAGTAATGTGAGTAGCCATTTAGGTAAGTAAAGTAGGTCATCAAATATAATATGATTTAGCACCAAACCCATACCATCTATGTGGTGGAGCATGTGAGGCCCCTGGCTGGGGCGGGTCTTGGGGTCTTGCTGAAGTTATCTGGTTATTAACTTGAAAATCAGAAAGTACATCTCATCAGAGGGCAAGGGTAACCAGCAAGGGAAGAGAAGGAAGACCCTCGTCTGGGTCAAAAACTGGAGTTGCTACATATACTCTCCTACATAAAATTCTTCTTTGGTTTCCACTTACTAATGAGTAACTCCAATTACTATTGTTCATTATTGTGAACAATAATGTGTCTTTGACTCAACCCTGTCTCTTGACATCACCTCCAGATTCTCACCTTCAGATGTCCAGATTGCTGGCCTACTTGACCCACCTCAGCATTCCTGGCTCTGGAATAACACCTGCTTGTCATATGCCTGGGAACTGCATTCTCATCTTTAAGAATCAACTGTTCCTTCCTCCACTAATCTATCTCCTCCAGCTGGCCATTTTCTTCTTGGGCTGCTTCAGTCTCCAAGGAGAAATGACCAAGTCTTGTCAGCCTACTTCCAGTGCCCAGCAGTATGAAAGCACATAAAGATACCTAACCAATGTTTGTTGAATCAAATTAAATTGAAATTGGCTATGATTCTAAAGTAGCAAGCCATTTTCTTTTTCTTGATTGACTCATCAAAATGTCTGAAAAGAAAAATGGAGTTATAATGCATAGTACCCCTAGATAAAGGACCACTTCCACGTGAATCTTGGATATGCAAATTCTATCAATCCATACCTCTATGTGCAGTAACAAGGTTGTCTCTTTAGTTTATAAGTCACACTATAGACTGAGGATAACATCTGGTCAATCTTGCTCTTCAGTGATGGTTAAAGAAGTAATTACTTTCATTATTAAATACTGAACCATCATAAAACAGTCAGAGTGAGCCAAAATAGGAGACTTGGATTCTTGTCCTGGCTTTTCTACTTACTACCTCTTGTGGACTTTGGGAGAGTCATTTAACCTTAATTCCTTCAGCTTTAAGGTGTGAATTATAAGGTTTTCTTGTTGAGAATGCTGGATAAACTAGAAAGCAATCTGCAAATGTAAGGTATTATAAAGCGTAGAAGACCAATTTCCCAAGAATGAACTTCAAATATATCTAACACCAAAAAGGCATTAAGTGAAAGTCACAGCTTTCTTTAATGATTTAGAAGGTACTAGAATGGTGCTTCAGGCTCATCATAACTGGGCATCTTTCACCATCACACCATATATCTGTGCGGATGGATGTCAGTTAATAGAAAGTTTCATTTAATAGAATGGCATGTAGTTTTTTAAAGATGTGCCATTTGTGAATTTTGTATGTGTGTGTTGCTAGCAATGGAATCCAGGATCTGGTTCATGCTGAGCAAACACTACCATCACTTTGTGTCATTTTTTAATTATTCACTATGGAATAACCTAATGAGATTGTCACCAAACAGCTTAAAGTTTGCATGAGTTAAATGGACACTTAGAGCTAGAAAGATTTGTTGCAGCTCTGTTGACTTAATCACTGTTTACTGGTCCTGAGTGGGTTTGGAGGGATGATGTTAGGCATTACGATTTGTGGTCAGTGATTCACATCCAAATCATTGCTTTCGGGTCAGAGAACCAACCATTTGGATAACAGGTCCTTAGTTATAGGGAGGTTGGGCAGCCTTGGGGATTAGTCACATACAAACAATTTTAAAGACTTTCATTGACTCCAAGTCTGAAAATTCCTGTTTACCACAGTGTCATAGAAATTGCATTCTAGGAAAAACATCAGTGCTACGTCTAATCTGCTTGGAAACCGTATATTGTGGTGAACAATTTTCATAAGGAAGTAATCTTGGAGCTGATATTAAGTGTTAAATTGAGTCTACTTGAGACTCATCCACCGTTGGGAGATCCCATTTGTAATTTTATTCTTAGATGGAACCAGAAAGAAAAGGTGGGAGGCTGTTCTTGGTGCAAGGATTGTGCATTATAATCTCTAGAAAAATAAAACAAGTTTGTGTAGAGAAAGGAGAGAAGAATTGATTGAATGAGTCATCCAGGCCAAGAAAAGCCTGGAAATGAGTTCAAGAAATCAGAAATCATGGTAGAAGGGAAGGAGAAACCACTGGAAGGAATTTGGGAGAGAAGATAACTCCTGTGCGATATTGAGAGAAGCTTTGCAAAAGCGTCCTCATTTTTGACATGAGCACAAAAAAGCATCAGCAGTGAACCAGGCAGTAACAGGTGTCAGAGAATCAGAACAACAACACAACAACAACAACAAAATGGCAGCCATGAGGGGTAGGCCTCTGCACCGTTCCTAAAATGGTGCAACCCATGCAAGGCCTTTGCTTCTCAAGTGAGGAGCAAAGCAGCATTGCCAACAAGGGAGGGAGCTTGTTAGAAATGCAGAATCTCAGGTCCTTCCTCCAGACCTGCTCAACCCAAGTCTGCATTTTGACATGACCTGCTGGAAATTAAATGCACATCACATAGAGCTCTAGTTTTTTCAGGGCCCTTGTTACCTCATCTTCTATTTGTTCTTTTTCCTTTCATCTTTCCTCTTCTTCTTCCTCAAATTCCCCAGAAGGGTTATGTGTGAAAAATCGATCTCTACTTGGTCCTATTTCATAGTACAAACCAGCCTCAATTCATAAACATAAAAACAAAACTGTTGCATTGGGCCCCAGAAAAGCAATAGGCATGCTCCCTCCCCACCACCAACAAGATCTATATTTATGTCATTTATTTACATGAGACTTAAGTATACACAGTGCTTTGTGGGAGGGGGCATACCAAGAAAAGAATACAATTCCTGGTCTATGAAAAATATTTTTCTTATTCTCTCATAACCCTAGGGAATAACAGGGGTGGAGATGGAATTATGAAATCTTTCGGACCAAAATACAAGACATGAATAGAAGGAAGCCATAGGTATTTGTTAGGACCTCCAGGCCTCTCTAAGAAAATAAACAAGACTTTCCCAAACAATATGCATGAGCAGATTTCTACTTTATATGAAAATAAGCCCTCAGTTATCTGATCTACTTGTGGGCACGTACACACCACAGAAAACATTTTGGTCAAAGAGATCGTTAATTAAAGTAAATTGAAAAAGGAAAAACATTTAATGATACAAAAAAGTCAAAGTATGAAATAATCATATGATAAAATGTTACATAGCTACTAAAATCAGGGTTTCAACAATATGTAGTGTAAAACTAACAATAAGTGATAAGCAGGATATAAAACTTTATATTGGCCATTGATAGAGTTTGGCTTTAGAGTGTCCCCCACGGGCTCATGTGTGGAACACTTGTTCCCCGCTTCAGGAAGTGATTGGATCTGAGGGCTCTGACCTACTTCACGGATTAATCCAGTGACAGCTGATTGGACTACTGGGCGGTGGTGGAGGCTGTGGGAGGTGGGACCTGGTTGAAGGGAGTGAGTCTGTGGGAGCATGTCCTTGGGAAGTATATCTTGTTCCAAGAACCTTCCCCTTGTTCTCTTTTGCTGGATACCTCCCTCCCTCTGCCTCCTGACTGTTATAAGCATCTCCCCTCCACCACACCCTTCTGCCATGATGTTCTGTCCTAACCTGGGCCCAAAGCAATGAAGCCAGCCACCGAAACCTCAGAAACCATGAACCAAAATAAAACTTTCCTACTTTAAATTGTTCTTGTCAATTATTTTCTTCACAACAATGAAAAGCTAACACAACCATCATCCCACTTTTATGAAAATAAAAAAGGGGAGCTAAATATACTCAAATGTCAATCATTTCTATGTCTGACAGTCATGGGTGATTAGATTTTATTCTTTGCTTTTTCCTATATTTACCAAATGTTTACAACTAGCACTTGTACTTTTCTAGTCACATTCGTTTTGCAAAAGTTTTTCTTGACCCCACTAATTCTTCTCTCTTTATTGTCTTAAGTTACTCAGAGTCTATTTAATCGCTTCCCCAATCCAGGAACAAGACCGTTCTGTAGCATGGCGATTCTCTCCATTTGAAAATTCATGCTGACTTCACACACTGAGAAGAAAGTGAGGCAGGGCCAGAAATGGATCACAATAAGGAAAACTAACTTCCCAGTCCTTCTAAATTAGTCCTGCAGAGTATGACTTCTGACTTTGTTCAATGTTTTGAATTCCCAAACATGACCATTGCTAATTGACACAAAAACCATTCCCAAGTCCAAACCCGGAAGCTTAAGAGTGGAAGGAATTTTGAAGACCATCTAATCCACTGGTTCTCAGTCTGGTATACAACGGAGTCACCTGGGGAACTTGAAAAAACAATACCAGGGTCCTACCCTCATAAATACTGATTGATTAGTTCCAGGTTGTGGTCTACATTTTTCTAAAGCTCCCCAGGCAATTTAATATGAAGTAAAGTGAATTAAAGAACAACTGCTCTATTCCAAGCTCCACCACAACCCCATGGATGTGAGTTCTCAGTCTAGAATGATATATCCAGCATTCATCAGCTCCATCACTGGCTTCCAGAGTAACCAGACCATAATAGTCAACTGACCACGTGGGCAACCACATTCTATGACTCATAGGTGGGGAGGACCAATTTTAGTGGACAAGTACCAGTTCGACTGCATAGGCCTTATTCCCCCTTCATAGCCAAATAAACTGACTTGAGTTCATTTGTTTTCCCACAACAACTCTCCATTAGTAAGGGATTGGGCCAAGATTCTTGCTCTAAAGCTCAGTCTTTCAACGTCGCTACAGGATAAAACATGAAAGCATTTTTAAAAATATTTGTTGGAATAATTTTAGACTTAAAGAAAAGATAAAGAGCAGAGAGAACACCGAGTTCCTGTATAATCCCCCACTCCCCACCAGCTTCTCCTCATGTTAACATCTTACTCAACCAGGGTACATTTGTCCAAACCAAGAAAAGTCAACATTGGTAGAATACTAGTAACTAAACTACAGACTCCATTCAGACTTCACCAATGTTTCCACTACTGTTCTTTATTCCGGGATCCCACCTTCTAAGCAACATTCATAGATTTTCATGCCAACAGAGGAGACATCACAGGATAGTTAATTATCAGATTCAGACAATGAAAAGAGCATCCTCTTGGGTCAGAGGCTGAGATGCACATCATCTCAGAAGGGATGGGACCTGAGCTGGCCCTGGAGGGATTCAAGACTGGCTCCTGGCAGACTGGGTGGAAGCAGCCAGCTCTCAGGAAGGACTGATAATGGTTCCATGTGTGCTAACTCTAGGAATTTGCAGTTTACATTAGACAAAGGATGTAAAGCTTTAACTATGGACTTTGGGACCAGAGAAGATCCAGAGGTTTAGTGTTTCCATGCTTAAGAAGACAGCCTCTCCCATGCCCTGGAGTCACACTACTAGGTCTATACTGGAGAACGACCGTAAAGCCTCAGGACTCTGGCTTATTTCTGAAGCAAATTCTCAAGCCAAAGGAATGAAAACAAAAAAATTTAATATTTAAACTCATCTTATGAGGAATCGCTGTCCTTTGCTTCTCTAGGGGCCTCCTTCGCCTGCAGGCTCCATGAGGCTGGTAAAGCAGACAGGTCTCAGACAAGAAGAAGAGCTGAAGCTTCCTCGAGGCTTCCTTGGTAACCTGGGGGGCTCCCAGCGGTGACTTCTCTGCTGGTAGGGCTTCCAGTCTCCACAGGACTTGGTGCCCAAGGAAGGTTAACTTGGAATAAATTTATTTAACTTGGAATAAATTCTAGATTTAGCTCTTCAGCTAAGGTAGAATTTTCCTCTTTCTCTTCCCTACCCCTTCTTCCTGCCTCAGAGACAGGTCTAGGGTGAGGCAAGTGAGGGCCAGGGCACAGTGTGTAAGGAGGCTCTTGCACCACCTTGAGAGTGAGCACCAGCCTCCTCAAGGTTGGCACCTCCGTCTGTTGCTTGCCTCAACACTCAAGTCCTGGCCTGATCACCTCTTCCTCATTCACCACTCCGCCCTCATGATATCATGGTAATGATTTAGTACCCGCAAATTGTATAGAAGCCGAGATAACCCCAAAATGCCCACCTTCTCCCCACTTATACTTGGTACAGTTTTGTGAGCCAACTTCCAGCTTCGAAAAAGAACTGAATACGAGGGCTGGGCTGTAGCTCAGTGGCAGAGTGCTTGTGTAGCACGTGTGAGGCACTGGGTTCAATTCTTAGCACCAATAAAAATGAAACAAATAAAATAAAGGGATGTGCTCCGTGTAAAACTACAAAAAAAATTTTTTTTTTAAAGAACTAAATGAGGGGCTGGGATTATGGCTCAGTGGTAGAGCTCTTGCCTAGCATGTATGAGGCACTGGGTTCAATTCTCAGCACCACATATAAATGATTAAAAATAAAGGTCCATTGACAAGTAAAAAATATTAAAAAAAAAAAAAAAAAAAAAGAACTAAATGTCTCTCTTGCATTTCTCTCCCCCTGACTTGCTGTCTCTCTCCTTTCCGCTTTTCCACTCTTTCTTACGCGCGCCCTTTCTCTTTCCCTTTCTTTTCCTCTCATTTTCTCTCTTACCCTGCAGGGAGACACTGTTTGCTTAATAAACCCTCTTATGTGGGGAAAAAAAAAAAAAAGAACTAAATGTGAACAATACATCTGGAAGCCCCTGGTGAGAGCCCTCTATGCCACTATGGACTAAAAATGGAACCCAGTCACTTGCTGGGTAGCCCAGGGGAGGGTACCCTGGTACTCCAGCTTATCAACTGGATTAGGAAGAGTTAAGGAGTTTGGAAAGAAAAAAAGATTCTAGACCCTCTAAGATTTTACTTAGAAATGGACAATCAGGGAATGGGGGGAAGGCAAGAGAACTTGCAAGTAGTCCAGAGAGATATGATGGGCAGAAAAGAGCAGAACATTACTGTCACTATTTACTGTTCTGCTTCCTCAGATAACTTGGACATCCAAGCACAGCTAATGGCTCAAAATTGCTCCCATACACCCAAGCCCTAATTTTCTCACATAAAAATAAAGGAATTTTAACCAGCAAATGGTTCATAACCCTGACCACTATTTGCCTCACAGGGGGACTTTTAAAACTCCAGCATCTGAGCCCTACCTCTGGGATGGTATTCAATGAGTCCGCCTGGCCACCAGCTCTTTTTAAATTTCTGCATGTGGTTCTGATATATTGCCAGGTTTAAGACTCTCTGTGGTAGTTGAGATCTGACTCCTTCTTTCACATTCTGTGATCTTGAGAGATAATAAGTTCCTGCTTTTTTGACTTGGCTTCTCCGGGCAGAACCCAATTCAAGGGTTTCCATTAAAATGACCAAAAGTTTACAGGAAGATTAAGTGTCTTTAATGAAGTCTCTGGTCCTCTCTGGCAGAGGGAAGTTGGAGAAAAGACAGCCAATGAAGACTGGCCTAATGAGTAAATTTTCAGGTAGGAACTGCTCCAGAGCCTCGCAGCCACAGAAAAGTCAAAATTGGGTTACTTAGTGTGCTCAAAAGCCAGGGGCCCAGCCCCTTGGGCATGGCTGATTTGTCCCAGCCATTATGCAATTATCCAGCTGACCTCTGGAGTGGGTGCAGGCCCTTGGGTAATCAACTGACAACCTCAGCTTGACCTCCTGGGAGAAGGCCAATGCCAATTAAACTAGAGTTCGCCAGGGTATGACAAGGATGGTAGCCAGCCTGGGCTTCACAGAACAGTAAGTCAACAGCAGACTGTAGCGCACTAGCTGGTAGAGCCTAGGCAGGCTGGTCACATGCTGAGTGCCACGACAGAGACGCAGGTGAAAGGCCCACAGGAGATTGGGCAACAGTTGATTTTAAGACCAAAGTCCCAGGACAGAAGTACATCTAGTACCTCGCAGTAGATATTCCCAACACAGCTGCCCAGTGTCTTACAACAGGGCAGGTGCTTATCCTGGATGGGAAGATTGTTTTTCACTCCCTGCCTGCTTTTTATTACCCTCCTCTGGACTTTTCCAAGTACAGGGAAGATTCTGAGAGCTATAAACACGAAGTGATGCTTTGGAAGAGCCTGTCGCCTCAGAGTAGGTGATGTGGAGCTTTCTGTGACCTGGGGGAGGAGGTTCACAACCTTGGCTACACTCACAGGGGCGAGTTGGTCTGGAGTGGGGTCTGGGTCTTAGTATATTTAACACTCCCCAGGGGGTCCTCGTGGGCAGCCAAAGGTGCAGAATACTGGGCTAAGCCCTGCCTGGCCCATGGAAGGAGGTGATGAGCTGGATTAGGGGGCAGCCAGGGAGGAGATGGAGAGAGGACCAAGACATGGAGGTTTGGCATGTCTTCAGAAATCACCTGCTGTTGTCTTTCAAAGCTAATGCCCTTGTTGAGTGGCATTCATCCATTCATCCACTCCCCTACCAATTACTGATACTGTTACATTTCAGGGACATAAAAATGAATCGAAACCCAGTCCCTGCCCTAATGGAGCACACAGTCTAGTAGGAAAGACAAACTCATAGATATATAATGGTGTAGCAGAAAAAGAGATCACGAGGATGGGACCACCCCACGATTGTATTAGTGGCTTCATAAGAAGGGAAAGAGAGACCCACATATTGTCCTGTGCCACTTCAGAACTCTACAGAGTCCCAGCAAAAAAGACCCTCAATAGATGTGGTTGCTGCACCTCAGATATTCTCCATCTCCAGAACTGTGAGCTATATAAACCTTTATCCTTTGTAAATAACCCAGTCTATGACATTCAGTTATAGCCACAGAAACAGACTAAGACAAGAATGAATGGATCTCAGTCAAGTGGACCAAGAAGCAGCCCAGCTATAGGAGACGGCATGCTCACAGGTCTATGGGGGAAGAGCCCTCTGTTATCTGGGAATTGTCTACTGCTGGACCTGGGATCTAGGTTGGAAGGGCAGTTGGCATTACACTGGGGAAAGCTGCAAACATCATCTAGAAGTGTAGACCTTGTCTTATAGCAGACGAGGAGCCCCAAAGAATTTTAATCAGGATGGTGATGTGATCTGGTGGATGAAGGATCTGTGCAATAGTCATGTGGCACTATTGCCAGGTATGTGGTAACCTTGAGAAGATCAAAAATCTTTCCTCACCACTCTGCCACATCCTGCTTTGGAGCAAAGGAGTAGGTTTCTGTTGAAACCCCAGATACCCCCTCTTTCTCCACAGCCGACAGGGATGGAGCTGGCCATGGACTCTACTGCATTTTCCACTGCTAACGCCCAGAAAACAAAGGGATATCTCTCAATTTCCAGACAGTACAAAAACCTTGCCTTCCAAATAGGATCTAACCCTCTCTCTGATTCAGCCTATAAAATAGCTATCTCTTCATCAGAGGAAACACAAAAGGAGCTAAGCTTTGAACTGCAGGGGTCTGCTTCCCAGATAGGAAGTGAGCGCTCACTGGGTGAGTTCCTCCTCCACCTCCAGTCAGCTCGCTTTGACCTTCCTTTGATGGCCATTTCTCCAAAGCCCAGCACGATTCCCAGCACTGTTTGGGTCACCTTCTGCTTCCTTCTCCACTCAGTGCTCTACAGGAAAGCACTGCAGAGTCCTGGGCTTGTTGACTCATCCACCATTTCTAGAGGGTTGTGGGTGTAACTCTACGCATGCGCTTAGCATGTGTGGGACCCTGGGTTCAATTCCACAGTGCCCAAAAGCAGGGGGGAAATTCTATACTAGAAAGAAAAGAAAAACTCTTTGTGAGAAGTGACAGACATGCGGACACTATAGTGTCTCTGATAGTGTCAGAGAGAAGTACTTTGTTCAACTGGTTTGACTAATGAGTTCCAGGCAGCTATGAGAACAAAAATCAGGCTTTTGGGCAACTATGACTATTTATGTTACCACGAGCCTCCACAGAGTCCAGATAATGCTTGTTACCTTTACCCACACTCGCCAAATGTTTGAAAAATAAAGATGTATGAAATTCCCTGTCTGTTGCTTTAACACTAATTGACATGGAATGGAAGGTTTGTGGGTTGTATTCCATTTCATGGCTATGTAACTTCCAGGGCCAAGAAAAGGGGAAGGAGGGATTGGGGAGATAGCTCAGCTGGCAGAGTACTTGCCTCGAAAGCACAAGGCCCTGAGTTCGATCCCCAGCAATGCAAAAGGGGAAGGAGAGGATATCCTGGGCCTAGGGATTTGTGGAAAGATATATTTGCTTAATCTGCTGGCCTCCTCTGTGCCTCCAGGCATCAGGTTCATTCACAGGGCCATGGTTACTTACAGGCACAGTTGACAATCAGGACCAGATTCAAACTAGCTTAAGCAAATACAAGATTATAGTGTATGTGTACCAGGGACATTTGTAGGACTCAAGAAAATCAGAGAATTCAGTCTTAAGCAAGGCTGGGACGCATTTAAGCCTCACAAACAACTAACAAACACCAGGGGCCTCATCTCTGCCACTCTCTGCCTCTCCCTCCAAGAGCTCAAGTTCCTTCTTCCTTGAAGTGCAGCTTTCTCCCAGGGGCGGAAACCCTGGCCACCAGCAGTTTCCGACTCTTTCATCCACTGGAAAGAGGACCTCCTCTCCACTCTCTTCTGGTCTCCTAAATCCTCAGGAACAGCACGTTGGTCCACTTTGTCGTAGGGTGACTTCCATGATATCCCCTTGAAGAGTGTGGAAGTGCAGCCTGGCACAAGACCCTCCAGGAAGGAGCTGCTGCAATGGATCAGAATAGGTGAGGAGCTTTATCAAACACACACCCCCATTCCAACTTAAAGTCCTTCTTGGCTCATTACATTTATAAAGTGGACTCCTGTGTGGTCCCATGCCCACTCTCAGTTTGGACCCTGCCTGCCCCTCCTGCCTCTCACTGACCTCTCTGAAATCTTACCATGCTGGATTCACTTGCTCTTTCACCACAGTGTGTGTCTGCACATTCTACTTCCTCTTCCTGGAAAGCACTTTCTCTAGCTAGCTCCAACCACCCTAAATACTTTTTAAGATTTTTACGATCAGGAGATGCCTGAACATGTTGCTGACCCCAACCCCCATTCTGAGCTATGGCTCCATTCACACCCATGTGTGCCTTGCCTCTATCAAAGTCACACTGTTTTTTTTTGTTGTTGTTGTTGTTGTTGTTTTTATTTTTTTATTAAAATATTTTTTATTTTTACAGACATATTTTGATTCATTGTACACAAATGGGGTAGAACTTTTCATTTCTGTGTTGTACACAATGTAGATTCACGCCATTCATGTAATCATACATATATTTAGGGTAATACTGTCTGTTTTATTCTACTGTTTCTCCATTCCCACCCCCTCCCACCCCTTTTTCCTCTACACCATTCAAAGTTCCTTCATTTTTCTCTTCCCCCTGCCACCCCACCTCATTATATATTATCACTCTATTTTTATGTGTTTGATTTTACTATTACAGTCTGAATTTATTGAGGGCAAGAGACTACATTTCCAGCACCAAGCACAGAGGTGGTCACATAGGAAATGTTCAACAAAGTCAAACTGCCTGAAACACCAATGCCGTGCCTTGGTAAAACCACGTGTACTGGTGGGGATGAAAAGGAAACACACAGTCCTTTCTCCTTGTGGCTAAGTGAATCAGCCATGACCTTGTCCACAAAAATCCAACCAGCACCTCCAGCTGCTCCACCAGAAACAGAATCCAACATTACATATAAAATACTGGTTTAGTTTTTTGTTAAGTTGATCATTTATTTGTAAAAGGGTAAAATGGGAGATTTATTTATTTATTTTTTATTCATTGAACACAAATGGGTACAACTTTCATTTCTCTGGTTATACACAAAGTAGAATCACAGCATTTGTGTAATCATACATGTACATAGGGTAATGATGTTTGTCTCATTCCATGTCTTTCCTTCCCCCACCCCCTCCCCACCCCTTATTTCCCTCTACACAATCCATCATTCCTCCCTTACCCCCTCCGCACCCCACCCCTGTTCTATATCATCATCCATTTATCAGAGAAAACATTCCGCCTTTGGTTTTTTGAGATTGGCTTATTTCACTTAGCATAATATTCTCTAATTCCATCCATTTATCTGCAAATGCCATAATATTATTCTTCTTTATGGCTGAATAATATTCCATTGTGTATATATACCACTTTCTTTATCCATTCATCTATTGAAGGGCATCTAAGTTGGTTCCACAATCTAGCTATTGTGAATTGAGCTGCTATGAACATTGATGTGGCTTCTTCACTGTAATATGCTGATTTTAAGTCCTTGGGGTGTAGGCCAAGGAGTGGGATAGCTGGTTCAAATGGTGGTTCCATTACAAGTTTTCTAAGGAATCTTCATACTGCTTTCCAGAGTGACTGCACCAATTGCAACCCCACCAGCAATGTATGAGTGTACCTTTTTCCCTACATCCTCGCCAACACCTATAGTTGCTTGTATTCTTGATAATAGCCATTCTAATTGGGAAGATATAAAATCTTAGGGTAGTTTTGATTTGCATTTCTCTTATTACTAGAGATGTTTAACATTTTTTCATATATGTGTTGCTTGCTTGTAGATTTTCTTCTGTGAAATGTCTGCTCATTTCCTTAACCCACTTATTGATTAGGTTATTTGTATTCTCCATGTAGCTTTTTGAGTTCTTTATAAATTCTGGAGATTAGTGCTCTATGTGAAGTACACGTGGCAAAGATTTTCTACCACTCTGTCGGCTCTCTGTTCACACCATTGATTGTTTCCTTTGCTGAGAGAAAGCTTTTTGTTTGAATCTATCCCATTTATTGACTCCTGCTTCTAAAATACTGGATTTTCAATGTGGGTGTCTACCTGCAAAGTCGTTCCTTCTTGTGCTCTTGGTTAAAATGTTTAACTTTGTTCTCCTTGCCCATAAACAGAGTTTATAACAATACCTATAATATGCAAAGTACCACTGAAATTCTTTTGTGTGGCATCATGGTTACTGGTGAAAGAAGATAGTCAATTTCCTGATCTCGAAGCCAAAGTTAGTCTTCGTTCCTAAAAATCAAATCACTGAGAAAACAATGCTGGCCAGGGGCAGTGGCACACAGCTATAATCCCAGAGACTCCGGAAGCTGAGGCAGGAGGACTGCAAGTTCAAGGCCAGGTTCCACAATTTAGTGAGCCTCAAAATTTCGTCTCAAACTAAAAAGGGCAGGGACCTAACTCAATGGTAGAGCACCCATGGGTTCAATCCCTAGTCCCGCCCCCTCAAAAAGAAGATAATGCTGGTCATGATTTCTATTTTTGTGGCATTTGTATATTAAGACTTATGTGGGGAGCTGGGTCTTTTTTATGCATTTTATGCCCCTCATGACTTTGTAGAGTGTTCACTGTAGCCCAGCTGTGGCCCAGCACTGTCCTTGGAGGGCATGCTGTGGGACCAGGTCACAAGTAAAACTCCCATAATGAGCTCTTCCAGGCACAGCCAGCAAAAAACAAGCCTTGAAAAAGATCTAACCTGATTGTACAGATTCCCATTCTTTCACAGGTGAGCCTCTAGTGAGGTGAAGGATAAATAGGAAAAGTCAAAACTAGCTGTGAGAATAAGGGCCATGTTATTCATCTGTAATGATCATCTATTAGGTTTTAAGGATTCATATATTAAACATTGTTAAGCTTCCTTCTATTTATAATTATTAACAAGTTGTAGAGAGACTCTGGTAATTATCCTCTGGGAATACCACTTAGAGAGTGTACAATTCTAAGGTGCTTGACTAATTCCTAGGACCAGGTGATGTCAGACAGGAATGTCAAAGCAGGCAGTATACAGAATAACAAGGTAACCATTAGCAACAAGGCCATAAATACATGTAAGACATTTGAACAACCTAGCCCAGAAAGAGGGAACCATGGCCTCATTAGGCTTTGCACATTTCTAAATTTTGTTCTGCTACTAATGGTACAATTTGTGGTTAGCATCCTCTGTGTAAGCAGCATATGAAAAATAGAATGTAAACTTGAAGCAGATGGAAATTAGAAATCCTTTCTTTATTGCATGAACATTAAGGAAGCATTCACTGAGTACCTAAGAAAAGTTCCTGGCCTCAAGGACAAGGTAAATGTGTAAACCAATAATGCGCTACGGGTAGCTTTCCAGATGTGCACAGAGGACCGGGAGAGCCAGAGAAAGGAGCAGCTAATTCTCCCTGGGGACATTGGAAAGGATATCTTTGAGGATGTGGCTCTTAAGCTAAATCTTGAGAAGCTCCCCTGGCTGAGCAGTGAGGAAAGGGCATTCCAGGTGAAAGAGAAAAGTCAGAGCTCTTGAATTGTTGCTCGCCAGAAGGCAGAGTGGGCCCCTCCAGGGCATGTACCAGGCAAGGTGGCTGGGAACCTCACAGGCAAGCAAAACAGGATTGGGGTGAGCCAGAGAGGAACGGCCGAGTCTTTAGAGAGCTGAAAGGTCAATAGGGACAAAATCCAGGTCAGATGGCAACACAGTCAACGGGTGAAGCTGGCAGAAGAGGCGCAAAGAGGAGGCTGGAGGACGCAGGCTCATGTTTATGGGTAGCAGCCACTTGTGTGGGGGTCTGGCTTAAAATCACAGGACCAGAACAAAAGTTTCAAGTCACAGAGTGACTTAGGGAAGCATTCCACAAAACAGGAGCAAGTATTCCTGGAGAAGTGAGGTGGCAAGAGGAGAGCCCAAAAAGTGGGGCAAGAGTCGATCATGGAAGATCTTCTCTATTCACTGAGGAATTGGGGCTTCCTCCTGTAGTCACTGGGGAACCATCATGGGACTCTGAGCTGGTCAGTGACACAAAAACATACTCTAGAAAGATCATTCTGGCAGCTCTTTGGAAGATAAGCCAGAGTGGCCTTTCCTGAAGGGTAGTGAACATCCCACCTGAATTAGAACACCCTGCATGCTTATTGTAATGGAGAAGCATCTGTTTGAGCTCCTCTTTAGTCCTGTGGAATTTGAATGAAGTGGGAAGACCTAAGAATTTGCATTTTAAATTAATCTCTTCTTGGTTGTGATTCTGGGAGCAGAAATGAAAGGGAGATTGTAATCACCTGGGCAAGAGAGCACAGGGCCTATACTAAAGAGGAGATCTTCAACACATCAGCAAAGACCCAGTCACACAAAGGCAGGTATACAGCATGTATCCGTCAAATGTGTAAATGAATGAAAGGAGTATAATCAAGTTCTCGAGACTCCTGGGATGGAAAGGGAGGTCAACTTTAGACAGTTAGATAAGCCCATATGAAATTGCCATTTTTGTATTGGCAACTGGGAATGGAATTCATTCAGTTCAATTTAATGAAATCAATAAAAGCTCTATTCTTACCATTTAGGTTCTACCTACATATTATCATGAAATCATATGCCATTCACTCTTCACAAATAACGGTGGCTCCAAAAAGTGACTAGTAGGGCATTAGATTTTCTTCCTAGCCTCCATGACAGTCTGCAGGGAATTCAAGGGATTGGGGGCTGATTAAGGAAAAGATATGACCACCAGCAGCAGCAACACAAACTTTATTGAGCAGTTCTAAAAGTTGCAGAAGAGGGAAAACCTTCACTAAATGAGACTGTTCCCCAGAGGTTTACAGAGGAAGACAAGGAACTCCCAGGAAACAGGGGCATTAGACCGGAAGGTGATATGTCCAGGTGATGTCACACAGTTGCTTGGAAGCAGAGCATCAGGCCAACAAATGCTAAGTGAACTCTCACAGCTCATAGAAAGCAAGCAGACTCTAAATTACTTTAAAAATTTGTTTGAGATATTTTTAAAATAATTGGATGTATAAAAATTTTAGTTTGGCACCAGTTTTTCTACCAAAGGGTCTCAGTCTGCAGTGAAGAAATAAACCCCAAGGGCCAATTCAGAGAGGCCATCCTTGGCTCATTTATAGAACACAGTCCCAGCCTGAGTGACCCCAGCTCCATCCCTCCCCTTTCCCCAGTCTCTGCTCTGTGTGGCAGGAAGACCCCTGTGCCACTCACTGACAGCCATGTGCCAATGGGAGGCACCAGCACTAGACTGGAAGGCAAGAGAAAGGCAGCTGGGGTGTTTTCCACTCTCTTCTCTGTCTCTGTCTTGGGCTGCACTTACAGCAGGCTTCCTTTGCATTTGAGGTAACTCTTACCCCTAAGCTTCGGGGACCCACCTCCTCCCTTCCATTAGTCCTCTAGGCTTAGGATGATAATGGCATCCAGCTATTGCTAATCTTTGCCCTCTGGTTGGTTTCTCAGTCTCATCTAACACTTGTGTAATTTCCTCCTCCCTTACATACCCTCTATTTTAAATGCTCTGAATACCAGTGGGGGGTGGTGCATACCTAGAATCCCAGCAACTCAGGAGGCTAAGGCAGGAAGATCACAAGTTTGAGGACAGCCTTAACAACTTAGTGAGGCCCTGTCTCAAAATTTAAAATGAAAAAAAAGGACTGGGGATGTGACTCAGCAGTTAAGTACCCCTGGGTTCAATCCTTAGTACCAAATCAAGAAAAAGAAAATGCTATGGGTGATTTCTGATTGCTGGTTGGACCCTAACCGACACAATCTCTTTGTTTTCCCCAGGACTCCACATTATGAGAGTAATGGGTACAATCTTTAACACAGATGATCGATATTTTCATAATTATATTTACATAAAATGTGAATAAGGACCCTTGTAAAAAGAAATTCTACCTATGTAAAGAATGCAACCTAAGGAATGGGGAGTTTCCAGCCTCAAGATAAGGCCTCAAGGACTGGCAGTCCTTCCCTCCACCCCTAAGTCCTTTGTACTGAAATCCTGAAGCCACCCTTTCACAGTGACCATTCCTCATGTTTCAAGCCAGACCAGGATTGCACGTTGGCACTGCAGGATCATGGAAGAAGTCACCTCCAGGAACAAAGTTGAGATTCAGAGTCTCCCACACCATGGTACACTTAGGAATTTGACACTCCCCGAGAATCCTCTGACTCCTAAAATTGGCCAGCCCTCATTAGTTCTCCAAGGTCTATTTTTATAGCATCTTTCTAAAACAAAGAAAAAAACAGTAAAATCACCTGTGGCCTCATAGTGCAGAGATACTTCGGTTAACACCTTGGCATACTTCTAATTTCAATGTTTGGTTTTGTTTTGTTTTTCCTGTATGATGGTTCTTTCACTTCACTACAATGACACTGTACATATTGCTTAGAATCTGATTTTCTCCAGGTAGGACACTGTGAATCTCCCTCCAATCTCTTAAAAATCTTGTGCATTATCCTTTTAAGTGATACATCGTTTTCTAGAAGGTACGAATATCACCATTTTACCAGTTTCCAACATTCCCTGAGGGATTCACGGAGGACAATGTTCCGAGGACCATCCTCATTGTGTACACCCTTTCTACTGTCTTCAGTGAAAGTTCCTAAAGAGCAAATTCTTGAGTAGAAAATGTACACATTTTAATACTGTGTCAGTCAGCCTTCCATTACTGTAACAAATACCTGTGATAACTGACTTCTGAAGAGAAAAGATTCATTTGTTTCACTTTTGGAGGTTCCAGTCTATGATTGGGCAGATATATGGCTTTTAGGTCTAGGGGTAGGGGCAGCCCATCATGGTGGGAGCACGTGACAGGACAAACCTGCCCACAGTACAGCCAAGAAGTAAAAGAGAGGAAGAGCCCAGGTCCCAAACACCAATTCCAGAGTATGCCCCCAGTGACCTAGGGCTTCCCACTAGACTCTGCCTCTTAAAGTGTCTACCACCTCCCAAAAGTGCTAAGTGGGAACAAGGTCAGACCAGCACAAGACTGGAAGGCAAGAGAAAGGCAGCTGGGGTGTTTTCCACTCTCTTCTCTGTCTCTGTCTTGGGCTGCACTTACAGCAGGCCTTTGGGGAACATTTAAGATCCAAACTAGAGCAAAGGTTTAAGGCAATTTTGCCAAATAGCCAACAGGAGGTGTTTTTTGGTTTTGGTTTGGCTTGGTTTTGGTTGCTATTGTTTTTTATGTGGTTTGGTGGGGTTTTTTTAGGTTTTTGTTTGTTTGTTTGTTTGGTATTTTCAAGAAACAAACACCAATGCTCAGAATATACAAATTGCAACACAAAACCAATTAAATTATAATTTCTGGAAGGCAAGGATTTGGTTATCTTTATCTCAGTATCTCACATAATGTCTATCCACAGAAGTGCAAAAAATGTTGAGCCTGAAAAAGAAAGAAAAGAAAAAGATGCACAAGAGTACATTCAACTTTTATGAATGATTTTCATTAAATAAGGACAGGTAAAATGCTTTGTCCTGTGCTTCTCAACCCTGACCGCACATTAGAATCACCAAGGCAGCTTTGCAAGACGAAGGAGCTTGAACTCTGTGCTACACCAGTCAAATCAGAATCTTGAAAGGAGGGAGCAGTCCTGGCACCAGCCTGTTTCCAAAGCTCTTCCAGGGATTCTAATGTGCAAACGGAGTGAGGTATGGATATTCCTCAAAAATGGCAGGTAACTGAAGGGAAAAGGGAGATTTTTTTTTTTTTTTTTTTTTTTTTTTTTTGCGGTGCTGGGGATTGAACCCAGGGCCTCATGCCTACGAGGCAAGCACTCTACCAAATGAACTATATCCCCAGCCCGAAAAGGGGGAATATGTTGTTTTCCCCTCATCATCGTGCAGAACACGACATCTAGAAATGGGAAAGCTCAGCAGTGTGGGGACTGTAGGACAGAGAGCTAGATTTCCTGGCATTTAAGCTGAAGAGAGCCAGTTTGATATCTTTCAAAGCAGAGTGTTTTTTTCTGTTCCCAAAGTGCCAAGCTTTCAAGAAAACCCTATCTTTTCATCATCCCTGTATGGAAACCAGGACAACAGATGGCAGGATAACGGATTGTGTCTGCTCAAGTTAGAGCTGCTTTTATTTGCAAAGCACCAAATTCATACAGGCTGCAGGGACAGGCCGATATGATTTATTACAAATGGAAACGAAGGCATCATGGGCTCTGTTTGCTCATTACCATAGACAGAATCCTGCCTATGACTAGGACAGATTGGTTGGCGGTTGACAGAAACTGTTTGCAGGGGCTGAAAGAGGCCACTCCTGTTCGCAGTGACTAAGTGTTGGAGAATCTCCACGTGCCCAGCCAGGAAGCCTGAATTTCACAGCAGTAGAGTTTCCCACCAGCATCCCGCTCCTACGGATCAGCCCACAAAGTACAAGGGAAGCACCGTTTGTATTTATTTTTTACTGCTAACACTTTAATTATATATTCCCACATGTGCTCTCAAAAATGCAGCATGACATTTTGAAAAGAAAACGCAATAGGTGCAGCCCATTCATTCCTGAAAGGCATCAGCCCCAGGGCCCCGAAAGAATTACCCAACTGGTGATCCTCGGTTATCCCTCTCCAGTTCATCAGTGCAAAATCCTGAGCCAACCAGCAATCGAAAGCTGCCTTCTGCCAGAACTGCTCCTGGCTCCTGGCAATTTGACTTACAGAAAATCCCCCACCACTGGGGGAAAGGAAGAGAGGAGAAAGAGCCCAGGTAAATCAGGAAGGGCTGAGCAGTCCATCCATGAAGAGGTAAAGAGCAGAACCAAGCCTTAGAGGAGGCACTCACTACCCTGTTCTGACCCAGGAACATTTAATGATGCTTGTAGAAGGGTTGGTGATATGAAATGGGCCTTAGAAATCTTCTGGTTCAGAACTTCTAATTTACAGACGAGAAAATGAGGCCAGAGGAATAACCGATTTGCCCAACATGGTGAACATAATCAGGGCAGTGTTTAGTTAGTCTTCAGGTCTTTCAGTCCTTAGCTCCATCTGCTTTGCACACCCAACAGGTCTCAACCTTGGCTTCCCATTAGGCTCCCTTGGCGGAGCTTCCAAAAAAATGACCTATATCCAGCCCAACCCCCTGAGATTCAGGATGAACTGGTCTGGGGTGTTTTTACAGCTCCCCTGGTGATTATCATGTGCAGCAGGCCTGGGAGCCCCTGCACCCTGCAAAGCTAGGCTCACTCACCTTCTGTTCTATTTAGCTCCATAATGAACCCAGCCCTGAGCTCAGGGCTCGAGTTGTGAAAATGAATCAGCTTACTTCTTGCCCTAAAGCTGCTTGGCATCTGGCAGAAGAGCATACTGTGGAGAGCTGGAGTAACAAATATAAACGTAAATAAATAACGGCAGTGATTGACTTTATGGAAAAGGGTGGAGGGAGGTGATATTTGAGCCCATGTTTTAAGGATGCATATGAATTTTCTGAGAGGACAAGATGCAGAAAGGTGTTCCAGGGAGAGGGGAACAGCACAGGCAAAGGACTGGAGGCATGGCACCACATGACATGTTTGTAGTTTGGTTTGTCCAAAGCAGACACAGGTGGTGTTAGCACCAAAAGATCGGGCAGGATGCAAACCTCACGCGTCTTCTCAGCTCTTTATTCAGGGGGATGAAATGGTGCCCATGGACCCACTCTCCTGGTGGAAAAAGAGCCACTGAACAAAGAGGGGGACTGGGTTTATACAGGTTATTTTGGGGGGTGGTCCAGTGAACATACGTCAGTTTTGCTTAGTCAGGAATGTGGCCCTTTCGGTCAAGGTCTGAGGACAGTGCCTAAGAAGGATTTTGCTTTGGAGGAGATAACGCCTCCTAGAGACTGTTTCTTTTGAGAATGATAAACCTCCTCTCTGCTTGCAGCCAGCATCTGGAAAACATTGTCTTGGGAGATGAAGGCTGTCAATGCGTGGCCTTCATTTTTACTCCCTTTTCTTTTTCCCAGGACTCATTATTTTGGGAATTTCTTATTCTCCATATCCATTAGGTGGGAGTAGTGGCTACTCAGGAGGTAGGAAAGGGAAGGATCACAAAGGGTCTTTTTTTTTTTTTTTTAATATTTTTTTAGTTGTAGGTGGACACAATATCTTTATCTGTTTTATGTGGTGCTGAGGCTCGAACCCAGTGCCTTGCATGTGCAAGGTAAGCACTCTACCACTGAGCTACAGCCCCAGCCCACAAAGAGCCTTCATAGAAGCCAATCCAAGGGTTATCCTGAAATAATGGTAAACCACTAAGAAATGCTGTGCAGAAAAATGAGAAAACAAAACCTGTCATTTAGGAAAATAACCCTAATGATGGTATGAATAATAAACTGGAAAGGGAAGAAGCCAAAAGCAGAGAGGTCAGTTGAAAGGTGGGACAAAGCCAGGTATGGTGGCACACACCTGTAATCCCAGAGGCTCAGGAGGCTGAGCCAGGAGGATCACAAGTTCAAGGCCAGTCTCAGCAACCAAGGGAGACTCTGCACAACTTAGAGAACCTTTCTCAAAATAAAAAATAAAAAGGGTTGGGATGTGGCTCAGTGGTAAAGTGCCCCTGGATTAAATCCCTAGTACCAAGAAAGAACAAAGAGATGAGAACCTGGGCTGAAGGAGGCAAGCAAGTAGCAATGTGGACTGACAGAAGAGGATATGAGACCCAAATTCTGATAGCTGCCACTGAGTCATTGCATTTGGCAGGTGGAATTGATAGACTACATGGCTGACCAGCTAAAGGGCAGGAAGGTCTGGTTTCAACCTCACTTCTCTCTCCTCTCCTCACATACTCTGAACTGAACAACTCCCCACTTCCTTTAAAAATATGAATTTTTAAATGAAGAAAAGAATAAATAAAGTTCAGCCTGCTCAAACTCCATGTTCTCAAGAGCAGGAGACATCTCACTTCCTGAGAATAGCCTTCCTTCTCATATTTGGGGAAATTGCTATTCTTTAAAAATTCTGCTGAAGGTCACCTGCTCTGGGAAGATGTCCATGGTATCCATAGACCTTGGTTGTGTCCCAGAGCCCTTCAGCATTTCTCTGTCAGAATTTAGATAATCGTCCTACATGGCCAGTGTTTATTGCTTTATACATGTCCTCCACCCTAGCAGGTAAGCTCTTTTGAAATTCCTGTGAATCCTGCAGCCCTTTAGAAAGGTAATATCCTGCAAGGATTAAGACAGTAACCACCGGGGGCCATCTTAGTCTCTCAAGAGATTTTCAAAGATGGTGGCATTTTCTTATTCTGTCTGCTGTTCTAACACAACGCACAGAAATTTGATTTTTTAAAAAATCTGTTCAATGAATGAATGCTGAAGGCCAAATCTGTGAATTCCAGGGAAATGTATAATAATGGGGATGACAAGGATTACAGGATGCTACAATCCTTCCCCTAATGAGAGCGCCTCAGATTCAGCAGTCCAACGTCTGCCCCAGCACAAGGGTGGAGTATGATACTGAGGAACGGCATCCAAGCAATTTGAACCAGCCTGAGACCACTTGGAAGACTCTAAGATCATCACCAGGTTGGGAGCCACACTTTGAAAAAACTGTTCCTGGGGCATTTCTCAGGAGCCTTTAAGCAGGGCAGGGAGTGGAAGGTGGAAATGAGCCTGCCTTTCCAGGAAAAAGGAGGCTCATGACTGTCATCTGAGCAATTCTCCCTCTCTCAGGTAACTAGTGTCCTCCAGAAGCCCCTCTAGCTCCAAGAACCTAGGGTAAGGCTCTGATGAGTTGATACACTAGTGGCTGTGACCTTCATCCTCCAAGGATTTCATCCTTCACAAGTGCTACAAGGTTCATAGAAATTTCAGTTACTTTTGAAGGGAAAAATTTAAGTCTCACCACTGGCTCCCTGCCAGGAAGAAGACAAATGTAACAGTCCTTTTACTCCCTGTGAGCCAACTTCCAGGCGACAAAGTCCAGTTCTGGAGTCTAAGTGGGGCTACTGAAGGCAAGACCTGGAATCATTAGAGCTGTCAGAATCCGCTTGCAGTCAGGAGTGGTGAAACTAAAGGAGATACTTGTACCTGGAGCAATGTCTCTGCACTTTCTTCTCCCCTGTGGCAGTTGTGCTATTCAGGTTAAGGCTAGCTATGCCTGGGGCTGAGAAATGCAGGAGCCAGGTAGAGAAAATAAGAAAGAGAAAGGAAGGAAGAAGCCCTTCCTGGACACAAGCAGATGTCAGAATTTTACAAGGAGAGGCTTCTTAAATTGCCTGTCAGCTGGAGCAAGGGTTTGCTGGGGTTATACGCTGTGGTTTGGCTTTGTTTATTATTATTATTATTATTATTATTATTATTATTATTATTATTTTAAAAAGCCCGAGGTTCCCTGGAGAGGGGCGGCCGCTCCCAGCCAAGTTTTCGACTCAGGGGCCCAAGATGAACAAAGTGTGTGCTATTTTTGGAGGTTCCCGGGGTATTGGCAGGGCAGTGGCCCAGTTAATGGCCCCGAAAGGCTATCGACTGGCGATCATCTCCAGAAATCTGGAAATGGCCAGAGCCGCCGCAGGTGACCTTGGCGGAAATCATTTAGCATTTAGCTGTGATGTTGCTAAAGAACATGATGTTCAAAATACATTTGAAGAGATGGAGAAACATTTAGGTCAAGTAAATTTCTTGGTAAATGCAGCTGGTGTTAACAGGGATAGTCTTTTAGTAAGAACAAAAACTGAGGATATGATATCTCAACTTAATACTAACCTCTTGGGTTCCATGCTCACATGTAAAGCTGCCATGAGGACTATGATTCAACAGGGAGGGTCTATTGTTAATGTAGGAAGTATTATTGGTTTAAAAGGCAATTCTGGCCAGTCTGTGTATAGTGCCAGTAAAGGAGGATTAGTTGGATTTTCACGTGCCCTTGCTAAAGAGGTAGCAAGAAAGAAAATCAGAGTGAATGTAGTTGCACCAGGATTTGTTCATACAGATATGACAAAAGACTTGAAAGAAGAAGAGTTAAAGAAAAGCATTCCTCTTGGAAGGTTTGGAGAAACTATTGAGGTGGCACATGCAATTGTGTTTCTTTTAGAATCACCATATATTACAGGACATGTTCTAGTAGTGGATGGAGGATTGCAACTTACGATGTAGTTTAGAGATTCTTCAGTTATAATGGTGATTAGAGTCAAGGGCATACTTGGTTATTGATAAAACAGTCCTACTACCTGGGTGACAATTGCTAATCAAACCTATTGATGCTACCAATGTTGATTTCTTTCTTTATATAAATGTCTGAAAAGAACAATGTGTGACCAATTGGTTTATCTAAAGGGTATGTATGATCTGTCTTTCTTACCTTATACACCATATCAATTTTAGTATGTAGACATTTTGTGAGGGACATAAACATATTCATTTGTGTTTTGCCTCAGAAATGGAAAAATTTATATTGTCTAATTGTGATGAATGATTTCATTGTATCAGGCTGAATTTTCTAGAAGTTAACTTTTGGGGCAGTTGCTAAAATAAGTATTTCATTGATTAGTTGTCAGTACTTTAGCAACCATGCTAAAGTTAAACATATATTGTTTTGCATGTGCTTAGGCAATCAATTTTTTATACAGGTTGGAAAAAAGAATATCAGTTAGAGAAAGGCATGAAATTAGAGTTGATTTCTTAAAGCAGTATTATTCGTGATTGAACAGCTGGGCGAAATAACCTGCAAATTTAAATGTGGTGCAAGTGGCTCATTTGTAGACATTCCCAAAGGTAATGAGGATTAGTCCTTAAGGTTTTAATATCTGATACAGTAATGAGCTGTATGGATCTCATGAACTTAGGGAGTGTTTTTTTTTTTTTTTTTACTTACAAAAACTCAGTATTGTGAGTTACTTAAAAACAGTTTAGGCTTTTGCACGGGTACCTGGAACAAATTTGTACCAAACCAGCAGCTTCAGTTGCTGCATGTGTCCAAAAATGCACTAAGTTGTCTCCAAGTTGGAAGCATTCAGCAAACAATGGCAAGGCAGAGCTACCCAAAATGTGCACCCGATTTCCATGACAATATGGTAATGTGGTATTAGCTAGTGGAACCACTTTCTGTATTGCTATATGGACATACATAGTAACACAAGTTGAAATAGAATGGAACCTGTCCCCTGTTGGCAGAGTCACCCCAAAGGAATGGAGAGGTCAGTAAACGTACCAGCTGATATAATACTGAATTTCAAAACCAACTTATTATTGATGCCAAGTAAAAGCATTGTGTGTCTATTAAATATGGCATATTGAAGAAATAAAGTACACTTGAAACATTAAAAAAAGTTCAGGAAACAAAAAAAATGAAGAATTTTACAAGGAGCTCTGCTAAAAGCAGTAGACCAACACCTTCCAAACAGGCTGCATTTCTCTCCAGGAAACTGAATAGCACCACCCCACAGTGAAGTTCCTTCTGAGGCCTCAGCCCCGCTGCAAGTTCCAGGCCACTGCTGTCCAGGGCATGCCTCTGCTGCAGGTGGAGGTGCAGAGACAGGGCAAGGCAGCCCAGGTCAGGTTGGCCCAGTCCTCTCTCGGGCTAGATCAGGACTATCAGAGGCCTGAAGGGAAACTTCGAACAAGAAAACTGCTCTTCCTGGGAGACCTGTCAGTCTTAAATCACCTAGAATTCTGGGGTGGAGACTCAGCTTGCACCTTTAAGGTGAAGAAAAGGTGCAAAGAAATCACGCTGAGGGCAAGCTTAAAAGAAGTCACACAGAATGGAGAACACAATCTCAGCATCTGGAGTGTTTTTACAGCACCTGCTGCTCAGCTGGCCAGATGTGTTCTCTCCAGAACAATGCTTGGAAGCCTTCAGAATTTTTTCTCCAGCAGCCTTCCTGATCTGATTCTATTCTTTAAGGCCAACTCTTTGTGTCCTAGTCCTTAAGTTTGACTGGCAACAAGAATGAAATGGAGCCTCAATATAGATTATTCGAGTTTTCAGGGAAAAACATCACTGTCTCAAGATTGTATTATGGATTTGATAAGGATAGTCTTTCCTCCATCCAGATCTAGCTATAGAATTTCCACACCTTGACACAAAGTCCTTACAGATTCCAGCCCCAGAACATTCTGTATCCAATTAAAACTTCAAATGGAGATGGTCCCTAGAGTAGGTATTTTTGTGGGTTTTTGTTTTTTGGTATCAGGGATTAAACCGAGGGGCACTTTACCACTAAACCATTTCCCCAGCCCTTTCTGAATTTTTTTTTTTTTTTTTTTGGGACAGGGTCTCCCTATGTTGTTTAAGGTCTCACTAAGTTGCTTAAGGTGTCACTAAATTGAGGCTGGCTTTGAACTTGCAATCCTCCTGCCTTAGCTTCCAGAGTCACTGGGATTATGGGCAGGCACCACCACACCTGACCCAGAGTAAACTCTTTGGTGGATCTCAAATAGATCCAGCAACTCCTCCCTTTTCTAGAGCATGACTCTTAAAACAAAAAGACCATTATCCAAATGGCCTCAAAGCTTCCCCTAAGTGCTTCCTTCTCAGTAGATTTGGCAAGCATTAACTAAGTATCCATTATGTGCCAGGCACCTTGCTAGGCACTGAGAATACAAAACCAGTAAGACCGGAGACAGGAAATAGCAAGCCCATTGTCCTTTGCTCTGGGGCAGTGGAGGACTGACTATAAAGTATAACATTGGCTCTTACAGATAGGGTTTATTAAAAGCTCTCGAATTGTCTACATTCTCAGATTGTCCGGATCTCACTTCCTGCCTTCACTGCAAATGACCTGGTGGGTGTTGCTCCAATGACAGCTGAGCTAAACTCTCTTGCAGTTTTCCTCCTGCACACCCCTGAGCCTGAGAGAGGGAGGTGCACAAAAGGGAAAGCCAAGTCACCCATGCATTCTGCCTGCGATTTGGCAGTGCCACCCTCTGTCGGTGTGCTCATCTCTCCAAAGACAGCACCTGCAGTCTTCACAACCTGCCCTCTGCCTGCAGAAGGGGGTCAGGAATATCAACTGTGGCTAAAACCAGCCTGAGAGTCTTGACCCACATTTGAGCATTTCCAAACCAATGCAGCTGAGGCTATCCTGCAGCTGTACCTTTAAGAGAATAATGCAGGCTGCTGAGCTCATCTTCTGCTGTGGGGAAGGTGTGGTCCTGCTTCTTAGTGTTTTTTTGCAAGTGTGTTGCCAGAATCAGGAGACATGGAGGCAAAACAGCTCACCTTCCCTCTCCATCTGTGAGCACAGAAATGTTGGAACACACATCAATCTTGAGGAGTCATTATGTTCAGAGCAAGAGTAACAAATAGACATTTTCATTCTCTCTCTTTAGAATTGTTACTAATCCTCAGATCCTCAGACCCTGGACCCCTGGCACAGAGAAGAGTTCTGGGCAGTTCCAAAGACCAATGATAGTCATCCAGAAGTAGGGTACAAACATGGAATATTACTCAGCCATAAAGAAGAATAAACTTATTGCAGGTAAATGGATGGAGTTGGAGAATATCATGCTAAGCAAGATAAGTCAATACCAAAAAAACCAAAGGCCAAATGTTTTCTCTGATAAGTGGATGCTGATACATAACAAGGGTATGGAGGCGTAAGGGAAAAATGGAGGAATTTTGGATTGTGCAGAGGGAAATGAGGGGAGAGGAAGGTTTGGGAAAGATGTTGGAATGAGACAAACATCATTACCCTATGTGCATGTATGATTGCATGAATGGTGTGACTACATTGTGCATGACCAGAGAAATGAAAAGTTATACTCCATTTGTGTACAGTGAGTCAAGAAGCATTCTGCTATCATGTATAACTAAATAGAACAAACAATAAAAAAAGAATAATGTAAAAATCTAAGTAAAGTGCTTACGAAAATTAAAAAAAAAAAAAAAAAAAAAAAAAAACCAGAAGTAGTGTACCCATTACACTTGTTCTCCACTGCCCTTCACTCCAACTGGGTTTGCAGTAGTGAAGAGTTGGGCCACCAAATACTAATCCTAAGAACTTGGTGTTGAACTTTGTTATAAATCTCACTTCTGCAACTATTTGCAATGTGATCCTGGGTCAGTAATTTTTCTAAGTCTCAGTTTCCTCATCTGTAAAATGAAGTTAGTAATAGTACATATTTGTAGAACTCACATGATTAGAAAGATGATTGCATTAAAGTGTGTAGCACAATGTGTGACCCATAGTCGATGCTCAACAAATGGTCCACCAATGTGTTGTGGGTCTGGAGTGGGTGGTGGGTCCCATCTCTTCAACAGCCATTGTCTATTGAGCAGGAAGACTGGGAAAGCAGCTATTCTGCCTATTGGAATTCCATCTCTTTCCTCTCCGTTTAGCATTTACTTCATTCTTTCTTTGTTGTCTGCCTGCTGCTCCCGCCAAAATGTAAAACTCACTGAAGACGTGGATTGAGATCCCAAAGAAGTTGAGCATGGTGGTGCACACCTGTAATCTTAGCAACTCAGGAGGCTGAGGCAGGAGGATCACAAGTTCGAGGCCAGCCTCAATGACTTTAGCAATTTAGCAAGGCCCTAAAATAAAAAATTACAGGTGGCACACACCTGTAATCCCAGCAACTTGGGAGGCTGAGGCAGGAGGATGGAGAGTTCAAAGCCAGTCTCAGTAAAAGTGAGGTGCTAAGCAACTCAGTGAGACCCTGTCTCTAAAAATTAAAATACAAAATAGGGCTAGGGATATGGCTCAGAGGTCAAATGTTTCTGAATACCCAAAAAATAAATAAATAAAATAAAATAAAAATGGGTGGGGGATGTGACTCAGTGGTAAAGCATCTCAGTACCAAAAAAAAAAAAAAAAAAAAAAAAAAAAAACCCAAAGTCAGCAGTCTTTCTATGTAATATATAGTCAATAAATATTAATGGATGAATGCATGGATTTTTTTTTCTTTGGCTGATTAGTTAAATATGAGTTTTGATGTTGATGGGTATTAGTACTCAGGAAATACATAGTCCAAGGCTGGCTAGACATGAGTTTAATATTTACTAACATTTTCCCTTACCTGCCATCTGGTCCTCTTGAGATATTAAATCCAGAGTCTTTAGATCTTGCTACTTTGCATGACTGGGTTAGATTGCATATGAGAATTTTGCAAAGCAAAAAAGATACATCACACCAATTTGCCTCTCAAATCCTGTTCCTCTCAAAAGGCCTTCAAGTAACAGAGTCCCCCAGCAATAATCACGTATAAGGTAAAGAAATTAAGAACTTTAGCTGGGAAGATATTAAATGAGTCTCTGGAATGTAGTAAAAGACATATCCAAGGATATATCCTTCCCCTGAATTTCTTTCTGACTTGAACAAGCCCTCAAATGGAAGGCTTCTCCTGGATAATAAGAGAAGACAGATTAAAATCTGGTTATAAGTCACTGCTGGGTACTTTGGATTCAGTTATGCTATGGGTCAGATCATGTCCCCAAGTATAGCGGTGTACACAAGGCATTGCTCCTGATAACAATAAAAACCTATAAAATTGAGTTTCAAAGGCACGGAGTCCCTCAGTAATAAAAATCTGCAAATAACCCAGGCATTACCTTCATGTGCTTTCATCAGCATTCTGGAGAAAGTCTCTGTGCTTCTCCCTTCCGATCTCTTAGGAATCATGGTGATAATGACAGCATGGGGCAGCAGGTGGTAGATGAATCGGAGTGGGTTGTCACAGTCCAGCCTGGCTGGGTTTAAAAGCGGAGTTGGCTTGAAAAGGAAACAAAGGGCCAGCCTGGCTCATAATGGCTCTGAGGGAATCAGGATCCCAGACAGGGGAGCCAGCGTGGAGATTTGTCTGTGTTTGTTTTAATAGAGCAGGGAGACCAGGAAAAAGTCCTCAATGCCATCTGTAGACTTACTGCTGGGAGGAGAAAGACTCAGACACAGTGATGGGACTTCCTCGCACATCCAGAAGGGTGTCTGCCTTCAGTACATCCCCAAGGCTGTAAAGGAAGCTTTGCCAGTTAAGTGAGCATAGTTGGATGGTCACCTTGCCCGTTTTTAAGAGTTCCTTCCTCTGGGTAGCCTTGCCCAGCTGGCCCCGTCCAACCCAGGTCACCCAGGGAGCTCTTAATCCCCACTCACCAGAACATGAGACACCCACATGACCCAGAGTTTCCCTCCAAATATTCCACCCATTGTGCCCACAATCACGTTTGTGTCTGACACATGTTTTGGTGGGAAGGAGGAAAAGGAGGGTTGGAAAAGAACAGCCATGGAAAGCATCTCTGTGATGATGGCCAACCCCTTTACCAAGTTCCTCACCTCCTCCATGCCCACAAAGGCCTTCCTTGGAAAGCACGCTGTGGCCACCCCTCCCAGGACTCCCATCTCCTGACCCTGCTTTCTTTTTCTCCACAGAGCTGACCCGTGACATAATTTATTTTATGTGTGTATGGATAGGCAGGGATTTTTGTCTCTGTCACTCAGTGTGTTCCAGCACCCAGAATAGTGTGTGGTACCTAGTAAGTACTCAAACAAGATATTTTTAAAACAGTGCCAATTCCTTGCATGGAGGACAGCCTCCAAGCCACCCCTGCAAGTTAATGTTGACCTCTGAGGGAGCCTCAGTGTCCCTCCCACCCCAGGAATAATGCAGGTCACTCTATGTCCCAAGGGGAGTTTTACTCTCTGGAGAGTGTTAAGTGGCTACTGTGCCAGTGGTATAGCACTCTGCCCAGTTGAAAATCTCAAAATATGTGCTGTTTTCTATTTCTTTCTTGGGTCCAAATTGTTAAAATAATTGGCTCCTGCTCTGTTTCTTCTCCATCTTTCCCCCCCATGGGACTCACTTGTGTCAAGAAATCTCCAAAAAGAAGTCAGTCTTGGCCCAGAGCTTGGTCTCCCTGGGAAACAGTCAGGGCACTCCCCTTTCTTATTCTCACTGGGGGAGGTGACTCAAGGCAGAAAGGATCCAGTTCTATCAGCCATGGCTCTTAGTTGGATGGTCGAAGCCCAATCTGACTCATTTAAGTAAAGGGGAGATTTATTGAAGAATGATAGGTAATTAACAGAATTTCTGGGAGGGCCAGTTCTGCAGGCCTAGGGGCAAGATAGTTAGAATAACACCCCAAATCACACTTCAAACATGGCCCCGTAGAGACAGCTGGTCCACCACTACCAGGTTCAGATGCTACGGCTCACCCCATCACCAGCCCAGTGTGGAAAACTAGAAGATCCCATGGGAACTTCATCCACGCTGCCTAAGAACATGAACATGGCTAATGCCATTCCCAGTTAAGTGGGCTCACATGGTGCCTACTCCCTATGGAACTCACTCCGGAGCCTGGAAGGTGTGTATGTCTGACCCTTTCTCATGCAGGCTCCCTGAGAGCAAGGGAGGCTGGGAAAGCAAGTATCCACCTTCTCTCATGGGAAATGAGTCCTCAAAGACGTGTGGAACACTCCCCAAATGCTGAACCATTGCCAAAGTATGACAAATGTCCACCTCATAGACAGATTCAGGTGTCCTGGCCAAGTACCCTGTTACTCTACTTTGCTCCAACATGCATTTATTTTTCTTTTCTAATAGATTTGCTGAGACACGTGCCATAGAATGTATCCATTTAAAGTGCACAAGTCAATGATGTTCAGTATTTTCTGAATTGTGCAAACTACCCCCACAATCAATTTTAGAACATTGTCATCACCCCCAAAAGATATCCTGAACCCTTTAACCATCATCTCCTTCTTTCCCTGTTCCTCCCAGTCCCAGCCAACCACTAATCTAGGTTGTGTCTATAGATTTACCTATTCTGGATACTTGGCATAGACGAAATCATATAATATGTTGTCCTTTGTGACTGTCTTCTGTCATTTATCATAAAGTTTTCAAGGTTCATTCACATCGTAGCATATAACGGCATTTTGTTTCTTTTTATTGACAAATAAGAATTCATGGTGTGGATACAACACATTTTATTCATCCATTCATCAGCTGATGGACTTTGAATTGTTCCCATTTGAGGACTACTCTGAAAAATGTTGCTATGAGCATTTGTACACAGGATTTATGTGGATATATGTTTTCATTTCTCTTGGGTAGATACCTAGGGGTGGAATTTCTGGATTATATGGTAACTCTGTAACTATTTCAGGAACTGCTAACCTATTTTCCCATCAATTTGTTTGTTTGTTTCTTTCTTTCTTTTTTAGGTACTGGGGATTTAGCTCAGGGGTGCATTACTATGGAGTCACATCCCCAGTCCTTTTTTTTACTTTGAGAAAGGGTCTCACTAAGTTGCTTAGAGTGTCACTGAGTTGCTGAGTCCTCAAATTTTTGTGCCATTGCACCCAGCTTTCCCATTAATTTCTTTTTTTTTAAACCTTTATTTGCTTATTTATATGCAGTGCTGAGAATTGAACCCAGGACCCGCACATGCCAGGCAAGCACTCTACCACTGAGCCACCACCCCAGACCCCCATTCATTTCTAATGGTGACTCTTACAGTCTTGTTTCACAGGATAAGATAGACTCAGAGATTAACAGTGCTGAAAGTCACTTAGCTATATGCACATCAAATTAGGCATTCAAGAGATGGTACTTTAGCTCCATGGTAAAGCACTTGATTGCCTGGCATGGGCAAGGCCCTGGGTTCAATTCCCAGCACTGCAAAAATTAAAAATAAAGTATTCAAACTCCCAATCTACACTCAGTCCACTACATTCCACTGCCTTCCTCTGTGGCGTGTATCTGCTTTCCTATTCTTCTCATTCTATGTCCTCATGTATGTTTCCTTTTTGGTCTCATCTTCCCAGGTATATTATAAGTTCCTGTAGGGGCTGTGTGTTTCTCTTACTTTAAAATTCTATCCTTGTCTATGTTCTTCCCCTTATTAGCTCTCAACCCACAGAATCAAGCAAGGAAGGAAAACAGATCTGTGGCAGATGCTGCAACTGCCCACCCATACCCACTCACCTCTTCTGCCTTGCTAACAGAAGTAGGTCTTAAGGGACCACAGGATGGCCCTTGGGGTTTAATGGTGATTGGTCTAAGCCAGTCAGGATAAATCCATTCTCCTCTGTGAGTGAATGGTCTAACAATAGGCACATGACTCAGTTTTGGCCAATGAGAAGTAGAAAGAAATCTGTCCAGGACTTCTGGGAAAGTTCTTCCTCTATTAAGAGAAAGGTCTAGAGCTAGACATGGTGATGCACTCCTGTAATCCCAGCAACTTGGGAGGCTGAGGCAGACGGATCACAAGTTTCAGGCCAACCTCAGCAACTTATTGAGGCACTGAGCAACTTAGTGAGACCCTCTTTCAAAATAAAACACAAAAAGGGCTGGGGGTGTGGCTCAGCGGTTAAGCACCCCTGGGTTCAATCCCTGATATCAAAAAAAAAAAAAAAAGAAAGAGAAGTCTAAGAGAAAAGATTCCTTTTCTCCCTGCTTTAAAGTGGGTTCTGTGAGCACAAGATGGCTGCCCAGTTGGAAATGCTACAGTGGGCACAGGGGTGTGTGTACCTGTTCCTCAGTGCTTCATGGTGGTGCCTGTCTGCTTGATGCCTGGGAAATCTGGTTCTCCTCCTCACCTGCCCAGGAGTTCCAGTATCCATCCTTCTCAGACTTACTTCTCTGGCCTCTCGTGCACATCTTCTTTGGACTTGAGTCACCTCTGAGTCCCTCACCCCTTGGCACCCCAGATGCCTCCTACCCACCCTGCTCTTACCTGCCCTGTTCCCTTCCTGTCTGCTCCTGGCCCTCCTACCACACACATGGTTCTCCTAAGACCGCTTCTCAAGAAACTTTGCTTTAAGCTGGGCAAAACTTGAACTTCAGAGCTACCTAGTAAATACATTTGAGGAAGGAATGAGCCAAAAATTATTCATGCTCACAAAGGGTAAAGCACAAAAGAAATACGAATGCTTGAAAACACAGAGAAAAATTCAGCCTCACCAACTTTCAAACACTAATATTTTTACCAATCAAATTAAAAGTTATTAGATATTTAATAATATGTTGGTAAGGGTTGGGCAACAGGGACTTTTTGCACTATTGGTAGAAACAAAACTGGTTCATCTCTAGAGGCAATCTGACCTTTAAAAAATGTGCAAAGCCTTTGACCTAATTAATTTCACTTCTAAAAATATATCCTAAGGAAACAGAAAGATATGCATAAAAGCATTTATATTTAAGGATGCTCATCTTGGCATGAAAAACCAGAAGCAAGCTAAATATAAAAAAAAAACAGTTTTTATTAAATATGGATATTGTGTAGACATTCCACATCTATCATGGAACCCATGATAGCAATAAAAAAACCATACTGTTAAAAGATACTGACATGGGAATGTGCTCATGATTATTAAACACACACACACACACACACACACACACACACAACAGGTGACCAAATAGCACTGCAGTATAATGTTATATGTCTAGGAAATTGTAAAATGACTCAAAGGATATATTCTAAAATGTTTTTTTTGTTGTTGTTTTTTTGTGTGTGTGTGCTGGGATTGAACCCAGGGCTCTGTACTTTGAAGGCAAGCACTTTACCAACTGAGCTATATCCCCAGCCCCTAAAATGTTTAATAGTGTTTATCTCTAGGTAGAGCTATCACAGGTGGATCTTATTTTTCATGACGCTCATCAATATTTTCGAATTTTTCACATCGAGTTTATATTTCTTCTTTTTAAAAAGTTGAAAGAAGGGGTCAATGTGTTGATATTAACTCTGCTTCCTACTGTCAGAACATTCATGACCCAGCAAATATGAGGCCTTTGAAGGAGAGTCCTAAGGGAGCGTTGTCAACTGCCCACTCCGTGTGACTCCACACCCATGGGCTGGGTAAGCTTTTGGCAACAGTGGGACATGCAAGGGCAAGAGCTCCTCACCTCAGTCTCCAGTTCTGTGGTTGCTGCTTGTCAAGGCAGCACCCAAAGGCCTGTGAGGAGGCACCCTGGGGGCGCCCAGCCCACAGCCAAGACCCCAGCCCGGCCCTCAGGAGAGCCTTCAATGTCAGAATACACACAAACTCCAGACTGTGGGAGAAACAGGTGCAGATTCCAAGAGGAAGTGCTCACAGATGGACCTCCTGGAATGCCGGGTGGTTTGTGGTTAACCAGGCTGCCTGAGGGGCAGGCGATCTGGAGGCTCAGTGAGAACAGCATGGAAGCGAGTCATGGGAGACTGGGGAGAAAGGGGAGGGTGGGGATTGAGACAGAGACCTAAGTCAAAACCAAGTGTAGGTGTTGGCAGAGATGGGAGCCGAGATAGAGGCTGACATGGGCGTCTTTAAAGGAGAATCAGTTTTGTTTTGTTTTTTAGCCAAAGAATTGGCTTTACATAGCCTGCAAATTACAGAGCCCTTTTTTGAAAAAGAAAATGCTCAATCTGAAGAATATTCGTATGGTTTGTGGGTTTTTTCATACCTACCATGCCCCTAACTTTATTCTTTACAGCTGTGTTCTGAAGTAGACTAGCAATGGCATGGTTCCCATTTGACAGATTAAGAAAATGCCTGAGGAATTAGAATCAGCTTTCCACAGCTCCGCCATGTTGAAAGAATCTGTCCCATTGGTTGGTTTACCACTCTAGTGAAGTTCTCCATTCCCAATCCTGTGGACTTCCATGCACATGGAAGGCTGAAGATGGGGTTTGGTAGGAGTGCAGGACTTGGAGTTGGAAGAGAGGAACTACCACTCCAAAGCTCTCCAACCACCCAACTATCCATCACATGAGGGTGAGGCCTCGCCCCACGCTTGAATGCTGATTACCTCTTGAACCACAGTTTCCTTGTATGTAAAATGAAGCTCACTCCTCCAACAAACATCTATGGAGCTCCTACTCAGTAAATACCTCAGATCTTGTGATAGGTGCTAGGGACACAGTGATGAGTCACTCCTGCCTAGAAGCTTGGCACACTGTGGTTCATGGTCTGTCTTTCTACCCCAAAAGTTTAAAATATTCATTTTTTAATTCGTGAAAAAAATAAAAATAAAAAGGAATTTTTTTTGTAAATTGTGAAAAACTGTAATATTCTGGTTTCCATGTCCATGAATAAGAATGTACTGGAATACCACACAGTTAGTTTCTATCTTGCCTATGACTGCTTCCATGATACAATTGCAGGACTGAGCAGTTGTTAACAGAGACCATATGGCCCCACAAAGGGAAATCATGTATCGTCTGTCCCTTTACAGAAATTTCTGACCTTTGGGCTTAAGGAAGAAAAACTAGATAATTATAGACTCTGAGGAGTTCTCCAAAAGTAAAGAGATAGAGATGGAATTCATGGAGACTGCTAGGAATGTGAAAATAAAAGTGCCCAGACAGAGCACTTGGTTAACTCCCATAACTGGAGTGTTTTCAATTTTCCCTGGGCTGTGGGTATTAACAGGTGAAAATAGCAGGTGTGTCTACAGCCTCACTGGCCCCTGCCCTCCTGGCCCACTCAAGTCCCACCCACATTCCAGGCCTGGGAAGTGGTCTCGGGTCTCTCAGGCTGCCCTCTGGGAAAGCAGCTGTGTGCTCGCCAAGGTGCTTTCTCCACTACAGCGAGGGTGCAGGGCCAACATGGAGTCATGCGCCTGCTGTCTTATACTCAGAGAAATATTTGCTGCACAGGGCATGAGGACAATGCCCCTCTCCTCCACTCAGCATCCCTGGAAATTACTTTGGAATGAAAACAGACAGCTGCGACCTCTTGTCGCACTCCCTGTGGTCCTGTGCAAGTGACTTCTTCGTTCCCTCCCTGCCACCACCTTTCACTGGATACACTGGGATACAAGGTCAGAGAATAGCACTGCCTTCTATCTATGCAAAACTTCTTTGCCTTCTCCCGGATCTTTGTCTTCTCCCTCTGGTCCCCCCATGCAAATGGTGCCTACGTGGATCCATAATGAAGCAGTGTGCTTGGGCTTTGTCACCTGCTGTACAGTCTGTATGGTATAGTCCTATCACACTTCCTAACCGCCCTCGCAGTTGACCACCCATCCCCTGATCTTCATCTTACCACTCCCTCCCACATAAAGACACAGTCAGGTTTTCATTGAGGTGATGTGATGAACTTTCAGGGTCAGCTCCAACCTCCTTTAGCTCCTTCCAGCCTTTGCTCCCTCCCACACCTTAGGAAGCAGGCAGGTCTGTGAGTGCCTCAAGCCCATGCCAGGCTCCAAAGCCCAGCATGCCCCCCAGGGGAGCCACAGGGCTCTGGGAAGGCCCCACGCAGCAGAATCACTGCTTTTAAGGAGGCTTCTGCCTCTCTCTGCCCTGAGCATCGGCTGTGGCCCTGAGCATGGGCTATGGCCCAGGCATTCTGCCTGGCTCTAACTGTTCCTGCCAGCACAGGCTCTTACATTTCCTGCCATCAGGCCCTGATCCACCCACCAGGCCTCACTGCAATCATGAATAAACTGGCCTGAGCTACACGTGCCTTCTGGACCTCGTACCCTACATGTCCAGGCTGGGTTAGCACCTTCATTGTTCCCTGCCTACCCATGCTGGAGTTGCTCCCCAGTTTAAAACAAACAAATTAAAACAAAACCCTTCCACTACCTTCTTTAGCCCAGAATCTCTCCCCAATTTACATGAGAGGGGATTAAGCATAGAACAACCCTGCTGCTCATGGGCTTTTCCAAGCTGGCTTCCCTGCCATGCCCTGATGGCCTGTGCCACCAAGGTGCCATCATGGCTTGAAGCCCAAACCCACCTAACTACAATGGCTTCTGGGGCCTTGGTCTGGTTGCAAGCTCTACCAGAACAGAACCCAAGGTGGAAGACCAGTGGAAGGAGCAACTGCTCACACACATCACATCACCTCTGGGTGCATTCAGAAATGGGTGTGCCCAGTCTAATGGGAAAAGGCAGCCAGGGACCCTGGATTTCATTAATTCATCACATCAATAAGTTCTTGACCATGGATTGAAGTGGGAGGGAATTGTGGTAAGATAAGGGGAGAGGTGATCACCTGGGAGGCAGGTTAGAAACGCTATGATTCTACATTGTAGAGACAGAACCATCTTGCTTACTTCTGTACCTGTCCTCATTTCTGTGCTTTTAAGGAAGCAAGAGCAAAAATAAAGGGGAAAAAGAAAACACACACCCAAGACAAGCAATTAGCCAAATCTCACATGTGGATCTGTCCAACTCCTTTCTTATCTCTCTGTCCCTCCTAATCCAGGATATGATTATATTATGTACTTGAAAGCGTCTTTGACCATGTAAGGCCTTCTGTACCTCTAGAACCGGTTTTGCAAGAGTCTGTGTTCATTTGAATTCAATTAGCAAACTGTGAATTGCTCATGCTGATTTCTGATACTCCAAAACCAAATGAAATTTTTTGCAAAGTGTTATGGGGGAATTTATAAACTGTGGCATTCGTTGTGCGTACAGCAATACCCTTAAAAAGCAAACTCTCCGAGGCTGGTTATCAGGGATGCTTCGAGAAGGATTCTTTCATTGGGTGGGAAGTTGGACAGCTGACTTCCAAGGTCCCTCCTAACTCTAAACTTTCAGGTTCTAAGACTGATAGACACCAAACTGCAGGCCAGAAAAAACATCTAACATTAGGGATTTTAAAAAAGACTTGACAATGTGTTTACCCAGAGTGATGTGAGCCCAAACATTTCAAACCAGAGCTGTCAAGAAAGAATGTGTTTGCAAACCAGTTGGAACGAAAAGTGAACATCAGCAGGCAGATAATAAACCTTACCTAAAAAGGTCATAAGATAGTGAGTGACTAATCAGTGGAGGTGGTATTAGTAAAGGTTTCTGCCCTGTCCAAGCGCTTTCACACTGTTAATGTTGCCAAAAGCTCGGTCTTTGTCCCTGATGCCAATCCAATAACCAGGAACAGTTTTGAGAAAAAGGAAAAAGAAGGTTTATTGCTTTGCTAGGAAAGGAGAAACACAGGGGACTTCTGTCCCAAAGGCTGTGATTCTGCCCATCAGCAGGAACAGGGGGCTTTTAAAGAGGTGACTCAAAGGCCACATTCCATGTGTTCTCCGTCTGGAATTGTAATGCACTTGTTAATTTGAGAGACAGTGGTTTCTGAGATCTCCTGGTCCCATCCCCAAAGTCTGGGTTACTTCATTCCTATGGTGGGTATGTACTCAGGGACAGATAACTCCGTCTAAGATGAAGAAAGGTGATCCTGTTTCCCCTGAGATTGGGGGGCGGGGGTGGCTATAAAGTAATCCTGTTTCCCCTGGGATTAGGGAGGAGAAGAGATTAGGGAGGAACAGGAAGAGAAAGAAACACGTTCATTTTAAAAATAAATGAACAGAGCAGCAATGGCAGAGCAGCAAGCATTATATTCAAAGCATAAAGTGGGCCACTGTTACATTAACTCCAAAGGGGCTGGTGCATGTGTGTAGGTGGATCAAAAACTTGAAAAGTTAGGATTATTGCATCCTGCCCACCAGACAGCCACAGGAAAGCTGAAGAAATGAAGTATGTGGTGGCAACTCAGAAAAGCAGGCTAACTCCTGAGGTTCATGGTGCAGGAAGAGGCACAGAGTGGGCAAGCCATGGCCCCAGGGCCACGTAAGCAGGAGGTCCACACGCCTCAGTCCAGTTGCTGGTGCCCTCCAGGGGACGATGGTTGGGGAGGAGTTGCCATCCTCCTCCCTGATGCCATTCCAGACCATCAGGGCACCACGTCTGGAAAAGATCTAATTCCTTGGAGGCTCAGAATACTCAACCACACTACACCCTTCCTTTTGTTAGCATTGGAGGATTATTAGCTTTGCCTAAGTAGATTTTTAAGTTATTTTCTCCTTGTGAAATAAGAGAGTAACCTCATAAGATACATATGATACAGATTAAAGAAGAAGAAGAGAAACGGAAGTCCCCATGCACACCACCCAACTTCAGGTGGGAGTGGAATGCTGTCAATCCTCAGAAGCTCCTCCCTGTTGCCTCGCTCTTCCTTCCACCTCAGGGCAGGCCACCACCTGACCCAAGGCGGCTCACTCTTTCCTTTAAAGTTTCAATCCACGTTTGATGGATCCCTAACCAGGATACTGTGTAGTGGTGCCTGTTTTTAAACTTCACATGATGAAACCATAGTAACTGTAAGCATCTCAATTTGTTCTCTTCGCTCAATGGTATTTTTAAAATCCATTTATACTGGTGTGTGTAGCCGTAATTTATTCACTTTCTCTGCCATGTAGGGTTCCATTGTAGGATTACACCATGATCACTTGTCTATGCTATTATGTGTAGACTTCTGGGTTGTTTCCTTTTTTAGTTATGATTAACTATGATGAAGATTCTTGTACTTGTCTCCTGCACAGGATGTGTAAGAATTCCCCTACAGCCAAGCATGGTGGCATGCACCTGTGAACCCAGGGGCTTGGGAGTCTGAGGGAGGAGGATCCCAAGTTCAAAGATGGCCTCAGCAACTTAGCGGAGCCCTAAGCAACTTAGTGAGAACCTGTCTCAAAATAAAAAAAAATAAAAGGGGCAGCTCAGTGGTTAAGTGCCTCTGGGTTCAATCCCTGGTGAAGCCAGAATTGGGGACAGGCAGTTAGTGAAGAAATAGGGGATCGGGTCAGATCGAGGAAATGGGGCCATGAAAGCCATCTGCCTCTGGAAGTTGGAGACCGCCCTGGGAGAATGGAATGTCAAGAACCTGCAGAGCCCATTGATAACCAAATTTACCTGCCCTTGTTAGGGACTACAGACAAAGAGCCTTAATTAATGCCCCCTGGGCCCTTACCTGCCTGAATCACCTTGGCCCTCCCCCCTGCCCATCGCTTCTCATTTTATGCAAAACTGGGCCTAATCACGTAGGCAGGAAGGAAAGAGGTAAGGGGGAAAGAATGGGAGAATAAAACCTATAAGAAGGACAAGATTTGCTCATCCTATGAATTCTGCCTTTGGGTTTCCTTCTTCCACCCGGGAGAAGTCTGCTTTTACTTTTCTTTAATAAAGCTTACTTTCTACTCTATGCTCACCTCGGTGTGCTTCTCTGGCATTATACTTCAACACCTGAGGAAGCAGGACTCGTCGCCGGTAAACGGCAGTATCACTGGTACTAATCAATCAATTAATCAATCAATCAATCAATAAAAAATGATTGCCTGAGAGCAGAGCTACTCGAAGAATGGCCTGCAGCTGACCCACTGCGGGTGCCCAAACTGTCACTGCTGCACAACAAACTAGGGAGCTTGAGCCAGAATGCAAAGCAGCCACATCATTAAACAACAGCGTTCAGGTCGGCTGGCATTTTCTCCTAGCAGGACTCGCTTTTGCAGGAGCAGTTGATTTACATTCTGGCTCAAGTTCCTCAGTTCTTCCCACCACTGGGCATTGCAGAGCACGTCTTACTCTCTACCGATTCTTTTCCCCTTCATCAACCAACCTCTGGCTCACCTTCCCAGTCAATGAAGACTCCGGCCCCCATTCACCCTCTCATTTTGCTCAATAAAAAAATGTGTGGAATGGGCTGGGGGTGTGGCTCAGTGACAGCACTTGCCTAGCGTGCAGGAAGACCTGGGTTCCATCCACAGCAACACACACACACACACACACACACACACACACACACACACACACACACAGTGTCAAATGAATGAGTGGTTTGCCTTCCCCAGCTACACACCTACCTCAGAAACCGCCATGCTCTCTGGTGGAGATTCCAGGCAGTCTCTATCAGAAATCTGTTCCCTTCTCCTCAAAAATATGAATCAAGGAGCAAAGGACCTTGCCCACCACCAAGAGGCTTGGGGTCTCTGATACACCAATCAAGGATCTACCGGCTCAATTTCTCAGTCACACACTAGATTTCAAGAATCTCAAAATTTGGTCTTCGTAAAAAAAATGATAATAATAATGCAGATATCCTTCTTGAATTACTTTTTTCAAGAAAGGATAAATTGGGTTTGAAAGACATCTGACCACCTTTTATAATCTAAAGATAGGAAGCGAGGAGAGAAAGAAAGAAATCTAAGATGTAACAGGGACATGGAGAAATGAGCGTAATGAGAAAATAACCCTCATCAAGAAGAATAACAGCTGCAGTGTAGCTTGGTGGTAAAACTTGTGCATAGCACGTTCAAGGCCCTGGGTTCCATCCTAGCACCAACAAAAACCAAGAACAAAAGAAGGTTAATAGGCCTCCTTACACAGTATGCGATGTAACTTCATATACTATCTTCTCAAATCTTTCCTTAAAAATCAGCTTCATCTCATTTTTGATCTATTTAATATCATACTTAAAATGCTCCCTTAAGATCTCAAAGACTATTATTAATAATGCATCCTACTGGTGTAACGTCTTGTAGTTTTCATTGGGTTTTATTGCTTTCAATTCTCCCAACTACTCCCTATAGTACTTAGGGCAGGCATTCCCATGTTGGAAGGTAACTAAAGCCCAGAGAAGTTAAGTGAAGTATTCAAGATCACACAGCCAGATAGTAACAGAGCCCAAACTAGGAGTCAAAAATCTCTGATGCTTCATCTAGTTAGTGCTCTTTTCTCTTCACTGTGCTGCCTAGCATCACTTCCCAGGTAATGCCAAATGGTATGAATTAGAATGTAAAACCAATGAAGTCACTACAGTGCCCAGGTGTCATTACCAAAAGACAGCTGCCAAAATGACAGCCCCGGATGTCTTTGGCATTTTATTGCCAGCAGACAACCAAAGAGCTCCATGAGGAACAAGTAGAGCCCTGTGGCCCTTTTAAGATTCTGCTTTCCAACTATGGATCTCAAAATCAACTAGAGGATTCAACATTTCCGACTAGAAAAGGCACTCTGCATCATATGGCAAAGTTAAGAATTATTTCACAAAACCTTTGTTACTGTGTGCATGTGTGATGTAAAACGCTCACTTTTTTTAAAAAAAATTAAGGTTTGCTGTTAGAAATGTTTCGGAATCTCTGCTTTAAAGAGTAACTTCTAGCCAAACTCCTAGCTCTTATAGTTCAATGCTTGCCTATTCCCTACAGGCATCAATTAATACCAAAGAAAACTTTTATTTTTTTAATGTAGTAAACAAAATCTGTGGGCTATTTTAGTAAAGATCCAATTATCCAGAACACCCAGGGAATTTAATGTCCTGGTTAATTGAATCTCTTCATTAATGAGGACAAATTGAAAACTTTGTCAATACACGTAGTCACAGAACATGACAGGTGGAAGAGACCTTGGGAATCAGTTTCTCCAACTCCCTCGCTATCCTGCTAACAGGAGCTGAGGCCCAGTGGGCAGAAGTGGCTTGCCAAGACCCAGGCCCACAATTCACCTGCTCAAATCTGTAGTGAGATGGGGCTGAACTCAGAGAGATCATGCATGCCCCTCGGGTGGCTTCTTGAAATAAAAGCCCAGTTTTCAGCTTATCTGTTGCCATTTGCCTTTTCTCCTGGCTCAGTGCCACTGGTTTTATGGAATTTAGAGCAAACATCAAAGATCTGCTGGTAGCATCAAAAGGTGGAAGAGATTGAGTCCCCCTCTCTCTCTCCTCTCTCTGATTTATTAGAATTCATTCTTCTTTGTTTGCTCTGATCTTGTTTCTTCACATACAGTATTGGCATTTCAGGCACAGGGTGGGAACTTTTTTAATATATTTTTTATATGACTTGAAACTGAGACTGTTTTCCTGTTTGCCACTCTCTACCCATCCCTATTAACCTTGGTGTTCCACAGCTCCTGCCTATAAGCTATTATTTAATGAGTTCTATCATGTTGAGAATAAACCCCGGGAAACTGAAAGGAAACTGAAAGACATAGTAGTGTCCTCCTGACACTGCTGTTCTCTGTGCACGTTCGTTCCTTCATCTCACAGACACAAGCACCTACTGTGCGGGTTATCAGGCATCATACCAGGCACTAGGGATGCAGCAGGGAACAAAACAGAAAAACCCTTCCGCGGTTTACTCTGGTGGGTGACAAACAGGCAGCTGGTAAACAAATAAACAGGCAAGTCTATGACACATCAGGTGGCCATGAGGCCAGAGGGGGGTGGAGAGAGGAGAATAGGGGTGCTAGGGGCAGGGGGTAGCTTCCATATGGAGTGGTCAGGAAAGGCTTTGCTAATTCAGAGCCTGGAGGAAGCGAGGCAGGGCCCTGTCTAGGCCAGAGATCCTGGCAGAGGAGGTCCTGGCAGCATTTTATCAGATGGCAAATACCTCCATCAAGTACTGAAGAGTTGGCGCATTAAGTCCCCCTCACCAGTCACGCAGTCCTAGGGGTTGTTATGTGCTGAGTCAGGGATGAGACAAATTGCATTGGTTCGTCCATCAGCGAGCATATGTGCCAGGAGCCAGGGGCTCGGAGATGAAAGGCACAGAGGATCCTTATCCTGAGGATTAGTGGCCAACCCCAAAATGACTGTCCATGTGGTCAGGACTCCACTGAGAAGGGATGCTCCACAGGAGGGAGGGAAGAACTTCCTGGAATGGGGGTTCGGGTATCTGTTCTTCCCAGCAGAGGAAGGAAAGAGGGAGTTGCAGCCAGGGTCCTCAATTCATTTGGCCTGCTAGGAAGGTGAACGTCAAGAAATGAAAACAGAATTAGACAGAAAGGTGGACGTCACGGCACACTGAACAACACTATTTTTCCTGGTCGTGGCCAAAAAACTGGGGTGGGTGGGGGTTTTATGTAGAGAGAGGCTCCGTAGAGGAAGATAAGAGCATGTCACCATAGCATGCCACATAGTTCGACATTCACAGCAGAGGAATGAGAGGCTCAGACTTGCCTTTCTCAAGAATTCTGCTGGTGAAAAGAGGTCTCAGATTCCCCATCTGTACATGTGTCTTTGCCTTGGCTTGGCTCATTCCGATGACGGATTGGATAAGAACAAGTACCGCTGCTCCCTCTGGCCGAGGCGGGGGTTTCAGATCTCCAGGGCAGACCTGACACAGCTGGAATCCCAGGAAGCTGTCTTTGTCCTCCCTCCCCCACCCCTCAAAAAATACTGTCCTCTGACCCATTTGCCAGTGTCTGTTTGTCCACCTCTAGAAGGTTCCTTCTTCCTCCATTCTGGGTGAAACATCCACTCCCCCAGAATCCCATTCGAAAACAGGAACTAGGAGGGAGACCTGGAAGCTATTCCCAAGGGGAGAGCCTCTCTCAGAGGTAATGCGAGGACACTGCTCTCCAAAGGTGGACACCGTGGAGGGGAGGGGGTACAGAGAGCCATGGGGAGCCTAAACTACAGCCATATCCCGATTTTCTTATTCATTTATTTATTCATTTAAACATCAGTATACCCATCTTAGTTCCACTTCTGGGCTTGGCACTGAGCCCAGCTATACTGAACAGGAAGCTTAGCAGGACTGGTTAGCAAGCTCCAACCTCACTCTAACATCAACAGCAAGGGAGTCGGCCTGTGGGTCAGCAGTTGATCCCACACTAGCTAAGAAGCGGGCAATGTGTTCATCACACCTTTACCAGCAGCTTGGTATGAAATGAAACAGAATATTGACAAATGACAGTTTCAGAGAAGCATTACAAATATGAATGCAAAGCAGGGGGATAATATTAAAATAGCTCATCTAAAAATAGTCTAATCCCACCCAGTGGCCAAACCCTATTAGGTTTCGCGTTCATTTGGGTTCACAGTTTGTCTGTAGCCTTCTTTGACTTTACAGGGACAAGGTTGGGAGGGAACAGGGTCCCTCTATCATTCTTTACATGAAGCCACACACTGGCCTTCATCTGAAGCTGAGCCCAGGAACTCGGAGCTTCAGGGACCAGGAAGAAAACATTAAACCTAGAGCTACTGGGAGCTACAAAGGGCTTGGTAGTGATTTAGGAAGGAAGCTGGTAAGTCTTTTAAATCCCACTTTTGATTTATCTCCCTGTAGACAAGCAAAGTTAGAGCCACAGTGGGTCATGCGTAGAATTTCTAGCATTTACTTAGCATCTCCTGCATGCCAGGTTGTCATATAGCCAGGGACAGGGACCTTAAGGAGAATGAACAAGGCCCCAGATCTGGAGAAGCTCGAGGTCACAGCCAGGTATAACCCAGGCCAACAGTCCCCACGAGCAAACTGCAGCCTCGGGGCTCATTTGTGAGTCTGGCAAAAGCACAGTTGCTGAGGAAAGTCAGAATCCGACCCAGGTGACTGACATGGTAGACCAGTCTCATGGCTGCCACCCACCTTTCTACAGGAACTGCCCCCACTGATGAAGGGCTGAGCCCAGGACCTCGGGCTTTATTCCAGCTGACCCTGAGCTCTTGCCTTCCCGCCCATCTCTGCAACCGAGGAGTGGGGCTATCTGCCGAGGCCCTTGTGACACGGGGCTGCACCATGCCACCTCTGCTCCATGGCAGTGAGAGCAGTTTGTGGAGCAGCTCACCCCCTTGGATGTCACCAGAGCACCTTTCACTTTCCACCCATTGCTTTCCCCCACTACTCTGTTGACTGTCCTTTTCTCCAGGTGATTTAGAGGAAGCCAGAGAAGGGCATGAGTAGCCAAAGGCAAGAGGAAGTGATTAGGGGGAGGAACAATGAGGAAGCCTCAGAAGGTGGATGAAGAGCAGACTCAGGTGCAGACCAGGCAGTGGAGGAGCCTGGAATGACGGTCGCCCAGGCCACCACCGCCCCCAAATCCAGACAGTCCCTCTCCTCGGTGAGGCCTAATCCCATTCAGGCTCCTGTCTTCTGCATCTGTGAGATGTTCCATATTGCTCCTCAGGGAGCATTAACAGATTACAAACAATACCCCCCCACCTGAGGATGCTTGAAAATATTTGTGTGCTTGCAAACAAATGACGCAAAGGGCAGCTTTGCCAGAAGTCGCCTGCCTCTGCTTAGAACAAAAAGCCCCAAGCGTGGTATGATTCCAAGGAGGTTGGTAAGGTCTCCTTGCAAAGAACAAAGGGGCTCTGCTTTCCTGAACCCTTTGCCTCTTTTGGAGGATAGAGGGTGAACCCATAGCTGTTTCCCTGAGAGGCACTTATTTATTTATTTTCTCCACAAGTCAGTTTGCTGGCATTTAGAGACAGCAATGTCGTACGGCAGAAATTAAACTAGAGCAGGGCCACACAGCCTGAGCCTCCCTAATTAGCTGCGTGAGATTGGCCAAGTAATTTAAGTCTGTGTCCTAGTTTTCTTGTCAGAAATAGAGGACAAATGATATTTGCCCTACCTGCCTTGAAGATTTTGTATGACGATCAAATGGGAAAATAGACACGAGAAGCTTCAGAAATGTATGTATAAGAGCTACATGATTTCATGAAACGTGAATGAGAGTGGAAGGGGTAAGGGTGGCATCATCCACGCCAACCAGCAGAGAAGTCCCTGTCACCCCACTGCTGCCAAGCTTAATGTCCTCAACACTAAAGAAGTCAAAAGATAAATGTCTGAATCCCTCCCTCCCAAAAAGAGCTATAGATTCCTGACAACCCCAAAGTTGCGGTTAATTCCACAAGGGATGTTAGCAGAATTGAAGATGGGCCCCTTCTTTGCCCCCTCCGTCTCCATTCTCTATAGGTGACATAGAGGAGACAGACACGAGGACACTTCTAAATGCAGGTAACTATGCAACCACCTGAAAGTGGCTTAAACAATAGTCAATTATGTACAAGTTTCTGTTCCAAAGTTTGTTAACTTAGTGGCACATCAATGTCCTGAAAGACTCAGAACTTCAGGTTCCCTCTCTGCCATCTTTCACATGCCACCTGATGTCCTCAGGCCTACTGCCAAGGGCTTTACCACACAGCACATCTCCAACCACATCCAAAACCAGGAGGGAAGATTTTTCTCAATAGTCTCTTTTTTTAGTACAGAAAATGTTCGGGAACGCTGCCCTCCTCCCACTCCCACGGTCCACATAGATCCAGCAGCAAAAGCAGCTGGAAGAGTCCCAGCCTCGCCAGAGAGAGGGGGGCACCCTGCCTGCAAGGAGGAAGGACAGGGAAAGGCTGACATGGAGGAGACAGTTGTGGGGTTGATGAGAGAGTCTGGGTGCAAAGAGATCGGGTGCAAGGATATAGCTCATTCTTGCCAAAATGAAGCAGGAGGAATTTCTTCCAGAGTATTAATTGGCCTACAAAATCACTGTGGGGGCTAAGGATATTCTACCATCACTCTGAAGGATAGGCCACCAAGTGAGCTGTTGCCTGACCCATGCTCTGACTTTGGGATTTAACCAGGGTAACAGAAAAGTATTGCAAAGCAATTGACAGCTTGCTCACGTCTGTGGCTGCTGCCCTTCTCCTGGCACCATCTTCTTGTGGAGATAGTTATCCCTTATGGTCCAGCAGCATGGCCCACCTTCTTCACAGAAACCCCAATGAGCCCCCAAGCAGTGTGCTCGCTTCCCCTCCTGAGCGCCCTCAGCATCTTCTGTGTCCCTTCTCTAGGCTGCATCGTCTGCTGGTATTTTCTAATTTTGCATTTTCAATTTTGGTCACTGAGGCCTTTAGTCAGTGAGGTACCTGCTGGGAGCCAGTTCCCTGATCTGTAAGATGGGAACCATGTCACTAGTGGTTAGAGCAAACAGAGACAGTAGATCCAGGGGGTCCAGGACAAGCTCAAGATGCCAGTTCCCTCTCTCCTGCCTCCCAGAGAACCACCCGGCTCAGGAACAGTGGGATTTGTACCCTTTCTCTGCTCTTTCAGAGAGGAACGCATTGGCGGTAGCCCCTGGAGAACATCTCTGTCTCCTGCATGTTTGATTTCTGCACACACTGCCCTCTGTGGGGGTTTGGCCTTTTGCAGAGAGGAGCAGCAGCAGCTTTGAAGAGACGAAGGACTCGCACAGGTACTCCTAAGTGGGCCCACTGCAGTCCACTTGCCCTAGAACATCTAGATCGTTGCCTATTTTTAGGATCAGAGTTAATTTTCTGGCTTGAAGTGAGCAGCCAGGATGGGGGAGGTCGTTAAAAGCAGATAATGTTTCACTCTGAGTACAAACCCCAAAAAAATTGAAAACAGAGAGGACAGAGCTTGCTCACCCATTTCTCTTTTACCCTACTCACCATAGTCAAAAGGTAAAAAAGGTAAAAGCCACCTAAGTGTCCATCAGCAGATAAGAGCATGAACAAAAGGCGGTATATACAGACAGTGGAATATGATTCAGCCTTGAAAAGAAATGAAGTTCTGTAATCTCAGCAACTTGGGAGGCTGAGGCAAGAGGCTCACAAGTTCAAAGTCTGCTTCAGCAAATGAGTGAGACACTAAGCAACTAAGTGAGACCCTATCTCAAAATAAAAAATAAAAAGGGCATGGGCTGGGGATATAATTCAGTTGGTAGAGTGCTTGCCTTTCATGCACAAGGTCCTGGGTTCAAACCCCAGCACCTGGGGATGTGGCTCAGTGGTAGAGCCCTTGCCTAGCATGTGTGAGGCTCTGGGTTCAATCCTCAGCACCAAGTATAAATCAATGAATAAAATAAAGGTCTATCAACAGCTAAAAAATATTTTTTAAAAAAAGAAAAGACATGAAGTTCTGATACATTCTACAGTATGGATGGACCTTGAAAGTGTTTATGTTATGTGAAATAAGGTAGACACAAAAGGACAAATATTGAAATTCCTAGAATAGTCCAATTCATAGAGACAGATTAGAGCAGATCAGAGGGGACCAGGGGTGGCAGAGGAGGGGCAATGAGGAGTTTTCACTTAACGGTTACAGAGTTGCTATTAGGAGTGAAGAGAAAGTTGTGGAACTAGATAGTTGTGATGGTTGCACAACATCATGAATGTAATCGATGCCACTGAATTGTACTCTTAAAAATGGCTAGAATGGAAATTTTTATATGCATTACTATAATTTTTTTAAATATTGTAATATACCACAAAAAGCTTATTAATTCAATTCTATTTCATGTGGGTCAATTGTATAATAATATGCAAATTATAGCTCAATAAAACTCTTTATAAAAAACATAAATGTTACTATACCTTTATTTTATTTATTTATTTATTTACTTATTTTTACGTGGTGCCAAGGATCAATCCCAGTGTCTCATGTGTGCTAGGCAAGCGCTCTACCACTGAGCCACAACCCCAGCCCCTAGATGTTTACTATAATTGTTTATTCTGAATCAAAGAGCTAGGTACATTTGAAGACAAAAGAAAAGAAAAAAAAAAAAAAAACATGATTGGACAAGGACAACACATTTTCAGCCATGGTTTCCCTTCAGACTATCTTCTGAGCACCCAGAGCCAGTTGTCAGAGTCGTATCATCACCAGCAAAGTTTCTAGGGCAAGTCCAGGTTTGCTGCAGACAGATGCAATCTCCCAGGACCATGGTCATGCCATGTGGCTATTACAGACAAACCCCCAACCCAAGCTCAGGTGAGGCAGGGGTTGAACACAGCTCCAGGAGCAGAAAAGGATTGAGCCTTGGAAAGCCTGGTTCCGGGTATGAGGTGGGTAGGAGGAGGGGCCACAGGAAGCCTCCAGGCCCTCTTTTTCTACTGGATTCACTCTGCTGGGCTGCTGCAGAGCACGAAGATGCGAGACCCAGAATGCTGTATGTGTCCACATCATCTCATCGTTTTTTAAGCCACAGTCCCCTCCACGACTGCACAAGTAGCACATAGCTCAGGTCCTGGGGTAGGTGCTTCTTTGTGACATGAGTGTTCATGAAGCAAACTCAATGTACCATAAGTCATTCATTAAAGAATGTGACTCGCATAGTGCAGGAAGCAGGAAATCAGAAGTCTGCAGGTGGGACGCCTGGGAGAAGGAAGAAAACCCCTTGAGAAATGGTCGACTGGCCAAGGGAGAGCTTGGCAGTTCACGGACACCATGAGGCTGTAGCCATTTGCTGCCCTGTGGGAAATGGCCTTGTGTTGTCAGCCTTTCTGAAGTTTAAAGAGAAGCCAGGAAAAGCTTTCTTAGTTGAAATTTCTTCCTATTTAGTTCATTGTTGGCAACTATTTTGATTCTTTTAAAAAGCAAAAAAATTAAAGCCACCTTTCTGGCCTAGCAATACATATCTGCAGTCTGTATGCAGCCTGTGACCTGCTGAGTTTTGACATCTGTTTAAACATAATCATTGTGATCAGAAACTGGTACTGGGCTGATAGCAAAGAAACCAATACCTGCGCGTGGGCCAGAGGAACGCCCAGCACTCTCAGGCCACCTGCTTCAACTTAAGACTGCTGGATTAAAATGGTGCTGCCATTTATTTTGATTCAGTGGCAATCTTTCAACCATCTTGTTTCAATCTCCTATTGGACATCCCAACCATGACTCTGACAGGGATGGTCCAAGAACTCACTGGGGGTGGGGGGGCTCAAGAGCACCAGGGGATCCTCCCAAGGGCAACATCATGTAACTCACTGTAGAGGGCGTGCCCCTCTGGGAATCACACCCAGCACCACTGACCCCTGCCCATCCCCAGAACGCAGGCTAAGGGCTTCAGTGTCAGACAGCCATGATTACCAGTTTAACCTCAGAGCTGCGGTTTCCTGGATTGAGGAGTGGGAACGCTAAGATCTCACAGCATCCACGGGGGTTAGGGATAGCTGTGAGTATGTAACCCATTAGGCCCTGTCCCACCGAATGCTGAACCTGATCCTCCCTGCCCCACACATCTTCCCGGGGCTTCACCCTTGCTTAGCAGGTCCAACTTAAAAAAAAAAATGATCTTGATTACAGAGGGATTGGTAGTACAAGCCAAAACTCAGCTCCATATTCAATAGTAGACTCTCTTCTTGAGAACAGATTTTTTTTAGATAAATTTTATAAGTTTCCAAAATAATAATGGTAATTGGCATTTTTTTTTTTTTTTTTTTTTTTCACAAGAAGGGCAGGGGTGTAGGTAGGGACCAACAGGGACAGATATGGGCAGGTGGGCAGTCACTCAAGAAGTCAGGTAAAGGGCTCACAGGGAGCTCCTACAGGGGGGAGAGAGGGAGAGAGGGGGGGGGAGGGAGGGAGGGAGAGAGGAAGAAAGAGCAGGGGAGGGAGAGAAGGAGAGAGGGAGAAAGAGTGGGGCAGGCGGGGGGGTGGGGGGCACCAGCTCTATGTGAGGGTCCAGGTAGAGGAAAGCTACATAAATTACTATTAGTTATAGCCAACCCATATGGTTCAAAGATTGTCATAGACTGTATGCCTCTAATAGAAGGCAATGCAACAGAGCAATTTATAGTTGCTGTGATTTCAAAGTCTCAGATAATTTAATGTAGGGAAATCTCATAGTTTAAGTACACACATACACACACAGAGATGCAGTAAATCTGTCTTTCACCTGCCTGGTTTAGGACATGATGAGATATATTTATATTCCTCACCTTTTTCTCCCCCCCCCCCACCCTGCCCACTCATGGGCAGTCTTTTACTGCCCTATTTGGCCATAGTACTGGCCTTGACCCTATTCAAAAATCTTTGAGCCTTGCCCTAAAGGACTCGTGTGTTCCATAAAGGAGACTATCTTTGGGTTCTGTTGTTTGCTGGAATTGTTTTTCGGTGTCTGAGAAGTTGCTGAAGTAATAGCTCTGTGTGTCCACTGGCTCTCTCTCCTCAGCATAGCCAGGGTGAATACAGCCTAATAAATACAGCAGATGCCATGACAGATATCCCTGGCTGGAGACAAGAGGCTGTGAGGGGAAGATGACATTCCAAATAGCACAGCAGGCATTTGGAGATTCAGCCCAGGAAATTCTGGAAGACATGCAGATTGCTGCCAGCTACAGTAGCTATGGGGCCTCTGGATGGACAGCCCGAGAGGGGACAGAAGGCTGAAGAGACAGGTCACGTTCTACTCAGGAAGCAGTCAGCAATAGTGGCCTATGGTCCTCAATGCTGCTGCCTGAAAAATGGGTGGAAATGTGTCAAAATATTTATAAAGACAATTATGTCTCCCTAGCGTGCTTGTTTTGCTCAATTTGCAAGTCCGGGGACAAGGCCTGCTGTCTGGGATGTCAGAAAGCTAAGATTCCATTCTTTAATCATCCTTATTTTTAGTCGTGGGACAAGGGAGTTGAATTACTATGCTATCATCCCCTTGGGCTGAAATCCATCTGCTCCTAAGCAGGAAAAGTTAGGCCTGTTTCTTTTCTTCCATAACCCTATTTTGCGGGAATAAGTATACTCGGAAGCTACTTTTAAATAATTTGGATTTGCTAACCTGTGAATGATGGTGTTATTTTTCTCTCTCTAGCTTCGTCTTCTCCATCCTCATCATTCCTCTCCAGATCACTTAATTTCCCCCCACCTGCACACCTACCACCTAGGGATGTTGTTTTTAAAAGTCATCTTTCCTTTAATAGATAACTGCGCAGAGCGCAGCGCAGCAAGGAGGCGCCCGGGGGAGGTGGGGCATTGTGCTCGTCATGGAATCTGGAGAGCAAGCTAGGTTTTGGGAATCCGACAGTCAGCAGAGGTGCCGGTCCTTTTTTTGGAGACCCGTCAGTCCTCAGTTGAATATCAGAGTACACTCCTGACCTGCCTGCAGTCTTCGCGCGGGGGCTTTGACCTTTCCAGCAGGGCGTGTCACAGTGGCAAGCTTCCCATTGGCTCATTGAGCCTCATTCGAAATCAGATGAGTAATTATGTCTTTTCTGGCTTCCCACCCGTTCTGATTAGCCTACTTTGCCTAACCAGAGCCAGCAGGAACTGTCTCAAATTCTCTGCATCCCTTTCCACCTAACCTAAAAAGCTTGTTTGACTAGACAGTAAATGTTAATTACTAAAAGTAGCTCTCAAAGTGTTTGTGGCATGAGGATCTGCCATCCCCCTGTCTGTCCTCTTGCCTCTGCCCCATCTTTCTTCCTCCTCATCCATTTATGTGATAATAATGCCTTGGTTTTTAACCATCCTTTATATCTTTTCAGTTAGTGTCTCACCCTTGAGCTTATCTGAGAAAAGACTTCAGGGATGAGATGGTGGGGTGGGAGCAGCGGGGGTCGGGCATGCTGTGGTGCTGTCCCCAGGCCCCGAAGATGAAAAGGCTTCCAAGGAAAAGTGGCCTGCTCCGATCCCTTCACCCACTTCCCATGAGAACAGAGAGGACAGAGCCCAGACAAATCTGCTGCACGGTGGAAATCACTGAGCCTGGCTCTCATGTGCAGCCTTGATGAATGTTATGCAGAAGTTGGTGGCAGGATGAGCCTGACACCTTGCTCAGGCCCTTCCTACGACTCCTCTCCAGATCGGTCACCTCAAAAAGTTTTAATCACAGCTTCTCCACTTGATCCAAAACGTAGGCAGAACTCCACTGTTCAGAGCCAATCAAAGCTGAGTAGCTGGGGGTAAGGGGACTTAGGGATGTGGGGAATACATTTCCTCATATCTCCCCTCTTACCACCCTCTGTGCCTCTAATAGCCCCACCAGACATCCAAAACCACTGCTCCCCTAGTCCACGCCACCTCCTTTGAGCACAAGGACTCTGTAATCTTAGCCTTCCCGGCTCCCCATCCCCCGTTCCCAGTCAGAGAGCAAGACAGATGTTTCCAAGTAAATGAACTGAAATTCAAATCGGAGACATTCCGAGGGGCTGTTTACTTGGTGTCCCATGCCTAACAGGTTCTGGTGTGCCCTCTGGCTGAATCCTGCCTCTGATGGGCCAGGAGACAGTGCCAGGAAGCGGGGCTGGCGCTGGGTGCTTGTAGACACGTGGTATCTGATACTTCCCCACCTGCCTGATGATTTCCCATGTGGCTCCCTCTTGCAGACAGATTCCTGGCTCTGTTGTTTGGGGTTTCCTCATGCTTCTCACCCTCACTATACTGAGTCTACATCAGGGAAGCATCTCAAATTTCACAGTAGGGATTTGGGGGAGGAAAGAAGATATGGAAATGATGATTACCAAGAAATTCTGTTTTCTTGTGAAAATATTGGGCAGCACTTAGGAAGCTTCCAGCAGAGATGCATCCCTTTCACTTAACCTAAGAAGCGTGTTCAACTAGAGAGCCAGAGACGCCTTGTCATCTTGACATCTCCTGGAGGCAGTGGAAGTGGAAGTGAGCAGGACTCGAAACCTGGAGCCAGGCTCTGCTTCCAGCTCTGCCATGAGTGGTTCCAGTGACCTGTGCAAATGTCTTGACTTTCTAAACTTGGCCTAGATTTTTAATCCCATGAAAAGGTGCTCTCCAAGTTCTCTTCTAGCTCTACTTTTATGTTTAACATCCCCAAAGCTCTGAGAGACAATTATTCCATTCTATTTTGCAAGCAGGTCATGAAGGGTAAGTCCTGGGACATAAATCACCTGGGTCATAACTTGGGTTTTGGGCATTACAGCGCGTTCCTCGTCCAACATGTAGGTTTAGCTCCGTGTGGTCAATGAGGTAAACATTTCATCATCATCCGGAGCCATGAGTAATTCATTACTAACTAACAAGGTGACCTTGAGAAAGACTTCTTAATTTCCTTACCATCCAATGGGGAGAATGTTCAATCTGCCTACCTCCTAGGGCTATTGTTCAATGAAATCGAACATAACTATGTAGGCGAATATAGGTGTATACATTGTATTAGATCAATAGGTATCCTGAAAACACACAGTGAAGAATATAAAACAACTTAAATTAAAAGCACTGGCTCTGGAATTGATTGGGTTCAGATCATGGCTCTGCCAATTCCTGAAAGGATGACCTGGAACAAATTACTTAGCCTCTCTGTGCATGTTTTCTCATCTATAAAATAGGAATATTGATAACACCTATTTCTTTTTTTTATTAAAATCTTTTTGTATTTTTACAGACTGCATTTTGATTCATTGTATACCAATGGGGTACAACTTTTCATTTCTATGGTTGTACACAATGTAGATTCACACCATTCATATAATCATACATATACATAGGCAATACTGTCTGTTTCATTCTACTATTTTTCCATCCCCCACCCCCTCCCACCCCACCATCCAAAGTTCCTTCATTCTTCTCTTCCCCCCACCATCCTGCCTCGTTATATATTGTCATGCACTTATCAGAGGAAACATTCGGCCTTTGGTTTTTTGGACTTGGCCTATTTCACTTAGCATATTTTCCAACTTCATCCATTTATCAGCAAATGCCATAATTTTATTATTCTTTATAGCTGAGTTGATAACACCTATTTCATAGGGTTGTTAATTAAATAAAAGTACTACCTAGCATATAGTAAATGCTCAAATAAATGTCTACTACTATGAAGAGCACCACATCCTTCTGGTCAGAGCACATTTTATAGGTTCCTGAGCCCTCTTATGCATATGGAAGTGATTGCTTGCTTTTGTCTTGAAAGACAGCCATGGGCTTGGCATCCCTTCTCCAGCAGAGGCAATGCTGGGCCTCCTGCTCAGCCCCAGTCGATTGTAAGACCTCATCCAGCTCCCTCCTCCTTGAGCCTTCAAAAGAAAGACTATCATAGTGATCTGTCTCACAACTGTTTAGATTGCTTCATTTGAGATATTCCAGAAGCAGCACTTACTCCATGATTCCCCATTTGTACATCCTACTCCAGAGGGGCACATGAGCGCGCACACACACACACACACACACACACACATCACAGAATCAGAAAGAGAAGTTGAACAAACAATGTCTTTGGGTTTTGAAGAGCTCTCCTGGGAAGGCATGGAGGATTATTTTTTGCTTTAAATATCTTTAAAGAATTTCTCCTTTGCCTTTAATTTTCCTGGTTGGAGACACAGAAATCACCCTCCTTGAATCCAAGAGGAAGTAGGCACTTGTTAAAGGAGTTTTATTCCCATAATGCAGTCTGTTCTTCTCAGCAAAGCCCTTTATTGGGAGCAGTTGTTCTTGACCCCCTTGATGACCCCCAGGGTAGAGAGGGCATGCATCCAGTCTGCAGTGACCTTGGTCTGCCATTGTGGAGAGAGCCACCTGAACACATGAGTGCCATTCCCTGAGGGGCTAACCAGTCTGTTTGGCAAAGAGTTGGGGAGGGAGGTGGGTTTACCACCCATCAACTCAGTTGCTCCTGTAGTGACTCTAATTCACTGTTGAGATGCTCATTTGCAGAAGGGTGCCTAGCAGGGTGCCCTCCAGAGCAGGAGGACTGGAAAAGAAAGTGGCTACTGATTCTGAGCAACTTCAATGTTTGGTCAGCTGCTGGCTGGATTTCCACGCTTGACCGCAGCCTCTCGTCAATGACACATTCATATCCAGCCAGAATGTAATCCTTGGCTCTGAGTCTGGCTTTCCTAACACCAGATGTGAGCTGTGAATGATATGCAGCAATGACCGGTTCCTGGTATTTGCTCAGCTGGCATGGAGGCCTTGTTCCTTAAATCAGATCAAAAGCCAGATCTTGGACTCTGTCACCCTAGCTTCCACAGTTGGGCCACAATTAAGTCCTAGGGCAAGAATTAGCATGGTCCATTCTCAAGTCTTACCAAGGACACCAATGGACAACCCCAGGAAGCCTTTAGGGAAAGGCTGACAGAGTACTTCTATCAAATTATCCTGCTCACATGGGCCCTAGCATATGGCTTACAGCAAATTCCTCCAGGAAAGAATTTCTCTCTTTATACTTTCCTGAGAGGAGTGGCATTGAGGTTTTCTCTGTGGAGGCCAAAAATATTTTGTAGATTTTACATTTTCTAATCTTAATTTTTTTTTTTCCCACTTAAGATGTTTTCTGAAGTGAACTTGATGTGGATTACCATCGAGAATCCTATAGTAAGGTTGAGCTGAGGCCCATGGAATCACAAGAGCCTTAGTTCACTCTTTCCTTCAACAAATATTTGAGCTATATAACACAGAAACAGCCTACTAAGTAATGTACAAGTTTTTCTCAAACACAGCTCTACTATCAACACTTGGTCATCAATAGTTGGGCTGTGGTGTTCAGAGTCCAATTAAGACCCTCAGATCCCAGCAGTTCAAGAGGCTGAGGCAGGAGGATAGCAAGCAAGAGAGATGCTAAGCAACTCAGTGAGATCCTGTCTCTAAATGAAAATACAAAATAAGGCCAGGGATGTGGCTCAGTAGTCAAGTGCCCCTGAGTTCAATCTCTGTACCTAAAAAAAAACTTAAAAAAAGACCCTCAGAAACCATAAATACAGAACAGGCTATGGAACTTCACCCCAAATTAAAACAATATCAAATTGCTTTTTTGTTTCTAAAACAGGAAATCAAGGCTCTGATTTTTTCCCCTGACAAATATTTTAATACCAAATGATTTCTACCCATCTACCATGGAGGAGTTGGGAGAGGGTGGCATTTGTGAGACAGATGTGAGGGTGTTGGCCAGGAACCCAGAGCTCAGCCCCAGGAGAGAGATTTACTTACACAAAGTGGTTTCAAGTAGGCCAAACCACTAGTTGGGGGAGGATGAGAATTCTCTAGAGGAGCTGAGGCCCATGCTGTCGCAGAGGGGGGAAGAGATGGCAGCGCCTGACTCAAGAAGGGAACCTAAGCTGTTGCAGCCTGGGAGGGAGTAATACTGCAGTGAAACCAAAGGGCAGACTGGAGCCCCCAGAGAAAAACTACTTGCTTCATCCAAGAAATTAAGGACAAAAGCAATAACTCAGTTTCCATAGAGAAATGTGTGTGTTCACAGGGACGGGGCGGGGGGGGGGGGGAGGGGGGGCGGTGATTCATTCAAAGAGAAACATTGATTTTTAAATTCTGCTTTAGAAACCAGTAGAATCAAAGTGGAGGTTAGGGCCTTAGAGGTGAGCAGGAAACGAGAAAACATTTGGAAATATCTATAATATTTTTAGTGATACAAGCTGAACTTTCTACACTCTAAATCCCATAGTCTTAGGTGGGCTGCACCCTGATGTGGTTCTTTAATCGGCTGTGCACCAAGGGGTGGGATGCAGCAGATAGCTGTGCTGGAGGGGCACTGTAGGAGCCAAGGGTGGGGAGGCTGTGAGTCCCAGGGCACCCCCTCTGGAAAAGCCATTTCTCCTCCATGGTTTTGGAAAAGAGTGATCTACCACATGAGAGGCAATGAAAAGTATCCAGAAGTCTTCTATTTGTGTCTTCCCTAAGGCCAGGTTTCCACATGGTATCTTTTGTGTCTATTTATTTATTTTATTTATTTATTTCTTAGTTTCTTCAGTTGTTTCAAAAAAAAAAAAAAAAAAAAAAAAAACAGTGGTTCTCAAAGCAGGGACCCTGGACCAGCAGCATTAGCATCTCCTGGGAACTTGTTAAAGACAAATGCTCTGTCTGACCCCAAGCCTAGGGAAGCAGAAACTAGAGATGGACCCAGCAGTCTGTGCTTTAACCAGCCATCCAGTAATGCTGGTTTGAGTTTGCTTGAGAATCACTGCTAAAGCAAAACAGCAGGGCCACTGAACCATAAGTCTTAAGCATTTCACCCCTTTTGCTATTTATTGGTCTTTTTTTGGCTTTTACATTTGAACTTCCTTCACAGAAATAGACAAGGTTTCTATCTTATAGCTCAAAGCTTCTGGGGTTATTACACTTATTATTGAATCAACTCTTTTAACCTTGGAGGAAGGAGGTGGCACCACAGGGCCAAAGTGTAATTTGATCAGCTCATTCTGGCTTCTATCTCTAGGTTGAAGGAAGTGCAAAAAAGTGGACAGATGTGGGGAGATGGGGCTCCGGCAACATTTGGCTCCCTTTGAGCTGTCTGAATTGGCAAGGTAACTGAGAAGTCTCCCTAAGACCTGCACCAGCTGGTTCTTGCCTTTGGAAACAAGAGCTCAGAGGGTGACATGTGACAGGCCAGAAGCAACTAAGATTGCTCACATGCTTCCCTGTTTCCTTTTCATCTTCAAATGTAGTTATTCTGGCATATCTCAACACTGATTCTTCTCTCCACTTGCAGGATGAAAAGGGGGTTTTACAACCCTGGAAACTCAATTACACCGTTCCTGGCTGGCGCCCTTTGCCTCCCTCTCTCCAGCCACACATTCCAACTCTCTCTGCCTGCGTTCCAGGCCTGCCAAGACATTCCAGAACAGAGGCAATTACTTCCTGCAGTTGCCTGGCTCCAGTTGTCAAGCAAGGTACAGGAGACCAAGGACAGGTATCTGTTAGGGAGGCTGAGAGATGAGTGATCCCAGCAGCTTCTGGCTTGTGGAGAGGAGGAGGAAAGACAGCTCACAGCACAGGAGAAGGTTGGGTTATGTAAGCAAAGCACGTGGGTTTGCTCACGGCTATTCACCTGTTGCTAATTAGCACACTGCCTGTCAGGAAAAGAGGAGAAAAATCTGCCTGCTTACGAAAGCTCACCTCGCTGTGGGAGGAAAGACACTGGATGCCATCAAGAAGGGCTCAGGCCAACAAAAAGAAAATGTATTGGATCACGTAGTATGTTAGGTGCTGGGGATGCTGAGATGAATAGACCAGGATCCCGGCTCACCAGGAAGGAACTCATGTTCAAGCAGAGAGATGAAAGTGAACAGTTGTGTAGGATCCATGTGTTACATACAGTGAGACCGTGCTGACGATTTGGCCCATTGCATAGAGCACTTGCCTTGCATGCACAAGCCCCGGGTTCGAATCCCAAGCACTGTGGGATTGCGGAACAAACAAACATACAGTGGGACCATCTTCACTGTACATAAACCCTGCAGAAGTACTTTGAGAGTTGATACAGACAGACCCAATTCTCCCATGTTATCCCAAAGTTCCTTCCGGAAGGGCATTCTTCCAGGCAGTGAGAACAGGGGGTACAAAAACTGAGGAGTGGGGCTGGGCTTCTCGAATCCCAACACGGTAAAATGAAGCTGATTCCAGTAGGAACAGAGACAGGAAGGCAGCTTTCTGCCAACAAAGATCAAAATCTGAGAACCAGAGGAGGGAGTAGGGAGGAAGAGATCAGGAAGAATAGACAGGGAAGGAGGAAGAAGGGAACTGGGGAGATCAACTGCCATCAGCTGGCAGGGAGTCTGGCCTGTGCGAGCCAGAGATGATGATGCTCAGGGGCGCTGGCCCAGCTCAGAGGGCAGGTGTGTGCAGCACAGGTGCATGTGGAAGCGTGAGTGTGCTCTCCAACAGCAGGAGCCACAGCCCAGGAACACTTTAAAGCCCTCAAATGGCCTTCTGTGTCAGAGGGAGGGGACACTAAATGGAAGGAGAGAGAGAATGCAAGTGAAGAACTGAACCCATTTGTACTTAAGAGGAAGTTTTAAAAGAGCCCTGAGAGACAACGAGGATATAAAGATAGAAAAGTTTATAGAGAAAAAAAAAAAAAAATTCACCACAAGTATGTTTTGTTTTCTGTGTCTCCACTGACAGTGAAATATGCCATCAAACATTGGGCTCTGTCCTCTGCTCTCTTCTCAGTATCACTCCTCATGCCCCATCGTCTGAGCCATGACTCCAATTATCATGTACAACTTTGATCTCCAGGCCAGTCTCCCTCAAGCAGGCAAGTGCTTATTGGTTGAACCCCCAGGGATACCTCAAACCTAGCATGTCCAAAACTGAACATCCCATCAGCGTCCCTCCTATCCCCAGATCCTGTGCAATGCACCCTAGCTCAGGGGATGGTTCTCAGCTCATCTTGATGCCTGACCTGGAAATTCACCTCTCATCTCTGCCTTCGAGTCAAATTATTTCCTAAATCGCTCTTGAACCTGCTCACCTTATATTCATTTGCTATTGCTGTTACAACAAATTGTCACAAACTTGGTGGCTTACAACCAAATTTCTCATCCTACAGTTTGAAAGGTTGGAAGTCCTAAACTAAGGTGTCAGTAAGGCTGTGTTCCTTCTGGAGGCTAAAAGGAGAATGTCTCTTGCCATTCCCGGCTTCTAGAGACGACCTGCGTTCTTTGACTTGTGGCACCTTCCTCCGTTTCAAAGCCAGCAGCAAAGAGTCATCACGTATCTCTTTGACCCTGATCTTCTGTCTTTTTAGGCTCATCCAGAGAAACTAGAATAATGTCCCCATCTCCACAATCTTAACTTAGTCCCATTTGCAAAGTCTCTTTTGCCTAGTGGGGTAGCATGCTCACAGGTCCTGAGGGTTAGGAAACAGAGCCCTGTGAGGGGCCACTGTTCTATCTACCAGCCAGCACCTCCCAGCCCCACTGCCTCGGTCATTTCTCATCTGGAGTCACCAATACACGCCCAGTTGCGTAGAAGAATCACAAAGAGTGTGACGAGAGGAAATAAAGAAAGAGAGAGGGGGAGAAAAGAAAGAAAAGGAGAGCAAGGGAGGCATTCTCTTCCAGCGGACTCCCGGAGGGAAGGATGCCCCTCATTCCCAGTGGCTCAGCTAGGGTCCTGTCCCCAGGATCCCTGTCCAAACCATTCTTGGCCTTGCTAATTCCTTCTACCCTTGCTCTTGGCCACTGAACTTTTCTTTGCTCTTACCATTTCCTCTGTCTGGAAGCTTCTCTCTCTACTTCCTAACAGCAGTCTCTCCTCCTCTCCAGCCCCTACTCAGGACACTCAGTCTTCAGGTCTGAGTTGAGATGTCACCTCCCCAGAAAGCATTCTCAGACTTCCAGGTCAAGGTCTCCAGCAGACCCAGTGGGCACCATCACACCCTGCTCTTGTCTAAGCCCTTATCTCTTCCTGTTTTAATTGCCTGTTCACATGTCTGTCTTCTCTGATCTTCAGGCACCTTGAGAATAAGATCCGAATCTACCTTGCTGTTCGACAAGAATATTGCAAGGCTCAATAAAGATTTCCAAAATAGGATTTTTAAAAAATAAATAAAACAGCACTCCTTTTTACTGAAAAAAATTTTCGAGTCCCCAACTTGATCAAGTTGACTTTTTTTTTTCCCCCTAGCCCTAGCCCCAGGTTCTACTTTTTCCCCTTTTACCTATTGTTGGCTTGGCTGAAGGGTGTGGTGACTAATTTAGCAGACGGAGGCTTTCCTGTGGAAAGGGAGGGGATGGTACACAGTTCATTGTTTGTCAGTTGGTTCCAGATCAGGAAGGCAACTGGGGACAAGACCCTGGCAGAGAGGCCTGGAAGGTTTCCAAAGTGAGAATTCAGAAGAGAGGTTTCCCTTCTCAGGTCACATCAGCAGCAAGACTGCACTCCGCTGTCTATGTCACCACTGGCCAGACACAGATGCCTGAGATGTAATAAGAATTCCAGGACCGCCACATGAGGCAGCAGCTGAACATCAATCATCCTCGTGCTGGGTCAAAAGTGCGGGGCCAGTGTGGCAGGTCCTAGCACAGCTGCAGGCTGGGGGGACACATCCCCTCCTGCACAGCCCAGCTCCTTCCTACCCTCTACCCTCCCATGCATACTTCCAAACACCAGGCAGACATTTAGGAGAGTTCCGCCAAACTTCCAGCCCCTTCAACAGCTGTCAGGACTGATGAAAAAAAATTGTTAACCAACGACTTTTCCATCTGCTTTTAGTGGATAAAAGATCTACAAAATCATAATTTGTCTCCTTCAGAAGTTAGCACGGCCAACACAAATCATGTCAAAAGCCCTTGTCGACTTTGTTGTTGTAGACTAAGAGATAAATAAGCATCTCCTCCTCCTTCTCTCTTTTTACTTCTTATAATAAAATAAATATTCATGGACTTGTCACAGCCAAAGGTCAGTTTTTTACTTCCTTTCCATGTGGCCTGTTTATTTCCACAGAATTATAATACTTTTATCCATTCTTGGTAAACATTTAGGTTGTTTTTTTTTTTTCCTTTCAAAAAATTCTATCGCATATTCTTCTACATATCCTTATGTAAATATAAGAGAGTCTCTTAAGTGGAATTGATGGGTAAGTACTTCCACAGCTTTACTAGGTAAGTAATTACTAAATTACTATCAAAATGGTTGCATCAAAGACAATAGAATGAATTGGACATAACTTTCCTATATTCATGTATGGATGCACGACCAGTGTAACTCCACGTCATGTACAAGAATGGGAAGTTATACTACATGTATGCATATGTCAAAATACATTCTACTGTCATGTATGAGTAAAAAGAACATATAATTGTTTAGAATATGGTTGCATCAATTTACACTTTCAAAAACAACATAAGTGTTCCTATTGCTTCACATCTTTCCCAATTCTTTCACAAATGTTTTTGGTTTTTTAATCTACTTTCTCTGACTACTAGACTAGTAAGATTGCACATCTTTGGGGCTGTCTATTAGCCTTTTGGGTTTCTCCATCTGTGAATTGCCTGTTCATGTCTTTTACCTAATTTTGAGTTGTCTTTTTCTTATCAATCTTTAATTTGTTTTATATACGTTTCACTCGGATTCATTTCTGGTACTTTATAACTCTTGTTTCTCTCATAAATGTTAGCTGTAAATATTTTTGCTTTCTAACTTCGGTTGGCACATTAAAATGCAAACTGATTTTTGTAGAATGATCTTCTATCTAATAAACTGCTGCATTCTCCTATAAATGTTATGAGGCTTTTTTTCCCACATCTTTAGAAATTTTGATACTTCCATACCTAGGGAGATTCCATCAGCCAGCGCACAATCGTGGTTATCCAGCCAATCCAATCCACACAGGGGTGAATCTATTTGCTAACTCCCTGGGTCTCCTTCCTGAACCTGACTTTTTTATACTGACATATGCTACAGCAACGCCCCCTTCTGGAGGCCTGCCAGCAAGACAGAACTTTCCTGGGAGAAGGCAGCAGTACTTGTTGAGATCAAAGATCTGGGCTGAGTGGCCTAGCTTGAGGTCAGCTTTACTGTTGCAAAACAGAATGATCCCCAGGCAAAGGGCTCAGAGCCAGCAGGATTAGGCAAGGGGCTGCCTGGAGGATCTGATTGGAGGATGGCGTGTCTTGGTTGGCCACATCCACTGTCCTTCCACTCCCCCTATTTTAAAAGGCCTTGAGGACATCAGAAAGCAGGTCAGAAGAGGAAACTGCACTGCCTGGAGAAAGGAAGTTACAGAGCAGGCTTCCCCTTGCCCTCCTAACACTCAGCTCAGCTCTCTAGCTGCTCCCCAGCTAGGTTTCCACTTGAAGTGTCCATCTGGCCTGATTCCTGGAGGATAGTTGGGCAAAGAGCCCCACAAAAAACCAGAAGATATGTTTTGGGGTTATCCTGAGTGATGCTGGAGAGAGGGAGGGAGGATGAGAAATTGATGCCCATTTATTGGGCACAGGTCTCTCTTGGGTCCCAGCTGTCCCACAGAATAGTCCTGAGGCAAGGTGATTTTTCCCTGTTACTTCTCTCATCTCTCCAGGGCATACAGGGCCCTGATGGCTTGATACAAAGGCCTAGGTTTTATTTCCACAAATCTGAACATCAGTAGGGCACAGTGAAAAGTGAATGTACCCCAAGTTAGATGGGCTGGGTTGAACTTGGGCATGGCGTATTGAATTCCTCTAAGGGCTTTGGTTTTTTCCTCTAAGGAAGAAGAAAATATCTTCCTTGAGGGGTTGTTGGGATAAGGGAGTTAAAATTAAATCATGTACATCACATCTGGGTGGCTGCCTGATAAAACTGTTTTGGGTCCTTGGAAGGATAGTGGGGAAATTGCTGAGTCACTTTTCTAGTTTAATGGGGCATTGGATACTTGCCAATCTCACTTCTTTTCCAGTGAACCAAGAAATATGAATTCCCCTGAAATGAGAGACAGCAACTAAGTACCATGCTGTGTGTGCAAGATGAAATTTATGGAGATGTGTTAACCCATTTTATGCTTAGGACAACCCTATAAGCTGGATACAGTAGATACTATGGCCAGGCTTCAAATGAAGAAACCAAGGCTCATTGTGGCTTCCTTAAGTCAAACGCTAGATACAGACCAGCACAGACAAGAAGTTGTATATGTCCTTCCTGGGAGCCCTTGCTGACCTGGGCCCCCAGATCATTACTTTTCTCCTGTCCTGAAACCTAGTCTCAAGTCTTAGGTAACCACAGTTTTTAACCTGGCTCCTGGGCAGTCCTGACCACCTTTTTTCAAGAATAAATTAATCGTTGCAATTGCCTGGAGCGATAGTTCACTGACCCACATGATCCTTCCAGTCTCCAGTGTTTTCCTGCTAACAAGAATTGACTGGAAAGCTATTGTTCTTATTGTTCTTGCTTTTCATAGGAAATGCCATTCTGTGTAACATCCACGAGCTGGAAAGTGCAATCAGATAACGATAGAGAGGAAACAAAGGTTAATGGGAAGAAAAGAGGGCAAAAGAGGCATTTTAGAGGCATCAGCAAATCATTACACAGAAAATGATTGTACTTATTCTATACTGTGTTTAGTATAGTGATCTGTATGTATCTTTGTGTTGCTCCCTCCATTGGTTCGTAAGGTTCTGGAGGGGGAGTGTCTGCCTGTCTGCATCCCATCTTCTATAGCACCTAGTCTGACATCTGGCATATAAACAACTGATCCTCCAGGTGTGGTGGTGCATGTTTGGTAATCACAGCTACTCAAGAGGCTGAGGCAGGATTGCAAGTTCAAAGTCAGCCTGGGCAACTTAGTGACATCCAAACCTCAAAATAAAAGGACAGGGAATATAGTTCAGCAGAAAGTAATTGCCTAGTTGCATGAGGCCCTGTGTTCAAGCCCCAGTACCACAAAATTAAAAAAGGATTTTTTTAAAAAAGAAAAAACAGACCCACAGAAGGAATAAACTACTGGAGGCCCATCTTCCCAGAAATGCCTTTTCCCCTGGTGCTCGTCATGTCTCACATGAGAATCTTCATCATGTCTCACATGAGAATCTTCATTCCTTGGAAGGTACTTTCAATGAGGTTAACCAGTTCCTACCCAATGTCTCCAGAGTGGCACAGGATACCATGGAAGAGATCTTTGAAAAAGAAAATCAAAGAAAAAGCTGACAGTCAGTCCCATGAGGGTCCCAAATAGGACCAGGGTCCTGGGACATGAAGCATGGCTCTGGCCCTTGAAAAATCAGAATTCCTAAGAAAGTAAACACCACCATTCTGCCAGGACTCATTTGTTAGCATCTGGTTCCATGCTGCAGCCTGGGCCTCAATGCAGAGAACACCTGGTTCCTTTGTGAATCAAGCTGATGATTTTGATCTCAGTCCTTTGGTCCCCATCGAAATTGGGTTGAACCACTACAGATCCTAAGAAACCCAAATGCTCTTCAGACCAGGAGATGCCCAGAACCTCATTTCACCAGGGCAGGCAAGAGGCTACTTATGAGGGTCCTCGCTGCCTCCTCCCGCAAGGAGGAGAAAAGGGTTAACTGCCAGAGGAGGATATTGGTGGTTTTTCTATCTATTACCCAAAAAACGTATCTACTTAATTACACACAAGAGCCAATACTCTTTTTACGCATGATGGGTCTGGTCATACCAGCTCTGGCCTCTTACAACTCACCCAACTCTCCTTTATTTATAACAAACAGGTAAAAGGGGCAAGGACAAGGAGGAGCTTCTTCTGTGATGGACAGGACAGGGTGGAGTTAGGGGAGCCATCCTCTTAGGGGGAAAATTCCAGAAGACAGGTAACTACTCCCATGCAGCACAGCATGCTTCCCGGCAGTTCCTAGAAGCCAGGCCTCTGCATCTCATGGCTCAACCTTGTCTGATTCTGTTATATAAGGATAGCTTTCCACAACTACTAGTGTATTAGTTTCTTATTTGTCTTACTGTTTTGATCATTGATTTATTCAGTCACTCATTCATTTACACACTTTTCTGTTGTGTTACAAAATGAATTTAAGGTGAAACCTTAATTTATCCAGATGACTTATTTCTATCATCAACTGCATTCAATAATTTAATTCACAAAACAATTTCAGCGACAACATCGGTGAGAAAAGACAAAGGCCCCACTAGCAAGTATCTCGCAGTCTAGGTAGAGCAGTGAACAAGTAAACAGACAATTACAACATAATTGCATTTCAGGTGCCTTAAAATTTTAGTAATCATTGCAAATATTCTTACTGTCACTAAAGTTTCATTTCACAGTTGTGAATATTTTGATGACACTTCACAAGAGTCAGACCATTCCTGACACCCAAAAATTGCTCCCCAGATTAAAGCTGGTCCAGCGAGAGTCAGATGTCTCTAGGTCACGACCTTCTGTGCCTGTTTCCAGGTGAGAGTCCCTTGTTTCACCTGTCTCAACCCTGAGGACAAGCCTGTGTTTTTCCCTTCACAGTGAAACTGCTGGTAACCTAGCTTCCTCTCTGGGTTTATGCAGAAAGAAACCCTGGTTCTCACTACCTTCCAATCTTCCATGGTCCTGTCCACAGGACTATAGGAGACTCTCTTGACCTCTCAGAACCAGACTTTCCTTGCTGGAGAAACAGGGATTCCTTCCCTGCCTTTCTTCCCAGGCTGGCTGACAGGTTGAGGGCTTTGTGAAGCTTACAGCGCTGGGTAGAGAAGGAGGGATTTATACTCACTGGCTCATTTGCTGAGATGACCTGTATCCTGGCTGTCATACTGTATGATTCCAACTGTATAACATTCTGGAAAGACAAAATGTTGGGAGATGGTAACAAGATCAGTGGTTATCAAGGGTTGGGGAGAGGAGGGATAAATAGGCAGAACAGAATTTTTAGGACTGTGAAGAGATACTGTGTATGATGGTATAATGGTGACCATATGCCATTTTTAATTTGTCCAAACCCAAAAGCCAAGAGTGAGCCCTAATGTAAACTGTGGACTTAGGGTGATTAATGTGTAGGCTCATCAAATATGATGAGGGTACATTCTGGTGGGGAGGTTTTATATGTGTGGAAGCAAGAGGTATATGAGAAATCTCTGAACCTACTCAATTTCACTGTGAACTCAAAATTGCTCTAAAAATATAAAGTATGCATATTTTAAACTTTTTTTAAATTATGCAAACAAGAAATCAGAGGCCCCTGAAATCCCACTGAGAGAATAAGGAGGCCCTGATCCCTACCCCTGATACCTGCCAAGGTTTTATCCATGGCATAAGCTAATTTCAAAAGATGTTTCCACCAATGTCCCATATCAGGAACTGCTAACTTCCTCTGAAGTTTGTGAGCGATTTTCCCCACAATCCCACCCCGCCCCCCCAAATTGCAGACCCTGACTACCATATAGCTTTCTTGCAGGTGGGAACAGTGAGCACCTCCACCAATAGCCCTAATAAAACCTCATCCACTTGGTGCTCTGCCTCTTTGTGATTTCTATCTCCAATTGACCTAAAGTACCTTGAGTTAACTGGCAACATCACCACCTACAGAAGTGCTCTCCAAACTGCTGTGACCACACAGCCCACTAGGAAAACAAGTCTGCACACAGACCTCCAGTGTATGCATATTTATTTATTATACATTTTTCAAAAATAGTGGTAGGGGCCAGGGGTGTAACTTAGTGGTAGAGCACTTGCCTAGCCCACAGGAGGTCCCGGGTTTGATCCTCAGCATTACAAAACCAAACAACAACAACAAAAACACCAGTGATGGAATCGTAGGGCAACATATTTTTACAGAGTGTATAGGAGCTAGACAAATAAGGACTGCAATACTTCTATCACTCAAAGAGACAGTTTTGTCTTTCCCCAGGTAAAAACTGACATGAGTCAGGCCAGTCAAGAAAATTTACCTTTTCTCCAGTTACTGATATAATTCACAGGACACAGTGATCACCTCCCCTCTGAAAGTTTTCTAAAAAACATTCCGAGGTAGGGCTGCTTCACAGGCACCACAACTCATGTTTTCCTTGCTTTTTGGTTTTGTTTGGCCTTGTTTATGTTAAATGACCCTCGAACTACTTCTCCCCGTTTGCTCCAAGCATCTTCAATGTTTGAAATGGAACAATGGCACTCCAAATCTAGATTATAATCTACAGAGAAGAAACAGACCTCTATACAGACTGATTTAAGAATGAAGCTAATCTAGGTGCTGAGGTCTGGATTGAAACACCATGATCTTCCAACTGAAAGTGACATTTGACACCATTCAGGGCAATCCTTGTATTTAATAGATGAAGAGATGGAGGCCTGACACTGGCTCCATATCAACCTTAACATTTGTGACAAACCAAGACCAGGAACCACCCTCATCTTCCTAGAGACCAAGGGTAGTGGCCAGCGCTTACACCTGGAACTGAAAACTTCTTTGGAACATGTTTCAGTTTATTCTTTCATTTCTCTTGAAGATGTCACATTAGGCGAATGAGGGGGGAAATCAAGTCAGAGAGAGGTAAATGTCTTTCTAGTGGTTGTTCACAAGGTTAGCACCAGCATTGTAAATGGAATCCTAGGACCTAAGTTTCCAAGCACCTAGTTTTGACAGTAAATAAACACATCCGATACTTTGCAAAATCAGAGTTCTGTACTAATTAAGGAAGCTGGTGATTTAGAGGAAGCATGTGGAGTGTTACTATTATACACACAGTAGCTCAAAGTGAAGAAAAGTCTCTGATCTGAGAGAGAATAGAATAATCTAGCTTGGTAGCTCCCAAACTGTGGTCCCCAAACCAACACCATCAGCACCACCCCAGGTCTTATTAGAATGCAAATTCCCAGCCTTATGACCAACTGCACCACAACCCTGGAAGTCTACACAGGGGTGTTTACACTTCAAAGGAAAGTAGTTGGATCCTAGGGGAAGTCATTTACAATCCACAAGGTAGGAGTGGACTGAAGACAGCTGACAAGAAAGGGGAAGGGAACTCTCCCTTTCCCAGGCACTAATTCTCACAACAGTGTTCTTACATTTATTCTGCATCCAGGCTTGGGTTAGTTACCCGCTGCAGTATCTTCCTCAAAGAGCTGTAAGTAGCAAGTGCAGTGAAGTTGCTGGTGTCTCCCAGGCTCCAGTGGCCAGTGTGGTCACAGAGAGCAAGAAGCATCCAGTCAATGGAAACCATTGTTGATTCTAAACACCTCCTTTGGGCAGAATTCATACTAACTTTTTTTTTTTTTTAATCTAATTAATCCTCACTTTGTCAAAGGAAAGGCTGTACCCTTACAGACCCTTTCTATGATGAAAAGGGTCCTGTTCCTGATCTACTTTAAAACCAGACCAGACACCAACAAAAGATGCTTATACAGTTCTCATTCCACCAATGAATAAGATCAGGCAAGGAGCCTGCTTCTGCCACGGTGGGACCCAGCAGCCCTCATAGGCACAGCAGATTGCCCGTGCCTCCTGTTCCGTTCAGTTTAAACTGGCTGAGTCTTAATCCCAGGTGTACCTCTGCTTGAAGCTGGGCCACACAGCTTCCCTCCTAGGGTACTCTCATTGCTTAAGGCTGGTTGCCTCTTTCCCACTTCTGGGAAAAAACAGGCAAGTTGATTAGAAAAGAAATGAGGTTGACACAAAATTTATTTTCTCTGGGAAAACTCCTGAGAAGGGGCAGGACAGAGTTAAGAGCTAAAACAGGTAGTAGACTGTTAACAAACTGATTAAGGGATTACTCTACACCAGTGGTTCTCAAACTTGAATGTGCATCAAAACCACCTGGAGGGCATCTTCTAATGCAGATTGCTGGGCCCCACCCCAGTTCTAATTCAGCACATCTGGGGTGGGGCCTGAGAATTTGCCTTTCTACCAAGTTCACAGGACATTGATGCTTCTGGTCCTAGGGCCATATTCTGAAGATCGCGACTATATACTTTGGAGAAAGAAATAATGACTTATCACAAGTTATTCATTATCACAGAAAAATCGAATTGAAAGACATTCTTCCTCAATGGCTAATCGTAATGGGGACTGAAAGGAAGCATAAAATTTCACTAAATAGGCATCAAATAATATTATGTCATACTTGATTATAGTACTGGTACCAATCATTGGTTCACAGTATTCAGCTTACTGCTTATGAGCATGATGATCATCTGGGTTTTTAAAAATATTTTCTTAGTTATTGATGGACCTTTATGTTATTTACTTGTATGTGGTGCTTAGCCTCGAACCTAATGCTTCACACATACATGCTAGGCAAGCGCTCTACTGCTGAGCCCATCACATCTGTTTTTAATTCATGGCATTTGAATGATCCATTGAATCAAAACCGTTTCCCCTTTTAGGAGAAATTTCCAATATCACAATGCAAAGTCAGGGATGATGTGTCTAGAGCTACATAGGGAACTCAACTGGAATACTCTCTGGTCTTCTCATTTAGCCTGGCAACATTAATTATTAAATTAGTTTGTTGACACTTCAGTGCCAAGAGGGAGGTATAAAGAAGTACTAGAGGTAGGGCAATGGCTAAAATCAGCCCCAGGGGAACAGGAGATGGAGAGGCAGCTGAAGACCTGGGTCTGAGGGTGGCTACAGAACAATGGAAGGCGGGAGACCCTGCAATAAGGTTAAGGGGGTATCAGCATACCCATCTTTGTGGACCGCCATCTTGATGCACTGCAGAGTACTAAAGGTGAGAGAAAAATAGCTCCTGAAGGTTCCAAAGGGAAATCAGCAGATGAGAGTCAGTAATGACTTGGCTCCTAACCAGCCACATGTGCCCTGTTTAATTCACAAGAGCCTCACCCCTCCCTTATGTGGTGCCCCAGTTCTCTTCCTGTCGCAGGAAGATGTGCTTTCTGTATAGGACATTCCACAAGGAAGCTGTGTCACTTATTTCTGGAAGGACGTGGTGCAGGTCTGTGAAAGAAGAAGACAGCTCGACCTCAGACAGAAATATGTCCCTTGAAATTTGAGATGCCTTCTGTGAATTCCCATGGAGTCTGGTGTCAGGTAACTGAGGACAAGATTGTAAACATCACTGCATCTGTCCATTCCTGTTCTGCAGGCAGTGTCTAGGGAATAGTCTGTCCCCAGAGCAGCCACCTTGAACCTTGAAGTAGTCAGTAGTCTTGGTACAGACACCTTGATGGAAAAGAATATTTCCATTGTGCAAGCTCAAGTGTCTTCTAGGTGAATTCAGTGCCCCGACAATGATGCACTCCAAGAGGGGGACCAAGCCTGGTGAGGGGGTACATGCCTGTAGTCCCAGCTACTCTGGAGGCTGAGGCAGAAGGATTGTAAGTTTGAAGCTAACCTGGGCAAACGAGCGAGACCCTGTCTCAAAATAAAAAATAAGAAGGTCTGGGGATGTAGCTCAGTGGTAAAGCAGCCCTGGGTTCAATTCCCAATTACACGCACACACACAAAAAAAGGGGGGGGGGTGACAATTAAAGTGATAGGTATGGCGAGGAGGCTCAAACACAGAAGAGTGAGGCCTGCATCAATAGAGGCTCTGGAACATATGAAAGGAACTGATTTTTGCAGTATTTTGACCACAAGCCAAGCCCTTTGCCTGTGTTGTTTCATCTTCACTATAAGTGGCTAATGATGCAAATATAGGCTCACAACTAAGTCCCTTGCCCAAGATCACCCAGCCAGTAATGACAGAGCCAGGGTACCAATTGACTTGAGAGTCCTTGCTCTGTTCACCCACCACGTAACCCACTAAGGGAAAACAGAAGAGTTGGTAATTAGGTGGGGAAAGGGCAATATCCAGGCACTAATTCTACATCATGACAGTTTTAAGTTAGACACAGTGGAAGCTTTTAAGAAAAGGCACAGATTATCCCAAAAGTTAAAGAAATCCCGTTGGGGGATCATGGAGTAGTGTCATCCTGCCCAGGAGTGGCAGAACACAAAATGCAGAGGGAACCTTTGCAATCAGGGGCAGCCCAGAGGAAAAGGCATGGATGTGGCAGGGAGTCCCTAAAAAGGGAGAATCTCAAAGTCTCTCACCCCCCATCAATACACACACACAAAATAAAGAGTAACTGAGGGTCGGAGGTATAGCTCACTGGTAAAGTATTTGCTTATTAGTATGTGTGAGGTTCTGGGTTCAAACCCCAGTACCACAAAATAAACAAACAACTGAAAATTAGAAGACTCTTTTTTTCTTTTCTTTTTTACTTGTACTCTAGCACTCAAAAAAAAAGGAGGCTCAAGTGTCCAACAGGTGGTCAGGTAGCTGTTTTGGAGGAGGAAGATTTGTACCTGACTCTAAACAGCCCATCCAAGCCCGGCTGGGTCCCTTCTGCCTGGAGGTATCAGGCAGCTGTGTGTTCCCTTCTGTGGAGGGCTGTGTCCTGTTGTAGAATCCCCTGGCCTCAGACCCTGAACATCAGTCAAGAATGGAATGATTAAGAGTAAAATCAAATCTAAACCTTGACTGTGTCTATGCTTATAGACTTCAGCATCTGCAACTGCAGCATCCTTGAGCAGTTCACGCCCAGAATTGAGCTCCCTGGGGAAGGTCCCTATGAGTAACCAGGTCTTCAGAGAATCAGAGAAGTTTCCTGCCCCTAGCCACTGAGAGCCTCACCACCTAATTCGAACAGAAATCTTTGCTCTCCAGCCTTGGTGAACAGGGCCAGTTGTCCAAGGCATCTCCCCTTTGACTGGCCTTGCCTACCTTGTCCCCCAAACTCCCTCGGGGCTTTCCAGTCCCCCTTCACCACACCTCTATTTCCTACTGTCATCCTAAATCCTATTCATCCAAACCTTTGCCAGCTACTCTTCTAACAGGATTAATATCCACAATCTATAAAGAACTTTAAAAAACTTAACACAAAAATTCCCGCACCAAAATCCAATCATTAAGTGGGCAAATGAACTAAACAGACATTTCTCAAAAGAAGAAATACAAAGGGTAAACAAATGTTTTAAAAATGTTCCAAATCTTTAGCAATCAGAGAAATGCAAACCAAAACTATTCCAGTTTCATCTCACTCCAGCCAGAATGGCAGTCATCAAGAATTTCTGATGATAACAACAAATGTTGGCAAGAATATGAAAAAAAAGGAACACTTACATAATGTTGATGGGGTTGTAAACTACTACAACTACTAGGGATATTAGGATGAAGTTTCCTCCAAAGACTGGAAATGGAATCACCATAAGACCCAGTTATACCATTTCTTAGTATTTATCCAAAAGAACTAAAGTCAGCATACTTTAGAGATACATAAATACCCACGTTTATCCCAGCACAATTCACAATAGCTAAGTTATGGAATCAGCCTAGGTGTCCATCAATCAATGAATGGGTGAAGACAATGTAGTATATATACAACAGTTTTATTCAGTCATAACAAAGAACAAATTATGTCATATGTAGGAAAATGGGTAGAACTTGAGAGCATTATGTTTAACAAAATAAGCCAGACTCAGAAAGTCAAGTCATGTGCTTTCTCTCACATATGGAAACTAGAGATTAAAAAAAGAAAAAAATTGTGGAGGAGATGATCTTATGAAATTAGAAGGGAGACCATTAGAGGAAGGGGACTAGGGGGAGGGAAAGGAGAGGTAGGGAATGAAATTGACCAAATTATGTTATGTGCGTGTACAAATATGGAATAATGCATCCCACTATTAAGTATATTGTACCATTAAAAATTTAATAAATAAATGAATCCTAGTCATACTTCAAGAACGAACTGGAAGACACATTCCCCCTGAAGCCTCTCAGGTCACTAGCTCACAGAGAGATATCTCCTTTCCGTGAATTTTCCCCTCCTGGTCCGCACCCTTCTTAACTTTCTCCTTAACCTCCATGTACCTCAAGGTTAGTAGGTTGACCTTTTAGATGTCTGTCCAGATGAATGTGCTTGTGTGTGCGTGTGTGTGTGTGTGTTCCTTCCAACACACAACACAATTCAGAGAACACAGCAGATTCTCAAATACTGTTTGAGTTCCTAAGTATGAATATGAATGATGGACAGACTTCTTTTAAAAAGTCTTCAAGTCTTCAATGGGACTTCATTTTATCTGCATTACATGCTCTCAGAAAAAAAATGCCCCAGCCTTCACAGGGCACATCTGCTTATATGGGGGGAAAAAAATAACATAGAAAGAATTCATAATTTCACCATCCAGAGTTAACCACTGTTTAAAATTTAGAATATATTTTTCCAAACTGTTTTAGCCAGCTTTTTTGCTGCTGTGATGAAAAGATCTGACCAGAACAATTTTAAAGGAGAAAAAGTTTATTTGAGGGCTTACGGTTTCAGAGGTCTTAGTCCACAGAAGGCTGGCTCCATTCCTTGGGGCTGGAGGTGAGGCAGAATATCATGGCAGAGGTGTGGCAGAGGGAAGCAGCTCACACCCTCAGGAAGCAGAGTCTCCACTCAACAGATACAAATATATATACCCAAAGTCATGCCCAGATTCCAATCTCCTCCAGTCACACCCTACCATTTCAATTAATACCACCAGGGATTCATTCACTGATTGGGTTAAGACTCTTACCACCTAGTCATTTCTGCTCTGAACCTTCCTGCATTGTCTCTCATGTGAGCTTTTGGGGCACACCTCACATCCAAACCATAACATTCTGCCCCTATCTCCCAAAAGCTCACAACCATCTGACAATGCAAATACATTTAGTCCATGAGTTCCCATAGTCTCAACAGTTCTGAGATTGCTCAAAGTTCAAGTCCAAAGTCTTTGAGGCTCAAAGCAGTCTCACATTGTGAGCTTCTACAAAATTGAAAGCAATTTACAAATATCCAACATATAAAGGTACTGAGTAAACATTTCCATTTACAAAAATAGGGGCATAGAAAGAAGGGATGGGACCAAAGCAAGACCGAAATCCAGCTGGGCAAACAAGACGTGTAACTCCATGTCCCGTACCTGCAGCACATGGCATCTTGATTTTCTCTCTGAAGGGTTATGGAAAATAATGTTCTGTAAGACAGCTCCCCAAGAAAAGGGAGGGATGGTGAGGCTTGGAAGGAGGGAGGAGAAATTGGCCAAACTGCAAACCTCTCCCAGAGCATTCTTTCCTGATAACAATGGACCCTGGGGGAAAGGGGCGACACCCAATGCTGGGTCTTAAACCTTGACCTTCCCCCATGGTGAATTAGTCCTAAATGACAATGGGCAAGATTTGAGTACTTATCCCTCAGGATCCAGACTCTTATCTCCCCAGTGAGTTTCGGCCTTTTTACAACTTCCCTCCTAAAATTAAAATTTTAACCTGTACGACTAGCCCCTAACGGTCAAAACTGCAGGTACACAGCTTCCAACGATTATATCATTGCACCTGTAAAACCAAAAATCCCCTCTGAGGGCTATTTTCCCATCTGGAAAATTGGCCCCAAGGGTGCCCGAGTCCCCGAAGGAAGAAAGGCTTCTCTGAATCTGTTGAGGTCTGCTTCCCGTCCTGCTGCACTTACTCTCTCCAAATGGCATGCGTAGCTCTGCCCCTGTGGCCTTGTTCCTCAGGGCTCAAGTGGCCTTTCTTTTGACTTGCCTCTGTTCCTTTCCTGCGGCTTTCCTAGGATGATGTCCCACGTTACTAGCATTTCTTAATTTTGGGGGTCCCGGCAGCTTCGACTTCCTCCTCACCTCTCCACGCTTTGACTTCTCAGGGGTGCCCGCAGGGACTCCGACCCTGCTGCACTTTGCCTGGCCTCCCAGGCCTTCATTGGAAATCTTGGTGAAAACCTCCATGATCCCTTAACTCCAGCATCCTGCATTCCTGCAGAACCAGCCCCACGTGGTTCAAACCAAGGTCTGCTGCCATCTCGAATAGTAGCCAAGCCTCCAGGAACCCTTGCTGCTGCAGTCTCGGAGGGTCTGGGTGGCTGAGCACGTTGAAAAAACTTCCTAGACCCCCTCGTGCAAGAAGGGTGCCCCACTGGTCTCTTCAAGAGAATTTTCACCTTTCATCCCTGGGGCTTGAGATGCGGGTGGTCTTGCCAGCTCCTGAGATGCCCTCCAGCCATCTTTCTCAGTGTCCCTGGGTAAAGTCTTTAGCATTCCTCTAGTGGCAGTAATGTCTTTTTTTTTTTTTTTCTTTTGGTCCCAGGTTTATTGAAAATATTACAGCATAGCAGAAAGATTCAGACAGCTCCACGTGGCGTTTTGAAATTCATCCCCACAGTAGGCTGAGTGACCTGCAAGTTGGAGAGACTGCCGAAGTCCAAAAGCTTCAGCATTTCCTTAGTGTCAGGATCTACTTCAATGATCCCCTGATCCAAGGCAGAGACCTCAGGAACATAATTATCTCTCCTTTCTCTCTCCTCTTCCTGCAGCTTAATGGAGATGCCTCTCACATGGCCTCTCTGAATCCCCTTCATCAGATGTGTGACATACCCTGCGATCTTGTTGCGGAGTTTCTTGCTGGGAATAATGGCGATCTCCTCGCACACGCGCTTGTTGGTATGGAAGTCGTGGCCCAGGCGTGTGTAGTGCTTCTCCATAAGAACCCGGGCGGCCTTCTTCACAGTTTTGGTGCGAACGCGGCCCATGTTGGCGGGTCCTGGTGAAAGAGCGGCGGTAATGTCTTTAACAGCTGCAACCTCCTTAGCCCTAGTTTTACTCCTGCCTTTCAAGTCCACCTTTTTAAAATCATTTTGCTCTGCTTTCTGCTCCTGACTATCACAATAAACCTGGCTAAAAGCTGCCAGCAATATCCATGCCACTTCCTGAATGCTATGCTGCCTGGACATTTCTTCTGCCAGATAAATAAGTCCATTGCTTCTAAAATCGGTCTCACAGAAAGTCTCAGGACACGGGCAAAATTCGGACAACTTCTCAGCCAGAACATAACATGAATGGTCTCTATTCCAAATTCCAATGGAGTCCTCCTTTTCTGAATCCTCTTGAGCCCTGTCTTCACTGACCACGGTCCTATTGCCATTCTGGTCTTCTGAGCTCCCACCAGAATTGACCATTAATCTCCGCTTCCAACAATCTAAAGCATTTCCAGCTTGTACTGCTAAGCATCTCACAATTCCTCCCACCAATCCCAGAAAGCTCCAAAAGCTTCTGAACCACATGGTCAGGTTAGTCACAGCAATGACCCCACTTCTCAGTACCAATTTCTGTTTCAGCCAGTTTCTTCACTGCTGTGATGAAAAGATCTGACCAGAACAATTTTAAAGGAGGAAAAGTTTATTTGAGGGCTTACAGTTTCAGAGGTCTTAATCTACAGAAGGCTGGTTTCATTCCTTGGGGCTCAAGGTGAGGCAGAACATCATGGCAGAGGTGTGGCAGAAGGAAGCAGCCCACACCCTCAGGAAGCTGAAAGAGCTTCTTCAGGCAACAGATACAAATATATATACCCAAAGTCACGCCCAAATTCCAATCTCCTCCAGCCACACCCTACCACTTCAATTAATCCCACCAGGGATTCACTGATTGGGTTAAGACTCTTACAACCCAATCATTTCTGCTCTGAACCTTTCTGCATTGTCCCTCATGTGAGCTTTAGGGGGACACCTCACATCCAAACCATAACACAAACTTTTAAATGGACAGATAGATAAGATATTTTTATAAAAGCTCTATTGAGAGATAACTCACATACTTCACAATTGGTTAGTAATGGATATGGAGAATAAGAAATTTCCAAAATAATGAGGCCAGAAGAAAAGAAAAGGGAGTAAAACTGAAGGCCACACATTGACAGCCTTCATCTCCCAAGACAATGTTTTCCAGATGCTGGCTGCAGGCAGAGAGGAGGTTTATCATCCTCAAAAGAAACAGTCTCTAGGAGGCGTTATCTCCTCCAAAGCAAAATCCTTTTTAGGCACTGTCCACGGACCTTGACCGAAGGGGCCACATTCCTGACTAAGCAAAACTGATATGTGTTCACTAGACCACTCCCCAAAATAACCTGTATAAACCCAGTCCCCCTCTTTGTTCAGTGGCTCTTTTTCCACCAGGAGAGTGGGTCCATGGGCACCATTTCATCCCCCTGAATAAAGAGCTGAGCTGAGATTTGCATTCTGCCCGGTCTTTTTGTGCTAACAGGTAGTCATATGGAAAAGAAAAAATTGGATCCATTCCTCACACTAAACACCAAGATAATTTCAAATGAATCAAAGATATAAATGTAAAAATGACACCATACAAATAATGAGAAAAGGTGAAATATTTCACAACCTAAGAGAAGCAAATTCATTCCTAACTATTAAAAGTAATAAAACAGTAATAAATTGGGCTCCATGGTAATATAAAAACACCCTAAGTAAAATCAAAAGGCAGATAAAATATGGGAGAAATAATTTCAAATTGTATCACAAAGGTTAAAAAGAATTCTTAGAAGAAAAGCTGCAATAACCCAATAGAAAAATATATGAACAAGCATTTCACAGAAAAAGAAAATGATAATAATTTCACCACTACTCATATTAGGGGATCTCAAATTTAAAGTATGCTGAGAAGCTATTTCTTATCTTTTGCATTGAAAGAATGGACATTTTTTTAAGCTGTCTGAGGTCACCCTCCCAGTCATCTCAACTCCCTAAGGTCACCCTCCCAGTAATGGGAACAAAGCCCTTAAAGCTGTTCCAAGAAACAGCCCCAAACAGAGAGTAAAAGAGTAAATTGAGCCTGATAGCCAGATAGTGCTCAAACAGTAGGATTACCAGAAACTATTGACCAGAATCTACACCCTGTTGTAAAACATTGTGAAACATTTTGTCAGCAAACCCAGACCCCCTTTGAAATTTCCTGGCAGCTTTGTTCCCCCTTTTCCCCCTTTCATGTGTGACCCCTCCCGATGTGTGGTTTCTGCCTTTATAAACCTACAAGATTTTCTGCTAGGGACTCGACTCCTCGAGTTGGGTCCCAGCGCGCTGGAATAAACACCTCTTGCGGTTTGCATCAAGTGACGCCTCCTGCGGTTGATTGGGGTTGCCGTCCATCCATGGGACAGAGTTGGGGTTTCCTTTTTGGGGGGCCTTACAGCATAAGCAGAAAAGCAAAAGCTTGACAAAATACTCTATTGGCAAGACTCCAGGAAACAGTCATTCTTCTAAATTGCCGATGAGCATTCCAAATAGCACAATTTCTGTGGAGGGTGATTTTTTAAAATAATTTTTTAGATGTTGATAGGCCTTTATTTTAATCATTTATTTAAATGTGGTGCTGAGACTCAAACCCAGTGCCTCATCCATGCTAGGCAAGTGCCCTACCACTGAGCCACAACTCCAGCCCCTGGAGGAGGATTTTGTAATGTCTAGCAAAACTACATGTGCCTTTTCCCTTTGACCCAGCAATCAGAATTCTAGGACTCTAACCCAAACATACCTACGAGAACTGTGAAATGTCAGGTGCTCAAGGTCGTTCACTGAAGCACTATGTGTAATAGCAGAGAATGGAAACAAATGTCCACTGGTAGGGGGCTGGTTGAACAAATAATGGAGAATACACACAATGAATTGCTGTGCAGCTATAAAAATGGTCCCCAGAGTAGGCTGGTAAGTGAGAAATATGCCAGTAGAGTACAGCACGCCACCTTTCTTTATTAGAAAGGAAGGAGGAACATGAGAACGTAGACATATAAACAAGAGAGGGTAAAACAACTAATTTAAAGAAAAATATTAGCTCTAGGATGAGGAAGAGGATGGCCGCTGAATGGAGGAGACAGACATGGAAGTTCAACTTCTCTGCTTATCTGTTTGATAGCTTTTACTTTCAGCCATGTGAATATTTTAGAGTACTGCAAAACAAAATCTTATTTAGAAGAGGCAACCCCCTTCAATAAAAATCAAACTGAGACAAATGGAAGCTAACACTGTATCAAATGGATTTCATAATCACATTGAGAAGAATTATTGCAAGTGACTTTAAAACATAGTATTTCAACTGAACACCCCTAGTCCAATAGAGCCTAGGGACAAAGAGAAGCACAAAGAAATCTTAAGCCATCTTTATCAGTCTTCCTAGTTATTCTACAGGACAAATGACCCAGTTTCTTCTTCAACAAAACATACAAAAATTAAAAGGAAGTGATTCTTTTATGATTTAGGAAAGACTTAAGGGATCTACAACCAAGGCAACTGTAAAAAGAATTTTTCAATAACAAAGAAAATCGGACTCTGGTATTAGCAGATATCAAGAAATCATTGTTAATTTCGAGTACGATTTTAGTGAGTTATACGCTTTTTAAGTTTATTTTAGATTATGGTTATGCTTTATTATTATGGCTTATTTTATTGAGTATTACAATTACATTTTGTTTTATCTTGTTTTAACCTTTTCTCACTTACATGCAGGTTTCTCCCCCTCATGTCTATTATGAATTCATCGATCGATTTGAAAATTTATTTTTAAGTTAGCCTTTAACCATGGTTCCCAGGCATCTGGCAATGGAAGCTAAGATGTGATTTTAAGAGCCCCAACAGATGTTCCTAGGGCTCTAGGACACTAAGCCCTGCATGGCACACCTAAATCAACAGTGAATTTCCCAGAAAGTACAAGTGAAGAATTGGGAGCTTAGAGGTAATGACCTTTATAACAAATATTCTGATTGATCAAATGGGTTGAAGGGGAACAACCTTCTTGGCATGTAAAGAACCACTGGAGGCCAACAGCACAGGCTCTAGAGATTTAATTCCAACTCTAACGCTTCCTGTCCTATGACCCTGGGCCAGTTCCTTAGCTTCCCTGTGCCTCAGTTTCCCTCTTTACAAAAAAGGATGATAGAACACCTACCACATAGGGTTGTGGTCAGTCTAGGTTAAAGATATGAAAAGTGCTTAGAACAGTGACAGGCACATATGAAATACAATGTTATTAAATAAAATAACTCTTGGTTTTTAGCATCTAATTTTAGAATAAACTTGTGAGCTGTGTATACTGCTCCTTTTAGTTTTCCAAGAGAAATAAAGTTTATTGGGAGTCTCTGATAAACCATTCAGAATTATTTTTGCACCATCAAACAATGAAGATGTTAATGGGGAAAGACAAAGCAATTGATCCAGGTTTCCTGTGCCCTTTCTGCAATGATGCACCCTCTTCTGGGAGATTCCCAATGGTGACCACTGAGGTCTGAAAAGGTGAGAAGGACAGACTGTCCTGAAGCGAGACCAAGCCAGGTGCCAAATGGCCTCAAGACACTTCCTCCCTTGGGCCAGGCTAGGCAAACTTCTTTGCCTTTTTAACTTGCTGTGGATAACCACTTGCCAAGGGCACATTCATCAAACCGAAATCGCCATCATTTTTACCTCCCCTGCACGATGACACTTGTTGGGAGTGGGGCTAATCCCCAGTCACAGCACCTGGCACCCAGCAGTGTTTGATACCTGAACTAGAGTACCCTGTGCAAGGCCCACACGTGAAAGACCCACACAGAGGACCTACACCTGAGCAGAGAGAACAACTGAGAGGGCAGACAGGAAGGAGTCAAAGCAAGCCTATTGGCTGCATTTCTACTTGGGGTCTGCCTAGCCCATCAAAACCTAAACCCTATCTCATCAAACTGCTTGTGCTGGGCACTGTGACATATGCCTGTAATCTCAGCGACTGGGGAGACTGAGGTAGAAGGATCACAAGTTTAAGGACAGCCCCAAGTCAGCAAGACCCTGTCTCAAAATAAAAAAATAAAAAGGGCTGGGATGTAGCTCAGTGGTAGAGTGTCCCTGGGTTCAATCCCCAGTACCACCACCACAACAACAATTTTAAAAAGTGTGTGTGTGTGTGGCAAGCATGTGTGTATAGTGTGTATAGGTATGTGTATATGATACATTGATACGCTGATCATCCTGATACACTGATTATCCTCAAAGTGTGTTCCCTGCTTCATTCCACAATCATTTTCTCAGAACCCCTCAAATACAATCCTGGTCCCTCAAAACTTCAGACTAATAAAAGAGAGAAATCTCATCATAGGACACAATCAACAAAGGGAAAAGGCAATATATGAAACAGGAGAAAAAAAATCAGCAAATCATATGCCTAATACAGTGTTAACATCTGTAAAATATAAAGAACTTCTATAATACAAAGAAATTAAAGCAAATAACTCAATGAAAAAATAGACAAAGGACTTGAATAGATATTTCTCCAAAGAAGATGCATTAGTGGCTAATAAGCATATGAAAAGATGCTCAACATCACTAATTTTAGGGAAATGCAAATTAAAACCACAATGAGATATAACCTCATGCCCATTAGGATAACTAGTACTGAAGGGGAGCAGGGAGAGAAAGGAAAGAAGGAAGGAAGGGAGGGAGGAAGAGAGAGAGGGAAAGAAGAGAGAAAGAAAGAAAGGGAGAGAGAGAGAAAGGGACAGAGGGAAAAATCAGTGTTGGCAAGGATGTGGAGAAATAAGAACTCTTGTACACTTTTGGCGGGAACGTAAAACGATGCAGCTGCTATAAAAAGTGACATGGGCTGGAGTGTGGCTCAGTGACAGAGCACTTTCCTAGCATGCACAAGGCCCTGAGTTCAATCACCGAAGGAATTTCAAAAATTTGGAAATTTCTCAAAAAATAAAAAAATGACCATATGATTCAGCAATTCCACTTATGGGCATGTATCCAAAAGAATTGAAAGGAGGATTCTGAAGAGATATTTGCATACTCCTGTTCATAGCAGCACTATTCACAATACCCAAGAGACTGACACAGCCCTGCAGTCCATCAACAGGTGAATGGATAAGCCGAATGCAATATATCCATACCGTGTTCTGCTTAAGGCTGAAGAAGGAAATTCTAACACATTTTATGTCAAGGATGAACCTTGAGGGTTATGCTAAATAAGTCAGACACTAAAGAGCGAATACTGTGTAATTCCCCTTATGTGAAGTATCTTGGACTAGTCAAATTTATAGAAACAAAGTAGAATGGGGGAGGGAGATAGCTCATTTGGCAGAGTGCTTGCCTCAAAAGCACAAGGCCCTGGGTTCAATCCCCAACACCACTAAAAAAAAAAAAAAAAAAAAAAAAAAAAGTAAAATGGTGGTTGCTGGGAGATGAGGGGAAGGAGAAATGAGGAACTGTTTCATGGATCCATCTTCCACAACCCTCAGAAGCCATGTTCTGGGCTTTCTCTCCTGATAGTATATCCCTTCCCCTATCATCTTCCTCCCACCCTCTTCTCCCTACTACACACCCCAGGGGCAGATCAACAGGTCGGAGGGCGAAGCAACTATTTGGGAGCACAGTTCCCAACTTGCAAACACCTCTGTTTTTGTCTTAGATTCCCTGAGATCCTCACCTCTTTCCTTGACTTCAAGAAGGTGAGTGAATTTCCCCTCTGTGGACACCAGTCTACCCTTCCCTTGTCAATCCTCTGTACCAGATGTTGACTGACAGGAGAGGCTTGGATTGATATCATGGGGCCAGTTCTGACTCCATCTAAAAGGGGAGAGGAGCCTGGCTGACTCCAACTTCTGGGGACTTACTGATGACGCTCTGAATTGAGAGGCCAGGGATCCTCACCTATAAATTCTCACTGAAACTAATGGCATTACTGACAGGTATCAGAGGAGAGATCACTTTCAATTTTCAATAGTAGGAAATTGGAAAATTTGGTTGTGGGGCGGGGGCAGGGATATTCAAACTGGCCCTCACAGGATAGGTCAGAGTTGGCCAAGTAAAGATTAATGGTCAGGTGAGGGGGGGGGAGGGGGAAGCAGAGGCAAAGGTCCAGAGTCAAGAAGTGGCAGGACCTGTGGGTAATACTATTCAGCTGCATCCTAGGGATGAGGTGGGAACGTGCCCAGAGTCCTATTTTGCATTGCATTTGGCTTGGTCTGAGCTCAGTCTGTCCGGGTCACTTTGAGGAGGATGAAGACAGCTGTGCAGCCATTCTCGAGCCTGGTGTTTGGGTTAGCAAGGCAGATTAAGCTGAGAGCCCTAAAGTTCACTGGTGCTGACAAGGCACTACTTGAAATGGCTGTCAGTCTAGAAAGTAGAGTACATTTGTGGTTTGCGTTTTCCTTTGTCTCCAGACATAAAATTAGTAAAATTCGTCTGCAGCTGACCCTATTATCCCCTGGGCTTTGTGCAGACATGCCAGCTGTTTCTCCAGGCATTCTGAGCACTCCACGGGATCAGCCCAGCCTCCCTGGAATTCCCATGACTGCACAGTGCCAGTCACAGCATAGGGAAGTCTACTCAAGGAAACAGGAAGCAGAAGTTTAGCTCTGGTCATTGACTTGCCATATGACTCTGGAAAGCCACATAGTTCCTGAACCTCGAATTCACCAGAAAAATGGGTGAATACTATCTACCCTAATAAAGGCTCAAATAAGAGAAATAGTGTGAATGAACATGCACTGAAGCATCAGGTGGCACACACAGACGGAGTAGTTGAAGCCAGAATTAAGGACAGGTAGTTAGTGTAGAAATAGGGGATCAGGTCAAATCAGGTCAAATCGAGGAAATGAAGCCATGAAGCCATCTGCCTCTGGAAGTTGGAGATTGTTCCTGGAAGAATGGAATGCAAGGATCTCCAGAGCCCATTGATTACCAAATTTACCTGCCTTTATCAAGGACTGCAAGTATGGAGCTGCTAATTAATGCCCCCGGGCCCTTATCTGCCTGAATCACCTTGGCCCTCCCCCTGCCCATGGCTTCTCATTTATGCAAAACCAGGCCTAGTCATGTAGGCAGGAAGAAGAGATAAGTGGGGGGAGAACTGGAGAACAAGAGACTTTAACCTATAAAAGATGTAGGGTGCGCTCACTTCTTGGGACTTGAACATCAGCCATGGCCCCCTTCTCCCTCCCGGGAGAAGTCTGTATTATTACTTTTAAATAAAACCTGCTTAATGTAATGTATAAAGCTGCTCCCAGGCCCTTTCAGGTGCAGCCATTTTCCCTGCCTCCCAACCACTTGTCAATCTGTGAACATCCCAGCTAGCTATTGGCTCATCAGTCAGCTTGCAAGTATCCTTCTCCGATATTGGTCCCCCATTAGCCCGGCAGAATTCAACTGTTTACTATAGCTTCCCCGCCATCTTTTCCCATCCTTCTGTCTGAACTCCTCACTTTTTCTATCCTGGCTTTCACTCTCTCTCTAGCGCACGCCCTTTCTCTTTCCTTTCTCTTTTCCTCTCATTTTCTCTCTTACCCTGCAGGGAGACACTCTGTTTGCTTAATAAACTCCCTTATGTGATGTCCCGTGTCCGGCGTGGTTCTGTGGGATTTCCTTACACTTAATATGCTTGCCTTGGCATGCTTCTCTAGTGTTCAATCTTCGACATTAGAAGGAGCAGAACTCGTCACCAGTAAACAGCGGTATCATAGTGACAATGACATATACCTTTCTATGCTGTAGGCAACATTTCTACTTCTCTCAAAACCAAGAGTACAAGTGCATAAAGAAGCAGAAAGCATTTATGTTCCCAGGGGGAGAGAGGCTGCGCAAGGACATGACAAATAATAGTATTGGCTTAAAATAAATATTAGTGTCACAAAACCACAGCTTCCAGACCCCAGGTGTTTGGGGTCTGCCCTTTCTGTTCCACCTCCCGCTCTTTATTTCTATCACCATGGTATCTAGGTTTTCAGATCAACTTGTTATGCTTAAAACAGAGGCATATATGGGAAAACTCGTTCCTCTCCTGAAGCTTTATCTCTGAGCTGAGCTTGAAAAGGAGCAACAAGGTAAAACAGGTTCCTTGAATTATGGAATCTTGGGAATTATGTGAGAAAAGAAAAGCACGCACCAAATAACTACCAAATGCCTACAGGGTGAAACATCGCATTAGCTGCCTAGAGATCCTGAATAACGAGCCCTTGCCCCTTTCTCTCAAGGACTTACAGCCTCTAAGGCAATAGCCAACTCTTCACACATAGGGTTAGCATTGGGACATTCAATCACATTGGAGTTTGTCCTTGCAAAGATGATAGCTCATCTCCAGGATAATAACAGCTCACCTCCACAGCAAATCCAGTCTCAGCTCACGCTGTATCAAGGGCAAACCAAACTAGCAGATAAAGTCAGCACTATGGAGATATGTAAGGGGAAGGACTAAGGGAGGCAGACAAAGCTGAAGGATGGAAGCTTATTATAAACCAAGAGTTGAGTGTTGTATCTAGCTCATCTCTGAAAACCAACCCCATTTGAGCCAGATTCTCAAAAGTCTCAAATAATATCCAGAGAGGTCAGCTCTTAGTTCTACTGCCCATTCTGCCATCACTTCAATGCGTAATCTAAAGTAATTTCTTACTCTCATCTGAAAAATGTGCAGTGTTCAGAGCTGGTTGCATGAGCCACAAATCAGGATACTATTAGACAAACATTTTAATGCTACTTGTGGAAAACAAGAGATCTTTAGGAGGTGTAGAATGAACATAAACCTCCTGGAGTTTCTAGGACATGGAATTGTCCATAGACCCAGCCGCTGACAAAATATTGAGAACAGAACTATCCCAGAAGGCCTAGGGCAAGGGATTGTAGAAATGGGCAGCCTTCTACCTAGAGTGATCCTTCCTAGCGCATGACCACAGGCTCAGCATCACCTTGGAAACTATCTCCAGTGAGCTAGTTTTGTTTTGTTTATTTATTTACTTATTTACTTATTCACAAACTCTCATGTGGAGGGCTGACATTCCATAGATCATCTGCTACATACAAATCCCTGACCCAGAAGCAGGTGTCTACCAACTGTTTAGCGCCAGGTTCCCCACAAATGTGCGTTGCGTGATTGGCAAGAGGGTGGACCCCCTTTCCGGCCGCAAACACCTGCTTCCCAGCAACTTATGTCAGTCTCAATTTTGCTCTTTACTCCCATATAGGATAAATATTGTCTCTTCCCCAAACATTCTCAATATTTAAAGAGAGACTGGTCCTTGAAAATCTTCATTATTCTAAAGCAGACGCCCCTGGTTCCTTCCACTGTTTCTTGGTTCCCAGGCCTGGGATCCAGGATGCCCTTCATCTTAGCAGATCATGTGTCTATCTAGGGAGGGGTTCCACCAGTCATGGCACAGTTTAACCACTCAGGGAAGCTAAAGGCTCCCTTAATCCACCCCAGCTGAGAAGGCAGCAAATGCCCAGCCAAGGGCCCGGAGCTGTACATTCTCTCGGCCTCTTCCACTCTCTTTCTCATCTATCCCTTGCAAACAAGGGCCTCTGGTCTTGTCAAAATATAACAGAGGCTGCCCCGTAGGTGGAGAAGGAACCTGAACTTGTTAGCAGGACCGAGGTGAGCCCAGGCAAAAGAGATATTTTGTGGCTGGCCTAGAAAGAATGCTATAGGCTCTTTACCCAGGCCTTCTCATCAAATAAAAAGATCACAGGAGGCCAAGAAGGCTTTTTGCCTGCCTTTGGCCTGGACTTAGGTTTAATGAAAAAAGAAGACTTGAAACTCTCCCAGCAAGGAGAACTGGCAACATTTAGCCACCTCCATCTCCTTCCAATAAACTAATAGCAACATCCAACAAAGAGTAAGCATAATACAATGTGATTATTATAGCTCTTGGCCTGAGTGCTGTGCTTCTACTAAAACAAGCAAAACATTGCATATTCCTTTTAAATCAGTGTTTCTATTGGCTCATGTTGAAACTATGGATTACAAGAAAAAATATTTCCTAATTAAACAATACCTAGATCCTACAAGGGTTAGTATCAGAAGGAGACATCAAAAATGAAGGGTTGATGATTCAAGGAACCCTGACTTAATCCCTAACCTTCAGGTTCTCTCACTTCAGTTAGCAAATCCACGCCACACCAATACTCAGGGTTTTAGTCAGCTATTTTGCTGCTGTGACTAAACTACCTGACCAGAACAACTGTAGAGAGGAAAGGTTTATTTGAGGGCTCATGGTTTCAGAGGTCTTAGTCCATGGATGGCCAGCTCCATTCCTTGGGGCTCAAGGTGAGGCTGAACATCAAGGAGGAAGAGTGTGGCAGAAGGAAGCAATTCACATGGTAATTAGGAAGCAGAGAGAAGGACTCCACTCTCCAGACACAAAATATATACCCCATAGCCAGTCCCCCAAGGAACCACTTCCTCCAGCCACACCCCACCTGCCTGCAGTTACCGCTCAGTAAATCCCATCAGTGATTAATCCACTGATTATGTTAAGGCTGTGTTAACTCAATCATTTCTCCTTGCATTGTCTCACATGTGAGCTTCCAGGGGACACCACATCTAAACCATAACACCCAGACACTATCATAACTATACTGTTAAAGTTGTCCTCAAAGTTCATTCAGGTTGCTATAAAAATACCATAGACAGTGTGGCTTATGAACTGCATAAATTTATAATTGTTTCACATGTCTGGAGGATGAGAAGTCCAAGATCAAGTACTGGCAATTTTCAGGTCTTCCTCATAGATAGACATCTTCTCATTGTAACCTCATGTGCTGGAAGAGGACAAGCTAGCTCTCTGGACTCTTTATAAGGGCATTGATTCCATTCCTAAAGGCTCTATCCTCATGACCAATCACTTCTCAAAAGCCTCCTGTGACCATAACACCTTGGACATGTCTGATCTCATCAAAAGCTCCCTCTTCTACTACTATCACCTTAGGGATTAGAATTTCAACATAGAATTGAGGGAGGCGACACAGACCATGGGATAGTCTGGGTGTAGACACCGCCCCTTCCTTCATTCATTGGTTTTCTCTGGGCTCTGCTAAGCTCCAGTGGCTTTTCCAGCATGGAGCTTGGCTCTAAAATAAATAATTTGTCGCCAGAGTTCACAGGTCCTAACCCAATTCATTTGCTACCTGAGAGAGCTACTCCCTTACCCAAAGGATGTGGCAGAGTTTTCAGAACCCTCCTTGGCTTTCTCATTTCTACCTTGAGTGAAACATCTTCCATCCCAACCCCCAACAATTCCCTCATTGGTAATCTTGACATCCTCAACCTCCAGACATAGACCACTCATTCTGTGACTGTCAAGTTTTCTTGCTCAGATCACAAATGTGAGTTTGAGAAATGTTCTTCCTCCTTGGTAGAGTAACAAAACAATCGATTATACCCCTCAGATAGAACCTGGCTTCTTCGTGGAAGAACACAATACACACAATTTTCACAAAGTAAACTAGGCGACCAATGCAGTCCTTGGTCCTGGAATCCTCCATGGACTTGGGCCCTTACTGAAGTATCAACCAGTCTTTCCCTTGGAGGGTTGCCTTCCCTCTGTGGCATCCAGGACCTGCCACATATGACCGGAGGTGCTGGAACAGCATACGACTTGTGGCCTGCATGCTGAAGAGAGCGCAGCGAAGTGCTTCCTTCCTTCAGGATGTGCTTAGTGGGGTGGCAATGTAGTCCACAGGACTAAAAAAAAAAAAAAAAAAAAAAACCATTGCCAATGCTGCCTTGACTTCAGACAGCCAATGAATCCTGAAGGCTCACCTTGCACAAGTGGAACGTTCTGCAGGCCTTACCCATCTTCTTGGCACTTTATGGAGAAGAAAAGTTGTTACCTAGCCCCCTGCTCTGATAGGGACTGCCCCTTCTGTTCCCTGTACCCGCTGCCGGAGCCCAGAGATACTCTTCCGTGTCTGCATTTGTGCGGACTTCCTCCAGCACCAAGAGCAGGCTTGTCTGCCAGCTTCCGTGTGTTCAGGCATTGTGGAGAAGTCATCGGACCTGCCCAGCCTCAACATACTGGCTGGCACTGCTCACTGGACAGGACCTACCTCTGAGGCTCGCCACGCTTGCGTTCCTCACAGGCCCAAGATGGGTATTGCAAGGGGGAAATAACATTAAATGAAGTAATTACAGCTTTAATATGGTTTCCGGCAAAAGAAGAGGCTACAAGAAAAACACACAGGCCTATGTATGCACATGCTGATTTTAAGGGCCCATTTTTGGCCCATTTTTGAAGTCCGTAGGCAGAACGCCTCTTGTCAACTGAGTCCTCCCCTCATCGCAAGTGGGCTCGGCTAGCAAGGAGGCCCGCGTGGGAGCAGGAGGCCCCAGATGCTCCTCAGGACGCGCCCTCGGGCCTGCGGAGGCCCGAGAAGGTGAAAGACCCGTCTGCCTCGGGCTTGTAACCACGAGGCTCGCGACACCCCTGCGTCGTCCCCGCGTACGGCCAGGCCCGTGGGTCCAGCGCCGCAGGGACGGCAGAAGCGCCTGGGTTCCCCGGGGCAGCGAGGACGTCGGCCCGCGATCCTCACACCGGGGCGGCGTCCCAGCCGCGGAGGTCCGTGCGCTCCTGTGCAGGATTCGGCCCCCAGTCCCCGGCCACTAGGTGGCGGCACAGGCCGCCAGCTCGCCGGTGGTAGGCGGCCAGGGTTGCGAGGTTCAGAGGACGGAGATCCGACTGAAATCTGCAAAGGCTGGGGCACGCCAACTCGGCGCCCAAAATGCCCGGCCCGGGGCCAACGTGCACAGGAGGCTTCAGCAAAATTGCTGGACGGTCTTGCAAAAATCATTATCCATCGCACTGTCTCTCCATTTCATGAGTGCTAGGGAAAGTTGTTGGCGACAATGACACAGAACAGCATGGACTCAGGTAGTAATAGAAGGAGCATGAGTTCTGGAGTCCAAATGGCTCAGTTGGAATCCTGCTCAATGACATTGTGCACGTCGTTCAACTTCCATGTAATACCACTGCCTCATCTGCAAATGTAGATAATTTATTTAGAACTTACGTCATGGGATGATTGACAGAAACTAGATGAGTTGATATACTAGTGTGTGTGTGTGTGTGTGTGTGTGTGTGTGTGTGTGTGTGTGTGTGTGTGTGTTGAACTTGTTAGCACGAAAAGACCTGGCAGGACGCAAAGTTCTTGAATCATCTCAGCTGTTTATTCAGGAAAGATTTCAACAGGAACAGGGGTGCAGGGATGAAATGGCTTCGGTTGACCCACTTTCCTGGTGGAAAATGAACCACTGAACAAAGAAGGGGACCGGTTTTATATAGGTTATTTTGAGGGGTGGTCTAGTGAACATATCAGTGTTCTTGGGCCTCAGGAATTTGGGGTGACTGAATGTGTCCGTTTTAAGGGTTTAGGAGTTTGACCCTCTGTGTAAAAGGTCTGCGGATCTATCTTTGAAGGGGATTAATGCCCTCTAGGGACTGTCATTTGGGGTGTCTTCTGTCGGCTTCTGGAAACCCTTTGTCTTGGAAGATGAAGGCCGTCAGTGTATGACCTTTTTTACTCTCTTTTCTTGGGGATTTTTCATTTTCCATATCTAATAGAACTTTTTAATATATGTACATACAGAATCATGTATATATATAAATTTGTGTATAAATAATAGTTACATGTACATATAATTATATATAAAACTAAGTACATGCCTAGCACATCAATTTTAGCTATATTTTATATTTCATTATGCAACTTCCATGAATTGCTAATTTTTTAAAAAAATTCATAAAATTTCATTTGGTCACACTCTTGGGGGTTGGAGGTTAAGGTTTTGTGTGGAAATTTTCAACTGTTACAAAAGTTGAGGGACCAGCATAATGAACTCCCATAGGCTCATCAGCCAGATTCAATAATTATCAACAGCTGGCCAATTGTTTTGACTATACCCCACACCCACCTCCCCAGTCAACTAGATTAATTTAAAGCAAATCCCAGATCTTGAATAATTTCATTTGTGAATATTTGACCATTATACAGTATTTTTTAAGCTCAATGTTTATTTCAAATTGCCTCCATGCACAATCTGTTTTAGTCATCAGTCCATAAATTTCCCATGACACTGAAAATCTTGTCCATACCAGCATTTGACACAGAAATTGAAACTGAACATTGAATCAGTTATGAAAATTTTGAACTGCAATTTCTTTGCTGGAAAAGTATTTCCACTTATCATGGGATTAAGGAAGGGAACCTTATAGTTCAGCTTCTTGCTCCCCCACAGTGAGATCCTAGAGGGGGTATTTGTATCCATGTTGGCATACTTGACTGAATTATTACATGCAGGGAAGGAGATTCCTCCTAATCTGTCCAATCCCTGTGCTCAGAGCAGGATATGATCCATTTTAAGAAGGAAACCACTTCTCCAGACTCTTGAAGGTTTTAGGATATACATCAGGTTTTAGGATATACATTGTATACCTAACAAGTTCCTTACACAGTGCCAATGTCACTTTCACGCCAAAAATTCAACCAAATATTTCTCCTCAAGTCATTTTGGAACCATGTTAACATTTTAAATTAGTGACTTCACACACACACACACACACACACACACAAAACCTACCTTGTATTCCTTACATTAAAGAGTCCTTTGAGACTCTTTGAAAAAGATGGAAAACAAATAATAAGGTTCTCATTCAACTACATGGTTTTGAAATCCAGCACTCCCACAGGTCCTTACACACTGCCTGAAGGGTGAACAAGGCCAATGTGATGGGAGGCAGGACTAAGCTGGGGATATTTTTTTAGCTTTTTTTCCAGTAAGATAATAGCAGTATCAGATACTATTGATATTGCTGTTAATAGAACACTTTCACAAAAAAAGATGTACAGTATTTGAGCCTCACAACCCTATGAAGTTGATAGCCCACTCATTTTACAAAGGACATGAGAACTAAAATGCAAAGCAGTCTAGAAATAAGCACACACATGCATATGCATTTTACTCTAATTTGTAGTTTTTAATAGACTGAATGGATTCTCTCACTGGTAGATGAATCTTGGTGCTGTTTTCTTCTTATATTTATAAACTAGGCATCTGTCTTCCTCTTATTCTCAAAACAAGAAAAAAACTTGACAATGTGATATCAAGCAGAGAGACAGTCTAGGCCTATTACACAATTCCCTATTTCTTCCATTCTCTCTTAGGAGCTTAAGAGTTATCAAGCACAATTATGTGCACAATTTTGACATTAGTGACCCCTTGCCTAGAACTTGCTAGCCAAGAGCTCTGCCACTCAGCTACATCCCCAACCCATTTTTAAAATTTTTTCTTTGAGTCAGGGTCTCACTAAACTTCCCAGGCTGGCCTTGAACATGCCATCCTCCTGCCTCAGGCTCCTAATTAGCTGGGATTACAGGTGACCCCATCATGCTTGACTGGGTTAGGATTCTGATGTATTGCCACAGTCTTGCTCTCTCTTACAACATCTGCAGTTATTACATGTTTGTTTGTTTGTTCTACATTATTCCCAAATCACCTGGGGTTTCATTTGCCTTTTTGTTTTTTTCCATATAAATGTCCCAGATTCAAAGGCTCTTTGCTAAAACTCTGTGAAGGCACAATAGGTACTATTAAATAGTTGAGGAACTATCTTACATAGAACTGGTGACAAAAGAGTGGTTGTAAAACATGGCTCTTTACAACAACATCACCATCTTCTCTTGTTGGAGTCATTTGCCCCCCAGCTGACGAGGAATGCCCTGTGCTGCTCACTACCCTACAAGGAACATGGAGAAGGGAGCACGAACTGACGTTCAGAACTCAGCATCATTCTTCCTATTTGAAGTTAACCTTCTCTTGTGACTGCAAAGCCCTGGCAAGAATCCACAGGTGGAGATGTTAGGACACTTGGATTCATTGGTTAGAAATGGGTATCCCTTTGCTGACTGCTGCACTCTAAGGGGAGCATCTGTTTCTCTTCTATCCAAACCAGCCCCAAATTTTGCTGCATTTCTAGAAATGTTCAGAACTTCCGCATTTCTTTTTTCTACACTGTCCCATTAAGACTCATTGCACAGGATATGTTGCAGTGGCAAACCCCCAGCCTTCACTCTTTGCCTGTGTTCAGCCAGAACAGTTGTGTTGCTGATGAAGATGTAGAACAATATCTGTGTTGGTCAGCAAGAGCCACAGGAGCTGTAGAGTCCCAGAACGTCCCAGGGATGCCTTATTCTCTTCCCACTTATGTCCTCTTGCACATCGCCATAGATCTGTCTTCCTAAAATGCCCACTCTCCTTGGGCCACTTCTCTCTCAGGAATCTACTGGAGTAGTCTATTGCTTACTGGAAAAGAAAGTATCAACTATCCTATGTACCAGGGAGTGCTGGTATATATTCAAGCTCTATTCAAGACTGTGAGCTAAGTGATGTTATCTCCATTCCTCAAATGCTGATTCTGCAGTTGAGAGAGGTTAAGAAACTCGTTCTAGGTCATACACCTAAGCGGAAGAGCGAGGACAGAACCTTAAAGTCCACAGTTTCCTCACACCAAGTGTGTACAGGATGAAATACAGACTGGTAAACCATTCTGGAATTCAAACATTTCCTTATTTATCATCACTTCCCCAACATGCCCTTGCCCTCAAACATTTTCCAAAGAAATGCACTGCCACAGTCAGATCATTCCTGCAAGGTGCTTGCATACCTTTCTCACTCAGGCAATGAAGAAATCCATATTTGCTATCGAGTTCAAAAGGTGCAAATATATAAATGACTTTTTCACAACAACTGGGAAGTAAATGGCAGGTGAAGTCTCCTGCCTTCAACCCCCCTCCACCCATCCACCTCAGTGCCTGCCTCTTGTCAGTACCCTTTGGCCAAAACCCACCAGGAACACACCTGTGGTCTGTCAAAGTTTGGTTTATTAATGACCTTTTGTAATGAGGAAGATGCAGGCACTCAGTAAGAGGGTGATGAAAAGGGCCCTCAACATTTGTTAGCTTGTGTTAGCTGACTCTAGGGAAGGTTTAAGGACATGGAACTTTGCTCTGGATTGAATATCGTCAGGAAGCAGGGATGATTCTGCTTGGTACCTTAATTCTTATCTAGAAGGCAGGAGGAAGGAAGCAAGTTCACAGGTATAATTGAGAAAGCAGTAGCAGTAACCCCTATTATCCAGGATATGAAATTTTGGGGGATCATTTTTGTGGTTAGGACAATTTCCTAGTTTTGGTCATGGTCCTACATGATCATAGAGTGATCTTATTTCTGTCTTAATCCATCATGTCAGAGTGGTCCTGTCTGGTGTTGATGTTCTGTGAAATTATATTTAACAAGAGTATGTAACAAAAACATAACCATACTCTTCCTATTATGGCTTATTTTCATTTAACAATATATCGTCTACACTTTTCCAAATTAATACATATAAATGCATTCTGTTTTATGACTGCAAAAATTTTCCATAGAATAGATGAACTTTATGAAATCAGTTCATCATTAATCATGAATTATGGTTTTATCTTATCAGCTTTGTTTTGCTAATTGTTTCATCTGGGCCACCCCTATTTTAGGTGTAATCTCCTAAATAACAAAGACCACATCTTAAACACTAATTTCCTTTCTAAAACCTAACACATCACAGCCTATTCATGCCATGCATTTAACATGACATAAAAATTCTTTTAATTTTGGAAATGCTCATAATGTTTTCTGATTTGCTAAAAGGAAGACAGTTCTTAGGATGAGAGGCTTATATTTGACATACTTACTGAACAGGAGGAGATAATTTTAAAATTTCCTAATCCCATATAGTCCAATTTTTCTCCATATACTCAATCTCCCTCCCAATCCATGCATCATATTATCCTACAACTATACCCTTATAGCACTACAAAAATCATTTAAATTCTATCTCTGTAACAAGAATTATTTTCAAATTAATTTCAGAGTAAGGCTGCCTAATCCAACACCCTCATTTTATAGATGAACAAAGTGAAGTCTGGAAGGATTAATAACTTGGCCAAAGTCACACAGTTACTGAACAGAGGAGCTAGAGCTAGGACCAGTCAAGGGCTACTACCTGGCATATCCCCTTCAGGGACTGGGAATGACTTGGGCACAGCACCTTGGCAATGATGTTTTTATTTAAGAAGGATTTAAATTTTTTCAGATTTTTATGGGTAACTTATTAGTGCCACTTGCTACTCACTACACTAAAGAAGGAACTCTCTGTCAGACCCCAAGTCTATAACCTGCTTTCCTCCCGAGTGTCCTCTTGCTCCAGCATGCCATTTACTCTGCATATGGAGCTAATTGAGTCGTGAATACTCCTCTTTCCTTGCACTCCCACTCCATTCTTGGCATTCCAGTGTGCCCTGGCTTGAAGTTGAGGCTGCTGGTTGTATAAAGGTGAAATCCATTAGTCTCTGCCAGAGAGGAAGTCCTTGTCAGGAATTGGCCCAGATTTGTAGGGCATAAAACCTATAAATTTTTTGAGACCACTTTAAATGGAAAATAATACAAAAATATCTTCTTTTTTTCCATTTATACAAAAGTATACAAACATATTACATGGTTCCCCTCCCTGGATCTTAAAAAGGACCAGGCCCTGAAAAGGTCTAAAGCTTAATTTTCTTTAGAGTAAAATTGCCCCTGGAACTTGGGTAGAACACACTTGGCTCACCCTTTCTGATTCCTTACATGTAGATGAACAAAGCTGGTCAGACCCCTCCATGAGGTCTACAGCAATTAGAAGTTCCAGAACAATCAGGACAGACCCTATTTGGATATATTTTATCATGTATTAAATGATGCTTCTTTTTAAAAAATTTTTTTTAGTTGTTGATGGACCTTTTTTGTTTTTCCAATGAGGTGCTGAGAATCGAACCCAGTGCCTCACACATGCTAGGTGAGTGTTCCACCACTAAGCCACAACCCCAGCCCCTAAATGATGCATCTTTTTTAAAAATATCATATTATATATATAAATTTTATATAATATATATATATAAATAAGTTGTACATGGATACAATACCTCTGTTTTATTTATTTATTTTTATGTGGTGCTGAGGATTGAACCCAGTGCTTCACACACGCTAGGTGAGCACTCTACTGCTGAGCCACAACCCCAGCCCTGATGAATCTTGACTATTCAAAAAATTAGGTAATTATGTTAAAAGACTGGAAATACAAAAAGTGGCGGGGGAGGGTGACAAAGGAAACCAAATAAATAAATAAATAAAACCAACCCCCAATATAAGCATAAATAACAATGGAGCTACCAATTTTTCCTTCTGTCCCTCTGGATGTTTTGTTTTCTATCTCAGAATGGAAAGAGCAAACCCAGGAAGGATGATAAGAGCAACCAGCAGCTGCAGAGCACAGAAGTTTTCACCTGCCAATAAAACAATAGTAATCTTTAGAAGGAAGTTATTTTCCCTTATTGGGTAGCAATAATTATGCTGCCAAGCAAATCTTATCTTCTAAGACTTACGTTAGATAAGAAATAAAATTTAGCTGGCAATTCTGTCACAATTTAAAATGTGAATACTTTATGACTGAGAAATTCCAGTTCAGGGAGTATTATGAACATATAATGGATGTTTGAGAAATTATATGCAAAAACCCACAACCTGGGATTAATTAAATAAGCTACCATTCCTTCTCACAATGGGATGCTGTACTATAATGAAAAACAGTAGTAAAAAAGAGATTTTTTTTTCCTTTTCGAGTGCATCTTTTATAATGAGCATGTTTTTTATAATCAGAAAAATTAAGGAAGCCATTTTCATTTTACTCATTTAAATGCAATTTGGAATAGCAGAAAACAATATGACCTTGGGAACCCAATTGGCTGGGTTCAAGTCTCAGCACCATCCCCTTGTTCAACCTCCAGCAAGTTGCTTGATGCCTCTGTGCCTCAGGTTCTTCATCATTAAAAGGAATTCAATAACAATATCTATCACATAAGATTGCTGTAAGGATTAAATAAATCAATATATGTAAAATGCTTAGCTGAGCATGGTGGCATATGTTTAAGGAAGGCTCATGTAGGAGGATCACAAGTTCAAGATCAGCAATTTACAGAGAAACAACATGTATCCCATTTGTTTACAATAATAAAAAAAAAAAGATCAGCAATTTAGCAAGGCTCTCAGCAACTTACAGAGACCCTGTCTCAAAATAAAAACCAGAAAGTGCTGGGGATGTAGCTCAGTACCCTTAGTTTCAATTTCCAGTACCTTAATAAATAAATAATGCTTAGAATCTACCTCACACACAACAGTTAATTGATATGTATTAGATATTATTTCATTTTGGAAACACAAAGATTATTTAGTGATTTGTGTTCAGACTGTCAAAATGTCAAAACAACTGATTAAAATGTCAATAGTCAAAGGAAAAAGACAAAAACAAAGTGGCAGTTTTAAATACTGTGAAGGAAGAGATAACATAGAATTATCTGCAGATGATAGAATTGCATACCTAAGAAACTTCAAGAGTTTCTGAAAAATTATCAGGACTTTGGCGAGGCATGGTGGAGTACACCTGTAATTCCAGTGACTTGGGAGACTGAGGCAGGAGGATTGTAAATTATATCGCAAGGCTCTGACTCAAAAAATAAAAAGAACTGGGAATGTAGATCAGTGGTAAAGTGTTCCTGGGTTCAATCCCCAGTACAAAATTTAAAAAATATATATATATTATAAAAATATACCAGGACTAATAAGAACACACACACACATACACACACACACACACACACACACACACACACCCACCAGGACTAATAGGAAAATTTAGTGGAATAGAGGAATAAAAAAGATTCTGAATTCAATAGTCATATACAATACTAGCAATAACTAGCTAAGAAAATATAATAAAAAATGAAGTTACAAATATATATAATGTATGCATATATTATATATATATGTAATCCAAGAATAATAAATTTCACAAGAAACAAATTCTACATAAATAAAACCACAAAACTATGCTGAAAGACTTAAAAGACTTGAATCTCCTGGATAGAATAATTAAAACTATAAAAAGATAAATTTATCTCATATTAATCTATTAACCTAATGTATTTGTTAGAAAGTTCTAAAAGGGCTTCTTTTTTCATATACTTGTCAAGTTGATACTTAAATTATCTAAAAGAATAAGTACTTAAGGATAGACAAACTAGGCACGGTGGTGCATGCCTATAATCCCAGTGACTCTGGAGGAGGATCAAGTTCAAAGCCAGCCCTAGCAATTTAATGAGGCCCTAAGCAACTCAGTGAGACCTTGTCTCTAATAAAATTAAAAAAGGGGGTAGAGGGCTGGGGATGTAGCTCAGTGGTTAAGTGCCCCTGGGTTCAATTTGGATAGCAAAAAAAAAAAAAAAAAGTGGAAAAAAAAAGATGAATGAGAGTATCTTACTCTGCCAGCTGATCTATCTCCCCAGTCCTCGATTATTCTTTGAGTGCAGATTGCTCACTGACTGCCACCTATCATCCACCATTCGGCCATTTGCCTGCCTCTTGCCTGCCCATCACCTGCCTTTCACCTACCCATCACCCATCACACAAGATCCACCTGCCAATCATCTGCCAGTAGCATGCAAAACTGCCTGCAGACCACCAGGGAATTGCCAGCTGCCTGCTGTTGCCTGGATGTCCACTGTCACAGTACCTGTGGGTTTGGTTACACGTAGCTGCTGTCATTTTGAGACAACAGCCAGGACCTGCAGGATCCCCAGCCCTACTGACTTGCCCCACTCCAGGACCCCTCAACCAGACTGACCACATGCCACCTCCATGCCCATGCCCATGCAGCTCCCCATTTACCAACATTTGGAAGCCAGTGCAGCCATCTTGGATTATCCTGGAAGTGGAAGCACCCATCTTTAGGTGCTTTAGGTGTCTCAGGATGGGATTTGCCTGCTGGAGACTGGAAGCTCATTGTCAGGTGCACTCTCATGCATCAGGCTACTGAAGACTGTTAAGTTTGAATAGTATATGACTGTTATAGTAAAAATTTTTTTTCTCCTTTTTGAAAAATTTTAACTTTTTATTTCTTTATTTTTCTTCTCTATTTTCCTTCTGTTTACCGGTTTCCTCAGAGTCTCTTTCTCCCTTTTCACATGCTAACAAAAAACTTCTTTTGATTATACTTTCACTCTTTCTATGATCTAGAACTTCTATATGACAATATTGTTAACAAATTCATAGGGGCCATTTGGTTTAGGGCTGCATATTATCTGTACTGGGTGCTGCTAATATTGACCTCCCCCTTAAAGAAGAGGTTTTGGAAACCTGTAGGGTCACTATAAGCCTGTAGCGGGGAAATTGCAATACCCCAGATCTGCACCGCTAGAGGAGAACATACATGAACAACATGAAAAAACAAGGGAAGAAAATGTTCCAAACAAATCTAGATTCTATATTAATAGAATCCAGTGACAGCATGGTAGAAGAAATGTCACAAAAGGAATTCAGAATATACATAATTAAAATGATTCATGAAGCAAAGGATGAGATAAGAGAGCAAATGCAGGCAATAAATGATCACTCCAACAAGCACTTGAAAGAGCAACTGCAGGAAGCAAAAGATCATTTCAACAAAGAGATAGAGATTCTCAAAAACAAAACAAAACAAAACAAAATGGAAATCCTTGAAATGAAGGAAACAATAAATCAAATAAAAAATTCAATGGAAAACATCACCAACAGACTAGAGCACTTGGAAGACAGAACCTCAAACAATGAAGACAAAATATTTAATCTTGAAAATAAAGTTAAAAAAATGAAAAAAAAAGAAAAAAGAAAGTTGACAAACAGAGAAGATGGTAAGAAATCATGAATGAAACCTCAAAGAACTACGGAACATCATGAAAAGACCAAATTTAAGAATTATGGGGGCTGGGAATATGGCTCAGTTGGTAGAGCACTTGCCTTGCAAGCATCAAGGCCCTGGGTTCAAACCCCAGCACTGCCAAAAAAAAAAAAAAAAAGAATTATCAGGATTGAGGAAGGCACAGATGCAAACCAAAGGAATGAACAACCTAGTCAATGAAATAATAACAGAAAATTTCCAAAACCTGAAGAATGAAATGGAAAATCAAATACAAGAGGCTTCAGAACATCAAATGCACAAAATCACAACAGATACACACCAAGGCACATTATAATGAAAATGCCTAACATACAAAATAAAGATAGGATTTTGAAGGCTGCGAGAGAAAAGCATCAGATTACATATAGGGGAAACCAATATGGATAGCAGCAGATTTCTCAGCCCAGACTCTAAAAGCTAGAAGGGCCTGGAACAACGCATTTCAAGCTCTGAAAGAACATGGTTGCCAACCAAGAATCCTATACCCAGCAAAACTAACCTTCAGATTTGAAGACAAAATAAAATCCTTCCATGATAAACAAAAATTAAAAGAATTTGCAAATAGAAAGCCTGTGCTACAGAATATTCTCAACAAAATATTCCATGAGGAGGAAATGAAAAACAACAATGTAGGTCATCAAAGGGAGGAACTATCTTAAAGGAAAATCCATTCAAAGGAGAAACCAAGTCAAGTTAAAAAAACAAAAATAAGCCCAAATGACTGGGAATACAAATCATATCTCAAAAATAACCCTGAACATTAATGGCCTAAACTCATCAATCAAAAGACATAGACTGGCAGACTGGATTAAAAACAAACACCCATTGGGCTGGGGATATAGCTCAGTTGGTAGAGTGCTTGCCTTGCAAGCACAAAGCCCTGGGTTCAATCCCCAGCACTGCAAAAAAAGGGGAAAAAAAGAAAAAAAAAGAAAGACCCAATAATATGCTGCCTTCAAGAAACTCATCTTATAGAAAAGGACATCCACAGACTAAAAGTGAAAGGATGGGGAAAAAAATCTACCATGCACATGGACTCAGTAAAAAAGCAGGGGTTTCCATCCTTATATCAGATAAAGTGGACTTCAAACCAAAGGTAGTCAGAAGGGATAAAGGAGGACATTTCATACTGCTTAAGGGAACCATAAATCAGGAAGACATAATGATTGTAAATATTTTGTGCCCCAAACAACATACATCAAACAAATACTTCTTAATTCTAGGAATCAAAGAGACTACGACACAATAATTCTGGGTGACTTTAATACACTGCTGTCACCACTGGATAGATCTTCCAAACAAAAACTAAACAAAGAAATTGTAGAACTCAATAACACAATCAATAACTTAGACTTAACAGACATATGTAGAATATTTTATCCATCAACAAGCAAATACACTTTCTTCTCAGCAGCACATGGATCTGTCTCTAAAATATGTTATGCCACAAAACAGCCCTTAGTAAATGCAAAAAAATAGAGGTAGTACCTTGTGTTCTATCAGATCATAATGGAATGGAATTGAAATCAATGACAAAATAAAAAACAGAAACTAAGTACTCCAACACCTGGAAACTAAATAATTTGCTATTGAATGAAACATGGGTAACAGAAAACATCAGGGAGGAGATAAAAAAATTCTTAGAGATAAATGAGAATGACAATACAACATATAAAAATCTCTGGGACACTATGAAAGCAGTATTAAGAGGAAAATTCATTACATGGAGCATATTCAAGAAAAGAATAGAAAGTCAACAACTAAATGACCTAACATGACAGCTCAAAGCCCTAGAAAAAGAACAGAACACACCGAAAGTAGTAGAAGAGAGGAAATAATTAAAATCAGAGCCAAAATCAATGAAATTGAAACAAAAGAAACAATTCAAAAAATTGACAAAACAAAAAGTTGGTTCTTTGAAAAAAGTAAACAAAATAGATAAATCCTTAGTCACACTAACAAAGAGAAAGAAAACTTAAATTACTAAAATTCATGATGAAAAAGGAAATATCACAACAGATACCACTGAAATACATAACATAATTAGAAGCTACTTTGAAAATCTATACTCCAACAAAATAGAAAATCTCAAAGACATTGACAAATTTCTAGAGACATATGATCTTCCCAAACTGAACCAGGAGGACATATACAATTTAAACAGATCAATTTCAAGCAATGAAATAGAAGAGGCCATTAAAAGCCTACCAATCAAGAAAAGTCTGGGACCAGACGGATTGTCAGACGAGTTCTACAAGACCTTCAAAGAAGAACTTATACCAGTATTCCCAAAGTATTTCATGACGTAGAAAAGGAGGGAACCCTTCCAAATTCATTCTATGAAGCTAGTATCACTCTGATACCAAAACCAGACAAAGACACAGCAAAGAAAGAAAACTTTAGACCAATATCTCTAATGAATATAGACACAAAAATACTTAACAAAATTCTGGCAAGTCACATCAAAAACATATTAAGAAGGTAGTGCACCATGATCAAGTGGGGTTCAGCCCTGGGATGCAAGGTTGATTCAACATTCAGAAATCAATAAATGTAATTCATCACATCAATAGACTTAAGTTTAAGAATATTATTATTTCAATAGATGCAGAGAAAGCATTTGACAAAATACAACACCACTTCATGCTCAAAACACTAGAAAAAATAGGGATAGTAGAAACATACCTCAATATTGTAAAGGTTATTTATGCTAAGCCCAAGGCCAACATCATTTGTGTGTGTGTGTGTGTGTGTGTGTGTGTGTGTGCGTGCGTGTGTGTGGTGCTGGGGATTTGAACTCAGGGTCTTGTGCTTGTGAGGCAAGCACTCTACCAACCAAGCTATATCCCCAGTCCCCAACATCATTCTTAATGGAGAAAAACTGAAAGTGTTCCCTTTAAAAGCTGGAACAAGACAGGAATGCCCTCTTTCACCACTTCTACTCAACATTGTTTTTGAAATACTAGCCAGAGCAATTAGACAGACCAAAGAAATTAAAGGAATAGAAATAGAAAAAGAACTCAAACTGTCACTATTTGCTGATGACATGATACTATATTCAGAGGATCCGAAAAAATTTCTAGAACTCATAAATGAATTCAGAAAAATAGCAGGATATAAAATCAACACACAAAAATCTAAGGCATTTTTATTCGTAAGCAATGAATCATCTGAAAGGGAAATGAGGAAAACAACTCCATTCACAATAGCCTCAAAAATTAAAATCAAATACTTGGGAACCAATCTAACCAAAGAGGTGAACGATCTCTACAATGAAAACTACAGAACATTAAAGAAAGAAATTTAAGAAGACCTTAGAAGATGGAAAGATCTCCTGTATTCTTAGGCAGAATTAATATTATCAAAATGGCCATACTTCCAAAGGTACTATAAAGATTTAACACAATTCCACTTAAAATTCCAATGACATTCCTCATAGAAATAGAGAAAGCAATCATGAAATTCATCTGGAAGAACAAAAGACCCAGAATAGCCAAAGCAGTCCTGAGCAGGAAGAGTGATGCAGGAGGTATCACTATACCAGACTTTAAACTCTACAATAGGGCAATAGTAACAAAAACAGCATGGTACTGGCACCAAAATAGACAGGTAGACCAATGGTACAGGATAGAAGACACAGAGACATACCCACATAAGTACAGTGATCTCATACTAGACGAAGGTGCCAAAAACATATAATGGAGAAAAGATAGCCTCCTGAACAAATGGTGCTGGGAAAACTGGAAATCCATATGCAGTAAAATGAAACTAAAACCCTATCTCTCACCCTGCACAAAACTCAACTCAAAATGGATCAAGGATCTAGGAATTAGACCTGAGACCCTACACCAAATAGAAGAAAAAGTAGGCCCGAATCTTCATCATGTCAGCTTAGGATCAGACTTCCTTAACAAGACCCCAATAATGCAAGAAATAGAAGCAAGAATCAATAAATGGGATAGATTCAAACTAAAAAGCTTTTTCTCAGCACAGGAAATAATCAATACTGTGAAAAGAGAGCCTACAGAGTGGGAGAAAATCTTTTTCACACACACTTCAGACAGAGCACTCATCTCCAAAGTTTATCAAGAACTTAAAAAACTTTACACCCAAAATACAAAGAACCCATTCAATAAATGGGCTAAGGAACTGGGCAGACACTTCACAGAGATATACAAGTAATCAACAAATATATGAAAAAGTGATCATCATTTCTAGTAATTAGAGATATGCAAATTAAAACCACCCTAAGATTTCATCTAACTCCAATTAGAATGTCTATTATCAAGAACACAAGCAATAATATGTGTTGGCGTGAACATGGAGAAAAACACACAATCATACATTGCTGGTGTGGTTACACATTGGTGAAGCCACTCTGGAAAGCAGTATGGAGATTCCTCAAAAAACTTAGAATGGACCCAGCATTTGACCCAGCTATCCCACTCCTTGGTTTACACCCAAAGGACTTAATATCAGCATACTACAGTGATGCAGCCATATCAATGTTCATAGCTGCTCAATTCACAATTGCTAGATTGTGAAACCAACCTACATGCCCTTCAATTGATAAATGGATAAAAAAAAAACTGTGGTATATATACACAATGGAATATTACTCAGCCATAAAGAATAAAATTAAGGCATTTACTGGTAAATTGAAGTTGGAGAATATCATGCTAAGTGAAATAGGTCAAGCCCAAAAAAACCAATGGCTGAATGTTTTCTCTGATAAGTGGATGACGATAAATAAAGAGGAGTGCTGCGGGGGGAAGAGAAGAATGAAGGAATTTTGGATGGTGTAGAGGAAAATGGGGTGGGAGTGGGTGGGGGAAGGAAAGATAGTAGAATGAGACCAAAAGTATTACCCTATGTATATGTATGATTACATGAATGGTGTGAACCTACATTGTGTACAACCATAGAAATGAAAAACTGTACCCCATTTGTGTACAATGAATCAAAATAGTCTATAAAAATAAAAATTTAAATAAAAAAGTTAAGCACTTTATGCAATAAAAGTTATTGCATAAATTGCTTAATTAAATAAATGTATTTCCACCTGCAAAAAAAAAAAAAAAAAAAAAACAGGAATCTTTTTCACAGTGAAATACTGGGAATTTTTAATCTTGTCCATAGCTCATAGTATTCTAGTTGCTAATTACTAAATAGGTTATAATCGCAGATTTGATTTTCTCAATGACACAAGAATTGTTCATAATTATTTTCTAATTTCTGTAGATATTACATTTTAATCAGAAAACATTGGTTACATATTTGCTTATATGAACAGTTCTTTTTATCTTTATTCAATTGGTAAATTTCTATGGACATGGTCAAAGGTAGTATACACATTGTTGAATTTTTAAAAATGTATTACTCAGATTCATTCTTTCTTTCCCTGAAGAATGTGTATATGCACCTATGTGTGCATCATGTTTGTTCACTGCATCTGTTCTCCTATTACATGAAATTTTATCAGGAGGGCCTGGCAGGATGCCTTACTGATAACTCAGTAGTCTCTAACCATACTATTCCCCTCACACTTCTTTACTTTTCCTTAGCATTCATCTCAAATGATATTAAAATACTTAATATTAATACTTATATTCTATGTTTTGTCCTAAGAATGAACACAGGAGCTTGATTTTTCTTATTTGTTTCCATAACTACTAGTAGCATTTAGTAGGTCTCAAATGTATTCATTTTGTTCTGTTTTATTGTTTTTTGTATTGTTCATTGTTAAATGAGAGAATGTGAGCCACTCAATATTCAACCCATAAATTTTGGTTGTTTATATAAGAGAATTCAGGTAATAGTCATACAAATTCTTCTTATAAGAGGAATTGTTTAGCCTAAATCTTCTATTAAACATTCTCCTCATGTGTTTGACTTGAAAAAGAAAAACAGGGACTCTAGAGGGAAAAAATGTTATTTCAGTGGAAAACTACATGCAACTCTTTGTTGAAAATAAACTCTAAATACCTGTTAGATTTTTTTTTTTTTTTTTTTTTTTTTTTTTTTGCGGTGCTGGGGATTGAACCCAGGGCCTTGTGCTTGACAGGTAAGCACTCTACCAACTGAGCTCTATCCCTAGCCCCTGTTAGATATTTTTTTAAAAAATGAATCAAAATTTCTGGCGTTTCAAAATTTTGTCAGTCTTAAAGTTGTCACTACATGGATCTAATTTTTGATGCACTTTAGATTGTGGGTGGGTTCTCAAAAAAATGGCATTCAGAATTGGTCCAACATTCCAGAAACAAATTGGACCAAACTACAGAACAGTGAGATATGATCTGAAAACTAGGGTTTCCCAATCCTTAATTTTTATTTTTTAGTACCATGACAATGTGGTTTCATATTTAAATTGTGGTCACTTAAAGCCCTCAGTTGTCCAATGAGACTTCTGCTGGAAACTGAAGCAACGGTATTACTTTTCTACTCTTGCCACAACAAATGATCAGAAACACAACGGCTTAACACAAATCATTGCCCTGTAGTTAAGAGATCAGAAGTCTGATCTCGTATCACTTGGCTAAAATCAAGGTGTTTACTCACTTCTTGAAGGCTGTAGAGAAGAGTCTATTTCTTTGCTCATTCTGTTTGTTGGCAGAATTCAGTTCCTTGAAGTTGTAGGACTGAGATTCCCATTTCCTTGTTAGCTCTCAGCTTGGGTGATGCTGCTTTCTAGAAGCTACTCTATTTTATGGTTTACAGTCCCCTTCCTCCATCTTCAAAGCCAACAGCTCCAGGTCAATTTCTCCTCACACTTCAAAAGTTTTCTTCTTTTGTCTGCTCTCTTCTCTCACCAAAGACTGGAAAGGTTCTCACTTTTAAGGACCATACAATTAGATTGGATCCAATCTGGATAACCCAAGACACTCCCCATCTAACAGTCTGCAACCCTACTCACATCTACAAAGTCCCTTTTGCCATGAAAGGTAATATAATTACGGATTCTAAGCATTAGCATGTGAATATATGTGGTTGGAGGGGACAATATTCTAGGAGCTCATAGTAGAGTATGTGCTTTGGAACTAAACCTCAGAATTTGGAATTCTGGTTTTACCACTTAATGACTGATCAATCTTTGAACAGGTTTAATTTCCTAATCTTTATAATAATGACCTTGACCTCATCTGTGTTAGCTTCCCATTGCTATGACAAAACACCTGAGATAATCATCTCATAAGGAAGAAAGGCTTATTTTTTGGCGCATGGTTTCAGAGGTTTCAGTCCATGGTCAGTTGCCTCTGCTGCCTTTGGACCTGTGGTGAAGCAGAACATCATAGCAGGAAGTGTGTGGTAGAACAAAGCCACTTTCATCACAGCAGCCAGGAAGGAAAGAGAAAAACCAGGAGGGAGCCAAGGTCCCAATATCCCTACCTCCTAAAAGTTCCATGACCTCCCAATAGCACCACAGACTAGGGATTAAGCCTTCAATGTCCTTCAATCCTTTGGAGGACATTCAAGAACCAAACTAGGGTTGGGGATGTAACTCAGTGGTACAGTGCTTGCCTAGCATGTGCAAGGCCTTGGATTCAATCCCCAGCACCCCAACCCCAACACACAATTCAAACTATAGCATCATCCAACTGTCATAAGAATTATACAAGCATATTTAGCAGGTTGCCTAACATGTAATTGTTCAATGAATTAACTATCATCATTAATATTAAACTTAAATGAGGAAACTTTCCTTATCTCAGTTAGGTTTTATCTTACTATTTGCAACCCAGGGCTGCTCTCTATTAAGATAGTGTTTAATCTTGATTCTGTGGTCTTCAGTATGATAACTTCCTTTAGATTTGTGTTATCTTCCTCTTGATAAGCATGCTTGTTCTTTCATCTTAGTCATAAAGTTAAGCAAAGTCAAGCTGTGGTTTCAATATCAGTGGAGACAGCTTCCATCTGTGAAACCAACTTCATGGAGGAGACCCTGACTTACATGGATGAGGTACTGAGAAAAAGGGAAAAAGAAATATGAAGTTTCCTGCTTCTGTGGAGTTTGTAGTCTAACAGCCATTTCACAAATGAGAAAAAAAATAAGTTCACTGTGATGATCCCCAAGCCTACTCTAGGTCACTCATTGTTTTAAATGGATAAACAAGATAAATAAGGGAAATATTAGCAACTCTATTTTATAAATGAACAAACAACTGATGTTCAGACCTTAAACGATTTGCTCAGGTTCATATTGCTAACAAAGCAGAGCAAGGACACAAATCTAGGGTTTCTGAGTCCAAGTCTAATGCTTCTTGCTCTTCAGTACTCTTTCTTCTGAGGATATGAAAACCAATATGGAAAATACCTTCCTATGCATATCTAAAACTGGAGTGGGGTCTGCAATTGCAAACAGTCTGTTCGCCACATCTCAGACCCTGAAAAGCACCAGAGAGTAGGTGATTAAATGATGTAAGAGGATCTACTTAATTATAATAAATAAGGAAGAAGAGGTGGAGGAGGAAGGGGAGAAGGAAGAATGAAGGAGGTAGGCAGGCGGGCGGGGGGAGGAGAAAGAGATGGGAGGGAGGAAAGGGAATTGAGCCTCTTCAGCCCAGAAATGTTACAGTTGAGGGAGGGGGAAAAAAATCTAACAAATCCAGACTGACAGAACTGATTAACAGGGACTATAAGCTTTCAAATTTCTGTTAAAGGACTTCTTCACAGAACAAAAAACACACTGGCCAGAAATATCCAGGTAGGCAGTGAATTCCTAGGAGAAAAAATAATAAATTGAATCGTTAGGAATTAAATTTCTTTTTCCACGTGAACAGTAGTCTGAGAAAGGGTTATGACCAAGGGAATATCATGTCAAACAAGCCATAGATGTGGCCTACATAATGTTAAAATCCAACATCATGACTGGAAAACTCTATATTCATTAAAAATAAATCTCTCAATATAATCTGGTCAAGTAAGGAATCGACATTTACTACTGCCTTGACCTACATGGTGGTTAATTCAGGAAACTGGAGGAAAGATGATGGGAGGGATTAGAAAAAACAGACACACACTTAGAGAAAAAGATGGGGCTTTTGCACTCTGTTCCAGTGCAATGACCAGCTCAGAAGGTTTGTTATGTAAGTTTTATCATTAAAAGGATTGTTTTTTTTGGGGGGGGGGGGGGTGCTGGGATGAACCCAGGGCCTTGTGCTTGTAAGGCAAGCACTCTACTGACTGAGCTATCTCCCCAGCCCCTAAAAGGATTATTGTGAGAAAATTTATTCAAAGCAAGCAACATCAAGGTCGTAAGTATAAGCAGTCCAATTATGATTATCAGTTTGCACCCATAATTTTCTATACCCACCCCTGACCCCAGCAGCTGTTGTCTGAACCTCAAGGTCAAAGAACTGAATAGCTGTGTGGCTGGCACAAAACCTCCTATTGAACGGGACCGTCTCCACCAGTGGATAGCACAGAGAGTTCCCAGGAAAGTTCAAGAATCATAATTTAGTCCCCACTCCCGACATACTACAAGCTATGAATGTAATTTTAATAAAAGTTCTATCATAAATTTCCCTTAAAACTACTAGTTAAAATGAGTTTTACTTTTGCTTGCCTTTAAAATTTAAGAGGAAAGAGAGAAAGAAAAAAAAAGAAACAAGGGGGGGAGGGAAAGGAGGGGGGAGGGAGAAATAAAGAAGAAAAATAATTTAGGTACTTTTAGTGATTATATGAATGAGGCTTTAAAGAAAAACTGTGCAGGTAAATTGTAATAATTGGAATCTTGTTATTTTTTAGTCCCTAAGCTATGCTAGTTTTTATCTGTAAAATTCATTTGTATTGCTGAAAAAACCTCAACTGACCATGGGTTTCCAACGACAATGAATTGGTTGAAGCAGCTGACATTCTTTCCAAATATCAACCCCAGGGTTATTATGCTCTCGAAGCTCCCTTAACCCTTCTGGAATCTGTATTGAGTATCACCTAACGTACTTTTCTACATAATTTCACTGTGAGATACCTAAGTAAGGTATTATTATAGTTCTTATTTCACACAAAAGTAATGTAAGGCTTCGAAGTTACCTTAACTTTTAAGATAAGGTGGATGAGGACAGGATGTAGATTGGGTTGCTGCAAAGGGGTAGGCAACCATAGTGCTGGAACTCTAGTGCTAACAGTTTCTTCATGGCAGAGTTTTAAACCAGGTCGTATATAAGTCCTAATTACACAATGCTCTACTATCTAAGTTATTGGGAATTAATTTTTATTCATTCCAAACATACAGAATATAATGAGTTGTTTCTGTCCCTTCTGATCTCTAGCTTATTATCTTGGGATACATGTAAACTGTGCTTTAACCTATTAAGTCCCAAGTTTTCAATTCTGTATTTGAATGAAAACTGGCACAGGTACATTAAAATAGGCTAGAAATTATAATCTAGAGTTTATATTCCTATATTAACATAAATTAATACACTATTATTTAATAATATATATTTAAGTTTTTACACATTGGGGCAAAAATATGGGACACTGGAACAAAAATGTGTCAACTGAAGACCATTCTGCAGTCACCTGTCTACCAACACAGAACTATTTCTTCCACGAATCTTCCAGAGCTGGCAAGACATACACATGACCAAAATAGGAATTTCAGTTGCTATAGTATTATTACAGTACAGAGAGCATACTGCACCTAGGAAGTTCTCTCCTATTTAAGGGAGTCTTTTTTTTAATACCTACAATCACTCCTTGTCATCACCTAATGGCCAATGTCAATGAGATTTTCCTGTGACCACTAATTCTCAATTGAGATTTTTCTCAAAGCCACAAAACTGGGGGTGGGGGATAGAATCAAGTTCTAACCATTGTGGTTCTTTTCCCAAGACTGAGTTAGCATCTGGAATACCTTAGACATTTCTTGAGCTCTGAAAGGCTCATCCTTAAAAAAAGCAGTTTTTTAAGAAATCCAAATTCAACACCCTAGAGTTCAAGCACTAAGGTTGTTTCCCCCTTCGCAGGAACCCAACCTACATTCTGTCCCCATCTACCTTACCCAAATCCTGAATATGAAGGTTGGTGTCATTTAGGACATGGGAAAAACCACTGCTGCTTAACAAACCTCAGCATGCTTCCCACATGCTGGGATAAAGTGCCCCTCTGGATCTATCCCAGGTTTAAGGATCCTCACATGAGCAGTTGTCATGATGCAAGGAACTGGCAGCCTGATCTTTTATTTACTATTACTATGAAAGGAAATTAGTTGCAAAAAATAATTAAATTAACTTGATTAACTTAAGAAAACTATCTAGATAATTCGGGAAGAATAAAAAGTTTACTCAGGTGTTTTACCTATTTTATCTAAATAGTCTCAATAGCCCCTTTCCACATAATTGTTGAACCAAAAAATATCATCAAACAAAACTGAATTCTAGAACCAATTGTGCTATTTAACCTAAACCCTACATTATACAGACAGGGAACTAGACCTAGGAACTGAGTTGCCTGTGGTCCTATGGAGTTAGTGACAGAGATGACTATAATCATAGTCTCACAAACTCTGCCCTTTCCCCTAGTCACACCTTCAGGGAAGCATGTGACCCCTCACAACCTCTGGGTTACAGCTCCATCCAATGTGTCAAAACCGTTGACAAGTAGGTTGAAGACTGAACTCCAAGATATTTTCCCTACGCATTTTCAGTGTCTTGCTCCACAATTTATAAACCACGTGGTCTTCAGTCACACACAGTGGCAGTAATTCTCCAAAGCAGACCTACCTTCCTCAGAAATAAACAAAAATAATAGGTTTTATTCATCCTGAGACTAGCATTTGGAGCAAAAACTATAGAGGACCAAAAGTTATTACACAGGAGGTACAATTAGTATGGAACTACTTTAGTTTCTTTGGTCAATTGGTAGAAGTTTTGGCCCAAATCAATGATCACATTAGGCTTTGGAGAACAAGCATGTTTTGATGAAAGTTCTGTAAACATTACTTATTCTTATAATAGTCTAGCAAAAAAAGTTCTGCTAAGATTGAGGCCACTGAAATTCATATAATTTTCTCAAATATCTTCTATTAGGAAAAAAAAACCTCAGGCTTTATCAAATATACAGGCACATAGAACAAATACACTAGCCATCTCACTTTAGATTTTAAAAGTACTACTAAAGACTTCTGAAGGATTTGTAAATGCATTACACACATAAACATGTTTTTATGCAGTTGTGCACATAAACCAGGCTCTTACTAAATCCCTCCTTAAGATTTTAAAGCACTATGTATATTGGAATATGAGTCAAAGTCTATATGAAAGTGGGTAGTTCGGGTAAAATAGTCCCTGTATTTTTCAAGAAACATTGAATTCATGATTCAATGATTATGATGATGGCGTTCATGATTATGGCCTCCTACAGCCTGAGGCCCAATGCTGACAGTAGCTCAGAAGTTATCAGAGTGCCAGCAGAACCTAAACTGAGCAGCCAAAGCATTGCTGTGGTTTGGGAATGCTGAGAACTCTAGTTTCTGCTCATGAATCATTCCCTCACCCTCAAATTTTCTCTCCTAACTGCTCATTGTACACAAGACCCTATCTTCCCTGGCTCCGATTCTTTTGTCCCTCAACCTAGGGTGACAGGAGTAGTCAACCATCACGGTAATACAACAATAAAATGGACTTAGAATCACATCTGTAGTTATGGAAGTGAACTAACACAGATTCACCCTCTACATCTTCCACAATGTTTCTCATCAACTACATTAAAGCCCTGAAGCACTGTGTGGCCCCATTTTAAATTGATGGATTGCTGAGTTAGACTGTTATTTTAAAAATTATTATTGTAGGAAAACATACAAAATTACCATTTTAAAGCATACAATTGAACAGCATTTAGTACATTCGCAGTGTGTACTAAACAAGTACAAAAACACAAAGATGTCTCAGGTTTAAAATAGGATCCTGTCAATTCTCACTTCTTTCTTGCATTAGTGTTGTTTATAGAATTAGCTGCTAAACGTGGTATTTAGGCAACTGGTATTAAAATATATGCACAATCAAACTAGCTTATGCTCAAAGTGGTTTCCACATGCTAAAGTCTCATTCTCTTTAGTTCTACTCTGTGTATGTTCTTCTCCACTGCAATTGTGATTCCTCAAGATAGCAAAATGGCTATAGCAATCTCAGACCTCCTCACCTTACCGATCTCTCCCTTAGGGAAAGCATCTCCTCATCCAGGATTATCATTTTGTTTGTGTGTGGGGCGGATCAAACACAGGGCAACCTGCATTTGTCAAGGACTCTATCACTGAACTACACTCCCAACCCCACCCCATCCACTCTTTGACAAACCCAAGGTGACCAGTTCAACACACAATCAGATTACACTGTTTAAGGCAATGGTTCCCAGCCCAATCTGATATTTGTTTTAAGCTCAAATAAAATTCCTAGAGAATTTAACTACATACAGAGGGAATTTGAAAAAAAAAAATCTTAGTTGATATTAGGGAGAAATAAACTTTACTATAAAAATATAAGCTGTGATATGCAGGCATGGCTACAATAAAAGACACAGATGTGATAACTACAAACGAAAATTGACCCTGTTTATTGTAATAGCAACTCTAAACTTCAATATTTTCCAAAATGGTGAACCTTGAAACGTTCCAAACAAAACAATCCTTTTTACTTGATTTCAATGTACTACATGTTAAAATCATACAAAAAGGCTAGGAGTACAGCTGTGGTACAGCATATGACTAGCATTCATGAGGCGCTGGATTCTACCTTTAACACCACAAGCAACAAAAAATTCAAAAACATTTTGTTTGTATATTCAAAATAGGTTCTAGGATCAGATCATTAATAAATAGGTTCCTTACTTATATGAATGTCTGATGGGATACTTCTTCCTGGTCTTTGCCCATCAAATGTTGAGTGCCTTTTCAATATTGAAAGAAAAAAAAAAATCCCTACAAACTATCAAAATGGATTCCTCCACCCCCAGGGGCAGCACCTCCTTTAGGAGGTACTTGGCAGGTTGGGATTGTGGTTCAGTGGTAGAGCGCTTATCTGGCAAGTGTGAGGCACTGGGTTCAATCCTCAGCATCACATAAAAATAAATAAAGGTATTGTGTCCATCTACAACTAAAAAAAAAAAAAAAAAAGGTACTTGGCCAGAGGCTCTCAAATCTTGATTTCTGCTACAGAATGGTAGAATAGAGATGAAGTGCTAACAATATCTACCACTACAAACTTCCTCATTTTTAAATTAAGAATTTCAAGTGATCATACTAGGGGTTTTATGTTGAAGCCTCTTTTGCTGGTGAGGTACATTATATTGTTCAAAAGTTGTTTAATTTAATGTAATTTACATTTTTAAGAAGGTCACTTATAAAATATACTGGTTTGTTTTTTGTACTGAGGATTTAACACAGGGGTGCTTTACCACTGAGCTACATCCCCAGCCCTGCTTTTTTTTTTTGAGACAGGTTCTCGCTAAGTTGCTGAGGCTGGCCTCAAACTTGAGAGCCTCTGGCCTCAGTCTCCCTGATGGCTGGGATTATAGGTTAAGTGCCACCTTGCCTGGCAAATACATTGTTTTAATATTTGAATCGAGTTGGTTAAGGTTTCAGAAAGAAACAAGGATATCATGGATTCAGTATCTACTAGAATTAAAATCCCAAATAACTTCTTTGGCTTAAACAGGAATCATGTTTGTACAATTCACCTACATTTTGGCTAACACCAGAAAAGAGTAAAAACAAAAATAAAAACACATGAATCTAATTTTTTGTTTAACCTAACAACTTGCTTTAAGGCTTTGCTCTATGAATAGATTTACAGTACTATTAGTAGAGACTACTCTTCATGTGAACCCTCAGGAGACTAAGTCACCTGAGTCAGTCATATGACAAAACTCAAATGTCATTCCCTGTGCCCCCCATCTCAGTTCTGGAAAAAAGAACAGATAACCTAATCATACTAGGACGCTGCAAAGTCTCATGTCAGCTGCAGTAGCAAATATTTCATTTTGTGGGGTAACATCCTCATCAGCAGAGGCTTTTAAAAGGCAGCGCATATTCCTAACTCAGTCTGGCAGAATTATCATCAAATATGTAATAAGATTTGGATATTAAGATAGGATTTCAATATTTAAAAAATAAATTCCAAGCCAGTGCTTTTTTTTTTAACAGCTCTAAAATATGCTTTCATTTTCTTCTAAAAGCAAAAAGATAGCAGAAGAAGGAACGCTGTTATCAAGGGCAAGGACAAAGCGAGTGTTCACAAAGCAAACTCCAATCACAGCAGAGATGCCCAAGTAAACCATCAAAAGACATTACTGACAATAACAGTACAGGGCTTACACACCAGCACATATATCAGAGCAAGGTCCAACCAACACACTATTTATTCCTAAGGAATTTACTTGCCATTTTGGTGGAGAAAACTCATTAAAGATAGAGAGCGTATCTAAAAGTCATTGCCACTTAAAGCAAATCTAACTTAAATAAGCCCTGCCAATATCCATAGGTTTATTCCTAGAATCCTAGGCACAAAAAACTCTTTAACACTTACAACCCATATTAGATTTCAGAAGAGGGAATGAGGAGCCAACTATCACACAGATCTCTACAAAATACCTTTTAAAATTAAGATATTTCAATTTGCAACAAAGGCAAAAAAAAAAAAAAAAAAAGCATTTGAGGAAAAAACGCTTGTAGTGTTAAATAAACTTAGGCATTAAATTGGCAATGAATGAGAAACACATATAACCCAGTATCATACACATACAGTTCACACACAAGTTACAACTTTGGTCTAACTTACTGGTTCCATGATAAAGGTAAAAAAAATTTTCTACATTGAATTTAAATTTTTCCAGATCTTTAAAGGGTTAAAGGGACACTGATCCATATGTGACCAAAATCCAAGCAGGAAACAAATGATAATGTGTTTAGTTTCCTGAACTTTCTATTTATCAGCTCTTAAATTGTTTTAAACTCTCACCTCATTTTAAAGATGATTTAGGATTTTTTATGTTAAAACTAGAAACAAAATTTTATATAAAGACCCAAATGGAACTTCCATTTTCAAATATGTCTTAAGATCACAAAACTGCTATTTCCAACTATGGACTTCACAGTTGTTATAGGTAAATGAAACATATTCTCCCTTCTTTTAAAGATGAAAACTAAACACAATTACTTTTCTATTATTAAAAAGCTATGAACTCAATAACAAGTGTGATATAGTCTCAATACCAAGTTTAGTCCTTGAATCTTACTTGCCTATATATGAGAGTTGAAAAAAGAGAAAGAAACAGATCCAGTGGGAGAATGTTTAATAAATGGTGTTGAGACAAATAGCCATCTGTTTCAATTAAAAATAAAATTAGATCCTTAAATCTTGCACCATATATAAAAATACATATATTATGATGGATTGAAGAGTAAAAAATAAAAATGCAAATACCAAAAATTCTACACACAATTTTAGGGGGGCTATAGTCTAATGCCCATCCATGGATCCCAGACTTATATAGAAGAGGAATTATTAATTAACTTCTATGAAAATCTCAATCCAAACATTAAATGCATTTTCAAGATTAAATCACATGCAACAAATGAAGATAACACATTAACTCATTGTTATAACTTTATAAAATCTCTCCAAACTGGAACTAGAAACAGAAGCATGTCAATACAAATGGACAATGACTTTAAAAAAAAATTAAAAAAACAATTTAAATAAGTTTGAGTGCAGACTGTACAAGTGTACCCATGTCTGTTAGCCTTTCAGAAATATAAAATCAGCTAAATCTGTAGTACTTAAAGGTCAACATGTGCAATGGTATTCTCAAACTTGATTAAAATAATAAATACAAGTCATGTGTAATATGAGTAACTGCAACATACTTAAACATCTAAACATATCATACGAATTCTATAATATTAAAATGCAATACTTTAACCTGCATTAGTCTCATACACAATGTAAAAATACTTGCAAATAATTAGCATTAAGAATGCAAATATATTTTTACTGTGGAAGAAAAATTATAGTAATATGGTTAGAAATCATATATTTGCATAATCTACAATGAAGCTGTAGACAGTCTACATTATGATATTCTATCCTGAAATGAAAACAATATTTCAGTTTACAACAAATTTACTGGAGGCAAAATATTTTTATTACAGAACAAGATCTTAAAGTAAGCAAGGCAACATTAGATCAACCATTGTAGTTTTTTTTTTTTTTAATGAAGTGTAGCTTTAAAACTGTAATAAAGATGAACATAAATTCTAACATGCTCTTCTCTTCTTATAAATGGGATGATGTAGAAAAACAAAGCTTCAAAGTATATGGATTGGATCCATCTGTAAAAATTAAAAAACAAAAGTTAATTCAAGATCACACCTTGAATTAGCAGAGCAAATTATTGCCCTTTTTTATAGTATCAGAAGCAGGAGTATAAGGAAGGAAAATTTGTAACTAAGATATGGAAGATTACTTTGCTCTTACTTACTAAAAGGTGAGCTCCATGAAGGCTCACACTTTGTTCACTGCCACATTCTTACTGTTCTAAGCACTAAGAAGGCACTGAATTCTTTTTCAGTGAATTAATAACTAATTAAGGGCTGGGGAGATAGCTCAGTTGCTAGAGTGCCTACCTTGTAAGCACAAGGCCCCGGGTTCAATCCCCAGCACCACAAAAAAAAAAAAAAAAAAACAAACAAACAAACAAAAACTAATTAATCACAAAATATACAGAGGATAAAAAGATAAATAACTGTTACTGTCTCCAAGGAGCAATCCATACAACATCTTGAATATATCTCATATAACTTTAAAACATTACTAAAACTTTCTATGGGGCTGGGGTTGTGAGTCAGTGGTAGAGCACTTGCCTGGCATGTGTGAGGCACTGGGTTCAATCCTCAACACCACATTAAAAAAATAAAGTTTAAAAGTGCCTAAAAAAAAAAACTTTATATCAAAAATTAAACTTGACTCACTACTTAAAATTTACTTTTGTCACTAAATAAAAAATGATAGGAGGTATTTCTTTTAACTTTTTATTAAGAAAATTTTCAAATATACATAAAAATATAGATTAGTTCATAATTTTACCACCTAGTTTCAATAACTGTAAACATTTGGCAGTATTATTTCACCTACCCCTCACATGCATTTTGGGGGCTAGACTTTTTTTTTTTTTTTTTTTTTTAAAGTGGTGCTGAGAATTGAACCCAGGGCCAACTATCTCCCCAGCCCATTAGACTATTTTTAAATACTAAAATATATGTATATATATTTAAATATATATGTATATATATATTTTGGTTATTCATGGACTTTTATTTATTTATATATGTACTGTGAATCATGCTTCACACATGCTAGACAAGTGCTCTACCATTCAGCTATAACCCTAGACCCGTAAAAAAATATTTTTTTTGCAGTGCCTCCAAGCACTCTACCAACTGAGCTATATTCCCAGCCCTTAAAAAATATTTTAATACACATTATTTGACCCATAAACCCTTCAGTGTGTATTGTTTTTCATGTGTCTGTTTTGTTTTGTGATGAGATCTCATGATATAATTATTGCCTAGGCTGGTCTCTAACTCATGAGTTCAAGTGATGCTCACTCCCACTTCACCCTCACAATGGAATTACATGTGTGTGCCACCTTGCCCAGAGATGTATAATCTTTTTCCTTAACTACCATTCATTACCACACCTGATAATATTAACTTTCCCTATTATTTTTAAAAAGTGAAATTTTAATACCCTTTAGATCCAGGATCAAAGTAAATTATACAGCACAGTTTCAAAGTTCAACTTGAATGTTCTTTACGTGGTACCATTATGTTGACAATACAGAAAATGACAAGTTTCACATGATACAAATTAAAACAATGGAATACCCTTTTTTTCATCTATCATACTGATAAAAACTGATGGGCTGACTCAGTGTTGATAAGAGTGATGGGCAACAGGCATTTTCACAGGCCACAGGTGGTAATGTATATTGGTATGACCTTTCTAAAAGGCAATTCAAGCAACATTTTACCAAAAACATAAGCCTTAGGGGCTAGGGATGTAGTTCAGTGGTAAGAGTGCTTTCCTAGCATGAGAAAAGTCCTAGTTTCCATCCCCAGTGCTGCCAAAATAACAATATTCTAAACCACCATTCATGGTTTGTTTCACTATCATTCATATGTTTATGGTCCTATGAGGATTATCAAAATATAAACTTTAATTTAATTGTTCTATAAGTACACATTAAAAAGTGCCAACTATAAGCATTTTTATTGCAGTAGAAGTAATGGAAACAACCAGAATTTCCGTCAGTGGAGAGATAAGCAAAATAAACTGTGGTATACATGTCTATAAATAGCTATCCTGAAAATGCTTTTAAAAATTTTTAAAAAGCAGCATTGCATGTGCCAGTAAAGAAGCTCCAAGATAAGTGAAAACACTGAAGCATAGAAAAGTTATGTATAGAACTATATGTAAGTTTTTAAAAAGTGAGATGTTATATGCTGGAAAGGAAGGAGGAGGAGACAAAAGAGGATGGAGGCTAAAGAAAGCTTAATTTTTATTTTGTACCTTTATGTACTGACTTTTCTAACGATATAGATGCATTACTTTCCCTTAAAATAATCAAAATGGATATGGAAAGTAGTCTCCATGATGGCCCCAATGATCCCTACACCTTGTGTATGCTGTATACTCTCCTCCTAAACTGCACCATGGTATGTGTGATCCAAAAGAATGCAACATTTAAATGATGAAAAAAAAAAAAAAAGAAAGAAAAGAAAAGAAAAACAAAACAAAAACCACATGTTTCTCTTATTTCTCTTTAATCACTCACTCTGAGGGAAACAGACTACCATGAAAAGGTCAATGATGGCTTCAACGGACCTGCAAACATGAGTGAGTCTGGAATTGGATTTTTTAGCCCTAGTCAAGCCTTTAAATGACTGAAGACCCAAATAACATCTTGATCGCAATTTAATAAGACAAGTACCCAGGTGAAATAAAGCCAGATTACTAATCTTCAGAAAATTTAAGATAATGTACATCTGCTGTTTTAAGCTGCTAAATTGCTAAATTTTATGGTCATTTGTTGTACAGCAAGAAGTAAATAAAACAGGGATTATCTGGGTTGTGGGAATCTTTTTTTTTTTTTTTTTCTTTGTATTTTCTCTGTATTTGAGGAGAAAAAAAACAAATAACAACAAAACACAACACCCTGGGATAGGGGATGAAACTTAGTGGTAGTACGCTTACATAGCACATATAAGGTACTGGGTTTATTCCTCAGCACTGGAGAGCCAGAAGGTGGGGTGGACAGGACAACCCATTAAAAACATTTAAAATAACAGTGTTATTTTAAAACTACTGTCAATGTTTCTGAAGATAATTCCTAATAAATAATTAGGATACATACACACAAAGGAATGTACTTACTTGGGACTCTTATCTGGTAGTGATTAAGTGCAGTAAGGGCTTCTACTGCATCAGTCTTGCATTCCCATTCCAACAGCCCAGAAAGTGTTTTGGCAGAAGCTTAAAAAAAAAAAAAAAAAAAAAAAAACCACAAATCCTGTTATTTTCTTGTCATCAATTTACCCAGAAAACCTCAAAAGAGGGAATGTTCACTTACGTTTCGCATCAAACACTTTATATTTGATGAATGTAAGAACTTCATGGTCATTACACAACTGCCAAAGAAAGGTAAAAATTCATTAAAAATTAAAAATATTGTCAGAATAATATCCACTCCCTTTTTTTTGAGTTGCCTAATTGCTCTGTTCTTCTCTTTCTTTTTTGCCTCCAAAGTCTTTACACATTAATTTACTGGGCTTTTATAACAATGGAGGTCAAGAGGATAGAAGCTACTCCCCCACTTAACCAATGAAATAACAGTGGCAGGGGACCTCCCTGCTTTAAAAAAAAAAAAAAAAAGAAAGAAAAGTTTACAGCAGTATTTAATATAGCATGAATGAATTCAGTTGAATGTATTTTCAGGTTAATATCAAATTCTATGTGAAAATAATTGAAAAATAATGAAATTCTATAAATTATATAAATGACTTCATTGGGATTTGTTAACTGAAATATATATTCTCTGAGTTGACTAGGATTTATCTAGTATCTAAGGTAGGAAGTAAAGTTATAGAAAATGTTTCCAAAGTATTTCTATAGTAGGGAAGAAGGTAAGAATATATAAAATGTTGTTATGGATGAGAATTAAGGTCATGATAAAAGAACTTTCTGGATTCAGAAATAAGGGTATCCCATCTTAATTCTAACTTTCAAAAAGACTGAATCACAAATCAACAAAAGACCAATTCAAAATGGATCCCAGAAGAGTATAAAGGTCAAAGAATGAACTATATGCCAAAAAAAGAACAAAATATTAATACCCCTCAAAAAGAAAAGAGACTTTAAAATGAGGTGAAAATATGATATAAATTTTATTACAGGAAATGGCAACATACTACACACATTTGTATTTCAGTGCCTACCTTTGTGAAGGTCTCTTCTGTGACACACAACGGAACATTATAATAATGCAGTACACATGAGGGTGGCTGGATAATATTCTTAGATGCTTGGCCAGCACTTGTAAAGCGATTATTTTTGCTCATTGCAAAATCTTTGTAGCTACTTGTACCATCCTCCAGCTCAAATATCTGACTTGGAACAACTGAATGTTGTTTAGATACACTGAAGATTGGAAAGGAAACAGATACATAATATAACTCATTAGATAAAAAGCAACAAGTAGTCTCAAAATGCTTGTATGTATAGCTATTTAATTACAATTCAGTCATCTTTTGGTAACCACAGGAAATTGGTTCCAGAACCCCTCAAGGGTAACAAATACTAAGCATGCTCAAGTCTCTTAGAAAAGATGGTGTAGTATTTGCATATAACCTGTGAACATCTTCCCATGTACTTTAAATCATCTCTAGATTACTAATAGCATAAATAGTTGTTACACTGTATTGAGAATAATAAGAAAAAAATCTGTGTACTTCAATGTAGACACAATTTTTTCCCCAGATATTTTCAATCTGTGATTGGCTGAATCAGTAGATACAAAATGTGCAGAAGATCATAATCTCTTTTAGAGTTTAGGCACACCAATTTGGAATGAAAAATCTATTGAATATACTTTCATATTAGATAACTAACATAAAAACTTGCCTATTTTAACATGCTCTTTCATGATCACAAAACTAAAAACTAGGTATAATAAACAGAATCTGAATTATATAACCCTAAAACTTATCTAAAAGGATACTAACGCCATTACTGCTAGTTTCAAATGTGCTCTGAAATATTATAAAGTTGAAATTAATGTCTCTAATAAAAAATACAAGGATTCTAAAATATTTTTTATCACTTAAGATAATTACCAAACATTAAGTCTTTTCCCAAATAATTTGACATTATTAAGGTGTGTGACAGCTCTTTCTACAGCATACTCATCACCCATTTCTACGAGTGCTGTGCCAGGAATAGTCTTCATAAATTTTACCTGTAAATACAAAATCCAAAAAAGTGATCATTTAATTCCTTTTACAGTAACAGAATTTTAAAAAGATAGGACGATTTAACTGGCTAACCATTCAGCCTTCATAAATTTTACCTGTAAATACAAAATCCAAAAAAGTGACCATTTAATTCCCCTTTACGGTAACAGAATTTTTAAAAGACAATATGATTTAACTGGTTAACCATTCAGCCTTAACTTTTCTCAAAATCCAATAAAGCTGAAGACTAATACTACTGTATAGCACAGTGAAGAGCACAGGCTTATTTATTAATTCTGTGATTTGGGAACAATTCACTTAACCTCTCTGAGCCACAGACTGTCCCATAAAATTAACATAATAACATCATCTAGGACTCATTCTACACTCATCAATATTTACTCTTTCAACAAATATTGAAGTATCAGCATGTTTTGGTAAGTATAGTGCTAGCTACTGGGATTTAATGGTTAACACAATCTTCTTGAACCTAATGGTCTAATAGGTAGATCAGAAGAAATCTGTACATCTGTACTTGAACAAAACTTAGCAGCAGGATTTTCAGCTTATTTGAAATTCTTGTGGACAAGTCTCCCTTAATTTAATACAATTACATACAAAAAATTTAATAGTGACTAAATATATATACTGCTTATACTGGTAAATCTCCCCTGAAAAAGTCAGGAAAAATTAACTATATCTAGGTCTTTAATGGATTATAATGGGCTGAGTTTAATATGTCATAATATATCATTTAAAATTTTTTAAATGTTTGAGGAGATGTGGAGTGAAAGATACTAAAATTGTCAAATAACATGCAGAAAACAAGTTTTACTCAAAAAAGCAATTTGGATTTCTCAATCATAAAATTATTTCATAACACAAAAGACAAAAACCAATTAAAGATGCAGATTAAACTACCTGAGTCTGATTGTCTACATATGTGAAAAGCACAAAGAAAAATTGTACTATATAATGAAAGATAAAATACACATTAAAGCCCATTTACTTATCAAACATGCAGTTCCTAGACTTTAAAACACCCTGGTCTAAGATAAATGTCTGTGAAAAAAATCTAGTCTACTTTCCCCAATGTTGTTGAATCTATCCCAGTTACATAAGCAGTTAAATAAGCAGAAATGACCCATGTGCTGTCTCTCAGACCAAATGTGCAATTTTCTTTCTCTTCTATTTTTTAATATGATTAAATAATGAAGACAACTCGTTTCAGAATTCAGAAGAGTTGCTTCCAGATCAAGGAGATTTGAGAATTAATGAACTAAAAATAAAAACTAAGAGTAGCAACTTTTCAAGTCATGCTCCCCCTTCCACAAACTTGTGACTCACATGCTTGTACTCTCTTTTCATTGTGAAAAGAACATTAAAAAGAAGAACAGAAGAAAATAGCATTACTACAGTACTGAAACATTCTATCAGAGTAGGTCAGTTTCAAATATTGATCCCTGCACAAATTTCTAGGAAGATACTCATTCCATGTGTTTATGAAACAAGTACATAAACCTTAGAATTCTCCCCAAATGCAAGACTCCTGCACAAGCTCTTGAGACATTTATATATACATTTCAAATTCTACAATTCAACATAACTGCTAAAATTTCTTTGAAGTGGTCAAATATACAGATATAACACAACTAACAATAGACCCACTATGAAGCTGAAAATACTGCAAGTTAAAAATGCATTTAATGTATCTAACCTACCTAATATCACAGCTTATCAACACAGCAGATGAGAAAATCAGTTGTCTACCCACATCACATGACTGACCCAGAGCTATAGCTTGCTACCACTTCATAGCATTACAGAAAAAATATTTTACTATATATCACTACCATGGGAAAAAAAATCAGAATTCAAAATTTGAAGTACTATTTCTATTGAAAGCATATCACTTCCACACCATGGTAAAACTGAAAAGTCCTAAGTCGAGCACCGTAAGTTGAGGACTACCCCATAAAGGCTTTATGCCCACAATACTCTAGTAGTTCAATAAACATCTTTGGATATTTCCATTAGTCATTAAGATTTTTTTTTTAGTACCAACAACTTATATTGAAATAATTTCTGGAATCATACATAATGGATTTTTAGCTTGTGTGGGTCACTCCTTATAAAGACTTGGATGTTCCTGATACAAGGTGAAGCATATATTGGCTGCCTCTTCAGAATGACTACTAAATATTCTAACAAAGAAACTAACATAAAATGAAACTCACCTTTTCAATATTTCCATATAAGCAGAATAGGTTGAAGACTCTTGAACAATTCATTTTTAGTTGATGTAATCCACTAACCATTACAACTGAACCAGAGGGATTTCCTCCATGCATGTAAGAAGAAGAAGCCTGGGGTAATGGATATGCAACAAGCTCAGGTGTATCTCGAGAGCCCATTCTGTAACGACTTGGTAAAGGCAACAGTGGACCATGGGATCCTACAAAAATGACCAAAACAAACAAATAAAACACATACACGTAGTTCCATTTGTAAATACTTCAGTAGATGAACTTCACATAAAACAGAAGCTCTTCTGCTTTTTTGTAGTGCTGTAGATTGAACCTAGGCCTCAGACATGCTAGGCAAGTGCTCTACCACTGAACTATACTCCCAATGCCCAAAAAATAAACTCTTAATATTACCTAGTTTGATATACATCCAAAAACATCTGGTATATGAGTAGTTATACATAAACTGTGGGAAATTAATAAAATCTCCATTTGTATCAGATTCAATATACACTGATCTGTACCTATATACACCAGGCTATAAGTTTATATTTTTATAAAATGGTAGCCTAACAAAAAATTATATGGGATTAGGCTATGGGGTTGGGGGGAGCCAATGTAAAACTTGGGCCACTGTATGTAAATTATGCCTCAAATTTTAAAAACTGCCAATGTTTCTTGGAGGAGTACTATTATAAAATATACAGTAAAACATAGGAAGTTAACACTACACAGATATAATAAAAAGAGTATCTTTAGTTCCATAAAAAGTTGTCTCCTTGAATATGTTGGTACTATAATGTACTTTCAGGTTAGTATTTTATTCTAATTCTATTTTAGGAAACTAATACCTGTTTGGCATCTAACATAGGTGTCTTTTCATTCTGCAACCTCCATTTTTTAAAAACACCATCAAGAACCCAGCAGGAATTAATGTCTGAGTATCTAGAACTGACATCGCAGAAACAGAAACACACATACAAATCTACATCTCAAACTGAGAATTCCCAATAACTTGCTAACTTTTGTTTTAAACAATTATATCTTACTTTCCCATCTACAAACTTTTTTTTTCTTAATTTTCTTATTACTTAAAGTAACAAAAATAAAACTAGAGTGTTGAACAGAATGGAATGAGAGTATGTGGAGAAATGGTGATACTAAAAGTTGCACAGAGCATACTTTTAGTAACAATAGCAACAAGAGGCAGAAGAACTCAGAAATACCAAGATAGAAACATGTAAGCCCTACATATCTTAGGTGCTTAGAAATTATTATAGAAGCATAGTCTGGGATATATGAAAAGATCCTCCTTATGTATAAAAAAACTAATCCAAAAACTCAGATCCTTTCCTTGTTTTTCAAGAAAAGACTATAATACCACTGACTTTCATTCTTATACAGAACCAAGGGGCACCTATTGTCTACTAAGTGAGTTTCTAAGATCTACTTAATTTGATATTCATCAAATGCTATTTAGAGATTATGATAAAGTTCAATTTTCAGTTATCCTAAATACAACTGCTATTTATAGCAACACAGCAACACCACTGAACACACGAATACAATGTAAATTTCTGCAACTTTGGAGAATACTTATCAATGTATCATCATCAGAGTTACCTTAAATTGTTCACTTTTTAAAACTGCTCTTCTTACAACTGATAGTTTATCAAAACAATATAGCTCATGGTGTATGAACTGCAAGCAATTATACCTATTTTGGCCTCTAACTTAGACTGTTATACCAAGGTTCAAATATCAATCATTCTTCTTCCTTTTGCAAAAGTATATATTACTATTCTATGGCCTTCCCACCACTACCATTTGCTTAATACTTCACTATAATCACTAAATTTCACTTTCATATGAAGTAGAAAGACCTGCAGTAGATGGGCAGTAGAAACTTTTACTCTGCTTAAGTTGGCTAAAAAGTCTAAATACTTTGAGATCCACTGTTCTAGTAACAACCAAAGTGAGTGCAAGAGAATAAATGACGCTTGTTAATTATGATCATGATCCATCAGAATTATGTTTCTTATCTACACTATTAAAACTGTTATATTGTTTAAGTCTATATTCACTTTTGCCAGTGTTCAAGTATGAGCTTTTAACCTGTTCATCTCATAGGGCTGATCTTCTTAAATTAAAAGATTTAAAGAACTGTGACAACATGGATTTCATATTGCTATAATAAATCAATGAATATGCTTGATCTAATGGAATCTAGGGTCTTGAATCATTTTTTCCATCTCTTGTTTCTTTTAGACCATCAGAGGAAAAGCCACTCATGATGTCCCCAAAATGCAAACAAAAGCTCTTTTGCTTAATGACTTTTCTAAAGGGATACAGTTAAGATCCACAAAATTTATAAAACTTTTATCACTAGCACTCATCCATTTCTTCCTACTTCCTCATCTTCCTTCTTCTCTACCACTTTTTTATTCAGACTCTGTCTCCTTTTTTATACCCCATTCTGCTTACCTCCCTAGTAGAGTAGAACAAATTAACTTCAGAGTTTAGTGCCTTAATGGACATAGATTGGAATGGATGCCCTGACACAACCATTCCTCCTCAGAACTCTCCAGAATATTTATTTAACAAGTGTCACTGCACAGTATTTTGTACTTTTACATAAGCCTACATTTTAAAATTTACTCCCACATACAATAAATTAGGAAATGAAATTATCAAAGAATATCACAAAAGGTTTGTGAAGGTTCTGAGAGGGCATGTAATACATTGTTTATATAATTTTTCAGTAAAACATTTTATAAAGAAACACAAACTTGAAAACCTATACTAAGAAAATAATCAGTTTTAACACTACACACTACTCTACAACAGTAGAGTTCCTTTTCCTTCATTTATTCTTTCAGTTTTTCCAGTCCCCACTGGCAAAACATTTAGCCAGTTTTTAGCTTTCAGCTGACTGCCATTGACATATTTAACTCTACAACTACTCTGGAAACTAGTAATTAGCAATTTTTGTAACCTTCCATTACGCAAAGCACAACAGGCTCCCAGCCAAGTGTTTCTTTACTACAGGATCAGAACTACCCAGACAACCATATTTAATATTTATTCTGTTAGAGAACAACCAATAAACATTATTAAGGAACACACTCACTAAAACTTGCAGTAAGACTTCCACTCTGTGACACACTTACTGTTTTGACATATAACAGATCATTTCAACCTCCTTTGCCATACAGACTACTAGGGAAGCTTGAACAAAAATATATCAAACACACAAGAAATAAATTTCTGGAATTCAAAAAAAGAAACATAACAGTAGGGAATAATAAAACTCACAGCTAAGAACTGTCATTAAATCAAATACATAAGCAATTTGAAAACATTCAGAACAATAAGAACCAGGGGTTTTTAATGAAAAATCCCAAGAGTACATACAATATAGTAATTTCTATTTTCTCACACTTTGTCCTGTATTTCAACTGTAAGCACAGAATAGGTAGGGGCAATATAACTACCACTAAAAACTAAAAAAATACTTAAAAACTATTTATAGCCAGCAATTTTATCAATAGCAATTTGCAACATCTACATGCAAGAAGAATGGTCTGAAGCTTAACTTTTTCCAAAGAAAGATTATTATTCTAGGTTTCATAATCTTAATTTATCAACACAGCAAACAACAAGAGCTGAGAAGTTTTAAAGGGGAATTAAAATATAAGCAAATTTAAGCAAATTCAAATACCAACCATAGAACTAAGAGTCTGAAGAACAAAAGCAATCTTCCTTTGACAACTACCCCATTCTTTTGCCTCTATTATTCAAAATTCCTCTTTGCTCCCAACTACTGAAGAAAATAAACTTACTCATCAATAATACTCCTTTTTGGTCCTCTTTCAGGTCAAAGCCCATTACAAATCAAAAGCAAACCAAACAAAACATAGTGGCAAACAGTTTCAATCCCCAACCAATAGCTCTCAACTTATCTCAATGACTATTTGGTATATTAATATCCTAAGAAAACATGGGATTTGGGACAACTTCTTGGGAGTACATTTTAAGGAACTGATCCCATATAAATCACATCAGATGAGCAGGAAAAATTCAGAGACAAGAAATGTGCCATTCTTCATCAGAAATGCAAAAATTCATCTGTACTACCCTCCTTCTGCCTTGACAAACTTACCATAGCCATCATGTCTAAACGAAGAAGGGTGTTCTCCCAAAATGGCTTGTCTCTGGCGACCCTTTCCTCTATCTGACACAAAAGTAGAAACATGGTTTTAACAATTTTGATCCAAGTACTTCACAGAGTTCTCACATGGGAAACACCCACTCAAAACATCCATTATACTTCATAAAAGAAATGTGACTCCTGGTTAACTTTAAACATCCATTCATATCCAATTTAAATACAAACACCAAAAGTTTAAGAAAATAATTCTATCTAACAAATTCCACTTAACTTGAAAATATCTTTTTGGCAAATGCCAAATACAATCACACTTCAAATTTAAGGGAAGAATAGATACTTTGCGGAAAATGAATGTACACAATTCTAGAGGTTGACACTGTACAGAAGGTTTTACCAATACATGTCTTTAAAACAAGCTTTAAGTGCAGTACTTTTGAAAGACAGTACCTGAATCATACTATTAGCTTCAACAGCAACACATTTTCAAAGTGGGCTTCTTTCAAGAAGTTTCAGCATAAGCCAACAACAACCTGTATTACATGGTTTCACAATCAGTAAACACAGAGTATTTTATATGTATATACACATATTTACAAACACCTACTGACTTGAGAGCTGAAAATTTGCACGTCACTGGCTCATATGATCTCATAGGCAGGTCATTGTCTATAGACCTTAACACCAGGCAGAACTATGAGCAACCCCCAAAGTTTTAAGTATGCCAAGATAAATCTAACCAAGGGGGCTACATTATTGGATGAGAATACTACAATACTCTAAAGGATAATTTTTACTCTAGCTACGTTTTCAGGAAAGGCATGCCAATTTTCCCAAATCTGATTTGAGATATCAATAAAAAATTACTTGAGATTTCTAAAAGAGCACTTCCTATGTTAAATAGATAATTTTTTAAAATCATGTATAATACTTTTAGAAAGTCTGATCATTCTTATCTTTGAAAATTAGAGGGAGGCTTTCCATATATCCTTAGTCACCTAAACAAATCAGGTTTATGGGAGATGAGAAATACTTTTAATATTCACTTCAGTCTAGTGAAGTATAGTTTTAATTACCTATTCTAAGTTATCACAACATTGAAAGGGACTAACGAGATCATCCAGTTCAACATAAAAACATCCCTATTAATTGGGACCATTTAGCCTCTACTTACCAATATCAGTAAACAAGATACTTACTACCCTCCCTTACTTTTACAGATATTCTATATTGTGAGAAAATGAATTTTTATATTGAATAGAAATTAACCCTTACCCCACATTCTAACATGTATGGAACCTCACAGTCTTTGAAAACTCTTCCAAATATTTGAAAAGCTATTGTGACCCTTCCCCCACGGCCCCAAAGTCACTGCTTCTCTAATCTAAATATTCAAGTTTTTGTTGTTGCTGTTGTTGTTTTTGTTTTTAAAATCAAATGGCTTCCACCATCTCTCATCATCTTGAATCAATTCAGTCTGCTTAATACCTTCTGGTACTGTTCACTTACTTAAGCATAGCCATCAAACACTAAATACAATTCCTTATCTGCTCTAGGAATATTAAAACCAAAACCACCATAATGTCTTCATGGCTCAATTTTACTGATACGGTTAACAATGCTATAAAGGAAAGAGAATTAGGTTGGGAATCAGAAGATTCCAACTTAACCACTAATTTGATGTGTTGTCACAGAAACTCACAATCTTCATAAAATGAAGAATTTAAGAGGATTTCCAAGGTATCTTTCGGTCATACATTCTTTAATTCTTTATTTGAAGTACCTACTGCCTAATATGAGGTCACATAAAACAAAAGCATAAGAATCAAACACTGAATATATCAGTCTTTAATAATTAGGGCTGAATAGGATATTTTAAAATGAAAAAAATTTTTAAAGAGTTCTTTTTTGATAGAAAAAGATTTAATAAAGGTCTTTGGGCATAGCAGATAAACAGGTTCAATGACCTATTAACTTGAGTGCAAGCTAAGATCACTATAGAAACAAAAACAAAAACTACCAGAGGCTTGCCAGAAAATTACCTGTAAGAAATTAAAAGACAAGAGCTTTTCCCTTGAAAGCATAAAGAAAATTGTTTTCATCCTTTAATTGTATTTCACTATTTGCATTATCTACCTTATACATTTCTAAGCAGATTATCTGACTAAAGTGTGAAAAACTAAGCTGGTTTTATGTAAACTCCAGACCTTTTAAAGAATACGTATAAATGTTGCTAAAATCTAGAAATGTTTTGAGACATTAAGAAAAAAGGAACCAAAAATCACTTCAAATAAGTAAACAAAAATCAAAACTGAGTGTTCAATAACTGACTAAAAGCTGACAGAAGTGAGAGATTTCTCATCAACCACTTGCCTGTTGTTTGAGTACTAAGGCTTTATTTTCCAATATTGGACTCAACTGAACCAAGCCACGGCCAAGCAGATTTCCATTAAGTAGTGAAAATTTGGGGTCTAGCCAAAGCTTCATTAAAAAAAAAAAAACAAAAAAAAAAAAAAACAAAGCAAGCTGATTTTCTGGAAATTGAGAGTTAAAGAAGCCAATCATCCAAAAGGCCTAAATATTTGAACATGCAAAGGATCATTATATTGTCTTTTATTTTTCTTTTGTTAAATAATACGTGCATTAAAGAGTACCCACTGTCCAAGATATTTTGGATGCCATAAAAATTTTTTTCTAGTTGACTTTTATAGACATACTCAACTTGAGTTTTTCCAACACATGGTTCAAACACTGATATTGTAGTGGAGATGTAGCCAATACTGCAGCCCCCTTGTTTTTACAAGATCCACATTTTAATTTGTATATTCCAGAATTGCCACACAGTTAGTTGAACAATTTTATCAAATTTATGCTCATGAAATTTAGCATTTATAGGCTATAGATGAATATGCATCTCAAATGAAATGCTCTCATTTTTTCAGATTTATCAAGTTTAAATATATTCTACCTTGAACAGACATGTTACTTTCACCTATATTTGAAATGTCAAAATTTCTAGTTACACAAATTAACATAAGTGATAACCTTAAATTATTACAAAAACTGACAACTTATGAACATTCACTTTACAAAAATCAAACCACACAGAAAAACATCTTTTACATATAATGCACCTTTTCATTATGTTAGAATTTCTGTTCAATGACCACAATTGAGCAAAAATAAAAACAAACAAAAAAAAGTATTCTTAAGTGCAGCCAGTGTGCACGTCTCTTTTTGTTTTTTTTCTGGGTGCTGGGGATCAAACACAGGGCCTCACACATGCTAAGCATGTGCTCTATCATTGAGCTCTACCCCCGGCCAACTGTGCACCTTTCTAATCCACATATCTTTAGTATCTGTGTGGATTGGTTGAGCATCATCAATTTCCAAGATCTGTCAATAAATTGGCCCCACTTATTTGCCAATTAACAATCTGAATCTAAGCTGCAAACAGTTACAGTAATGGGCATCAAAATTTACAACATTGTAGATAAAAGTCTAGTTTCCGTTAGTGAAAAGTCTAAAATTCTACAACTGAAACCTTAAGGGAAATCAGACCAATATATACATACAACTTGAATAAATGGGCACAGTCTATCATGGTGTTCATCCCATGCAAATCTGAAGTACTGTTAAGTGTCCTCCTTTAAAAACTTGGGGTGATGGTGCATGCAGTATGCAGTCAAGGTGAATTGCAAGTCTGAGTTTTTCAGAGGGCTTTTTGCTGATGCCGATGTTGTGCATGATGAAGTGTAGAGTCAGCCTGCTGGAGTCCTCTATCCTTCTTAATGCCTCGTCCAGCTTGGGGGGAAAGTCCTTTCCATAGAGAAGCAGTGTGCAAGTTTGCAGTTTGTAAGGAATATTCTGAATCAGTTTCCTCTCCTCCAAAGAGAGAGAGCTGCTTGGAGAAATGCAAGTCCTTGAACTGCGGGCGTGCCTGTATGTATGGGCTTCTTGTTGAACTAAATATAAATAGCTCAGTACACACCAGTAGGGGGCACTAATGTTCAAGGTTATTTTCCAACATTACATGGCCTCTTGCAACAAAAGCATTCACCAACCAAGTTTTCATTTGAATTAACTAGCTCATCTCAGGAACAAGGAATCTAACTGCATGTAAAATTTGTCAGCAGAAGTAAATATATTCTAAAATGCATAGAATACCTACCTCGTCTTCCCAAATATGGTTTAGTGTAGTCCCAACTGTCATTGTCATTCCTAATAACATTTAGACGAGTTGGCTGTCAAGATTGAAAGTAAAGTAAGTTCAAATTGTATTCCCAAAGCATAAATATTTCTTTGGTAAAGTGTTAAAAAAAATATTTACCCTTGCATATTCAATTTTTAGTGTGCAACATCCAGCATATATATCTGCTCCATTTAGTGCTGCCTTAGCTTTTTGTGCACAAAGGACTGATTCAAACATAAGCTCTATTAAGGAAATTTGGTTTAAAGTATCCAATAGTTAATCATTCTTTACTATCAAAATAATCAGAAATAACTTTTACTTATAGAAATATTTTATCAAATAAAATTTCTAGACAAATTTTGATACAATTTATTTTTCATATCAAGAGTATCAAAGAAAACAAAACAACTATCCACATTAATCCTGCTAAGTCATTAGATGTACTTTATAAATTGGGAAATGAGCAGAAGATTAAAAATAACCAAAATAATACAAAATAAATAATTGAATTTTATCCATTTTTGAGAAGGCAAAGTTTTGTAATCACTTAACTATCTTAGTTTAATTGGTTTTCAAAAATTATTGACGTTCCAATTTTTTTTAAAAAATCAAACCAATAAAGTATATTAAAAAGACTAAAAGCAAAAACACTTTGCCAGAAGTAAGCACTGCTAAAGAGTTTGCTGTATATTCCTACCTTTTCTATGCATGCCCATACATATACACATAGGTAATTTTTTTTAATGAGCTTGTATTGTATATACTATTTTGCAACTTGCTCTTTTAAGTTAAAGTATAAGAAATTTAACAGAGTAGACCTTCCATAAAACCATGACTTCATAAAAGGTTCAAGGTAAGACCTCTAGTGACTCTACCATTTTACTACTTCCAAACTATTTTAAGGGGCGAGTAAGACAAGTTCATTTGGGATAAACTTCAAAAAGGTTCAAGTAGGGCCAGGAATATAGTTCAGTTGGTAGAGTGCTTGCCTTGCAAGTGCAAGGCCCTGGGTTCAATCCCTATCACTGCAAAAAAAAAAAAAAAGGTTCAAGTGTTTATATTATTAAATAGTGTTATTGTACAATGTAAGATGAAGTATGTAATGTTTTATGGTACCAAGTTATTCTTATCAAAATGGTAAAATTATCTATGGGCATGCAGTTTCATTTTTTAAATCGAAGCCAAATATATGTTTGTGGGAAGAAAAAGTAAACACCACTCGTCTAGAAACACTTATGTAGAAAACAGTAAATTCTATATGAATTACACAGCTGTTGTATGTATCAATAACAAATTAACAAAGGATATTCAACCATCGCTTGTATTCCATTTCTCTTGAATATAACAATGCGCTGTACTTTGCCAACAGGGTTGCATACCGTATACAAAACATCCTATGAAGGAAAAAAATAAGATTTCTTCACATTTTACTTTCAGAAAAAAAATTTAAATTATACTCCATTTTGTTTTATCTAAAAACCAACAACTGGGTTGGGGATATAGCTCAGTTGGTAGAGTGCTTGTCTCACATGCACAAGGCCCTGAGTTCAATCCTCAGCACCACCAATAAATAAATAAATAAATAAATACATACATACATACATACATACATACATACCAACAACTTTCAAGATGTCCTTCCTATTAAATTTTTTTTTAAATGCATGGTGTTGGAGATGGAGCCCAGGGCCTCCCACTTGCTAAGGCAAGTGCTTTACTACTAAGCTACATCCCCAGCCCCTAAACTAATTTTTTGAAACTAGTTTAAAAATTTTTAATAATTTCATTATTTCCTCACCTACATAAATATACCAACATAAGAGGAGTTCCAATGAAACATTTAAGGAGCACTGTATCTATTTTATCTCCTAAAACGAAAGCTCAATTATTTATTTTTTAACAGTTGACTAAAATAACTTCTGGCAATACATAATTCATAAACCAAAACTGTAACTCATTAATTTGTTATTTTTCCAAATGCGACTCTGGAGTACATATATTATAATCACCTGAATTATAGTAATAAATATTAAGATAGAGTGAGAACAACTCTGATAATCATTTTTCAAGGGACAACAGCTATAGAGAAAAGACAAAAGGAAAATTATTCATATAGTGTTTTATGTTAGCAACAAGATGGCTGGGTCACTGAGTATTAATTTTTCAATTTTCAAGAAATTTCTTGAGCACTTAAGAGTTAGTTACACAGCTGTACTTTAAGGCACTAGGGATAAAAAAAAATCAAAGTAGATTAGTTATATTCTTTTTCTTTAAACACCAAATACTATAAATATATGTATACTGTTATTGTAGTAATACTTCTAAAACAAGTATATATACACAATATTTAATTAAATGTAAAGTTATCTTATGCTTAGCTTTAAGTTCATGTCCCCTTATCATATGCCCATACTAGAAATCATACCAACTAAAGCTTCCCTTACTGTAATATTCTAGTTATTATAAAAATCAAGTGTCACTGTCATTAGTTTGCTATTAAACAAGTATGATTACTAAGTAAAGAATTCAACTGGTTCAGAACATGAATCCTTTTTTAAAAATTCTACTAATATTAACTTTTAAAAATATTACAGGGAGTTTTGAGTAAATCAAAACTTTTAACAGCTATCTCAAAGTATCTTACAATGATATGTGCATCTTACTGTATTAGTGTCGTTACCTGGTGGATGCTCTTATACATATTCTAGCATATGAGGAAAAGAGATGTCCTGGGTCATTTCCAACAAGTCTATCTATAATCCCTTATTATCATAAACAAAATTGACACTAGTGTATAAGTAATAAAAAATTTTAATGTGCCTATTTAATTATGACAACTGTGCTTCTTTTTGGCTTCAGTGCTCACTATGTTCATTAAACTCTGTTCATTAAACTTGACAGTTAAAATTAAGATTAATAATTTAAAAAACTATTTTAAAATATCTAGCTGGTTGATAAGAAAAACACAGGTCACTAAAAGGCAATCTGTCATACATACCACTGTAATTGGATAAAGGGGATTCTGAATTGACAGCAAGAGAACTTTGTTGCCTCCTGATGGATCATCAGTATTTCCTGGTCGAGTGATCCTTTTACTTGTAGAATAGTTGAAAAAAGCCTGTTGACCAGCAATGTACACAGGTTCATCCGCAGCAAATGTCACACATTCCTTAGCACTATCTATGTTTTCAAATTCCACTAGAGCCTGCCGTTTAAATGGCATCATCATCACATAGCTGAAAAGGGAAACAAGGAGAGAAAGAAGGGAAAATTCAAATATAAAAAGTTCAATTAATATTACTTATTCTCAAGAGCAGACTTTAACAAAATATGTGGTAAATCATACAGATTAGTATTCTTTACTGTCTACATCCAATATAAGTCAACCCTTACTCATCCAAATAAACTTGTGGTATGCCAGGGAGATGGCATACAGTTGAAACTTGTCTCCCCATGATAAAAGCTTATCCATCACATGCATTCCTCAAGCACAATTCCCTGTTATCAATTACTAATGACACCACACAGTTTATTCTTCAGGCTGCTACTCCCTAGCAATATTAGAAAATAAAGGTTGGCAGACAGAACCCCTACTTAAAAAGCAGAATTTACCACTCTTGGATCTTCCAAATAAGTGCCCACAATAGTAACTAAGAACTGAGTATATTTTATTAAAAACAGAGAATCAAAAGAGAAGCAAACTTAGACTGACCAAAGGTCATAGAAATAATCTCCAGAATACTTCTAAATATCAAAAACTCCATGAAAAGATATGACTAGAATTTAATAATCATGGCTGCCTAAGAGCAGGAGCATGAGGTATTTACTTTCATAATATAGTCTTTGGAAAGAAATATATTTTAACAAATGAAATGAATCATAAAGTGAAGGAAGAAAAAAGAGAAATCACAGCACATGGCTCACAACAGGGCAAACAACATGTTCTCTATACACAAACAGGAACCTTAAAAATGTTTTAAAAAATAACCAACATGCTTTTAAATACAGTACAGGCCACAGAAATCACATCAAGTCACTGATATCACTGTTTCTCAATCAATCACTGTTTCTCAATCACGTATCCAGGGCCTACCACTTCATTTCAAAAACAGACCATCTACAACCTAGGAAATTATTCTCATAAATTAGTTTTCTCATTTATAAAATTTGGAGGACAGTTAGAGTTACTGCACACAAAATGCTTAGTTGAGTGCCTGTCACACTGTAGGCTCTTGAAAGAAAATTAGTTTTTTGGTTTTTTTGGTACCACAGATTGACCCAGGGGCACTTAACTACTGAGCCACATCCCCAACCCAATTACCATATTTTATACAGACCTTGCCTCATTTATCTTTATATACCAGAGGATAAAAACAGAGCCCAGCACAGAGTATGTATTCAATCAATATCTGTTTGTCTAGGAGGCTTGTTAGCTAAACCCACCCACATTACTCAAAATTAAAGCAGTAAATACTGAAACAATAAGTACAAGGACTTGAAGATCTATCAACTATAAGTGCAAAATATAAATCCAAAGAGAAAAAAAACATTCCTTTTAGAAAGACTCCTCAGTGAAATTTAGTTTTGTACACGAAAAACAAAAAACCCTGAAATTAAATCTATGCTAAAGAAATTCTCTCAAGGAGAATATATGTTCTTTTCCAAAACAAACAAACAAATCAATTTAATATATAAAAATTACCAATAAAATGTTAATAATACCTTTAAAAACAGAAAAATTATAAAGGCATAAAAAAATTACTTATTGGCCTAATACAGACTTGATCATAAAATTGCTCTCTATAACTAAAATAAGTAAAATAAGCACAAAAAAGTGAAAAAGATTGCCCAAAACAATGAGTGGCATTATATGAAGATAGAGAAGGGGAAAATTTAAATGTCACAGACATTTTAGCATGTGCTTAAATTTGCTGGTACAAAATTTTAAAAAATCTTTAAAAAGCAATATGAGAAAGAATGAATGACCAGAGAAGAGAAACAAAAGAAACAAAAAGGTTAAGGGCATAAAGGGTCAATGCTTTCAACTCCACACGCTGAAAAATGTTCACTAATTTTTAAATAAAAATACAGAAGGCAACATTTTCAGGGCACAAACTAGGTCCCCAAAATTTTGTTTTCAAGCTAGCACAGCTAGTCACTGTATAATATCATCTCCTTTTCCACAGGGGAGAAGGGAGGAAAAGAGACAAAAATTTTAATTATTCTTTTGATTATAACAAACATACTACAATAGAAAAAAGACAAAGATAAAAACGATTTTATTATCCTGACATAATCAGTCTTAATGTCTTGTTATTCTGATGTTGCTATATCTTATTTCTTATACATCTAGTTTTCAGTATAAACTTTATATTGAACTTGGTGATTTACCTAACATGAGCAGTTTCTATCATCTTTATAATTTCACATGTACAAGTAAATAAACCCATAAAACAAATAGAGAAGCATGCCTATAATCTCAGCTACTCTGGAGGCTGAGGCAGGAGGATTCCAAGTTTAAGGCCAGCCTCAGCACTAGGGTGTCCCTGTCTCAAAAAACAGAGGGGGCGGGGTACTGGAGATGTAGCTCATTGGTACAGGGCCACTCAGTTCAATCCCCAGTACCACACACAAAAAAAAGGCTTTATAAATATAGTATTTTTGAAGCAAAACACCTATTCCTGATTGGAGGTGTTCACAGTTCTTTTCAGCTTTAACAGCTGCCACCTTTTATTCAAGATTATTTCATTCAACTGAAACTCCTATTATACTTATTTATGCCAATTAAGCTCATAATTATATACTAATTTGTTCTATTTCATGACTTTTCTATTCACATGATACCAATCCTGAGGGCAGAACAATGTACTATACAAATTAACTGAATGACATGCATATACCTTAGACTTTACTAAAGATTAAGTATCAAATAGTCTAGAGTCTAAAAATGGACCAGTCACCCAGGAATGACTTGAGTTACTCAACGAATTAAATAGTTCTAATTCCTTAATCCCCTAAACTCACATTATGGTTCCAACTGACATCAAAATATGTAAATAGTTGTTTCCCAACAGTTTCCAACAAGTCATCAACCTGCTTTCTGACATCTGCCTGAGTTTTTCCTGGCTTCAAGAAAGCTCCCTACGTTTTTGGTTGTTGCTGCTGTTGTTTTTGGTACTGGGGACTGAATCTAGGGGCTCTTACTGAGTTACATCCTCCCAACACTTTTTATTTTGAGCTAGGGTTTCACTAAGTCACTGAGGTTGAACTTGAACTTGTGATCTGTCTTGATCTCCTGAGTATTGAGATTTACAGGCATGTACTACCATGCCTAGCTAAGAAAGCCCTAATTACAAAAGTTCCAAATATATAAGGATAGAGGGAAAACAAACCAGAGACATATACCTCTTTATAACTCCATAGGACAATGCTCTACTTACATAATCATTAGAAAATGCTTAGATATGGGTTAATCTAGTACCAATAATATAAAACTGAAGGTCTGAGGAATTAGTTTCAATATATGTAACTCTCCAGAGTTAATTTCCAATATCAACTCCAAATGACAGAACTGACATAATCATCTTAGTGATACTTTAACATATGGGCTTAAGCATTCTCACATGGGTTCTCAATTTATACCTTTAATAATAAACAATCTGTACAGTGGTTTTTGAAGTAAACAAATTACACATAAAAGGTATGCCAAGTCAGTTATCACTCAATGAGGTCACCAAAAAAATCAATAAAATGATACCTTGATGGAAGGTATCACCTAATGCTATATATCTCTGATCACCCACTTAATCTATTTATGCACTACCCTTCACTACCCAGTTTTCATAAAATATTTCATAAAAAGATTTTACAGCAGGTGCAGTATGCCTGTAATTCTAGCTACTTAGGGAGCTGAGGCAGGAAGATCATTAGTTCAAGGCCAGCCTGGGCAGTCTTGGCCATACCCTGCCTCAATAAAATTTAAAAAGAATTAGGCATGTACGTCAATGGAAGAATGCTTGCCTAGCATGAACAAGTTCCTGGGTTCATTTCCCAGAACCAGAAAAAAAAAATTAAATCTTTTTTTTTTTTTTTTTAAATAAAATTGAAGCAATCAAGCTATCTCAGCAAATACAAAGAAATTTCTCTATTTACACATTTCAACTTGGTCTGTGCCTTGAATGCCTATAACAAAAACCCCAAACACATTCATTAAGGTAAAAATAATAGGCTGGGATATAGCTCAGTGGTCAAGAGCTTACCTGGAGTACACAAGGCCACAGGTTTGATCCCTAGCACCACAAGAAAATTTTAAAAATAAATCAACTCTAGATTATCTATACTAAGAAGAGAGTAACAGCCAGACATATTCCAAAAATAATTTAGAATTTGAGTGTCTACTTTTGGCAGCAGATTCACTTTTCTAATTATGTTTTCACTTAAAATTTTATATGCAACCTTGGTGGAGATTGAGAAGTGATCATAGATCCACAAAAATATACTTAGCATCATACCAAGAAGGTTTAAAATAACAAGTTTAAGGTTGAAGGATGTAGCTAAGTTGTCAATTATTTTCCTAGCATGTAGAGGCCCTGGGTTCATTCCCCAGCACTAGGGGCAGTAGGGATATCACAAGCTTAAAAGGCTCCATAGAAATATAGTCACAGGCAAACAAACACAATGCAAAACATAAGCAAGCAAGGCTTATTCTACCATACTGTTTTCAACTTACATGAAGTCCCTATTATCCTTACCATATTGTCCCAAATTTTTCCAGAGCCTCCACAAGGTCTGCTTCCACCACAGATTCACAGAGCCCTCGAACATGGACAACAGGTGAAACAGAAACTTTATGATGACTTCCACCTGTCTCCTAAACAGAGAAAATAGTATCTAGTTAATAACTTTTCAGTCTAAATTGCATCTTTTATAGTAAACTGCATTAAAAATTAAATATTAAAAATAAAATTCCCAAACCAAACTGAAATTCACAAGTTAGCAAAAGAACCTGAGAATAAAATCATTACCTGAATATTTGGTTTAAAATTTTAATTTCTAAAAAAAAAGAGCATTTTATCTCAATAAAAAGTACAAAAAATATTTAATAACATTTCAAGAAATCGCAGGAAAAAATTTCAGCACATACACAAGGCAAATTATGATCAGAAATTATTATGATTTTATAGTTTTACCGCCATAAAATCAAAATCTCCCAGTCCAAATGAAGTTACAATTAAAATTTTGTCCCTAATATGATTATATACTTTATTTTTTCTTGAATATAGTAAATTACAGGGAGTTATCAAACCCACAAGCCTTCCTGAGCTTTTGAGAGAGTACTGTGTATATTTGAGTATGTCCAGCAGGAATTCCCAAAATATATACAATTTTAAAAGTTTATAATAAAATGCAATATCTACAAAAATTACTTTGAAAATGCAAATAGCTCTCATTCATTTAATCCAAGTTTTATTAAGACAAAAATCTATATTACAAATGACACCAGGCACTTCTCTTTCATCACCACTTCAGGTACAACTTCCACATACATACAAAGATAATTTACTAACTTTTATTTCTCCTATGAATAGACTAATCTGAAAACACTGTATAAAGAAAATTAACTCCTTTTAAGGCTATTTTAAAAGACACCAGTTTTACTTTTTTGTTGTACCAGGGATTGAACCCAGGGGGCGCTTAACCACTGAGTCACATCCACAGTCCTTTTTATTTTTTTGGTTTGAGACAGGGTCTCACTAAATTGCTTAGGGCTTCACTAAACTGCTGAACTTGCAATCCTCCTACCTCAATCTCCCAAACTGCTGGGATTAAAGGCATGTACCACTACACCCAGCTCCAATTTTACTTTCTACAAAGACTGTTAGGAAAATATAAAAATGGCATGCGCTGCCAATTAAAAGTATGTCAGAGGACAAAGAAACTGATTTAAATACATAAATATCCACAGGACTACTCTTATGCCATTGTCAAATTCAACAATTAAATTCAGTCCTTTGCAAAAACTAATTCAGTCTTTGAAATTTCATTTAAATTTCTATGTTCGGTCTTTTCTATGGCTAAACAGATAGTCATTAAATGTCACTAACTTAGGAATTACTCATTCTGACAGTACCCTATGTACACCAACACCCTCAAGTAACAATAAATAATACTCTACTGGGTAAAACTCAACATCAGATGTACTTTTATCATCATTAAATTCTTAAATATATCCAGGAAGAGAGCACTAATAACATTTTATTAATTTGGAGCATATCTTTAAATAACAAGTTTAACTCTCAAAATAGATAACAAACTACAACTTATAGCTAAGACAGTCATTTCATGCAAATCTTAGAAATCAGCTGGCAAAGATAAAAGGACAACAGAAAACTATTGGCCTGGACTCTTCAAAAAGTTATTATCAAAATATAGTGAAAAGAAGATTCTAGATTGAGACTAAGGATACCAATCACCAAATCTTAATAGGTAAGACTTTATTTTATAATAGATAAAAATTGCTACAGAATGTACAACAGGGCCATTTGCCTGCCTCTCGCCTGTCCATCGCCTGCCTTACACCTATCCATCACCCACCGCACGAGGTTCACCTCGCGATCGTCCGATCGTCCGACAACAGTCAGCAAACTCATCACCCACTGCCAGTGGAGCACCAGCTGCCTGCTGTTGCCTGGAAGTTTACTGTTATAGTACCTGCAGGTTTGATTACACATGGCTGCCGCCATTTTCAGACAACAGCCAGGCCCCGTAGGACCCCTGGCCAGCCTGACTGAGCATCAGATTACATATAGGGGGAGACCAATATGGATAGCAGCCGACTTCTCAACCCAGACTCTAAAAGCTAGAAGGGCCTGGAACAACATATTTCAAGCTCTGAAAGAACATGGTTGCCAACCAAGAATCCTATACCCAGCAAAACTAACCTTCAGATTTGAAGACAAAATAAAATCCTTCCATGATAAACAAAAGTTAAAAGAACTTACAAATAGAAAGCCTACACTACAGAATGTTCTCAACAAAATATTCCATGAGGAGGAAATGAAAAACAACAATGGAGGTCAGCCAAGGGAGGAACTACCTTAGAGAAAAACCACTCAAAGGAGAAACCAAGCCAACTTAAAAACCAAAAATAAGCCAAATGACTGAGAATATAAATCATATCTCAATAATAACCCTGAACATTAATGGCCTAAACTCATCAATCAAAAGACATAGACTGGCAGAATGGATTAAAAAGAAAGACCCAACAATATGCTGCCTGCAAGAGACTCATCTCATAGAAAAAGACATCCACAGACTAAAGGTGAAAGGATGGGGAAAAACCTACCATGCACATGGACTCGGTAAAAAAAGCGAGGATTTCCATCCTTGTATCAGATAAAGTGGACTTCAAGCCAAAGTTAGTCAGAAGGGATAAAGGAGGACATTTCATACTGCTTAAGGGAACCATAAATCAGGAAGACATAATGATGGTAAGTATTTATGCCCCAAACAATGGTGCATCCCTGTACATCAAACAAATCCTTCTCAATTTCAGGAATTACATAGACCACAACACAATAATTCTGGGTGACTTTAACATACCGCTGTCACCGCTAGATAGATCCTCCAAACAAAAACCAATCAAAGAAACCATAGAACTCAATAACACAATCAAAAACCTAGACTTAACGGACATATATAGAATATTCCATCCATCAACGAGCGGATTCACTTTCTTCTCAGCAGCACATGGAACCTTCTCGAAAATAGACCATATGTTATGCCACAAAACAGCCCTTAGGAAATGCAAAAAAATAGAGGTACTGCCTTGTGTTCTATCAGATCATAATGGACTGAGAGTAGAAATCAATGACAAAATAAAAAACAGAAATTACTCCAACACCTGGAGACTAAATAATATGCTACTGAATGAAACATGGGTAACAGAAAACATCAGGGAGGAGATAAAAAAATTCTTAGAGGTCAATGAGAATGACGATACAACATATCAAAATCTCTGGGACACTATGAAAGCAGTACTAAGAGGAAAATTCATTGCATGGAGTGCATTCCAGAAAAGAATGAAAAGTCAACAACTAAATGACCTAACATTACAGCTCAAAGCCCTAGAAAACGAGGAACAGAATAACAGCAAAAGTAGTAGAAGACAGGAAATAATTAAAATCAGAGCTGAAATCAATGAAATTGAAACAAAAGCAACAATTCAAAAACAATGTACAACAGACGAATTCTGAATACAGGTAAATATTAGATTTACATAATAGTATTAGTGTCACATATGGAAATGATTATGTGAAAGAATATCCTTATTCTTAGGAATGTTGGGATATTTAGGGATGAAGTATCATGATGTCAGCAATCAATTTCAAATAGTTTGGGGCGGGGGGGCAGTATAAACACAGCTATGCATATACAGAGATAAAACCCTAAGTAGCAAAGTGTTCTTAAAGACTCTTGAATAAAACTGGGATTATAGCTCACTGGTACAGCGCTTGCCTAGCACATGTGAGACACTGGGTTCAATCCTCAGCACTACATAAAAGTAAATAAATAATAGAAAGGTATTGTATCCATCTACAACTAAAAATATTTTTCTTAAAAAGTGCTGAATAAAAAGATTAAGGGTATATGTAACTGAAGATTTCATATAATAAAAAAGTTGCAAAATTATGTAATACTTAAAACCTACACAGAAGGCATTAAGAACAATATTAAAAATACCCATCCCACTACCTACTTTAATAAAACATCACTAATCAAATGATCACATCTCCTCCTCCTCCCTTCCTATTGAGTAATCTCTATCCTGAATAGTGCTAGGAAATGTGATTACTTTTCAGAGTGGTCTTTTGAAGAAAACAGATTACAGGACCAATTTAAAAACCCCTCAAAAGAATTAATTTAAATATATCAAGATCATTTCCTAAAAGCTAAAAGACATGGCAATGGTAATAACTCTGATGTAATATACTGCATACATGTACCAAATTATCACACTGTGCCCCAAGTTACCACATGAAAAAAGTTTTTTAAAAAGAATTTACAAAAGAAAAAAACTGGAAGATGTTAAATGTAATCAACATGGTACTGTTGAGAAGATGTGATTTTTCTCAACCTCAAGGCAGAATACATCCTCATACCTTATATTGTAGTTATTCCCACTCAGCAAATTGCCATTCATGAGTTTATCTATGATATTTCTCAAACTTGAAATTGTGTCCCCTTTTCTTTAACAAAAGTTTTCTTATCCTTTCTGTAGTTTATTAAAAAAAAAAATTTAAACTCTAGGGTTGCTTAAAATGTAAAAGATATATTTCTACTATGCCCTCCAGAGCTCCCCCCCATACTAACATTCTTTTTAAGTCACTATTTTTTCTTCTTGTATTATTTATACACTGGTAACAAGAAATTTGAAATCACTGGGAGAGCCTATTTCACCTCCCCTAAAAATTACCTATTTATTTTTTGTGATGCTGGGGAACCTCGGCCATCTCTCACATGCCAGGCAAGCACTTTACCACTGAGCTATATCCCCAGACCTAAAATTACCTCTTTTAAATACCATGCTATGCCATCTGATTCCTAAACTGGTAGGTAAGTCAGCATTTTTTACATCTATCCATATACATAATAGTGATTCGGTCATGTTTTCTTCAGCTTATGGAGTCATTTTTAAATTCTTTTTCATAGGAGTTTTTCCACTTCAAATGTTTAGGCATCTAGGCTCTCTTGGTCTATTATAAATCTGTTATTTACCAGACTAGAAACAGTATTCCAGGTGTATACCCAGAAAATGAAAGCATGCTTGCAATATACATACTTTTTTTTTTTTTCAATTGTATAATTCTTTCTTTAGGTAAACTGGGTCAACTATAATGGAGCCATTATCTGGTGGCCACTATAGGGTATCCACAAAAAATACCCAGCATCTCAAAGGCCATCTCATAGACAAATCAATAATACCAATCCTAAAATCTAATTTTGCTGCAGATGGAAAACCAATCTCCACTGCAGACAAAAGAAGCTCAAGAGAGTACAAACTAAGCTTCTATTTGAAAGAAATTAGAAGAACCCATTAACACCTCTTTGTAAGTAAGAACTAAATTCTAAACTCAGAAAAGCTAGGCATAATGTCTTCAAAGCTTTTTTGTTTTCCCTACTGTCTCTGTGCATAACACATGCTCAAGAACTATTGAACAATTTTTTTTCTTCCTATAAGATTTAAAAAGACCAACCTCAAATTCAGTACTTCATTCCCTGACATCAAACACCCACAAACCCAATGCCAAATGATAATCTAGCCTCTCTTTCTTTATACACCTACCAATAACAGGAAATGCACTAATTCACAAGACAATCCATCATACTGTAGAAAATTCTTCATAATCTACAACCCAATCTGTCTTTTGCTGTTTCCCATCCAAAATGGCTTTTGGAGTCAGAAGATCAATATTCAAATCGTTGGACAATTACTGACTCAATGATCTTAGAATAGTTCTATTACCTTTCTGTACCTCAACTGCTCTTCTAAAAACAACAAAAAAAGGACAAATTCTTTATCATGTAAAACTACAGTAAATAATTCAAATATATAAAATGCTACTAGATACAGCTATTGAACAAAGGCTCAATAAATGATAGTTGGGACCCCCTGCCTTCATCTACATTTCCGTCTTCTACATAATCTTCTAATTATCTGCAATGATTTCTTAAATCATACCCCAATTTATCGTTTAAGCTAAATATTCGCCAGATTCTTCAGTTATTCTTATGAGGTGATTTTAAGTGCCTTCTCCATTCTAGTAATCTTCTCTAGATATATTAGAATTCATCAATATAGAACCAAGAAATGAGTATTTCCACATATAAAAGATTATTACCTCCCTCACTTTGGGCACTCACATAGATCAAGGACAAAGTCTGCAGGGGCAGCTGTAAATATTATTTTAACTCATATTAAATTTTAAGTTACCCTACATTTTTTTCTTACTAAATTAAATAATTGCATCTCTTTATTTGGTTGTCTTCTCTTTCTAAAAAAAAAAAAAAAAAAAATCCAAAATATGGGAAACTCTACATTTCCCACTCAACTTAAGTACAATCACACAACAAAGATTAAAAAGAATAACCATATGATTCAAGTATCTTCTAAAAAAAAAAAAAAACTTACCTACAACTCCTTGCTCCTCCTGGTTAAAAAAATGGGAGACGCGGGTGGAGGGGGCTGAGGATATAGTCTAATGATAAGAGATCACCTAGCATGAGTGAGGCCCTGAGTTCTGGGTTTGATCCCCAGCAATACAATGTACGCAAAACAACAAAAGCCTCCTCAACTCAATGTTATTCCAGCAATTTTTTTTTTAATTTTATTTATTTTTTTATGTGGTGCTGAGGATCGAACCCAGTGCCTCACACATGCTAGGCAAGTGCTCTACCACTAAGCCACAACCCCAGCCCTCCAGCAATATTTTTAATCACACAATCATGCCTCTCCAACCTCAGAGGAAGCCTAGCATTGAGGGAGGGCATTGAGTACTGTCAAAAGTGGCTGATAGCTGATAGCTCAATTCACGTTAGCTAGATTGAGGAACCAACCTAGATGCCCTTCAACAGAGGAATGGATAAACTGTGGTATATATACACAATGGAATATTATGCCGCCATAAAGAATAATATTATGGCATTTGCAAATAAATGGATGGAATTGGAGAATATCATGCTAAGTTCTCAAAAAGGATAAATATGGGCACTTAAAGACAGAAAGGGTACTGTTAACTAGCTTTATGAATCTAAGCCTAGCTTTACCACCACAGAAGAAAAACAGAACTGAATCACAAGAAGAGAATCAAGTCCCTACGACGTCCAACCATGCCTAATACTAATAACATCATTTGGCTTTTCCAGTTATGTGGGCCAAGAAATCCCCTAGTCCCTCTTTTTTTGTTTTAAGCTCATCTGAGTTGTTGTTGTGGTTGTAGGTACAAGCCCTGAAAATTGAATTCAATTTCATAGAGGTTAAAAAGGTAACAGAGGCATCAGCATCACAGATTTCTGGATAATGGTATATTTTTTCACTATTATGTCCCTATCACTGAAATGGCACCTGGCACAGGATAGGAACTCAATTACTACTTTTTTTTTTTTTTCAATTACTAGTTTTTAATGGATTAAAAAAATCACAGAGACCACCAAATCTCAGAGAGATTAAGTTAAAAAGCTTGCTGGCAGCGAAGGGAAGACACCCCTACTTGGTTGTACTGCTGGCTCTAATAGCAACTTTTCTTTTTTCCCAATGTTGGGGACGGAACCTAAGGCTTTGCACATACTAATCTCACACTCTAATTCTGAGTACACTCCTATCCCCAGCTCTTTTCACTAGACATAACTAACATGAAGTCATTCGTTAAAACCAAAAAGAAAGTAAAACCTACTTTTCAATTCTTTCCCAAAACTAGCCCTAAAAACCCTCACTCTACTACAGCAGCTTAACTAGAGGAATAAAAGACACTACCGCTATACACACCTTAAAGTTATAGCATTTACCTTCAAGGGTACACATTCTTAAGTCTCCCCTCCCCGGAGAAAAGAACATACTTGCCATGTTCACTATCCCCTACACTTTTATGGAAGTTAAGCCAACGAAGTGATCTTACCCTGGCTTCCATTCCATATTCGACAATTAGCCATCATAATAGTCCGCTATCATTTCTATAACTTACATTATACAAGTATTATAGTATATTTTGATTTCAAACTGGATTCTTAATGTACTGTATAATCCTTTATTTAGAAACCATAGGAGCTACAATTTTATCTTGGCATTTTACTTTCTTGCAAGTCTATTTATTAAAAGTTCAGAAACTTAAATTTTTACCTCAACAAAAACTCACTCAATTTTTGACTTGCCTGTTAATTAACAGAACAACTGAAACAGTCTCCATCCCAATTATTTCTCAACAGTGTTTCCAAGGGAAACCATAACATCTGGAGATCAAGATACTTTTATAAAATTAAGGTACCAAAACATACTATTATTATAAAGTTCATGTCTGCTAAATTTAAGAATACTATTTATTCCACAAGAATAAAATACTGCAATCAATAGCAGGAACCTCTGTAATCAAGCTTTGTGAATCTAAAACCTTGGCAGTTTTTGCTGTATAAAAAGTACCAGGGCTGGGGTTGTAGCTCAGTAGTAGAGGGAGGGATAACCTGGCACGTGTGAGGCACTAGGTTCGATTCTCAGCACCTCATATAAAAAAAAAAAAAAAAAAAAAAAATCCATCAACAACTAAAAAAAAAAATACCAGAAGATACAAATTTGAAAGGTGTCTTGTTTCTTGCACCTAAAATACTTACTCTTGCCCAGGTTCAATTCCCAGTAGGAATTGAAGGAAAAAAAAAATTTACTCTTTGTAAACCTTTCAACAACAATGTATTATCTACTCAAAAAAAAATTTAAGACTCTACAGTCCTTTTTTTTCCCCCTGGTACTGGGATTGACTCCAGGGCCTCTCGCACGTGGGGCAAGTGCTCTACCATTGAGCTGCATCTTCTTCTCTATCACCTTAAAAATAAATAAATAAATACTCTTATTTCTCTACACACCTACAAACATCAACTTACAAGGATCAGTTCATCTTTATGTCTTTCTTAAATACTCTCCTCTTTAAATTTTGCTAACATACAATTAAAACACTCACAGAAACTTAATTACAAACAGCCAAACAATGTAAATCTTTTAAGTCTTACTTTGTACTTTACAAACTTCCAACTAGAGCTGAGAAGATTGCCCACCATTATACCTAATCTACATTTACTTTAACAGTTTGACAAAGGTATTTCTTCTGTGGGCTGAAGGACCACCAACGTTGGGCCAAACTCTTTTCGGTTAGATGAATTACCATATTTCTGCAAGATGAAGCATTAGCTAGTAAACTTCTATCCAAGGAATGCCTATCCCGTAATAGAATTTTATTATATACAATTTTCCATAGCTTAAACCATTTCAAAATGGCCAAAATTCACAAGGAGAAAAAAATGTTTAAAAACAGGAGAAATAAGCCTCATTATATTCCACAGTACAGTATTAATTCTACAGTAAAATGAAAGCAACTCAACCTTTCCTAAGAAATATAACAGTAGTACAATTAACGAAACCTAGAATTTATAATTCAATCTGCACATATTAGTTTCTGCTTGGGTAATTTAAAAGGTGCACTAAGTTCATTACTTAACCAAGGCTTCAGGTAAGGAAGACATGTAGTTCAACTTTCATTAGTTTCAGACTAACAGAACTGAGGGCAGTAATTAACTTCCTCAAGGTCACATAAATTGTATGCTTAGTCTCCTGACCCTCCTCAAGTACTTGCTTAGTGCTATTTCCACTACTCCACACAATTCACTTTGATGTTATGTGTCACTTTCTCCTGAACAGCCCAAATAATACTATTTGTTTAATGTTCTACGTTTTCAAAAACAAATTTTTATGAACTGATCTTCCAAGTATCTTCCAAGACACTTAAGACATTTCTTAAGACATTTCTTCAGGGCACTACACAAAAAACCCAATCAAGACTTTTGGCAAAAGAAGTACACTAATTAAATATACTTAAATATCAGTTACAACATTCTTATTTCCAACCTTCACAAGAGTTGATTTTGAACTGAAACTTCGTAAGAAGAAAAGCATCTCCTTTATTCACACTACCAAGTTACAGTCTGAATATTTCAAATAGGTGCAAAATCAAAAGACGTAGCTAAGAAAACGTTTTCACTTGGAGGAAGAAGTTCCTTTTTAAAATGTGGTCCAATCATATCCATCACAGTTTCATATTTGAGAACAATGGGGACTAGTGACCAGAATTTTTTTGCACAAGCTCCAAAGAAAAAAAAAGCTTTAAAAGGTTTTTCCAATTTGCTTCTTATAAAGAGTAAGGAGAAAAAACACTTTAATCTAATAGAATATAGATGTGGACAACTTTGGAAGTTCCAGTTAAAAGTTTGATGAATTAAGTCACAATTCAAACATATTAAATGTTCGAAGAACATCTAAGTCATTAACAGTATGGTGCACCAAAAAAGGGCAGAAACGTTTGCTTCGCTTTGTTTCCTTAAAGTCTCCATCCAACTGGAGCTGAGTACTTGCTGCGGATAAAAAATGGTCTGCACATTCCTTCTGCCTCTAGCTAACATTTCCGACCAAAGACAAGAAATGTGTTTAATACAGCCCGGAGTTCAGTTCCTCCTTTTGCGGGGCAAATTTGGAGTAAACTGTCAATGAAGAACTTAAGTAATTTTTAACAAGATTTGCTTTACTTGAAAGTAAGGGTGTACAAACACCTGCCAACACATTTTTGTAACCGAACTGTACTGAGCCACCATCACAACACTGGGTAGCCAAGTATGTACGCCAAGCCTGCAAAGGTAAAATAATGTTTTAATTAAACCTTCAGGGGAAGTAGGGTGTGCACGCCAGGGCCTAATTTGTCATTTAGTAGCTCTCTCCTCAGGACCGAGGTGACGAAAGCCCTCCAGCGATGGTGCCCGGCTCGGGGATGCTGTGGCCAGAGGCGCCCCAGGGAGCGGAGGTCCCAAAGCCGGCCCACGCCAGAGTTTTAACCAACAAAGAGCAAGTCGTGCTCCAAAGCCCCCCGCAGCGGAAGCGACGCCCCCCACCCCGCGACCTCCCGGAGTTCAGGGCCGGGCAGCCGACTCCCGGCCGGGGCCGAGCTCGTGATGCGGGAAACCGGTAGAGGCAAGAACACGAGCCCCAAGAGGGCCCGGCGCCGGGCCGTCGCGTCAGCGCAGCAGAAAAGGAAAACGCCGCGCGAGCGAGGCCCGGCCGAAGCCCCGCCGCCTGGCCCTGTTTCCCCGGGAGCCGCCGGGCACGCAGGACGCGGCGCCGCGCTTTGTTACCGGCTGTGAGAAGCTCCGGCCGCCGCCACCGCCGCCGCCATCGCCCCCGCCCCCGCCCCGGGGCGTCGCTTCGCGGCGGTTCTCTCCTTCCTCGGCCGAGTAGTCGATCTCCCCCTCCTCGGTCTTGAGACGCTTGGCCTGGCTCTCGTACTCCCGGTCCTCCTCGTACGTCTCCCTGGGGGAGGAGGAGGAGGAGGACATGGCGGCGGCCGGAGGGACCAGCGGGAAGGCGGTGGGGGTGGCGCTGAGGTGCGGGCCTCGGATGCCGCCGGCCAGTCCCCGCCGCGGGCAGCGCCTCTTCGGCTGCCGGGCCGTCCGCGGGGGGCGCGCGCCCTGAAGCCCGGTGGATGAGAGCGCGGGCGGGCGGGCTGAGGGGGGCGCCCCGGGAGGAGGCTCCGGAGCGGCCGCTCCCCTTTATTACCGAGCCAACATTCAGCCTCTCCCTCCTCCCCGGTCTCTGCTCCCAGCCCCGGGGAGTGAATCTAAGGCTGGGGACGCGACCGTGGCTTCCGGTCTTCCCTCCTCCCCTAATCCGCTCCCAGCCGTACAAGCCAAGCCTCCGCCCCTCCCTCACTGCCGTCGCGCAGGATCGAATCCAGCCGCAACCCGCGGGAAGCGCCCCCCAGCCAGGTCCTGCTCCCTATTGGCAGGGGAGAAAGCCGACCGGGCTTCCAATTGGCTGGAAGGTCTGTTTGTCAAAAGTCGCCCACGGCCGGGCCTCGCCTGGCTCCCAGCTCCTGAATTCTCCGCCAGCCTGCGAGTCCCAGCAGCACAACGCTCGCCGCGCGCCGCTCTGCAGCCGTTGCGGCCCGGTGGCCGTTGGCGCTGTTAGTCTCTTGCTCCAGGCGAGGCGACCAGTGAATCCCGAGGGGCGACGAGGCGTGCGGTGGGCCCAGGGCTGCGGTTGTTAACCGCCCTCCCGCTGATTTAAATGCTTTTATTCTCTTTTTTCAAAGGAGGATGAAGAGAACCTCTAACATCCCTGAAAACACCCTGCACTGTCATAAAACTTAAAGGAGTGAGGGGAGAAGAGGGTTTAGAAGCATGAGTCTAGCCTTACCCCAGGTTGTGTGCAAAATCTGCTGAAAGTGGGTGGGCTCCCTGTGCGGTTAACAGATTATTCGAGAAGAGCTGTCGACGTGGACTGAACGCCAGCGAGGTGCGAGTCTGTGGGAGACGCTCCCCACAGGCGCCTGTCAATCGGATCGATTATTTGTAATCTGAACCCTTTAATGACAAACCGACTTGTCTGAGTCCCCGCTACTTCCCATCCAAAGTGCCATACTTCATCCTGATTCTTTTCTGGATGATCTATTTCACTTTATGGTTTATTTTCGAAAGCTAACGAAACCCTATCGATTTTTTTCTGTTGGTTCACAGTTCTCTTCCTCTATGGAACCTGGAACCTCTAAGGACTGTCTAAGCTTTAAGTTGCTGTTTTTTTTTTTTTTTTTCCTTCTATAAACAACAGGGCCCTTTATATCTGTCTCTTAAGATGTTCTGTTTTGAAAACGAGGCGCGCTTAAGGACAGGAATTATGCTCTTTTCTCTGTAAACCCAATCCCTGTACAGTCTCCAGCACAATTTAGGTTCTCAACAATGCTTAAAAAGTGGTCGTTCGTAAATGAAGGCCCAGTATACCGTTCAGGAGAGAAACTGGCAAATCTAAAGCAACCTAGTTGTCCTTATGTTCTATTGTCCTTGTCCCTCATTCCTAAATGCGGCCTTCTTTACCTATCAGTGTGATTGTTTCCTCCTTCAGCCCAATTCTTTCCAAAGATATTTCCTCAAAAAAAAAAAAAAAAAAAATTATTGCCGAGAGTGCTTTAACATAAGTGTTTTCGTATTTTATAATTTACATTGTTGATCGTTTTAGAATCCAATTCCAAGCGCTACAATGGTTTGAGAAAGTAAAAAGGGATACAGTTCTGTTTAAAATCTGTTTGTCAGGGATGGTGGGACACATCTATAATCCCAGCAGCTCGGGAAGCTGAAGCAGGATGTTCCCAAGTTCGAAGCCAGCCTCAGCAATTTAGGAAGACCCTGAGCAACTTGGTGAAACTTCTCAAAAAAAAAAAAGGGGGGGGGGGGGGGGCTAGTAATGTGGCTCAGTGGTTAAGGGCCCGGAATTCAATCTCAAAAAATCTGTTTGATTTCAATGTCTCCTGACAATTTGGACTGTAAAGACATTGCCCAGCCAGGAAAACTGAAGACAAGAGTCCAAAATTGAGATCTAAATAACCTGGATTATGTGTTTAGTACCCTTTGCTTTCTTGTAGTGGTCTCAGCCTAAAAGATCAGGAAAGAAGAATAACTGCTTACCACAAGGAAATTCCTTTGATGGAGTGAGGTGGCTGTTCTGAATATATTTTGTTTTGCTCAAAAAAGAAGACTAGGGTTGTAACTTAGTGGTAGAAGGTGTGCTTAGCATAGTTGAGGCCCTGAATTCAATCCCTAGCACCAAGTAAATTAAAAATATAGAAAAGAGGGTTGGGGTTGTGGCTCAGTGGTAGAGCACTTGCCTAGCATGTGTGAGGCACTGGGTTTGATTCTCAGCACCGATATAAATAGAGGTCTATGGACAACTAAAAAAATATTTTGAAAATATAGAAAAGAATCGGTGCTTTGTTGAGAACAGGGTGACATTTGTAAAGTCCCCCCACAGGAAAGGGTGCGCAAACACTAAGGAATGAGAAACTATCTTAATCACCAGGATGCAGGCAGTTGCGACAGCGCCCTCAAGAGCCAATACAGGACAAATAAGACGTTCTGGGCCCGCGGGCTTATCAAGGCTATTAAGAGATACCTGTCCCAGGAACGTGCAGCTGCCCGGGGACCTTAACTATCAAGAACAGGTGGACCTAGCCCCGACTCATCTCCTGCATAGTTCACCCCTTCCCTCCTCCCTTCTTCCTCCAGGACTGTTCAGCTCTGGCGGGACCCAATGAGAATCAAATAGATTGGCGGGACCCAACCAAAGAGGACAAATGTTTAGCTGTTCAAATGTTAACCAATAATATACAGGTCTTTGTGTGTGAATGCTTGAAAATCTATTAAATAGAGTGCTTTCTCACCCCTTGGGGCCACTCCCCACTCAGCCATTGTAGTGGTCTGAGAGGCTGGTTGTGGTCCAAGCTCGAGCTTGCAATAAAACCTCGTTGTGTGTCTTGCATTATCTTTGTGCACTTTGACTCTCTGGGGATCGGTCAATATTGAACCCCAACAGCTTAAAACTGGATTTTTTTTTTAGAAGACACAGTAAAACATTTTGTGAAATACTTGGGAATGACGGCACATAATTCCTTTTGTTAATAAGTATGAGCAACTACTTGTTAATTTTACTTATATTTTCATATGCAAGGTGAATTTAGTTTGAGAGGTCCTGTTCACTCACAACTATGGATTTATAGAGCCTTAAACAAACTTTCCAAGTGTTTCTTATGATGGCGAATATATTTTAAATTCTCAATGTCCTACGAATTATACCAAGTTAAAATGTAACTCTGGGGCTTGGGACACAAGATGGTGGCAGTGGCGCTGGGAAGCGCAAGGCGGAGGCGCAAAACAGGAGATGGAGCAGATCATGTAGTCACATCTTGAGTCTGCTCTGGGCAGTTACTGATACAAGGAGTAACTCGAGCCCCTGTCCATTCCACTGCTGAGCAGTCCACCCACCTATGCTGACCCTTCCTGTGCTGCAGGCCTCCCCCAACTTCTGTGGGACCCTGTGACTCGGGGGTCAGTCCAGCTGCAGAAGAAAACCCTCTCATGCTAGCGTTGCAGACCCCAGAGGGTGAGAGAAAGGGGGTCCTCATTCAGCCTTGAAATCTGTGGGCTCAGCCCCCAAGGAACAGTTCCAAACCTTTTGATTATCAAGGCACTCTGCTGTTGTGTATATATATCCTGTTGCCCCTGCATTTTATCGGCAGATTGTACTGATGAAATCATCATTTACTTTTCCCTTTCCAAATCAACAAAGATGCTATGACTAAGTGTACAATAAAATCGATGTCCCAGTTTTTAAAAAAATGCAACTAAACGCTAATTGGTAAGGAAACTCAGTCTTACCAAACATATGCTGCTGTACTCAGCATTTACTTCACCAAAAGTAAGTAGGAGTCAATATGTACCAGTATTAAACTTTATTCATTTTTTTAGTAACTACTGAGTAAAAAATACATAAAATTTTGAAAGCATTTTTATAGGTCATCAATCAGTTCATTGACCCATGGGTAACATTTCAGGTTATTGCACATAAGTTGTTCAGACACTAACAGTAGGTTCTTTGATAAGGAACAGTTAACTAGCTCAAAACTATAACCTGAAAAGAGCTCAGGAGGAAGGTCATAAGTTATATTCCACATGATTTGACTTAGATGAGATAAAGAAATTACACACTGCCCAATAGTCATAAATGTCTAAGAAAATCAGAAGCAACCTCCTAAATGCATTACCATCTGGAACCTCTTGTGAATTACAGCCTTGTACCTCTGACCAATTTTCTGAGTGCTTGATTAGATTGGATCCTCTTGAGGAAGGTAGGCAGCAACCAAGAACTCTCACTGCTAGGACTCAGAAGTTACAGTAGACCAAACAACAGTCCTAATTCAGGCCTAGAGAAACTGTCAAGGTCCTTCATATCTAACCTCAAATTGTGCTTGTAATTTAAAATTGCACTGCTGACCTATGTAAACTATATGACATTGTAATAGGTGATGAGGGGACTAGAAACTACACACACAGGTCCCTGCCTTCTCAAATCTGCAATCAAGTTAAAGAAACAAGGCACATATCCAAGAGAGACTGCAAGACACATATCTGTAATAATACACATGCAATAATAGCAGCAACCACTTAAAATGGGCTAACTACTAACATGGTCATGTCAATAAATTATGACACAAACCTTCTACCAGAAGCACTATTGTTACTCTGTCCATTATACAATTAAACAGCCCAGGAAAAGTTAAGAAACCTGTCCTACAGCTGTAACTAGTAAACTGGAGAACCAGGATTGAAACCCATGCAATCTGATTGCAGAGCCAGTACTTTTCATCAAAAGAATGATAATTGAATTATTGTACTGATTACTACCATGGGCATATGGACCTAATTCATAGTCACTTATCCTGATACTAATTCATTCACTAATTTCTACGGACAGTTGTAATTCTGAGAAGTGGTGACCAGTTTACAGTTTTCACCATTTTTACTTGTATAAGGAATTCAATTCACTTCTATGTGATATTAAAACTTATAATACACTGTTTTATTATTTTAAATATAGTTTCTATAGAAAAGGCCCAGAAAAGTGTCACCATTTTTCTGATGGATATATTATTGGACTAGAGATGCAAATTGGAGGTTTTCATACCCAAACTCAATTTCTAATATTGCTACTATTTCACTGAATATATAACACTTGTGTTTCCTGCCTTAATTCCTGTAAAAGTCAAAACCTTTTCACCTTACTGTGAGCCACATTTTTAAAGGATTGGAGCAATAGGGGTGCGTTATGATTAAGATCCCATTTAACATAAAATCCAGCTACTCGGAGACCAACCAATTGTTTCTATGAAATTTTGTGAAATCCAAAGCTAGTTATGTCTGATGATACCCCTTTCATTGTTTAATGGAAATCACCAAGAAAGAACACAGTGGTCCCATTGCTGAAAGAGCACTGTGGCTCTGTTGCCCCTTCTATTCAACCCGCCTCTGGTTAGTTATGGTGAAAAACCACAGTTCCGGAAGGATGCACTCTGCAGGAAGTGCCTTGAGCACTATTAACTCCCAGTGTAGTCAAGTGTAACCACAGCTGTATACCCTTTCAAGAACTGCATATACATCTTATTTTCGGGACTCCAGCTTCCACAATATTTGGCCTCTTTTTTAAAAAGTTGTGAAATATCTGAAAAAATAAAATGGATTGTTCTTAGAAGTGCTCATACACCAGATGACAGGTACAATTCAAATTCTTGTTATGTTACCCTTAGTCTTAGAAGTGATAAATTATTTTCACTTCTCTCTCTGACTCATGTGAATTAATAGTACTTTCAATTAAAAAAATAAATTGATTAAAACTTATTCCTCTTTTCTGGTCTTTGATACAGAGACTACTATTAAAAAAAAAGACAAAATATACTAAATATAACATATAACCTAGGTTATATAGATCTCAGCTTTGGACTCTGTCTTCAGCTTTCCTGGCTGGGCATTCTGAATGTCAGGGGACGTTTAAATCAAACAGAACAGATTTCACAGAATTGCATAATTGTTTCCCTTGTTCCTATTTACTTTTCCAAAGTAGTGCAAAATTTTCCTCATTCTTACCCCTACAACTAGAAAATTAATAGGCCGTTTTTACTTAAATACAGAAAAAAACTACATTACTTGTGTAGCCTCTCTTTAGTAGACACAAGTCAGCTATTTGGCTTGACCTTGACCTATGCTGTACAATATGGTGATCACTGGTCTTATGTGGCTATTTAAAGCAATGAAATTTAAATAAAATTTACAATTCAGTGTCCTGATCACAATAGTGATGAAGAACCACATATACAAGGGACATTGGACAGGGTTAGACTGGACTGTAGCACAAGGAATGGTGTATCTCATTCATCTTCCCGTCTTCAGCATCTTGAACATTGCTTGGTACACACTAGGCACTGACCAGATGTTTGTTGATCTGGCTCAAAAAGAAACAAGAAAAAAAAGGATGTAAACTTAGCAAATTATGTCTATGCAGGTGTTTCAAAGACTGGTATATAATTTGATTTACTCTTCATCTATATTTAAATGAGATCATTTTAAAAATACAATTCTACTTTTCAAATAACCTGTTGTGTACTGGATATATCAAAATGTTTCATTTAAATTTGTAAGTTAACCAATTGTAATAAATTAGAGAAGGATTTTAACAAAAGATGTTCCTACTGTGAATATTATCAAAATTCCTTTACAAAGCAAGCAATTTACTCTTTGACTTTAAGCACACCATTATAGGAAACTCAATATTTACACCGAACTGGGGAATTAGGCAAACAAAAATTGTTTTCTTGAAAGATGCTACCACAAAATAATATGTAAATTTAAAAATAAAGATAGCTACCATAACCACTTGGTATCAAAAACTTTGTGGGATAAAGTTACTATTATTACTAATTATAAATAAATAAGCAGAACTATGTAGCCCATATTTGTACTTTTATTGTATAGTATTTATTGTATTTTTTATTGTTTGTTCTACTTAGTTACACATGACAGCAGAAGGCATTTTGATTCATTGCGCACAAATGGAGTACAACTTTTTATTTCTCTGGTTGTGCACGATGTGGAGTCACGCCATTTGTATAATCATACATGTACATAAGGTAATGATGTTTGTCTCATTCCACCATCTTTCCTTCCCCCTTCTCTTCTCCTCCTCTCATTTCCCTCTGTGGGTAGCCCTTTTCTATGTACAAAACAGTGTTACATGGACTACCTTGCTTGATCATCACAGATACCTTATAGGGTAGACAGTAGGCAGGGTAGGATCTTACTGTCTCCATTTGGCAGATGAAGCTTAGAGGGACTAATCTTTTGTCTCTAAATTCTCATCTACTTTTCACTATACTGGTAAAGACATATAAAGTATCTATGATGATGTTATTGGAATTGGAACTCTTAGTTTTTCTGCCCTATTTGCATGGATCTATTTTTAAACAACCTATAATTTGTGGGAGTTAGAATTATTGTTTTATGCCTCTGGAAAAAATGTACCTCGTCACCTGTTAATAGAAGGCCCTTAATAAACATTTGCTAAAATATCAATGAGTACATGAGTGGTTCTAAAAACAAATAGACAATATCAGTAGAAGTTTAGTCACAGAAAAGAGAATTCACCCCAGTTAGTTTAGAAAAGCATTAAAGCACTTAATGAAGGATAGAAAATGTTGGAGTTACTCTCAAAACCATGCCTTAGAACTAGAACCAAAAGAACTGAGGTCTTCCTCATTGAGGAAGCCAACAGCTTCTTCCACAGTCAGCTCCAACTGCACAGGCACCATGGATGCACCATCTATGCTTCTTGGTATTCTCAAAGCTGGCAAGAACACTGGGATCTCTGTTACCAGTGTTACAGAACAAAAACACCCTTTCACAACCATGCCTATCAGAAGAAATAGCTTTCCAGACCATACATACCATACCATATATAGACTTTTATGGTTGGAACCTAAGTATTTACAAAATGAGAGCTGCAAGATTCTGAAGGGTGTAATTTTGGCTTATCAGTCTCTATGGTGCAGAAAGTACTTGAAGAAGAATTAAATAGCTATTGAGTGAATCCTCCTTATACTCTGAGTTCACCTGAAGAAACTGAATGTTTGGTTTAAGTAGATCACACGTTCTGTTGTAACTTGTTTTTTTTTGTTTGTTTGGTTTTTTTTTTTTTTTTTTTTTTTTTCAGTGCTGGGGATTGAACCCAGGACCCTGTGCTTGTGAGACAAGCACTCTACCAACTGAACTATCTCCCCAGCCCCTTGTAACTTGTTTTGTTAGTTGTTTAAGACCAAGCTAGTCAAATTGACCTTGTTCCTATCATTAAGAGTCAGCTGAGGGGGCTGGAGGTATAGCTCAGGAGGTAGAGCGCTTACCGTGCATGCACATAGGCCCTGGGTTCAATCCCTAGCACCACAAAAAAAAAAAAGTCAGTTGAGTTTTATCTCAGCTTGAAAGCAAAGTCTCTAAGGTGGCTTCAGCTGTTCTGACACTGACACCAGAGTGACCAAAGTTAGAAGAATGTTAGTCTACTTGACTGTTTCCATAGTGCAACTTTTTTGCAGAAAGAAGGAAATTTTACAAAATGTTTGCAAATGTTTCTGCATGAATACCTTGTACATTTGCAATTTAGACATAGAACTTTTGTTGTTGCTTCTGCAGATAGTAAGACAAAATCTGGACCTATTAAACTAGGTAGGGCAACAGTTCTACCTATTCAGATTGAGTTATTTTCACACAGAGCATTTCAACTACTCCTCAAACCCCTTCTCTGTCCCACACTTTCCAGCCCTATCGACCAGCTAGAGGGGACACTAAGTGAGAAAAGTCCTATGTATACTACAGAGAGGGGTTCTGAAGGTAAAGGCACCACAAGGCTACTATATGCTCAGAGACAGAAACCATCAGAAGAGAAAAGAAGGGGGAAGAAAACTGAGATTGCCAAAGACAAATTCCACCTACTTCACAACTTTAAAATATTTTCTCTGCCCAGTATTGTAGCAAACAAGGAAATTTACCTATTGGCCTCGATTTTCCACGCTCCATCTTAAAGATTCAAATCTAAATCAGAACAGAATGAGTTAAAGACAAAAGCTCTAGAAATGAAATGAATTGAAGCACCAGTTGCTGTTCACTTTTTTTACTTTGACATTTTAGAGGGATCTAGTTGTGATATGTCAGGCATCACAGTTCAGTTTGGGGACAGATGCAATGATTGATAATCCAGCTGACATCGTTGATGCCTTCTTGAAAGAATTGATTCTCATTCTTAGCCTCCTGCAGCTGTGAAATCAGTTCCCCAATTCTGCTGAAATCATGGAATCTCAGCTAGGGCATAAAGACACTCAGCTCCCTTGCAGCTATGTGTGGCCATGCAACAAAGTTTTTGCCAATCAAATATGAGAATAGATGTGTGCTGAGACAGTTTCTACCATGCACAACACTGTAAGGCATGGCCAGGTACCTGGATGCTTTCCATGGAATGTGGCCACACCTCCCTTGGACCACACACTCCCAGATGTTACATAAGACAGACAAACTTCTTCTTTGCTTGTACACCTTATTTTGAGATCTCCTGGTTATCACAGTTTTTAGTATGCAGCGAACATGTCTATGGTAAGCCTCCAGGGAGTGGATCTGGACTGCTGGAAACCACAGCCTGGTTTCTATATATTCTCATATTTTCCATTTTTGAATTCTCTAATTATTTAAAAACCCATTGTTTCATTCATTAGTTTGTTAATAATTTTGAATCCCTGTTAAATAAAGCAACAACCAGTGCTTCTTCCTAAAGAGTTTTTTTCTTCCCGAATGAAAGGAAGAGCCATATCTGTGCCCTGAGACTGTTATTTTACTATCCTCTGCAGATAATTCTAGCAGACTGTGATAGTAAAAGTAACAGTCCTTAAGTCATTAGGTATATGAAAACTATAAGAATCAATCACAGCATAGTGATTTTATGGAAACATAAAGCTTTCTGTGCTGTCATCTGCCCCAGTGAAGTCAAATACATTCAGTTAGTTACTTCATGTTTTTCCACTCCTACTCCTCCCTTTCCATTCCACAAACATTTATAATTTACATTTTCAACCTGACCCTGAGGTGGGGACTGACACAAGGATGCATGGATATAATCACAACATTGCCTGTCTCTATGCCAAGTGCTCTAAAAGAAGGCTAAGGCAATGGTTACACCTATCCCCCTCAGGCTTACATGACATTTCAGAGTGGTATTATAATGAGACGGCAAAGATATATCTTTTCTGTTCCTGAAAGCACACTATCTATTCAAAAAACTAAAATTGGCCAGGTATGTAATCCCAGCTACTCAGGGGGTTAAGGCAGGACGATCCCAAATTTGAGGCCAACCTGGGCAACTCACTCTGTCTCAAAATAAAAAAATAAAAAGGACTCCCCAGTCCCCAGTGGTACAGTACCCCTGGGTCCAATATCCAGTATAATAACATCATCATCATCAACATCATTATCATTATAGAAAAAACTGACAGCTATAATCCTCCCCCAGCACCATTCTTCCCACTTAGAAAATGATAGCATTAGAAACTATAATCAAAGGTAGACTTTAATTCTGACAAACTGTAATGTGTTTTACCAAAGTTAGTGTTTATAAGGCCTGTGCTACACCAACTACAAGAACCATACAGGGCCTGGGGAGATACTCAGTTGGTAGAGTGCTTGCCTTGCATGCACAAGGCCCTGGGTTCGATCCCCAGCACCCAAAAAAAAAAACAAACAAAAAACAAAAACAAAAACAAAAAAACTTTGTCAAAGTAATTTTACTTAAGAGAATTTGTAGAAACCATAAGCATAACAAAGTAACATTAAGGGTAGAGGAATCATTAAATTATCAAGTAGATTAGATGTACTAAGGAATAATTATAAGAATCGTGTAATAAAGAATGTGTAATAAAGAATAACTTTTAAAAGCTTAACACAATAACAATTGTGTGTGTGTGTGTGTGTGTGTGTGTGTGTTTATATCAGAGTTTATGGCACCACTGACATTTTGGACCAGATAATCTTTTACTGAGAGCGAGCTGTACAATTCAGAATGTTTAACATCTTTGGACTCTATCCCCTACGTTCCATTAGCACCACCTACACATAGTAGTTTCAATCATAAATGTCTCCAGACATTCCAACTCTCCCCTAGGACACAAGAGCACCCCCAGTTAAGAACCACAGGTGTATGCTCCACCTATGTAAAATGTATGTGTGTATGGACAAAGCTGGAAGGAAATTTGAAAATTTTTAAAAGAACATTTTAGATAAGATGATGAAGTTTTTGAAACTTTTAAGCAGTCTTCTTAATATATTTCTCAGTAACAATATTAGGGGAGTAAAATTAAAACTGAGTACTATTATGATTTACAAACTCTTCTGAGGAGAGTTAATCTTTAAAGATTGATACATGTTTCCATTAAAAATAATTTTTATCTTCCCACAATAATTATCATCAAAAGAAACATTTTTAGATGATCGTGAAATCATTTTTAAAAAACCATAAACCAAATTTATTAGATATGAAAAATGAAAAAAAAAAAAAACCCAAACAGTGAGACCTAAGAAAGGGAGTGAAAAAGAAAGCCATACACTGATAGCTTTCTCAGTGCATTCTTTCCCAATGACAGAACAATACCTAGAAAGGAAACCAAAGCATTGATCCTTCTCCAAATACATCCTTTCCAAGTGACAGTACAATGGGCCCCTGAAGGGAAAGAGACAAGCACTGAACCTTCACCCGAGACCCTCCATTCTTCTCCAAGTAAAAATATTGCCCAATAAAAACTAATTTTCAAATTCTCATGAAGCTGTTTCTTGATTGCCCAAACTGATATGATCACTAGCCCACCCCTCAAAAATAACCTGTATAAACCCAGTCCCTTTCTTTGTTCAGTGGCTCATTTTCCACCAGGAAAGTGGATCCACGACACCATTTCATGTGTGAGACTTCCTGTTCCTGTGTGAGACTTCATTTCTGAATAAACAGCTGAGATGATTCGTGAGATTTGAGTCCTGCCCGGTCTTTTTGTGCTCACAAAACTGGTATGTGATTCAGATGAAGAACAGAGTGACTCATTAATATTGACATGATTCCCATTCTGCCGAATGCTTCTTGGAGCCTGCCCAAATTCAGAACTACCACTAATTCTGAAGAAAATTAAAAAAAAAAAAAAAATGAACTCAGAATTTATTTAATCACTGACAACCAACATGGAATTTGAGTAAGCTAAATGTATGTTTGGCATCAATGAGAAAGTTCCTTAAAACATTTGACAAGTCCCAATTTTATTATTTTTTAAAGTATTAAGGATTACAGCATGTAATATTTGCAGGACACAGTGTTCATTCCCTTATGTAATGGATGTGAGCACAAGAAACAACCTCAATCATGAGCATGTGCTGAGTAATATAAGTATGTAATATAGAAAAAAAGAGAATGGAGGCTACTCTAACATCATTGGAATATGAAAGTACAAAAACATTGTTGACATATAACCTTTATGTTCCTTGCTCCATTCAAAAAGGTGAACTTGTTTTGCAAGTCCCAATAACGTTATTCTGAGAAGCAGCTGACCCAGTGAACCTGAACCATGGCAGAGGGGCAGGTGTGAATGGTCAACACACACCCTCTTTTGTTCTGGGGTACATATTTAAATCAATAAACAAGGACAGAGCTACCTGATGCTTGACTTGAAGAGTTATGCCTTGAGGCTTGGGGAATTTGTAGACTGAGGTAGAAAGGAAAAGGGAGAAGATTATGAGCAGGAATCTGGAGAGAGTGGAGAGGAAGTGTGGGGAGCAGGCTATGCCCTGTTCAAAGTTACTCCATGATGTATAGAACAGTAGTTTTCAGACTGTGCCCTGAGTGGTTCCATTTTTTAAAGCAGTAGTTTGCCGTAAGCTACTCCATTTTGAGAGCAATTGCTAGGGTAGATTGACTGTACACCTTATCCAAGTAAACAACCACCATCTGCCTGGCACAACCATAAGGTACAAACTGACAAATTAATTGTGCTAATAAAAATGACCACCTGTGAACTTATGGAATTAATCAGAAGCACATGAATGTGTGGGCGTATCAAACTCATAACAGAAAACCAGGCCCATGAGCTTATCAAACACACAAGACCATCAAATGAAGCCACTTCCTCATCTGAGACTCATAAAAGGAGGAGCACCCTGAGAATTAGACACAGAGGCACACTGATTCTGTCACCTGGTCACCTGTCACAAACCTGCCCAGTAAAATCACTGCAACAATGAACCTCTAATTCTCTGTCCTACGGCTTCAGGTTTCTCTGCCCAGGTGGACCACACACCAGCCCACTCCAATATCTCAAGGTGACATTCTGAAACTGCTGACAGTCAAGACCCTGGCCTAGAATAAGTTCTGTGCTTTAACGACTCTGTGCCCTGAACAAGTTCTTTGTCTTTTCTGACCACTTGCAGTTACTCTTTGCATTTGGTATCTGTTCTCTGCCTTTGCTCTCATTTCAGCCTCCTGAGCCCCCCTGCAGCCGCCCTAACCCATTCTTAGTCTTTCTGTTCTCTCTCTCTCTCCCTCTCTCCTTCACCCTTTCCACATATTTGTATAAAATATGATGTGCGACTTGAGTGTTACAGATAATAGTAGTTAAGATTAAACTGGGCTTATGACTATCAAGTGACCCACCCGATCAGGTTCATTGAAATGCAACCACTAAAAGAGGTATAGCCTGTGAATTGATTGTTATTCAACAAGTTCTGACATTGTGGAAAGATACAAACATGTTTGGTCTATGTTAATGGCATAACTAGTTCATGGCTGGAAGACATGGCCCCTCACCCCTCCACCTCTACCCCAAATAGTTTGGTCCTCTGGATCCATTAGGTCTTGGTGAAAAGCAATTAAAAGTTGAAGAAATGCTTTCATTCTGTTGTCAAACTCCTTGCATCTGGTGCTGTTTTGAGACCCAGGTAGTTAATGATGGAGAGGGCTTGGGGGCATAATCTTCATTTCTGTATGGGCAGAGCAAAATAAGTACAGCAGAAAGCAGCAAAGTAGAAATGACATGGGCTGCTTCATCAACAGGGTTAGTGCCTGAATTAAACATGGTTGGAACAGGGGACTCCTACCCAGACAGATGACCACCCCAGGAACAGAAGCAGACTTGTTCTAAGAGCATTTTAAAAATCCAATCACAACTCCCAGGTGACCTGGTGAAGATTTTGTGACAGGACATTATTGAAGTCTCTTAGGTAAAGCATTCATTGTTAATGTGACTTTTTTTTTTTTTGGTTCCAATGGGCTGACTAGGTGTGGGAACATTGAGATCACTCCACCGATTCCCAGACTTATATATCATAGTTGTCACTTATTTGATAAAATAAATATTTCAGAGAATTGGAGGGAGATCAGTAAAGTGAGGAAAAGGGACCAGGAGGAGGGAGGAGGAAAGGGAAAAGAGAAATGCTGGGGAATGATAATGACCAAATTATGTGGTTATATTGTGTACATGTACGAAAATGCAACAACTAATCCCACCATTTTGTACAACTATAGTGCACTAATAAAAATATGGAAAAACAAATAATTCAGAAAAGTTGACTATAAATAAAATGTTAAGTAGAATGTAAAATAAATCCCTATTTTCTTGTACATTATTTAGGTATCATTATATAATCAGTCACCAGTCAATTCTTTTCTAGTGGATGGAAAGTTCCAATAAACTGTACTAAATTTTTCTGATAATGAAGGGCATTAAGATGATAATTAGGATAGAGAAGTTTGGGCACTGCAACCAACAGGGACATCTTCCACCATTAGCCACTGCCATCTTTACGTCTCCCAGATTTTTATTTTTCTTTTGTGGTGCTGAGGATCAAACCTAGGGCCTTGCACTTGCTAGGCAAGCACTTTGCCACTGAGCTACACCCCAGCCCACAGCTATTAGATTTTCAAGCTGGTGTTTATGAAGTCTAAAGAGTAAGCCAGTCATAACATCACTTCTGCAGGTACCATGATCATCACTCCAAGAAATTTACTTAGAACTGCATAGAACAAATGGTTCTGTGTTGATTCTGAAAGTGTAGAATATTTTGTATTGAATGATGTATTATTCTCTGTCAGGAACCATACCAGCACACAAAGGCAAGATCTAGTCTATCCACGGTAAATGAGCCCAGAATGGATAGCCCTCACTTCTTAACAGTCTGGGCCCTACATCCCTGATGAAAGAACTCTTCTCTCCTGTGAGGAACCCAGTCCCCATGTCTCAATTGAGGCTGAAATCTCCACAAGGGACACAAGGCAATCATCACAAGGGTGGGCAAGTGACCCAAGCAAACCAAGCACAGTTCCCCATTTCCCTGACCTCATTGCTTCAGAGATATGTATGTGACCAAGCAGAACATATCAGAATTATCCCCAGAAGTTTCTTGTCAGAGCTTTTAGGAGAGACTGTACTTTTTATAGTGTATGCTAAGCTAGGAATATAGGAATGTGGGACAGAATAAAACTGCAAGAGGTTATCAGAGCTAGAAAAAAGGGAAACAGACTTGATGCTATTATTTGAGACCCTGGGTTCAGCTATGTCTGAAGCCAGATCTGTGCTAATGCCCTCTCTTCTCTTTCTTTTTTGTCATTTATTGGTTTTCCTTCTACCATCCACTCAGAAGCAGTAGGCTTAATTGTTCCAATATATACCAATTTACCCAGTTCATCAGAAATAAAATCCCCCACCATTTTCCATTCTGGATTCCTAAGGTTTCTTCCAGGCAGCATTGAAACAACTGATAAGACAATAAAAAATATGCAAACGCATGACTCATTATCTTTGTTAACTTTGACCCAAAGTTAGAGAGAGAGAGAGGACAGGTGGGAAGTACCTACAATTGCTCTCAAGCCAGCTGGGTCTAAATGATTTTTTTCATATAATACAAATTCTTATCCCATGATATTACTGTTTTTCTGTGGTCAAAATCACTTCCAGGACTCCTCTCCAGATAGCCCCCAAGGTTCAGGTTTCTGGACCACTGATCATTTTGCCCCTAATTGTTGCTTGTTTCATTTACATATGGTCTTATCATTCTCATAAAGAGGGTGTTCCATTGCCAGAACCACTAGAAGGAGCGCAAACTAGCTCACTGTGGCTTGAATGAAATTTAAATCACACCACGTTGATTTTCCACTGTATTCTTGGCTCTCTTTGCTTTGACACCCACATTCCTATGGATGTTTTGCAGTTTCTACCCGTTTCCTTGTTTTGTCTCTCTTACCAAATTTCTGGATGACATGTTCATTTGGCCCTGAATTTTCCAATTTAAATGAGTTTACTTCTACAAACTAATCTAGATCACTTTTCTTCCTTCTACATAAAAGACCCTCTCTGAACTTCTTCTTTAAGTCAAAATTGTCCTTTTGTCTAATTGTCCATTTTCCTGAACCTTCCCTCCAACTCTCATGGGTCAATAAATTTCCTCTTTGGTTAAATGTTTGGTTGGGTTTCTTTCGCTAATAAATGATTTGCACTCCTGCCACAGTCAGATTTACTATTCAATGTTTCTCAGGGGTTTTTATTCTGACAATTACTGGGATACTCACTACCATAAATCCTGGAATTCAAAATCAGGTCAATTAGAAGAAGGAAAGAAAACTTAATAGGGTGACCACACTCCTGTGCCTCCTCTCAAACACCAGTAAAGTAGGAGTAAAATAACCTACAATAAAAAAATGAATTAGCTCCCCAAAACAGGTTGAAGAGGAAATAGGAATAAACAATATCTAACAAATTTAAGGAAGATGGAAAAATGAATGCAGAGTGAAAACAGAAGAGAGGAGATTAAAATTTAAGCCTCTCAGAGGGAGATTTAAATGAGCAAGAGCTAAAAAATGAAAGTCTTAGTGCTTGAGGAAACAAGAATCACAAAAGGTAAAAGTGAAGGTGTGACTCTAAAATTAATGGGATTGGTGGCCTCAGTGTGGAAAATGATTGGACCTCCAGTTTCTCATCAACTTTTAAGCAGCCAAATAAGTACTCCCTTCTTGGCTCACTGCTCCACAGCAGAAGGGGAATTCATACATATTCTGAGTAAATTAACTCCAGAGACTCTGGAGACTTGAATACTAAGCCATAGGGAAGGCAAAGACAAGTCACAGAGATGAAAACTGGAGTCTTGTGTAAGAAACTACATGCTGAACCATGGAGGTTTTGTTGTTGTTATTCTTTTTAGATATACTGGACCATGGAGGTTTGAGGCATGTTGTTTTCCTGCTCTCAGAATGCCAGCAACCGAGCATACACCTATGGCCTCCCTACCCAACCAATTAGATTGTTCTCTGGAGAAACTGGACATTCCCAGGAAGAAAGACCTTCAGACATTTTAGGTTCCCCAATAAGAAGACTGGCTAATCTCTCAATCATCCTACAGAAAAGTTCCTTCAGCAATACTCCTTGCCAACGCACCTGGAGCTTCCAAGGAGCTTCAATATGCATTGGTCTTAAAAATTCATGGCTAGCCAAGCATCCCAGGTATTTGAAGAAAGTGTGCAGCACAGAAATCTGATCCCAAAACAGAGAAAAATGAAATTCAACCTCAGAAGCCAGAGAGTTCTTGACACTCAAAAGAACCAACTCTAGTCATAATTCCTATTCATAAGGTTGTTCGATCAGAAGAGTTAGCCCTACCATGTGCACAGTCTCATATCAATTAGGATTCTATCCAACCACAAGTAACAAAATCAGACTACAGTGGTTTAAATAACTAGCAATTTATTTTTGTCACAGAACAAGAAGTTAGAAGTAGCCATTGGAGTTTCAGGAATCATATTCTATTCAAGTCTACATAGGAAAAGATGGAGCCAAAGTTGGTGCCAACTATACCTGCCCCCCCTGAATCACCTTACTGGCCAGAACCATGTCTTGTGGCTTCACATTTGACTGAGAAATCTATGCCTGGTGAACCCATTGCTGCCCAAACAGAATTAGGGTCATCCAACCAAAAAGAAAAAGAAAAATGGGGGCTGGATTGTGGCTCAGTGGTACAGTGCTTGCCTAGCATGTGTAAGGCACTGGGTTCGATTCTATAAATCGAACATATAAATAAATGAATAAAATAAAGATCTATCAACATCTTTAAAAGTTTTTTAAAAAAGAAAAAGAGAATTATCACCTAATATTTAGGTGATAATTTATGCTAGCAGTATTTATCACAGCTTCAAACCATATTGTACAGTGGAATGTACACTTTCATGGAACTTGGTGCCTAGCATAAGATCATAAATGATTTTTAGGTGGCAGTGTATGAGAGGAAAGATCTGAAAAATGTTTGTGAACCTAACAGTGGAGATTTTGTTGTCTTTGTCTTCCAAACTACAAGGGTTTAGCCTATTTCTGACATCACTTAACTGTTTTTCCTATAGTAATGCCTAGGTAGAATCTATGATAGTGCGAAGTATGAGGTAAAGACAATACATTCATGTAACATTTTTCAGTCTCATTTCCCACCTCTGGCTTCAGCTTTGAGTTTCTACACACCTTGTTGTATATGGTGAACACTGACTTACCAGTGGCATCAAGAACAGCATGACCGTGCTTGCCATAAGAACTTTCATAGGTGAATATATGCAATTAATATCTATGGTAAGTTCCAAATGTGGCTACAAGAAGCATTTTCTAGGTTCAAATGTGAATATTGTGCATCAACAGCTCCCATTCTCTCATTCAACAAACAGGCTGTGGTGAAAACTTATTTGGCTACATCCTTCTGAAACTCAGATACAGAGATCTTTGTTTTATTTCTATTAACAAGGGCGAGAATAATGCCTGGGAGATAATAGGGCTCAGTAAATATATTTTAGTGAGTGAATCTCTTGACTTCTTTTCTCTTTACCTCCCTATTCCACCTTCCATTTCTTTGCAAAAGAAAACCTCAAAGAGCCAGTCACATAAGGGATTTTGTCACAAAAGATAGAACTGCTCCCTGTTCCTATTCTGTGTTATGGCATTTCCACTCTTCACAATCAGTAAAAGGGTATTATTAGTCGTATACAGGTAGTTGGATGTCTAGAAGTTTTAAAATCATACCTAAAATGTATGATGAAGGAAAACAATTTGCAGAGTCTTTATGTCTGCTCCTCCTGCTAGTCATGGTTGTTTGTAAATGGGCCCTTCCTGACCTCTGCCACAGGTAAATACTCCTGTGTTCTATAGGTTGAAGTTTTAAGGCAGGGAGTGAGGTGGTGAGGACAGATTGTATTTAGAAGGCAAAGTAAGACATAGATTTGAAGCAGGGCATTTTAAACAGCCTTGCTTTTTCTCATCCTGGTCCCAGTCCCTAGCAGCCACCCACTCATCTTGATCAGCTCGACTCATTCTCAAGAATTATGTACTAATTATCCTTCATGTACAAGGTTACATACTAAGTATGTCAGAGAATTTAATATGAGCAAACCACAGTCCTCATTTGTCTTCTGAGAGATTATCTAGAATAAGTAAAATATGTACACAATGATGATTTTTTTAAACTTGCTACCTTACAAATGTCACAAGAGTTTTTAAAGGCAGCAAACCAAAACTTTTTTATGGTCCTATCTCCTGAATGCTATGTAAGCTTCTCTCATATTCCAAGAGCAACTTCCTTAGGATTAGTGATTTGTCACTTAAAGGAATATGCCATTCACCATCAAAGACATAGACACTAAATATGGAAAAATAAAAATGATTCATTCATTCATTACAGTTGTAGAAATATGGGAAAATTTTCCCCAATAGTTTTTTTTGTTTTTTGTTTTTTTTCTCTTGTGGTGTTTGGAATTAAACCCAGGGCCTCATGCTTGTGAGGCAAGCACTCTACCAACTGAGCTATATCTCCAGCCACCTCCAGTGGTTCTTTTTGTTGTTTTAATATTTTTAGTTGTAGATCGACACAAAACATTTATTTATCTTTATGTGGTGCCGAGGATGGACCCCAATGCCTCACATGTGTGAGGCAAGTGCTCTACCACTGAGCCACAATCCCAGCCCCCCAATAGTTTTAATTTACATTGCCATTATATAAGGGTGTCTCGGTTTTTTTCATGTTTAAATTAAAAAGGTTAAATTGTTGTCATACACAACCAAGCTCTAGGGACTGATTCCCAAGTTAGCCCAGCTCATCTCTGAATTAATCTCCTGAGGATCTAAGAACTCTATAGAGTCCCACAGAGCATTATCAACTTTACATGATCATAGCAACATAGTTTTAAACCTTCTGAGGATTTTTATGTATCATATATAACATGAAAGAAAGTTTTAAAGTGCTGTCAAACCCTTAAAGGTGAAGTGCTCATAGAACTGTCTTCTCGGGACCTGTCGTGGGATTTTTTTCCCCCATCCTTTTGACATTGATAACAATCTCAAATGGGTCCACTGTCAGTTAACTAGACAGGAAGTTTTGTTAGGTAAACAGATGTTATCAGTAGTATGATCTACTAATTTACCCATGATCATTACCTGATTACTTGCCTTTAAAATTTACCAATCTGAGCCAAGGGTCCTCCAATTGTCTGACTCTAGTAATACCAGGATACAAACCTCTTGGCCTTTGGCAGCCAGTAAACCTCTCCTGTTAATATGACCAGAAGTGTATGATTCTTGGTGATATCACAGAGTATCCTTATGTCATTCTTGGAGGAAAGGAGGACAGAAAAACACCATGTCCCTGAAGTACTCCTCTCTGTTCCCAAGAACATAGCCAAGGTAAGGGAACAATGAGAGCAAGTCTGGTCCAGAATGTCCAGATAAATACTATCTCACAGGGGTTTTCTCTTGTGTATGCTGGGAAATAGGGCAAGTCGGTGTTATCTGTGGAAAACTGCTGTTTTGCATGTATACCAAGCTCCTTGGAATACTGGTCACACTCAGGACAAGGTGTTATCACTGCTTCTCTAATGTAACTTATAAAAACCCCTCCCTGCAGTAACGGCTGCTGAGCAGCTCTGCCAAGAGACTAAGCCCTCATCCTGCCAGTCTCCACCAAATGCAGCATCATGAGGGACAGAGGTGCTACTTTCTGGCAAAGCACCAGAGATACTCTGAAAAACAGAGGTGCTACTTCTTTTCCATTCTGTCACCACTGAACCTTCCCTGTAAGCATTTTTCTATAAAGCCTATGTCTCCCATTTCATCTCCCAGTTTCCCAGCACCTTGTCCATTGCCCTAGCACAACTGGGCTGTGGATACTATAGTTCTGTACTTAGCTTAGTGACAATCTGACAGGAAAAAATCAGTAATAATAGCAGTAACATTTAAGTTTGAGAATGTACTACATGCCCAAGCAATTTATTAAACTTTTTACATTTATTAACTCAGGCAATTCTTACAGCAACCCTAGCAAGTAGGTATTCTTGCTAACTTATTGTTCCAATGAGGACAGCGAGGCTAGGAGATTAAATAACTTGCCTAAAGTTACATTCTAGTAAATTGATTGTTAGAATCAATTTACAGTGCAAATAACAGAAAACCACTTGAGCTAAATTAAACTCCAACTCTAGAACAAAAAGGAAATTTTAGAACACAGGGAGGTTACAAGAAACCCAAAGGTCAGAAAGTAATACCAAGCATCAAGAAGGATTGGAATAACCTTAGAAGACTTGGAATAGAACCACCATTGGACCCAGTTATCCTACTCCTCAGTCTATACCCAAAAAAATTAAAATCTGTATACTGCATTGATACAGCTACATCAATGTTTATAGCAGCTCAATTCACAATAACTAAGCTATGGAACCAACCTAGATGCCCTTCAATAGATGAATGGATCAAGAAACTATGGTATATTTAAACAATGGAATATTATTCAGCCTTCAAGGAGAATAATATTACGGCATGTACAGGTAATGGATGGAGTTAGAGAATATCATGCTAAGCAAAATAAGTCAATCCCAGAAATCCAAAGGCCAAATGTTTTCTCTGATATGTGGATGCTAATCCATAATGGGGGGGGGGGGCAGTTGTGAATGGAGAAACTTTGGGTTGGGCAGAGGGTAGTGAGGGGAGGGAAGGCAGTAGGGGAGTGGGAAAGATAGTGGAATGAGATTGACATCATTACCCTAGGTACTTGTATGATTGCATGAATGGTGTGACTCTACATCGCGTACAACCAAAGAAATGAATAGTTGTGCTCCATTTGTGTACAATGAATCAAAATGCATTCTGCTATCATGTATAACTAATTAGAACAAATAAAAATAAATTTAAAAAGTATTAGAATCAGGAAATTGAAATTTACGGGTGTCACTGTGAGTGCTCAGAATTCAAGTGTGCAAGGATACTTTTGTGGTTAAAGGTTATTCTCTCTCTCTCTCTCTCTCTCTCTCTCTCTCTCTCTCGTTCTTTTGCCTCTTTCTCTGCACAAGTCCTTCTATTTCATTTGTTCTATGTTCCAAGCATACACTCTGCTTATCCAGATATGCACGGCCAAACATAGTTGTGCCATAGCCTGAAGTTTACTTGTTCTAAACCCAAGTCGTTACATTTCCAAATATTAGGAGACAGAATCTGATTGTCATTTCCTCTTCTAACCTTATCAAATATGCCCAGTCAGACACACCATAACAGAAGCATGACTGCAGGGCACATTCCTAGAGGCAGTTCTCAGTTAAAGAGTCCTGTTGCCTAGGCAGATTCCTAAAGGGTGTATACTCCAGAGTTTAAGATTGAGTTAGAATCTGGGTTCTTCTGCAAAGCCACAGTTCTTTTTTTGAGGCAAGCACTCTACCAGCTGAGCTATCTCCCCAGCCCAAAGCCAGAGTTCTTAACTTCCATGTTAGTCTTTAAAAAAAAAAAAAAAAATGGAAACTGAACACTTACAGGATTTCCACATTGTTAAAATTGTGGCAAACAATGTATTTGTGGTGTTTTATTTATTAAGCTAAATGGAGATTCACTACACTATATTCTATATACTATTTATACATCTTAAACATTTCCTAATTTAAACACAATTTAAAACATTGAGATTTTATGTGAAAATTCAAACACTGACCAAGAACTTTCATTGTTAGCTATATTCTAGCCTAATTATCCAGGATACTTCCCTGATAAAGACCCACTTAAAAATGCTGGATAACATATTTTAAAACAAGCAAAGTGTTCTTTAAATGCAAGCCTGGCCTGGCTGGAATATAAAGCAGGTCCCTAGGGGAAAGGAGCAAAAGCAACTACAGAGGTAACAGGTAACTGAATGTTTGCCCTAAGGGCATCTGCTGATCACTGCTTGACCCAGCGCTTCAACTTCAATAAATCTACATATGGAGAGCAACAGGAGAAAAGCCTGAGTCTTTCCAAAGATCAGAGCAGAGACCCCTAGGACTGGGGGTGTGGTAACTTGCTTGAGGGCCTCAGTTCAATACCCAATGCCCAATGCCAAAAAAAAAAAAAAAAGGAAAGAAAAGAAAAAAGCAGAGATCCCCACATGAAGTTAGAATGTTCTAAAGATGACCCACTAAATGGATGGTATAAGGTTAAAAAAAAAAAAAATCACCCAGCAGAGTGTTGTGGAAAAATCTTTATTTCAGCCCTAAAAAAATCCTAAACACAAATGAGGCACATGGATTCTGGACATTCACACTGCTTTTATGGCCTGAAACCTCTCCATCTAAAAATAGCTTAAGCGATCCTAGATCGTCAATGCCCCCAAGCACAGGGTAGGTACAAAGAAATTTCCTTTGATAGGGCATACTTTAAAATCAGGCCTCAAAGAATTCCCACGATGTTCCAAGGAACCCAACCTCACAACCAAAAACCATAAAACACACGAGGAAACGAACCACCTTATGCAAGAGACATCAGCAACAAGAATTAACAAAATCAGACGGCAAAAACTTTTGATATTGGAATCATAAATTATACATTTATTTTATAAGTGTACAAAAGATATTTACCATTGAAAATATGAACAAAGAATATAAAAAAGTGCAAAGCAAATTTAACAAATAACTAAAAGTTAAGTATTAATGTTTATTAAATATTTTAATGATTGAAATTGAAAATGGTGTAGACTAGTTAACAAATTAAAAATAGATCAAAAGAGAAAATAGTAAACTGGAAGACTGTGATCAAGATGTTGCTCAAAATACAGCACAAAGAGAAAAACAGGTCTCTTCAAAGAAAACACTTCTGGGCAGGGAGTTTGGCTCTGTGTACTTGCCTGGCATGCACAAGACCCTGGATTCAATACCCAGCACTGACAAACACACGTATACAAACACACACACACCCAAAAAAACAAAAATCCTCCAGGTGATAGATTAAAATCATCTCTTTTATAAAATCAAGAATGAAAAAACGATATCCACACTGGTATCATATCTATTAAATATTGTTCTATTAAAAATGTTTATATTCAACCCAAGAAGACAAGAAAGAGAGATTGGAAAAATAGAAATAAAACTTTTGTTCCTCAGAAATGATAGATGTTAGACTACAGATCAGTTATTAGAATAAATAAGAATTTGGCAAGTTTGACAGATACAAAAATCGATTCATAGATATCAATAGCATTTCTGTAAAGTGTAAGAAATAATATACTTTATTTTTAAAATACCATTTAAAATAGCAATTAAAACTGTAAGGTATATAACCATAAATCTAAGCAAAGCAATTTGTAATAGTGACATGTAAAACAATATGGTACTGTGTTTCCTATTTCTGCTATAACAACTTACCATAAACTTAAGGTTTATTTGTTGCAGTTCTGGGGATGAGAATGCAGGACCTTGCACATGCTAATTAAGCGCACTCAACCATGGGATCATATTCCCAGCCCAAACTCAGTGTTTTCAAACAACACAAGTTCATTGTCATACTGTTTTGGAGGTCAGAGTCTGAAATGGTCCTATGGGCTAAATCGACATAGCTGCATTCTTACGGCAGGCTGGAGAAGAGAACCTTTTCCATTGCTTTTTCCAGATTCTGCAGGATGCCTGCATTTCTTGGCTCCTGGCTCCTCCCTCCATCTTTGAGTGTCTCACTCCAACCCCTACTTCTTTGATCACAACTCCTCTCTGACTTTGACCCTCTTGTCCTCCCTCTTTTAAGAACCTTTGTGATTATCCTGCCTGGACAGTTCAGATGGAACATATGTCCATAGTTCCGGGGACTAGGATGTGGGTGTCTTTAGGGAGTCATTGCTGTCTACCACAAATACAAATGGAAAGATATATCTTTTCATAAATAGAACATCATAAGAATGTCAGTTGTCTCAAGTTTATTTATAGATTGGATGTAATTCTGAATCACTATCCTGTCAGGTTTTTTCATTGAACTTTACAAGTTTCTTCTAGTATTTACATGGAAGAGCAAAGTGCCAAGTATAGCTAAGAAATATCTGCACTAACAGTATGGAGATATACTCTACTAAATATGAAGACTTATAAAACTATAATATTGAAGGCAACGTACTGTTAATGAAAGACAAATAAACCAACAGCAAGACCAGAGAACTCAAAAATAGACTCCTGGAGATCTGGAATATAATGGCACTGGCATTGCAACCAGTCATAGAAGCATACACAGTATAGTTAGTTACATTTATACAAAAGTTGAAAATAGGAAATATCAAGCAGTATATCATTTAGGGATATATATGTACATGATCAAGCTATAAAGAAAATTTAAAAAAAAAGGAAATTCAGGACTTTGATAATCCCATTGTTGGGAAAGACAAGATTGGGGATTTACACACAGGTATCTTCAAAAGTATTGTGATGTTCTATGTCTCAAGCTGAGTAGGGAAAATAGAGCTGTTAAATTTATTAGCCACTAAGTGGTATAATATTCTATGTACACAATTTGAATAATGTCTTCATACTTTCTCAAAACATGATTGACAAATCTTATCAAGAAACTTTAGTAAATTTTTAAAGTAACGTTTTGGTTTTAGAATACTGAAAGATTCACAAGGAGACTTATACAAAGAAAATTAAAATATCAAATACTCTCTAAATTAAAAGACCAGAATTCAAATTGCTAATTCTAATCTTAGTGTCTTGGTAGAAGCAGCTGTAGTTCTTCTTCATGGAACTCACCCACCTTCTCATGATGACTACAAAGCCTCACCACCAATTTAATTATTTAACTTATAGTAATCAATACTGAGTTTTTGTGCTTAAGCGTGCATGGAAAGACAAAATCTTATTTAGAGGATTTTTTTAGACTTCTTCAAAATGTATCACAAGCATCTTTTACAGTGCAAGCTACAAATAGGATGTATTCTTGAAGAAAAAGCTTCTAAATGAAGCATGAGACAGCCAGTGCTGCCAAGAGTGGTTACACAACTAACCCAGGGGAACAGCAGTACTCTGCTAACTCTGTTTCAGTGTACCAACCTTCTCCTTGGTAGTTCTTAGATCTTACTATACTACCAGCCCAATATGTACTCCATTACTTTGGATGTAAGACTTTCATATTTTTTGGTGTTTATCAGAAATTACCTGAGAGTCACCAGTAGAAACTTTGTATGCTGTAGCAAGAGGTTTCAAGGTAGAAATCCTAGGGATATGTCCGGTTGTAGTGATGTGCCTAAGGTTTTGATTGGTGATGCAAAGGCTAGAGATGGAGACGACAAGGCACATCTGTTTTCTGTAACACTTTTATTTATAAATTGTTTTACACCAATCATGACAGATTCTCCAAAACGTCTCCCGTCTTTGCTTAAGGCTTTTCTGGACCTGCAGTTTAGATCAGTAACAAATATACATCCAATTTCCTGTGTTAGACATCACATGTTTTAAGATAGTCCCACATTATCCAAATTGCAATAATAGAAAAGCAGATACTTGAGGAAACCCAACCACCTGACCTTAGTGTCATCCAGGTGGTCTTCTGAAGTCAGAGAATCTTCTGGAATATAAAAAGGTTCCAACTTGACAGGAGATAATGTCATCCTTTGTGGATGACTAATATTTGATGGACTAAGCATACTTTGCCTTGTTCCAGAAGTAGTTACCGTAACTCCAACAAGAGGACTCTACATTACTGAAAAGTTTGGCTGTCTTCTTGAAGTGAAAGGTGTCAGTATGAGCCCTGGGCAGGAGATGTCATCTTAGGTACTTCTAACTAGTGGGAATTCCATTCTTTATGAGCTGGTACAACTGGTCATGGTGATGCAAGTAAAGGTAATCTCATTTCCATTACTCCTGCTGAAGAGCTACTAATTGACGGAGATAGTGGAGTCACTGGCCCTGGCAAATCCCCCATTAAAATTCCACTTAAGAAATTGAAATTAACTCCTGACTTTGGAGATATTGGTGAACCCAGTATCATTGTTTCGGTTCCCAACATTGGTACGTGGGGTTCCATGGTAAAGGCTACCATCACAGCCACTACTAAACCTATCCTGGGATATGGAGAGCAGTCTGTGCCCTGCTCAGTTACTTCATGATGTCTAGGGTAGCAGTTTTCAGGCTGTGTCTAAATCTGTGTTACTCCAGAGTGTAAAGCAATAGTTTGCCATAACCCACTTCATTTTGAGTTAACTGCTAAGGAGGAGTGACTCTACAACTTGCTTATACAAGTAAACAACCACCATCTGCTTGGCACAACCTTAAGGCACAAACTGATAAATTAATCATGCTAATAAAAATGACCACCTGTGAACTTATCAAATTAACCAGGAGCACAAGAATACATGGGCATATCCCACTCAGATCGGAAAAATCAGACCCGTGAGCTTACCAAACACATTAGACCATTAAATAAAGCAGTCTTTCACTCCAAGTTCATAAAAGGAGGAGCACCCCATGATGGCACATGGTGGTACCCTAACCCATCACCTGGTCATTTGTCACGAGCCTTGCCCAGGAAAATCACCACAACGAACTTCCAAATCTCTGTCCTTGGGCTTCAGCAGAATGAACTTTCTGCAGTACAGCCCACAGAAAGCTGCCATCTCAAGCTGACATTCCAAGCTGACACTCTGAGACTGCCGACAGTTCAGATCTTGGTCTAGAATATAAGTTCTTTGATTTTGACAGCTCTGTGCCCTGAACTAGTTTTCCAAAAGGTTCTTAATCTCATCTGACCCCCTACAGTGACTCTACATAAATGCTCTGCCTTTGCTCTCAGGTCAGACTCCTGAATTCCTGTGGCTGCTTTAACCCTTTCTTAGCCTTTCTGCAACCTATACATATAATTCTGTCAGATATGATGTGTGACGTGTTACAGATATTAAAAATTAAGATTGGCGGGGGCTGGGGTGTAGCTCCCTGGTAGAGCACTTGCCTAGCACATGCGAGGCCCTGGGTTGGATCCCTAGCACCACATAAAAATAAACAAATAAAATAAAGGCATACTGTTCAACTACAACTACAAAAAAATTTTTTGATTGTTTTTTAAAAAAAAGAAATTAAGATTGGAATAAAAGATCTTGTACTTGCCTGGTTTATGACTTCCAGGTGACCCACAAGTATTTCATCACTGCCATTGATGAAAGTGGTGTAGCCTGTGAATTTATTGTCATTCACTAAGTTGACATTGTGGAAGACACAAACATGTTTGGTCTATGTTAGTAGTGGCATAACTCACTCATGACAGGAACTTTCCTAATTTTCACAAGTAATGGAAACTCCTATATTTTTAATTTAAAAGGTATTCTGAGTTTATTTCTAAACAGTTGTTCAAAACCAAGTTGAAAATGCATAAATAGTAGAGTTAGAGGATCAGTATTATATTCAATTCACATAAATTGATTCAATAAATAAGAATGTATTAAAAATGGTAAGGAAGTCATGAATAGACAAATGCAGACAAGAGGAAGTTGAACTAGCAAGTGGGTATATGTATTTTTTAAAAAAGCTTACATCAACTTAGAAGTTTTAAAAAATTAATTAAAAACTATTCATCTTGGCTGGATGACAGTTCAAGCCTTCCAACTCCTGTGCGGGTTTTCTCTTTGGTCTCCATTTCCCATACCTCACTGCTTTATCTGGCAACAATCCAGCTTTTAGTTTCTTGCTAAAGTCAGGTTTAGCAGGTTCCTTAAATTTTGTCTGGTTAATATGGAGTATTCTCAAGCTTGATTTAGTGCTGAGTTTTGAACAACTTAAGTCTGTGTTTTAAAAATGAAGCCACCATATCCCAAGAAGCCCAGTGCATTGCCAAATCTTTCCTGAAGACTGAGTGGAACATAATTTAATCAGCCAGCTCCCTGTCTTTCCTCTTACATCTTCACTGCCCAATCCAAGGCTACTTGGGTTTGTTGTTTTTTTTTTTTTTTTTTTTTTAATCTAATTTGTGTAATAAAAAACAAAAAATTTAAAGACTTTTGGCTTGGCAAAATCTGGTCCAATGTTGTGACCAATAACTCTGAGGAAGGAAATACAACAGAAATTCTACATTTCCAGGAAATATATTCCATCAAAAAGGCGAGGTATGGTAAAGGTCAGGAAGTAGGTAAGGCACAGATACTTAGGCTTATGGAATCTACAAAGGAAGCATAAGTCTGAAAGTTGTACAAAGAAACAATTTTTTAAAATGTAATCTCAGAATAACCAATATCTTTTCAAAGTAATAAAATTTAGCAGCTGGGCACAGTGGCTAACCAATAATCCTAGCTAAATCAGAAGGATTACATAGTTCAAGGACAACCTCAGGAATTCAGCAAGACCCTGTTTCATAATAAAAAATAAAAAGGGCTGGGGATGTAGCTCAGTAGTAGAGTACTGAAGCTGGTCTTGAAAATCAGGATAGGGTCCTGTTCCCCTGGTGTTGAAGATTAAATACCCAAGAAATGCAGAGGCAAGAGTAAAAGTTTTATTCGAAGGATAGAAGGGGGTGGCTGGAAAGAGAGACTCCTCTGGAGAGGAGGGGATCCAGAGCTGGTGCCCAGAGGGAGTGGGGGTGTCTTGCCCCTTTTATAGATTTCAGATTTCCTTTCTTCTTGTGTCCCCTTCTCCCTTGCCTACATGACCAAAAGGGCAGAAAGAGAGCTGTCCACAGGGTACCTCTCCCTATTTTCCATATCTGCCCAGAAAGGCAGGAAGGGGGTACTCATTAACAACTTCTTGCTGGGAGGAACTATTCCCTGGAGGCAGGTGACCTTGGAAATAGATAAGGAGGAGGGGGAAGTGTTCTGGAGGTATTAGCATTCTATTTCCTTTTGAATCAGGTCCCATCTTCCCAACCTAATCATTCATTATCTATACTGATTGTTCTTTTCCTCAATCTCAGCACCTCTGAGTTCAATCCCCAATAAGGCAAAAAAAAAATTTTTTTTTTTAATTTAGTATCAACAAATCAGTAACAAAGTAATATAAATCCAGGAATGATTGACTCAAAGGACTAGGTGCTTTAAGATGAAATTGTAAAATCTCAAGATAAACCGTTTTCCCCTTTGACCTTATTATGTCCTGTTTCAGGTGACAAGCTCATGAAAGGCCAGTAAAGAAGCTGTACCCTTGCTCTGAGTTTGACCTTTCTCAAAGCAGAATGTGGTTTTGCTAAAATAAGAAAAGGATCTATCAAGGTCATGCTGTACTTGATTGTTATCTTACAGAATTTGGCAGGAGTTTTGCCCTGTACCTTCAAGAAAGGCTGACATCCCATGGAGAGTTTGTTTAAACTGGTGCCACTGCTGCTGAGACATAATCTCATTTTACGAAACTTCATTGTTTAGTGAAACCACAGTTTAGTAATGTTTCATTTGATTTTTTATAATAGGGTAATTCAAATAGTTTCTTTCTTTTTTTTTTTTTTTTTTTTTTTGTGGTGCTGGGAATCGAACCCACGGCCTTATGCTTGCAAGGCAAGCACTTTACCGACTGAGCTATCTCCCCAGCCCTTCAAATAGTTTCTGAAGGGAATTTTTTTCTAACATAGAGACTCATTACAGGAAATTTTACTGAAAAAATTCTGTTAAGGGAAGTTACCGAAGTGGCATGTGACTTTCCCCTCATTGGTCAATTCTTATCAATATTTTCTTACAGACCAAAACCTTTTGAGCTTCATATGTTGGGAAGAAGGAAAGAAGGAAGAACAGAAAGGAAGGTTTCAAAACTTCTGGGGCTGGGGGAGGGAGGGGGCATAAAGACTACCCTTAATTATGGAAGGGGTTCATCTAGGCAAAACGGTAGGAAGTTTCCTTTCCTTCTGCCATCAGCTCTCCCATGTTTTAACTTATCTTTGTCATAATTTTTAAAACTCTTGTTCCCAGCCAGATGTCAAACATGAAAAATTGTCCATTAAATCATTTTGATGATTTACCTTTCCAATGAATATTCCTATTTCTAAAAACCAAAGTGAACGTAATTCAAATACTATATTTTAGAGACTATGAGAAGCTGGTGGGCAAATATAGGAGCCCCTTATTAGGATCTCTGACCCCCAATACACAGACTAGTCACATGTGCCACATACTCCAGGTCAGTCCCAGCGCCTCAAAATGCTTCAGGAAAAGAATTTTGAATATTTCTACCTTTGACAATTTCCTTGGAATGGTCTAGAATTAATAATGAAGGAAGAAAGAAATGGAGGGATAAAGAGAGGACAGGTAGAAGACAAAATGAAGGAGGGAAGAAGAGAGAAATAAGAAAGAGAGATCAATGTGTGCCCAGATAACTCACTCATGGGCAGACTGTCATACATCCTAGAAAAGAAGGATGGAAAAAAAAATCTACAAAATCACCTTAGAAAATAAGCAAACTTTGTTTATTGAGGGACAAAAGCAAAGTCTGCCCTAGAAGAATGCATGACAATTACCTGGCCTTGTGATTAAAATGCACCTGAACATTTCTGGTTTTGCTGGGTTAGCTATTTTTATGAGTGTATGGTTTCAACAAAAATTCTTCTCCTTGGTGTTTCTCAGTCCTGTTTCTAGTCACTTAAGTTCTTGGTGTCAGTTTTGCATTTGAGTCCTTTTCTTTGGGATGATATCTTGGGATCCCTGAGTCAATAACAGCAAAATCCCCAGGGCACAGGGCAATAGATGTTGCAACCACAACTGCAGAACTCACCTATGCTATAAAACTGCATCTAAATGTATTCTTTTAGGATTAAGGTCAGCATGCTGTAGCAATACATGCATACCCATATTTATAGCAGCACAATTCACAATAGTCAAATCCCAGAATCAGCCTCAATGTCCATCAATGGATGAACAGATTTAAAAAAATGTGTCATATATACACAATACCATTTTATTCAGCCATAAAGATAAATGGAATTAGGTCATTTGAAGGAAAATGGGTGGAACTTATGTTAAGTGAAATAAGCCAAATTCAGAAAGTCAAGGGTCATGTGTTTTCTCTCATATGTGGAAGTTAGGGAGGAAAAGGAAAACAAAGATCATAGGGGATCTCATGAAAATCGAAGAGAAATCAGTAGAGTAGAGGAAAGAGACAAGGGGGAGGGAGGAGGAGAAAAGAAGGGGAAATACTGGGAAATATTCACTAAATTATATTATCATATTGTATATGAATATGTAACAACAAATCCCACCATTATTTATAATTATAATGCACCAATAAAAAAATACGGAAAAAATATTGTCTTTTAGACAAGTGATGTATGATTACATTGTGATGTCATCGTACACATCTGTATTATAAGCCTTCACAAATATGCTCTCCATGATGACGGTCCAATTGCCCTTTCTTCCTGAACTCTTGAAGATTGAGGTCTGTTGCCTGGTTTAAAAGATTCTGAAATGTGAATTCAGAGTCAGATGTTTAGGTCTTATAGGCCAAATAAATAGTAAACATTCCAGGATTTTCTTTGGGGGTATATGAATACGATTGTGAGGGTTTTTGGTTTTGGGTTTTTTTTTTTTTTTTTTTTTTTTTTCCCTAGAGAAGATAAAAAAAGGAATTCTGATATAAATAAAATGTTTAAATGAGAAGGGAAAGTGAAAACATTCAAATCACTCTGAAGCTAAATAATGGTAAATTATAACAGCTTCAAACAATTACTTAGTTCTTAGGAAAAGCATTTACCATGGCAACCGCTGCCTCAAATTGCTCTTAAACAGGTCCAGAGCCATATACAAAAAAGAGAAGAAAGAGAGCATTTATCTCCTAGACCCACCCATATTTGTTCAGTCTGTAGGCAAGGGGATAGTCAACAACAATATGGTCACACAAACATATTGCATGTACCCCATACTTTCCCCTAATACTACGCTTCATTCATACTATTTTATAGACATGTTCATCTAAACTGGTGGGACCAGTTTAATTGTCATCTCCTTTCTGACATTACAGAGGGGACCTGGGGACTATTTAACCATGAAATGGGTCTTTAGCAAATAGTATGCAGGGATCCTTCCTTTCATAGGACCACCGAAATAGTGTTACTTTCCTTTTAAAAACTTTTTTTAATCAACAGGCATTAATGGAGTTTAAGATGATATTTCCATACATGCATATAGCATGCCATTGATCAAATCCAACCATCCAGAGCTGGGAATGTAGCTCTGTCAGTGATAGAACACTTGCCTGGAATGAGCAAGGTCCAGGGCTCCATCCCTAATCCACACACACACACAAAACAATCCTACTACCCCTTTTCTACCCTCTTCTCCTCTTCCCAATCATTATTCTACTTACAGGTCAACTTCTTTTAGATTCCACATCTGAGAGAACATGCAGTACTTGTCCTTCTGTGTCTGGCTTATTTAAATTATATAATGTCTTTCCGTCAATTTGCTGCAAAGCACGATTTCACTTTATGGCTGAATAATACTCCACTGTGTTTGTATTCTACATTTTCTTTATTCATTCATCTGCTGATTAATAGTGTTAACATTCTTATTTTCCATACTTTGATATGATGTTATAAATGAAAATATGCAAGATTCTTAAGGAAATAATCTTACATGTAGACAAAGATATAAGAGTGAAGATAAACAGTACGGCATATAATGGCCAAAGAACTAGAACATGCTCTTACTCTTTTATTTTTATTAGAACAGCATAAAAATAATCAAAATAATTCAGTAAGACCCTGGACTGGGGAGCCAGACTAACTGGCTTAAAGTTCTACCCTCTGCCATCTCTTAGCTGAGCGACTTCCTTTTCTCTGTTTCTCAATTGTAAAATAAGGATCATAATACCCATATATATAGGCATTATGTAAGAAGTTTCAGGAAGCAAACAATCATTTATTAAGCTCCATCTTGGACAGGATAAGGGTATAGTGGTAGTGGCATATCCACAGTTGTTCTTACTAGAATATTTACAAGGCAGATGGAGAAAGAAGTCTGATGCTTGGGAGACAGGACAAAGCTGGAGTTATAGATTTGGGAGGCATCAATTGACAGGTCATCTTTTGAGTTCATAAAAATTGATAAGCACTTACAGGGAAAGCATAATTAAAAAAAAAAAGCATTGTTTGAATCAGCATGTCACTTCCACTCCACGTCGGAGCACTGGAGAAGCATTCGCAAGATGAAATATACACAAATGTACATAGCAACATTGTTACTGTGAAAATTTGAAAATCGACCAAATTTCCATCAACAGGAAAAGGGATCAATGGATTGTATATAGGATTCATGCTGAACTACACACCACTAGAGAAACTGAATAACTTAAACTACATTTAACAACATGGGCCAAACTCACAATAGAAACTTAAGCAAAGAATCAGGTTGAAGATGACTATTTCAATTATGTAGCACTAACAGAAGTGTACCAAATATATATTTTGGCAAAAGATTCAATAAGTTTGAATCAATATTCAGCTGATGGAAAGAATAGCTTCTGAGATACAAGAATAAACCTGAAATTATATTTAAAATGTTATCAATTGCTAGTTCATTATTATTTTAGTTCATTATTATTTATGCCACAATCTGTGAAGGACTATTTCTTTTATTTATGATCTTCTGATTAGCTTTTAATATGAACCAATTTTAATTTCTTGATTGTCAACATTCTGCTATCATATTATCATTCCTTGATTTCAGCAAATAGAATATTTAGGAATATAATGTCATCTTGTCTACAACTCACAAGAGATTCAGGGAAAAAGTATTTAGTCACTTATCTACATTGATATTACTCTAGGAAGAGCAATGGGGAAGGGAGACAGGATTAAGAAAACATAGTAAAATATTCACAACTACTGACAGTATCCAGGAATTATATATGCAATTCTTACAGATTTTCTGTAAATCTGAAGTTATGAAAATAGAAGCTTCCAAAGAGAAATATAATTTTCCAGAAATAATAGTACAAAATTATCATTCACCAAGTAATATAAATTATGGATCCATACTGATAAAATGAATAAAGAAATGGAAATTTCAATGAGGAATACAGACAGCTCCATATCTCCAATTGCCTCCCCACAAAACACTCAAGAATTGGAAAGTGAAAGATCAACATTTCAGAAGAGAAACCCAGCAGATACCACCTTCATTGATCAATGTCAACATCATCAGAAAGGGGAACTCAAAATTATAGGTCACATGAGAGGATGCAATGAAAAAAATTGCTGAATCCCTTCTGGGAGACTTTTCCCAAAAAAACATAATATCGAGTCTAATCATGTTGAAGCATACAAAAATACAACTGAGGGACATTTTACATAAATTCTATCTTAAAAAATTGAAGGTAGTGAAAACTGAAGATTGTTCTATACTGAAACTGACTAACAAAAGATCAGACTTTTGTCTAAATGCTTAGGTTCAGCTGGATGTGCTGGCTCAGGACTGTATTCCTAGCTATTCAGAAGCTGTGGCAGGAGGATCACAAGTGCAAAGCAATCCTGGATCACACAGTAAGATCCTGTTTCAAATGAATGAATTAATTCACTAACTTATGAATTAATTAAATAGTGGGGCCATTTGTAATAATAAAAATTGAAAATACATATAAGACTTTACCAAAGTGGTATTTAACTCCACAAAGAAAGAATGGCAATGGGGGCAGAAGTGGGGTCCCTGTCGGCTGGGGCCTAGTCCTGGGCTGGACTGAGCAGTCACAGCGTGGGCCGAGCTGGGCCACCAGGGCCCAGGCAGGTGCTGAAAATGAGGAACACAGCCATGAGGGCAGAAATCTCCGAGTTCTTAAGACTTTGAGAGAACACTCTGCAGAGGAGACCCTGCTAAAGAGGCCCTTGACTGAAGAGTGGAATGTGGGGCCTTGTGCAGGAGAGCTTGCCCAAGTGTCCTTTTGCATTTCCCTCTGTAGGTCCAGACCACCAATGGAAAAGAATCTCCCTGAAGGCACAGGCCCCGTGCACATGCTGTTTGGGCATTTTGTAACTAATGAGAAGTGGCTGGGGTCTCAGCTGGTGCAAGGGATGCAAGGGAAAATTAAACTTGTTTTTGAGGATGCCTGACACCAGTAGATTTTTACCTGCCCATCAGATTCTGTGTTCTTTATGTCATTGAAACTGATCTGGTGGCAGGAAATGGCCGTAGAAAAAGATTTGTTTGAATTAGAAATTCTGATAACATTCAAGGGATTGTAGTAGTTGAAAAAACACAGATAAAAGAACAGTACTTCCCAGCCATACAAAAGTTTACTGTGCTGGACCTTGGGATGGTGTTACTTCCATGGCCAACCAGGTAGAAGCATCATTGTTCAGTTAGTACAAGAGCAATCCAAAGAACCCAGTAAGAAACTTTTCCTCTGGAAGAAATGGGATCTGCTCTCTGAGCCATACCTCCTTTGAACTGTGCAGCAGATCTCAGGAGTTGGAAAAGGTAAAGCTTCCCTTCTGCTTCAGAAGTTTCCAAGTATCCAGCAACTGAGCAACACTTCCAATCAAGAACTTGAGTGGGTAATAGGTCAAGTGGTAGCATAGCAGATCCACACCTTCTTTACCCAGTCCAGGTGGCGGCTGCCCTCACATCTACTTTATTTTCTCCTTTTGACAATGAACTACAGGATCTGGTAGTCATATTTTAATAAAAACAAGAAAAGGTCTGGGGTTGTAGCTCAGTGTTCGAGTGTTTGCCTAGCATGTGTGAGGCACTGGGTTCGATTCTCAGCACCACATAAAAATAAATAAAGGCATTTTATACATACACAACTAAAAAAAATTTAAAAAACAAGAAAAAATCCAGGCTCAGTGGCACATGCCTCTAATCCCAGTGGCTGGGGAGGCGGAGGCAGGAGGACCACCAGTTCAAAGCAATGTAGCAAAACACTGTCTCGAAATAAAAAATGTCTGGGAATGTGACTCAGTGGTTAAGGTTCCTGGATTCAATCCCGAGTACAAAAAACAAACAACCCTTCCCACCCCTACCCCCACCAAAAAAAAAAAAAAAAAAAAAAAAACCCTAAGAAAATAGAATATTTTACAGCATTTGGTGAAAGCTGAGGTAGGCCTGATGGAACCTGTGCTTATGATGATTTACTGTCTAAGTCTGGACATTTAAGTTACCCTCAGGTGGCAATGCCTTCATTCTGATTATATGGGCAAACACTGGACAGAATCGTCCTAAGAGAGTCAGGAACTATCAGTAAAAAACCAGTTATGGCAGATTTTTATGAGTGACCCTGACCTGTATCTGGCATGGAACAGACTTTCAGGTAGTGGATATATCCATCTAAAGGAAACTAACCCCTTTAGTTAAAATGAGCCCCTTCCTCCTTCTTGGACTCAGAGCTGTTCTTTAGATCTGGTCTGCATATACCTGTGCTGCCAGTGTAAATAAACAAGTGCACAACGATAACAAAAAAGAATGAATGGCAATATAGTTGTTCAGAGCCTGTTGGACACCTGACATTTGGGCAGTCTAAGCACATATAACACAACAGCATTTTTTAATTGTATGTGCCAAGAGACAGTCTTAAATATTATGTATTAATTCCATCATACATTTATAATATAAACATATTTTTCTTCTAGAGTTTCATATCAGTTTCCATATCATATTCTTAGTAAAACAATTAAAATTCTATATAAAAAGACTACTTATATATTACTTATTATTCAGATCATACATTCTTGTCTCCGAATTTTTGCTGTATTCTTGAAATGCTTCCAAAAGTACATCTTCACTTATTAGTAGATCTCAGAACAGAAGCTCCAAAGGTTCTAGATTCAAACTCAGTACAAGCCATGCTGTCATGGTTCTGCATGCAGACATTTCAAGGCAATAGGTATAGCTTCTAACCACCAATATTTCCCTTACTATACAACTTCTCCTCAGTACAAGACTGCCACTAGTATTTCCAACAGAAGCGTAGTCTGGGACAGGTCTTGTTTGAAATGTGGTCAATAAAATTACATAATGCTCTTTCTCCATGAGAAGTTTAACACTGACCTCTTCTAGCATCTCTCTGTCCTTGAAGGTCTGCGGGATTAGCAGAGATGCGTCTGTCTTGGAAGCGCTGGGGGCGCTTTGCTAGGTCTCTGGGCGTGGAAGGCGAAGGCTAGGTGCCCAGCCTAGCAGTCTGGGACGGCTCGGATGGCAGGGAAGGCAGGACGGGGAGCATTGGCCACCGGGGTCCATTCGTGGCTGAGTCTTGGAGCTGATGTAGCAGCAGGTACAGCAACTGGAGCCGGAATTTGCCGAAGAGGGAAGTTGGCGGGCACAGAGTGGGCGGCCTGGCCTCATTTAGGTGGAGGATTGTGATCCCTATAGGTGACCTGCGTCGCGAGCCGGAGCGGAGTGAGGTTCTTGGGGCCCTTGTCTTGGAGTAGTCCGGGATGAGGCGCTCCCCGCATCCCGCTAGCTCGGCCTCCAGCCACCCTGTTCCTGGTCTGGGGATCCCGTTCCCCAAACCAGGACTATTTCTTGAGCACTCTCAGGTAACTCTTTTGCTTTTGCACTCACTAGCTTCCTGTGTATGTTACTAAATTAACATTCACTTGCACTTGAGGTCAGTAGAGAAGCAAGATATTTGAGGGTTATCTAGTTTTTCCCTAACAGTTTTTTCATTTCCTAATGCACTTTGTATTTTATTTTGTTTGAAGCAAAAAGTAATTTATTACAGATAGATGTACGTGATTTTGGAGTTTTTCCTCTTGGTTAAAATTTAAGAAGGCTAAACTGACATTCTACTTTAAATTTAATTATCCTTATAAAAAAGAAAAGGAACGTACCTTACAGAAATAGAGCAAGCAATTATGAAATTCATCTGGAAGAATAAGAAACCCAGAATAGCTAAAGCAATCCTTAGCAGGAAGAGTGAAACAGGGGGTATTGCAATACCAGATCTTCAACTCTACTACAAAGCAATAGTAACAAAAATGGCATGGTATTGGTACCAAAATAGAAAGGTAGATCAATGGTACAGAATAGAGGACACGGACACAAACCCAAATAAATACAATTTTCTCATACTAGACAAAGGTGCCAAAAATATGCAATGGAGAAAAGATAGCCTCTTCAACAAATGTTGCTGGTAAAACTGGAAATCCATATGCAACAGAATGAAACTAAACCCATATCTCTCACCATGCACGAAACTAAACTCAAAATGGATTAAGGACCTCGGAATCAGACCAGAGACCCTGCAGATTATAGAAGAAAAAGTAGGTCCAGATCTTCAACATGTTGGCTTAGGATCAGACTTCCTCAACAGGACTCCCATAGCACAAGAAATAAAAGCAAGAATCAATAACTGGGATAGATTCAAACTAAAAAGCTTTCTCTCAGCAAAGGAAACTTATCAGCAATTCGAAGAAAGAGCCTACAGAGTGGGAGAATATCTTTGCCATTCATACTTGGATAGAGTGCTAATTTCCAGAATCTATAAAGAACTCAAAAAACTCTACTCCAAGAATACAAATAATCCAGTCGACAAATGGGCTAAGGAAATGAAGACACTTCACAGAAGAAGATCTACAAGCAATCAACAAACATATGGAAAAATGTTCAACATCTCTAGTAATAAGAGAAATGCAAATCAAAACCACCCTAAGATTCCATCTCACCCCAATTAGAATGGCGATTATCAAGAATACAAGCAACAACAGGTGTTGGCGAGGATGTGGGGAGAAAGGTACACTCATACATTGCTGGTGGGGCTGCAAATTAGTACAGCCACTCTGGAAAGCAGTGTGGAGATTCCTTAGAAAACTTGGAATAGACCCACCATTTGACCCAGCTATCCCACTCCTTGGCCTATACCCAAAGGACTTAAAATCAGCATACTACAGAGATACAGCCACATCAATGTTCATAGCTGCTCAATTCACAATAGCCAGACTGTGAAACCAACCTAGATGCCCTTCAATTGATGAATGGATAAAGAAACTGTGGTATATATATATACAATGGAATATTACTCAGCCATAAAGAATGATAAAATTATGGCATTTGCAGGCAAATGGATGAAATTGAAGAATATCATGCTAAGTGAGATAAGCCAATCTCAAAAAGCCAAAGGACGAATGATATCGCTAATAAGTGGATGATGACACATAATGGGGGGAGGGAAGGGTTAGTGTTAGGGTTAGAGTTAGGGTTAAGGAGGGGGGCAAGTATGGAGGAAGGAAGCACTGTATAGAGGGAAAAGAGGGGTGGGAGGGGTGGGGGGAAGGGAAAAAATAACAGAATGAATCAAACAACATTACTCTATGTAAATTCATGATTACACAAATGGTATGCCTTTACGCCATGTACAAACAGAGAAACAACATGTATCCCATTTGTTTACAATTAAATAAATAAATAAATAAATAAATAAATAAATAAAAGAAAAGGATTCCTTCCACCTTGGTCCTGTCAATAGATGAATAGATAAGGAAAAGGTGGTACAGAAACACAGTGGAGTATTATTCAGCCAAAAAGAAGAATGAAATCATGTCATTTGCATGAATATGGACAGAATCCAAGATCCTTTTGTTAAGTGAAACAAGACAGACTTAAAAAGATAAGTATTACATGTTTTCTCTCATTGTATGTGAAATTGGGGTGGGGAGGCAGCATGAAAGTAGCAGAGAGACTATTAGAGAAGAATAAGGAGGCGGAGGAGAGGGTGATGATGGAGCAGAAATGATCAAACTATATAATATGCATGTACAAATATGCCACAACAAAACCCATTATCCATATAATTAATGTACACTAATAAAGTTCCAAAAAATCAGAAATTTAAATTTCTCATTGAAAAAGAGAAAGATTCTCAAATGATACATTTTCAAGAACAATTCATGGTCCAAATGGAATATAAAAACTAAAAATTAGAATGAAACTTGAAAGCATATGTTAAGGAAAATAAGTCAGACTTAGAAAGTCAAGGGTGGTGTGTTTTCTCTCCTAGGTGGAAGCTAAGAGGAAAAGGCAAAAGAAGGGTCGGGGGGATTCTCAGCACAACTGAAGGGAGATCAGTAGGGTCAAGGAAAAGGACCAGGGGAAGAGAGGTGGGGATGTAAAGGGAAAATACTAGGGAACAGTACTGACCAGTTTATATCCCATACATGTGCATGTATGAATACATAACACTGAATCCCACTATTATGTATAATGATAATATACCAATAAAAATATGGAAAAATTCCTAAAAATTAAGAGTTCTTAAAGATTATTTGTTTTGGATGCTTGTATACACAATTATACAATGATTTAAAATGTGATATAATCTAACCTCTATTATTCTAACTTGTATTGTTATTTTATAAGAATTTATTGACTTGATAAAAATCAACTGTTCTCCCTTAAATTGTCTATTGCCCCCTTAATATTTATGCCAACTGTTCATCTATTTACTTATCTATTTGACAATTAAGATTTTTATTGATTATACACATAAAATTCACAGTTTTCACAGTAGCAACATATTCTTCTTGTATAAATAAATTTGCATTTGTATTTCAACCTAGGGATAGAATTTCAACATACAAAGGCAAAGAGATTTTCACTCCTAATCACATCTAGAATGCTTAACTACATTTGAAAGTGACCTGCAAGGTATTAACAATAAATCCAAATAATGTGCTTTATTGATGTGACTGACATTGCATCACTGAGTAACTATGATTTGCCTGTACAGTCACTTGATCCTTGCTGGCACCTTGATTCCTGAACCTGGTGACAGAAGTGACACTGAGGTAGCCATTCAGCTATCTGACCTCCCAAAGAGGCAAAGCAGTAGTGCTTCCCTCATTTTGAAAAGTTAAAAATATGCACATAAACAATGTTGCTTAGGAATTATGTAGATCTGTGTCACAATTACAAAAGCACGTCTGAGAACCGGCACAAACCAAAAGCATGAATCTGGTTCTTTGCGGGGAAAGGTGGGCACACAGTAAAAGACACACATATAGAAAGGCCAACTGTATCTCTGCTATTTTATTTATTTATTTATAGTTCTAGGGATTGAACCCAGGGGTGCACTGGGGATTGAACCCAGGGGTGCTCCACCACTGAACTATACCCACTATCCTTTTTATTTTTTATTTTGATTCAGTGTCTCTAAGTTGCCAAGGCTGGCCTTCAACTTTTGATCCTCCTGCCTCAGCCTCTGGAGTAACTGGGTTTACAGGCATGCACCATCACAGCTGATCATAGATCCTTTTTAATGGAAAACTTGTACAACATGTCTTTCTGTTACAGCAAAAGAGAAAAAAATAGCTAAGCTAAAGGAAACAGTATGATTGTTATTGAAACCAAATGAACAACAATCAAATCTGTAATGCTCAGAGGTAAGATCTCCAGTTTAAGTGGCATGTTAACTCAGGCCCCAAAACCAGCTTGTTGTGATGTTCCCTTACTTCTATTTAGGCATGCTTTTCTTTTTTGGTATTGCCTGAAACAATTTTTTTCCCCTCCACAGCTTCTCAAACCTCTGATGAGGCACTGGACTGGGAAGTGTTTGGTTATAGTTGTTTGAAAGTATTAAGTAACTGCCTCATTTCCTGTTTTCTCTTTTCTCTAGATGCAACCACAGTTACAAAGCAAAGCAGGATATGACAGAGGGAATGTTGCAACAACAATGAAAACAGCCACTCTGAGTCTTAGGCTATTTGCTGATTTTCATTTCAGCAGATTATCTCTTGCAGTAACACTCAGAATGAGCCTAGACTGTAGAAATGCAGAAGCCAACTGACACCAGTTGCCAGTGTCACTTAGCAGCTTGTTTGGACCCTGCCGAGTTGTTTTGTTTTCAATTAAAGTCTTCCCTCTAATCAGACCTTGGATTTGATTCTGAGTTTTTGTAACTTTAGAGCTACTTTATATCTTCAGGAAGGCTGAAACACAAGACAGCCAAGATTTAGAAACCAGCATGATTATTTAGGACAAAAGGAAGAAAGGGGTAAGGTGTCTACAAGTTCTGCTTCCGGTGAGTACCATGTGAAATCAGCCCCTTCACAGAAAGTTCTACCAGCACAGGTGAATTTGCCTTTCACAACACAAGTAAATCTAAGTACCTACTCTGAAACTCAGAGGTATGGTGTTTTCTATTGGCCATCAGCAGAAAGTCAGGCTTTTTAAAGCATTGTTCTCCAGCAGAAATAAAATCAGTGGTTGTCTAGGGCTGGGGAGGTGGAGTCGGAGTGGGAGTGAATCTTATGGGGTAAGAGGTTACTTTGGGGGAATATGAAAATGTTCTAAACTTAGATTCACAATTCTGTGAATACATTAAAACCTTTGAATTGTACACTTTAACTGGGCAAATTTATGGTTATGTAATTTTTTTTTTTTTTTTTTTTTTTTGCGGTGCTGGGGATCAAACCCAGGGCCTTGTGCTTGCAAGGCAAGCACTCTACCGACTGAGCTATCTCCCCAGCCCTTGTAAATTATTTTTTAACAAAGATGTTTTTAAAGTCTATTCTGAAGAAGAAATTTAAAAGAAGGGTGCCATAAAGAGCAGAGGTCTCTTGAATTTGCTATTTGCTAAAGCGTTTAGGCAGGAAACCAAGGACGGGCTTGAGTTTTTTGATCCAAAATATTCTAACATCCCATCATCCTCTTTCCCTGCCTCTCATCAAAGTACTGCTTTATTATTTGCCTAATGAATAATCTAACCCAATACTGTGGTGGACATTGGGGATTGGCAACCCAAGCCACATACATCGTCCGGTCTGGAAATGCAATAGCCAACTGGTGACATGAGGTGACAAATATGAGGATAAAAGTCCATAAAACTCAGAAGGGCAAAGCAGAAAGATTGAAAGAGCCCCTGGTCTTTGTAAGAATTTCTCAGCAATTGCACCAGTGCTGGACTTGGGGATTTCCCACTATGCAAATGCTGGACTTCTGGACTTCTCATCACATAAAACTTTGTCCCATTATGTAAGAAAGTAAAATTCTTTTGTTAACCTAATGCTACTTACTGTTGTATCCCAGTTACTTGCAACCCAAAGTACTCCGACAAGCCAATTATAAGACTTTGACTTTTGTATTTAAAAATTATTAAAATATGCCAATGTTCATGGGAGTTATTTTAAGGTTCAGGAGCTGCAAAGAAGAGACCACTTGTAGTCAATTGGGTTTTTAATTACTACACAGTTTATTGAAGAAACAAATTTTTCTTGAACTTTTAAATTTACAGTATTTTATGTTACTTACAATCCACACCATATCAGAGATCTGTGCATAGAAGAAAAAACAGAAAAAAGTGTTTCACAGAGAAGCATTTCATAGAGTTAGGCCTTAAAGAATGAAGAGGTGGGGGGAAATCTAGGCAGAAAAAATAGCACATAGACTCAGAAGCATCAGAAAGCTTTGTGTTGGATGGGCATATGAGGCAGGAGAAACGAAGATGACTCGGGAAAGGCAATTGACGCCAAGTTGTTTCAAGTCTTATATATCAGACTCAGTAGGTTCCAGCTCATCCTATACAACACAGGAAGCCTTGAGAGGGTTATAATGAAAAAAGTCGCATGACTGTTCGGGTATTTTAGGAAGAGGCTCTGCAGCTATGAGAAATAGAGTTTAAAGGAGGCCATAGGTAGAGAGGCTATTTGAAAACTACTAGGTATAATAGAGAAGAAAAGATCTAAACAAAGAGAAGACCCCATTGCAGAGGCTGTGACTGACTACCAGGACAGGGCGTCAGTGGAGGACAAAGAAGAGGCTCAGAGTCCACAATTAGGGCTGACTGGAAGTCAAAAGTGCAAGCGACATGGAAACATAGCCAAGGACGTTAGGAACCATGGATGAACTGCTGCTGGCTGCTGAGTGAGAAGCAAGCAGAGCATACCGTGGACAAGGGAGCGAAGACCGCAGAGGACCCCACTCTTCCCGCTATGACAAATACTGACAAGCCCCCCCGCCCCTCCTCACCACACATCTGCTCACTATGTTAGGAAAAGGATCAGGAAGAGGGTGGGCGTTATTTGAAAGTTGCATTACTTTTATTCAGAAGAAACTAAGCATCCCTAAAGGAATCATTCTAGTTACCAGAATTATCATGATTTACCTATAATGGACATTTAACTGGTCCCCACCCTCCCCATCCTCAACTAACCAAGTGAGTAGGGGCTCAAGGGAAAACTGAATTAGTTGAGGACAAAATAATAGGAAAATCCATTTTCTCTGCACTACAAAGTTGTAGCACAAGAAAATGATATAACACATATAGAAGCTCAGAGAAAGCAGAGTTGAAAATATAAACATCACCTGATTATATTCAGCACTGTCCAGGGAAGGCCCTGAATCCTGAGGGCATTGGCAATGGTCATCAGAAAAGAACTCCCACCTGTGAGACACGTTCACTTCTTTGGGCCTGCTTCTAGCCTGCCCTTGACTCCAACCCTTGCTTATCAAATGTCCCTGGAATGTTACTTCGTCTAATTTATGATCATCCATTCTTCAACATTAGAAAAGGGAGGTAAGGATATTCCAGAACATGGAAGAGGACAAACTCTTTTAAAGAAATACAAGCAACCTCCCATAGCAGCCAGTTCTGCATTGCGGATTGAACAAACTGTGTATCAAAAATATTTGAAAAAAAGCCCTGCATCTGTATTGAATATGTATAGCCTTTTTTTTTTTTTTTTTTTTTTTTTTGCTTTGCCATTATGCCCTAAACAATATAGCATAACAATTGTTTATATAGAATTTATATTGTGTTGAGTGTGTTAGGTAATCTAGAAGTGATTTAACATATAAGGGAACTTTGCATAGGTTAAAAGCAAATACTGTACCATTTTGTATGAGAGAGACTTGAGTGTTTAGAGATTTTGACACAGTAAACTCAATCCCCCACGGATACTGAAAAATGCCTAAAGAAAAGTGTTTTCTTGTTTTTGTTTTTGTTTTATTGGTTTCTTAAGAAAATAGCTGGTATTTGTCTCCCTAAGCAGGATGAATCCTGGGGCAATGACAAGACTGAGTTTCCTGCTTCAGAGGCTCAATACCAGACCATGGACTCAGGGGCACACTCACACCCTGGTGATGGCTTGGCCAGTTTCCCCTGGCAACACCACTACCTTCCTGTGCTGTCCCTTCCAAAAATGTCATGTCACATTGCCAGCTCCACCTGGGATGGACAGAGAACCTACATGGAAGCAGAACACAGTCCTGCCAGGTGCGCCTTTCCTCTGAGCTCCCATACTTGGCCGTGACAGACTGTAGGTGTGTTGGTCAAGCTGTTCTCTCAGGGACTCATCCCTGAACCACTTTCCATCACCTGTTCAACTTCCCTCTGACCCACTCTGGAAGTTCTGACCGCTGATTGTTAGATTTCTTCTCCTATTTGTTTCCTCAGTGTTCCCATTGGATCTGACCTTGACTGACTCAAAAAGTCCTGACTGATGCCTTATTTCAATCAATCTCCCTCCACCCCAACCCTGAACAAAAGGGCTACTGTCCCACTATAGGGAGACCTGCACTAGACTTGTAGGCAGGACTTAGAACCATAGAACCATTCATGACACACCATGTCAGAAGAAGGTCAAAACCCAAAACCAAACAACAAAAATGCTTCTAAAACCCAGTTGCAGTGACACATGCCTATAATTTCAGCTACTTGGGAAGCAGAAATAGGAGGATGGCAAGTTTAAGGCCAGCCTGGACAACTTAGTGAGACCCTATCTCAAAATTTTAAAAATAGCTTGATGGTAGAGCACCCCTGGGTTCCGTCTTCGACACTGTAAAAAAGAAAAGAAAAATAGGAGGTCAAACTGGGATCAACCAAGGCAGATGCAGCATGAGATATAAAGAAGCTTTGGCTGGGTTCCACCTCAGGGATCTAAGATCAGCAAGACTTTGCAATAAGGCAAACTGGTGATTCCCGGGGAGGTGCTGAGAAAGGAGCTGCCTAGCAAAGAGGGTCTGTGAGCTGAAGCTCTTCTCGCTTAGCCTCACACAGCTAGCTGCCTGCCAGCATCACCGTTCCGCTGGCAGTGCGGGTGGGGACATGGACGCTACACTGTGGCCGCAGCAACTCAGCTCACAACCAAGCCACTCCAGCTCAGTACGTTCCCATTATGTACTATTTTGAGGTGGGTATTAAAGCCAGAGGTGCCTGACTTTGAATACCTGCTGTGTCTCTTTGGTCCTGGTCTTTTCCGAGTCTCAATTTTCTCAGCTATGAAATGACAAACATTGTTACCCCCACAGATCAACTACACGTGTTAGTCAGCTTTTTGTTGCTGTGACAAATACCTAAGGAAAACGACTCAGTGGAGGAAAGATGTATTTTTGTTTTGGTCTATGGTCAGCTGGTTCCATTGCTTTGGGCCTGAGGCCTAGAAGAACATCATGGCAGAAGGAAGTAACAAAAGAAAGCTGCTCAGCTCATGGCAGCCCAGCTGAGAGAGACAAAGAGGTTCAGGACAAAATTCTGTCCCCAATGGTTTGCCCCAGTGACCTACTTTCTCCGTGCCCCACCTGCCTACAGTTTTCGCCACCCCTAGTAGTCAGATCAGCTATCGATGCATAATCTGCTGAGGTCCCAGCTCCAGGATCCAATCACTTCACAAAAGCCCACCTCTGAGCAGGCTGCACTGGGGACCAGGCCTTCAACACATGAGCCTTTGGGGGACATTCCAGAAACAAACCATAAGACCACATAAAAACGTGTAACATGCATGTCACCTGACAGCAGACACTGATCAATGTGAATTCTGATTCTTTTTCCTGAGAATCCAACCTGAGGCAGAATCTTCAGGATCCCATAGAAGATCTGCTTCTCCTTGGGGTCCTCACTGCTCAGTGATAAAAGTGTCTTTTCTATGCCGACAGTACGACTTATGATGAAGGAAGGCCTCAGTATATTCAGGATGGAGGCTGATTACCAGAAAAAACAACTATGAGCTTAAAGTTAGGATTTTCAGGTATCCTTTGCTGGGAGCATAGTTCTAAAACATTTGTTCATATTGTTTTGATTACCCTTACATTATTACAGATGACAATAAATGCCGTGGGACTCTTTTTATTTAAAAAAAAAATATGATCTGAGTGGGGAACCCAACAAGGGCTGTCTGTTTAGATTCTTCTTGGCCTCTCTGGAAAGCATTTCTTCTTTCTGGGCATGGGGTAGAACCCCTTCTGAAATGAGGGTCTTGGGTCAAGTTGTTCATCAGACAACTTGGTCAGTTTCTTTCCGACCAGCTTCAAGACAGAAAGTTGAGGGAAGATTAGAGTAATATTTTCAGGCATTATGGTTTATTTTGGGGAAAAGAGGTTCTGGTTTCTATGACCTACCTTGAGAAAGAGACATTTTAGTTTCTGTGGCTTTCCTCAGAGGGAGAGAGGGGAGGGGGAGACAAGGGGACAGGATTGGGTCAGAGAGAGACTTTGCTTTTTGAGATCTACTTCTGAGACCCAAAATGCCATACTTCAGAATATCATTTTCTGAGTCCCAGCAAATGACCATACACACAATTGCTTTATAGAATTGGTTAGTGTGGGGAGAAATGACACACAATTGGTGTCAGAAAAGAAAAACTCTGCACAGGGGCCCTGTCACATTTTGTCTCCTCCTGACCTCACCTGGCCCTTGTAAAATCACGTTTAACTTCATAGAATGTGGTTAAGCCTCAAAGAAATGGTAATTCTGCTGCAGTTCTCTGACCTAAATTCAGTGTAAGCCTTTTGAAGAGGGCTTACTTTTCTCTATTCAAGCCTACCCCAGGGAGGACCAAATTTGCTTGCCTTCTGACCCAGACTTTGAATTATAATCCATACCATGCTTGGTGGACAGTTCCACCAGATCAGGGAGCAAAGGATCTTGACTCTAGAAGAGGATGCAGCCACTTTTGCTGGTCTAATCTTATGAACTCACTGACGGCCTTGACTCTGGCTGGACCTTGCCTGAGCTGCCTGTTGGCCTTGGAGCCTGTCTACCATACCCCTGTTATCTAACTAGATTCTTTACCCTAGTTCCTCCTAGCTATTTATCAGTAGTCAAGCCTTTCCTAGGGCCCCAACATTGCTGCAGTAAACTCACTCAGCCATTTTCACTCGAATGTGCCCAAAAAGCCCAGGCCCTCAGAGCCCAGGTGAAGGCTCTGCTGAAAAGGTTTCTTATTCTGACCCTTGTGCTTGATGTTGCAGTTGGGCTGCTGTCCTGGCATTTACTGTTAAATTCTATCTCACGCTTTGCCATCACTTCCCTTTCTTTCTAGAGAGAACACACTGTCTCACCTATCAATTCTACCTGTTTTAGTCCATTAGTGCTGCTGTAACAAAATTACTGGAGACTGGATAATTTGTAAATAGCAGAAACAGCTCACATTTCTGGAAATTTTAAGTTCAAGATCTAAGTGCCTACAGATATTGTGTCTGGTGAGGGCTGGGTCTCTACTTCATGTTACAGAATGTGTCCTCACATTACAAAGAGATCGAAGGGCAAAATGGCCTAAGCTATTCTCTTCAGCTCTTTTGTAAGGCACTGATGATACTCAGTTATTTCCCCCAAAGATCCCATCTCTTAATACTACCACAATGGCGATAAATTTCAACATGAATTGTGGAGGGAGCACATTAAAACCATCTTGGGGTCCCTAATGACATAACTGAAACCATTCAAAGAGGCCTCCTTCCTTCTCTGTTTTTATATGTGGTGTATCTTAACAGGAACTCCCTCGGCTAGGATCCCATTTAGAACAAAGTTAACCTGGTTGTATTAGTCAGCTTTCTACCACTACAATAAATACCTGAGATAATTAACTTATAAAGAGAAAAGTTTTATTCGGGCTCATAGTTTTGGAGATTTCAAAACTATGACTGAATGACCCTGTTGTTTTTGGGCCATTTCCTGTGGAGGGAAGTACATCATGGCAAAAGTGCATGGTGGAGCAAAACTGCCCATTTTATGGCCAGAGAGCAAAACAGAGAGGAAGAGGAAGGCACATGGACCCCCATATCCCTTCAAGGGTGTACCCTCAATGATCTGAAGACCTCCCATGAGGCTGCACCTCTTAAAAATTTCACCATCTCCTAATAGTGCATCACTGGGGATCAAACCTTTACCACAAGAACATTTGGAGACACTTAAAATCCAAACTATAGCAGTGGTCAATGATTGTCTCACTTATCTGCAGGGAGAGAAATGTGGTTAACTTGGTAGAAGTGGTCACAAAATCAAGGGATATAACTGGGGCCCAATGTTCTATAGAAGTCCAAGTGGAATTAGCCAACCAACTGCTTCTACTTTAAGCAAAGGTTCATGTTTTCAGGGAAAAACTTCCTTGGGACTAAAGAGCTGTACTACAGAACTCCCATTAACTAGCGGAAAGCATCTGCCAGCTGCAAGGTCATCCCTGAAGACCTCAGCTGCATACTACTTGTATGGTACCCCAAGTTGCTCCCAGTCACTCTGTCTGAGGAAATTCCTTACTGTACCTATACTGGGCAAGAGATTACTCCTGGAAAACCCTTCATCTCAGTCTCAGTCTCCCCTTCCAAGACACAAACAGCCAAGTTCTGGGATGACCACCTTGGGTTTTCCATGTCCTTCATGGGAGCCAGTTCTGTGAGCACTGGGAGCAAATCTCATGTGGCTTGAACTTTTCTGTTGACAGACTCATCACCACCAAAGTGGTTCCCACACTGTATTACTACCTTCTAGGAATAATGACTATCTAGGCCTTCCCACTTTGATCTTCCAAGTCTCTAGCTCAACATACATGAGTGCATTGTCATGTGTCAGAGGCTCAAATTCTCATTATGTATGAAGGATAGAAGGAATGAGGTAGCACTGTCAATCCTTCAAGTTTCCAAGAAAGTATGTATTTAAATACTATCAATTTTTTTATTTATTTGTTTTTTATTCATACAGACTGCATTTTGATTCATTGTATACAAATGGGGTACGACTCTTTGTTTCTATGGTTCTGCACAATTTAGATTCACACCATTCGTGTAATCACACATGTACACAGGGTAATGACGTCTGTCTCATTCCACCATCTGTCATACTCCTGTCCTCTCCCCCCCCATCATTTCCCTCTATGTAATCTATCGATTTTTTTAATGATCCTTTTTTTTTAGATGTTGATGGATCTTTATTTTATTCATTTATTTATCTGTGGCACTGAGAATTGAACCCAGTGCACACATGCTAGGCAAGGGCTCTACCACTGAGCCATAACCCACCCAAATACTATCAATTTTTGACAGTGTAGCAGAGTACTGCTTATTCCCCAGTCTTATCCCTCATGCTACATTAACAGAATGCCTAAAATAAAGATTATACGTTTCCAACCTACTCTGCAGTTTAATATGACTATTTTAATAAGTTCTGGCCAACAGGTATGAGGGGAGGTGATGTATGGAACTCTCAGGATATATCCTTAAAAGGAGGGGTCATGCCCTTTCTCCAACATTCTTCCTCCCAGTGTCTTCTCTTCCCTTTCTGCTGCTCTGACTGTGGATATAGAGTTACACTTTGTTCACCAGATGGACTTCAGACTATATTCTACGGATGGTAAAACAGCAAGTTAGAAGGAGCATAGGTCCCAGATGACAACATTAAGCAGAACTGCCATACCAGTCTTGGACCATCTGCCAGGATTGAATTGATCTGCCAGGATCCTAGGTATCCCTGAACAGCTTTTTGGATATATATTTTTGGATATACAAAGAAAAAAATGAAAAACACTGACCACTCTTTAGTCAGCCATGTGTCTGGGTTACCTTTGCAATGAGCAGCCATGAGGTATGAGGTAACATCTTTTATTAGACAAAGAGTAGACTTGCTTACCACTCACTATAAAAATGATATATTACAACTGTAATGCTGCCCTATTATGTGTTCCATCTTGGTCCTTCCACATTGCCTCCATGGATCTTAGGAGACAAGGGGAACTAGCACCAATGTAATGAACATATTTCTCATTATGCAGTGGGTAATAAAATCCTTTGTTTCAGATTCAGGAGTCTAGTATCTTCTTCCAGCATCCATGAGCCAGTTATTTATTAGCTTTCATGTAGTTTTGGATTCACCTGATCTAACTACCTCTAGACTATTTTTGAGAGAAATCAAATTGCCTCTTTCTTAAGCCATGGTTATTTTGAATTTCTATTACAAGCAGCCAAATCTAATCTTAACTAATCAAAGAATAACTTTTCAAAGTGCTGACTTGATGAAAAAAATCATGCTTATTGCATATTTTTGAATGTTTATTACTCAAAAGAAACCAAATATAATCCACTTAAAAGCAGGAATTTAAAGAGAGATAAATGTATGATACTTGGAACCTCTTGGGCAAGTGTTATATGAGAATTAAGAAGACTATATTGTGCATGGTTCCCATAATTAGCAAATATCAAAGGCATTGTCAACTTGAACCATGCTGTCAAAATTATACAAGTGAATTCTTCACATTTGAATGACACAATTTTTTTCAGTTGCTTAAACATTATTTTCTACCAAGCATTATATTCACCAATACTTTTTTTTTTTTTTTTTTTTTTTTTGCGGTGCTGGGGATTGAACTCAGGGCCTGAGTGCTTGCAAGGCGAGCACTCTATCAACTGAGCTATCTCCCCAGCCCGCTCACCAATACCTTTTAATGTAAAATTCTATATTATAAGGAGCAGAATCCAAATGGACTTAGAGAACAAATTCCTTGACCTATCCATTCTGAGAGTTCTTCCTAATGTGTTTGGCAGCTCTTATCCTTTGAAAATCAGCAGAGTAATTCAAAGTATTGAGAAAGGCTCAGACAAGTTTGCATCACAACCTCATTAATCAGGAGATCAAAGATGAAACAAGAGTAAATGTGAGTATGTGTCAATAACCTGCAACTGAGCCACTGACAAAATGTTGAAAGCTCTTCCATGAGACATGGATAATATTTTGATGTGTCAAAATATTTCTAATGCTTAATCTCTATATAATAATTTCCTGTGTGTTTTTTTCTTACTTCCAACATGTTCACAATTCTTTAATGAAATTAGCCCCGTCATTCCTTTTTGGGTACATATTTTTTCTGCATTCTCAGCATCCATTCTCACTTTGGGAATAGCGATTCAGATTTTGCTTTAGGGAATCACTCATCCCCACACCCAATCCATATTGTTGGATGAAGCTGATTCTACCTTATGAAGCTCCAGGTAATTGGTTTAGAAGAGCATCTAATCCAAGTCTGTCCAAAGATATTCAATTTGGGAACTTCTGTTGCTACTACTAGAAATGGAAATCTTGTTTTATACTGAGATTGCAAATATAGGATAATGTAAACCTAGGGATGCCAGAAATCATTAGGTAAAAAGAGCAATTCTGAAATTCAGGTCAATGTGGTAGAAAACAAAACTAAGAGGGTGAGAAAAACCAAGTCCTACTGACTTAGTTTTAGCCTAGACCCATCCATGTCTAAAGGGAGGACTTTCCATTTTGTTAGCCAATAAAGTTCTCTTCTTGCCTAAACCAAGTTGGAGTTGGTTTATAACTTTTGGAACCAAAAGAATTCTGAGTCTTAAAAGTATTGCTGTCACGAGGGACACCTACACATGACTATCCCATCTGTATAAAACCAAAGAATGTGCTTAGGTTAGGTATTGCTCCCGAATTTCTATAAATAGGAAGAGTTAGCTGTTACAAAATCAAATCAGAGAGGACTGGATGAGGGACTTGTTTTGAAGTCACTCATAAAATTGATTAAATATCTGTTATCATAACAAAGAATAGGAGTAACAAAAGCCCCAATGCATCATCACTAACTCAAACTAAGAAAAAGTCAATCAGCTTGTTTCCAGAGCACTAACAGGGTCCAATATATACCTGACTATCAACATCTACCAGAGAGGCGGAATGATATAGGGGAAAGTGCTCTGAATTTAATTCACAGCTCTATAATTCACAGAATTAAATGACCCCAGATGAGTGATTTAAATTCAGGAAGATAAATTTTCATTTAGATAATGGAGAGTGTTTTCACAGATATTGTAAGGATTAGATCCAAAATAAATAGATCACATGGCACATACATGTGCATGCATACATATATAGTAGTCTTTGAATATATGAAAAACCTTCTTCCATAGCAATAACTGATTCACGCATGAATCTTTAATAAATGCTAAAATGATTGCCTGGTTTACAAGGTGACAGAAAGTGATATGACATACTGAGCACCTAGGAGCTGTTCTAGAGTCAAAGGAGATCAAAACATCAAGAGAGTAAATCGTGGAGATCCAAGATGGTGGACTAGCGGGAGGCTGAGTTCCTTGTCGCTCCATAACTCGGGTTTCAAGCTGAGGATATCTGTTTCTTGGTGAGGCAGTTTTTGCAGCTTATCAATCCCCTGCTGTTTACCCCATTTGTCTACTGCGATCACCTGCAGTCTGCCAGCATATCGACTACTTTTTGAGTGCAGATTGCTCACTGGTACGCACCATCCACCATTTGCCTGCCGCTTGCCTGTCCCATCACCCACCGCCTGAGGCTCACCTCCCTGATCGTCCAACAGGAGTCAGAAGACTGATCACAGACTGCCAGCAGAGCACCAGCTGTCTGCTGTTGCCTGGAAGTTCACTGTCACAGTACCTGCAGGTTTGGTTACACGTGGTTGCCGCCATTTTGAGAAAACAGCCAGGACTTGTAGGACCCCTGGCCAGACTGACCGAGACCCGTCTCTAGGATCCCTCAGCCTGACCTACCACTGCCTGCCACCAGGACCCCCCGACCAACTGACTGTGCCCTACCACCATGACCCCCTGGACCAACTGATTGCACCCCGCCTCCAGGACCCTTGCCTACCCAACCACACCCCACCTTCAGGACCTCCAGCTGACCAACCCACCCTGAGCTGCAGCTCCCCATTTGCCAACACATTTGGAAACCAGAGCAGCCATCTTGGATAATCCTGGAAGCTATATCTCCTATCTTTAGGTGGGGAAAATCCCATCCTGAGAGCCTGCTGGAGACTGGAAGTTCATTGTCAGGTACCTCTCATACGTCAGGCTACTGAAGACTGGGAGGTTTGAACACTATATGACTGTTAGAGTGTAGATTTTCTTTTTTTTTTCCTTATTGAAAAATTTTAAGTTTTTATTTCTTTACTTTTCTCACTCTCTTTTCCTTTTGTTTACCTGTTCCCTCAGAGTCTCTTTCTCCCTTTTCCCATGCTAACAACTGACTTCTTTTGATTACACTCTCACTCTTTCTATGATCTAGAACTTTTATATATTCTTTTCTTATCCCATTAACAGCTACAGCCTACACGCCTCTGCATCCTCTTTGTCCTCCATCAGAAACTGTAGACCTTATTGCAAATATGTTTGCTATACTGAAGATAATAATTGAACTCATTCTGTTTATTATGACAATATTGTTAACATCCTTATAGGGGTTATTTGGTTTCGGGTTGCATACTGTCTGAACTGGGCGCCACTAATATTGATCTGCCCCTTAAAGAAAAGGTTTTGGAAAACTATAGGGTCACTATAAGACTATAGGAGAGAAACTCCCATACCCCAGATCTGCACTGCTAGAGGGGAAGATACATGAACAACATGAAAAAAACAAGGGAAGAAAATGATCCAAACAAATCTAGATTCTATACTGATAGAATCCAGTGACAGTATGGTAGAAGAAATGTCAGAAAAGACCTCAGATTATTCATGATTAAAATGATTCATGAAGCAAATGATTAGATAAGAGAGCAAATGCAGGCAATGAACAATCATACCAATAAGCAGTTGAAAGAGCAAGTGCAGGAAGCAAAAGATCATTTCAACAAAGAGATAGAGATTCTCAAAAAAAAAAAAAAATGGAAATCCTTGAAATGAAGGAAACAATAAACCAAATAAAAAACTTAATGGAAAACATCACCAACAGACTAGACCACCTGGAAGATAGAACCTCAGACAATGAAGACAAAATATTTAATCTTGAAAATAAAGTTGCCCAAACAGAGAAGATGGTAAGAAATCATGAACAGAATCTCCAAGAACTATGGGACATCAGGAAAAGACCAAATTTAAGAATTATCGAGATTGAGGAAGGCACAGAGATCCAAATCAAAGGAATGAACAACCTATTCAATGAAATAATATCAGAAAATTTCCCAAACCTGAAGAATGAAATGGAAAATCAAATACAAGAGGCTTACAGAACACCAAATGCACAAAATCACAACAGATCCACACCAATGCACATTTATAATAAAAATGCCTAACATACAAAATAAAAATAGGATTTTGAAGGCAAGAGAAAAGCATCAAATTACATATAGGGGAAAACCCATATGGATATCAGCAGATTTCTCAGCCCAGACTCTAAAAGCTAGAAGGGCCTAGAACAACATATTTCAAGCTCTGAAAGAACATGGTTGCCAACCAAGATCCTATACCCAGCAAAACTAACCTTCAGATTTGAAGACAAAATAAAATCCTTCCATGATAAACAGAAGTTAAGAGAATTTACAAATAGAAAGCCTGCGCTACAGGATATTCTCAACAATATATTCCATGAGGAGGAAATGAAAAACAACAATGTAGGTCAGCAAAGGGAGGAACTATCTTAAAGGAAAATCCATTCAAAGGAGAAACCAGATCAAGTTAAAAAACAAAAATAAGCCCAAATGACTGGGAATACAAATCATATCTCAAAAATAACCCTGAACATTAGTGGCCTAAACTTCTCAATCAAAAGACATAGACTGGCAGAATGGATTAAAAAGAAAGACCCAACAATATGCTGCCTTCAAGAGATTCATCTCATAGAAAAAGACATCCACAGACTAAAGGTGAAAGGATGGGAAAAAACCTACCACTCACACAGACTAAGTAAAAAAGAGGGAGTTTCCATCCTTATTTCAGATAAAGTGGACTTCAAGCCAAAGTTAGAGGGATAAAGAAGGACATTTCATATTGCGTAAGGGAACCATAAATCAGGAAGACATAACAATCGTAAATATTTATGCCCCAAACAATGGTGCATCCATATACATCAAACAAATCCTTCTCAATTCCAGGAATCAAATAGTCCACAACACAATAATTCTGGGTAACTTTAACACACCACTATCACCACTGGATAGATCTTCCAAACAAAACCTAAACAAAAAAACCATAGAACTCAATAACACAATCAATAACTTAGACTTAACAGACATATATAGAATAGTCCATCCATCAAAGAGTGAATTCACTTTCTTCTCAGCAGCACATGGAACCTTGTCGAAAATAGACCATATGTTATGCTACAAAGCAACCCTTAGGAAATGCAAAAAAATAGAGATACTGCCTTGTGTTCTATCAGATCATAATGAAATGAAATTAGAAATCAATGACAAAATAAAAAACAGAAATTACTCCAACACCTGGAAACTAAATTATATGCTATTGAATGAAGCATGGATAACAGAAAACATCGGGGAGGAGATAAAAAAAATTCTTAGAGGTAAATGAGAACAATGATACAACATATCAAAATCTCTGGGACACATTGAAAGCCAGTACTAAGAGGAAAATTCATTGCATGGAGCACATTCAAGAAAAGAATAGAAAGTCAACAACTAAATGACCTAGCATTATAGTTCAAAGCCCTAGAAAAAGAAGAACAGAATAACACCAAAAGTAGTAGAAGACAGGAAATAATTAAAATCAGAGTTGAACTCAATGAAATTGAAACAAAAGAAACAATTCAAAAAATTGACAAAACAAAAAGTTGGTTCTTTGAAAAAGTAAACAAAATAGACAAACCCTTAACCACACTAACAAAGAGGACAGAGAAAACGCAAATTACTCAAATTCGTGATGAAAAAGGAAATATTACAACAGACACCACTGAAATACATAACATAATGAGAAGCTACTTTGAAAATCTATATTCCAACAAAATAGAAAATACCAAAGACATGGACAAATTTCTAGAGACATATGCTCCTCCCAAACTGAACAGGAGGACATACACGATTTAAACAGATCAAACTATGACATAGAAGACATCAAAAACCTACCAACCAAGAAAAGCCCAGGACCAGACGGATTCTCAGCTGAGTTCTACAAGACCTTCAAAGAAGAACTCATTCCAATACTTCTCAAAGTATTCCAGGAAATAGAAAAGGAGGGAACCCTACCAAACTCATTCTATGAAGCTAATATCACACTCATATCAAACCAGACAAAGACACATCAAGGAAAGAAAATTTTAGACCAATATCCTTAATGAATATAGATGCAAAGATCCCTAAGAAAATACTGGCAAACCGTATCCAAAAACATATCAAGAAGATAGTGCACCACGATCAAGTGGGGTTCATCCCAGGAATGCAAGGTTGGTTCAACATCTGTAAATCAATAAATGTAAGTCATCATGTCAATAGACTTAAGCATAAGAATCTCATGGTTATTTCAACTGACACAGAAAAAGCATTCGACAAAATACAACACCCCTTCATGCTCAAAACACTAGAAAAAATAGGGATAGTAGGAACACACCTGAACATTGTAAAGGCTATTTATGGTAAGCCCACAGCCAACATCATTCTTAATGGAGAAAAACTGAAAGCATTCCCTTTAAAAACAGGAACAAGACAGGGATGCCCTCTTTCACCACTTCTATTCAACATTGTCCTTGAAATACTAGCCAGAGCAATTAGACAGACTAAAGAAATTAAAGGGATATGAATGGGAAAAGAGGAACTCAATCTGTCACTATTTGCTGATGACATGATTCTCTATTTAGAGGATCCAAAATACTCCTCCAGAAAACTTCTAGACCTCATCAATGAATTCAGCAAAATAGCTGGATATAAAATCAACACACAAAAATCTAAAGCATTTTTATATATAAGTGATGAAACATCTGAAAGGGAAATGAGGAAAACAACTCCATTTGCAATGGCCTCAAAAAAAAAAAAAAAATACTTGGGAATCAATCTAACCAAAGAGGTGAAAGATCTCTACAATGAAAACTGCAAAACATTGAAGAAAGAAATTGAGGAAGACCTTAGAAGATGGAAAGATCTCCCATGTTCTCGGATAGACAGAATTAATATTATCAAAATGGCCACACTTCCAAAGGCGCTATACAGATTAAATGCAATTCCAATTAAAATCCCTATGACATTTCTCATAGAAACAGAAAAAGCAATCATGAAATTCATCTGGAAGAACAAAAGACCCAGAATAGCAAAAGCAATCCTGGGCAGGAAGAGTGATGCAGGAGGTATCACAATACCAGACCTTAAACTCTTCTATAGAGCAATAGTAACACGGCATGGTACTGGCACCAAAATATGTAGATCAATGGACAGGATAGAAGATACGGAGACATACCCACATAAGTACAGTTACCTCATACTAGACAAAGGTGCCAAAAACCTATAATGGAGAAAAGATAACCTCTTCAACAAATGGTGCTGGGAAAACTGGAAATCCATATGCAGTAAAATGAAACTAAACCCCTATCTCTCACCCTGTACAAAACTCAACTCAAAACGGATCAAGGATCTAGGAATTGGACCTGAGACCCTTCACCAAATAGAAGAAAAAGTAGACCTGAATCTCCATCACATTGGCTTAGGACCAGACTTCCTTAACAAGACCCCAATAACGCAAGAAATAGAAGCAAGAATCAATAAATGGGATAGATTCAAACTAAAAAGTTTTTTTTCAGCACCGGAAACAATAATGTGAAAAGAGAGCCTATAGAGTGGGAGAAAATCTTTTCCACACACACTTTAGACAGAGCACTCATCTCCAAAGTTTATCAAGAACTTAAAAATCTTTACATCCAAAATACAAAGAACCCAATCAATAAATGGGCTAAGGAACTGGGCAGACACTTCACAGAAGAAGATATACAGGTAATCAACAAATATATGAAAAAGTGCTCATCATCCCTAGTAATTAGAGAAATGAAAATTAAAACCATCCTAGGATTTCATCTAACTCTAATTTGAATGGCTATTATCAAGAACACAAGCAATAATAAGTGTTGGCATGGATGTGGGGGAAAAGGCACATTCGTACATTGCTGGTGGAGTTGCAAATTGGTACAGCGACTCTAGGAAGCAGTATGGAGATTCCTCAGAAAACTTGGAATGGACCCACCATTTGACCCAGTTATCCCACTCCTCTATCTATACCCAAAGGACTTAAAATCAGCATACTACAGTGATGCAGCCACATCAATGTTCATAGCAGCTCAATTCACAATAGTAGATTGTGGAACCAACCTAGATGCCCTTCAATTGATGAATGGATAAAGAAACTGTGGTATATATACACAATGGAATATTACTCAGTCATAAAGAAGAATAAAATTATGGCATTTGCTGGTAAATGGATGAAGTTGGAAAATATCATGCTAAAATAGGCCAAGCCCAAAAAACCAAAGGCCCAATGTTTTCTCTGATAAGTGCATGACAATATATAACGAGGGGGGTGATGGGGGGAAGAGAAGAATGAAAAAACTTTGGATGGTGTAGAGGAAAAAGGAGTGGGAGGGGGTGGGGATGGAACAACAGTAAAATGAAACAGACAGTATTACCCTATGTATATGTATGATTATATGAATGGTATGAATCTACATTGTGTACAACCATAGACATGAAAAGTTGTATCCCATTTGTGTACAATGAATCAAAATGTGTCTGTAAAAATAAAAAATATTTTAATTAAAAAAAAAGAGAGTAAATCGTAATGCACAAACCTGGATTGGATCCTTAGCTACATAAAAAAGTCATTACAAAAGGCATTATTGAGGAGATTGACCAAACTTGAATATGTACTACATATTAGATGATTATATTTTTAATATTAGATTTCTAAAATTTGATAATCATACTGTGATTAGGCAAGAGAATACCCTTGTTCTTAGATGATAGATGCTTCTATATTTAGGGGTGAAGGGTTATGAGACCTATATATCCTTGTATAGACATGATAATTTTCTGGGAATGACAAAGAAGCAGCAAGAGGAGGAGAAGAATAGTCATATAATTAGCAAGAGGAAAGAATCCAAATGAATCTTAAATTTTGGTTAATATGTGTATAGAGTATATGTTGCTCATTCTTTCAATTTTTTGTAGGTTTGAAATTCTTCAAAATAAAAAAGTTGAAACAAATTTTAGCTTAAAATGAATGAATTCCAGATTCTTCCTTTGAGCCAGCAATTCTAGTAGGAATTCATTCTACCTTTATTCCTGTCTAACTGCATAAAAGCATATAAACTTGGGCATCCATGATCACATTTCTTATAATCCTGAACTCTGGTAACAACCTGAATGTCTATCAATAAAAAATGAATTGTGCTACATTTACCCAGTGGAATACTCTACAGTTATTATAAGGATCAAGTTAGTCTACAAAAAAATGGTACCAAAAAAAAAATCCAAATTCCAAAATCAGTTAACAAAAGAGTTAAGTATAATATGATTTTGTTTTGTTTTCTCAGCAATTATATGTTATATTCAAATTTGGTTATTTTCCAGATTCTTTTCCTATAACAAAATTAATGCACACACATAATTGAAAAACAAGTAGTATTAAAAGAGTTACAATATACAAGAGTAGTCTCTTTGGCTCTTACCCAGCTATTACTTTTGTTCATCTCAGACAGTTATTTTTAATTCTTTCAGCTGCTATGTTTTCAAAGAGGCTATATGTGACCATGATATTCAAAATATTTGACAACTAGGAAAGTGTGGGCCTCTGTAAATCGTAACCCACTCTGGCTGGCTGGAGAGTACTTCCTGCTGCTGTGTGCCAGCTTACCGCAGTCCTGGAGGGGTGTGTGTATATGTGTATGTGTATGTACATATGTGTATTTTTATGTGTGTGCTGTGCACATATCCTTGTATAGACATGATAATTTTCTGGGAATATTTGCAAGAATCCATTAATAATGATGGTAGGATAAACTGGGACCCTAAGAAATTCACGTAAGGGATCGTAATGATTGCATTTGGGCTAAGGACAGGACTGCTGTGTTACTGAGTGGAGAATGCAAAGCAAGGTTCTGAAATGATTTTTAGAAGGGATATTTATTAAACTGTGCGAACAAGTAGGGAATTTATGAGGTAGTTAGGGAGAGGAACTCTGGAAGAAACAAACATCCTTTCAAACTATTTTCAAGTTCTTGAGTGCTGTGTGATTTTATTTCTTCCCTGCCTTCCCACAAACCTTAAGCAAACTCTCTCACGCATTATGGAGTTGGATCTGTTTTCCAAGATCAGATGACTGGATATGTGTGACCTCAAGCAGTGGCTTTCAGGGGGGAATCATGTTCCACTCTTTTCAAGCATCCATTCCCTTGTCAGGGGACATGTCTTAGTCCATTTTGTGAAGTGATAACAAAACACCATAGACTGAATAGTTTTTCAACAATAGAAATTAATTTCTCATGTGTTGGAGACTGAGGAGTCCAAGATCAAAGGGTTGGCATCTGGTGAGTACCTTTCTGCTGCATCGTCTGATGGTGGAAGGTGAAAGGGCTAGAGAAGGCAAGAGAGAGACAGAGATCAAACCCACAGCCTCAGGCCTTTTTATAATCAGCATGAATCCATTTGTGAAGGTTGAGCCCTCATGACCTAAACACCTCCCGACAGGGTTGTACAGGTGATTAAGTTTCCAACACAGCTCGTGGGAGGCACATTCAAACCACAGTAACCTGTGATAATAAATAAATGAATATGAAGTATGTCCAGAGGTGATGAGTGCCTTGTTTCTAGGACCTGTGGGTGCTAAGGACTAACGCTTCTCCTTGGACTCTTCTTTTCCTAAGTAAGTAAATGTAATAACCTCAAGAGCCCAACATGAATGAATTCAAGAAACCATGCTTGGTGCAGTGGCACTCATCTTAATTCCAGCAACTCTGGAAGCTGAGGCAGAAGGATCACAAGTTTGAGGTCAGCCTGGGCAACTTAGAGTCTGTCTCAAATTATAAAATAAAAATGACTGGGAATGTCACTAAATGGTAAAGCACTCTTGATTTTTCTGTGTGTTTCATTTTTAATTTTTTTCAGTGCTGGGAATTGAACCCAGGGGTGCTTTACCACTGAGCTACATCCCCAGCCCTTTTATTTTATTTTATTTTATTTTGAGACACACTCTCTCCAAATTGCAGAACTTGGTCTTGAGCTTGCCATCCTCCTGCCTCAGCCTCCTAAGTAGCTGGGATTACAGGCACATGCCACTGTGCCAGGTGAGAAACCAATTTTTTAAAATTTGTAATTACCTTACAATTAGAAGGTGAACATTTTACATTGTTGTAAACTGCTAGAATAAACAAATAAACATCTGGAATCCTTGTTCTCAGATGATCACAATATCAGGTAGCAGATAAGGAAGTGGTTTAGTGCTCCTATCTCTGCAGTCAAGCTACCTAGGATCAAATCTTGGTTTCCTGACTTACTAATCATGTGACCTTGAACAACTTAACCTCTCTAAGTGTCAGTTTCTGTATCAGATAATAGTGCCTAAGTCAGGGGTGCTTACCACAGTGCCCAGTAAAATTTTAGTACTTTAGTTTACTACCATTCAATTAGAAATAATTGGGGGCTGGGGTTGTGGCTCAGTGGCAGAGCACTTGCCTAGCATGTGCGAGGCACTGGGCTCAATTCTCAGCACCACATATAAATAAATAAATAAATAAATAAATAAAATAAAGGTCCATTGCCAACTAAAAATATTTTTTAAAAAAGAAATAATTGGATGGATTGATCGTGTGGTAGTATTCCCATTCTATAGATGAGGGACCTGAGATTCAGAGTGGTTGAGATAATTACCAAGCTAGTAAGTGCTGGTGTCTCTTGAACTCAGGTCTTCTGACACCATAGCCAATTCTTCACAACATTATTTGTACATATTAATGTATTGTGTATTCATTCAATAGTTTTCTTTAGTAGTGCCTAGGATCGAACCCAGAGCCTCATGCATGCTAAACAAGTACTCTAACCATTGAGCTACACCCTGTCTTAATAATTATTTATCGAGCATCTAACATGTGACAGTCACTTTACTTGGTGCTAGGGAAATCTAAAATAATCCAAATTTGGCTTGTCATCTTTGAGCAGTCCTGATATTACAAAACTTGAAGCCAGGTCCAGTCCTTTGTTTCACCCAGCATTAGCTAATAATGAATTTTGAAGACTTTACTGAAGAATTTGTGGAGGATAAAGATGAGGATTAGATCACATCGAACTATAAGTTATTTGAATTCTAAAATCATGTTTTGGGCTGGGGATATGACTCAGTAGAGTGCTTGCCTTTCAAGTCCAAGTCCCTGGGTTCAATCCCCAGCACCACAAAAAATAAATTAATTAATAAAATAAAATCATGTTTTACTTATTAAGGTATAACCAGCACTTAGCACAATGTCCAGCACATACTCACTGAATATTTGACAAATGAACAACATGCCATAGAGCCAAACTGAATCCATCTTCCTAAATAACTTCTCACATGCCCCCCATCATATATTCCCTGGCAGCTGCTCCAAAATTGTTGATGAATTGAATTGAATTCTACCTCCCATGAACTCGATGTAATTCTCCCAGGTATCCCTGTCTTCCTGATACAGGTAGTTTTCATCTAAAACCAAATATAATGAACTTGGGTTACCAAAAAGTATATGTAAGTGAAAATATTGAGTCAAGAAGCCAAAAGTTGAGTAAACAACAACAAAACTTTCTCATGGAAAGATAAGAAATGATTTCAGATGATGAACACTAAGTGCCTGTTGAGGAGAACTGACAATAAACACTATGCAGTTCAGAGGAATGAGAAAGAAAACAAGTGCACAGTAACATATCACCCTGACAGAAGACCTATTCCAGGTCTCTTGACAAACTGTAAGTTGGTTTTGTTATTGTATCTTAGAGAGTTTCCTCTATGTAGCTAGCAGCCTGTCAATAGCTTAGGGCTTCAGCAACATCTCTATGAATGCACGGGGCTAAGAGATCCTGCAGTTTCTGTGTAGAATGAGGAGGTGGGGGAGGGGGCGAGTCTTGGTTCACTTCAAAATGAAAGAAAAATGAAATTAAGAAATCCTGGTATGTTTCATTTTATACCAAGTCAAGCAACAAGACCTCCCCTAGTGATGCTCAGTGCTGGCCACTCAAATGAATTTCTTTCTTTCTGTGATAGCATGAGCTTTGCAGAACACCGAGAACAGGAGGCCAAGGGAAAAAATGCAGTCTTCCTGCTCACAGAAGAGATGGTAAGACATACTTGCTCACACAGCATTACCAAAAGGGCTTGTGTATGAGTCAGGCACAAATGGTAAGTGGGCTGATGAGACTTGCAGGGTTTATGAGCATTTCTGATGAAGCAGCACGCAAGAGTGCCCATCCGTTATTGTGTGAGTGTGGTGCCTGTAATTTGACTTGTTTGGGTCTTTTTGTTATTATAGGTTGTGCTTCACTGAAGCCTGTTGAAGACTCTTTTTTCTTTTCTGTTTTTTTTGTTTTGTTTTTTTCCCTTTGCTATCAGAATTCTCGTTTCGTGATGAGGAATTGAGGCTTTGTGGCAAGAATGCTGAATACTCCTTCAAACTACACAGGCAGAAAAGGCTGAGAGACAGTTATTATGTTTTATTAGCATCTGATTACAGGAACATGATCCCAGTTCCCCTGATTTCCTGATCACAGATGCATTCCCATGCTCACCACAGTCTAGTTGGACACTGTCTGAAGCACCCAGGAACCAGGCCAAAAACAGGGCCAAGCACAGGGATGGGTATGCAAATGGATTGAGCAAAGCACATATCCCGGCCCCCAGTATCCCCTTCCTTCCCAGGGCCAACACCCTTCTGGAGTTGCCACATTTAGCAAAGAAATACAGAGATGCCTGTGTTTTATCTCCTATTTAGTCCTTTTAAGGTTTAGTCCTCTGCCATCAGAGCCTAATTTGGGAGAAAATATCTGAGTTAAGTTGTCAGACCTTAAAGAAATATTTCAAGTCTGGACCCAGATAATCTGCATTAGCATAACCTGAGGGTTGGGAAAAAATGAGGATTCCTGAATCTTGAAATTGCAGGGGTGGGCCTAGGAATCTGCCTTTAATTCTGAGACCTGCTAAAGCAAGACAAGAATTTAAAGACCTCAGTGTCTTTTCCAACTGTACATACTTAAGGACTTCATCCTATTTGTAAAGGAAACAACAAAGGTACAGTATTCGACATTTACAGGGACTACAATAAATATTTGTTCCCTTAATTCTTTCCTAAAGGAACTTTGTACTTCAGGAACAAGAAGGGTAAGATATCCATGACTCTGCCTCAGTCCCTTAAAAGAAAAGAAAGTCTGAGGCTATCTCTGATCATCCCCCATATAAGGAGGTCCTGACCCCTCTACCCTAACCATGTCTAGGCTGCTACTGCCGGCTGGCAGTCCTGAGGAGGCTCCTGAGCCGTGACTCCATGTCCAGGGTTTCATCCTGTGTGAAATAAAGAATAAATCTTCAATCAGTGTGCTGAGAAGCCTGCAGTGATTTACCCTTTTCTAAACTACCTCTGTACTCTTATGCCCCGGATCATAGAGTTAACCAGAATCCCCCCACTCCAAAGATCTGTCTCACTTTCCCTTATTCTGGTCTCTGTATTTTCCAGTACTTTGACAGCCGGCCACCAACATTAAGGACCTGATCATTGCACGCTGAGAAGGTGTGCAGAGGAAGCAAGTGGACTCAAAAGACGCAAGATTTGAGTTTTAAAAGACTACATGCCCCAAAATGCAATTTCACCTCCCAAGGACTACCATTCCCAACATGCAGTGCAGCCAGGGTCAGTAAACGCTCGGTCTGCCTTTCTGTCACCTCAAGCGAAGGAAGGATATGGAAAGGCCCCAGAGGATATTTTTGGCAGGAGCGGTCACTAGCTAAATCCAGGCGAGGAAGGGGAGGAGCCTGAGCCGAGTCCCGCCCCTTCTCCAGTTAACCTGAGTGCTCCTCAGCTTGGCTGCTGAAGTTTTAAGAGCAGGGAGTAGCTGCACGCGCCAAACTTTCCCCCATGGTTTCGGTGACCAGGACAGTGTTTGGAGAGCTGCCCTCGGGGGGAGGGACAGTGGAGAAGTTCCAGCTGCAGTCAGACCTGCTGAAAGTGGACATCATCTCCTGGGGCTGCACCATCACAGCTCTGGAGGTCAAAGACAGGCAGGGGAAAGCCTCCGACGTGGTCCTCGGCTTCGCCGAGTTGGAAGGTGGGTTACACCCTGCCCCGGTTGCTGGGTGGCCAGGCCCACCCTTCACGCACCCCAACCTTTCGGGCCGCCTGCAGGGCGAGGGACTGAGGTCAAAGTCCCTGAGTGAGCTTGGGATCGTCTAACTTGGGAGTGCGTGGATCGGGCTAACAGGGCTGTGTGGCGATCCGAAGCATGGAAAAAAGAAATAAAAGGAAAAAAGAAAACTCAGAATGATTGCAAGTAGCTAAAGGACTTGGTTTCTTGGCTGCTGGTTATCCATTCAGGCTTTGCCTCAGTTAACGCAAAAAGTCAATTACTAGTAAGACAAAAATTCCAGCAGCCCTGGAGCGAACTTTGAACTGCAGGCAACACAACAGGGGGTGTGGCTCCTCCTTCTTCCTTTTATGCTTTTTTCAGAAGAAGGAAAAATCAAAGATTTGTGTCTCCTACTTCCTCTTTTCTTCATCAGATTCTCTTTGAGGACTGATTGTCCCAGAAATGCTCCATATTGCAAGCTGCGTGTAAGCTCAGCAGAGAGCTTGGCTGTTGGGGTTATAACGCCCCAGCCCCTGCTCCCACCCTTCTCCCTTGCTGCTCAATAAGCAAGTACTGAACTAAAGGGAGAAAACCAACTCTAACTAGATGGACTTTCATCGCTTTGGGGCTAAAGGGTAATTAGGATCATGTGTTGATTTGTGCATTTTGAAACTCCCATAAGTCAAAGAACTCATTCAACAACACAGACAAGCCCCCACCCCATCCCCTTCACAGAACTTGCAGTTTAGCTAAGGAGATGGTTTTTAACCTAAGTAACTTCACAAATATATAATTACAATTGCAGTTGGATTGCAGCATGAAAAAGTGTACATGGTGCTGTCTCTTGGCACTGCAGTGTAACCAAACAGAAAATGAGGTCTGAAATAAAATTGGGGAAGGAAAAGTGAGAACTAATAAGCTCTGCTGGGTGCTGGAGTGTGGACAAATTCTGCATGAGAATTTGAGGTTTGAGGTTTCCCTTTGGTGTGTCTTTCTATCTGTTTGGTTATTTAGATGTTTAACTTGGCTCATGGTTTGGGGTCAACAGGAAAACTCTTAAGAGTTTTGTCTTCCTCTTAGAAAAAAACTTTGCTCTCTGTTTCCTTAACAAAATTTATTGTAAGATCATTGCTGAAGGTCCTGTTGATTGCCTCTGCTTGTCTTCACCTGTCCTGGAGCCCCACAACTTGGTTTGGAGAAGCGGGTAGCTTCTGTAGTAGCAACTTAAGTGAGGAAGGTGGATGTGAGAAAAATCAGCTTCAATTCCCATCCTCTGTGTGTCCACACATCTTCAGAATTAGGAGGGCAAGAGGCAGGCAAGTGACCAAAGAGGATTCTCTGTAATCACTTTGCTGAGTCACTTGCCTCTGCGGATAGCATAACCCTTTTCTGGGATGCAATAGAATCACAAAAGATTACATCGTTTTGTTTAGTTGTTTTGGTCCTGGGCCTCACACATGCTAGACATGTGCTATACCACTGAGCTACATATCTGACCCTTCTTATTTTAATTTTGAGACAGTATCACCTTAAGTTGTCCAGGCCAGCCTCAAACTCTAATCCTCATGCCTCAGCCTCCCAAGTAGCTGGGATCACAGTTTACGCACCACACGCAGCTCAAAAAGTGTACTTGACTCATGCAAAATTGCTCAGGGGAGTCAAAGGAGAATTGGATATATAGCCTAGAATTCCAGATCCAGGGATAGAATTGGAGATAAAAAGATGTGGGCACCATCCCTATCACCATTCACAGAGGTACTATCCACCCCCTACAGACATACTGCACACCTCCCTCATTTCTTGCCATTTTTAGTTCTGAGATAGGAGTCACATGAATCTAAACGCACAAGGCATCTTTGGAATTCATATGGAATGTGAGCCGTGATGACATGTTCCGGATGACACGGCACCCAGGAAGCACCAGTTTCTTGTTAGGTGTGGAACTGCAGAGACATTCGCATAATCCTGTGTGAGACTGTAAACCTTGTGGGAGTCTCGGTGAAAGAACCATCCCCAAATGTTCTTAAAAGGGAGAAAACACATTAGCTTGCCTTAGACTAGTGTGATCTAGCCAGTATTTTGTTGCCCTCCTTAGTACCAACATATGTTGAGAATGTTCAATGGCATTTTCTCAGCAGAAGGCATCACAGCTTCACAGAATTCGAATTAGTGTTTCAAATATTCTTCTTGGTGCTGGTCCAAGATGGACATTCTCATTCTTGTGCTATGATTTTGATAATTTAACTATTTTAAAAGGAAAGAAAGCTATTTTCAAAAGAAGTTGAGGGGGAAACACCCTCAGAATATTTAATAATGCTTTCTGATATGTTCAGCCACCTTCTGGATTATCATAAATGGACCCCAGTTCCCTTTTTAAGGCCTTGTCTTTCAGTCTCTCCTGGATTCTTTTAATATTGCCAAAGATAAGACTTTACATATGTCATAACAGGAAGCATATTGCCTCAATCAGAAAAGTATGAAATGGCTCTCTGCTACTATTTTGGTTAATTCTAATCTATTAAAACCCATATTAGGAAACTACTAACCCCAACACAGTGATGCACTCCTGTAATCCCAGTTACTCGGGAGGCTAAGACAGAAGGATCTCAAGTTCAAGGCAGCCTGGGAAACTTAGTGAGACCCTGTCTCAAAATAAAAAGTAAAAAGGGGTTTGGGTGTAGTTTAGTGGTAGAGCACCCCTGGGTTCGATATCCAGTACCACGCTAAAAAGGAAGAAAGAAAACTAGCCATGATGGTTGTCCTTAAGAAAGGACCCTGGATAGTTGGAGTGCAGGGTGTAGGAAAGGACCTTCTATACATTCTTTTTAAATGTCTGATTATGTAAGTATATGTAAACATATAGGTAAATGATTTAAAGTAATAAGATTTGACAGGGCAAGGTATTGTCTTGACATTATCACATTCCAGAAGTGTTTTGTGTTACAAGAGAGAGCTAAGCATGGGTAATTTGATGAGACATGGTCCTTTTGTAACTGCCAGGTTGGATGTGAACACTCTCTGGTTTCCCAGATAGATTATATAAATGCTTGGATGACAGCCATAACCAGAGGTCAGAATGGCTCTATTTCTCCCTGGGAAAATGAGATTTTTTTTTTTCTTTTGAAGGATTCTAAGAGGTAAATTATACGATCTTTTAGGTATGGCCTAGGAAAAAAAATCAGTAATGCTTTTTTTGAGTTTTGCCTGCCATTTCTTATCTTTACAATTCTTTTTTTCTGCGTTCTACCTACAATCATTCAAAACCTGTTATGAGAATATTTGCTTATAAGCCACATGTATGAACAACTTCCCCATATAACACAGGAGATTCCTTCCTTTCCATTCCCCCCCAATTACTAACAAACACCCATCTGTTCCTGCCATGACAGCCATTATGGCACTTGCCCAGCACATGTGAAGCTGTGGGTTGGATCCCTAGCACCTCAAATAAATAAATAAACAAACAGTGTTTTTAGAAACCTGGGTTCAGCAGAGGAGGTGGGGGTAAAAGCAATCAGTTTCGAGGCTGCAGTTTAATATTGCAAATGCCTAAGAGTTATCTTTATGGCAGCATTGAGGATTCCTGGTTTAAATACCCACTTTGTCTCTTAAGGCTGTGTGACACCTTGGGCAAGTTTTTTTTTTTAACCTTTACAGGGTAGTACCTCCCCTGAAACAAATGGGTCATGATAATTCAGTGCACTATGATCTGTGGTATGTGTTTTAACCCATTCATTTTTTATCTTCTTTCCTTCCTTTGCCCCCAAATATCTTCCCTCATCTGACTAGAGCTTTCTACTTCACTTTGTTAAACCTGCAAAAAATGGTGTAGAGCTTCATCTGGGGCAGCCAAAGTCTTTAAAAAATACATAAAATGTCTGGGATAATTAGAATGTTTGTTGGTTAAAGTTCAGTTATTTTCCTCATCTGGACAAAGAACATTCAGGGAATAAATGTTTGGGGTTTTAAAAAAATAATTAAGTATATATACATTAATATATGTATGTATAAAAATTAAATTATATATTACTTAATATATAGACTATATATTATTTATTCTATAATATAATTATATAAATATATTATAAATATAGATTATTTACTATTACATGTTATGTTATAATATCTGCATATGTGTATATATAATAAATTTATATGCACATATATTCACATGATATATATGTGTGTGTGTATAGTAGATATAGATATAAACTTTTTTTTTTTTTTTTTCTGAAATGGGTTCTTATTATGTTGCCCAGGCTGACACTGAATTTGCGGTTCTCCTGACTCAGCCTCCTGAGTAGCTGGGATTATAGGTGTGTACCACCACGTGGGCTAAGTTTTGAGGGAGAGTAGTGAGTCATTTTATCTCATATGTTGGAGCATTCTGGTGAACTTTTGGGCTTTTTGAGACAGGTGTCATAGTTGGGAATCTCAGGACATCAGAGGAGTGGAAAGGGCCATATACCATGGTTAAGCATTTATTGATTTATTCTGGACAGTGCCTTGCCCAGGAAAAGGGGAAAACTTCCCCAGTCTTCTTTCTCCCAGCTCAGGAGTTGATTTGATTAAATCAACATTCATGGCTTGACCTAGGAACTTTTAATTTTTCACATAAAACAGTATCTTCTTCAATGCAAAATATATTTTTAGTCATGCCCTATTCTACATTTTGAAATTGTCACTTTCCATAAAACTTATTTGATATGAAAGCTTAAATACATTTGAAAATAGTATGAAATTTATTTGTTCAGTTAAGGTTTTATCAGAGACAGCTTGGAAGAGTGGTCTCTCTGTCCTCATGGATTAATTCTTAAAAACTACCAATCTAAACCAAGGAACTGGCAGGTACTTTTCATCTCCACAGGCCATTGAACTGTTGCCAGGAGTCATGGCTTCTGAAGGAATTCTTGCCAGCCCGTGTGGCAGGAGCTTTGCTGTCAGATCGTCTCCACAGCCTAGTACACCTCTTAGCAGAGGATGGGGGCTCTGGGTACACTTGTGGAAAAAATTCAAGATAGGACTGAAAAATAGCTACAGATAGTTTTTTTAGACAGTCGGCTTTTCTTTACATTTTTAAACTTTATTGGGCTCAGAAAGCCCAAAGCCATGTCTCTGGAAGCAACCTCAAAGCAAGGTTTCTCTCTGGCCTTCTCCTTCCCTCCTGTCAATCACCCCTCCTTCTCCCCTGAGGCATGCCATAGAAACTAGAATTGCCCTTCCCCAAGGTAGACCATAGAAACTAGAACCCCCTTTCCCCAAAGTCATCATAAAACCTAGAAATATTTCTCTAACCTGCCTACACACACTTTCTCTCTAAGAGTTGGCCATAAAAAAGTTCTCCGACCTTTTGTTCAATTGCAGATTGTAGGACCCCTGTTCAGAAAGGGTCTTGCCTCATAACTGAGAGGAGGGAATGCTACCCAGACAGGCCACAAGGAATCTGAACTGACAGACCTTGCAGGGTTTTCCCCTCAGTCTGTCACTATTTTCAGATTATACCCTTTTTGTACATTTCTATTTCTATAGTGGCTGTCTATGCTTCATCTCTCCTAAGAATAAAAATGGTTAGTTCACCGTACATCTCTGAGTCTTCAATCTGAAGGCTCCCGTGTCACATAAAACCATAATCAAATAAATTTGTATGCTTTTCTCTCACCAACCTGTCTTTTGTTATAGGGGTATCAGCAATGACCCCTTATGATGGGCAGGAAAGGGATTATCCCCTTTTCTGTCTGAAGAGAAGATAAAATGAAACCAAGAAGAGGTTGTTTGGCCCTTTGGGACTCTTTTTGTTTAACCACTGTTAAAGGGTTCTAAAGCTGCATCTTCAGAAGGAGGAAGGTGGGGAGAGAGGTGGGAACTGATGGGGTGATGGACCCCAGTAGCGGGGATGCCTAGTGCTTGCTGATCCAGTTGGCCCTCCATATCTATGAATTTGTACCCGTGGATTCAACCAAACACAAATCAAAAATATTTGGGAGAAAAATTGCAATAATCATAAATGTGTTTAGACTTTTTTTTTTTGTCATTCCCTAGAGTACAAAAACTATTTACATAGCATTTACATTGTTTTAGGGATTATGTATAACCTAGAGATGATTTAAAGTATGTGGGAGGAGCTGGGTGCAGTAGCACACACCTGTAATCCCAGATACTCAGGAGACTGAGGCAGGAGAATTGCAAGTTGGAGGCCAGCCTCTGCAAATTAGTGAGAACGTGTCTAAATAGTCTAAAAATAAAAATTAACGGGTTGGGGATGTCACTCAGTGGTAGAGCACCCTGTGTTCTTTCCCAGTACTGAGGAAAGAAGAAAGAAAGAGGATGTGCATAGGTTTTATGCAAATGCTACCCCATTTTATATGAGGGATTGAGCATTCATAGATTTTGGTATTGTGTTTGGGGGGTCCTAGAATGAAGTCCACAAGGATACCAAGGGACCACTGGTAGGTAATGCTTAAGAGTATGAATTCAGGAGCCAGACTACTTGGATTCAAGTCTTGGTTCCTCTGCTAACTAGTGTTTGGGAGCAAGTTACTAAGCTTTTCTGTCCTCAGTTTCCACATCAGTAAAATGGGGATAATAATAGTATCTACTTAAGAGACATGTTCTGAAGATGAAATGAATTAAATGTAGAGCCCAGAGAAAGTGTCTGGGACTTAGAAAGTACGAGGTGTCAGCTGTTATAATAGTTCGTGGGCACGATTCTGAGGCACCATTAGGAAGGAACCAGGACCCAGAAGAGAATGATCTATGTGTGCCCAACCAGTTGCATCATGGGGACTGTGACCTGTAGCCAGCCAAACTGATTCAGGGTCTGTATCCCTAGAGCCCCTCCAGCTGTGGAAAAACTAGTTCATATGTTTGAATTGCATTCTCTGCTAATCCCAACTAGATATGGAGAATGGAGTACCACAGGAAAGGGGAATGGAGTCCAGAGTGCATCTGAGTGGAAAATAGAATAGAATCTACCTACAGAAACAAACTGTCTCCAAACCTTAATCCCTTCCATTATAAGCTAGCCCAGAAGAACTTAAAGAGAAGGAAAGTACAGGAATATGCTCTTGTTTAAAGTTGTAACTACAACCATGGCAAATTGCTTTTTATAACCTCCCCATACACAAAAGAAAAAGCCCCACAACATTTTATTCTAATCAGTATCCCCCGAGCAATGGAAAGGAATATGATAGATACAGAGTGGTGACATGGAGAGCCCTTAAGACATTTGATAAATGAAAAGTTGCAGAACAATGCGTATAACTCAATTATATCTGTATAGAATATGTATGTGTTTGTGTTCTTGCGTGTATGCTTATGTGTAATTAATTCAATTAGAAAACATTCCAAACTGTTAACAGTGATTGCCATTAAAGGAAGAGAGAGGTGAATAAAGGCTTTTAAAATGTATGACTGTGTTAAGGTTGCCAGATTTAGCCAATGAAAATACAGGGAGTCTGGTTTAAATTTCAGGTAAACAACTTATACTGTCTCATCTGTAATAATACCATGAACATATTTAAACACTATTAAATAAATATTCATTTTTTTATCTGAAATTCAAATTTAACTGGGCATCCTGTCTTTCCTCTGGCAATATCTGTATCCTTGGGTATTACTTAACTCTCATTAAAGATATTTTCATGTACTAATTATATGATTTTACAGAAACATAAAAAGAGAAAGAGGAGTTGAATAGTTTTCTCCGAAGACTACACAAAAGTATAATTTTTAGTTAAGAAAATTGACTGATTTAGAAAATAGCAGATTATAAAGCAGCATTACACTAAGATCCCAGTTTATAAAAAGAAAAAAAAAAACGCATATGCACACTACACTGAAAGACAGAAGGATATCAATAAGAATATTAACAGTGGTTCTCTCTAGTGATGAGATTAAGGAGGATTTAAATTTCTTCTTTGTGTGGTATAAAATTCTTTGAAACTGTTTGTAATCAATATGAATTACTTCCTGAACAGGAAAATGTCAGGTATAAAAAAAAGACCATTTTTCTGTGCTTTCACAAGGAGTCTGATATGGCCAACTTGTAGGTAGTTGTGGCTTCCCCAAGAAGAAAGTGATAGGCCTCAGTGTGCACCTCCTCTTCTGTTTGAAGTTTTAAAAACACTGTCATCCCTGTCCTTGCAGGGTACCTCCAAAAGCAGCCCTACTTTGGAGCAGTGGTCGGAAGGGTGGCCAACCGAATTGCCAAAGGAGCATTCACCTTGGGTGGGAAGGAGTATCACCTGGCCATTAACAACGGGCCCAACAGTCTGCATGGAGGACTCAGAGGATTTGATAAGGTGAGTCCAGGGCATGTGGCAGAGTCCTTTCTTGGTCCACTTCCCAAAGTACCCACAAGCATGTCTTCTGTTGCCAAGCAGAATCCTAGGCCCTGGGACACGTGTGTGGTAAAACAATCCAGGAAAAAGGCTGCTCCCAGGGCTTGGGGCAGCAGATGAATGGCCACATCCAGGACCTGTCCTTCTCTAGTTCTTCTGACTCTCATAAGCAGGGATCCCCGAGTGAAAGGACCACGACCCCTGACTTAGGAAAGATAGGGAACGACTTTCTCATAGTGTTGCAATCAGAGAGTCAGGTTGAAGAAACGTGGGTTAATGATAACTACCTACCCCCTACGCATAGGTCTTCGCGTCCATTGTCTCTGACTTTTACTGGAGTCCCATATTATCACCCAAATGAGAAATCTGAGACTGTGAAAGGCACGTGATTCCTAAGGGGGCAGCCAGGGCTGCCTGGCTATACACCCTCATTGCTGTACTGCAGCTGCTGGTGTCCTCCATGGCACCCCGGGCGCCACCTCCCTGTTCCTCTCAGTCGCACCCTCCCCGTGCGTCGTGGCACCACACCCAGGCCTACCCTTCCACTGAAGTGCTTTGTGCCTCAAAATTACCACAGGTTCTCTCCAGTTCCCCCTTTCTAAATAAAGACTCCATTCCCTACATAAAAACTCCAATCCTTGGAAAACAAGATCAGGAAAGCAAATGAATTAAGCCACTCCCTGCAATCAGAGTTTCTGGCCTCCTGCTTCAGAGCCTGTGGGCGTTTGTCTGTTTTAAATTATACCACACAGGTTATTTGCCAGAGTGGAGATAGAGAAAATAGGAAGGGAGATGTGTAGTAACTAAAGGCCATAATTTCTTTTTTTTCTGCCTCTGACCACCTCCTCTCCTGTTGAAGGAAGTTCTTGCTCTCGGTTTTCCCCCCTCTCACCAGCTTCCTCTCTTAGCCAAGAACCAGACCGTCCCATTGGTTCCCCTTTCTTCAGTGATGGACTCCTCACACTAGGGAGAGCAAAGGGCAGAGGGTAGAGATCTTCTAGAACATGCCAGGTCCATGGGCAAACCCTGTCTAGAAGAAGGTGGACCTAGTTCTGAGACAGGGCTCTTGAGAGGAGCCTCAGAAAAGCATTTTGCTCTTCTCCTTCTCTTCTACTGTGGTGTTCTCTGCAGTATTGCTTCATGTGTACTGCCTTTATTAACACAGCAAAATAGTAAGTATACCTATCTATCTTACTCCATTTTCTGTTGCTATGACTAAATACATAGACTGGGTCATTTATAAAGACAAAGATTTTTTTCCCCTCACAGTCTGGAAACTGGAGAGTCCAAGAGTGTGGTGCTGGCCTCTAGTGAGGGCCTTCTTGCTTCATCTTAATATGAAAAAGGGCCTCTCGTGGCAAGACAGAGCAAGGTTGGGTCTTTCTTCCTCTTCAAACAAAACCAGTGCCATTGCGTATTGCCTCTCTCATGACCTCCTCTAATCCTAACTACCTGCCAAAGCCTGCATCTCCAAATATCATTACCATGAATTTGGGAATTATGTTTTCAACACATGAACTTTTGGAGGACACATTCAAATATCCCCCAGTGCAGTGGTCCCCTTTTGTGAACCAGGGTGTATTCCAGGCTGGGAATTCCTGAGGTTCACAGACTAATGAGGCAGATGGACCCTTACATAAATAACTGTTAACAGGTGAGCTTCAACAAGCACCATAACATAGATGCTAATGGTGTATTACAGGGGCTGAGTATGCACAAAGGAAAAGTATTGAAGAGGGAGAGACTTGAACAGCTTTTGAAGAACAGGTAGCATTTCGTTCAGTCTGTGGGTATTCGAGAGAATGTCTATGCCGGGGCCCAGAGATGGATGGGGAAAGATGAGTATTCTTAAGGAGCCACTGAAAGTTTTTGAGCAATAAGTTTTGATACAGTATCATTAGCAGGATCAGATGGACTTTATTTTAAGTTATATTGGATCTCAACAATTACTGAATGAATAATTGAGGTTGGGGGTATTTTCTGTTTAGATCAGCACAATTTCCTGAAAGATGAAAATTAAATAACCTGACAGGATTTGAAATAGTATAAGAAAGTCTGAAGATTTAAAGTTTCTGGAGACTTAGAAACTATAAGGTCAAGGAAATTCTTCCATGAATAGGAATTACACGTAACTGATATTTGTTTACACAAAAATCTTTCCATTGTGTCCTTTCCCTAGAGGAGAAAATCTGGGTATCAAGTTAAGAACATTTTATTTCCAGTATTTAATTCCTTGAATTTTCCATTTGGGGAATTCTTTTTTCTTTTTCTTTTTTTTTAATTGCACATATAACAGCTTCCTATTTTAAGTGTCTTAAAAGTTCAATATTTCTGGGAGATAATTAGTATATAAATTAAGTTTTTTACTAAGCTCAGTGAATTTGTGTCAGATGCCAGCTGTTTTCATTGTAGATGAAGGTAGAGACGTCCATCCCTGCTGGGCTCCCTTTCCTGGCAAACAGAACATCTGTGAGAGCCAGACCCAGTCAAGAGTGAGTGGGCAGAGTCTGGGCTGATAGGCCATTCCTTTAATTCAGAAGATTATTATCTTTTAACTGTATTTTCAATGAGAGTTTGACTTTATCTCTTCTATTGAAAATGGAGATTTGAACAAAACTGTTCACTGAAACTAAGATGTGAAATCATGTAGATAGCCAGACCTGAGTTTGAATCCTAACTCTGTCACTAGTTACATGTATCATTTTAAACAATATTTTTTCTTTTTTAAAAATATTTTTTAGATGTTGGTAGATCTTTATTTTATTAATCTATTTATATGCAGTGCTGAGAATTGAACCCAGTGCCTCAGGCATGCTAGGCAAGTGCTCTACCACTGAGCCACAACCCCTTTAAAACTATGCTATATTAACGGGTTCTAGTCTACTCTTCTGGAATGTATGGGTAGAAGCAGGCAGGTTAACTCCATTGAACTCTATTAGCTTACCTGTAAAATGGGGATAATATTAGTTGGAACCACAAGAGATTTCTGGTTTTCAACAGTTTTGACTACAGGGGTGATAATTTTGTTTGATTCAGCTAAATAATTCCTTGCAAGATAATTTATGTAATAAATAATAATTCATCAGTGACTGGTGAATACTCCACAGATTGAGGGTCTCATGTGTGCAAAAGATTCTTTACTAGTGATCCCAGAGCTCCCTAAAGGACCAGGACTCTGGTCAACTCATGCTGATATTGTAAAATAAGGGAACAGGCTTGGGCTAGGTCAAATCCACTGCTACTTACTAGCTGCATGACCTGGGGCCAGCAGTTTACCCTTCCTGAGCTAGTCTCTGGTCACTCAATGAGGATGATGGCACTACTGAAGTAGACAGATGAGATAATGTCTGTAAAGTTTCTGACTAGGTGCCTTTGTTCATAATGGACACTTGATAAATGCTGGTTTTCCCTTCCCTGCTAGTGTGATCTTTCAGGCAAAGAGAAGAGGAATCTCTATGTTAATTCAGGAAGAACGGGAATTCTTCCCTTCATATTTTTCTTGCCATTCTTAGAATTGTAGTTGCTAGAATAAGGAGAAACCTTCAAGGTAATTTTTCCAACTCCTTTATTTTATAGAAGAGATAGATGCCCAAATTCACACAATGAACTAGGAACAGTTCTGGCTCCAAAACTAGGACTCCTGACTTGTAGGCTGGAACTCTTCCTAATGGAACAAGTGCCCAATTTGTTATAAATTCTGTCTAGGGAATAAGAGAACCTTGGAGTGTTTTTTCATTAATATTTGTATACAGTACACCAGAGAGAGGGGCTGATTCATTAAGGTTATTTTTTAGTACTATTAGAAGGTATTGCTCCATGACACCAGAATGGAGCTCCAAGATTAAAATAAATATATATCAAAGAAAAATTCAAAGAAGAGGAAGAGGAAAACATTGTAGATACATACATACAATATTAAGAGGAAAGAGTAAGGAATGGGAGTAGGTAAACAGGAAAAATGCCTCTTTTCTGTACAAAACAGAGATTTAAGTTAGTTAAAATACAGGATATTAATCAAAAGTATTAATGATTATATAACTCCCCTTCTGGACTCAGTCATCTTTAGACATTGAAATGTGGCATTTAGCTTGGGATTGACACAAATAAGCAGCTTTGAAAACACTTTTTTCTAGGTCCTCTGGACCCCTCAGGTGCTGACAAATGGCGTCCAGTTCTCCCGTGTCAGTCCAGATGGTGAGGAAGGCTACCCTGGAGAGTTAAAAGTCTGTGTGACATACACTCTGGATGGTGGAGAGCTCGTGGTCAACTACAGAGCACAGTCCAGTCAGACCACACCGGTCAATCTGACCAACCATTCTTACTTCAACCTGGCAGGCCAGGTAAGTGAACTCACTTCTTCTCTCCTGCTGTAACTAACTTGCTTCGTGGGATAACCAGGGACTGTGACTGGAGAGACCAACTTAGTATGGACTCACTCTGCTGATGGTGTCATCCCGACAATGATGAAAAGAGCCCAGGAGAGCATCTGGCTCATGGTAGGTATTCAATAAATGGAAGTCATAGAGGAAGATGGAATGAATACATTGTACTGTCAAGAAGGGTATGAGTTCCGGTAGCTATTTCAAGAACTCCCTCTCATCTGACTACAGCATGTGCTTACATCTGCTTCCCTTATTGTATTCCTACTTCCCCCTCCAATTGCTTCCACTTAAGGAAGCAGATGTAATCCTTGGAAAGATGTTTAACCCAGTCCCTTTAAATATATGTGTCCTCCCACTGTGTAGCCCACCAGCTCCTTCCAGGGATTCTGGTGACCAGTCATGCCCTGCACAGTATAGTAGAAAGAACGTTAGACTTGGATTTAGAAGATCCAGAGTTTTTTGTTTTTGTTTTTTTTTTTTTGTTTTTGTTAGAATAATAGGCATGTTCTTAATTTCATAATAATAGCTACCTGTTATTTATCAGCCACTGTTAGAAGCACTTTATGAAGTTGTCAGTAAAGACATTGAAATCAACCCAGTGTAGGGATAAACCCCAGTAGAAAGACCCAAAAACTGTCCACCTGTGGGTAGTAGAGAGACACTTAACAGTCCCCTTGAGTGATCCCCTCTAAACTTTCTTATTCCCTTCTAAAGGGAATGTCTCAGCTTCTTGAGTAGAAAGACCCAAAAACTGTCCACCTGTGGGTAGTAGAGAGACACTTAACAGTCCCCTTGAGTGATCCCCTCTAAACTTTCTTATTCCCTTCTAAAGGGAATGTCTCAGCTTCTTGAGAAGGTTATCACAGGAGGCAGAATAGAAGGTTGAGCCCAACTGTAGATTCTACTACTTCCTCCTTATCTGAGGAAATCATAGTCCACTTCACCTGAATCACTTAGACGAGATTTCCTTCAGGGTAGGGTGATAGATAGCCAACTAGTATTAGCTGGCATTTTTGCCCTCCCCAACTTTTAGGAGTTTGCTTTTGATTTTTAGGGGGAATAATTTTCTTCAAGAATAGAGTTAATTGGTTCTGATAAAATTTCCCAAATTTTCCCTTTAAAAATAAGAAAGCTGGATCTTCACTTGTTTGATCTTATCTTCTGAAACATCTACCAACCTTCTTGAGATCTTTAAAACAAACCAAAAGTCAAGAACAAAACAAAAACACCCAGTTGTTAAGAGGATCTACTTTTTAAAATAGGTTCAGAGGGCTAGGGTTGTAGCTCAGTGGTAGAGCACTTGCATAACACTCATGAGGCACTGGGTTCGATCCCCAGCACCACATTAAAAAAAAAAAAAAAAAAAAAAAAAAAATACTAAATAACATAGGCTCAGAAAGGGCAGAAATAGAAAAAAATATATATTGTATTAAGTAGGTAGTAAATTGTGATTTTTCTGTTTTCTGCATTTTGGTATACTTCGAATATACCATTTTATAATCTTGGGAATGATCTAAATGAATTGATTCAGAAATAGAAAGAAAAATTACATACGAAGTATTCCATCTGCCATGTGCTTCCAGCAAAGGAGACAAAATGGGAATGTAAGGTTTACTAAGGTCCTCCGCATTGATCACCTTTCCCATCCTGCAGGGACTTGGAGTAATAGATATTTCTGAATCTCTTTCCAGAGGAAGAATACTTTCCCAGATCAGAGACCCACCCAGAAGAGTGGTCAGTATAAACCTCCCCTAGACCATCTTAGTAATGCAGCTCGAATCCACAACCACCAGCTTCAGGATTGAGGGCACCAGCCTTCTGGGGCACTTGGGTAGGAGTAAGATGGTTCTCAGGCCTGGGGTCAAGAGTCTTTGCATATTCAGAACATTCCTTGCCCTATCCTGGGAAGCATTATCATCTGTCAAGCCCTCTTCAGAGAAATAATTCAAAATATGATATTTAAAGTAATAACTAGGGGGCTAGGGATATAACTCAATTGGTAGAGCACTTGCCTCACATGCACAAGGGCCTGGGTTCTAATCCTCAGCACCACAAAAATAAATAAATAAATAAGTAAAATAATCAGCTAGAAATGTGGCTCAGTGGTGAAGCACTTGCCTAGCATGCACAAAGCTCAGGGTTCAATCCTTAGCACCACACACAAAAAATAATAAATGAATAAAGTAGCCAGCTCATGTTACATCTGTTCACTTTTTTTAAATATTCTAAATCTAACCAATGGTATTTTTGTTCTATTTTTGGGTCCAAGCATTGGCTTGTCACTTCCAGTTTGCGTGTCAGAGGTCTGAAAGGTAGGGCATGAGAACTGTGTTTGAAACTTAACCTAAAGACCTATGAGAGCAGGCCTAGCAGAATTTGAAATGAAAAGCAATAGCTTGGTTCTGGTATGACTAGGTAGGTGACATCATCAAGGAACCAGGTGCTTGAATTTTTCCATTCTACTTCCTCCGTGTTTTGGCTTTTGTCTTCAGCTTTGTTCCTGGGTGGTTCCTACAGTTCCAGGAGTCACCCCCTCTACAGTCACCCCCAGAGACAAAAGAGGACCTATACCTTTCTCATATCTCTAAAGTTTCTTTTCTAAGCACAAGTACAACCTTTTCTAGAAGCCCCTGGCAGACTCACATTTCATTGGCCAAAAGTGTGACTCATTCTCTGCCAATGGGGGTCTGAGACTGCCATGATTGATTTAGACCAACCAAAATTTGGCCCCTGGGGACTGGGAAAGGTCCCTTGCCTGAAATCTATGACTTAACATAGAATAAATCAATGAGTCAGGTTTCTTCCAGGAGAAAGGGAAGGTACGGGTAAAGGGAAGGTCACTATGACTTTTGGGGGGTAGTCAACAGTGTCTGTTACTCCTGCTAGAAGCGTTCACAACTGAATTAAGGCAGTAGCTGTGGCAATGAACAGAAAAGATTTTAAAAGAAAGCTTTGTACAAATCATAATGGACTCTGTAAATAGTTAATGTTACAAACTAGTAGTAATTAAGTGAAGTTAACCAAAACAAACTCAAGGTCTTTGTGAGTCAGCATTTCTTGCCAAGTTTTCATCAGCTTTGAAAGGAAATGGGTCCAACAGTAATATTCCACTAGAGTAGATCATTGCAGTTTTCCAGGCTGGAAGAGGCATGACCTGAAGCCTGCTTCTCTTTAATGAAGGGATGTTAGTGCTGCCTGGTGACCCAGAGATCACTGAGAGAATAGCGAACTTTCTTTTCCTTCTTCTCCCAGCTTATTAACATCCCAAACTCATCAATTTATTTGGTGTGTGATTTTCAGGTTAATTCATTTTCTTCCTGCCCATTGCTTTAATGGGTATTCTTTGTGTGTGTGTGTGTGTGTGTGTGTGTGTGTGTGTGTGGTGCTGGGATTTGAGCCCACGGCCTTGGGCTTGCGAGGCAAGTACTCTATCAACGAGCTATATCTCCAACCCCTACCCAATGCTTTAAAAACAAAACAAAACAAACAGAAAAAGAAACTCCTAGGCAGCCTTGTTCATAGGAATAAAACACTGGAAACAACCCACAAGTCTAACTACCCATCAAGAGAATGGATAGACAAATTGTGATATAGTGGTATACTAGAATATTACTCAACAATAAAAAGGGTCAAATTACTGATCCAATAACGTGAATGCTGTCAAGAACATTATAAGGCACAAGAGAATGTCTACTGTATGATTCTATTTATGTGAGGTTCTAGAACAGGTACAACTCATCTGTACTCATAGAAATCAGTACAGTATTCTGGTTATAAATAAGCATTTGTTGTAAGAAAAAAAGGAAAAGAATGGAAGGAGGAGGGCACCTGAGGAAACAGAATGAGGCCCTGGATAAATGCTCGGCCAGGAGTCATCTCCTGCAGGCTTCGCTCGCTGGGTGGCTTCAGAGAGGTTGTGTCCCTCAAGGCTCCTGTATTTTTGCAAAGAAAGGATGGACGCGTTCTTTTGGCCTGGCTGTCCTTTTCTGGGACCCTTTCGTGCTCTCTGTGGGCCAAAGCTGTCAATCTAATACCATATCGTGGTCTTGTACTCAACCTTCCTTGCCCGTGCCTGAACTGAACAAAACTTCCAAGTCAGAGCTGGCCCTCGCTCAGTAGTAGAGTGTTTCTCTGGTATATGCAAATCCCTGGTTTCAATCCCCAGCGCTGAAAAACAAAGCTGAATAAAATATCCCTATTGAACTGAGCATTGAACAAATAGAGCTGAGGAAACAGTTCTAAATTCCCTTTCCTCATCCCCGCTCTCTTTAATCCCAAAGGCCTCCTCCTTGCCAGCGCCACACTGGATGTAAGAGGATGGCAGTGAGGAGGAGCCGCTACCCAGGAGAGACACCCTGATGTCTGAAGCTGCACTGGGCAGGGGTGCACGCCCGCTCCCATTTTGGACCTGCCTTCCCAGGTCAGAACAGGGACCAAACAAGTGGCTAAATGAGGAAGTATGAGCAGAGGAGAGGCCCCTGTCCTGGTCTTGCCCCATCTCCTCCTACCTCTGCTTAGCCCAAACCCACTGGGAGAGGAAATCAGTGTGCAGCAGCAGAACCTCCCCGCAGTGTCATTAAAGCAGTTTTTGCACCATTTCCACATGGAGTCTCATGGTCTCTAAATCTTGTCCTTTCATCTTAAAATGACTCCCCGATTTGATCGTGTGGCCTGAATCTTTCTCACCATAGAATCTGTGTCCAGGCAGCCTGCAGCCCTCTGCCCCTCTGCTTACTCTCTGCCACTCAGCAGAGGCTTCGGTTCAGCTTCACTCAGTTTCTCGGCCTCAACGCCACTGACATTTTGGGCTGGATAATTCTTTGTTGTGGTGGGGAGGGGGTGGGTGAGCTGACTTTTGAGCTTCACTAAGCAAAAGCCCTCTCTTGGTTCCTCTTTCCCATCTTCTGCTGTGAGGCTTTAAAATATGTTACTATGGATAAGAAAAAATAATCCTTTGCAAAAATAATCCTTTGCATTGAAAACATACATGTATAAATTTATTTCCCAATTTGCAAACAGCCCTTACTACACTGTGCCTCACAAAAATCCTAGAAAAAGTAGGGATATCATAATCCCAATTTTACACTGAGAGAGAGAGAGAGCTTCCCTGGGGCTGCTTAGTGAGTGGAAACTAGACCCCAAGCCTTCTGACCACTGACCCAGGCTTCCTGTACCAGCCTTTTTTTTTTTTTTTTTTTTTTTTCCCCAGTACTGGGGATCAAACCCAGGGCCTTACACCCTGAGCTACTTTCACAGTCCTTTTTATTATTTACTTTTTTTTTTTTTTTTGGTAGTGCTGGGGATTGAACCCAGGGCCTTGCGCTTGCGAGATAAGCACTCTACCAACTGAGCTATCTCCCCAGCCCTACTTATTATTTTTTATTTGGAGATAGGTCTTGGAAATTGCTCGGGCTGGTCTTAAACTTGTGATTCTCCTACCTCAGACTCCGCAGGAGCTGGGATTACAGGTGTGTACCACCTTGTCTGACCTGCACCTGCCTTTCTCTCTCTTTCAAAAGGGCAACACGATTTTGATTCTTGGGCTTCTGTCATGTGGCAGGGAGTGGGGCCTCTAGGTGGGAGCTGGGAGAGGGGTGACAGGTATCCCCTCTAGTGGGCCTAGAGGCGGTGCCTTGACCCCCCAGGACTGTGCGTGATGGGTGAGTGACCCTTTGACCCTTTCTTCTCTCTTTGCCTGCTATATGAGAGAGTAGCAGAAACTCCTCCATTGAGAAGCTGAGAGCCAAAAAGGCGTCCAAGCCACTGTGGCTTCCTTGACTTCTCAGCTTCACATTCCCCTTGGAAAAGAAAATACATGCTGGGCTTCTTACAAATGTATCAGTGGTTGTTTGGAGGCCCTGTCTACTCACAGTAAGATGACCCTGTTTACTCAGTAACATCATTGGTCAATTGGATTTCTAAAATTTTTGTCAATGCCTGAAAACATTTTTTGCAAGAAAGGTTACAAAGCAAATATGTAAAATAAGACTGAGCAGTAATTTTTTTTTTTTTCCTTTTCCTTTTCCCTCCCAGGGCTCCCCAAATATATATGACCATGAAGTCACCATAGAAGCTGATGCTTTCTTGCCTGTGGATGAAACCCTGATTCCTACAGGTTAGTGAATTTAACCTTTTTATGTAAGATAGGTCACAGATTGGATTCCAAGCCCAAGAAAGGACATTAGTAGAGAAACTGGTAAAATCCTATTGAGAGCTATAGTTTAGTTAATAGACTCATTCCAATGTTGATTTCTTAGTTTTTGATATTTGTATCATGTTTATGTAAGATGGACTTCCCACACTGTACTATTTTTACCACATGTCTGTAAATTAAAATCAGTTCAAAGTTTAAGTTAAAAACAATCTGCATAAGAAAGCACTTCAGGTTTACTGAACTCCTGCCCTACATTAGGCAAGGACTTTAATTTTAGTTTGGCCTCTTTAAAACAATGGGGTTGTGTTTATGGCTGCTAGTTTAACATTTTCATAAGGAAAAAGATAAGCCTGTGAGCCTGTGTACTCAACAGTGACTTGAGTTAACAGCAGGAGTTAGAAACTTCCATAAACATAAAACTAATTGGAATAATAATGAGAAATTGAGATAGATGAGTTAAAATTTTTGGCACCACAGTTTTGAATATTTTCCTGACTCTAAGACAGGATTTAAAGGCTTTTATGTTTGTCTTGGCAATATGTGTCATCTTTTGATATTTAAATGACTCAATAGATGAGCATGAGTGAGCTGGCCCATCTTTTTTTTTTTTATTGGTGCATTATAATTACACATAATAGTGAGGTTCATTATGCATAATCTGATCAATATGATTCCACAGTGAAGTTGGCTCATTTTGTCCTGGATGTAGAATTAATGCATTAGAACTGTATGTTGTGAATTATAAGGAAAAAACAGTTCGGCTGCTGTAAGGGACTGATGAGGAAGAAAGTGAACTAAGTAGCTTATAAATGCAGGTTATGACATAAGTGCATAGTGACTTGTATATATTTGTAAAATCTTCTTATGCTATATCCTATTGTTTTGATCAAATGAAAAGTACAAAAATGCGCAATTCGTGCTATGGAAAGATTATTTGTCATGATTATAAAAGATAATTGTGGGGGCTGCAGTTGTAGCTCAGTGGGGGAGCACTTGCCTAGCATGCATGAGGCCCTGGGTTGGATCCTCAGCACCGCATAAAAATAAATAAAATAAAGGTATTATGTCTAAAAAAAAAAGATAATTGGGGCAAAGCATGGTAGTTTAACTTACGATCATCTAATGGATTTTGTAAAACCCTGGTTTATCTCAGTTCTGTACCATACATTATTTCAGGATGAAATTCTATACCTTGTACGAATACTTAACAACTGTTAAATTGAGTAGGAGTTAAGAGCTCTGGACTCTGGTAGGCAGGAGTCCTGGTTCTGGTCTTGGCTTTGCTGTTAACTAGCTAGGGGAACTTCAGTGTGTGTACAATGCTTTAACATTTGACTCCCATAGACTCCCATTTCCTTTCCACAAATAGGAAAGACATTGAACTCAATCAAATTTTATGAATCATTAAATTTTCTTATAAAGAACAATTTGGGAGACATATGTTTTCATTTTGCCAAGTTAGCTATTCCAGAGCCAGGGACGGTGGAGTGCACCTGTAATTCCAGGTACCCAGGAGGCTGAGGAAGGAGGATTGCAAATTGGAGGCCAACGTGGGCAACGTAGTGAGACCCTGTCTCAAAAATTAAAAATTTTAAAAACAGAAGAAAAGAAAGGAAAGCTATTTCTTTATAGGGTTATCAAAACTAACCAGTATGGAGGAAGGAATGATACTAGAGTGAAACAGACATTATTTACCTCATGTATATATATGACTGCATGATCGATGTGATCCTACAATAAATATGTATAATCAGAAAAATGAGAGATTACACTCCATTTATGTAAGAGCTATCAAAATGTATAAATGCATTCTACTGTCATATCCAACTAATTAGAACAAAACAAAACAAAACAAAATCAACTAACCAGAATGTATCTTTTAGAGTTGTCCCTTCCATGGGGGGTATTCATTCCAGGACCTCCCATAGATAACCAAATCTGCAAATGCTTAAGTCCCTTATATAAAATGGCATAGTATTTGCATATAACCTACCCATATGCTCCCTTATACTTTTTAAGTCATTTCTCAATTGCTTATCATACATAATACAATGTAAATGTTACATAAAGAGTTGTTATAATATTTATATTGTTTAGGGAAAAATGACAAGAAAAAGGTCTGTACATGTTCAGTACAGACCTAACTATTTTTTCCGAATAATTTAGATCAGCAGTTGGTTGAACCTATGGATGTGGAACCCAAAGATATCCAAGTATATTTCAATTTTAAAAATTTAAAAGTTGTGATAATAATGAGAAACAGAGATAAATAAACTAGATTTATCAAAACAAAAGCAATATTAGGCTACCATTTATAATCACCAGCTATTCATAGAAGAAAGGTTTTTTGGATTTTTTTTTTTTTTTTTTTTTGGGCAGTGCTGGGGATGGAACCCAGGGCCTTTTGCATGCTAGGCAAGTGCTCTTCCACTGACCTACATACTAAAAAAGTGGGAGAATTTTAATAAGGAATAATGCTTTAAATTGAATTCATTTAGCTTTGTAAGGAATCATGATGGCAGGTTATCCAAATGTATCTTGGTTTTCTATGGACCAGTGAAAATTTTATTACAATTCATAATTAAAAACTGACAATTGATCTGTAAGGCCACATCTGGTTCTTACATTCTGTGATTCTGCAAGGCTTCTTATATGTCATTATACTGCTGTTTCCACAACCCTTCCAGTCCATAGAGCTCTATCATGAGCTGACCATATAGCTCATCTCGTAGAGCTCTATCATGATACAAATAAGTTGCAGTAACTTCAGAGCTCATGAAAAATGGTAATTCTCTGCTACCTGTCTGTATGTTCACCAGTGCTACATGTCACACCTGTTTACTCCATAACACTCAAATGAAAATGACATGATTCCTTTGAAATATCCTCCCCAAACAGGCAGTAATTGCTCCTTGGCACTCAGTGATGGAAGAATTCACATTTAACCCACTTTCAGTTGAGAACAAAATCTCGAGGAGCTCTCTTTCTTTAAGGTCATCTGACTCTTAACATTGACGAAAATCCCTGAGCAAGTGGCTTAATTCTTTTTCTAGGTGGTGGGCAGGGTACTAGGGACTGAACCCAGGGGTACTCTACCACTGAGCTACATGCCAGTCCTTTTTTCTTTTTAGATAAACATGACAGTAGAGTATATTTTGACATATCATACACACAGTATAACTTATTCTAATTAGGGTCCCAGTCTTTTTTATTTTTTACTTTGAGATGAGGACTTGCTAAATTGCTGAGGCTGACTTTGAACCTACAATCCTCCTGCCTTAGCCTCCCGAGTCCCTGGAATTACAGGCATGCACTGTTGTGCCCAGTTGCAAGTGGCTAATTCTAAAATCAGTACAAAGGGCCTGTCCATCATTTGGTCATTCAGAAATGCCTTCCCAGGGCTGGAGTGTGGCTCGGTGGTAGAGGCCCTGGGTTTGATCACCAGCCCCACAAAACAAAACAAACAAAAAACAGAAATGCCTTCCCTGTGCTCCTGGAAGTGTTAAATAAAACCTGGAAGGTCAAGTGTGAGTTGTTAGGCAGTGAGGGGAAGAAAGGTAGTCTGGATAAAGTTGAGTAAACCTGGGAAGTGCAGGAAACAGCAGGGTTCTCCCAGGGAAGGGCTGTGCTTCTGAAGCACCAGGCAGTACCAGACTCAGTGTAGCATAGATTAGAAGGACCACATCAGGTCTGCACCAGGTTCTCTTCAGCAGAAGTCCCTGGGTTGGCCCATGGTGACCCCAGGCTGCCTGGAATTCAAGGCCAACCCAACAGAACAGACTGAAAGGTGCACTCTCTAACCTCCTGGTATTCAGCTAGGAGTGGACTGACCATACAAGGCCATACTCCTGAGATGCACTGGAGGAACCTGTTAGACAGGCCACACTCCATTGAGACTTCTGGGGATTAACTTGCAGTGTTTAGAGATGTAGAGATTGTAGTTTTGTTGGATTGAGATAATGACCTGTGAGATGAAAGTTTATGATACTAATAACTAGTATTTCAAAGAAGACTGTGTAAATAATTCACACTGCAACCCTGTTGGGTGGATTCTGTTAAGTTTTCTTATTTAACAGATGTGTAAACTGTCAAACAAGGAGTTTAAGGCTATGGTTAGGGTGTGGTTCGACTGTATCCCCCAAAGTTTCATGTGCTAAAGGTTTGGTCCCCAGAAGGCAGGGCTTAAGAGATGGGACCTTGCTCATGGTAATGAGGTCATGAGATGTATCCCTCAGAAGGGATGAATAGCAGTCTTTCAGAATGTTTGTTCTCCTGAAAGCGAATTGTTATAAAGGGAAGCCACCTCATCCAACTGGCCTCTTCTGCATGCAGCCAGTTTCCTCCCTGCTTCTCTACCATGTTGTGATACAGTCAAGGAGGCCCTCACCAGAGGCCAAACAGATGGGACCACCTGATCTTGGACTTTCAACCTCTAAAACTGTGAGCTAAATAATCCTTTTTTCTTTATAAGAGTATTTTGTTATACCAGTAGGAAAATGAACTAATACAGAGAATTACCCAGTTGGCAAGTGGTGCAAAGCTGGGATTCACCCCAAGGTAGTCTGATATTAGAACTCAGACTCTTGGACTGGGGGCATAGCTCAGTGATAGAATACTTGCCTAGCATGCACAAGGCTCTAAATCTGATCCTCAGCATAGCAAAACAAACACCCAAAAACATACTCCATGTTAAATGTCAAGAAGGTTTGGGTCAGGTGTGGTGTATGCCTATAATTCCAGCTACTTGGGAGGCTGGAAGATTATAAGATTGTAGCCTGAAGATTATAAGCTCGAGGCCACCCTGGGCATCCTGTCTCAAAATTTAAAAAAATAAATACTGGAAGGGCTAGAGTGGTAGCTCAGAGGTAGACCCCTTACTTAACAAATGCCAGGCCCTGGGTTCAACCCCCAGTACTTAAAAAAAAAAAAAAAAAAAAAAAGATTTGGGATGATGAGGAAGGGTAAGAAAGGAAAGAAAGAAAATAAATTAATTTCTTGACTGTACAGATATCCAAGACCACCATATAGTCAAGAATGAGAAATAAGCAAAAAACAAACCAACTTTTAATAGTTGTCAGTTCTCATTTCTTTTACCATCTTTTGTACAAGAAATGTCACAGCTTCTCTTGCTGTTGTTTTCCTCCGTTTTTCCTTCTGTTCAACTTATTTCTACTTTGCTGCAAAGAGAACAAAACAAATTTTGTTCACATTATTTTAAAAAGGGAGAAATGGGAAGGGAAGAATTTTCCTGAAGTTAAAAGCATGAATTTAAATGTCTGGCTTTGTCAGTCTGACAAGGAAGGGAATGTAGAAAAAGAACAACTTCAAGGCAGGCAAATGGAAGCTCAAAATTCTTCTCTGTGCTCCTCACTAACCTCAGAGATCATTGTTCTATTGCCACTGACCCTGTTTGGTAATGTATCCCTGGTCTTACAGGTTCTTGGTTTTCTCATCTGCAAAATCTTACTATGATCATGTTGAAAGTTCACTTTCCTAAGTGTGTGTGTGTGTGTGTGTGTGTGTGTGTGTGTGTGTATTGCTCATTACTGTTGAAGATGACAGGAAAATCACCTTTGATAGACAATTCACAAACATAGTAAAAAAAATAATAATAATAATAAGCTTTACCAGTTACAGGATAGTTTTCGGTAAACCTGGAGAATTCACTTACTGTGGGACTTGTTTGCCCAGGAGGGATGCTGGGTACCAAGTTCACTCCAGACCCTCTGGTCTCCCTGGGCTGCTGCTCTGTTGTGGTGAAGCCCTTAGAAGTCAGCAGCAGAAAACTATTAAACTATTAACAACTTTGATCTTCTTGCATATGAGTGACTCTTATCCACAAATCAATTATTTTGCACACTCCTCTAGTCCTCTTCTTTGCACCCCAAATCCTTCCATGGACGTTTATCTCTTCTCCTGGGTCATAAAAATTCTCATTAATTTTACTTAGAGCTCCTGGAGAGACAATCCTGTCATCATTGTAGCAGAAAAGAGGCCGAGCCCCAAGAACTCCTTAACAGATAACCAAATCTGAAAAGGTGGCAAACGCAGAAGCATTTGTAGTGGATTTGGGAGAAGCTGGGGGCAATATTTTAATCATCAGATCATCTACATTCCTTGAATTTAGTGTCAGTTTGTCTCAGAAATGTCATCTGACAAATTACAATATCTACAGACTCATCTGATCAGACTCCTGCTGACTTTCTGCAAGTTCTCGGGGTTCCTCCTAAGATTGTGCTTCACACAAAAATGTTTTAATAGCCCCTCCCACCACATACACACATCCTTCCCCTTTTGTGGCTATTAATTCATACTTATGTTTTAACTCTTTGTTTTTGGTTGCCCTCTATAAAAGCTGTAACCTGAGCTAGTCTCAAGGGAGATGCTGATGCAGTTCTAAACTCAGGAGGTGTTTTTCACCCTGGTTGCAGGCGCTTAGTACACGATTTTTCAGGTGATGGGAAAACCCAACATCATGAGAGTGTAGTGTCTTGTATTTTACAATTAACTATAATACCGTGTTCAGGGTATTCAGTAAAAGGGGACCTTCCCTCCCACTGTGTGTTTTTGGGGAGGGGTGAAGTCCTGTTCTTCCTTTTGTTTGTTACCTGCTTACCTGCTTGCTATCACACAGAAAGGAAAGGGACATGGTGGTTTCTTCATTCTCTCCTTGTTCCACTCTCCTACATTAAAAGGCTGTCCTTGGGCTGGGGTTGTGTCTCACTGGTTGAGCGCTTGCAAGTGTGAGGCACTGGGTTGGATCCATTAGCACCACATAAAAATAAATATATAAATAAAATAAAGGTATGTGTCCATCTACAACTAAAAAAATAATTTTAAAAAAACTGCCCTTTTCCCCAAGCCTAGTAGAAAGCCTCTGCAAGTGTAGGAGTATCTACAGGCTTCAAAGGGGCTCAACAAAGTAATTTAGAGTCACCCCCATCTTCCCCATAGGAATTCCTGCTATCTTGTCAGCCCTGGAGGCTTCAATCCCCCATACTGAGGAGGAGAGTAGGGAGAATAAAAATAAGAACAAAAAATATTTTGAATGAAATTCATCATCTACTAAAGCTACTTCTCTCTGGATGACATTCCAGACACTTTGGAGTCTGCAGTGATGTTTTGAGCGCATGGTCCTTGCTCACAGGTGGCTCTCTCTGATGTGTCCCGGAGGCAGCACAAGCTGAAGGCCTCTGCAAGGCTGAGAGCTCATTTTAACCCTAGACCAGGAGCAAAGCTTGCTGCTATATGGTCAGTTCAGCTCTGCTTCTTTGGAGCCATTGTTTTTAGCTATTTAAAAACAAACCAAAACACAAAAGCATTGCTGCTCATAAAACACTTGCTCCTACACAGGATGAGAGCCGGCTCCCATTGGGGCATCTCAGGTCCACTTCAGTGTGTTTGTTGTGTTTATTGTAATCAGGGCTATCCCTGGAGGTTCCCAGAAGTGGAACTCCTAGAAGCCGTTTACCAGAAGAGAGACAGATGTATAATGGATGGCCAGGACAGAGAACACTCCAGTGCACGGTCTCTGAGCCATGGCTCAGGCCTTCAGCTCAGGACCTGATACTCATGACTTGCCCTGTGGCAACAAGCAGAATCCGGTCCCTGGTGTCCTGCTCAGGTACGAAGTCAGCTAACTATGAGTGAACAGGTGAGAAAATCCAATCCAGATTTCTCCAGGGATTAATTCGTTCCCAGGGTTGTAAATATTACTTTTCACCCATTCACTTAGAGAATGGTGGGAGCAAGAGGCAATCTGGGCAAGCTGCCCAGCAAGACACTGCCATGTATATAACACAGTGCAGTGTTTTAAAAAAAAAAAAAAAAAAAAGGTACTTTTTTGGGGAGGCGAGTACCAAGGATTGACCCAGAGGCATTTAACCACTGAGCCACATCCCCAGCCCTTTATTATTTTTTATTTTGAGACAGGGTCTTGCTAAGTTGCTTAGGGCCTTGCTAAGTTGCTGAGGCTGGCTTTGAACCTGAGATTCTCCTGCCTCAGCCTCCTGAGCCGCTGGGATTATAGGCATACACCACTACATCCTGCTTTTTAAAGACTTTTAGGGGCTGGGTTGTAGCTCAGTGGTGGAACGCTTGCCTAGCACACGTGAGGCACTGGGTTCATTCCCCAGCACCACATAAATAAAACAAAATAAAGGTTTAAAAAAAAAAAAAAGACTTTTAAAGCATATTGCTTTTCATTTTGTCTTGCTGCTCTTTATTTGTAGTCATAGATGAGGAGTCAAAAAAGCAAAAATGCCTGTAATCCCAGCAACTCAGGAGGCTGAGGCTGAAGGATTACAAGTTCAAAGCCAGTCTCTGGAATTTAGTGAGACCCTAACCAACTTGGTGAGACCCTGTCTCAAAATAAAAAATAAAAAAGGACTGGGGATGTGCCTCAGTGGTTAAGCACCCCTGGGTTCAATTCCTGGTACCTCCAGCCCCACACCCCACAAGAAAAGAATGCTTTGATCAGGTCTTTGCTCTTTTACTTTAGTAAAATCTTCTCTTACTCTTTTTCTTTAGAAAAGATATCTTGTATTTTTATAAAAATTTGCCCAATCCACTTTGTCCCCCAGCCCATCTGTGTTCACCTGCTATTCTTGCTACTCTCTGTTTTTCAAAGCTCACTCTAAAATTACATGAAAGCAACCCCATTTTAACAAAATTAGAATTCTGGTAGGAAAGGCTTACCGCAAGTCTGTGGAGAGAGGCCCAGCAAGACTTTTCTATTTTATTTCAGCCTCTCTCAGTTCAGCCTAGAATTTGGTCGATGATATAATTACTTCCCTAGAGCAGGTCTATGTCTCTACCCTGGAGAAATAACAAACTCCAAAGTATTCTCCTGTTTCAAAGATGCTGCAGATGAAGATTGTTTTGATCTTCATGCATTAGCATGTGGGTTCCTAATAGAAAATTCCTTTAAACGTTATATAATCCTAAAATATTGGACACAGTATTCATTTCAACCATCCATGGATATGCTTCTCTTTCCTTTTAACCCTCCTCCACATCATTAGTCATCAGGTCCTGCTGATTTTTAACTCCTACATACTTCTCAAATGTCGCCTCGGTATGTCTTATTGATTATATGATTCCGCCTCCATTGACACCATCTTGGTTTAGGAGTTCTTTTCTTGTCTAGATCAGTGCCTGGCTTATACTATGGGCTTCATAAATTTGGATGAATAAGTGAATGAATGAATCTAAATGATCACTTTCTAACTGAAAAAAAAAAAAAAAAACTCAAGATTTATCTTCCATCTGGTTCCTAAAGATATCTATCTAAAATGCAAATCTTAATTTGATAATCAGCAACTTAGAACCTTTGAGATGATTTTCAGGCCCAACCTCAGCTGCTTCTCCAGGCCATTTCTCACTGTGCCTCACTCACAGCCCACCTATTTCTGTACATCCCTAGACCCTCAGCCTATAGGGAGCATGATTAACCCCTTCTTTGCTTCATAAACCCCCACTTGTCCTTCAAGACTCATACCTTCTCCTTGGAAATCTTTCTCCCACTTACTGGAAACAATAGATTTTTTAAGAATTTAACTTTTTTTTTTTTTTATGCAATGCTGAGGATTGAACCCAGGGCCTCACCCATGCTAGGCAAGTGCTTTAACACTGCCACAAACCCAGCCAGGAAGTAATAGATTCTTGTGTGTGGTTTTTGTTTTGTTTTGTTTGATGGTACTGAGAGTCAAACCCAGAGTCTCATACATTTGAGACAAGCACTTTACCACTGAGCTACATCCCCAGCCCTTGTGCATGGTTTTATAATGACATAAGCCATTTAGCGCTCATCATCTGCCCAAGCTTCACTCTCTGCCCCTCCACAAGTTTTCCTCAGATGATCTATGAGAATTTAGTTGCAGATCCACCATGGGGAGCTCTGGGCTTGGTCTTTTTGGAAGTTGGACAACTAATCTATGCTAAACACAAAAATGAAACCAAGAGCAAGCCAACCTGTACATCTTAGGAACAGCTACTACTTTCTCCCCCAATAACTAGTCTCTCCATTCTTCGCCCTCCTTTATGGTTGTTTTAAATATCACATATAATGCAATATGGTGTGAGAACTGGGATTCAGAAAACCAAGTACAGGTCTTAGTTCTGCTCTCCACCAGCCATGCCCTCCAGGCAGCTGTAAAAACTCTTTGGGCCTCATCAACTGAATCTGTAAAATGTGATTAGATGGGTATTGCATAAGTTGAACTCTAGATCCTGTCCATTTCTAACACTCTGACTCAAAGACCACATGAAACTTGTAACTAGGGCCCTGTGTATGTGGGAAGATGATGAAAGAGCTTTAAGGGTCCCGGGAGGGAAGAGGAGGATACCTCAGTGGTAGAGCATTTGCCTAGCATGCATGTAGCCCTTGGCTCCTCCCCAGTAACCCTCCAAGAAAGGGGGTGTCCAGTAGCTCCTGAAGTTCTATGGAAAACCCTGTGTGAGATCTTGGTCTGCACAGGGGTTTGTTTTCTTGTCCTTTTTCCTCTCTCAGGTGATGACAGTCTATGGCTGCCGTTATATATAGTATGCATTAGCATGCTTAAAGCAGTCATCTTTTTTGAGAAGAGCAACTGTTTTTCTTTTGGGGAGTTTCTGGGTGGGTTTGTTGTTTTATTTTGTTTGCCGATTCATCACTGAATTTCCTAAAGGGAACTAGAAGGCGAGCTAGAGGAGAAAAATGGTACACCAAGAAAAACATCTTCCCCAAGTTCCACCAACTTGGAGACTAAGAGTAGTTAGATGGCCATCTTTTCTGTTTCTACTTGATTCAATTCATGAAATAGCTTTCATGTGTCCACCAGCCATTGGTTTGGACTTCAATATGTGGAGTATGACTGGGCACAGTTGCACACACCTGTAATCCCAGGGGTTCAGGAGGCTGAGGCAGCAGGATCCTGAGTTCAAAGCCAGCCTCAGCAACTGCAAGACACTAAGCAACTCAGTGAGACCCTGTCTCTAAATAAAATACAAAATAGGGCTGGAGATGTGGCTCAGTGGCTGAGTGTCCCTGAGTTCAATCCCCGGTACCCATCTCCCCAGAAAAATGTGGAGTGTAGGGCAGGTAGAAACCAGGGCCACTCATCGAGTGGAAAGCCAGAGCACATATTCTGGTTGTCACCCTCAGCTCTGCAGTTCTAGGGACGAGCCCTTCCAGCTCCAGCTCCCCTAGTACTTCATTTCCCAGTCTGCATCACCAGGTGATATCGGGTACCTACTTGATATCATAGTACCTACTGTGTGCCAGGACCATGCCAGCCCTGGGGAGCAAGCTGGGTAAGTTCTGCCTGAGTGAAGAACATACAGCCATGTACAAAGTAGAGGCCCTGTCCTCAGGCAAGAAAGGCTACAGATAAAGATGCGCTTGATCGACCCAAAAAAGATTAAACTATGACGCTGGATCTTATTCAAAGCTGCTTATTCTCTGACAGTTCCCTCCTAGATAGTTTTCAAGGAGGTTCAGTGCAGACACTCCACATCTCTCTCCTGGTAGCCATGATGCTCTCCAAGGAGGTACATGACTGAATCCTTCTCACCAAATGACCCCAAGAACAGTTTTATGAGCCCCTAGAACAACTCCCAAAGCTACTCATGCTCCCCATTAGAAACAGATCACTGCTACAAGATTGGCAAACATGAGCCAGCATGGTGGCAATTTGGCAGGAGGAAAGCTGGGAGATTAGCACTTGGCCAGGCTGCGTATAATTCCTGTGAAAATTGCAGGCTCACATCAAGTACATTTGTCAGAAGGGGAGTTATTTGCTAGTGTTCTGACCACCACCCTTGGAGAGTTGATTTAATACTTACCCCTTCCCTACTGCCAGTCTGGACAAGGGCTAGCTCTGGTTCATTCCTAGTGCATAGCAATCCTTAGAGGTCACCTGTTCTGAAGGAGTTGAGTGGTAACTGGGGGCTTTGCATGACAGATCTGCCTCAAGGGAGTTCCAGAGCAGACTTTTTCAGTTCACCCACATTTACAGGATACTTACTGATTGCTACATGCTGCCTGAAGACTGGACTTACCTAGAAAGAGAATGGAACACTGTCTGCCCTGGAGAAGCATTTGTCTCCTTAACATTCACACCCTGGCGCCTCACTTGCTCAGCTCTGCAGAGGGTAGTCATGATTGGCCTGCATCATGCTAAGGAATGGGAACTTTATCTTTAGATCATGGAGGTCTTTGAAGTGGTTTAAGCCAGGGGACTGGCTGGGTAAGATGGCCTTTTTAGAAATACTATCCCAGCAACTGTTAGGGTGGGACTTGACTGCAGACCGACAGGAGATTAACTGAGGAGGACCAAAACCAGGGGTCAGGGGGGAAATGTAGTTTCATAAAATTCTGGAGGTAAAAATCAGAAGATTTGAGTGGAATGTTGTAGATGAGGAAGAAGGCTATCTGATCACTGCTGGGTTTCTAGGGCAGCCCCTGGGCAGTGGAGGTGAAGAAATCAAGTGGTGAATGGAGGAGGAGGAGGAGGAGGACAGGGTCAGTGGGTAGGATGGGGAGAGGTGCTGGGAGAGCTGTGGATTTGGCTTCGGGAACACGTGAGGTTAAGGAAGCCATGGGGCACCCAGGTGGCGACATATAAGTAGCAGTTAGGTGAATATGACATTAGGAGAGAATAGAGAACTGGAGATACAAACCCAGTGTATACTTTGTAGATTGAGCCACATGGATTTTCCAAGAACAAAACATAGATTGAGGAAAACAGCAGTCTAAGGACCAAACCCAGGGGAGCCTTAGGAAACCATTTCTAATATTCCAATATTTAAGGTGCAGGAAAGCCCACAGTGAAGGTGCTGCTGAGGGAGATGGTCAGGGACTGCAGATCATCTAACAAGAGGAAGGGGCGTGACAGTCTTACAGTGACCGACAGTGTCAAGACTCCAGAGGACAAGTCGGAGGAGGCCTGGGAAGTTTGTGATTATAGTCCATCACTGCTGACACCATTTAGCAGTGTGGTCAGGGCAGAAGCCAGATGGGGACAGTTTGAGGAATGGCAGAAAGTGAGGAGAGAGAGAGAATACAGGCCAATAAGTGGTTCCCAACCAAGTTGACTTTCTTAAATACAGAGTCCTGGGTCCCACCCCAGAGATTCTGGTTCACGTGCTGGTACCTGGGCCAGGGACCAGAGTTAATGGAAGGAACTGGTGTTGAAACCGCTCTCAGGTACCTGGGACAGGAAGAAAAGAGGGTACCTCCGTGAGTGGGAATGCGGTCTCAAGTTAAGAGGCTTTCCCTTAGGGGGAGAGGACAGGAAAAAGGTTGTAAAGTGGGCCCCGAGAATCCAGTGAAGAACAGAGACCATGGATTTGTGGTGACTTCCCAGTGCTGCTCTGAGTTTTCTCCAGTTTCTCTTAGCAGCATGGAGTCGGAACTGAGAAGGCGGATAGTGGGATGATCCACAGTTGGGGTTGTGTCAGACAGGAAGGGCAGGAGTCAGGGTGTAAGGCCCATCAGTGAGTGCCACTGAGTGGCTCATGTCATAGACAATGGGCCCTGAGAAGGTGGTGAGGGATGAGAGACAGGAAGGACACCAGGGGCCTGGCAGTATCCAATGGGCTCAGACATGGTGGAAATGAAGTAGGAAGGCAGGAGGCCACAGACAGCCGTGGGCAACTGAAGGGTGAACTCGTTAGTAGATGGCAAATTCCTGGATGCCATCTGAAGATCTATGATGGAAAAATACCTTCATGAAAATGCCTTCCGTGGGCCTAACCTTGAGGTGTAAAATGGCCTTTCTGCCTGAAAATGAATAGCCTGTGGTTCAGTTTAGCAGTTTATGCTTTGGATAGCATGTCATATCCAGAAACAGTACCCTTCCCCATTGCAAGTTAACATGAAATCAGAAAACACTCAGTGGAAAGAAAAAAAAAAAAAAAGCAGTAGAATAAAGCCACAAAACCCAAAGCAGAGGAAAGGGGAAAAAAACTGCAGACAAGCTTTGAGGTTGTGTGAACTAAGAAAATTTATAGAAATGTTATCTTAACAAAAAAAAAAAAAACAAAAAAACCCAAGGTGCTTTACTTGCCAACCCCTGGAATGAAGTAAAAATTCCCACCCAGAGTGCTACTTTTAATTATCTTTCTCTTTATGTTGTTTCCTAAAATAATAACCAGCATTCTAGAGATGATTTACCAAGATGGCTTAATTAGGTGTCAGATGAGTACCTGTGCCCACGAGCCCCATTACCGCAGGCTTCCTTATGCAAATCTGACTGACTGTTCTGAACCTGACTAGATAAAGAGACAGACATAATTGGAGCAGCTGGGCTGGAAGCACAGCTGGGCCGTCCCCATGGAGACCAGACTCCAGCGCCTGGTGCTTCCTGTTGTCCCAGCGTCCCTGCCCACTCTTCTTTTTCAGAGCTGAGTACAGCAGCCCATCTGAGCCTGGGTCTCCCTTGGATGGTCTCCCCATCGGTGCTCTTCAGTTTTGATGTGCACGCCAGTCTCCTGGGGAACTTGTTAAAATGCAGATTCCGCCTCACTGTTCTCCCATGGAGCCCCTGGGTTCTTGTTTCAGACAAGCCCCCAAGTGATGCAAGTACTGGTGAACCTCAGTTCCCACCCTGAGTAACTGTTAAATAGGCTCTAAAGAAACAGTGTTGCCCTGTATATACGTATGATTACATGAATGGTGTGAATCTACATTGTGTACAAGCATAGAAATGAAAAGTTGTACCCCATTTGTGTACAATGAATCAAAATGTGTCTGTAAAAATAAAAAATATTTTAATTAAAAAAAAATTAGACATCCCTTTGTGGAAATAAACAAACTCAAACTGTTAAAAAAAAAAAAAAGCTCCAATTAGCCTCTAGGGACCTTCGTTAGCTTTCCCCATTTTAGCACCTATTTCTCCCCTTTCGCTCCTTTTCCTGATCACCCTGCCTTCTATCCTGCCCCCTAAACGACCTAATTCTCCTCCTCCCTCCAGTACTTCACGCTCTGACTCTGGGCTCTCATCAAAAGCCATTCTCTCAATCAGGTGTGGTGACACATCCCTGTACTCCCAGCTACTCAAAAGGCTGGGGTAGGAGAATCACAGGTTCAAGGCCATTGTGGGCAATTTAGCAAGACTATGTCTCAAGATAAAATGTAAAAAGTGGTGGGGTTTAGCTCCAGGGCAGCTCAGTAGGTCGTTCTGCAATGAGCTGCTCTCCGCCCATGGTCTCCCTAAATAAGAGAAGCTGAAATTTTTATTTTTAAAAACCGATAAAGAGAAGAGAAATAGTAGCCAAAATATCAGAGTTCCCCAAAGGGAACAGCCTGCTTCATTATGATGTTTGTCACATGAGCCAACAGACTACATTTCTGGAATGTCATTGTTGGGAGCCACCGCCCATCTTTCCAGGATCTGAGCCGGAGACCTCTGGGTTCCACAGACACTTGGGTGCCTCTGGAACAGGATGTTCATTGTCCCTCACAGGTCAGCATGTCAGAAAGGCCTTTCTAATGTGAAGATGAAATCCATCTACCTAAAGCTGATCCCCGGTTGGCCTCATTCTGGGAACTAGTTCTTAGATCCCTGCAGAAGAGGCTTGAGACCTTGGAAGGTGGCCGTCATGTCCTCCCTGGGTCTTTCCTTCAGGGAAAGCATCTCAGGTCCATTGCTTTTTATTCTTCTTCTGCCACGGTTTGACCATCCTAGACATCGTCCTCTGATTCTGCTGCTGTGTGTCTTTAGGTCTTTCTACCTGTGATGCCCATAATGCAAAAAGTAACCCAGGACTGTCACCACCTCGTTATAGACAGGTTTTCTGTGATTTCTGTCAATTATACTGCCAAGCTACATCCTAAAAATCATCTTCACAGATGCTGTGGCTCAACTACATCTCTCCCTGGTGGGTAATAATTATAACAATTATATTTAACATTTATGAGAATTAGTATATAACATGATGATTAAGAACTCAGACTCTGGAACAAGACTGACTGGATAGGAAACACCCTGTGGGCCTTGGCTGTCACTGTCACCACCATGGCCAACATCATTACTGCACTAAGCAGTTTTCCTCCACTGACTCACTTAATCCCCTAACGATTCCTGATGTGGGCAGGGCCAGGTGCAAGGAATGAATGAGATGCAGTGTCTGCTGAATGGACATCCCAGAGAGGATAATGACCAATAATTTTTGCAGATGGTTGGGACCTGGAGGCAACACCTGGCAACCTACGTCTCGCTCCAGCAGTGAAACGCACGATTTCTGTGTCTCAGCTAAGCCACAAGAGGCTGAGTGGCCATGATGGTGCCATCATTTCTATAAAGGAAGAGCGTAAGCAGCAGTCTCATCAGGAGGCTAGGCCTGGCCTTGGATTTAGATTGCATGGGGCAGTTTATTGGGGCAGTTTGCAAGGAGAGGAACACTGATAGAGATTATAGGGACTAAATTCACCCCCCTGCCCCATAAAATGTCATTTCATATGATAGCTGACCAAACAGGCTGGACTGACTTCTCTCCTCTCTCCTTTCCTGACTGTTCTCTGCCCCCAGGTGATTCATGCAATTCAGCCATGTTCAATCACCCATTCTTTTCACAGGGTCAGGATGTCTACCCACCTGCCCCTGTGCTCTTCTTGGCTTCCTGAGAAACATGACTGTGGGAGCCTTGTGAATCTTGGAGAACATGAGACCCTTGGTCATCAGTCTGAGCTCCCTAAACAACCACTGTCACTAGAGTCTGCCCAAGCTGCTGTGACGCAGCAAAGCCAGCATGCAGAGAAATTTTTATGCCCCATTGTTTCTCCTATGAAATCATCAAGCAAATTCTGAAAAAAAAAAAATCAAAATCTCTCTCTCTCTCTCTCTCTCTCTCTCTCTCTCTCTCTGCCATCAGTCAGAAGAGTTGTCCCTCACACAGCAGTCAGCAGCCATCAGCAGAATGAACTCCCTAGAGAAACTGGGAGGATTTAGGGGAGCGTGTCTTGATTCTGACAGACCAGCACGTGACCCTTTCTGTGGACCGTGGCGGGGTAGGCAAGGGAGGTTCTGCCAGACCATACAGAAGTGAATCCTTGGTATGAACTGGAATGGCTCTTTTATAAGCTGATTTGACACATTATGCTCAGGGAAATACAGTGGTCTGGACAATTCGTTTAAAGTGCTACATGTAAAGATAATTGAACCTACCTCCTTGGTTGTGAGAATGAAAGAGGTAATACATGTACAGTGTTTTCCTGGTATATATAAAGAGCTTGAGCCAGGCATGGGGGTGCACACCACCAGTACTCAGGAGACTGAGGCAGGAGGATCATGAGTTCAAAGCCAGCTTCAGCAACCTAGTGAGGCCCTAAGCAACTTAGTGAGACCCTGCCTAAATAAAATATTAAAAAGGGCTACGGATGTGGCTCAGTGGTTAAGTGCCCCTGAATTCAATCCCTGGAACAGAAAAAAAAAAAAAGCTTGATATTGTTATTATCACTATCACCACCATCCCATCCCCATTTACTGAGTAGTTACTATGTACTAGACCCTAGTCTAAGCACACATATACATTAACTCATTAAACTTATCTTTGAAATAGGTGTTAAGCCTATGATTCTGTTGAGGAAACTGAAAACACAAGAGGTTAAATAACCTGCACAAAGTTAATCAGGTAAGTAACTGGTATAGTCAGTGTATTAATCTGTTTTTCTCCACTGTGACCAAAATACCTGACAAAAACAACTTAGAGGAGAAAAAGTTTATTCTGAGCTCACGGTTCAGAGATTCAGTCCATGGTCCACTGGCTCCATTACTCTGGGCCCGAAATGAGGCAACACATAGTGGCGAAAGGGCACGGAGCAGGAAAGCTACTCGGCTCAGGGCCAGGAAGGAGAGTGAGAGCAAGGCATCAGGGACAAAATATAAACCCCAAGACATGCCCCCAGTGACCTACTTTCTCTAGCCATGCTCCACCTGCCTACAGTTATCACCCAGCACAGTAGCCCTTTCAGATTTTTAGTTCACCAACTGGATTTTCTACTCATTAGGTCACAGCTCTCATAATCTAACCTCATAATCATGAGCTTTCAGGGGGACACCTCATATCCAAACCATAACGGTCAAAATCTGGAATCAAGTTTCCCTACCTCTAGGGTTAGCTCCTATGCCTTCTGCCGCCATCCATGATAACAACTGTAATACTGAGACTTCCTCCATGCTGGGTAGGGTGCTAAGCACATTCCTTGCCTTATCTGGTTGCATCTTAATAATCCTATAAGGTAGATTGTCTTGTTTTACAGATGAGGAAAACAAAGTTAAGAAAAGTAAAACAACCTTCACAGACTTTTACAACGAGGAAAGCCAGGATGTAAATCCAGGCCTTCCTGGCTCTACAATCCGTTCTATGAAGTTTGATTGCCAAACATAGGAGCCCGATGCTCCTGGGGAGCTGATATAGTTAATCTGTGATCATGACCTTGGGTATTACCAAAGGGCATGCAGTTTGCCTAAGCACCTCCATTTTCTGAGCTATCATTAGGGGCAATTTCCACTTTCTCTGATGCTTCATTTTCCTGCAATTTCTGAAAGTTGTTGATTTACTCAGATTAAAACAAGCTTCTGTGCCTTTCACACGTTTGTCATACATGCTGCAAGAAAATGGAGGAATCTAAGTATTCCAGGAGGCAGCCCTGAGGTACTCTGCAGTCTGTTGCATTGCTTTAGGTGTACTCTGCCAGGAGACTCCCAGATTGCATTTCTTAACCAAACAAATGGTTATGTGACTGGAACATTCCACCTGTGCATTTCAACATCAGATCATAAGAGGGCAACTTGTGTGATACACAGGGTATAGGCAGACTGTTCTCCAGCCTGCATGTCAGGGATTCTTAACCAGGAATGGTGGCTGGGTTCAAAGTTCTGGGAATATTTGGTCTGTATTATACAAACGTTTTTTACTGGAGAAAAAGCCAATAATGTTTGCAATATTCTCAAAGAAGTTCATGACTCAGAAACCAGTTTTGAAACCACTGTTCTAGATTTTAAAAGCATTAAAAGAGGAAGCTTCAAAACACAAAACAAGGGCCGGAGGTGTAGCTCAATGGTAGAATGCTGGTCTAGCATGCACATGGCCCTGGGGTTGATTCCCAGGACCACAAAAAACCAAACAAAACAAAGAAGATAAAAAAGAAGAAACCTTGAATACGTTTTTATCCCCTTTGTACTAGGGATTGAACCCAGGGCATCATACATGCTAGACACATGCTCTACCATTGAGCTACATCCCCAGCCCATTCTAAATTTTAAGACAGGGTCTTGCTAACTTGCCTAGACTGGCCCTGAACTTGCAATCCTCCTGCCTCAACTTCCAGAACAGAATTTAGAACACCACAAATACACTTTAATGGAAATGACAATGACCCCAGAAGAAGGAATGCACCTTCCTTTTGTATGAATGATTGATGCCATAGTTAATACCTGTTTTCTGTATTAATGGAGTGTGTGTGTATGTGTGGGAGAGAGGAGTGGGGGAGAAAATAAGAACAAGGTAACTATGTGCCAGGTAACACCAGTATTAGCTCTATCTTACAAACGGGGGAACGTGGATCTCACAAGAGGCATAGAAACTTACCTAAGATCAGTTACTTTGTCTAAATCCAAAAATATCTTACATAGATTTGTAAAGCAAAGTACAGGACAAATCAGAGAAGACAAAAACACTTAATTTTTTTTAAACTTATATTTCTTTTATTAAGGTGAAAAAATTTGGAGAACATTTCTCCCACCCATCACCCCCATAGTTCTCTTTTTCTCTTTTCTCTTTTTTTTTTTTTTTTTTTTTTTTATACCAGTAATTGAACCCAGGGATGCTTGTATCCCCAGCCTTTTTTATTTGTTATTTTGAGACAGGGTCTCACTAAGTTGCTGAAGCTGGTCTCAAACCTCTTACTTCAGCCTCCGGAGTTACTGGGATCACAGGTGTGCACAACCATACCTGGCTCTCAAAGTAGTTTTTAATTATAAGCTAGACTTACCTGTGCTGAGGAGTCAGGCAGGACTATGGTTTTGTGTATTAAGTTGTGTGAAGATGAGATAAAAAGGGGATCTGCTCAGAAGGAAAGGCCTAAAAATGAATGAATGTGGAGATTCAGGAACTCCGAGTGGCCATTCCCCTCACCAGAGAGTCAAGCACTACAGGGGTACCAGGCAGGGAAAAGAACTATTTCAGATCATGGAAAGTTAAAGGCTTTGAATTAAAATTTACCCTAAGGGACTGTTCTGTCAGACACTTACAGTCTTCATGCCCAGCTGGTACAAAAATTTGTTTCACTGTAGTCCCGGTTTGATCAGGAGTTCAAAAGAATCAATTTACTTTTTACCCTGCTTCTTAAGGCTTTTGCCCCCTACACACACAATTAAGTCAGAGCCAGGAACCTGGAGGATGTGTATAATATAAATGAGTCTTGCCCCAAAGGCAACTTCACAGGTGCAGGAATCCGTTCCTGTGTTGTTCTCTCCTGCACCTTGTCCAGGTAGCTAACCCTACTCTTTCAAGCTTTGGTTCCTGTCACACCTCTGGAAGACTTTTCCTGCCCCACCTGGAACCTATGAATGCCTCTCTCACTGCATTTGTCACACTCTCCTATACATTTTTATTTTAAATCTGGCTATTTCACCACATTCTAGGCTTCCTAACATAAGTTGAACCCTAGACATAGAAGATACTAAAAAATTGATGAATTAACAAACTTGTCTTTGTTTTATCCCATCCAAAAGTAAACACAAGGAGTAGTGTTCTTAAAGCACATTCACTTAAAGGCGCGTCTGACCATGTGAAAAAGGAAGGAGGGGAGAGACTTGCTTCCTGTCAAGGTTTGTTCCTTCAGTGATAAGAGGTGATCTACGAAACTACTCTAACACTTCATTTAGAACAGGGACTGGAATCACGAGAAGACTCCTTCACTCTCTTGTTTGGCATGTGGTGTTGGATGTTGGTTGAGGGCCTAGTTGGGGCTGTCGGCCAGAACACCCACACATGTTGTCTGGGCTCCAAGGGGGAATATCTTGAGAGAGAGCTGACACCACTTTGTGTTCTATAATCTGGTTTCAGATTATCACTTGTTTCAGAAGTCACTTGTGCCACATTCTGCTGAGGTGATTTCTAAGTCCATCACTTTACAAGAGAGGAAAGAAGCCATCTCTCAGTGAAGGCGGGTCAGCAACACATCATAAGGAGTGCATGTGGGATGGGACATAGACTGGTGTGGCCCTCTTCAAAATATGCAATTTGTCACAAGCTGTCATGGGAAAAGGGCCAACTTCCTCATAATAGAATGTGTGTGTGAATCCTTTATGTGCGATAAGAATTAGGAATCGGGGCAGATGGGTTTCACGAAAGCAGTGAGTTTTTCCTTCACTTTGAGTACAGGTAATTATAACTCAAGAACACAAATAGATTTAACCCCTGAGAAATCCTGATCAGATCCACTTCATCTTCTTGCAAAAAACAAGGCAGCTGTAGTCATCAGAGTGACATTCAAGTGAACTCTCTTCCTTGAGGTGATCTATGGATGCCCTTCATTACTTCCTCTCATTTCTCGTCATAATTTTAATCATTTCATTATCCATATTGGACACCCTGACTTCTCAGCCTTTTAAGATCCTGTCTTCTAATGAGCTTGTCCTCCAGCCTGCTCATCTACTCACTCCCTATCTGTGGTCCTAGGGTCAGACCTTTGATTTGTCACTACCTCTCATTACAGCCTTCCATGGTCACTATTTAGGGTATTTTTCAGCTCCAGTAACTCTTCAGTCCCAGAAGACCCTATAGTCCTTTGGTGCTTCCACCCCTTTCACTCTCCCTCACTGCTTCATGACCTCACTTCCCTTCCCCCACCCAGCCTGGGCCAGGAATCCATCACAGAATCACCTCTTTGCATGTGCTCAGCATTTTTTGCCCCCTCCCTCCGGGTGTTCTCCTAACAACCCAACCCCACACCCACCACACCTGCCATCCTGGGGCTTCTGTTCTCACCCTACCCATGCAAATAACCTCAAAACAACCTCCAGTGGGTCCTCACTTCGCCTGTAGTCAGACTCTCCCAAGAAAGCAGAAATGCTGCCTTAAGCCCTCCCTGCCACCAAGCTGTATCCTGACAACTTTGGGTCAGGGCCTACTATCTGCCAGTCTTTACTGCTCAGACCTTACCTACCCAGCCAACCTTCAGGAAGTTAAGAAGTCCCCTTGAGAAAACAACGACTCTTTGCCAACATCCTGACTTTCTAGTGGTTTCCAAACTAGAGTCGAATGATGTGACATCCTCTCTGAGGGCACCCTTTCCATTTCCTCCTCATTTTTCTGTACACTCAGCCTTGCTCGGAGAGCTATTTTGACATCTCTTTCTATTCTTAGCACAAAGCACAAACTCATATATGCAGATTAGCCAAAAATGTAGAAGAACTGCACATCCTTTTTCCAAATTCTTAGAAAAATCAAGAGTGCTTAGGGGCTTTGAGGTAGAAAGGACTGTCACAAGGCAGATACTGCAGAGTGAGATGGAAAGTGCCTGATTAGAGCAGCCTGGAGACTTCGATGTACTGGAGATGCGTAACCTCTGGCAAGTCCCTTTTGCTGCCTGGATCTCAGCCTCTTCATCTGCAAAGTGAAGAGTCTGGATGAGGTAATTCCTAAGGGCCTTTCTAGATCTTTCATTCTGACTTTGTCACAGGATGTTACCACATTCAGAGTTGCCTGTTTTTTCTTCCTCTGAATCATTCGTTTATCAGTTTTTCAATCAAGTAAAGGCTCTGCTTCATGCCTGGAGGGAACAAAGTTAAATAGTCCACAATGCCTGCCCTTTAGGAATGAATTCACGTTCCTTATTGACAGAGCTCACTCTAATCCTTATAATTATACCATATTGTGATGAATGTTTGGGGAAAGCCCTTTGTAAGTCTAATGGGAACAATGTACAAAAAAGGATTAGTTCTGACCATGGAGATGAGAATCCTTCACAGAGGAGATGCCGTTATAGACTACTCCTAAGTGATCAGTTGAACTCTGCTAGAATGTAGGCAGGGACACAGAAAGGACATTCTAGTTATGATAAAGGGCCCAAAGACATGGTGAATCTGAGGGAAAAACTCAATGTTTCCACATAACCTCACCATTAAGCATGACAGGGAGTGTACTGAAGAAGACAGATAGAAATTGTCTCTTTTTTTCTTCTCATTTAGAAAAAAATTTAAATTGGAATTAGCCTAAGTTTCTAATTTTAAGTCAGGGTTTGCAGTTTTTAAGTCTTGCCCTCTCCAGCCTTTGCTGTGTTCTGTGTTAACCTGACATCTGACTCGTTTATTTATTTATGCTATTTTCCTGAAGGCGTGCAAGTATAATATTTTCTTGTAACATGAAAGGTAGCAAATAATAGTAGCTTTGTTTTAAGGGGGAGAAGATGAGGGAAACATTGATTTGTAGATTTAACATGGGCAAAACAGAGCTGAATTATGCCCTGTGTCTTCCTTCATGAAAATTCCTTGACTTTCTTTGTTCCTTATAACCTTCTACTTAAAGCCATATCTGAAAGGGAAATATTCATAAGCAATATAACCAAACCAGGGCAACCACACTAGGTCAGCCTCAAGGGTGAGATCTTGAGTCAAGTATGGCTTTAAGGAAGAATCAGATATTATGAACACCATACAAGGTTAGGGAAGAAAGCATAATATAAGTTACTACTCAAAATATGGATAGGTAAAGTTAAAATCTCCTAAGCCCATGAGAATAGCTGTTCGCTTTTCCCAGTCTAATTGCTTCACTTCGTTGTTGCCTTTTGTCAATCTGGAAGGTGTCTGGTCACACACTTTACAGAACAAAAACACCTATGTGGGTCAATGCCATACAGGATTTGGTCTTTGGCCTTATAGATCCAAAAAGAGATCCAGATCTCCCAGAATTGATCAGGGTTTAGGGAACAGACCACTCAGCTGAGGATGTAGGGCTGGTTCTTTCTCTTGTGTCTCTAGCGCCATCTACTGGGAAGCAAGAGACCTCGGTTGGAATACCTTCAGTTCAGTGTCAGAAACCTAACCAGGGTATCAAAGAGGAGAAAAGAGGAGGAAAGAGAAGCCCAGAGCAGATTCTAACAAAAAAATATTAGGTGTATCATACTGAAGCCACTAATATACCGTGTATGGTTGAAACTACCAAAACAAAAAATTATCAAACCTAAATTATCAGAAATACAGACACAAGTAAACACAGACCATACAGCAAACTTTTAAAGCAATAACTGGAGGTCATAAACACAGGAAGCATATTATACAGTAAGACAAAACTAAGAACACTCAGAACATATGTATGCTGTATTAATTCCACTGAATGTCCCTATTAAGCAGGATCATGGATTGAATCCCAATAGAATGCTGTGTACAAACCAAGTGAAGACTGAAAATAAAATACAAAAGTACACCAGGCAAATGAAAATGAAAGCAGTATGTATGTATGTATGTATTGAAGTATTGGGGATCAAACCCAGGGCATGGGAAAGGCTGTGGTTTTGATTCCCAGTACCACTAAGAAAAAAAAATTGATAAAGCATTAGCTAACCTATTCAATACACAAAACAAGAAATGAATATAGGAAAATCACTACAGATGAAATTAAAAGAATCATAAATTATTACTATGCTCAACTCTTTATGAATAAGTTAGCAGAGAAATATAGATAAATAGATACTTTTCTAGGAAAAACAAATTTGCTGTTATGGCCCCTGAAAAGACATCTTAAATAGACAAATTATCATAGCAAAAATAGAGAATAATATGAGTGCATAGTTACCTAATAAAATACCTAGGAATAACTTTAGAAACAACCTCTAAACTAAACCCATATCTCTCACCATGCACGAAACTAAACTCAAAATGGATTAAGGACCTCGGAATCAGACCAGAGACCCTGCAGATTATAGAAGAAAAAGTAGGTCCAAATCTTCACCTTGTTGGTCTAGGACCAGACTTCCTTAACAGGACTCCCATAGCACAAGAAATAAAAGCTAGAATCAACCACTGGGATAGATTCAAACTAAAAAGCTTTCTCTCAGCAAAGGAAACTATCAGCAATGCGAAGAAAGAGCCTACAGAGTGGGAAAATATCTTTGCCAATCATACTTCAGATAGAGCACTAATCTCCAGAATCTATAAAGAACTCAAAAAACTCTACTCCAAGAATTCAAATAATCCAGTCAACAAATGGGCTAAGGAAATGAACAGACACTTCACAGAAGAAGATCTACAAGCAATTAACAAACATATGGAAAAATGCTCAACATCTCTAGTAATAAGAGAAATGCAAATCAAAACCACCCTAAGATTCCATCTCACCCCAATTAGAATGGCGATTATCAAGAATACGAGCAACAACAGGTGTTGGCGAGGATGTGGGGAGAAAGGTACACTCTTACATTGCTGGTGGGGCTGCAAATTAGTGCAGCCACTCTGGAAAGCAGTGTGGAGATTCCTTAGAAAACTTGGAATGGACCCTCCATTTGACCCAGCTATCCCACTCCTTGGCCTATACCCAAAGGACTTAAAATCAGCATACTACAGAGATACAGCCACATCAATGTTCATAGCTGCTCAATTCACAATAGCCAGACTGTGGAACCAACCTAGATGCCCTTCAATTGATGAGTGGATAAAGAAACTGTGGTATATATATACAATGGAATACTACTCAGCCATAAAGAATGATAAAATTATGGCATTTGCAGGCAAATGGATGAAATTGGAGAATATCATGCTAAGTGAGATAAGCCAATCTCAAAAAGCCAAAGGACGAATGATATCACTAATAAGTGGAGGATGACACATAATGGGGGGGAGGGAAGGGTTAGTGTTAGGGTTAGAGTTAGGGTTAGGGAGGGGGACAAGTATGGAGGAAGGAAGCACTGTATAGAGGGTAAAGAGGGGTGGGAGGGGTGGGGGGAAGGGAAAAAATAACAGAATGAATCAAACAACATTACTCTATGTAAATTTATGATTACACAAATGGTATGCCTTTACGCCATGTACAAACAGAGAAACAACATGTATCCCATTTGTTTACAATAAAAAAAATTAAAAAAAATTAAAAAAAAAGAAACAACCTCTAAAATATATTCAATGAAAAGATCACAGTGGAACTGGGTTACCAGGTTGTGTGTGTGTGGGTGCGCACATGCACGCACATACACACACAAGTATGTACACTATTTGCTTGGATATCTTTTTAATATTTCTGGAAGGATACATGAAAAATCAGTAACAGTGGTTGCTTCTGTGGAAGGAGTGGGATATATGGGGATAAAGATGAGAATTCTTTCAGTATATAATATTTTTATTTGTATCTTTTATATTTGTCACCTGTTAAATTGATTACATATACAAATATTGCTTATTCAAAAGAAGGATCAAGGCAAGGAAATAGATGCTTCTTATGTTTCCTCAAAGAATTCTGTATTCCTTAATTTTTTCCTAAAACTGACTGTGATAGAAGAGAAAGGATTCTTTTATGTGCTTCCCAAATTCCCTTGGTTGAACAGTGGACACCCAGATGCCAGGATCATATCAGCTGAGCATCAGTGTCTCACTCAGGTACTTGGTACCCTGGGCACTCTGTGAACTCCAGGACTCCAATTCTCACACACCAGGAAGCCTGCCTCTCTGAATTTAACTCAGTCTTCTTTCGCTCAAAGATTGGTGATTCCTCACAGCACAGTCTTTAAAAGCAGAACCAAAAGCTAAGTCTTGTTTTACTTATTTAATCAAGTAAATAGTAAGGTACAAGCTCCTGATCTTTCTAGGCCTTCTTAGATTTTGGCCTCACTTTGCATGCTCAATTTTTCTTCTAAATATAGTAGGCACCAAGTTTCTAAAGTATCCCCATCTGAACACATGAAAGGAAAAAGTAATCCTCAGGCCAAAAAGAGTATGTCAATCACCTAACATCTGTACTTACCTTTAGCATATATAATACAGGTCTGGGACAATGTATTGTCATTGTTTAAGGATCAGAAATGGAGCCCCTTTCTTCTTTTCTTTTCAAAAATGGCTGGAGTGCTGGGTGTGGAAGCCACACCTGTAATCCCAGTGGTATGGGAGGCTGAGGCAGAAGAATCGCCAAGTTCAAAGCCAGCCTCAGCACTTACTGAGGTCCTGAGCAACTTGATGAGACCCTGTCTCAAAATAAAATATAAAAAGGGGTGGGGATGTGGCTCAGTGGTCTCAGTGGTTAAGCACCCCTGGGTTCCATCCCTGGTAGTAAAAAAAAAAAAAAAAAAAAAAAAAAAAAAATGATGCAAGATTCTAGGACCTAACTGTGGGCAGCTTCAAGGTAGGCTATAATTTTCGGGGGCAAGGGTGCTATCATTTTGTCCTGGGGCTTTCCCCCTACATTGTTCAGAGCCTGCCTTGGATTCAGCTATAACTCTGGCACATAAACATGTACATATATGTATACCTGGACATCAAAATATGTTTTGCATATTGAGCATCCTACAAAGATTCCCTCTGAAATAAAGAATCCTGCAGGAAGAGAGGGTAGGCGGTTGAAAGTCAATAGTCCAGTTTCACTGCCCTGGTGAAATGCCTGTGCTCAGGGCTGTTTGAGACAGCTCTCTCTAGCATCTGGGTAAGTACAGAACCAAAAGTTTGGAAGAGAATGAAAGGTGATGAAGTAAAATATATTTTCAGAAGATGTAAAAACTCCATAATGCTATTTTGGCAAACATGTATAGAAGGCTTTCTGTTGAGAAATTACCTATCCTTTGAATCTCCTATTGAAATGACTCAGATAATCCCATTTTCTCTTTCTTCCCTCAAATCCCTGATTACTTGTTTAGTGGTTTTAGTAGAACAGAAGCTGTAACAAACTACTTTTACATATTATCAATTCTAAGATGCTATTTTTCATAAAGTTTCCATTATTTTATGTACCATGAAGAAAGAAAATCTCTGCCTTAAACCATGGCATGACTTTGAAAATTTTAAAATATGAATGTAAGAGTCTTAAATTGAAGAACTATACTGTATCAACATCTAGGTTGTTGATAATGAGCTGAGAACCTGCAGGATCTGATGCTGCTGGGTTCTGGAATGCCATGAAGGGGTGTTCTCGGCATTGGGCATGTGACTACCACCAAAACAGGAGCCCCGTCCAGGTCCCTTCTATGCTCTGCCCTTTAAGAGTTGAAGATCCCTACACAGTGTGCTCCCTCAGGATTGTCCACCCACTCACATTATTGTGAAGAGGTTCCAGGATGGCCCACCTGCACTGACAGCTTGAGGAACACGGAAGTATTACTTGCCAGACTGACTGCCGCAGGAATCACTCCTGGGGAAAGCTTTCATCAAAGTACTGAATTTAAATTGGCAGTTGATATTGTTCATACATCCCAGTTTGCCTTAAACTATCCTAGTTAATCCATTTGCTCCAGGGTTATTAACATCTCCTGCTACTATTCAGAGTGTCTATGAACTTAATCAGGGAAGTGATCTGGACAAGGTGATTGCCAGTGTCCCTTTAACCAATAATGGCCCCAAATGGTTTGAGAATTGCTATTGCAGGACTTTTTTAGTGTCTGGTCTGCCATGCCAAGTGCTATTGCTTGGTTATGAGACTTGGGATATTTCAGCAGTAAAGAAAGAAACGGCTTCTGGAGATGTCAGTGGTAGAGCACTTGCTAGCCCTGTGTTTGATCTCCATTACCACATGAAAAGGAAGGAAAGAGGAGAAAGAGAAGAAAAAGAGAAAGAGAATCAACAGTGATTGGGTGAAAGGTTAACACAGACATCACCTTTATCCAACTTAACCTTTAATCAACTTCTTTGATTTCTTGTACATTTCAAACTTGAATGACTCTGAAAGTTATATCTATTGCATTTTACAATTGATAGTGTATTCTAATCAAGGAAATCAAATAATTCACTCTCCTTGGGATCTGGGCTCCCATCTCCTTTACAAATTGAAATGAAGCCCGAGAGGGTAGAACCAGTGAATCTTGATATATATATATATCTCAAACCTCTATATATAGAGGTTTGATCTGAGCATTAATCACCTTTGTTTTCTGCCAACTTTTCCTATTAGGAGATGTTGCTCCAGTACAAGGAACTGCATTTGACCTAAGAAAGCCAGTGGAGCTTGGAAAACACCTGCAGGAGTTCCACATCAATGGTTTTGACCATAATTTCTGTCTGAAGAGATCTAAAGAAAAGCATTTTTGTGCGAGGTAAGGTCCTTTTCACTTCCTGCCTCTGTAGGGAAGAAGAAACACCAACTCTTTGAGGAGCCTTTTGCCTGACCATACCGACAGCATTTACTTTGTGACAGAGGACCAAACACTACATCCCACGTCTTTTCAAAACTCCCATGAATTTGGTAGAATTCATCCTCCCCGGCCTGCCATCATCCCTGTGCCCCCTTACTTAGCATCTGTTCTCTGCCCTCATGCTTCCTGATTGAAGTCCAATTGCCTTCACTGACCTTCCAGGGCCCTTTGTACTTTCTCATCTGTAACTCATGCCCTGCCCACCCCTGTGTATAGTTGGGAGGCTCCCCTAATCTTGCAGCTCTCACCTCAGCCTCTGGTGTGATAAGATATCTGTGTGCATGCTGTCTCCTTCTCACTGAATTCCCAGTCCCTCAGGCCATTTCACGAGCAAGTAATCAATATGTTTGTAGAATCAATGAATTTTAAAGAAAGCAGAGAAAATGACTCAAACTCTAATACAGACAGAAAGAATTACACAAGCCATGTCCACTTCCAAGCCCCAGGACCAAGGCCCCCTGTGTTCCTCCTGCTCAAACCACCTTCCTCCTGGGTATGTCTTATGATCCTCTCCTCACTGCCCCCACTTGAGGATCCCCTCCTGCCTTCACAGTTTATCAGTAGAAACCCACAGTCCCTAGCAGAACTGTTAACAGAGACCTAAAACCAGCCAGCTCCAGCCCCTGGGAAGGGAACAGTTTAATTAAAAAAAAAAAAAAAAACAAAAAACAGCTCTTCTCTTTCATAAGACATGGCTGGTTGTCTCCAGGCCAAGCAGAGAGCTCTGACTCCATGAAAAAGACTCTCAGTCCAATATGCTGGGTTATGTAGCTCAGTGGTACAGCACTTGTCCAGCACGCATGAGGCCCTGGGTTTGGTCCAATCCAGGGCCCTGCTGCTTCTTTCCAACCTGGTTGCTCTCTTCCTACCCTACCTCAGCTAGCTGGGGTCAATCTGTTTTGCCATTCCCCAAAGAAGTCAAGATCAGTGTGAGAAGTTGCCATGGAGGATCCTCAAAACCCCACCTAGGAGGCTGCAAGAATTTCCATCAGATTCCTCCTTCCTACCTTTATCTCCTCCATACATCTTGCCCCAGCTCTGTGGCTGGGTCTGATTCCTGTCTCAAAGATGATTCCATTTCTACCCCTCCCTGCCTGCTTTTCTGCTTTGGACTTACATGTGGCTTGTCTTTATTCCCAGGGTACATCATGCTGGAAGTGGGAGAGTTCTAGAAGTATACACCACCCAGCCTGGTGTCCAGTTTTACACGGGCAACTTCCTGAATGGCACATTGAAGGGCAAGAGTGGAGCGGTCTATCCTAAACACTCTGGCTTCTGCCTTGAGACCCAGCATTGGCCTGATGCAGTCAACCAGGTAAAGCCCCAGGCTGCCTTGATAGAGTGGTGTTGAATGACTTCAAGGTCACTTAATATGACTGAGTTCACAACACTCAAATCAGACCAAATGATTCAAAAGTCCATGTTTGTTTTCTTCTCCAAGTCATTCCAAACAGAAAACCCATAGCCAAGTTACTCACGTGGCATTTACGTTTTTAAAAACATAAACTTTTTACCTTTGTAATGTTTCTCTTTGTCAATAACCACCCAGGTTCTGTAACCACACTTGTAAGCAGATCTTTCTTTTCATCCTATTTGCTCCCTCATAAGTTTCTTTTCTATCACTTGAAGCAGTTCTCAAAGTGCCAGCCCATAATAAGGAGCTTTCACCTTGCATCAGAATAGAAATGGTTTTAGTCAGCTTTTCACTGCTGTAACTAAAAGGCCCCAACCAGAACAAGTGTAGAGGAGGAAAGGTTTATTAAGGGGCTCACAGTTTCAGACGTCTCAAATCCATAGACAAGAGGCTCCATTTCTCGGTGCTTGAGGTGGGGGGAAGGGTGTGGCAGAGGGAAACAGCTCACATGGTGATCAGAAAGCAGAGTGAAAGGTCTCTACTTGCCAGGCACAAGTATATACCCCAAAGCCATACTCCCAATTTCCACCTCCTCCAGCCACACCCTACCACTCAGTTACCACTCAGTTAATCCCTCTCGGGGATTAATTCACTGATTGGGTTGAGACTCTCACAACCCAATCATTTATCCTCTGAACACAAGTGAGCTTTTGGGGGACACCTCACATCCAAACCATAACATAAACCAAATACTTCCTCCAGCAAGAAAGTCTTGCTTTGACAAGTTGTGCTTGGCAATGTAGTAGATTTTCATTTTGGTTCAGGTTCTTCATTTCATTGCAAACCAATACTACTGTTTCCACACTGGCACTGACTCACATAGCCCTGGTCTAGAAACCAGCCCTGTAAACACACCCCAAATGGCTAATGGTGCGACCCTGGCTGGCGAGGTGTAACTGTGTTGTCTTCCCTTCACAGCCCCACTTCCCTCCTGTGCTGCTGAGTCCTGGGGAGGAGTACAACCATACCACCTGGTTCAAGTTTTCTGTGGCTTAAGGAAGAGTGAAGATACAACCGAGTCCAGGGCCAGGCCAGGGCCACCTCTACAGCCTGTCTCCTGTCCAGAGGCAAAGCAAAGATTTGGAGGATTTAAAAGTGATCATGTGCAAATCATACAAATGGTAGCTGTCACAATAATTGGTCTGAATATTGATTTCCTTTTCCAGTGACTGGCTCTGGGCTATGTTTAATGACAAGATTTATTCTCTGTGCAGTTCAGAGGGCAAGTGAACCCAACCACCAATGTCATCATCTAAGGCCTGACACTAGCCCAGAAGTGGAGCCCAGGGACTCTTGTGCTATTGTAGGTTTTATCTCTCTACCCCTTCTCTCTGTGATGCTGCTCTCATTGCTTTTCTGTCTCCTCCTCCCCCTTTACTTCAAATCACCTTAACCTTGGGCAGCACTGCAGTTTTCCAAGGTCATAAGAGCTGGTTTACAAGGCCAGCAGATGGAGCCTCTGTGAGGTAGGAGGTGATTGACAAGTGAGGGAGCTGAAGCTCAGAGGTTGAGTGACCCACTGCAAGCTAGTAAAAAGTTTAACAAGGACTTGACTTCAGGTCATGCAAATCCAAGTCCCCTTCTTTACCTATCCCAGTCTGCCAGAGCATTCCAGGGGGGTCACTGAAGGATAAAAAGGGATCTGGTCCCTGTTCTGTTAAGAGCCAGCTTTTCTTCTCAGATTCAGTTTTAAGAAATGGTTCAAATACCCATAAAGAACCCATCATTTAGACTCCCTGCCTTTGGTGTTAACATTTACTCTGGAAGCAGATGTTGTGTTTATGTAGATGAGGCTGGAGGTTCCTCTTTTCCTGGGTAGTCTAATCATTAATGATAGGTGTGGGCTGATTTTTAAAGAAATATACTTTATACTCTTATTTACTATAATCAGTTGAAATAAAATGCATCTCCAGAAGACTCCAGTTCCTTTGCTCATCTTTTTTAAGTGCCAGGTATGGACTTTGGGAAATGGACCAAATGGTGTGTTCTAGAGAAAGAACTCTAGTAGGAGCCCCAGCATTTTTCTAGAGAAAAGCTATTTAATTGGAAACCTACTGAGCTTTCCATACCTCCTCTTTCTCTGAAACCAATAATAAACCAAAGGTACAATGTTTAAATTCATTTCAGCATGGATTTTATGAATATCTACTCTGTATAGTCCTCCACTAGGTTTCGTAAAGAATTCAAGATTTAATATGTAAGATGTAGAGTGTTCTTTCACAAAGAACACTGCTTCTCTGGTGGAGAAAGACTAATAAATATGTAATGTAAAACTGCACCATGACAGGATTGGGAGCCCTAAGCACTATCTTTGGTCCTGCTAATTTTACTTGGCCTGTTTTCTCACCTGTGAGGCAAAGAGATTAGCTTTGTCTGGAAGATGAGCATATATCTGTAGGGCAGTACCTAAAGTTGGGCCAGTTGTCAAGTTTTTTTTCCCAGAGGCTCAGGTCCTCCTGACTATGATGAAGGGTATGAAAGGGTAGATAATGAATGCTCCAACTGGCCAGAGCACTGAGCAAACAGTGCTCTTCCTGACTGGATTCGAGCAGGTATGGATCACTTTAGAGCTCCTACAACCTCTGGACAATCAAATTCTTACTGTTACCACATTGCCAGGATTCTCCTCTATTATTAATTGTTCATTCTCACTTCATTATAATGGTTGTAGGAGTGTGTTTGAATGGATTATTTCATTTGATCCTTACCTCCCTGTGTAAGGTAGGTGGTAAAGTCCTCATGAAGAAGTAATTAGCTGGAGAAAGGCATACTGCTAGAAAGTGGCAGATCTAAAACACATCTCCATATCCTTTGATAAGAAACCCAGTGCAGGGCTGGCGCTATAGCTCAGTGGCAGAGCGCTTGCCTAGCATGTATGAGGCACTGGGTTCAATCTTCAGCACCACATAAAAATAAACATAAAATAAAGGCATGCTGTCCATCTACAACTACAAAAAAATTTAAAAAAAAAAAAAAAAAAAAAAGAAAGAAACCCAGTGCAATGGCTAGGGATGTGGCTCAGGTGGTTGAGTACTTGCCTAGCACGTGCAAGGCCCTGCATGCGATCCCCGACACAGAAAGAAAAAAAAAAAAGAAAAAGAAACCCAGTGCATGTTCTATTGATGGAACAAAGGGAAGGAAGAAACTCCCCAATTTTTCCTATCACACAGGGGGAAAAAATCTAAGATTTAAAATATACAACATATAAGATATATAATATACAATATGAAGATTTTCCTCTCCATCATGATTGGTAGAAACATACATACAACTTTTTTGGAAGAAAATTTGTCAGAATCCAACAGTATTGACAAACTTGAAAGTTCATGATCTAACAATTCCACATTAGAAATGTTTTATAAAAATACTAGCATAAATGTGTAAAGACATTCAGACAAGGCTGTTCACTGAAACCTAACTGACAATTGGGGTAAAAAAGTAAAAGAAAAATATTGAAATTTCACAAATATCACTATAAAGACTAAAATGTCATACCATAGACGTTGAGCTGCTGTGACCATTCAGTGACCAATGACAATCCAACCTTGAAACATATGAGTTTTAATGTCAATAAATACTGGACAGTGGGCTGGTGGAATAACTTAGTGGCATATGCCAAATAAATACTGGTAGTTTACAAAAAATAGGACATAAAAAAACTACAGGACAATTACATTTCAAAACAGCTGAGCCCACCATCAACACACCATGAGCAAAGGTGCCACCCTCCTGAACGGAAAACATTTGTGGACATGAAATTATGGAAATTAAACAGTCACAGACATGTCTAAGGAATTTTGCAGGGCTTTGATCAGTTTATGAATCTTATAACAGATGTGTGGAAATGATATCTAGTGGGCAACAGAATACTTGAATTGGTAATGTGAGGAAATAAACTATCAGCATGTTAGAAGCCTTGGAACAAGTATAAGACTGATGAGTTGAGAAATGCATGCACTTTCTCAAAAGGGCCTGTTAATATGATGTACAAATCAGATCAATGGGGATGAAACCCAAGGCCTTGTACATGCTAGGTTAAGTGCTTCATCACTGAGTTACATCCCCAGCCCAGATTGGACCCTTTTGCTAGGAAGTGCATTACTGACTTGAGACAAGTTGCAAATTTCAATGGGATCTTTTGAGTGAATGATGTATGGGATTATTTGGTGCTATTCTTGCAACTTTCCTGTAAATTAGATTTTTTTTTTTTTTTTTTTTTTAAGAAGACAGTGATTTCTTTGGCAATTCAAACTATACCAATCAAGTAAAGTTAAATGTTCTCCATTCCCATTCATATTTTACTTCCCAGAGCTCACTGTTATTAATTAGGGATACCTCACTATACTTAATATATATGTTTTGATTTTACAAAAGCAGGATATTGTATGTATTTTTTGACCTCATCTTTTTAAATGATCACACAGTATTCTATTGTATGGATTATCATTTATCCATTCCTGTACTGATAGCATTAGGTAGCTTTAAAATTATGCTTCATAATGATAAAAGGATAACATAAGAGCAAGAAAAGTTATAAATTTATGTAGGTACCTAATAATAGAACCTTCAGATCTTTTGAAGCAATAATTGTACCCAGAGGCTACGCCTGGAGTTACTTTACTACTGGGCCTAACTCAATAGTTCTGTTAAATACTGCTTTACATTTCCTGAATAGAATTTATTTTTTTAGATTAGTATTTCTTTGAGAACAGTGACCTCTACTGGTAGTAATATAAATAAAAATACAGTTTCTGCCCGTTCCACCCAGCATGAAGACTAGGGAATTCTAGAGGAGGGCACACCAACCGTTCCCTTGAATCACATGTGCTAACTTTCTTATTACAGTAGTGATAAACCAGGCTAATCTTGCCCAATAACAGACAGTTCACAAGAATGAACTAGCAGCCTACAGCAGTGGTTTTTAATCCTGGATACACATTAGAATCACATTAGAATCATGAGGGGGTTTTAAGACTATTAATACCCAGGCTTCACAGTAATTTCATTAGAATTGTCACTAGGAATGAGCACCTGTCCCTAGAGTGAAAGCTTTCCCTGCTTTTGTCATTATGTGCATAAATGTGTTAAGATAGAATTTGTTATAAATCACTTCCTCAAGAAATAAGTGATGGAAAAAACAAGTATTCCCAGACTAGAAGTATGTCTTGGTAAGGCCCTAGAAAGCCTACAAATAATCTTGGCACCCAACATCTCCAGTAATAATTATTTTCAATACTGTAAAGCTGAAGGCTAACATCTAAACCAGAAATTGACAAATATTTTCTGTAAAATAAAAATGACAGTAAATTCTTTAGGCTTTGTTGGACTTAAGAGTCTGTCACAATTACTCAATTCTGCCCACTGAAGCAGTCTTAGACAATAGGTAAACAATCACATTTATGTTCCAATGAAACTTTTCTATAATATGAATTTCATATAATTTTCATGTCATGAAATGTACTTTTCATTGGTTACTTAAAAATGTAAAACCCAAGCTGGGTATGCAGCTCAGTCAATCCCCAGCACCGAGAGAAAAAAAAAAAGAAAGGAAAACCCATCTCCTTAGCTATATGTAAACAGCCTACAGGCCGTAATTTGCTTATCCCTGATTATAAGAGGGGGAAATTTTTTTTTTCTCTCAACTCAAACACTACTTAACACTTCTGATGCCAAATGTTTCCTTGCACACCCATCAATAAATTCTGCAGCAGGCACCCAGTATCCCCTTAATTTGATTCTGACAGTATATGCCTAGAGACAGTGTCAAATCCCACAGAGGGCTCAGTTCCATAAATGCTCCCTCTACTTCAGACATGCACTTAAACTAGGAGACAGGTTATAAATTGGGGTTCCCAGAACCTTAGTTCCATTAAATTGCTAGAATGACTCAGAAAAACTCAGGAAAACACCATTTATTACAAAAGATATCACAAAGGACACAGATGAAGTTGGATGCAAGAGATGCAAGGCAAGTGGTAAGAAGCAGAGCTTTTTTGTTCTCTCTAGGATCACCACTTCAGGCACGCACCACACCTAACCACAAGCTCTAACCCTGTCCTTTAGGGTTTTTGTTGTTGTTTTGGCAATACTGGGAACTGAACCCAAGGCATTCCATGTGTTAGAGGTAAGAGCTCTACCACTGAGCTCCACCTCCAGTCCTCCCACCTTTTTCAGTTATAGATGAACACAGTGTATTTCATTTATATGGCGCTTAGATGGACACAATATATCTTATTTATATGGTGCTTAAGATTGAATCCAGTGCCCCATGCATACAAGGCCAAGTGCTCTACCATTGAGCCACAACCTCAGCCACTTTTCTATAGAAGTTTCACTACATGGGCATGATTGATTAAACTATTGGCCACTGATGGTAAATGTAACCTTTTGCCCTTTCTCCCCTCCCTGGAGGCTGGAAAGTGGAGCTGAAAGTTCCACCACTCCAAGTGTTGGGCTTTCCAGTGACCAAACCCATCCTAAAGCTATCTAGGGGTCACCAGCCATCTGTCATCTCACAGAATATAAAAAGCACCCTCATAGCAGTGCACACCTATAATCCCTGCGGCTTGGGAAGTTGAGAAAGGAGGATCACAAGTTCACAGCCAGCCTTGGTAACTTAGCAAGGCCCTAAGTAAATCAGAGAAATTCTCTCAAAATAAAAAATAAAAGGAACTGGAGATGTGGCTCAGTGGTTAAGCACCCCTGGGTTCAATCCAAAAAAACATGAAGCCACTCTCATCATGCAAGATTCCAAGATTTTTCAGAAGGGTATTAGGAAACCTTAGCAAGAAATGGAAGGCTAAATGCCTATCTTATGATAGTCACACTGGTCTAAACAAAGATTATAAACATTTAAGCACAGCACACCCACTGCACTAAAGGAAGCAGTACACTCTTCTAGGTTTCCAGGAGCTCTGGTGATGGTCCCCCTGACAAGCTCAGATAAACTGCCCAACTACCCTTACCTCTGCTGTATACCTATTTTTATGGATAGACTTTTTAAAATCTGCCCTGAAACCTTGTTATTTTCTACAACCTTTTTATTTTTTTATTACTGAGCTACATTCCCAGCCAGTCCTTTTTTTTTTTTTAAAAGACAAGGTTTCACTAAGTTGCTAAGGCTGGCCTTGAATTTGCAATCCTGCTGCCTCAGTCTCCCAAGTCACTAAAAATCAAGACACCTTCAAAACTGTTATTAAAAAGCATAACCCAGGGAATCTAGAGGCATAAAGGATATAACCTTAGGTAGTTGGTAGTCATAAAATGGTCGCTGCTTGTCCAACAATTTGACTTCACACCAGGTTGGGCACCTGGGTTCACCAACTCTTGGTGCTAGTGAGGCTGTACCCTTCCTGGATAAAACTTTCTACAGAGGAATTTTCTACATTCTGAGCAGAACGCTGAGTAACAGAATTCAAGAGTTAATCCAAATGAGATGAGGAGAGAAAAACTGACAAAGTAGCAGAGTTGGACACTGTAAACAGAATAAGGAGCTAAATCTTCCGTAGGCCGATTTAAACAGGAGTCTATCACATAGGGACCTGAAAGGAAAATGTGACTTGGTTCAGTTTTATATACTTGGCTTAATAAAATTTGAATTCATTCATCCATTAAGTTTTTCATTCCTCAAATGCTTAAGGGTATAAGTTCTAGGCATCCTGGTTTCTGCTGTCACAATGTCTTGTGATGGGTATACATACACAAGTAAACAATTATATTACAAATAAAGGAGTCCCACTGTAGGTTAAGTTCAAGTATGGTGAGAGCAAGCAAACGAAGCCAGACTTGTAATATACATGGAAATTTTCCAGAAAGTGGGGAAACATGTATTGTGCCACAACTATAAAAAAAGAAAAAAAAAAAAAATCAAATCTATGTTGATACACCATTCCTTTAACACTAGATTTTTTCAAAAACCAAGTGTTTTGTCTTGTTTTGTTGCAGAACTGAGGTTTGAACAACACAGGGATACTAAGCTATATTCCCAGTTCTTTTTATTTTTTGTGTGACAGGGTCTTGCCAAGCTGTTAAGGATATCCTTGAAGCTGCAATCTCTCTGGTCTCAGCCTAAGTCATTAGGATTACATGTGTATACCACCATTCCAAACCAAAACCAACAAGCTTGATGACCCACCATATAGGCAAAAATACGGGAAATAGGCATTCCTATACCCTGTTACCAAGACAAACAATAACCACCCAAAATATAATTGGAACCAGCAATGCCAATTCTAGGAATTATCCTAGGTAAGCATGTTCACCCTGTGCAATGGTATAATACAGTTATTCAGTGCACTGTGATAACAATAGTTAGAAACAACCCACATATTCACCATAGTTAATAAGTTCCTGTTAATCTTTTTCTCAGACCCACTCCAGGAAGACAAATAAGGGCCAAAGACCCTTAACAGATCCTTCATCAAGAAGATGGTAGTTAAGCCTACGAAAAGATGCGCTGTATCACTTGCCACTAACCAGAAAAATGCAACATAAAACAAGTTGCCATCATAAATATATTAGAATGGGCAAAATTCGTAACACTGCCAACTACCTAACAATGCTCTTGAGGACATGGAGCAACCCAAACTCATTGATATTGGAAATAGAAAATCATACAGCTTCTTTGGAAGACAATTTGGCAGGTTCTTATGAAACATATTAACCCAATTTTGCTCCTTAGCATTTACACAGGAATTAAAACTATGGCCACATAAAAACCTCACACAACAGCTTTATTGGTAATTATCCAAACTTGGAAGCAATCAAAGACTTTATTAGGTAAGTGGAATTGTGGAACAACTAATTATTCAACTCTAAATAAATGAGCTTATCAAACCTTAAAAATTAAAGAGAAAATAAGACTAATAGTAGGTTAAATCAGTCATTACGAAAAGGTTACATACTGTGATTCCAACTACTGTGTAACAATCTAGGAAAAGCAAAAAATAGATGTTAAAAAAAGAATGGTTGCCAGGAGCTGACGGGAGAGGGAATAAAAAGGCAAAACAAGCCAGGTACAGTAGCACACACATATAATCCCAGTAACCTGGGAAGCTCAGGCAGGATGGCAAGTTTAGTAACCAGCCTGGGCAACTTCAAGAGACAGGTCTCAAATAAAAAATAAAAGGATGGAGGGCTGGGGACATAGCTCAGTGGTTGCGCCCCTTGGTGTAATCACCAGTATTGGATGAAAAAACCTAAAAAAAAAAAAGCCGAGTCCTCCAGCAGTGAAACTGTGATGCCATAATGGTAGACACATGTCATTATGTATTTGCCTAAACCCATGGGAAGTACAATCCCCAAGAACCCTAATGCAAAACTATGGACTTTAGGCGACAACGTTGTTAATGTAGGTTCACCAATTCTACTGTACCACTCCAAAGGCCTACACTGAGGTGAATCTATAGGTGCGAGGGATGGCGGTTGGAAGATGTGGGACATTTCCTTCCTCCCAATTTTGTTAATGAACCTAAAACTGCTACCAAAATCTTAAAAACCAATAGGAATGTGTCTTTAAAATACCTCCAAGGAAAAAAACTTGTCTTTTCCAACATCTAAAAGGTCCTTTTATGACCCATACTCTGTGTCATCTACTCCCTTTTTCTTTTGGCACCTTTGCTCTCCAACCCAAACTACTTTAGGGCCTTTGCACCCGTGTCCCCTGACTAGCAAACACTTCCCCCAAAAGTCAAGGTTGCTTTACTCCCTCACTTGCTCAAATGTCACTATCAGGCCCTAGACCATCCTTCACAAGACAGCAACCAAGTCCTCTTGTTTTTTAAATCTTAGTACCCTCTGAATAACTTAAACTTAAGCTCCATGAGTATATACTTGATCACTTCTGTAACCCAAGGACACAGTAAAAGTATTTTAAAAGTTTACTGCAGTGGGCTGGGGATAGCTCAGTCAGTAGAGTGCTTGCCTTGCATGCACAAGGCCTTGGGTTCGATCCCCAGCACCACCAAAAAAAAAAAAAAGTTTACTGCATAAATCACACAATATCCAGTCAACTAAACAGTACATGCAACATAGAAAAAGAAACTGACCAAGTGTGATCTTTACTTACATGAAAAGATCTCCAAGATATCAAATGAGAAAAATCAATGTTACATATACTATGCTGCATTTTATATCAAATAGAAAATGTATTTGTTACATAGGGATATGACTGTGCAGCAGGCTACATATCTGGAAACTGGACTTAGGGATAGGACTTAGGGATCTTACTGCATCCCTTAAGTAAAAAATAACAGGAAATGAAAAACAGACTGGACAATTGGAAAATCAAAAAGCAGAGGTTGAGGGCTTCCCACATGCTCCAGAATCTTTTCAAGTCTGTAAAAGAAAAGGGCTGTTAACAATGGCACCCAAATGGGTAGTACCATAGGATACCTATTTGTATTTTCTGATTTTTCCATGTGATTCTTAAAGGTGTTTTACAGATTGAAGGAAAAAAAAAAAAGAAAATTGAACCAAGAGATAAGGATTCAATCTTTTCCTACTTCCTACCCAATGAAATAAACGGACTTAAATTGCCAACCTGAGCCCAATTTCTTTTGTGAGATTGTTATTTAACAGCACAATTTTGTTACAGGGACTACATGACAATTTTGATAGCTTAAACCTTTTAAAATAACTGTATGGAAAACGCTTTAATGAATATTTGACTGTTCTAAGACATCATAATTAACAGGCTTTCAAACTGCCTACTGGAGCTTTTTTCCTTCATTTGAAACAATTCTGGATATTAACTCCACGAAACTGTCATGGAACTTTATCATTATGAAATTGTATACTACTCAACAGAAGGGTACCAAGTTGTCATTGAGTAAAAGTTGTTGGTCTAGGTAGTCAGTATTCCCTTTCTCTAAGGGTAGAAGGGCTTGTTTCCCAAAAACCATTTGTGATCCTAACCCTCCCTTCATACTCATACCCTTTCACACTAACTTCTAGGATGCCACTACTTTCCCATTCAAAAAGGCTACAGGATTAATGATTTCTACTTTTAGCTCAGAGCTCACACTTCCAAAAACTGAGTATCAGGATTATTTGTTCAATCTCTGCAGATTTATTGTTGAGTAAACTTATCTTTATATAATACAGAACAATTAAAGCTAACCAGTGCAAGAAATAAGCCTGCCAATTACACATAGCTTAATACCAACCATGTAATTCTCAGTTGTCAAAATTCCAAAAACAAACCCAAATAACTTCCTTTATATACTAGTGATCACTCAGACCACCAAATAAATTTGAGGCAGACCAGTATTCCCAAATTGCATTATCCAATGACTTTGTAGAAAAGCCTAAGAAAACAGACAACAGCTAATCCTGTGCCACCAGCACATTTTTTTCTTTTTATACCAAGGTTAGAAAATACCTGGTAAAAGCTTGTCCAGAAAACTCTCAAAAATAACCATACTGTCCTATTATACTTAATATAGTTAAAGTCTGAATAAGAACCTACTGGCTATAACATTCTAAGGTCTACCATATACTACCAAAAAAACTTAAGCTACATGAAATGTTGCTACTAAATATGTGGGATTTACAAAACTGCTTTAGTCTCATTAACATTGCTGATTGACATCTTTAATTACTTTGCACCAGCTTGGCAAAATAACGTGAGTTGTTGGGAATTGTAAAAGCTAGCTTAGATATAATAAGTCTTTGAACAAAATAAGGCGATTCATTTGAAGGGATACAAGGGAGTATCTAGGCTGGAAAATTTTGCAAAGCTGGTTTACATTTTGTTCCAAATTCAGACAATTTCTCATACATGCATTTTCTTTTTTTGGTATAAAATCCATTAACCGATGTTTGAAAACAAAAAACACTGAATAGAAACCATCCCACCTAATTGCCTGGAAACATCAATAAGCTAAAACAGCCTCCAGAAATTAGTTCCTCCTTACATCTTATATCACATTTACTCAAAAAGCTTTGCTCAGTTCTGGTCATGCTCATTTATAGACCAATCAGTGGTCCCTCTAGACTGACAGATTAAAATCTTTAGTTTGATGTCTCATAACACTAACTTCAAACAGATTAGTTAACTTAGGGATCTGTCATAATAAACTGATGGTATTACAGGGGACTCAAGATCATCTTACCCAGATACAAGGGTAAAATAGAATTTTTCAAAGTCCCTTAATATCCTGGGGCCAAGTGTTATGTATAGAACAGTTAATGATGTTCAAAACTAAACACCATTGAACTTTTGAATGTAAATCTGTATGAATGTTTAATAGTTATCAAGTCTGACTCCTGATGGTTACCAAATTGAGAAATGTTAATAGTGAACACGAATCAAAAATCTAGTTAGAAACATTTTATTTAAATGTGCCAAATAAAAACCCATTTTCAGACCATAAAGATGTTAATTACATTCAACAAAAAAACTTATATTATCTTACTGCTGTGAATTTACAGAGTGTTAATCCAGATCCATTTTGATTTAGATGGTTGAAATATCCTTCCTAGGTTACATTTTACAGACATCACAAATCCCTTATAATAATGTAAACAAAATAACTTTTCCCTAAAGGGTGAACTTGAGAACTTCAGTCCATTCTTTCAGGACTTGCACTTCTGCGTGGACTTCCTGATGGGGAACGACTAAAAAGAAAAACATTAGGTTTGGGAACCAATTAGTGTCTACTGAAATTTACTCTTCTCATGTACATGTCAGGGAAATAATACTTCAATAAATTCTAGGGTACAATGTTCTTACAGCAAAGATCCAAAACTTACATTTAATTTATATATTCAGACCCCCATTAGTATTAAGCTTTTTTGTAATCTTGTCAAAATTCCAAGATTAAATTAAATAGGATAACCATTTGAAGTTCTCCGGCTCCTTAAGGACCAGGAAACAAAATTTAGTTGCCAGATTTCAACTATTTGAAAGATTTATGGTTTTCCTCATGGATTTCATTTTTACCTATTGACCATCAGTAAAATATGGGGGGAAAAAAACCAAGTTGCTTAGCATGAAATTTCTACAAGTAAAGGTTCATAGGACTATACAAATCTTAATCATGCAAACATTTTTTGGTTAAGTATTTTCAACAAAAGTAAAACACTGTTAAAGGAAACGCAATCATTTCAGAAACATAATACCTAATCTATATAGCACCAATTCTCCAAAGAGCTCAAAGATTGCTAAGTAAGCAGTAAACAAACAAATTCTGCAGAGGCCACACTTGACTGGGTAAGATTTGGCAATAAAAGATTATTTAGCTTACCTTCTTTTTGGAGATGGAGATCTGGACTTTGATCGGCTGTCAAAACACGAGAAACTCTATTAAGAAAAAGTACTAACCAATCCCTTTCTTTTAACCATAATACCACAAAACAAACCCCCAGTGTCCTAAGCTAAAAAATGTCAGACTATGTTTAAAACTTTGTTCATAAAAAGTAAGTGAACTGCTGTATTGTCACAATTCATCATTTTTCAACTAAGAACACTTGTTTCAGGATGCTTCTCCATGCCCCTAACAGTTGTAATGAGGGCCTCTCAAACTCCACAAATCACAAATTTAATTTCTATCACTTCACATTCTCGCCTACAATAGGCCATATATAAATGAAGTTCTCATTTGGCTAAAAAAGGTTCTTATTTCCACTTAAGAGGTGACACTTAAAATTTTTAACGATGAAAAATACTTTGAACTCTTTGGATATTGGTGCCATATAATTGGAAGAGCATTTGATCACATTTTTACCCTACCTGCTTCTTGGTCGTGAAAGAGACCTAGATCTTGATCTTGACCTCGATCGGGATCTTTAATAAAAAGAAAAATGAAAATACATTAGTCCATGAGAATTCCTTTTCTGAGCACCATATTAGATAGGTTAGGGAACAGAGAACCTAAAACAGAGCAAAATGCTAACGCCTGCCATGTGTCAGACTAAAGTTAGGCAAACGGGTTTGAATCATATCAAGTTATCATAATTCATTAACATTAATTTGTCACATCAACCAGAACAGGCTGACACATGCATCTCAAATACCTTGAGATCCTACAATAAAGTGACCTAGAGATTAGTCCAAATTTCTCAAACAGACCACAGGATTAATAATTTCTGCTTTTAAAGGGTTTGCTTTATTCAACAGCAAGGAACTCCAAGTTCAGAAGTGGCATTCATCATCTATAGCATAAACATCTAATTTTCTTGAGTTCTATCTGTTCCATCTTTTAAGGCCTACTACTTAAAGAAATAAAAAGATACAGTTCCCAATTTGATTTTTCACTTCTCTTAAATGTTAGAACAGTCAGAGAAAGCTTACAGCAACATTCCTAGCCAGAGTATTCACTGGAATGATTTGTTCCTTTAAACCCTCTTCTACCATCACAGCTTTTTTTTTCCCTTTTTTTGGGGGGGGGGGGACCTGGAGATTGAATCCACAGGGCAATCTACCATTGAACTACATCCCCTGTCCTTTTTAATTTTGCAGACAAGGTCTTGGTAAGCTCCCAGGCTGGCTTCAAATCTGCCATCCTCCAGCCTCAGACTCAGTTGCTGGAATTACAGGCGTGCTTCATTACACCCAGCCCACATGGCCTCTCAACAAGTAAATCCTTACTTGTGCTTATCTTTATCTGTAAAACTAATATCCATGTTAGAAATCTAAAAACTTTTAAATCTCAAATATTCTGAAGCGATTCATTTCAATTTTTGTCCTTAAGACACTCCACTGTGCTGTTGTCAAGATGTGACAATCCAACTACAAATAAGGAGGAAAAAAGTGTTACATACTGGAAATACCTCGATCCTTTTATAGAACCAGACCTAGATCTTCTGAGGGAAGCTGATCTTGATCTACGAAGAGATACAGATCTTGATCGCCGAGGACTTGCTGATCTTGACCTAAAAATTAAAAGAAATTAAAGTCCATCTCAAAAAAGGTCTTTTTCACTTGTGAAGACTTGAATTACTGAAGACCTCTCACCTCCGTCCCCTGCTCCGGCTACGTGAGCGAGAGTACCGCCTTCCTCTGGATCGAGAATGTGATCTAGATCGTGACCTATTTTTCAAGTTAGAAAAATACAAAATATTAGACGATAACTCGTTTTTAGCGTTTTTGTGCCTCTGCTGAAATCAAATCTCAAAACTATTTAAATTTAGTGTCTCATTTGGAAATAAACTCTGGGCCTAGTTGTTGAGTTTTTTTTTTTTTTTTTTTTTTTTACTACCTAAAAAAAGATTTGTTAAAAGCTGAATTACAACTTAGAATTACATAATATAAAACACTGTAATGTGTATTTAAAATAAACCTTGCAAGTTTGCAGGTCGACCCTCTTTGGCCCATGGTCTAGTAGGTCTAGTAGATCTAGACGATCTAGAAGTATCTATAGCCGATCGCTGCATCTAGATGTTTTCTTCAATCTAACGACGATCAAACTGACAGCCAAAAGAGCCAGGTGAGGCTTGATTGACGCAAGAAGATTTTTCTAGTTGGGAATGTGGTCAATCTGGTGTTCCTCTTTCTAAAGCGGAGGGGGGCCCCAATTGTAAGCCAAATTTACTGTTACGGCGATCACCGTCTCAAATTTTCTGCCCTTTAAAGAATAAGGTGAAGCTAGGTGTAGATGACTCGAGGGGATCTGGCCTCTTATGCTGATCACCTCAAGGTCTAGGAGGATCTTAATTGTCGGATTTGCAAGGCGCCTCAGCATGATATCATAAGGCTCGTGACATTCTGAATCAAGGCGACTGACTCAAACGAAGAAACCTGAAAGGTTTTGACCAGGTTGATTATTAATATATTAACATTTTTAATTAAACAAAAATTGTAAAATACACCTGTACAATTAACATTCAAGTTTATAGAAAAACACTAGTTTCTGCCTTGCTAATAAAAGAATTACACTGATTAATTAACTAGAATACCAACCATTCCTTTATTAATTAAATACCTGCTTCTTCTTCGCCGGCTATAGCGATGACAATCATAAGCATAATGTCCCTTTTCGCCACACTCATAGCATCTATCATTGGGATCAAAGGGACGTCGGGCAGGTGGTCTATCAAAACGAGATCTCCGGGGCATGCCTGTTGATAGTTCAACCCTCACTCGGGAACCACATATCACCCTATTAAATTAAAAAATAACAGAATTCTAAAGTTAAAAATGTGTGACCCCTCCTCCAATACTGGGGATTGAACCCAAGAGCCAACATACCCTAGGCAAGCATTCTACCATCCAGTTACATCCCCCAAACTTTCAATTTTCTGAATCAGGTTTCACTAAAATTGCCAAGGCTGATTTGGAACTGAGGATCCTCCTGCCCCATCCTTCCAAGTAGCTGGGATTACAAATTAGCACCTAGCTTATACCTTTTTCAACCACTCCTCCTCCTCACAAGCTTTGGCTCTGTACTAAGTCAGTCCTTCCAATTCCACCCTTGCTACTACCCTCTTTAACCCAGTAAGTCTGAAGTTCTGAATTCTACAAACATTCAAATATTATTTCAAAGTTACCATCAATGGTGTATTTGTTGCTTAATTTGTTTTTATAGGTGTTCCACACTTGGGATGATGGGGCAAAATGGGTCAATCCTCATGTTTGAATAAATATCAGTAAGATCAGGTATTTAAGGTAGGTCTCCAGACTGCAGAACACAAAGGTTAGCACCCTAAATCTCTAACCCACAGAAATATTTTAGTAAGTATTCCATAACCAACATCTCACTTACTTCCCATCCAGTCCTCGCACAGCATCTTCTGCATCTCTAGGATCTTCAAATTCCACAAAGGCAAATCCTGGGGGATTTCTTGCAATCCATACAGTTCTTAATGGACCATAATAACTGAAAGCCCTTTCTAACTCTCCTTTGCCAGCACCGGTTCCCAGATTACCAACGTACACCTTGGTTTCTGTTTAAAAATGCAACAGGATAATGCACGTTAGCAAAGTTTGGCTCAAATTTGAACGAACTCTATGCCTAAAGAGGACATCCTTAAGACACTCTTTCACTCTGGCTATGATGCCTCATCTGATCTCCAGCTCCCCGGCTCTAGCGATCTTCCCGCCTCAGCCTCCCCAGGTAGCTCAGACAAGGCATCTCGGCGCCCGACTTGTACAAAGCACGTATAATGCTTTATCTAGGATCAAATTTAGTCTTAAAACCACGTAAGGCAATAAACACCCAAGAAGCTAGACTTACAAGTTTTCGGCATTCTAATAAGGAGAAAAATCCTCCAAAATAGCAAAGATGCCAAGCAAGATACTCCGACTGGGGCGGGCCCCCGCCCGGCCCCGCCCCCGAGCCCCGGCAGCCGCGGGCGCGATAGCAGCGCGCGGGCCCGAGGCAGCGGCGTCGGGCGGGCCTCGGCCAGACTGCGAGAAGAGGGCTGCGCCTGCCCTCGTCCTCCGCAACAGCCGACCTAGGCGCTGGCTTGCCCGACTCCCACTTCCCACCCTTGAGTCATAAACCGCTCTCCAAAAACCAAAAAAAGCCAACTGCCGTTCACAATTACCATTCCTCAACTCAACAACTGTTTGACAAGGGTGCGCAGCTCGTAGCTTCCAGTTTCGTTCAGCCTCAAATCCAAACCTGACTTTACCACAGCGACCAGATCAGTCCGCTCCAGTGGCGGGAAAGCGCTAAGGAAATGCGCCACACCACGGTCGTCAATGTGCGCAAAATGGCAGCCGCCGCCGAGGGGGGGGAGGGGGCGGACGGGCAGGTCCAAGAAGGGCAAGGGGAAAACCGTAAACCCGGACCCGGCTTCGGGCCCGCGTGGGAGACGAAAATGCCCAAGAACCGGAGACCGGGTTCAGACACCCACCCTCTTATCTCCCGTTTCCCTTCAACACCCCGCCCCCGCTGCCTCCGGCTTCGTATGGCGTGCACCGAAGCCGCCATTACGCACGCGGAATAACCGTCTCCTAACCGCCGCGCCAACCCTACGGCCTCGCAGTACTCACTACATGCACAGCACCCTCCTTTACTAGGCTCTAGGCACTTACCTCCTCCATACCGCCCGTAGCGCGACATGTTGACCGGCCCGCGTGCTCTGCTCTTTAGCTCGCAGCGCCCGGGGCTCGAGTTATACGGAAGCTGCCACACACACTAACTAACCAACGGTCCCGGCGGCACTACGAAGAGGAGTCCGGGTTCGCGCTTATATATGCGGCGGCTGGGAGTTTTGCGCATGCGTCACCTCAACGTTCTGCGCGGCACAAAGGAGCTGGGCGGAAACAGCCGAGAGGCGGCGCGGAGGGAACTGAAGAGGCCAAGGCGCTGGTCACGGGCGGAGGGATACGTTTCCATGGGAACACCACGATCTCGCCTGTAAACCTGTGGTCTTCCCGCGGCTTGCCGCCCCGTCCCCTCCCTTCCCCTCCCCCTTTATCTAAACCCCCCGGCTCCTCCTTCCCTTCCCCCTACCCCTTACCCCCTACCTTTTCATTTTCCGGTCTAGGAACCCTCAGCGCTAGTAATCTTAGCACAGGTGCATTAGACCCGCCCATGAAAGACTATACAATTTAACCGCTGATGTTGCAGTTATCGCCGCCTTTCTTTTGGGGGGCCTGACCTAGTCTGCTACTCAGAGATCTTTGGGGCTCATCAGAGGTAACCGGGAGTGTGGCCAGGGTGAGAACTCCACGAACCCCACCATTCTGCGTAATGGCCATTGCACCATAGGCCTCAAAAGGGGTGATGCCCCCGGAGACTCCGGGTGATACCTCCCCTGTCCTACACCGACTCTCCACCCTTTGTAGAACAAGTCACCGATTTAATCTCCAACGTGGTGGTTCTGAGTTTTTGGAGTCTGGGGGACAAAGGAATAGAATTGTGGGAGTTTTTCCTGGTTGTGTTGAAATTGTGACAAGATCCTAAATCCTTAAATCATTTTGGCTAGTAGCCATTCCGAAATTGTTTGCATCTGAAGTACAAAATAATTTATTTGTTCTTCCTTTCTAGTGCTTTCCGCTTTGTATTGTAGTAACATCTCATCCACTAATACTCACATCCTGAGACTTGGGACGTTTAGGTCATCACTGAGTATCTCACCTCAGTGGAGACAGCAGTCATGCTTGATACTCAACCACTCATCATATGTCAAATAAATGAGCACCTTTTCTTTACAGTAGAATTGCTTAAAATCCAGTTTTGATTTTATGCAATGAATTTGCCATACACCAACTTTATAAATACAGAATTAAGTTACTTTTGTCAACCCCCCCATCATAGATGTTATATCATAGACACTTGGAATACATGAGAGTTGGAAATGTTACACATAAAAGAGGAAATACTTAGGTATTTGTAGTTTTATCTTTTTCATCTGTTGTAACTTCACTTGGTGTGTATAGGTGTTTGATGCAGAGTACAAGGAAAGGAGTCCTACTTGGTGAATAAATTATGGATTCTCTCCAGGTAATGCTATAAATTTATACATATATAGTTTATCAAATTATGAAAAGAATTAATCTGTCTCAAGAAAACCTGTTGCAAAAAAATAGAAATTCTATAAAGTGTGTAATGTTTGTTCTCCCCAAATCTTACTGATTTTTTTTTATATCTGCTTAACAGGGTTTTGAAAAGCATTAAATAATTATTATCAACATTTTTATATACTTAATGAAGGAAAAATAAATTCTGTAAAGCCTCACTAATTTCACTTTCTTCTATTCTATTAAGAATTTAATGAATTTATGGAAACTACCATTGGACTAGCATAGATAATTTACTGAAAGATAGTACCTATTATACCACATAGCTCCTAATAGGCCTCAGTGAATATTTTTTGGTTCTGAAGACAAAGTCTATTATACCAAAGAGAATTTCTAAGCAAATAATAATAGTGTAAACAGAAGCAGTTTTTCAACTTATAAAAAAAACTGCCTTCAAATACATTAAAGGAAAAGGGGGAAGCTGGGGATGTAGCTCAGTGGTACAGCACTTGCTTAGCATGCTCTGGGTTGGATGCTCAGCACCACACACACAAAAAAGAATAAACTCCCAATTCTTCTGATATTGGATATTCGATAGGCTCATTACCTGTGATTTATCCCTATTAAAGCAGAACCAATTCTTGATCAGGCTTTGCTAAGCCATGACAAAATAATCATATTGTATACTGTTTCCATACACTATTATACTAAATATTATTTCCCTAAGAACACACAACCAATTCTTTTCACTAAATGTAGGTACAAATCAGGAATATTTTATTGTGCAAAGTACTTTTATTACTGCTGATTCTCTTTGAAATTATTTTTGCCATGTCATTTTCTACCTCTAGAGTTCCATGTCAATCAAGATCACGTTCCCAGATTTATTTTGAATGTGAGAATTATTTAATTCAACTCAACAAATAGCCTAATATTTTCTGATATGAAATATTGAGCAATTCTTAACATATTCCAGCTGTTAAATCTTAGCAATATGATCAGTTTAGGAAAGGAGAGTAATTTACAATCTGTTTACATCAATTTTTAAGTCTGCAGTTCCTACATTCAGTATTTCCAGACTAGCATTAAAGAAAAGTTTACTTTTTAATGGTACTTCCTTCACCATTTTAGTTTCACTTTTAAGCTATTATCACCATTTTAACTTGGATATGAAAACATTAAAACAAGAGGGAAGAAAATTTAAGTCTCTTGCACAAGTATCTATTGTAAGAACAGTCTTTTAATATATATTTATGTATGTACTGTATATGTATGCACTGTAGGTCAGTCCAAACAGCCGTATTCAACTATAGCTTTCTTTTCTTTCAAAATTTTATGATCACTAATCCCTCCAGAATACTATTAGGAAATTCTGGGAAGAAAACATTTATAGAAGCATGTTTATAATTCTTTCATGCTGCATAAAAAATTAACTTCTCATTAGCCAAGTACTGAACTTAGAATCAGTACTAAAGTATGAGAGGTGGGGAGAGCAATAAAGTCCTTTGGCTAACTTGGAAGAGTGAAACTGAAAAGATGAGAAATGTGAAGCAGGAGTGCCCCACTGGGGGGGAGAAAAACTTACTTAAATAAGTGATTTAGGAATGTAAAACAATCTAGGGAATTGTTTCTGAGGAATGCCCGATTGTATTAAAAAGTGTAAAACCATGAAATCTTTAAAGACTTAAGCTAATAAATGGTATTGTCTCTTTCTAAACAAAAGAAAATTGATGAGAGGGACTTGGTATCTTCACTGGAGCTACACAAACAAGCTTGGTTTATTCAGCACTGTCTTGGAAGGAGGGAATCTTGTAGCTAGGAATATTTCAATTACGGAAGTATGGGGTTTGGTTTTGTTTTGTTTTGTTTTGTTTTGTTTTGTTTTGTTTGGTACTGAGGATTGAACCCAGGGACACTTTACCACTGAACTACATCCCTTGTATGTTTATGTTTTATTTTGAGACAGAGCTTCACTATGTTGCTGAGGGTCTCTCCAAGTTTCTAAGGCTAGCCTCAAACTTGTGATCCTCCTGCCTTAGCCTCCCAAGTTGCTAGGATTACAGGTGTGCACCACCATGCCCAGCTATCCCTGGCTCTTTTTCACTCTTTATTTTTAGACAGTGTCTGACTAAATTGCTGAGATTGGCCTGGAATTTGCAGTCATCTTGTCTCAGCCTCTAAAGTAACTGGGATTACAGGTGTGCACCACTGCCCCTGGCTAAAATAGGGATAATTCTTTCAAGTGAAATCCTTCAAGACCATTTTGCATAAGAATTTAACATGCATAGAATTGCTTGGGGTGTTATTAACAATGCAGATTTCAAAGTCTACTCCAAAAATGGTGTTTCCTTAGATATGGGATTCACCTAAGGAACCTATCTTATTAACCAGCTCTGGGCTGTACTTAGGCACTATTTAAGACCATTGTCTTTCCTTTGATTTTATTTGGAGGTACAAGGGTGTTGGACCCAGGAGGGAGCTACATCCCCAGCGCTTTTTTAAATTTTTTTGGTATGAGGGATTTAACTCAGGGACATTTTACCACTGAGCCACATTCCCAGGACCTCGATAAATTGGTGAGGCTGGCCTCAAACTTGGAATCCTCCTGCCTCAACTTCCCAAGTCGCTGTTTACAGGTGTGTGTCACCATGTGCCCAGTTTGTTTGATGTTTTGATGCTGATCTTATAGTCTGTGGAAAAGATTATCTTCTATAAATTAATAAGAACATTTTAGTTAATAAATCCTTCTCTAAGGTGAGAGTACAATGTAATGATTAAGAGCATAAACTCAGCTGGGTGTGGCAGCACACGCCTGTAATCCCAGCAGTTTGGAATACAGAGGCAGGAATCACAAGTTCAAAGCCAGCCTTAGCAATTTAGTGAAACCCTGCCTCAAAATAAAAAGATCTAGGGATGTGATTCAGTGGTTAAGTGCCCCAGGGTTTAATCCCTGGATCCCTGGTACCAAAAAAAAAAAAAAAAAAAAAAAAAGAGCATAAATTCACAGAATATGACAGTTGGGTTTAACTTTTGGCCACTCAGGTTAGCCTACCCTTGACCCTAGAACAAATTATTTAAAATATCTTTACCTTTCCCGCCTACAAAATGGTGTTCAGTAGGAGTACCTACTTCAGAAAGTAGTTAGGATCAGATAAGGTAAACCTAGTAAATAACATTGCAGTATCTAGCAGATCTTGAATATTTAATAAATATTTTCTGTTGAAAGTAATAGTTTGATTAGCTTGTGTCAGTTGCTAAAAATTTGATATGGTGTGCATGATTGACAAAATGGAAATTTTGTTTCTGCAAAGCTGGGGACAAGACTCTAATGGTGACCATCCTTGAATGGTCAGCTAACTCCCTATGAGACATCTTTGCCTTCACTCATTGGCAAACAACAGAATTTTCACTTTTCTTATGTGACCCAATCCACTGAGAGAAAAATATTGACACATTTAAAAAGCAACAATTCAGTTAAGAAATCATCAAGTAAGGTAGATCCCCAGGAATCCCAAATTCAAATTCTGAAAACTTAAGGGTTCTATCCAGAGATAATTGCCTGTGGAATGGGGTGATAAATGTTCATGAGCAATGGAGACAGAATAGGAAGGGAGAGCCAGGGATGTAGCTCAGTGGCAGAACACTTGCCTAGTGTACCTGAAGCACTGGGTTTGATCCCTGGCAAAACAAAGAAAAAGAGATGAGACTGGAAAATTGTGGTCTTTCAAGTTAATCTAGAAAAATTAAGATAAAATTAAAAAAATTAAAATAAAGAGGGAAAAAAAGGCAAATAAAAATCTATTCCAGCTAGTTGTACTCGCTTGTAGCCCCAACTACTTAAAAAGCTGAGGCAGGAGGATCCTGGGTTCCGAGCCAGCCTGGGAACATAGTAAGATCTGTCTCATAAAAAGAAAAACAAAACAAAATCAATTCCAAAGCTTTTGACAGTATATTACAATTCCTTGATCGATAATTAAATTTAAACTACTTATGAAAAAATGGCTTGAAATTCAGGGTTAGGAGAAATTTTATGAGCTCACTAGTCTAACCATCTTGTTTCTCAAATGGAACTAAGACCAAGAGTACAATGGTTTCCAAATCCTGCTACAAGGACCATCAGTCCGAACTTTGACAAAGATTTCTCCAATCTCAGAAAAATAAGAATTATTGCCAAACTCTCTTTTTTGGGAAGAGCTATCCTTTATTTTGCAAATACAATGTAGTGTGTGTGTGTGTGTGTTTTAAAATGTTCCCCCAACTATTTTGTTTTTACAGTGCTAGTGATTGAACCCAGGGCCTTGTGAAGGCTAGGCAGGTCTTCTACCATCGAGTTTCATATGTACCCAGCTCTCCCCTACCTTTTTCAAATGAAAGAATGCTAACAGTAATTTTTTAAATCTTACATGCTTTCTTGATAGATAAAATGTTTGGTTCCTTCCCCACCAATTTATTTCCAATCTTTCTTGTTCCCCAAATCCAAGTATCTAGAGTCTCTAGTAGTGAACAAGTATGAATTTATCCTGTTAAAAAAAATCATGCAGGCACAGTGGTGCACACCTGCGATCCTAGATTCAGGAGCCTGAAGTAAGTTCGTTCCAGGCCAGCCTCACAACTTCACAAGCCCGAGTTTCAAAATAAAAATAAAAAGGGTTGGGGATGTAGCTCAGTGGTAAAGCATCCCTGAGTTCAGTCACCATTACTGAAAAAAGAAAAAAATGTCTATCCTCACTAACAAGTCCAAATATAAAAAACAACACAATATTTTCTCAGGCATTCAGAGAAATGATGTCATACACTTGTAGGTCAGCATGCAAATATGTTTTTAAATATACTTTGGCTCAGCATTCTCATTTCCTGGAATTGATTATAGGAAATAATCAAAGTTAAGCATAAAGATTTACATGCAAAAATGTTTTACAATCTTACTTATAATGTCAAAAATTGGAAATAGCCTAAAAATCAAACAAAAAGGGATTGATTAAATATGGTCATTTAAAAATCACATAGAAAAATTTTTTTTTTCTTTCTGATACTGGGAATTCAACCCAGAGGCGCCTAACCACTGAGCCACATCCCCAGCATCCCCTCTTTTATGTATATATATATATATATTTTACTTAAAGACAGTGTCTTGCTGAGTTGCTTAGGGTCTCTCTAAGTTGCTGAGGATGGCTTTGAACTTGCAAACCACCTACTTTAGCCTCCCAAGTCACTGGGCTCACCAGGAGCAGGCATGCACCACTGTGCCCAGCTATGTAGAAGAATTTTTAACGTCAGAAAAATATTCATGATATACAGTTAAGTAACAATAGCAGACTCCAAAACCAAATATATGTATACTTGCTAGTTTTATAAAAATAAATTTGGACTGGGGTTGTAGCTTAGTGGTAGAGCACTTGCTTAGCACATGTGAGGCACTGGTTTCAATCCTAAGCATCACATAAAAAATAAATAAGTAAAATAAAGGTATTGTGTCCATCTACAACTAAAATATATAATAAATAAATTGTGTTAATAAAAGTAATTTTCTCACTCTTTTGTGTTTCACAGTTTTCTACAATTTTTTTAAAGTGATGGGAGTGCCTGGAGGTAGAAAAGTTCCAATTTGAATTGAAAAATCACTAGTTAGTAGCTGTGTAAACTGAAACATGGTACTATACTTACCATTTTAGGCTTTAGATTTCTCAGGAGAAAATGGAGATAATAAAGGACTGTCTATTGTTGGGGAATATTGGGAGTGAAGTTTACCTGCATTTTGATCATTTTCTGGTTTCTTATGATCTGCACTCTTTTTTTTTTTATTTTTTTTTAGTTGTAGGTGGACACAATATCTTTATTTATTTATTTTTATGTGGTGCTGAGGATCGAACCCAGTGCCTTGAACGTGTGAGGCAAGTACTCCACCACTAAGCCCCAGCCCCATGATCTGCACTCTTATAATAAGACAAAATTAAATGTCATCGTATTTTGAAAAATAATTACAAATACTTTAATTGGAAATAGTAATGGAGAAACTAAGTGGGATAGTTAATAGAAATATAATCAAACATTAGTAATATATATGCTCCCAAACTGTTAACTATGTTGGCCCCTGGGAAGTGGGATTGAGTAGAAGATAGGGAGGTTTTTTTGTTTGTTTGTTTTTGTTTTTGTTTTTTTTTTGCAGGGCTGGGATTGAACCCAGGGCCTTGTGTGTGCAAAGAAAGCACTCTACCAACTGAGCTATATCCCCAACCCTTTTAGTTTTTAATTGTATAGTCTTCTCTATTATTTGAAGGTTTTGTGTTTTTATAAACAAATATAGTACTTCTGTAATGATTTTTAAACGTGGTAACATGCCCTTCCCCACACCCTGAATACTTTTTTTTTTTTTTTTGATTCATTGTACACAAATAGGGTACAACTTTTCATTTCTCTGGTTGTATGCGAAGTAGAGTCACACTGTGTAATCATACAGGTACATAGGGCAATGATGTTTGTTTCATTCCATTATCTTTCCTTCTCCCCCCCACTTCCCCACCCTTCATTTCCCTCTACACAATCCATCCTTCCTCCATTCTCTCCCCTTCTCCGTTATACATCATCATCCACTTTCCAGAGAAAACATTCGGCCTTTGGTTTTTTGGGATTGGCTCGCCTCACTTAGCCCTTTTTTTTTTTTTTCCTTGTCAATGGACCTTTATTTTATATATCTATTTATTTATTTAATTTATTTATTTATATGCAGTGCTGAGGATCAAACCCATGGCCTCACGCATGCCAGGCAATCACTCTACCACTGAGCCACAACCCCAACCCCTCCCCCCATACCTTTTATACTTTTCTTCATACCCCTTCTTACCTTCTGACTTATTTGTTCATTGCATGAGTCTTTACCTAATACAGTGCATAGTGAATGACCTCTAATGGGTTCTCAATAGGATTTGTTAAATTAATTAATTTTACTAAAAATCTATTTCAGCTGGGTGCAGTGGCACATGTCTATAATCCCAGCAACTTGGGAGGCTGAGGCAGGAGGATTGCAAATTCCAAGCCAGTGTCAGCAATTTAGCCAAGCTCTAATCAACTTAGCAAGACTCTGTCTCAAAAAACAAAACAAAGCAAAAGCAAGGCTTAGCGCTCAGTGAGAGCTTGTCTCTAAATAAAATACAAAACAGGACCGGGAATGTGGCTCAGTGGGCTATTGCCCCTGAGTTCAATGCTTGGCATCAAAAACAAACAAACAAAAAAAACCCACCTATTTCAGTGTCTTCAAATAGTTATTGCTCAATTAACATTTGCAAATGAATGATTTTCATTTGCAAAACAGCAACAAAAACTCAACATCCCACTTTATCCTAGGATTATTCTGTCTGGTTACACATCAAGGGAAGTTGTTTATTGCTTATTTATGCACAATTATCCCTATTGGCGCTCTCTCCCCCTGTCTGCCTACATGCAGCTGAGTTTCTCATACAGATTAGCGCTCAAGGTTACTCATACAGTGTTTCTCATCCAGATAATTTTAAGTATGAGGTTAAAATTCTCAAGTTGGTTTTCTCAAGAAACAAACTTTCCTGAATTATGCTGGTTCCACTTATTCTGGCACAATATTGGAAGGCCACTTGATTTTCCATTCCCTCAAATTCCAGGGAGACAGTTTCACTGCAGTTAAATGTCTTAAGTGAGGTGCTAAGGAGGTCCAGGTTTTGTTTTCCATAGAAGCCTTCCATGAAAGGAAAGTTTGGAATATTAAGGTATATTTTCTTGGAATTCTGGGGGAGAGTATAAATCACTTTACACTTCCTTTACACACCTAATCTAGAACCATAGTAAAGATATGTACACTCCCTTTCATTTTTTTCTTCTTCAAAAGCTTGTACTATGCTCCTAATAAGTGTAAGCTTATCATAAAGATAACAAATGTGTGGACTTTGCCCCCAAAGAATCCTAATAAGATATAAACATAAAAACATATACATTATTTACACCAAATTGATTTGACTTACCTCAGATTTAATAACAATTATTCTTCCTTTTGTTTAAAATATTTTTTAGTTGTAGATGGACACAATATGTTTATTGTGCCCGACCAATCTATCATCTCTTAAATTGTCTTAAAATGCTTTTGCCTATATTTTTGTTAGTGGAGTTTTGCCCCCTCTACCACAATTGTCTCCCAATGGCTAAATCTTGTAGAAAGGTTTCCTAGGATTTTCTTGGCTCGTGATCTTATCCCAAAGCTCAGCTGTTCCTAAAAATCTTTTTAAAAGATTTTTTTTCCTAGTGAGAGCCTTCCTCCCTGCTATTGTAAATCTTTAGGCGTAGTTGAAATTATTTCATGTTTGCCCAAGCACACAGAACTGCCATGTACAAAGTAGATGGTCAATAAATTTTTGTCAAGTGACTTTTAAAATAGAAGTTGAAATGCTATAACGTATGGCATGGTTACTATGACTGTGAACTGTGACCTAGACTTGAATCCTGGTTGTGCATACACTGACTTTGGGCAAACCACTTTGCTTCTATTAGACTCGATTTTCCCACACAGAAAAGAGAAATGACAATAATATATACCTCATAGAGTTGTGAGAATTAAATGAGATAACACAAGCAAAGCTTCTGACAGGTATTTTCTTTTTTCCCTGCTTGTAACATGTTGATTGTGAAAATTATGTAAAATAGAATAAAGCACGAATACTAGACTATGAATATTGTGAGGGATGAACCAAATCTAACTTTGTAACCATTGTATGCCTAATTCTTAGCACGGTTGTTGTATCTAAGGTGCCCAGTATATGCTGAATGTTATTAGATAAAAAGATAAACAGACAGTCCTTGATTTACTATGATTCAACTTATTTTTTTGTTTTTACTTTACGATGGGTTTGGCCAGATAATAAATGCATTTTGAATTTAATGATATTTTTGACTTATGGGTTTATGGGGATATAACTTCATTACATAACCTCATCATAAGTCAAAGAGCTCTACAAACTGGCTAAAGTGACTATTTCATCTTGGTTAGTATCTACAAACTGAAAATTGTCATAACCATTTGATAAGTGCTAAATTAGCTTAATGACTAAGTGCCAGTCATTATACTTGGTGGTGAAGACAGATAGAAGAGACACAATCAGAAGACAGACACAAAAATATACACATTCGGGGGCTGAAAATATAGCTCAGTGTTAGAGCACTTGCCTACCATTCATGGGGCCCTATGTTTGATCCCCAGCACCACCAAAAAAGGAAAACAAAAATCCTCTTTACCTGTGCTTTGTATATTGCCTTTGGTCACTATTTATTTATTTATTTATTTATCTGTTAAGGTGTTGGGGGTCAAACTCGGGGCCTCACACATGCTAGGTAAGCATTCTACCACTGAGCTACACTCCAGCCCCTAACACTTTTTTTTTTTTTTTTTTTTTTTTTTTTTTTTGGTACTGAAGATTGAACCCAGATGTGCTTTATCACTAAGCTACATTCCTGGCCTTTTAAATTTTTAATTTTGAGACAGGGTCTTAATATGTTACTCAGATGGGGCTGGAATTTGTGATCCTCCTGTCCCAGTCTCCCAAGTAGCTGGGATTCCAGTGTGCCCTTGTGGCCGTTCTCTGCATCCTTTTCTTTGAATTGTTCCTTTCTGTATCTTCAGTCTCTCCCTCCTCACCTTACTCGAACCTCCTAAATTCCTGCTTTTCCTGGCTTCATATTAGCCTCCTCTAATCTGTTCTCCTCTTTGGGTTGATCTTTCCAAATGAAGAAAACTTGGACAGCATAGAGATACAGAGAAAACATTTCAGACAAAGAACATTTTCACAGAAGAAGAGCAAAAGGAGTGTGACTCAACCCCAGGCAGTGGCATATGCCTGTTAGTCCTAGCAGCTCAGAAGGCTGACGCAGGAGGATTGAGTTCAAAACCAGCCTCAGCAAAAGCAAGGTGCTAAGCAAGTCAGTGAGACTGAGTTTCTAAATAAAATACAAAATAGGTCTGGGGATGTGGCTCAGTGATTAAGTGCCCCTGAGTTCAATCACTGGTACCCACCCCCCCAAAAAAAAGAAGTCTGACTCTGCCTCTATTACCAAAAGCTTGGGGGCTCCTACATGAACAGTCCATAAACCAAACCCCATTTAAAACAATTCCCTAAGTACCTACTATATGCCAGGTTTTGAGTTGTGTGGGAGGAGGGGAGTACAGAATAATATTTTGGGGATATCTACTATATGCCAGATGCTGTTCTGTTTTACATCTATTAATTTTCCTAATTCTTCCAACTACTCTCTGGTAGAGGTGCTATTAATCCCTATTAGCAGATGAGGAAACAGAAGGCACAGTAAGTGACAAGTGGCAGAATTAGGATTCACCTAAGTAATCTAACTTCACACTCCTTGCCTTTCTCCATATTTTAACCCTAGTAATAAGGTTCTAGTAATAAGCAGCTAGGAAATCGTGCCCAGGCTGAGGTCAAGAAAAAAAGGTCAAGAAAGAGACATCTTACTCGGCAAGAGTTTGGTCACCAATGGGAAGATGTGGGAGGAGAGAAGGAAGGGAGTCTAGGGTGAACAATGATACCAACCATCCAGATAGGGAATACAAGAGCAGGAGGAGGAGATGGTGGTTTTAAAGATCAATAGATAATATCATTTTTCCTCCTCTGAGTTCAAAACCCATTCGATATAGATGAAAGACTCAGGTGCAAGGAAAACAAAATATAACCTTTTTGATTAAGTTTATAGTGACTATAGCTTCAAGTGTGCTGCCCAGTGCACTCAGTAATGCTTGACCCCTTAATTAACTGGATTTATCCACCTGGTCCGGCACAGCTGGGGATTGGAACACAAACTCTCCTGTTTTTGATGTCAGACTTTGAAATTGGCTGACTCAAAAAAAAAAAAAAAAAAAAAAAAAAAAGAATTCAAAAGGCATAAAGCCATACTTCGAAGTTTCTACTGTCAACTCAGCCAGAAGTCAGCCCATCAGCCTGGAGTATTCCTCTGGGAATGTTCCTTATGGGAACATTAGGAATAGAGAATAAGTTCACTCTCTTCTAATATCTCTTAAATGTATATTACTGACTATAAAAATATTAATCCTTGAAGTGGGGAAAAGTGAATCTAATAAAAATGTTAGACAAAAAAAAAGTAAATCTTATTGCAGGGAATTTAGTACATTTATAGCTTTTATATGTTCTTTGGAATTAGGTAATTTAGCAATTATGGGACAGAAAGTTGAGTTCACAACTTGCTTTCAAGAAATTTCTAGAGGGGCCTGAAGTGGTGTCACCCACCTGTAATCCTAACAACTCAGGAGGCTGAAGCAGGAGTATCGTGAGTTCAAAGCCAGCCTCAGCAACTTAGTGAGGCCCTAAGCAGCTTAGTGAGACCCTGTCTCAAAATAAAACATAAGGGCTGGGGATGTGACTCAGTGGTTAAGTGCCCCTGGATTCAATCACCAGTATAAGAAAGAAAGAAAGAAGGAAGGAAGGAAGGAAGGAAGGGAGGGAGGGAGGGAGGGAGGGAAAAGAAAGAAAGAGAAAGAAAGAGAAAAGAAAAAGAAAGTCCTAGAAGGGCTGGGAATGTAGCTTAGTGGTAAGAGCTATGAGGCCCTAAATTCAATTCCCCAGCACAAAAGAAGAAGGTGATGATGGAGAAGAAGAAAAGAGAGGAAAGAAGGAATTCCTAGAAATATTTTATAGATACCTTATTTCATTTTGCAATTTATGAATGCCTACTTTGTTCACAGGAGTGTGCTAGAACTGGGATAGAAAGTTAAATAAAATAAAAACCATCCCTTAAAGCTCTCAGGTTAAAGATAAAAGCAAAAGTATGAATAATTATAACAGTGTGAGAAACACTAATAGAAATGTATTAAGAATGCCATCAGGGTGGTTATGTTAACAGATTTAGATAAGGTTCAAAGTAAAATTTTTAGTTATCTTGAATGGAGAATAGTCTATGGCATATAATTTGGTTTAGGCCAGAAGAAAGGGCACTGTCCTCAGGTTGAATTTGGCCATTGCCTAGGTTGCTCTGAATAGCCTAAATCTAGCCACTACTCCCTGTCCCTAGAGCTGGGATCAAACCCAGGGCCTCACACATGGCAGGTTCTGAGCTGCACCCCTAGCCGCTATTTTTGCCACCCAAAGATTAATTTCCCTTCTTATGGACGGCGTGGTTTTCCCACTCAGAATCAAGTCTTTCAGCTAATTGTGTGATAACTCTGCTTTCCAAAGGATAGTGATTATAGTTGCTAATCCCCTGAAACATTACTGAACTCTAAGATGTAAAAACAAGCATTTACCTAAAATAACACTTCTGAGACTATCCCATCTCAGAGACTCACCATCATGTTTTCCTCAGATGTAACATATTTTCCTTTTTCCTTCTACATAAAAATCTGCATCTCTTTCTTCTGTGTTCTTCTCTTTTTCCTTTCTTTTGATTATCCTCCTTGCTTTACCTCTCCCCCTTGTCTTTTTACTTATTGAAATAAAGAATTTAGCCAGGTGCCAGGTGCAGTGGTGCATGCCTATAATCCCAGCTACTCAGGAGGCTGGGTCAGGAGGATCACAAGTTCAAGGACTGCCTAATGAAACCCTGTTTCAAAATGGAAAATTAAAAAAGGACTGGAGTTGTAGCTCAGTTGTAGAGTGCCCCTGAGTTCAATCTCCAGTACCGCAAAACAAACATAATTTAGGTATAAAGTATGTACTTTATTTATATGTACTTCTAACTATTTAATTTAAAAAATTTGATACTAGATATTGAACCCAGCCCTTTTTATTTTTTATTTTGAGACAGGGTCTCACTAAGTTGCTTTAGGGTCTCTCTAAGTTGTTGAGGCTGGCTTTGAACTTGAGATCCTCCTGCCTCAGCCTCCCCAGCTACTGGGATTTCAATGCCACTGCGCCCAACTCTAAAGTATTGTAATGATTACTTTTACGTGACATGTTTGCAGTTTTTACTTTTTAAAGTAAATTAATTGAAACTTTCATGTTACGAATAAGTTATTTTGCTATTTGTAATTGGTCTTCAATTATGCCCACTCCCCAACCTGACCTTGCAATTGTTAAATGACTCCTGGTAGAAGAAATGATTTCCTACCAAGATACTATAGTAATGCTGTGATGACAATTGTTGTATTTGAATTTCTATTTTTTCTAACAGCAACAATGCTAGGAAGTCTTTCTAGTTTATTTGGCTTTCTCCGTATCCACAGTCCTGTGCAACCAGCCATATTGTTTCTCCAAGACCTAGCTAGCTTTCACAGAATGTGCAAGTGCGGAGATGGTGCTAAGAATAGCATGGGAGGGATTTTTCATTTCCATAATCTTATTCTTTGGTCTGGACAATTCACCCCTTCTTTAGTCTTAACTAGAGAAAATGAGTAAATACAGTCTCCTCTCCAGCCAGATTCAAGGCCTTCCTGTTCAGAGGTTTACAGATCTCAGAGTACAGTTCTGCAGTAAAATATACAACAGCATGATCTTGCGAAAACGATAAATTGAAGGAATGGTTACAAAAGAACTCTTCCGTTTATGAAGGATTTACTTTGCAATGTTTTTAAAGCACACGTTTTCTTTAGTAACTTTCAAATGATTTGAACTTTTCAAAAAGCCATCTTATGGGTAAATAAAATTATCTTTTTTCCCCCTTGTCTGACACAGATATCCTTGTGCTGCACCTCACGGCTAGTTGTGCGCTTACCTCCATTTTAACATCAATACCTCACGTGGAGCTTCGGGTGGACTAAGAGACCCTGGTTAAGACAGCAGCAGCTACCCTCATTGCATCCACATCACTCCACCTTGGATATTTCTCATCTCTAAGCGGAGAAGCAAATATGCCTCTTATTCTAAGAAAAAGAGAAAATGATCCGGAGGACAAGTTAAACAGTACACACACTACGCGTACTTTAAGTGAAGGAGAAAAAGATCAGGAGATCAGGTTAAGTAGATCACTTCCTCTAAGTAAAAGAGAAAATGTTCAGGAGGACAAGTTTGAAGATGCCTATGAAATTATCCCTGTGGCAACAACAATGAATCTACTATCTTCCTTGGAAGAATGCACAACTGGATTGTACTTATTTCTAAATAACAGATTCGCAGATGCAATAAATCTCATTCACCCGTGGTCTAAAAACAGCACATACCATGCCCTATTATATAGTATGCTTATGGTTGTCAAAGCTATCCTGACTTTTGATCCACAGGACATACAGATTGGGATGACTGCTGCAAAGGAAGCCTTGAAAACCTGTAATAATTTCCGAAGAAAAACTAGGATAATGACTTTATCTCGAATAGTGAGTAGACAGGGAATAAAAGCTGTCAAAGAAGAAGAATTGCATGCAGAAGTCTGTTATGCTGAGTGTTTGATCTTGAAATCTTCCATAGCATTCATACAGGATGACAGTATGCTTAGTTTTCTTAAAAGTGGGCTCAGCGTTGGGTCAAGTTACCAAATATACAAAGATTGTCAACAGGTATTAACACTAATGCCTCACAACCAAAGCAAAGCCCACAGACACCTAGTTGGTGGAATAAAATTTGGACTTGGATCGTTCAATTTAATGTTATCACTTGTGCCACCGAAGACACTTAGACTTCTCAATGTTGTTGGACTTTCTGGTGACAGAGAGGTAGGTTTGGCTTTGCTTCATGAGAGTGCATCTGAAACCCATATAAATAATATCTTAAGTGTTTTCACTCTACTCTTTTATTACAGTTACATCCATGTAGCTTTCGGTGTTGAAAAAATTTCCAGTTTGGCTACAGAGAACCTCTTCCTCATATACCTCCAGAAATTTCCAAACTGTGTTGTACTTAAATTTTTTCATGCACGTTTTAGTATGCTGAGAGGAAATTTTGAAAAGGCACAGTTGAAATTACATGAGTGCATTTTTACTCAGAATGAGTGGAAGCAGGTTCATCACCTCTGTTACTGGGAACTCATGTGGTGCCACATTTTTCTGCAGGAGTGGAAGCAGGCTTATCAATACGCCCATCTACTGTCTCAACATAGCAGATGGTCCAAGGCAATATATGTGTACAGTAAAGCTATCATATTGGCTTTACTTCCTCCTGATTTTGTGAAATCAGTAAGTGATAACATGACCTCTCTTTTCTTAAATGTGGAAAACCTGAGAATCAAAATTTTAGGCACCCCCGTGCCAATAGAAAAGTTTGTTGCTGAGAAAGGTCAGCGCTATGGCACTACTACAGGCTGGTTTACAGCCCAGCCCCTTCTGGAATTCATTTATGCCTGGAGTGGTTTCCGAGTCATGAGCAAAAAAGTAGAGCTTATTGCAAGCTGGCTATCAATAATTAACAAAGGAAAAGACCTTTTGCAGGAAAATCCAAATGAGGAATATGGCACAGATGACATAAGTTTGTTAAATTTGCTGAAAGGGCTATGCCTGAAACACCTAGGCAAATATTTGAAGGCTGAGCACTACTTTAATCGTGTTATTCAAAAGGAGAAATTTTTAAGATATGACCACTATTTGGTGCCATATACTTACTATGAACTGGGAATTCTGCACTATCTAAAAGGTGATTATGCCAATGCAACAAAATACCTAGACAACATAAAGAACTATAAAGACTATTCCATGGAAGCCCGATTACAGTTTAGGGCACATATAGCCCTTGAACAAATAGCTAAAGAAAAGTGATTTAAACACAGTGTGCTTTTGTTTAGCATAAGTGGAATATCTACAATCAGCAAAATAGTTTGCAGGTAGGAAAATCACTTGTGGAAAAAAAATCCAAGAGGCAGCTGCTAAGAATCTGATCAGTAACAAAAAAGAAAGGAATTGGCCATTTCTTTTTGCTCTCTTTCCTCTTACCTATAAATGTGATGATTAGACTTGCAAATGGAGTGATGTACATTCTTGAAAAAGAAAAGGCAAATGATTTACATTATAAAAGTATTGTCTTAATGTTCATGTTTTTAAAACCTCCAAGGTAATTTTTAACATCTTAGATAATGTATACGACTTGCAAATAAAATAGGAAAAGTAGTCACACTCAGGATACCAGTGCCCTGTAAATGTTTTTTATTTAATTGTTAAAGAAAATGACCTTGAATGTCCTACTGATATTTCAAAACAATGATACATTGAATAGCATAAACTCTGATGGTTTTCCCTCATATACAATCATTTTTATTGGTCTTCTGTATCAGAGAAGAATTTTTCCATTGTGTGAATGGGAGCATTTTTTACTGTTTCATTAGGAAGCTCAAATATGGGTTTATAATTTCCCACAGGATAGAAAAGAAAGATGCATACCCCTCCTGCTTCCACACACATACATATATAAACCCTGGGGAGATAAATGGAAGGGGCCAAAAGGATAGGTCACTGGGTAGAAAGAAAAGATCCTGCCTTTGGAGGAAGAGTTTTGCAACTGAGTAACTCTCCCTTTCATTGTGCTCCCTAAAGTGTAATTCTTACCAAGATCTGCTCTTCAACATAATGAAACCACCTGCATCTATTCACGTGGCTAGGCTAATCAGAGTAAACAGCAACTATAGGGATGAGGCAAGGCTGTTTTACCTGCCTTAGAGATAAAAATCAGTTCTTAATGTTTAGACCAGTAAGTCTGGCTAAATATATCCTTCCTCCTTGTAGTCACCCTTTAAAACAAGTTGCTGGGAAAGTGTTGCTTGCTGAAACACATTAGCGCAGTACATTATCTTAACACTTCGGGCGTCCAAACAGCCAGTTGGAGCACAATGAGGAGCCAATAGTTCATATTTAGCATTAAATGCTTTTGAAAACATTTTCCTCGTAAGTTAAAAATAAACTTTTAAGTGAACAACTGAACTTAATTATTCCCTATTATTTAATTAGTATGGTATAGTGGTTAAGAGGATGGATGCTGGGGCTGCAATTATGGCTCAGTGGTAGAGCGCTCTGGGATCCATCCTCAGCACCATACAAAAATAAAATAAAGGTATTGTGTCCATCTACAACTAAAAAATATATTTAAAAAAATACCTATCTCATGGTTTTACTATGTTAAGGTAGAGCCAATAAGCTTTTTTTTTCATTATTACTGCTACTACTGAAACCAAAATTACAGGTAATCAGGTTGAATCGGAGAATGGAGGCCATCTGAGTCTGGGAAGTTGGAGACCACCCCTCAGAGATTGGAATGTCAATGTCTTCAGAGCCCTTTTGATCACCAAGCTTAGATACCTGCCTATACTACTACTCCTAAAAAGCTGCAGGCAGGGAATCACTAATTAATACCCCCTGGGCCCCTGCCTAAATCACTCCATTTGGCCTTCCTCCCTATGAAATCCCCACCCCCCCATCTGCTTCTCACCTTTTTGCCATCTCACAGGCATTTCCTGGGCCTAATCACATAGACAATAAGGAGAGAGAAGGTGGGGAGAGAGCAGGAGATAATCTATAAAAAGGGCAGGGCCCGTTCACAATTGTAAGTGCAAAAGGACCAGAAGCAGACCTCAGCAGATTCAGAGAAGCCTTATTCTTTCGAGGACTCGGACTCCACTTGGGGTCCACTTTCCGGATGGGAAAATGGCCATCAGTTACAGAGGGGATTATGGTTTTATAGGGTACACTGATGTAATTATTGGGAGCTGTGTAGGTGCAGTTTTGACTGTGAGGGGCTAGTTGAACAAGTTAAAATTTTAATTTAGGATGGTAGTTGTAAAAACGTTGAAATTCAGTGTGTCTGGGCTGATAGAGTCCAGATGCCGAGGGATAAGTACTCAAATCTTGCCCCTTGGTATTTGCTGTGCTTCCATTTGGACTACTTAGCCATGGGGGAAGGTCATGATTTAGGGCCCAGCATTCAGTATTCACCCCTTTCCCCCAGGGTCCACTGTTCCTTGGCTAGTTCCCCTTCCTCCTCCTGAGTCACACCTCTCTCCAGTTTTCTTTGGGGGCTATGTTGCAGGAATATTATTTTCCATAACCCTTCAACAATAATATTACATTATTCATCAGAGCAAGGAAGTTTCTTGAAAAAAACAAAGGTCCCTTTTCTTCCTGCCTTGCCCATGTAAAATATGACCCATTAATTTGCTTTTTCTGTTCTTCATTTAGTAATTGTCTAAATTACAGTTTAATGGGCTGGGGATATAGCTCAATTGGTACAGTGTGTGCCTCACATGCACAAGACCCTGGGTTCAATCCCCAGCATCACAAAAGATAAATAAATTACAGTTTAATGTTGTAAAATATTCCAGCTTCTTCTAAAAAGTAGCTAATTGATTAAACGAATAGGTATTGAATGCCTACCATATGTAGGTAGGTACTGAAGACATAAAGTATGATCTCTTTCCTGAAAGCCTTATTAGGAATATAAGTTAGAAAAGTGTTTCATTGAGGGTAGAAGCACCCCCTGAGCCCAAGTTCTAGCCCTTACCAGCCAAGAGTTGCTTAGATACAGAGACTAATTCTAACCAATCTCACAAGAGACTGAAGTATAATATACTAATTTATTTGTATAATAGTAGGGGCTATTCCAGAGTTGCAAACTACAGGGAAAGTCGTAGAAACTAGCTTCGATGAAGAGATGACAAGTCTATCTAAAGGCTTAATTCTTTTTTTAACATAGTGTAGGTCATATTAGACCTAGCTGCATGTTCTGATATGACTTATTGACCTCCAATTAGTGACTTATCTATTTCTATTGACTAGGAAGTTCACATGTTTCATCTTGAACATGATTTGTCCTGATAAACAGTGTACCTGGAAAATCACCAGTCACAGGCAGCATGCTGAGCACGGAATCAGGACGTAGGGAGGCAGATAGATTTGGGAATATATACTCCATGCCAGTGTGACACCTGTTGAGTCATTCATTCCTACACAATATGCATCTATCCCTGGAAAATATCTCCCAAATTCTGGGTCTCTAAGAAATACCTTTCAATCTCCAGCTTTCAGACTTTTCTGCCTTCTGCTACCAACCATGGGTTACTGAATATCCAAGAAAGGTACAACACACTTGTTTCCATTTACTAGAGTACAATTCATTTCAACCCTGCTTCCTGGCTTAGAATTTCAGTTGTTCCCACATGCTTTGGTCATTCAGATTACAGATGGTCTCTTTGTGAAAATTAATTGCAGATCTAATCACATCCATTTAATTTAACTTTTTGGGTCAGTTTATAAGAGCTTGGAGAAATTATCTCAGGGTTTTCCTTTCTACCATAAACACAGATAAGATGCTATTGAAGCACTTTTTAACCAATGAAGACATTTTCCTATCCAATTTAATGAAAATAATTACTACTGGAAGAAACCCAAGAGCCTGAAAAAAAAAAAAAAAAAAGAATGGGAAGAATGTTCTTTATGAATAAAGAACAGAAAGAATTTCTGGAGTCCTCATAGTTCTCAGCATAACCTTGCCCCAATCCAATCAATCAGTAAATTATGTTGAAATATCTTTTGAATTTTTTTTTTTTTCATTTTCACTTTTTTCAACCTAGACTAGGACTTCACTTCCTGTCTGGACCACTGCAGTTGTCTTTAGGAACAGTAATTCAGTGGTGAACATCCTGTTTCCAAGGCAAAATAAAAATTGCCAACCAGACATTTTTTTCAAATAAAAATGAAGTCTATGTAAAACATGAATATTTTTGCCACTTCAATTGCTCGCTTCATTGGATAAATAAGCACAGAATTTTAGCCATAAAGTTTTATTTTAATTGTCTGGTTTTTTTTTTTTTTTTTTTTTTTTTTTTTTTTTTTTTTCTTTTGTGGTCCTGAGGATTGAGCTCAGGGCCTTGGACATGCTAGGCAAGTGTGCTACCACTGAGTGACACCCCCAGCTATAAAGATGCTATTGTCTGGGCATATTTGAGAAGCGACATAAAAGTAGTTTTTGAACTTTAGTTCTTCAAAGTTCATAAAGTCTGTTCATCCTAAGAAAACAAGCCTATCTTCACTTTTATGTTAGGGAAAGCGCTCCTTCTCTGAGGCTGTAAGATCCTCTTTCTGGGCAGGGCAGATGAAAGTGACCAATTTGGAGACACCCCTCTTCAAATCATCTCCTGTAGGTTTAGGCAGAGGCGGACGGGCTGTAATCCCAGCAATTTGGGAGGTTGAATCTGAGACAGGAGGAACACAAGGTTGAGGCGAACCTCACAATTTAGTGAGGCTATCTCAAAATAAAAAATGGCTGGGGTTGTGGCTCAGTGGTAAAACACCCCTGGGTTCAATCCCCAGTACCAAAAAATTAAAATAAAATAAAATATGTATCACCCATTAGAGAGGTGGTAGTTCTGGAATCTTTTCTTAAATGCCATTACTTTTGAGTAGACGGAGTATATTTAAATAAAGTTTCACAATCTATATGGTTTATATGTCTCTGTTTTCCCTTTTTTTTTTTTTTTTTTTTTTTTGGTGCTGAGGCTTGAAACTAGGGCCTTGGGCATGCTACATAGGTGTTCTACCACTAAGCTACACCCCTGGTTCCTCTGCATCTTTCCTTTTTTTTTTCAGTGCTGGGATCAAACCCAGGGCCTCTTGTACTCCAGGCAGATGCTCTACCACTGAGCCACATCTCCAACCTTCTGTATCCTTTATAACACATCAATTCAATCGTGTCATTCCATAACTTAGAATTTTATCACTCTCTGCAGCTTATTTATTCACTCATAAAAGAGTTAAGCTGGGCACAGTACCATGTACACAAGTACAGGAGGCTAAAGCTGGAGAATCACTAGGGCCCAGGAGTTCATGACCAGCCTTAGAAACATAGCAAGACTCTGTCTCAGAAAAAGAAAAAAACATCCACTTAAGTGTTAATCTTATTAATCTTTCAGATTGTGAGCATAGCTCAGTCCTGAAGGACTTGTCTAGTATGTGCGAGATCCTGTGGTTTTATCCCCAAGACCTCCAACAAGAAAATTAATATTTGCAAGTTCTTAGAATAGTACCTGGCACAAGTTCTAACAAGCTGAGAAGTACTTAAAGAAATAAAAATTCAATTCAAATTGAGCACCTATTATATGTCAGGCCATGTGCCAGAGGTTGAATGTAGGGTAGTGAACAAAACAAGCATGGGCCCTGCTCTTAGCCGACTTCCAGAACTTACTAAATTAACAGTGCATGTTTTAGTTATGAAATTTTAGATCTGGCAGGATCTTTGGTCTTCTAATCACAGTTTTTTTTTTTTTTAATTTTTATTTATTTATTTATTTTTATTAAAATAATTTTTATTTTTACACATTTTGATTCATTGTACACAAATGGGGTATAGCTTTTCATTTCTATGGTTGTGCACAATGTAGACTCACACCATTCATAATCATACATATACACAGGGTAATACTGTTTCCTTCTACTGTTTTTCCATCCCCACCCCCTCCTACCCCTTTTTCTTCTACACCATCCAAAGTTCCTTCATTCTTCCCTTGCCCCCGCCACCCCCCCCCCCCCCCCCCCCCGTTATATATTGTCATGCACTTATCAGAGAAAACATTCAGCCTTTGGTTTTTTGGGCTTGGCCTATTTCACTTAGCATGATATTTTCCAACTTCATCCATTTACCAGCAAATGCCAAAATTTTATTCTTTTTTAAGACTGAGTAATCACAGTTTTAATTTATAGATGAGGAAACTGAAATCCAAGAAGCAGCAGTGATGTGCAGGAGCCAGTTTAAATTGACCCCAAAAGCCCATTGTTAAATATTTAGGATATGTATATTTTTTTCTTTTTCTTTTCTTTTCTTTCTTTTTTTAAATTTTTTTAAAATTTTTTAATTTTTTATTTTTGGTACTGGGGATTGAACTCAGAGGCGCCTGGCCACTGAGCCCCAGCCCCAGCCCTATTTTGTATTTTAGTTAGAGACAGGGTCTCACTGAGTTGCTTAGCCCAATCCTTATTTATATTTTCTTTAGAGACAGGGTCTCACTAAGTTGCTAAGTGCCTCACTAAGTTGCTGAGGCTGGCTTTGAACTATGATCCTCCTGAGTTACTGGGATTACAGGTATATGGCACCACTACTGGCTAGGATATTGTTATCCAGTTGTTTAATTATTAGAAGCTTAAAATTAGATATAGTAGAAGTATTTACACCATGGAAATAGCAAACAGTACAAATCAAGACTTGTTTTGTTTTTGCAGTACTGGGGATTTGAACCCAGGGGCTTAACCACTGAGCTACATCCCCAGTCCTATTTTGTATTTTATTTAGAGACAGGGTCTCACTGAGTTGCTTAGCACCTTGATTTTGCTGAGGCTGGCTTTGAACTCATGATCCTCCTGTATCAGCCTCGTGAGCAGCTGGGATTACAGGAGTGCAACATCACGCATAGCCTCAGTCCTTTTTATGTTTTATTTTGAGACAGGGTCTTGCTAAGTTGCTAAGAGCCTTGCTAAGTGGCTGTGGCTGGTCTTGAACTTGTGATCTTCCTGCCTCAACCTCCTGAGTCACTGGGATTATACACATGAACCACTATGCTCCGCTTTTTTCTTTCTTCAGGAGAACAATTTACTAGGATATTACAGATTCAACCAAACTGAAACTAAGATTGCTAAACTTTCTATTTTCCTTCTTACCCAAGCCTCTTTCATGCTTGTTCTACCACTGAGCTATATTCCCAGTCAGTTTTATTAATTTTTAAATCCTAGCTCTTAACAGAAAGCATAGCACATAAAACTACATAAACATTTGCTTGATGAAGAAACATGGAACAAAGAATAGACACTTCTGGTGGATACTACTTGTTGAATGAATGAAAAATTTGGAATACTGAAAAAAATGTTGGACAAAATGAGCAGATTTTTTTTTTTAACCATACCTCGCATGAAATATACTTAGTAAATTATGGTCTCACTCTACACCATTTTCTACCTACTTTTTAACACTCAACATCGTGAATTGAAATTTGTGATAGTTTGCGATAGGGAAGGCTTGGCACCATGAAAAAGACCAGTAAATAGTTTAAGATGATTGAGTTGACAATCTTTTTAACTTTTTATTTTCTTCAGGGAATTTAAGAAAAGTTTCTTTGAAAATGAATATTTTGCCGGGTGTAGTGGCAAACACCTATAATCCCAGTGGCTTGGGAGACTGAGATGGGAGGATCATAAGTTCAAAGCCAACCTCAGCAGCTTAGCGACCATAAAGAGCTCAGTGAGACCCTGCCTCTAAATAAAATATTAAAAAGTGGGAGGGTGCTGGGGATGTGACTCAGGGGTTGAGTGGTTCAATCCCTGGTACCAAAAAATAAAAAATAAAAGAAATATTTCTTGCTAAAATGAAACAATGTGCTGGAAAATCTAAAATAAGCAATTTTTAACTCAGCAGAGGTAAGGGTTAAAAGTGCGTAGGCTGGGGCACTGTGGTGCACATCTGTAATCCCAGCTATCCAGTAAACAGGCAGGAGGATCTCAAGTTCAAGGCCAATCTCAGCAATTCAGGGAGACCCTATTTCAAAATATAAAATAAAAAGAGTTGGGGATATAGCTCAGTGGTGTAGTAGCCCTGAGTCCAATCTCAGCACCCGAAAAAAGTAAATAAATAAAGTGTGCATAGGTTTGAGAAGGGGTAGACCTTTGGAAAGATAGAGGAAGAGTGCAATGGGAGGGAGAGAAACAGAATATGAGAGGTGGGACACCTGCAGGAGTGAGGGAGGCACCAGGGGGGCTAAGGGTAGATGTTGGTCTGGGAAAAGAGGTAACGTCATTTGAACTCAGTGAGGACTGGTTACAGGAGAGTCCTAAGTGGGCAGATCACTTGTTTGTTTGAAGTCAGTGATTTATACTGGCAGTTCCAGAGAATGAATTTTTAGTTTCATTAAGAGGTAAAAGGTGCTGGACTTGGTGGTACAGCATGTAATTCCAGCAACTCAGGAGGCTGAGACAGGAGGATTACAAATTTGAGCCCAGTCTTGGCTCAGATTCGGGCTGGGCATGTAGTCCAGTAGTAGAGAACTCCTGGGTTCAACCCCCAGTAAAACACACACATATAGGTTAAAGGGAAGCAAGGAAAATTGCCCCAATCTCATCACCTTAGAAGGGGTAACAATCATTCAGTGAATTAAGGTTTGGGGAAGGATTATTTGATAACAATAGGAAACAATGTACTTCAAGGATTATATGGAATTCCAAGTAGGGATAGAAGAGCTGCTTAAGTTTTGATGTTTTCTATACCTTAGTTTGATATTCTAATTCAGTTTTGTTTTGTTTGTTTGTTTTTTTTTTTTTTTTTCAGTGACTGGGGATCGAACACAGGGCCTCCTGCTTGACAGGCAAGCACTCTGCCAACTGAGCTATCTCCCCAGCCCCTAATTCAGTTCTTGTAAGTATTCTTGTAAATGTTTTAACATTTCTAAGAACTCAACCTTTAATTCCATGTACCATTTTCAGCATCATAGTCTAAAAAGGGTTTGGTGTAAGCCAGTAGCCAATTATGTGACTATAAATCTGTAGCAGAAGTAAGAGTCTGCAGGTTTCCACTACAGCAGTTTATAGTGAGCGACCTGCTAGGTGTAATTCAACCCAATTCAGAATATTTCTTTCTGCATTCTGCACCTCCAGCAAGATGAACCAAGGCTATATCCACAAGAAGCAGGTTGCCCCGCCCCTGTGCTGGGGATGGAAAACAGGGCCTCCTACGTGCTAGGCAAGCACTCTACCATTGAGCTTTATCCCCAGTCCAAGAAGCAGGCATTCTAATTGTCTTAATAAAAGCCAAACAAGAAATACCTAGTCAAGTGAAGCTGCACATGTCTGTAATCCCAGCAACCTGGAAGGCTGAGGCAGGAGGATCACAAATTCAAAGCCAGCCTGGAGCAATTTAGCAAGGCCCCTGTCCCAAAATAAGAAGGACTGGGGATGTGGCTCAGTGTTAGAGCGCACCTGGGTTCCAGTCCCAGTACCACAAAAACAAAACATGACCCTATTGCACTTCTCCACTGCATGTTCACTTCACAGTTCTAGACTTATAGGATTTATCTAGAGTATTTGTGCGTTTGATTCAATAGCACAACTGCACATTTCTACGCCTACTCTTACTGAAGACCTGGAACTAACTCTTTCCTCTTAAAAAAGAGGGCGGGTGATGTCTGTTCTGTGTCTCAGGTTGATCTCAGGCCCCTCACTTGATCCAGGTGATCCTCTTTGCTGCCAATTGCTTCACAAAGCCTCCTCTAGTAATGTCAATTGGAGAAGTCCTCCTAGACCTCGTATCAGTATTAAGCCCCAGCTGGCTCTGAACTTCAGTGTCCCCAATTTTCACAGTCTCCTCCCTACCCATTTTACAGGCTTACTGTAAGTTTTAGATGAGTTTATCGAATTACTTTTTTTTTTTTTTTTTGGTACCGGGGATTGGACCCAGGGGCACTTAACCACTGAGCCATATCCCCAGTTCTTTTTATTTTCTTAATTTGAGACAGGAGCTCACTAAATTGCTTAGTGCCTGACTACACTGCCCAGGCTGATCTCCAACCTGTGAACCTCCTGCCTCAGCCTCCCGAGTCCCTGGGATCCACCCCGCCTAGCATTTTTTTTTTTTTTTAACCTGGTAGATGTTTTTCATTTGATAGACGTTTTATTAAATCACGTTTGAGTAAAAAAGCATGGTTTAGAACAACTATTTGAAACGCCCCTCGTGGCCCAGGAGAGGGGGGCGCTAGCGAGCCCCGCCGCGCACCAGCGCAGGGCCACCTCGGCACGCCGGCCGCCGAGGACTTCAGAGGCGAGGCTTCTGGGGCAGGAAGTGACGCCGGCGCGAGGGCTGCCGGGCTCCGGCGGGCTCGGCTTGGAGCTCAGTGGTCTCGGCGCGCGTGCGGGGGCCGGGAGGCGTTCCCGCTGCTCTTTCCTGGTTTGCGAGGGTTAAGCGTTAAGCACCACGTGGTGTGAGTACAGCTCCAAGCGTCCAGCGGCCGCGGGACGGGAACCGGGACCCGCGCCCGCCAGGGTCAGCCGCTGCCGCCCCGCTGTTTGCGGATCCTCCAGATTTTAGGAGGAAATTGGCACACATCGGGGCCCTCGGTGGCGAGGTCCCGCGGAGACACTGCTGGGGAGAGAATGGGAGGACGTCAGAGTTTCAGCGAAAAGGGTTGTGGGGCGAACTCCTCTGATGAAGGAGAGCCGCGCCGAAGGGTTTCAGCTTCCTCTGCGGACCGTTCAGAGCGGGGGTGAAGCGATCTGGGATGGATGGAGGGCAGAGGCCAGCTGCTGCCCCAGACGGCAGCCCCCGCGGCCCCACGGCTTTCAGACATAATTATAAATACAAGCTGTTTTCCATTCCTGTACAGTAAAAGAAAAAAATTCTCAAGCAGTTTTTTTCCACATCCACAATCCATATTATTAATGCTTATTTTTGTTTTGCTTTTGGTTTTTTATTTTGTTTTTGAGATGGGGAGGTGGTCTTGGGGCTCAAGTCATCCTCAGCCTCCTAGTAGCAGAAACTACAACCAGCATGTGCCTCCAGGCCTGGCTCAGTATGTTAACTCTTAATTGTATTAAGTAACTTAAGAATTTGAGGCAAATCACAGATATTCTCTGCTTTTAGTATAGAGAATAGAGGTAAGACATCGGCCTGTGTTGGAAATATATATTAACCCAAACTGGTGATGGTTTTAGATTTAGCCAACTGGCAACCATGAGTGAATGGATGAAGAAGAACCCCTTGGAATGGGAAGAGTACGTTTACAAAGAGGTCAGAGTGCTAGCCAGTGAGAAGAAAGAGTATAAAGGATGGCTTTTAACTACAGATCCAGTCTCTGCCAAGTGAGTATGCATCCTGCTTCCCTGAAATCATGACACCCCTTTGAACTCCTTTGATGGTATATCCAAACTACCGAAAGCAGATCAGTGAAAGGTTGATCCTTTTTCTTTAGTTATTGAACCCAAGGTCTTGTACATGCTAGGCAAGCACTCTACCCCTGAGCTACACCAAAGGATGATTCTTTTTACTTAAGAATCGAATTGCCTTTGAATCCAACTGCTGTTCTAACTATGCAAAGCAGTGCATGTTCTTAGGAATGGGACGTAGAAATTTCTTTTTCGGTTACATTTCTAATGGAAAATTTTGAACATACACAATGGTAAAAAGGGTGATATAATGAACAGTAACTTTTCATCCCTTCCAAGTTTTTAAAGCCATTTCCAGACATCTTATAATACCTCATCATCTAAGAGGCATACGTCTTAGAAGATAAGGATGTTTCCTCTGATCTGTGAGTTTTTAGTCTTTCCTTGTTTATCATGACCTTGACAATTTTGAAAAGTACTGGTGAGACAGAATGTCTTTCAGCTTAGGTATTTGTGATATTTTCTCATAAATAGACTGAGAATATAGGCTTTTTTTTGGCTAGTACCACAGAAGTAAAATTCTCATCTCAGTATTTTCTTTCTTTTCCTTCCTCCCTCCCTTCTTCCCTCCCTTCTTCCCTCCTTTCCTCTTTCCTTCCTTTCTTCCTCTTAGCCCTGAATTACATCCTCCACCTTTTTTTTTTTTTTTTTGGGAGACAGTCTCACTAAGCTGTCAAGGCTGACTTGAACTTGTAATCCTCCTGCCTCAGCCTTCCAACTCACTGGGTTTAGAGGTGTGCACTACTGTGCCTGGCATAACTTTTTTTTTTTTTTTTTTGCGGTGCTGGGGATTGAACCCAGGGCCTTCTGCTTATGAGGCAAGCATTCTACCAACTGAGCTATCTCACCAGCCCAGGCATAACTTTTTAAAATAAATTTGGGGGCTGGGGAGATGACTCAGTGGGTAGAGTGCTTGCCTTGCAAGCACAAAGCCCTGGGTTCGATCCCCAGCACTGAAAAAATAAAAATAAAAAAATAAATTTGGTATTGGAGATAAAATCCAGGGCCTGATGCATACCGAACATGCACTTTGCCACTGAGCTACACCCCCCAACCCAACTAACACTTTAGAAAATACATTAATTGTAGGGGCTGGGGTTGTGGCTCAGAGGTAGAGCGCTTGCGTAGCATGTGTGCAGCACAGGTTTGATTCTCAGCACCTCGTATAAATAAATGAATAAAGTCTATCTACATCTAAAAAATATTTAAACAAGAAAATACATTAATCATATTCCACAATGACTAACCTTATGTCAGGAACAATGTTTAGATGTTTAGGATCCTCAGTGAATGCTTGTCAAACAAGTGAAGTCATTTGGTGGTAAGAGAATTAATATTAAATAGGGAAGATTGTTCCCTCCATTCTAGTGACTTGTTTGGGTTGATACCACCTCTCATTGCATTGCTTCTTCTGTAGTTTCATGGGCCTTTCGATTTTTCTTTTGCAAATCTTCTCTAAACTTTTCTTTCAAAGTATTGTTCTCGTGAACTTCCTTGAAGATGGCAACTTATCTGTGACTGGAATTATGGGACATTCTGTACAAACTGTGGAAATTGTGAATGAAGGAGACCATAGAGTGAGAGAGAAACTGATGCATTTGTTCATGTCTGGAGACTGCAAAGCTTACAGCCCTGAAGATCTGGAAAAGAGAAAGAACAGCCTAAAGAAGTGGCTTGAGAAGAACCACATCCCCATCACTGAACAGGGAGATTCACGAAGGACTCTCTGTGTGGCTGGGGTCTTGATCATAGATCCACCATATGGTCCAGAAAATTGCAGCAGCTCTAATGAGATTATTCTGTCCCGGGTTCAGGATCTTATTCAAGGACATCTTGTAGCTTCCCAGTGAGAGGTCAAGAACTGCGGACACACTAATTGAAATTGACTTCATTTTTTTGTTGTTGTGTCATGGAATGTTTTGAATTTAAGTCCATCATATTGTGAAACTTCAAAGGCATATGAGTGTTGTATCCGTGTGTGTATAATTTAATTTTTTGTTATTTTGGCAAAATCAAAAGTGAATTATGAGTGCTAATTTTGTTGGGAAATAGGAGATTTTTTTTTTTTTTTTTTTTTTTGCGGTCCTGGGGATCGAACCCAGGGCCTGTGCATGCAATGCAAGGCAGGCACTCTACCAACTGAGCTATCTCCCCAGCCCCTCATTGGGAAATAAATGAACTAACTAAATGAACTAACTGGTATAAAGATAGCATCATCTGAAATGAAATTAGTAGAAAGAAGTCAGAATTGTAAAGTAACTTTTTTTTTTTTTTTTTTGATGGGGATATACTCCCTCCTCCATTTTTTGCAGTGCTGGTGATCAAACTGGGTTTTATATACCCCCAGCTCAATATGTCCCCACCCTCCTTTTAAGGCAAGAAATGTATTTGGAAAAGAATAATATGGTAGATTCAATATAAAGCCTTAAGATGAAATCACAGTTGCAAGTCCTTTTTACTAACTAAATGTTTTCTTTGTTTTGGTACTGGGAATTGAACCCAGAACACTCACCACTCAGCTACAACTCTAGCCCTTTTTGATTTTGATTTTGGGTTAGGATCTCCCCGAGTTGTCAAGGCTGACCTTGAACTTGCTATTCTCTTGCGTCAGCCTCTTAAGTAGCTGGAATTACTGGTGCACTCCACCATGCCCAGCTAATCAGTGTGTTTTTAAAGTGTTCATCTCTTATTTTGGTGTAATGATAGTTTTTTGAATCAGTGTTATGTTTTGAATCTCGTTTGTTTCTCCCTAGGTTCATGGGTTGGGAACTTGCTCAGGATAGAGGTATTGGGAGGTGATGGAGCCTTAAGAGATAGGGCTTATGGAAGGTCCTCAGATCATTGGGGTTATGCCCTCAGTAGGGATTGTGGGACCCTTGTGTCTCTAACTTCCTGTTTGGTGATGTAAGCTCTTCCACTGCTATGATGCATCTGAGAAGGGGAAAGAGCAGGCAAGAGAGTATACCACCTCTCACCAAAACTGAGCTAGTGTCATGCCCTTGAACCTCAAAAGTGGAGCTAAACTTTTCTTCATAAGCAGCATGTTACAAATATCTCATTATAGTGATAAAAAGCTAATACAGAGTACATCTTTTTTTTGACTGAAACTAAAGTTTTGGCTGTTTAGTAAAATCTTAACATGTAACTTAACACTTTCAAAGCCTTTAAAGAAAATATTGGCTGCTATCTCTGAGGAGAAAGTTGAGTGTGACAAGGTAGTCTGCCCTGAATTCAGTCCACTTCCTTTACTGCGAGTTCAGTCCAGTCTTCAGAACTGTGATGTGTTCTGTCTGCAGTCCCTGTTCTCTGAGTCAGGCTTTGCTAAGGGAAGAGAATGCAGGAGGTGTCCTTTACATACACTTGACCCCACCTATTCCTTGGAAGCCAGTCAGGGGCCATGAATCCATATGAAGGTGCTAGACTAGAAAGGGGCAAGTCCAGAATGCTATGGTTCCACATCACATTAGAAGTACAACCCCTGACAGGGATTGGCAAAGTGGGCTGCAGCCAAACAGCCTGCTACTGCCACTTGTTAAATAAACTTTTATTGGAACACAGCAGTACTTAATGGTTTATGTACTATCTATTGCTACTTTTATGCCATAATGGTAGAGTTGAATAGTGGAGACAGAAACTGCATTATATTCACAGAAAAATGTTTTTTTACAGAAAATTTTTGCCCTAGGAGATCCTTGAACTAAACTGGTTTGCCAGGGGTTAGGGCGGAGTTTCCAAGGCAGTTTTAACCAGGACAGACCCCTGATGGTGACACAGGCTGAACTTCCACTTCTCCCTGGTCTGTCTGTAAGAGATCCAACTGGGCAAACAGCTCATTCTCAGTTCTCTCATGTCGTCAGTCCTTTTATCATTTATACAAAGGGAGAATTGGTACCTTTTGGAAGAAATACTTTAAAATACTTACGTTTGGGGTCTTTGAATATAATCTGATAACAGCTGATTGCATGGTTATCTAATAAGATGTGGTAGCCCAGTGCTTCTTGTACTTTAGCAAGCGATATTGTCAGCTGGAGGATTTATTGACACAGATAGTTGGACTAACTAGATCAGGGGGTTAGGAATTCACATTTCTGAGAAACTTATAGAGAACGACAATGTTCCCAGTTCCAGACTACAGCACTTCAGAAACTTTAGGGGAACAGACGGTCCCTTCCCGAAAACTTTTTAAGTTCATGATCCTGAAAACAAAATTTAGTGCACAGCCTTTCTTCTTGTTGAAACCCCAGGATGTCTTTAGAAAGCAAAGGAGAATAAGAACTAATTGAATTCAGCATGGAAACTTAGTGAGACCCTATCTCATTCTGACTAGATGAGGAAGCCATTGAAAAGGAAGAAGTCTCATAGGAAATTATCCACAGCATCAATCAGGCTTGCTCCTAGCTCAGGAATGGTTCTGGTGCATTAGTGTGGGAAGATATGTTTGCTGTCAAACAAACGAGCTAGGGACACAGACTCCTTGGCAACTGAGTCCTTTGAGTGTTTAAACAATTTGTACATAAAACCCGAGTGCTGGAAAGGGCAAATGACCTGGCTTTGCTATGGAAACTGCCTGTTCAGGGAGTTTCCCTAGCCAGTCACCTAGGCTGTCAGCACCTGTGGTTCCAGATTCTCTGGAGGGAGAATCCTCCCCATAGCTGGCTCTGTTTGCTGCCAGATCTGGGCTGTACCAGGGCAGTTTCGGCACACTTTGAGAACAAAAGGCTATTTTGACTTTGTTTTATTGTTTTTTGATCTCTTTAGAAGTAAATATTTCTTCCTATCCAGTTCATCTGATTTCCTTAATCTCTCCATTTTCTCTAACAGATGTTATGGTTGATATAGGTTTTTACACAAATCAAGTTTTTAAAAAAGTTATTAAGAATTTAGAAGCATTCCTTATCAGTTGTTTCAATTTGATGAGAATAGATGAAAATGTTATGATGTTTCAGAGTAGATTATAGAATGCTAGAGTCAGGGCTAGGGATTATTAGCTAGTTCATTCTTATATTTTGGGAGAAATTAAAACAGTGAGGGATTTAAATTGCTTCTACTTTCAAATATAATTCATTATTATTATTATTTTTTTCCCTCCAGTACAGGGACTTGAACCCAGGCTCTCTGATATGCTAGTCAAGTGCTCTTATCACTGAGCTATATCCCCAGCCCTTTTTATTTTTTTGGCACTGGGGATTGAACCAAGGGGTACTTAACCACTGAGCCACATCACCAGCCCTTTTTTATTTTTTATTTTGAGATAGCGTCTCCCTAAGTTGCTTAGGGCCTTGCTAAGTTGCTGAGGCTGGTCTCAAACTTGGTATCCTCCTGCCTCAACTTGCTGAGCCACTAGGATTCAGGCATACATCACCACACCCAGCCCTTTTTTATTTTGAGACAGTCTCACCAAATTGCCCAGCCTGGTCTCCTGTTTCCAATATTCTTGCCTCAGCCTCCCAAATAGCTGTGATGATAGACATATGTCACCATGCCTGGCTAAAACTTTTTTTTAAATATAATATTATAAGATTATGTATTTTTCTATCATTAAAAATTTCATGCCAGCCAGGGGTGGTGTACACTTGTACTTCAAGTTACTTGGGAAACTGAGGCAGGAGGATTGCCAGCCTCAGCAACTTAGTGAGACCCTATCTCAAAATAAAAATAACAAAAAGGATGTAGTAGTAGAGTGCCCCTGGGTTCAGTCCCCCCAATACCACAAAAAAACAAAAAAATTTATTCCAGTACCCACATTTTCCACTTTTGTATATTACTTTATGACCTTTTAAAAGGTTTACATAATTATAATCAATGTATATAGTTTTCTTCTTTGTTTCTGTACTATTCATAATTTTGATGTTTAAGGCAATATTCTATTGTCAGTGAATCACAACTTATTAAAATATTCCTCTTTTAAACACAAAGATGATTTAACAAGTTCATAGAAATGAAAATACTGTGTCAGAGTGTAGATTCTTGTATTGCCACATTTCCCAGGATGAGGGGTTGAACTCAGGGCCTTATGCATGCTAGGCAAGTTGTCTCCTACTGTACTGTATGTACCCCAACCGTGAGAGTCTTAAAAAGCAGACCTAAGGGCCAGGGATATAGCTCAGTTGATAAGGAGTGCTTGGCTTGCATGCACTAAGGTCCTGGGTTTAATCCCCAGCACCGCAAATAAATAAATAAATAAATAAATAAATAAATAAATAAATAAATAAATAATGTTTAAAAAGGCAGAAGTAAGAGACTTAATTGAATCTCTTAGCTCCTTTTAATTTCAACAACAGACATTTAGATTCTTCAGAGGCCCTTCCAGAGGCTAAAGTATGTTCTGGTTTGAGTTTATTCAAATAAACTTTATTTCTCTATGTCCCTTTTTATCTTTGTATTCTGAATTCCTAGTATGGCGACTGGCACATAGTACCTGCTTAAAAAATATTGGTGCAACTGAAATTATAAGCATAAATGAGGGAGGCATTTCTGTAACCCCACTATGGATTTCAAATTAGCCATATGGCACACATCAGTTGTAACCTGGACAGTCAGCCTTGTTAGTGAATCAGATTGCATGCTTCAATTAATCCAGTCTTGGCCATTCTAAATTATGTAGAAAGGAATAGTATAGAGATTTATAGGACAGAAGTAGTGGGGATAGTTGGAGTTAGGGAAAGTGCACAGGTGAATTTCAGAGCAGAAGGGCAGCCTGAATTGAGACATCTCTAATTACTGTTTCGTGCTGGGTCTATAATCAGTGTTTAGTTTCCTTATGTGGGATAGATCCTTGGTGCCCATCATTTAGCATGACCCCTGATTTGTAAAGATATCTGTTCTCTAGAGAGCATAACACATCTTTGCCATTCTCTCTTGTAATTTTACAAATAGTCAAGTCCTAAAACAACTGAGTTTTCTATGTTAAACTATAGGAGATGTGAGAACTGAGCCTAGAAATTAAAAGTTCCAAAATAGGCTTCACATTAAATTCAAATATTGTGCAATCGTACTCCTATGTATATATCCTTTTGGGATTTTCTAAAAACTTTTAGCAGATTGCCCAGAGTTAGTAGGTTGGGCTTTGTTCACTTAGCACAAGATAAGTTAAGGGTGTGTGTGTGTATTTTAAACATTTTAACATGGGCCTAAGTGTGAGAACTTGAGAGCTTTTGTGAGAACTTTTGCAGGGTCAAGTATTAGCAATCACATTCAAATCTTATCTTTACATTTTTAAGATAAATGATAAAAAAATTTAACAGCAGAATATGTTTTTGAAGTAAAGCTATTCCTATCTATCTGGCATGACTTCCATTTTACATAGAATTTCCTCAAAATCTTAAGTACTTTTTTTTTTTTTTTTTTTTTTTTTTTGTGGTGCTGGGGATTGAACCCAGGGCCTTGTGCTTGTAAGGCAAGCACTCTACTAGCTGAGCTATATCCCCAGCCCAGTACTCTTATTCTTGATAACATAATATACTCATAAGCTCTTATAAGCACACTGTGTAGGCACTATTAGAGTTATTTGGCAGGTTTTTACTTTCAGTAGTCCAAAATATATTTCTATCTTCAGACATGTTCTATGGGCATAATTTATATCTAATAGCTATTAGTTAGACTTTAGAAATGGTTACTTATTTTGAGAGTTTTCTTTACCCGGGACTATTGACGTTTTGAACTGTATAATGTTTTGTTGGCAGTGTCCTGTGCCTTGTAGCATGTTTCGCAGCATCCCTGACCTCTACTGGATGCTAGCAGCATCCCTTTTCACTTATGACAACCAGCATGTCTTTGGATGTTGCCAGGTATTCTCTGAGGGGGCAAAATTACTTCTAATTGAGAATTTAAATTTAAAACATATAAAAACTACATTTTGGCTGGGGTGCACTCGTTGGTAGAGTGTATGCTTAGCATTGCACAAGGTCTTTTGTTTAATCCCAAACACCATAAAAACAAAACAACAAAAGGTCTACCAAGTTCATTTTCTCCAGTAAGGGAATTTCTTTGCAGTCTTTGTAAATAATAAAGTTCTGTATTTGTTAGAGTTAATCAATCTCTATGGGCAAATAAAATATTATTTGAAAGGCTAATTGACATTGTTATATAATACATCTGAAACCCAAGGATGGAAGGAGGAAAAACATCCAAAGTGGAATTTTGGGATGCACATGAGTCTTGCATTGCTTTCCTGTTTTTGATTATTGTAGAAGAAAACCTGCTTTTTTTTTTTTTTTTTTTTTGTGGTGCTGGGGATTGAACCCAGGGCCTTATGCTTGCAAGGCAAGCACTCTACCAACTGAGCTACATCCCCAGCCTGAAAACCTGCATTTTTAATCTCTATAGTATAAATTCATTCAACATAGAAGAAAAATGAACTTCAGGTCATTTTCAGTAAAACCTAGGATGGAAGTAGTAATAGCATTTTCTGCCCAGGAAATAATAAACCTCATGTTTGAAGTGCTATTGTTGAAAAAATTTATTCTAATACATATGGTACCATATTTATCAGTATTGTTTATAGTATTTCAGGTCATCACTTTAAACAAGGATCGTCACTGTTAGTTATGGGTCCAGGCTGAATTTCTAAGGTCACCACCCCTTGGAAATTACTTTTCACTTAGAAACTCCACAATCGTTATTGTTACCATTTTTTTTTTCCTGCAATGTTGAGAGATGAAAACCAGTTGAATGATTCAGAGCTGTCCCTTTTCATAAATGTCTTATTGGGGCACTGTGCCTTGGCTTACTTAATTAGCTGGCTTACAACTGACTCAGTAGATCTGAACTGACCAACGTGGGGCAAAGATGGTGAAAGAGACCACAGTGTCCACAGGAACAAGTTCATGTTTGGGTTGCTGACCTGATGGTTCCATATGTAGAATATGAGTGACTGTCCCAAAGAACTTTTTTTGTTGTTTGATAAAACAAGTTATTAATCTAAGATTTTAAGGTACCTTAAAGATGAGTGATTGGGGGCTGGACATGTGGCTCAGTTGTTAAGTGTCCCTGGGTTCAATCCCTGTTACCAAAAAAAAAAAAAAAAAAAAGATAGTGATTGGCAATAAATCCTACCTAGGACCAATCTCATTGACATAGAAGGGGTGATAATTCAGAAAAGGCAAAAGGTTTCTTCATGCTACTGACTCATCATGGTTAACTATTTATCCAGTCATTGCAGTTTTATATTTAAGAGATCAAAAGACATGGAAAGAAGCCTGTCACCCTGGAAGAGTCAGAATGTTGCTGGGATAACAGATTGTATTAATTGTCCTTATACTGTTTCCATCTGGGACACTCTGTACTTTAGCACTCAAATATTGACTGACACAGATTTATGATCAAGATCTAACTTCTGGGGCTGGGAATGTAGCTCAGTGGCAGAATTCCTGCCTGGTATGCCAGGCCCTGGGTTTCATGCCCAGCACTGAAAATAAAAACCAAACTTCTGAAAACAACAGCTAACCTTGTGTTTATTCATTCGATAAGTATTTTAAGTAGTTTCCCTCTGAGTGTGGGGGATAATAAGCCCTAAGAATTAAGCTTAATTCCCACATGATTTAGGAGGAAACGGCCAGGCTCTGCCTGGGGTGTTCAAGCATAATAGTAGTTTGAGCATATCTGCTGCTTCCAGGAATCATTTATGTGGCAATCATTTATGTTGCTGGGTGACACCCACAAGACACTCTGAGTATGAATCTCAAGCTCACCCTCTCTAGGCCTAGAAATTGAGAGAACACAAAACAGGATCGGTCCCCACAGAGCCAGCCTGGGTTGCATTTGAAAATCACACCCTTAGTCCTAATTCCTTACATTTGCTTTGTTTTAATTTTATAAAGTACTTTCACAAGATCTTATTTTAGCTGGGCACCAAGGCATGCACCTGTAATCCCAGAGACCCAGGAGGCAGAGGCAGGAGGATGGCAAATATAAGGCCAGCTTGTGCAATTTAGCAAAACTTTGTTCTCAAAATAAAAATAAGGGCTGGGGATACAGCTCAGTGGTAGGGCACCCCTAGGTTCAATCCCCAATACTGGGGTGGGGAAAGATCTTGTTTTATGATAATCTCTAAGGAACACATTCAAACCATTGTCTAGAAAGGAGCTGGCATTTACTGTATGTCTACAGATTTGCATGCTATGCTTAGACTTATTATTTAAATTAGACTGCTCAGATATAGGAGAGGATAAATATCAAAGTTCATTACTTGCCAGGGAGTCTAAGTTATAATAAACAGATAAGAAACTCAAGGAGGAAGAAGTTTTGTCAGCCTATGACACCTCTCAGGATGATCACCTGTCTTACTTCCCGAGAACTTCTCAGTACAGAACAGCTGAGCAAACTAATTTCATAGCAAGTATTTTATTAATATTGTTCTAGAGCTAGATTCCAGTAAAACAAATATTTAAAGAAACCATTTGTCAAGCCCTCCATAGTACTATATTAAATGCTGAGTATCTTGTGTGGCTTAGAAATTTAGTTTCACCTTGAAATACAATGAATACATTCTGATCTTTAATTAATTTTGCAGTACTGGGTATTGAACCCAAAATAAATTAATTAGCCACTGAGCTACACCTCTCCTTCCTTTTTTTATATTTTGGTACTGGGGATTGAATCCAGGGGTACTTACCCACTGAGCTACATCCCCAACCCTTTTTATATTTTTTTAAGACAGGGTCTTGCTAAGTTGCTGAGGCTGGCTTTGAACTTATGATCCACTTGCCTCAGCCTCTGTAGTCACTGGAATTACAGGCAGGCTCCAGCCCCCCCCCCCTTTTTTTTTTCCTGGTACTGGGGATCGAACTCAGGGCTTTGTGCTTGCAAGGCAAGCACTCTACCAGCTGAGCTATCTCCCCAGCCCAGCCCCTTTTTAAAAATAAAAATTTTTTTAGTTTTTTTTTTTTTCTTGGTACTGGGGCTTGAAATCAGGGGCACTTAACCATTGCGTCACATCCCCAGCCCTTTTTTGTATTTTATTTAGAGACAGGGTCTCGCTTGAGTTGCTTAAGTCCTTGCTCAATTGCTACAGTGACTCTGAACTCTCCATCCTCCTGCCTCAGTCTCCTGAGCTGCTGGGGTTAGACATGCGCCACCATGCTCTACTTGTTTGTTTTTGAGACAAGTTCTTGCTCAGTTGCTGAGGCCTTGAACTTCCATCCTCCCACTCAGCCTCCCGAGTCATTGGGATTATAGGTGTACATCACTGCACCCAGCTATAATTTTATTTATTGAAAAAAATTTTAATTTCACAATTTTATTGATAAGCTTAGAAGTTGAGTTTTTGAGGTACCTGAGTTCAGGTCTCTCAATCCTTTTCACATTCTGGCACATCTATAAAATGATAGTATGTAAGCATTTATATGGCTGGAAGTGAACAGCATAGGAATTGGCTTCCCTGAGGGCAGCAATTCCTAGCACTCTGAATGGAAAGTATTGTCTAACTACCTTCCAGCTATATGCTTTGCTGAAACTTATTATAAAAGCTGCATTAAGACAGGGTCTTACTAAATTGCAGAGGCTGGCCTTGAACTTGCAATCATGCCTTAGCCTCCCAAATTGCTGGGATTACAGGTATGCACCACCATGCCTGGCTGCCAATAAATGGGATGGCATCAAATTAAAGAGCTTCTACACAGTAAAGGAAACAATTAGGAATGTGAAGAGAGAACCTACAGAATGGGAGAATATCTTTGGTAGCTACTCTTCTGACAGAGGATTATATCTAGACTATATAAAGAATACAAAAAACACCAAAAGACCAAATAACCCCATTAATAAATGGGGAAATGAATTAAACAGATACTTCTCAAAAGGAATACAAATGGTCAACAATTATATGAAAAATGTTTAACATCATTAGCAAGTAGGGAAATGCAAATAAAAAACTATACCTGAGATATCATCTCACACCAGCCAGAATGGTAGTCATCAAGAATACAATAATGACTGAAGAAGAAGATGTGGAGAAAAATGAACACTTTTATACTGCTGGTAGAATTGTAAATTAGTACAACCACTGTGGAAATCAGTATGGAGTTTCCTCAAAACACTAGGCATGGAACTACCATATGACTTAGCTGTACCACTCCTTGGTATTTATCCTAAAGAATTAAAATCATCATACTATAGTGATTTATGCATGCCCAGAGTTACAGCAGCAAAATTCACAATAGCCAAACTATGGAACCATTCTAGGTGTCCAATGGATGAATGGATAAAGAAAATGTGGTCTATATACACAATGGAGTTTTATTCAGCCATAAAGAAAAATGAAATTATGCCATTTGCAGGAAAATGGGTGGAACTTGAAAATTTTCTCATGAAAATCACAGGGAGATCAATAGAGGAAAGGGACCGTCGGGTAGGAGGTTGGTAGGGAGGAGGGAAGTGCTAGAAAGTGATATTTACCAAATTATATTTTTATAATATACATACAAATATGTAAGAACAAATTCCATCATTATGCACAATTATAATGTGCCAATAAAAAATGTGGAAAAAGAAAAAAAAAAACTTCTTCAGAGAGTTAATGCATGTTTCTTCATTTCTTCTAAGGATCCCAGCCTAATCCTTTCTGTAATATGAACCTTGTTTCAATAGCAAGTCAGGACTTGGATACTATTGGTGCTATGAACATGTATGCTTTTTATGCAAAGTAATGACATGAATTGATGCCTTTAAAAAGTACTGCTTAGTCTAAGGTTTCCAAATGCACTTAAGTCTAAACATACTTGATAATGATTATTTTGAGAAGCCTAGGCGATTTCCAGAAAACTTAAATAATACCTTGAAAAGTAAATACCCTCCACTGAGGTGCTTTTGTTGATTAATTTGAATTCTCTCTCTAGTAGGAAATCTGCAGTGGCTCTGTCCTGAGGTTTAAACAATATTTTCCACTCAGCTTTTGGGATCTTTCCTGGCCACATGGATAAATGTCCAAGAAAAATGCAAATGTACTTATGTTTTTTCAAAATGCCAGTGCCCCATTAACCCAACTGGTATTGAAAATAAGCCATCTCAGGGAAGGCATTTTTATAGCTATAAATGTGACACTAGTGTGGCAACATTTCCATCAACTATGCCAACTCTGTCCTGAAATATCTTAATAATTCTCATTTGGGGAATATGAAATATGGTCATTGGATCTGGATGAGTTCATAAATGGAGCTTTAGAGTGAAGACACTAGGATTGTCCTGCTTTTAATAGGAGTAGGAGTATCATGGGGAACATCAGCTTGTATTTTAGTCTCCAGACAGAACTAATTAAATTGTTGTTTTTTTTTTTTTTTTTTTGAGGTACTGCAGATTAAACCCAGTGCCTTCCACATGCTAGGCAAGTGCTCTACCACTGAGCCACAACCCCAACCACCATCCCCCACCCCTTTTTAAAAATTTTATTTTTTGAGACAGGGTCTCACTGGGTTGCCTCAAGCCTCCCAAGTTAAATTTGTCTTTTTAAGGTGACTTTAATGATTAAAACTAAAGCCCCCTTGCAAATCAAGTTTACTCAGTAGCCAAGAGCCTAAAATGAAGTTTTTATTTTTCTTGCTCACATGATTTTTTTGTTTGTTTTTCCTTCTCTGTTCTGTCTTCCCTCAATTGAGCCTTTATTATGACAGGAAAAAAAACAGATTCTCTCTCCTCATGCCCAATAAAAAATAGGAGAAAAGAATATATAGACATACATGATTAAAAAGTAGAAGAAAAAGAATACATAGATTATAAGAGAATTATATTAAACATTCACTTTTGTGTTATCAGGTGAATTTCACTCACTCCCAAAGAGTCACAGAGAAAAAGACTGGCAAGCTGGGTTTCCGACTCTCTCATCATTGACACTCCAAATTGTGCTGGGAGTGTCCCCACTTTGTTAGAAGTACAAAGTGTGGAAATGTCCCTTCAGCATGTGACTGTAGCTTGCCCTAGCCCAGGGCCAGCCCCAGCTCAGGCCTTCAGTCCGAGGTAGAAGTGCGGCTGTGACTTTCCAGGTGAGCAAGAGGCAGGTGAGGAGCAAGCGCTCTTAAGACTAGTCTTTATTGTGTGGTGACAAGTTTCACAATTGTGCTGATGATCCGGGAGCCTCTGGGACAGGTACACAAGTCTATGCTTGGGTTTTTAATTTTATCCTGGAGGAGCTGGTCAAGTTCACAACGAAGTTCCTTGACTAATTCAGCCACCTACAATGAAAGCTGCAGTGTAAGTAGCGCTTGGAGCAACAGGGTAAGACAGGTTATCAGAGGGAAATAGCTCCATTATGATTACCATCACTGAGACTCATGATATTAATTTTAACTCCATGAGGAGGAAAACAATCTAAACACATTCTCATTTTGTTATGTACAAAATGGGGTCCATCATAAAAAATCTCCTCTATCATATTTCATTTTAAGAAAAAGTTAATTCTGGAAATACAATGCTTATAAAGTATTCTCCATTATGAAACCATGGTTGACTTTTACCCTTTGTCTCAAGAGAAGCAGAAAAATGGAGAATCAAAATGAAAAATTAAAAATAGCAGATATTAAGCAAGCTTTTGGACACACTATGCTTTTATAGCATTTTGCTTATGCTAATGTTGTAGGGATACTTAGATGTTTTCTCAACATCTCTTTTACCCCTTCCCACTGCATCGACTATGCCATTTGGACCCTGAGCTTCACACTGTGAGCCTTGCCAGAGTGCGTGGCTCAGGTACTCCAGGCCTTCAAAGCCAGTACATCCCTTTGGTTACAGCAATTGGTTTAGGAAGGAAGCTGTGATGGAGCTGCTAGGCAAGAAGGTTTCTGTTTCCCTTTCTAGATGGTTTGCTGAATAGATGTGAAGCAAGAAGCTATTGCAGCTAGGATATTATAAAAAGGCCTGTACTACGAGTACAGTCAGACTTTTGTCATGATTGAGCTGCTGAATCAAACTAACCTTGCCTGGCCCCCTTGACCTGCACTGCTCCATAGGTGACTATATGAAATGTGGTCACATGAAATATGGCTGGTCCAAACTGAGATACACTTGAGAGTATAAAATACACAACAGATTTCAAAGACTTTGTATGGAAAGAAAATGTACAATATTTTGATAGACCTTTAAGTTAATTACATGTTGAAATCAAAACATTTTGGATGTATTAGGTTAAATAAAATATATTAATATAAAATATTTTAATTTCACCCATTTCCTTCCTTGTGTGTGTGTGTGTGTGTGTGTGTGTGTGTGTGTGGAGTTGGGTATCAAACCAAGCCCTCCTCATGGTAAGTACATGCTCTACCAACTCTGCTTCACTTCCGCCTTACTGTCTTCATGTCCCATTGCAGACTCATCATTTACTCTTAATTAGCTCTACTGTTCTTGGTCCCTAAAGGAATGTTCTGTACTCCAAATATCAAAGTCCCTTATGGCCTGAGCCTCAAGAATAACAGACCAATCATCCCTTTACCTGATGAGAAGCAGCTACAAAACGGATCCAACCATCATCCAAGGAGACAACGAACTCTCCTCTTTGAAGCTGCACATTCACTTGGCCTCCTCCAAATAAGACCAGTGGGTACACAGACACCATGCTGCAGTCACGGATGAATATCCGACTTGTTTTGATCTTCTCATGGTACAGCAGATAGGGGCTGTCGAAGTGTCTGACCTATAACATAAAATCTCAGATGACAATAGTGATGACACCGGTAATATAAAGAGAATTCCTCCTATCCCATGGATTTAAATACTGCTTGTTCATTAATTATACCCAAATTAATGTCCAGCCTGCACCATTTCTCTGAGTTCCAGGATTATATGTGCAACTAGCTACTTGCCATCTTCATCTGGGCCTCTAATAAACATCTCAAACTTTGTGTTCAGGGCTGAGGATGGAGCTCAATAGTAGAGCACTTGCCTAGCATGTGTGAAACTCTTGGTTAGAGCCCCAGCACTACAAGAAACAAAAACAGAAAACTGAAACCCAAAACTTTCTGTGTTCAAAAGGAATTTTTTAAATTAATATTTTTAGGGTACTAGGGATTGAACCTAGGGGTACTCTACCACTGAGCTATATCCCAAGCCACTCTTCATATTTTTTATTTTGAGACAGGGTCCTGCTAAATTGCTGAGGCTGGCTTCAAAAGTACAATTCTCCTGCTTCAGCATCCAAAGTAGCTAGGATTACAGGTTTGTATCATCATGACTGGCGCTCATGACTTTTTAAATCACCGATGTACAGAAACAATTTTATATATATATTTATTGCAGTGCTGGGGATCTAACCGAGGGCCTTGTGCTTGAAAGGCAAGCACTCTACCAACAGCTATATCCTCAGTCCACAATTTTATATTTAAAAGCAGACTTGAGGGTTTTTTTTTTTTTTTTTTTAATAGCCAGTAGAATTTTCTTGAAATAGAAATAGTTTTTCTAGAAACAGTCCCATTGCTAGTCTGTTTGTAATTATTCAACCTTCTTTAAGTCAGTGGTATAGTAGCGGACACAACAAATGATTAAACAAGGTGTGCCTGATTTAAGCAACTGTTTCTCACCCAGGACCTGCCATAGATGAACATAAGTATACACCACCATTCTGACCTGGTAATTCACGGAGGAAGGGTGAATGTGTACATATCCATCATTCTTTGTAACAAACTTCAACTCAGCTGATTTTGGTTGCATTCTGACAGCACCAGTACTGGTCTTCTGAAATTTTCCTTCTGGGCTCTTCACCTGAACAACAAATATTTGTCAAAATAGATTATAATATACATACTTTCATTGTAGGACATGTCCCTCAGCACAAACCAGTCTTGTTTGAATAGCTTTGCTGTTCTTTCATTTCTTACTTTGTTTCCTTTTGAAAACAGCATAGCACACTTTTTAATTTTATTTTTTTAACTACCACTTCATGGTAGGTGCAGTACCTTTGGGGATCTATACCATAGAGCAGCCACAAGGGGAGCAACTAGTTGCATAACGTCTGCAGCTTTTTATTTTTGGTGCTGAGGATGGGTCCCAGGCCCTCATACATGCTAGATAAGCACTTTACCACTGAGCTATATCCTCAGGCCTAAAAGAGGTTTCTTTTTTGTTTCTTTGAGACAAGGTCACTGTGTTGCCCAGGCTGGCCTACATAGTAGCTGAGACTACAGGACCATGCCACTGTGCCTGGCATCTTGGGCCTGTATTGACTATCAGGTGCAGAGATCCAGCTGGTAACACAGGAGCAGGAAATTGAGTATCAATCTTGATTCCATTATAATGTTTCTAAATAAATTTCTTTCAGAACAAAAAAAATTCTACAGATTATTATTTCATTTGAAAAATACTGAAAATCTGATTTTATATACACATAAAATTTATATTTTTGCAAAATAATGTATTTTAAAAATATTCTTTAGTTGTAGATGGGCACAATACCTTTATTTTATTGTTTATTTATATGTGGTGCCGAGGATCGAACCAGTGCCTTGCACATGCTAAGCGAGTGTTCTACCACTGAGCCACAACCCCAGCCCCAGCAAAATAATGTTTATTGTAAAAATATGTAAGAAAAAAATCTAACTACATGGTTAAAAAAAACTAGCATTACTGATAAGTATTTTAGTTCTACTACATTTATGTTTATATATAGAAAACCACAGGTACAAAATAATATAAATAAAAAGATACACATGTATTGAAACTAAAATAGGACCTTTTCCTACTTAATACATTGAGACTATTTTTCCATGTTGTTAAATATTTTCCTAAGATGTAATTCTCAAGGATTATATAATACCTTATTATAAGAAATTATAGCATCACCAATAAATTTCCTTTAATTGGAAATTTAGATTGTTTGCTGTATCTTTGTGCATATCTGCAACTATTTTCTAATAGTAAGCTCCAGAAATGAAACTTCTATAGAAGAAGGGTATGTAAAATTTTATTCCCACTCAGAGCTACAGTGGTTATGTTGAGGGTCTCATGCCAGCATGGCACTAAGTTTTTTACAAATTTTGCCAATTTGAAAAATGAAAAAAAAGGTATCTTTTTGTTGTTTTAGTTCTAAAAACTTTTACTCATTTATTTTTGTGGCACAAGGATTGAACTCGGAACCTTTACCATTGAACTACATCCCCAGTCCTTTCTATCTTTTATTTTGAGACAGGGTCTCAATAAGTTGCCAAGACTGGCCTTGAACTTGCCATTCTCTTGCCTCATTCTCAAACAGGTGGAGTTATAGGCATGCACAATCACACCTGGCTTCTTTGTTGTTTTAATTTGCATTTTTATTTTTTTTGCAGTACTGTGGTTAGAACCCAGGACCTTCTGCACTGAGTTACATCCCCACTTGTCCAAGCTAGCCTGGAATTTGTGACCCTTGTGCTTCAGATTCTTGAGTAACTGGGATTACAGGTGTGCACCACCATGTGCCACTTTTAACTCACAGTTTTCTGTGCTAACACTGAATTTTTTGTTTTTGTTTTTGTTTGTTTGTTGTTTTGGGTACCAGAGATTGAACTCAGGGGCTCTCAACCATCGAGTCACATCCTCAGCCCTATTTTGTATTTTATTTAGCGACAGGGTCTCACTGAGTTGCTTAGTGCCTTGCTGTTGCTGAGGCTGGCTTTGAACTCTTGATCCTCCTGCCTTGGCCTCTGGAGCTGCTGGGATTACAGGTGTGTGCCACCACGCCTGGTTGAATTTTGTTTTTGTGTATGCATTGTATATTCCTTCATGTCCTTTGCCTACCTTTTTTATTTTTTTATTTTGAGACAGGGTCTTGCTAAGATGCTTAGGGCTTCACTAAGTTGCTGAGACTGGTTTTGAACTTGTGATCCTCCTGCCTCAACCTCCTCAGTTGCTGGGATTACAGGTGTGCACCACCACGCCTGGCCAGGGTTTTTGTTTCTACACTTTTAAGTCTTCAAACGAGTTTTTCTCATTTTATTAAAAAAAAAAACTATTTACATTTACATTTCATAAGAACTATAGGGTCACAGAAAGTTGCCATAAGTACAGAGAGTTCTTTGTGACCACCCAGTTTCCCCCAAGGATAACACCTTACATAACCATAGCATAATATCAAAAGCAGCAGACCTATATCCAAATGATTTTTTTTTTTTTTTTTTTAAAGCAGTGCTGGGATCTAAGCTAGGGCCTTGTGCATATACAAAATTTTTTTTTTTTGGTGGCACTGGGGATTGAACCCAGGGCCTTGTGCATGCAAAGCAAGCACTCTACCAACTGAGCTATATCCCCAGCCCCGCTACAAATGATTTTTTACAGCAAATTTCACAGTTCAAAAAGCGAGCAAGTGCTAAGCAGAAAATAAGCCATAAATTAATCATCAGATTTCAACTGAGCATTAACAAAAGTTAGGGCCTTGATTCGGTACCCTACCACATTCAAATCCATTCTTTCTAAGTTTGAAATGGTCCCTTATTAGAGCTAGATAATCAAAACTCAGGTAAAAGTCCAAAAGCACACCCAAGGAGGGTTTCCAGAGGTTGGCCATGGGTGGCCTCTGGCAAGGCACAGATTTGTATGATTTGTTCTCTAATTTTAGTCCAGAGTAGAAAGCATAAAGGAAAATGTAGTAGAATCAAGTTTCTACCTAACCGGGAAGGTTAATTACATACAGGTTGGCTAGAAAAGTGATATTTATGTTCACTCTAATTTCTAGAATGTAATAATATGTCAGAAGGATTAAAAAGGCACTTCATTATCTGGGCACAGTGGTGTACCCTATAATTCCTACTTGGGAGGTTAAGGCAAGAGGATTCCAAGTTTGAAGCCATCCTGGACAATTTAGTGAGATCCTGATTCAAAATTTAAAAAAAAAAGGACTGGTTGGGGCTACAGTTCAGGGGTAGTGTTTGCCTAACATGCAGGAGACCCTAGGTTCCAATCCTAGCATCACACAAAAAAGGTACCTCAATTTACACAATAAATATATCCTTGAATGATATATCTATACAGATTGGGAGAATTGAAAATGTATACCAAATATACATGAGCTGTTTGTATCTCTTTAGGATGATTGATAAGCATACTTTATTTAAGTTTATCCCCTTGTTACAAAACAAACAAGAAATAGAAGGTTCCAGGAAAAATGTTTTGTTACCTGCACTACATTTGGATAAAGAGCAGCACATAGCATTGCTGATATCAGCTTGGGGTTCTCAGCATTTGAGTTTGCCTAGGAGAGAAATACAGCATTAATCCTACAAGCAATTTTATCAAGTAATGTGGCTACTTCTGTCTGGAATTTATGATTATATTTCATGTGATCGCTATCTTAAATTTTAAAAAAAGCATCTAATTTCTATTTCTTTGCTAGAAAAATTTTGTCTAAGTAAAAAATAAATCTCCTGACTCAGTCACACAGCAGCCACTTTGAGGAGCTCATAATGACTCTCTAGATTACTGCAAAGCAATTATAAAAACCAGTGTTTCTGATTGTGATGTGAGGTTATTTAAAAAAAAAAAAAGTCCAGTTTTGCTAAGTATCAGTGGAGAGAAAGATTCTGGTTCATGAAATGTGTGGAATCTCCAAAACAGAAGAACACCAAATTTATCTTGAAGAAGTACTCTTCCTACAATTATAGGACTGTCCTTGGTTGGACAAAGACTGTCCTGATTTGAGAAACATTACTGGAAGTCTACTGTACTTTCATGAATTAAAAACTACTATGAAATTTAAAAAACAAAAAAACAGCAATGAACAGAAAAACCCTCCTGTTCTCATATGAGTGTTAGCTGATACACTGGTGGAAAGAAGAAAATCAAGAATGCCACTAGCCCCTGTTGACAGGACTTAAGTGAAAAAGAATGTACACAAGTGTTTCAGAATGCATATTTAATTCATGTGCTAATTAAGTAGAAATAAGAAGTAACTATACATTTTTTACCTCTTCTCCTGTGGCATCTAGGACACCATCTCCTCCTTGGGCCCTTTTCTCAATTTCCCTTGCTCTGAGTCCTTCCTTTACAAAACCTATATCCGATAATAGTTCAGTGAATTGTCGTTTGAGGCTGGCCATTTCCTGAAAAAAGTGGAAACCTTTAAGAAGGGGCATCAGCATAGCAAAGGTGGGTGTCCAGTCTTACAACAAGAGAGATTACACAAATGTATAACTTCAGCGGGCAGCAAAGAGAACCATCTGGACTCATCAAACAGGTACAAGGATGATCTTGTCTGCTCATTTCCAAAAAGACAGTTTTCATTTATACAAACTGGCAGACAGAGGTGAGAGTAACCGGAAATTCAAAAATAGCAGAAAACCCATGGATCATTTATTTAACTCTACATTTTTAAACATTTTCAATGGAAATGGAGTCAGTCTTATTTTTCTGAAAATTTTTAGGACAACAAAAAATATAGTTTATTTTGCTTGTGGCACTGTCTGCTATCTACCTTTTTCTGTTGCTTTTCTGTTCATGTCCTCTCAGTTCCTTAGCTGTGCCTAGACTGGCTAATGTTTCTCTTAATGGAATTCTGCAAAACTTTCTTTCTTTTTCCTACCTTGTGGTCTTGATGGCTCACATCAATTCTTAGGAATGGGACATTATTAAATGTTTTAGATTTGGACACTCCTTTTTGTAGCTTACTTAGCATGCATGAGTCCTGGGTTCAATCCTCAGTACTAAAAAAAAATTTTTTTGGAAGTTACATATCTGACACTAGAGAAGGAGATAATGATAATCCGAGGAAGTGAAAACTAAACAACCCAACCCTGATGACAATTTTCTTAAGTATATTCCTTCAATGTCTCAATTACACATGGATAACATGGCAAAATATAACTATGAACTAAATATACCAGTTTCTATTTTATCACAAGGTTTTCATTGAGATCTTATAAAAATCATACAGTCACACATGGTGGCACATGGTTGTTTCCAAAATCCTTCTTCTCCCAGCTACTCAGGAGGCTGAGGTCAGGACAATCACAGGTTTGAGATCAGCCTGAGCAACTTCGTGAAACCTTCTCTCAAAATAAAAAATAAAAAGGGCTGGGAATGTAGCTCAGTGGTAGTGTGCCCTGAGTTCTACACACACACACACACACGCACGCACATACACACACACACAATTTTATAATCCAAGCTGGAGTTTAATGAGAAGAGGGAACTCTTAACTTCATAGACACAGCAAAATCTATATACAGCCTGAAGAAAAAGAATACATTTAGTAAGAAATGTAATTTAAAAGAAATCCTATCATTTTTACTTAAAAAAGCTTAGTATTTACAATGACAACACACACACAAGCACATACATGTACACACTCCACATACCATTTTAGATCAGTGATTCTCAACCCTGGCACATATTGAGTCACATGGTTAACTGAACAACAACAATGACAATAGTAGACTAGGTTTAGTTGTCCAAGAGATCCAGATTTCATGGGCCTAGGTGGAAACTGAACATTTTACTTATTTTTCAGTCTCCTCAGGTGAATCTAACAGGCATTCAGGACTGAAAATTATTGGTTTTGAAGTACTCAGAATAAAGCTACAGTCCTTGTCTTCTCAAAATGTCTCTCCACAGTACACCGAAAGGCAGAAGAGAATGAAGGCAAATACTGGGATAGCCTTGAGGTCTTTTACTTCATCTTCAGTAACCAAATTCACTCATCCATGCATTCTTCCAATGAATCTTTACTAAGTGCCAACTATGTGCTAAGGTACTGGGGATACACTCTGAACAAAAGATAGGTTTTTGGTCTAATGGAACTTGCCAGACAAAGAATTACATAAATGGATGTCATGTAATGGCAAGTACTAGGAACACTGGTTTTATGTTCTATTACATGACATATCAGTATTTAATATGAAAGTTCTTCCCCTCCTCTAGCCCCAAAATCTTTTCAGTAAAATAAATGCTTTAAAGAGACATGCACCATTATTATTTTGGCTTCTCAGACCACTTTGAGAGGAAGCCTAAAACAGTGCCACAAAAAGTGGGCAAAAGTCCTGTCTGTTATTACACAGAAGACAATAAACCTCTCTCGTATACTCATTATTGACACAGTAGGTTCTGATGAGCATAAGAAAAACTAACAAAGAAAATCTTTCAGTATTAGTTCTTTGGTTTTGGGGAGAAAGTAAGGGGTTGCAGATGGTCATAGAGCCCTTTAAGCCTCTGATGGAAACTATGATCTTTCCCCCAGAATAATGCACATAAGTACAAGCACATGATATTCCATGTAGTTTCTGGAGTTTATGGATCCAGGCTAAGAGCACATGGTATATATAATTTCTAAGAAAACTGACTTCTAGTAAGATGTAATTTCCACTGTGCCAATATTCTATCCTATCTTCCATATTAAGAAAAGGTCACCTCCAAGGAGAAATGGTTTAGTTGAAAGTTTGAGCACAGAAGACTGATGTCATAGTTCAGTCCATTTTACACAGCTGGGAAAGCTAAGCATACTCCAGAAATAACATTTTCGATGTCAAGACAGGACAAGGGAGATAAAGTTGCAATGCCCTCTGGCAAGCTACTATAGTTTTTGGAAAATGAATGAAAACAAACTGTCACAGAAACAACTCACCTGCAGAACTCTTCCTGACAAGAAGTTTTGTCTGCAGTAATTATAACTTGCACGCACACCTTCTTTTGCACTCAGCTGCCATCCCTAAATTGTGGAGAAAAATCAAACTGCATTCATTCTGTTTTTAGTGCCAACTCTGGTAACCAAAGCTATTTGGTTATATACTTACCTTATATGCTCTCAGAAGGGCCAGATAATCACTGTTTGCAAATGCAAATTCCAGCTTTTTCTGGTTGGCTTCCTCTTTTTTATCCCAGGGAGACACCTAAGTAAGGAAAACTGGATTTGAAGGACACATTTTATCTGAGGTTTCAAATGGCATTTTCCTAATGCTGAAGCCAGCTGCCTGGGGCAGCTCTTTGTGTGGAACAAAGCATACCCTGTGGGTCAGCTGGTTAAAGGCAAGAATGGTAGTAACTGGCAAGCTAATGGTCTTTTCTTTCCTGTGAGTCTGTCCACCCACCTAACTGTCCACCCACCCAAAAAAAGCTCTTTTGGGTCTTTTAGTTCCAAGTGGCAAGAGTTTTCAAAGAGTAATTCAATCTTTTTTTTTTTTTTTTTTTTTTTTTTTTTTTAATTTTTTTAGTTGTCAATGGGCCTTTATTTTATTTACTTACTTATATGTGGTGCTGAGAATCGAACCCAGTGCCTCACACATGCTAGGCAAGTGCTCTGCCACTGAGCTGCAACCCCAGTCAGAGCAATTCAATCTTAAAACTACATCTAAAACAAGGATTTCTGTTATCACTGTGGCATCTTTCTCTTACAGATTATTTTTTTCCTCTTTTCCCCGTTTCTTGCAGTGCTGGGGCTTGAACCCGGGGCCTTGCACATGCTGATAAAGTTCTTATTTTATAGATTCTTTTCCATCTTTTAGAGTTGAGTATCTCCTGCTTCTCTCCCCATAAGTAATATTTTCCTCCTATTTTCTATAATGTTCACAGATCTTCCTTTTTTCCTATAAATTTGTAAAATAAGCAGAGAAGTAAATTTTCACTGCTTTCTGCCCTCCTACATGTTAATTCTTTCTTTCTCAGGTTCTGAAGATACCAGCATAAGCTGTAGCAGTTCCTCATGGCAAGCTACACCAAGGCCCTCGCTGCAACACCACTGAATATCATTTGAAACCACCTCCAGTGCTTCTCTCAAATTTTTGTATATTTGAATAACTTGATAGGTAACACAACAGCCAAAATACAATTCTCTCTCTCTCTCTTTCGTTTGTTTTTTTGGTACTGGGGATTGAACCAAGGGGTGCTTTACCACTGAGCTATATCCCCAGCCCTTTTTATTTTTTGTTTTGATACAATGTCTTGGTAAGTGGCTGTAGCTGGCCTTGAATTTGTGAGCTTCCTGCTCTGGTCTCCCAAGTGGCTGCTATTGCAGGTGTGTGCCATCATGCCTGGCTAAAATTTTATTTTCTATTTGAAAATAAAATTCCTTCTTTCTTAGGAAATTCAGTGGGAAATGATTACATTTGGGAGATTACTATTACATTTACAGAGCCCAGCAAAGGACGGGTGCTCGATTTTGGCTAAGGATGACATCCATATTTCTAACGAGTCTTTCCAAATTCCAATAAAAGAAAACAGTGAGTGATTTCATTGAGATGATGAAAAACAGGCAATGGGAAGTCCTGTTCACAAAGTTCATGCTGACTGTGTATGCCCAAGCAAGGTGTGTCATCTCTTCTAGTGCTTGATTTTATCATTTGTTGTTAAATGAAGGAGCTGCACTAAGATTCTTTTTCAGATTTCCAAGTTTACATTTCCATGAAGTGTAACACTAAAAACTGAAAAAGCAATTATTTACATCATCTATTCCCCTATCATATAAGATAAGCCATGGTACAAATAAAGGCAGGCTGATATTCCACCCAACAACAGCAGAAGATCCATTCTTCTGACGTGTACGTGGAACACTCCCCAGGAAAGACCGCATGCTTGCCTATAAAACAAAGCTCAGTAAGTTGTTTTTTAAAATATTTTTGTATTTGTCAATGGACCTTTATTTTATTTATTTATATGTGATGCTGAGAACTGAACCCAGTGCCTCAGATGTGAGGCAAGCACTCTACCACTCAGCCACAACCCCAGTCCCTCAAAAAATTTTGAAGGACTGAAATAATACAAGCAATATTTCCATGACCACAATGGACTGAATTAGAAATCATAAGAGAAAAAAAAACTGAGAGACTCACAAATATGTAGAAATTAAACAACACATGCCTACACCTATGAAAAAAGGAAAAGAAAAGCAAAAATCTTCAGTCCCCAGAGTAAAACTGATAACAGTAAATGCTTGTATTAAAAAATATGAGAGGGGCTGGGGTTGTGGCTCATGGAAGAGCATTTGCCTAGCACGTGTGAGGCACTGGGTTTGATCCTCAGCATCACATAAAAATAAATAAATAAATAAATAAATAAATAACATTCAGGTTAAAAAAAAAAAGAATACTTTTAAAAAAGAAGAAAAGAAAGGAGAAGTACTGGGGACTGAAATGAAGCAAACTATGTTAAAATGTACTTAAGAATATGTCAAAATGAACTCCATTATTATGTATTACTATAATGTACTAATAAAAACATTTAAAAAATGATGCAAGATCTGAACACTATAATCTACTCTTCCACTTTAAGACATTGGAAAAAGAAGAGCAAACTAAACCTAAAGCAAGCAGCAGAAGAAAAGAAGATATTAATAAAATAGAAAAAAAAAAAAAAACTGAGAAAAATCAATGAAACCCTAAGTGGTTCTCTGAAAAGAACAACAAAATTACCAAAACTTTGGATAGATTAACCAAGAGAGACATCACAAATTACTAGAATCTTAAAAAGGGGATATTACTAATAATCCTACAGGAATACAAAGGAATACTATGAACAATTGTATACCAATAAATTAAATACCTTAGCTGAGACAAACAAATTACTGGATAAACATTAACAAAACCAATTCAAAAAGAAATAAACAATATAAATAAACCTACAAGCAAAGACACTCAATTAGTAAAAATAATAAAAATACTACTCACATAAATCCCCAAGCCAGGGTCACTTCACCACTGAATTCTACTAACCACTTAAGAGGAATTAATACCAATTATTCACAAACTCTTCCAAAAATATAGAATAGGAAGAAACACTTCTTAACTTATCCTATGCAATCAACATAGCAAAAGCAAAGGTATCTTAAGATACCAAAGTCAAAGACATCATGAGAAATCTTTTATGGACACAGATGAAAAAAATCTATAGCAAAATATTAGCAAAGAGCAATAGGTGAGTAACAGCTAAGGGTTTCTTTTTGGTTGTTGTTTTGTTTTTAAAACTGTGGAGGGATTTTAGCACATTATTAAAAACATTTATTTATTTATGCTGCAAGGAATTGAACTCAGGGCCACACATATGCTAGGCAAGCGCTCTCTACCACTGAATCACTCCCGCAGCACCTAAAAATTATTGAATTGTATACTTTAAAAGGAAAACTATAAGTGTGAATTGTATTTCAATAAAGCTATTTTTAAAAGTGCTTCAACATATTTATTGCCTTTTAAAATCATGCAAGGCATCTTTTGCTGGTTTGTATTTTTTGATTTTTCTATAATGAACAAGTATAGCATATAGAATAAAAAGCACAGATTATTTTTAATAAGTTATATTTGTAGTTCTTAGTCTTTATTTGGGGCATGGATTCCTTTGAGGATCAGAAGACATTGTGCCCTGGAAAATTCATATCCAATATGCAATATTTTTAGGGGATCACACACCCCCGAAGCCTTCAGGGTCCCCTTAAGATACCCAAGGCATAAACTCTACAGGAATGTTGTTTACTTACAAAAGGAGACTTAAAGGCCAAGCTGGCAGCAATGGTGAGAGCAGGATCCAAACAGCGGAAGATAGACCCAAAGAGCATCAGTTTGCCGATTCTCACATCCACGGGCAGAGAGGCCAAATGATATCCTAGAGGGGTCAATTTTTCATCTGGAGTTAATGCTCCCAAATCTCGTAATCGTATTTTTGAGGCACGGAGAGAATCAGCATGTGGAGGTTCAATGAGCCGAGAGAACACAGATTGCAGATTATGAGTGTTAAACATCTCTAAAATTTTAATTCTGAAAAAAAAGAAAAAAAAATACACTCATATAATAGGCAAAAAAGAAAACAAAATAATAATTTGTCCATTTTTTATCAGATGGAATGATGCAGAGGAATAATTTCTCAAGAAAAAATTATAATTTCCCAGTTTTATGTTTTATTTGACAACTATATAATGCTAGTTTAAATAAAAATTTAAAAATCTTGTGTATCGTCTAGTTTTCCTAGCAATAAACTAGAGAAACACTTGCAGATTTTGAAACTTATTTATATTCAGAATAAAATTCTTTTTATAAACTTTCAAAATGCTTCCTTCTATGATAGTAGGTTCAAATTATGAAACAGAATTCAAATGATAAAAATGTTGGTAATAATGTGAAGAAGTTGGAAGCCCTGCACACTGTTGGTGGGAATGTAAAATGGCATAGTTATTATGTAAAACAGACAGAGATTCCTCGAAAAATTAAAATAGAAACTACCAAATGACTCAGAAGTCCTATTTCTGGGTATTCATCCAAAAAAACTGAAATCAGTATCTCTAAGAGATACCTACACTTCTCTGTTCACTGCAACATTATCAATAGCCAAGAGGTGAAAACAACTGGAATGTCTATTGACAGATGAGTGGATAAAGCCAATATGGTACATATACCATGGAATACTACTCAGTCTTAAAAAAGAAGGAAATTCAGCAATGTATAACATGGGTGAACACTGAGTGAGAATAATGTAAAGTAATAAAAGCCCATCACAGGAAAAATAATACATGATTTCCCTTATATGAGGTATCTACAATGGTCAAACACATATAAGCCGAGTAAAATGATGGCTGCTAGGGACTGAGAGCATGGAGGAAATGGGGAGTTGCTGTTCCACAGCCATACAGTTTCACTTATGCACAATGCATAAGCTAGAGATGTGCTGTACAACATTGTACCTATGGTTAATGATTGTGTTATATGCTTAAAAATTTGTTAAGAGGGCCAGGCCTAGTAGCATGTGCCTATAAATAATCCCAGAGATTTGGGAGGCGCTAAGACAGGAGGATCCCAAGTTCAAGGCCAGTCTTGGCAACTTAGCACAATCCTATCTCAAAGTTAAAAAAATAAAAGAGGTCAGGGATGTACCTCAGAGGTAGAGTTTCCCTGGGTTCAATCCCCAGCACCCCCACCACACACAAAAAATTATTAAGAGAGTAGATCTCATGTTCTAAGTATTCTTAGCATAATAATAACTGTAAGTGATTAGTGTAGCTACCCAATTAAAGGTATTTATGAAAAAACCTCAAATGATCTATTTACTCTTTTCTCATGAATAAAATCACACGGCAATTATTTATAAAATTAATTGACATTGAGTCTCACCTTGTTATAGATTTTGAAAAACTAGGATTTTATATTATGAACTTCGACAACTTTTCAGAAGAGAAAAATATAACACACATAAAATTTTACTTATTTCACTTATAATTCCTTTCATGTTGTCAACTTAAAAATATACTGTTTCACATTTTTATTAGTGTGTACATACTTGGTACTTAGCTTTTTCCCAACTAAGGTATTTCACTTTAAGACATGCACTGACACAAATGCACTTACTTACTCTACATACATTTCCCCCTTCTCTTACCCTCCCTTCAGGGGTCAATCAACTTTTGAAGTTCTCTAGAATCCCTTCGCTCCTCTCCATCTGCACTGCCACTACCTTAGTTCAGGGCATCAGCTCTTTCCCAGTTTCTTAACCTTTTTTTCTTATAGTACCTGGGATTGATCAGGGCCTTGAGCATGCTAGGCAAGTGTTCTACCACAGGACTGTACTACCAGTCCCTTACTCCCCTAATTTCTTAAGGCCTAACTATGGATGCAATGTTTTTTTATCCTGCAGTACCCCTAGTGCTGAGCCCAGTGCCTGGCAAACGTAAGGCTCTCAAAGTGCACCTGCTACAGAAAAGAAGAGCTATAACAGTTTTGTATGAGTAGTTTTTCCCCCTCTCAGTGATTTTTTTATGGGCATTCGCCCTCAAGGGAACAACTGGCTCAAAGAGCATGGATAATTTTACAGTTCTTACATATTGTCAAGCAAGTTTTTAGAAATGTTGAATCAAAGGCTTCCTAGACTCAATAACATTGAATTTGATCATTCACTCATTACATCCTATTTTATGATATTTGTTCATTAGGTAAATACTGGTGTTTTCAAGTTTCATTCACTTTTCTCTGATAATGAGGCTGTAGATTTTTCCCTGGAATAATTTAATATTGCTGTTGCCCTAGGAGAAATTCCTTTTTAGGTTATTAAAAATATATTCTTTTTTTAAAATTCATTTTTATTATAAACAAATGGGATACATCTTGTTTCTCTGTTTGTACATGAAGTAGAGGCATACCATTTGTGTAATCATACATTTACCTAGGGTAATAGTTTTTGATTCATTCTGTTATTTTTAAAAAAAAATGTATTCTTGAGCTCTATATTAGGGCCAGGCTCTGCAATGTAAGAGATCTCTATATGCAGAAAGTCGAAAGAAATGTCAAAGGCCACACTGAAGAACTCTTTCTTTGCAAATGAATGAGGTCACCCATGTACATTCTTAGCAAAATATCTTCTATGAGGAAAAGAAAACCATGGAACTTAAATAGGATGGGAAACTTTTTAGAAGCAGAAAACAAAAAGCAACATATAACCTTAGACACAGCTGTTCCAATGGCACTCTTTGTATTTCTGGTAGCTGCTGCTTTAAAAGCTGGTGGTTGTAGTGATGGCTAGTGAATAAATGGAAGCAGACCCCAGATGCAACACGGCCTGCTCGACCCTTTCTTTGCAGAGCATTTGCTTGAGATACAAAAGTGTCCTCTAGACTTTCCATCCCTTTGCTGGCATCATATCTATAAAGAAAAGGGAAATAAAAATTTGAGTTATTTTACATGGACAGAGTAGATGAATTATACTTTAGAGAATTTTTTTTTTTTTTTTTTTTTTTTTTTTTTTGCGATGCTGGGGATCGAACCCAGGGCCTTGTGCTTGTGAGGCGAGCACTCTACTAACTGAGCTATCTCCCCAACCCTATACTTTAGATCTACAGAAGGACAGTGTCCTGTGTGTTCTAGAATAGTTGAGTCCCTGGTGGGCACAGCTAGTGCTGATTTCAATGGTATCAAGTGCCACTATTTTCTTTAGTCAACTCTTTTTCATCTAAACACAGTAAAATCCCATGAAGACTATGAGAGAAAAACTAACTGCTTTCAAGGTAAAACCTTGGAACTTTTTGCTCTTGCATGACTTTTCAGATTTATGGTTCTGGTTATAGAATCATTCACACATCCACATAAAGTTTTGATAAGGTATTTTTAAAAAATGTATTTTAAATTGTTGATGGACCTTTATTTTATTCATTTATTTATATGTGGTGCTGAGAATTGAACCCAGTGCCTCACACGTGCTAGGGAACATTCTACCACCGAGCCACAACCCCAGCCCTTCGTAAGGTCTTTTTAAAACAGTAACCCATGTATCTAAGCATTAGTCACTAACAGCTGTGTCACCCTAAATGAAGCATCTTTAGCCCCTGTTACATCACCTCTTCTCTTTCATTTTCCCAGAATCGATGACATAGACAACATCATCAATGGTTATGGAAGTCTCAGCAATGTTGGTGGAAATGATAATCTTAGTTACACCCACTGGAGGTTTTACAAATACAGCCTGTTGTTCTTCACTGGATAAAGATGAGTGAAGTGGGTGAATAACACATCTGAAAGGAAATAAAAGCACATTAAATATTCTGGCACAAAGTACTGAAACTGAATTATAGTGGGTGAATTTCCTATAAAACCAACAATATGACTTCACATATCAGCAACTTCTTTGCCCCTGTCCCCAGCTCTTCTACGTGGGAAAGTCCTTTCTGACCCTTACAAAATACTTACTCAGTTCTAGGAACTAAAAACCTTGTACCAACTTGAGGAAAGTGCTAGAGTGTAATTCAATAGTCAATAGTTAAGGAGAAGAAATAATTAATGTTCTATAAATATCAAACCTAGAGCAAACTGACCAGTAGAGAATAATCTTCCCTCTACTTTTTAAAAAGGGAGAAACGCAAAGACTGTGATGGAATCTAAGACATGCCATTCTTTTATTTCTAGGGAGCATTCATTTCTAGTTTTCTCCTTAGATGTGGAGACATGCCCAGTGTGCCTTGCTACTAGAACAGGACCCATTGAAAATTTTCTTTCAAAATAGTAGCATTTCTTTGTTGTTACTAATGCTGGCTTTCCCCTCATCTTCCCTTCCTCCCAGGAATTTGGCAACTGAAATTACATGCAAGTTTGCTGAGTCACAATGCTAAGTGAGGAGAAATATCTTTCTTTGATGGAATGGAATAACTGATTTCCTGGAGCAAACAGGTTTGTGCATTTCCAGCTGGCACAAACGAATGTAAGCTCGAAGAGTGACACCAGAGTCTAAAGAGGGTGAGAATTCTAAAGTGACCCTTCTGGTTGTTCACCTTTGCAGATAACTGCAATAAATTATTAAGAATCTAGAAAGCAATTAGCTTACCGATTACTACGTCGATTGTTGAAAAGAGAATTAGACTGTAGCTGCTCATAAAGCATTTTGATTTCTGCTAGTCCTGGTAAAAATACAAGTATAGCACCTGGGTGTAGAAAAATAACCAATGAGAAAACTGAAAAGAGAAAACTAATATAAATTATAAAGCTGTTTTAAACAAAAACAAATCACAATCTGAGTATTTTTCACAATTTTCTTTGTAAAATCCCCAACAATTAAATAAATAATAATTTTTTTATACATTCTCCAACTTAATACAGACAAAATAGAGTATAATTATCCTTCTATAATAATAAGAGGTGTGAAAAGCATAATGCTTTACACTACATAAGAATTGCTGGGGCTGGGGATATAGCTCAGTTGGCAGAGTGCTTGCCTTGCATGCACATGGCCCTGGGTTCAATTCCCAGCACCAAAAAAAAAAAAAAGAATTGCTAGCTAAGTTCTTCAGACATACTTCAGTGTCTTGGCAACTGACATTATTTCTACAGGAAAAGTTATCCTTCTAACCTTGTAAGACTGGAAGATTCTTCTATTAAGAAGAATCATAATAAATAAATCTTAATAAATAAATAAAGTAAAATCCATAAACATTTTACTGGGAATGAGAAAAAGAAACTATAACTGGCTGGCCAATCTGTTAATATAAATTTGGATACATTTTAAAGAGGCAGCACGCTAACTAACCATCTCATATTAACAGTTCATGGGCTTTAAATTTTTACATTAAAGAAAATAAGCAATAATGGATCAGAGCATATTTCTGTGCCAAGAAGTCATTCAGCAATACTTATCTTCTTCTGTGCTTTACACAAAGAAGAGGTTGATAGGCTTTTCACTAGTCCCTCCCTTAATCCTACAAATATTTACTGGATGCCTGTGTTAGTTCTATGTGGATATACCCACAAAGAACTCATGACCTATTATTTAGTCAATTACTCTTCCCACTAAATAAACAAGGAATCTAAATTATGAACAAAATAAAATTTTGAAGATAGTCAAAAGAGATCTTGTAGTGTTGCTTTTAAATATTTTTATGGGATACAAAGAATGTTCACATACATTATCTCATTTGGTTCTCCTTAGTCGCCCTGTATCTGATTTGGTAACTTGGCCAGATCACAGGCTAATAAGCATGAAGCCTGGACACAGACCTAAGGTTTCTGGTCTTAGATTCACGCTCTGTCCATTATATGCCCTGTGTTCTTCAGGCTAAAATGCCACAAAATTTAAGAGTATAAAATAATCTATATAGATGGGGAAAAATATGTCCATATTCTTATGCACCTTATGATCTGCTTTACCCTCATGGCTTTGCCATCTGTATCAGGGATATGTTTAATATTCACAAATATATTACTGACTCTAATCACTATATCTACTTTGCTTTGATATTAGTTAATTTTCTAACATTTCTTTATGACCGCTATGCTTTTTTGTTTTAGTAAGTCTTTTCCTTTGTGATGAAATAAGATATTCAGTCTATTGAGAAAATATTAGCCACAACTGGCTATTTATCAAGAGTAGAAAAACAATGCACTTTAATAATTTTATATGCCTTATACATCTCTTTAGAAAATACCACATAATGATTAAGTTTAAGCAACAGAGGGCAGTCATTCTCATTTCTCTTAAGTACTGAGTAATGAGCACATACATATTTCATTCAATAATCACCCCACACGGACCGCCCTTCCTTTATTCATGCAACAAATATTTCTTCTATGCCTAAATGTTCCAAGTACTGTTTTAGGGTCTAAGAAAAATAGTGGTGAAAAAGAAATCCCTGTTCTTAAGGAGTCTACATTCTACTGAAGAAGATGGTCAGTAAGCAAAACTCTAATTATAGACAGTGTTAAGTGCTACAATGAAATGAAAATCATTTTTGGATATTATGACAGGATGGGGGAAGACAAGACATCCTCTGCAGAGGAGACATGTAAGCAGAAACCTGAGTGATGCCAAGGATTCAGTTATGAGATCTGGGGTTGTTTGCTCTGGGGATAAGGGATTGCAAGTGATGTGAAGAAGATCCCTAGGATAGGAAGACAGTGAGAAGGGGAAAAGTAGTGATTTTTCTGTGTTATAGGGGCAGCAGTATTAACGGTATTAATTACAACAATAAGTGTTTCATAAACCATTATTACAGGTAGTATCTACTGGGCATAAACTCTATGCCAGGCCCTGTGCTTACCTATGGTTTCTTTTATTTATTTTTCTTACTATGTGTGTGAATGTGTGCGTGCACCCGTGTGTGCACTGAGGGGGAAACCAGGGCCTTTTGTATGCTAAGAAGGTATTCTACCCTGATCTATATCCTTAGCCCCCAATGTGGCTGGTTTCTTTTAACTCTTGAAATAGCTTTATGTAAGAGGGTTTATTACTATCTTCATTATACAAATAGGAAACTGAAGCACAGAAATGATAAAGGCTTTATCCAAGGTTAAAAGATTCTCCAATAGCAGAACTGGAAAATTTATTAGACTCCAAAGGCCGAGCTTAACCCCACTGCCCTGTGGCCTCCCTGGGCAGTCTGCAATGTGATTCAAACAGTGTTTAATTTGTGCATCAAGAAGAAGCAATTACCTGGAGGATAGGAGTGCTTTCCGTCTACAATCCATTCTAATAAGGCCTCTATTAATTCAAGATTAACCTTTTCAAAATCCATAATGGACATCGTTTTAATGACTGATTTGCTAACCCCTGAAAGGGAAAAAGTAGAATAATAATTACACATTATTGAAGACAATATGCTTGTGAACTAGGTAAATGTTCAGTTGACTTAACACAGATGTTCTCATTTAATGTACTGAAATGAACTTTTTTTCTTTTAGTTTCTCTGAAAATATAACTTTCCGGAGTATGTTTTGGAGTCATTCTTGAACAATGACTCAAGAAGCAGGTTCTTCCCCTGTTGCAGAGACCTAGATGGGCCATTTTATACTCCTCCTTCTTTACTCTTTTGCCACTACACATTTTATAAACTCATGATTCAATCAAATCATGAATCTGATTAGTTCAAAGTCAGGGTTACAGCATACCCATGGAAAGTAACTGGTAGAGACCGCAGGTTTTACTAGCATCTTTTATAACAGTGGCTCTTAATCTTTGGGTTCCCTTGAGTAAATGATAAAAGTTACAGATCTTTCCTGAAAACTTACATCTGATTTTAAGAGCTTCTCCAAAATTCTTGAAGCCTATCCACAGACCCTTAGGTTATGGGTCTATAATCTCCTTCTAATCCATCTGGTAGAAGACATAGTTCTTTGGATTGTATAGTGAGCCTTAGCTCTTTTAAAAACAAGAAGCATACTATTGGGGTGATTAATTCTTCAAACACTATGGCCCTTTCTTCTTGGGTCCCCCTAATGGTCCTTCACCTTAATTATAGTTTAACTGAAACAAAATAACTATATTTAATATCAAGGAAGAGAAACTTCCTATATGATAATGGGAAGTTTGAAGAGGGGCAAAAGCACAGTTTCTAAACAATGTTCTAGTAGATTGAACCCCATGTTAGGCAAAATGAGAGAAAGGATAAAACAGGCTACACAAACAAGGGTGTGGTTGGATGAAGAGGGCAGAGCAGGAAATCACTTTTCTTTGCCAAGATTCCAAATAGTCAGATTTTTCAAAAAGGAGAAAGGACCAGGGAACTGAAAAAAAGCAGTAAAGTGAAAATAGTTAATTTTTAAAAGTATTGCTTGATAGTTTTAACTAATCAAATATCCTTAAAAAGATTATCATTTAAAAAAAAAAAACTATAAAAAGTTCCAGAAATTGAGCCAGGAAACATTATTTAATTTTCTAAAAAGTCAAAGAGCAAGGAGATCAATTAGGTCAAGGTTTTTGTTTTGTTTTGTTTTTTAAACAGGGAAACAAAAATTTTCTCAGAAAAACTAAGTAAGGCAGGCACAGTGGCAATGTACCTGTAGTCCCAGATGCTTGGGAGGGTAAGACAGGATAGCTTAAGCCAAGGAGTATGAGGCTAGCCTTGGCCACATAGCAAGACCCCATCTCAGAACACAAACCAAAACACAAAGGTAGTAACCTTCAGGCCTCTATGTGTTCAGCCCAGCTTACAGGTATAGAAAACCACACAGAAACAAAGAGTAGATGGGTGGAATCTTACATGGGAGGAAGAAGGTGCATCTAACAAAATAAATCAGAATTTAGGTAGGCCAGGCGTGGTGGTATACACCTGTAATTCAGCATGCCTGTACTTCCAGCAACTCTAAAGGCTGAGGCAGGAGGATCACAAGTTCCAGGCCAGTCTTAGCAACTCAGCAAGAAATTAGTAATAATGGACACTATTGAAATAACTCTCAAATATTGAATAATAGACCTTGGATTAAATAAAATTACTTGATAAATGTCTTCATTTTGATCACTATATTGTAGTTATGTAAGAGAATGTCCTTGTTCTCAGGAAATACATATTAAAGTCTTAGGAGTAAAAGGACATAATATCTGAAACTCAAGAAAGTTAGGAAAAAAATACATACATGTACATAGAGCCAATGACAAAGCAAATAAAGCAAAACATTAATTGGTGAATGAGAGTAAAGGATGTAAGAGTTCACTGCATGGTCTTAGAAAGTTTTCTGGATTGTCTGTTTTGGCAAATATAGTAATATAATCTACATACACATTGGAACTGTTTTTGTTTTTGTTTTTGTTTTGTAGCAGGGATTGAACTCAAAGGTGATTAACCACTGAGCCACATCCCCAACTCTTTTTACTTTTATGTTGAGACAGGGTCTCACTAAGGTTGCTTACAGCCTTGCTAAGTTGCTGAGGCTGGTTTCAAACCTGAGATCCTCTTGCCTCAGCCTCCCAAACTGCTGAGATTACAGGCATGTGCCATTGTGCGTGGCTGAAACTGCTATTTTTCTAGGTTTGAGGTTGTTTTGATAAAGGCAATTGACATAAAAAAGTCATATATTTCTTCTTCTGCATGATGGTGAGAAAAATACTATAAAATTTTGGCATGATGATAATATTCACTCAGGAAATACATTACCTTTATAGCGGGTCATGAGCTGCTTAAAATCTAACTGTTGATCTGGTACTGCATCTTTGACAGAATCCTGATCCTGGAGGTGAAGGGACAGCCTCAGGTCTTCCTCCACTTCTTCAAATGCAGTTCTGTTGCGCCTTGCTTTAAGTTTTTCCTTTGCAATCTGTTTCATGGAGCGCATATATGGGCTCCCATCCTGTAACACATATCTGAAGAAGGAAGACAAAAAGAACATGTCTATGAGCTGGGTGTGGTGGCCCATGCCTGTAATCCCAGTGGTTTGGGAGGCTGATGTAGGATTGCAAGTTCAAAGCCAGCTTCAGCAATGGCAAGGTGCTAAGATAATCAGTGAGACCCTACAAATAAAATACAAAATAGGGTTGGGGATGTGGTTCAGTGGTCGAGTGCCTCTGAGTTCAAATCCCCAATACACCCCCCTGTAAAAAAAAAAGCACATGTCTATGATGTGGGTCTGTTGGTGAGGAATCAAAGTATTCCCTTATTTTATGTGTTTATTTTATTCCCTTATTTTATGTGCTCTTTCAGCAGAATGCTGCTCTGTTTCTGCCTAACTCATGCTATCCTTCCAACCAAACTAAGATTCTGCTGGCTGTGCCCTATTTCTGGTTGGAAACACACTGAAATGCCTTTGGTTCTGTGCAGAACAAATAAAAATTTGGGAAAGAAAATCCTATCCAGGAAAAATATCAAGGACAGTCAGAAAACACATTTGAGTTGTATTTTCAGTAACACCTCCCCTCATTTTATTTTCTTCTTTGACCATTTATCAATTCCCAATAGTTTCAACTATCATTCCCACTGGTGCAACCAAATTTAAACCCAAACCACTAGTTGTTGACTGAACATCTCTACAAAACCATCCTCAAAATATTTCAAAATTTTCTCATTAGTATTTGTCCATGATACTATTAGACTTCATAGCAAAGTGGAAAATGACTAGATTTGCAACCGAAAGCTCTAGATTTAAGTCCAAGGTTTGCCACTAAACCAACTTGCCATGAAACTTTTAGTAAATTAATTTCAAAGGGTTTTATTTTCTCATCATTTGGGGGAGTCAGCCTAGATAACTGGTTTGAAACTATTTTTCCTGGAGCCCTAAAGGTTTCTCAGAGCCCCTGGAAAAGGTAAAAAATGGGAGGAAGAAAACAAATAGGGGGCCAAGTGTGGTGTTGCATGCCTGTAATCCCAGCAGCTCATGAGGGTGAGGAAGGAGGATCCTGAGTTCCAAGCCAGCCTCAGTAACTTAGTGAGGCCCTAAGCAACTCAGTGAGACCCTGTTTCTGAGTAAAATACAAAAAAGGGCTGGGGAAGTGGCTCCATGGTTAAGTATCCCTGGGTTCAATCCCTGGTACAAATAAAAAAAAAGAAAAGAAAAGAAAAGAAAACAACCAGGGCTCTGGTCCTTCCTTTTGCCTTCTTCCAGTTGGATCATTCCTGTTTTAGCTCTCAATTCTTCATGATTTCCTACAAGATTTCATTTATAGACAATGTACTTGATGAGAAAATAAATGTACTTGAAATTTAAAAAAAGGCTTAAAAACCTATGATTATATAAATTTTTATTTCCTCCAACCCTTTCCCTCCATTAAATGCCACATTTTCTTCTTGTATTCAACACTCATTTGTTCCTTTAACACATACCAAATATCAACTTTACGTGAGCGACTGTGGCAATACTGTATGTATGGTATGTAAAAATGAATACTCTTCTAGAAACTCAGAAACTCAAGAATAGGTCAAAGCAACTCACTACATCACAAACAGGTGGAAAAAACATTGCTAGGTCTATAAGAAAAGTACTCATGACGTCTTAAAAAAATATATTTATATATATATTAGTTGCAGATGGACACACCACCTCCATTTTATTCGTCCAGTTTTATGTGGTGTTGAGGATTGAACCCAGTGCCTCACATGCTAGGCAAGTGCTCTACCACTGAGCTACAACTCCAGCCCTGACCCATGACTTCTAACAAAGAATTAATAGAAGAAGGAAATTTCATGGAGGTAGCATTCAAGTTGAGTGTTAATAACTGGATAAGGAAGAGGAAGACAGAAATAAAGATATAAAGATAGTAACAGCATAACATATTTGAGAAACAGTGAGTAGTCTGATGGTGTGTGGGTAGGAGAATACAGTAGGGAGGGAGGTTAAATATAGGTTGAAGTCAGCTGATATGGGCCTTGAATGTCCACAGTCTGGATAAAAGGGAGTCAATGCAAGTTTTCAGAAGAGCAGGAGCATGACTAATTCTACACTAAAAAGATTCAATGAGTTAGGAAGTAAGAAAATAAACACCAGCAAACTTGAATTCCTCAGAAACTCAAATTCAACAGGAGTAGGATGGGACCTAGAAAATAAAAGCTTTAATAAGTTCCCTAAGTATTCTTTTTTGGACTTATGTTTAAGATGCCAGATCTCAGTGTTGTTTTCTTTTCTTTTCTTTCTTTTTTTTTTTTACTTAAGAATACACTTGAACTTTAATAGGGGGCATTTTTGAAAAATAAGTTTTGCTGCTAATGTAGCTTAAAAACAAAAATATGTTTACAGTCTCAGTTTTTGAATTTTTTTTTTTGGGGGGGAAGGGGTACTGGGGATTGAACTCAGGGGCACTTGACCACTGAGCTATATCCCCAGCCCTATTTGTGTGTTTTAGTTAGAGACTGGGTCTCGATTTGTTGCTTAGAGCCTTGCTAAGTTACTGAGGCTGGTTTTGAATTTGGGTGCCTCCTGCCTCAGCCACCTGAGCCGCTGGGATTATAGTCAGGAGTGTTTTCATCCTAGCATATACAGTTCAGGAATGAAGATGGTGATCTGGAGTTCTTGTCACAGAAGTGACCATTACAATCCCATGAGTCTAAGCCAACAGGGAGCTTAATATTGAGAAGAAATAGGGCAGGAATAAAATCTTGGGGAATTCTCAAGAGCAGGCGAGAAATCTGTTTGTGTAAATGGACAGTGCCATTTTCTACCTAGTACCGTGATTACGCATACAGACTGCTTAACACTCCAACTACACTGCAAACTCTTTGAGAGTAGAATGATGATGATAATAATAATTAACATTTATAAAGTATGTACTTAGCTTGTATATCTCAGGCACAGTTCTAAGCATTCTGCAATTATTAATTTATCAATTAATCCTCATAACAACCCAGTAAAGAAGCTAATAGTAATACACCCCTTTTACATATGATGAAACTGAGGTACTAAGAGATTAGACTACTTGCCAGAGTGACAGTAAGTAAAGGGTTTTAAGTACTGGCAATTTGCTGACATAAAGGAGAAAACAGAATGTTCAAATAAAAAATTGGAAGAAAGACTAATACACATATAGTATCCTGGCATTTTTTTTTTTGGGGGGGAGGGGTACCAGGGATTGAACCCAGTGATGCTCAACCACTGAGCCACATCCTCAGCCCTATTTTGTATTTTATTTAGAGACAGGGTCTCACTGAGTTGCTTAGCACCTGGCTTTTGCTGAGAATGGCTTTGAACTTGCAATCCTCCTGTCTCAGCCGGGATTACACCCATGTGCTACTATACCCGGCAGTATCCTGGCACTCTGAAGTTAAATAATAATGCTGCTTTCAAGGATGTTTGTTGAACCTTGATTAACATCTTCCTTACCTTGTCACAGCAACTGCATCTTCCAGAAAAAACTGATCAACAGGAAACGTACGACCTAGAAAAACAAGAAAACAAAATAGAAAAGTCTCAGAATTCCCATTAAACTGTAATGAAATGTTTGTTTATATATATATCAATTGAATGATATTTGTATGTAATCAATTGTAGAAGGATAAACCAAAGCCCAGTGTGATAAGTCAACTACACAAAGAGACTGTGAAATATGTATATTTATACACACAAACACATAAAATTCTCTTAAAACAAAGTTTGGCTCATTAAAGTTCTATTTGTTCTGTGGTCTTAAAAGTATATATTAAAAAGTTTTTGATGACACAGTGGCAAGAGCAGATTCCAGTTAATAAGAAAACAGAAATGGATAGGTGGAGAAATGACAATTAGCCCTTTTTAACCTGTTACTCCTTTCCCACCCTCTCTTCTTCCCCAATGTATGACCTTTAAACATTTGACACTTATATTCTAGATCAAGCATACAGTTTCTTTTACAAATCTATTGTTAACATTCTGATAACCAGAACTAATGGTACTATTACTCATCAGTCAGTGCTTCCAAACTGTCCCTTTAGTAATCAATTGTAAAAGACATAAATCAAAGTTTGGAGTGATAAGTCAATTGCACAATGAGACTATGAAAACATCCAAAGAAAACAGGCTATACAACCTCATTTTCCTCCAGAGTAGACAATATCCAGAAATTTAGCACAATTCAGAAATGAACAAATATGCTATATACAAACATATATTCCCTTTGACTAATTACCACTAGAAACACGCATTTTTATTTTAAACACAATGAGGGGACCAGGGATGAACCTGGGTAATAAGAGTGCTTGCATAGCATGTGGAAGGCCCAGGGTTCAATCCCTAGCATCACAAAAATAAAAACAAAACAAATAAGTAATCAAAATAGAATGCTAGAAATTCTAAATAATCAAGACTTTTTAAAGTCACATACAAAATTAAAATCTTCAGGCAAATGGAGTTATTACCTCCCTATCAATCACATTATATAGTTATGATTGTTGTAAATTAATCACTTCTCCTCTAGAAAGAGGTATAAATACTTATTAATATATGTCTCAAGTGAGCTTTAAAATATATTTGCTTATTAGAATGATATACATGTAAGATGCATTTTAATCACCTGGTATAGTAATAACTGGGCAGGAATTGAAATATTCTGAAAAGAGTTCAGCATTTAAAGTTGCACTCATTAGAATAACTTGAAGAGTAGGCCTCTGCAACACAATGTCCTTCAAAACTAGCAGTAAGAAGTCACTAGAGAAAAATAAAAGAAACACCTGAGGATCAAACAAATTTAATATATGAAAATTAATAACTTGATAGATTTGGGGCAAGGAATATGTAAGACTGTGTGAATAAAAATATTGTAATACTCAGAAAGATGTGTCATGTTCCTGGATGTGAAGACTTACAAATAACAATAGAATTTATCATCAAAATTGATAATTCTACTTCTTAATATCTATAGGTATACAAAAAGCATATACAAGGATTTTCATTATAGCATTCTTTGTAACAGTAAAACAACAAATACTATCAAAATGTCCACTGACCAAGAAATGGTTGACAATATCATCCAATCTATGAAATAACATGAGGCAGATAAAAAGAATAAGATAGAGCTCTAGATAATGACAAGAAAACACTTCTAAGACATACTGCTAGTGGGAAAAATGAAGCTATGCAAAGATATTTACTGCAGAATAGCAACACTCTTATTGGCCTCCCTGCTTCAGCCTAGACTCCTACAATCTCTTTACAATAATGGTCAACCAATAACATTCGAATGTCAATCTGATTATGCTATTGTTCTGCTCAAAATCCTTCTGTGATTGCTCATCAGAGTCCTTAATATCAAGGCCCTACATGACAAGCTTTCATGCCCCGCCATTCAATGCCCTATTGCTTTCGCCCGCAACGCACTCGGCTCCAGCAATGAGTGAGGCTCGCATTTCACAACCTTTGTTCCTGGCATTAATCTGCCTGGATGGGCTTCTTCCAGCCTTTCACGTGGATAACTCCCTCACTTCCTTCAAGTCTTTACTCAAAAGATATCTTTTTAGCAAGGCCTTCCTTGGTTAACCTCTTTACAATTTCAAGTGATCCTCCCTGCTTTAACTTTTCCTCTTAGCACTTAATGTACTTTGTATTTTACTTATTTACCTTGCTTCCCAAACTCTCAGAGTGTAAGCTCTTCAAGGAAAAGGATTTTGGCTTATTTGTTCACTACTCCAGTGTCTAGAACAATGCCTGGGACATACTGAGTATTCAATGAATACTTATTAACTTATGAAATGTATATATCATTTGTGTAAAAAAAGCCTAAAAATAAAATTATCTCTAATGAAGTAAACACATATGTTGATGCATACAGATATAATCATTTAAGACTTATTACTGGGCTGGGGAGATAGCTCAGCTGGTAGAGTGCTTGCCTTGCAAGCATAAGGCCCTGAGTTCGATCCCCAGTACCGCAAAAAAGGAAAAAAAAAAAAAAAAGACTTATTACTGTCTTTAATTATTTCTTTTTATTTTGTTCTGTTCTTTTTATCTAGAAATCTGCTTTAGTTTCTGATTTCTTTGTATTTCTTATTTACTAGTTTATCAGTGTACTTTATTTCTTCTAATAGTCTTCTGGTTAATATCTTCCCTATTCAGTTACATTTTATCAGTTGGGTCCTCTCTTCAAGTTTTCTTTTTTTTTTAAAGTTTTGTGATTAGCCATTTTCTGTTTTTCTATCAGTCCACCAAGTTTACTTAGATTCTTTCCTCCTCTCAAGCTACATATAATAACATAATACTTTATGAGAAAACCTCATAATTTTCAAAGAACCTTCTTTATTTTTCCTACTGTTTTTTTTCACACCCTAGGGCAGGATCCACGTGACAAACTATGATCAATGCCATCTCTCTATGTGGCCCTTTCTCAGTATTTGACTTTAGGTTTCGATTCTTTAATGATTTTTAAGTCATTAAAATAAAGCCTAAATGCCTTAATATCCACAGTTTATAAGAACCTGGAAGAGCCAGCTCTTGCTTCCTCTTGCTCCTGCTTGCTTCTCATTCACTACATACCAGCCACATTCTTCCTTTAGTTTCTGGACACGCCAAGCCCTTTCCCACTGCAGAATTCTCCCTCGTGCTATCCTTGCTCCACTTGTCACATGGGACTCCCTTTCACTGTTCAGTTTTCAACTTAAATATTTCTTTGTCAATATGGTCTCTGACCATTTTACGAGTTTCTCCCTCCAAACACAGCTCCTGTTTATTTCTTCACAGTACTTATTCCAATTTGTAATTACTTGTTTGCTTGTTCATTTCATTGAACTATAAAAGATCAGAGGGTACCACATATACTTTTTACCACTGTGTTCCCAATAACTACTGTATCACTTGACAATGAAGACATTCTCTCTCTCTCTCTCTCTCTATATATATATATATATGTATATAGATAGATATACATCTGAAATGCTTATTGAATAACCAAAAAGTCAAGGAAGCACAAATTGACCAGTCCATGTGATCCAACATGCATCACATCTGTTTTTCCTACTAGGCAGAGTGTCCAGTTTAGTATGATGCCCAAGAGGGTGAGAGGTATCTCTTCTAACTCAACAGGGTGAGTCTGTCTAATAGCAAGACTCTCCTAGAGAAGAATACATGCTCTTCTAGCTAGCAGTGTTAGTGCTATAGACCCTGCAGCTCAGGAAAGTTGTTCCTCCTCTCTAATATAGCCTTCCCTATGGCAAATTACCATTACAAAGTCTATGAAACTCAACTGGAGAGAGAACACATTTTTTTCTATCATGTCTTCATTTTTAAGTGTGTGTATGTTTGATGGAAATAAAATCTTCGTTTTACCTTTCTTCTGTCCTCTCATGAACTTCGTCAACAATGATATGGGTAACTCCTTGGAGAGCTGTATCTCCTTCTAGCCTTCTCAGCAGCACTCCTGTGGTGCAGTATAACAGTCTGGTGGCTGAAGACTTATACAAAAAGGCAATATCAAACATGAATAAAACTCTTGAAAAAATATTTACTGGCAAGCCATTTTGAATAGATAAGAATAAAGAATATTAAAACACCAGTGGTTCCATTTAATGTGAAAAATAATAAATATACAATTTCTTGCTGAGGACAGGACAACAATAAAATCTTTTTTGCTTTGCATCAAACTTTTAAATTTAAGATTCTCTTAAAAAGTATTCAAAATTATTAAAAAACATAAAAAAGTGAGTGATGAAATCAATTCTACGTTTGTCCTAGCTTTCAGAGAATTTATCAGATCACTCTGCTACTAAAAAATAAGAAACCTTAATAAAGGAAATTTGGTGCAATCACATAAGAGTTCTTGTATCAAAATATTTCTAAAGGATTTCAGCCCTACTGAAGTTGTTATTAATTTAAAATAACTGGACAGCATATATCCCAACTGCCCACAAATCTCCAAACTCCAAAGACTTTTCAAAAGAAAACTACATTTCTGTTAGCAGGAAATAAGCAAAGCATACACACCTTGACACTTTCTAACCGAATCTGATATCCCACGGTCAGACCCACTCTTTCTGCTCTTTCTTTAGCAACTCGTTCAGCAACAGAGATCGCAGAGATTCGTCGGGGTTGGGTACAGATGATGTTAGCCACTTTCTCAGGTGGCCCGCCCAGAGAATCATCCAGAATAAATTGTGGAATCTGTGTGGTTTTCCCACATCTGTATGTCAAAACAAATGAGTCCTAAAATGAAGTTTTCAAGGGCTAGTTAACAAAGCAATCAAAGGCAATGAGGAAAGTGATAAAACTAATTAATCAGTTTCATCTATCTTCTGAGACCACCCACTGACTTATTACCTAGAGTTAATAAATTCTAAGAAATTGTACCTGAGATTAAAAAGGCAATCACACAAAAGTATTAATCATTTATAAAACTGGAGCTATTGAACAGACATATTTCAGCCTATAAATTTCTCTAGAAATGTGAACTTTACATATGAATCCTAATAAAAGGAATATTAGCTTGTGATTATTCAAATATTTCATATTTCCCCCTGTGATGTGTATTGAGTTGGCTATAAGAGGACTGAGGTTAAAAAGAGAAGAAACTGGAAGATACAAGATTACTAGTACATTTATGAGTTGGGCACAAATATAATTATTAAATTGGGTACTTTTGAATTAAGAATTAAAATTCAGCCAGCAACTTAAACCTCCTAAAAAGATTTGTATAACATATGGAGAATGTGAACAGGAAAGATAATGTGCCTTAAGTTGTTCTTAAATGAAAAAAAAAAAAAAAAAAAAAAAAAGCTTTAAAGAAATCAGAATTAATGCAGAAGATGAAGAGTTTTAAAGTTAAATGTCTAGAACTATCTTTTAAATTTAAAAATAGGGCTTGTTAAAAGGCTTCAGCTGGACCCTTTGCCTTTAAATTGTTTCAAGGCAGAGGTATACAATATCTATAAGCTCCTAGATGAATTTCTGAGTTTTTTTTTTTTGTAATTTGGCTCTATAGGCTTCAGAAGTTGCAATACCAGCCCCTGTGGAGTATTATTTAATATCTAACAGAAAAAGTGCCAATAACAACAACATAGGATTTTTTGGGTTTTTTGTTTGTTTGTTTGTTTTTAATAGTTTTTAGTTGTCAATGGGCATTTATTTATTTATTTATATGTGGTGCTAAGAATTGAACCTAGTGCCTCACACATGCTAGACAAGCGCTCTACCACTGAGTCACAACCCCAGCCCCCAAGGTAGGTTTTTTAAAAGTAGAACTAGATATAGCAACCACTGTACACATCACATTTGTCAGTGAAAGCTGTATCACAAATACATTACTTTCTTACCCAGTCATACCACTTATGACAACCACTTGGTGCTTGCTCAGCAATTTAAGAATGGTTTCTCTTTCTTCCCAAGCAGGGAGTGATTGTCTTTCTTGTAGAATTGACTGGAACTGTCTGGAAGCCTAATAAAAATCAATGATAAGGCATTAGTTAAGTTTTTTTGCATCCTCTTTCACAAGGTTCTGAATCCAGAATCCCGGTAGGACCTACCCTTTCTACTCTTTCTTTAGCAATTTGTTCTGAGACAGTGATTACAGAGATTTATTAGGATTGGATGCAGATGATTTTAGTCAGAAGACTGGCTACTCAAAAAATCAACCAGAATAATTTACGGAATTTATATAGTTTTCCTCTATTTGAATAAGCTGAAATATCTTATAATAAACCCCTCTCACTTAGCATCTATCCAGCTCTTCCTGACAAGAATCTATATACCAGCACTGTTCCATAGGACCATATGTGTTCATGGAAATGTTCTATACCTTCGCTGTCCAATATAAGCAATTTCGGGCCACATGTGAGTACAGAGCCCTTGAAATATGGATAATGCTTGTGAGGAATAGCCAAAGGTGATTAAAAATTACCATAGTGGAGTGCATAGGTCTACAAAATATCAGATTTTTTTTTCCAAAAAAATCAGTAAGAGCACTTGCCAAAGGATTATTTTTGGCCCTTCACCACAATTATGTTAATCAGTTTCCTATCTAGTGGACAGCACTATAAACACTGCATTGTATTTTTAAATTATGGGGGAAAAGAAGAGGAGAGAGAATGGTTAATGGGTACAAAAGTATAGCTGAATAGGAGGAATAACTCCTAATGCTCTATAGCGTAGTAAAGTAATTATGGTTGACAACAATTAATCATATATTTCAAATTAGAGAGGATTTGGAATGTTCCCAACATAAAGAAATGATATGAGAAGAAAGATAAATCAATTGCCCTCAGCTGATCATTACATATTATATACATGTACTGAAATGTCACATAGAAGCCCATAAAAATGAACAATTAAAAATTTAAAAATTAGCTGGATACAGTGGCACAAGCCTGTAATTCCAACAATCTGGGAAGATGAGGCAGGAAGATAACAAGTTTGAGGCCAGCCTTGGCAACTTAGCAAGTCACTGTCTCAAAATAAAAAAATAGGGCTGGTAATGTAGCTCAATGAGTGCTCCTGGGTTCCATTCCCATTAGCCAAATCCCAACACTGTTCCCCACAAAAAAAGAACAAAGGAAAAGAAATAGAAAAAAAAATTTTAAATAAGAAAAACTGTGGCTGTATTATTATTATTTTTTGTAGTTGTAGATGGACAGAATGCCTTTATTTTGCTTATTTTTATGTGGTGTTAAGGATCAAATGTAGTGCCTCACACGTGCTAGCAAGTGCTCTGCCACTGAGCTACAGCCCCAGCCCTGTGGCTCTACTTTTTAACAATAAGAATTCATACTCCTCGCAACTCTAGCCGGAGCAATTAGGCAGACTAAAGAAATTAAAGGGATACGAATTGGAAAAGAGGAACTTAAGCTGTCACTATTTGCGGATGACATGATTTTATATTTAGAGGATCCAAAAACCTCCTCCAGAAAACTTCTAGACCTCATCAATGACTTCAGCAAAACAGCAGGCTATAAAATCAACACGCATAAATCTAAAGCATTTTTATATCAAGTGATGAAACAGCTGAAAGGGAAATGAGGAAAACAACCACATTTGCAATAGCCTCAAAAAAAATAAAAGACTTGGGAATCAATCTAACCAAAGAGGTAAAAGATCTCTACAATGAAAACTATAAAACATTGAAGAAAGGAATTGAGGAAGACCTTAGAAGATGGAAAGATCTCCCATGTTCTTGGATAGGCAGAATTAATATTGTCAAAATGGCCATACTACCAAAAGTGCTATATAGATTCAATGCAATTCCAATTAAAATTCCAATGACGTACCTTACAGAAACAGAGCAAGCAATCATGAAATTCATCTGGAAGAATAAGAAACCCAGAATAGCTAAAGCAATCCTTAGCAGGAAGAATGAAACAGGGGGTATCGCAATACCAGAACTTCAACTATACTACAAAGCAATAGTAACAAAAACAGCATGGCACCAAAATAGACAGGTAGATCAACGGTACAGAATAGAGGACACGGACACAAACCCAAATAAATACAATTTTCTAATACTAGACAAAGGTGCCAAAAATATGCAATGGAGAAAAGATAGCCTTTTCAACAAATGGTGCTGGGAAAACTGGAAATGCATATGCAACAGAATGAAACTAAACCCCTATCTCTCACCCTGCACAAAAATCAACTCACAATGGATCAACGACCTTGAAATCAGACCACAGCCCCTGCATCTTACAGAAGAAAAAGTAGGTCCAAATCTTCACCTTGTTGGCTTAGGATCAGACTTCCTTAATAGGACTCCCATAGCAAAAGAAATAAAAGCAAGAATCAATAACTGGGATAGATGCAAACTAAATAGCTTTCTCTCAGCAAAGGAAACTATCAGCAATACGAAGAGAGAGCCTACAGAGTGGGAGAATATCTTTGCTACTCATACTTCAGATAGAGCACTAATTTCCAGAATATATAAAGAACTCAAAAAACTCTACACGAAAAATACAAATAGCCCAATCAACAAATGGGCTAAGGATATGAACGGACACTTCACAGAAGAAGATCTACAAGCAATCAACAAACATATGAAAAAATGTTCACCATCTTTTTTTTTTTTTTTTAAACAAGATGTCTGTGTTGGTCAGCTTTTCATTGCTGTGACCAAAACACCAGACATGAACAACTTAAAGGAGGAAGGCTTTATTTTGTCCCACAGTTTCAGAGGTTTCCATCCATAATCATCCAATTCCATTGCTCTGGGCCTGAGGGACAAGGGAATGAAGAGAAGATGAACCCTTCCAAGGCACACCCCCAGTGACCCACTTCCTCGGAGGAAGTCCCACCTCCCAGTAGTTCATCCAGCTCATTGGATTAGTCCATCAAGTGCATTAATCCACTGATGAGGTCAGAATCCTTATGACCCAATCACTCCCAAGAGCCCCACCTGTGAACACATGAGACTTTGCGGGACATTCCAGATCCAAACCAGAACAATGTCAAAATGGCTGGGGATATAGCTCCGTGGTGGAGTTCCTGCCTAGCATGCATGAGGCCCTGTTTTTTTTTTTTTTTTTTTTTTTTTTTTTTTTGTGGTGCTGGGGATTGAACCCAGGGCCTTGTGCTTGCAAGACAAGCACTCTACCAACTGAGCTATATCCCCAGCCTGAGGCCTTGGTTTTGATCCCCAGTACAAAACAACAACCAATACAACAAAACAAAAATGAAAAAACAATGTCAAAATGTAAAGTGGATGAAATATACTGGGTATTGGGTTAGTGGCCAGAGAAGGCTTCTTTTATAGAGGATATTTAATTAAATCAGTGGTTCTCCAAGTTATTCTTAGGACCAGCAGCCTCAGAGTTATCTGGAAACTGGCCAAAATGCAAATTCTCAGTCCTGAAACTCTGAAGATAGAGCCTGGCAATCAGTGTTTTAATAAGCTTAAAACTGATGCACAAATTTGAGTCTGTACTATTTCTCCCAATATTGATTGATATTCCTAATTAATTTATATGTTAATTCTCTAAAAATTGATATGTTTTCTTTTTCTAATTATTCTTTTTAGATATACATGACAGTAGAGTGTATTTTGGCATATTATACACACATGGAATGTAACTTATTCTAATTAGGATCCCATTCTTGTGGTTGAACATGATGTGGGGTTACACTGGTCTTGTATTCATATATGAACATAGGGAAGTTATGTCCAATTCATTATACTATCTTTTACATTTCCATTCCCTTTCTCTTCCCTTCATTCCCCTTTGTCTAATCCAATGAACTTCTATTCCATCCCCCCATTGTGAATTAGTATTAGTGTGTCAGAGAGAACATTAGGCCTTTGTTTTTTGGGATTGGCTTATTTCACTTAGCACGATAATCTCCAGTTATAGTCATTTACTGGCAAATGCCATAATTTCATTCTTCTTTGTGGCTAAATAATATCCCACTGTGTATATATATACATTTTCTTTATCCATTCATCTATCAAAGGGCACCTAGATTGGTTCCATAGCTTAGCTACTGTGAATTGAGTTTCAAAGAACATTGATGTGGCTGCTTCACTGTAGAATGGTAAATGCTGATTTTAAATCCTTTGGGTATAATCCAAGGAGTGGGGTAACTGGGTCAAATGGTGTCACCATCTTTAGTAATAAGAGAAATGCAAATCAAAACTACACTAAGATTCCTTCTCACCCCAATTAGAATTATCAAGAATACAAGCAATAGGTGTTGGAGAGGATGTGGGGAAAAAGGTACACTCATACATTGCTGGTGGGACTGCAAATTAGTGCAGCCACTCTGGAAAGCAGTGTGGAGATTCCTTAGAAAACTTGGAATGGACCTACCATTTGAGCCAGCTATCCCACTCCTCGGCCTATACCCAAAGGACTTAAAATCAGCATACTACAGAGATACAGCCACATCAATGTTCTTAGCTGCTCAATTCACAATAGCCAGACTGTGGAACCAACCTAGATGCCCTTCAACTGATGAATGGATAAAGAAACTGTGGTATATATATACAATGGAATATTACTCAGCTATAAAGAATAATAAAATTATGGCATTTGCAGGCAAATGGATGAAATTAGAGAATATCATGTTAAGTGAGATAAGCCAATCTCAAAAATCCAAAAGGCAAATGATTTCACTGACAAGCGGATGATGACACATAATGGAGGGTGGGGGGGGGGCAAGAATGGAGGAAGGAGGGACTGTATAGAGGGAAAAGAGAGGTGGGAGGGGTGGGGGGGAAGGAAAAACAACGGAATGAATCAAACATCATTACTCTATGGAAATGTATGAATATGCAAATGGTATGGTGTTACTCCATGTACAAACAGAAACAACATGTATCCCATTTGTTTACAATAAAAATAAATTAAAAAGCAAATTAAAGGAAAAAAAAAAAGAATTCATACTAAGTAGGGTGCAGTGGCATGCTAAGGCAGGACCATCACTTGAGTCCAGGAATTCAAAATCAGCCTGGGCAACACAGCAAGATCCCATTTCAAAAAAAGAATTTATACTAACATGCCATTTCCTGAATATAGTTTTATCATATAAATTTATCACACTAATCAAATAGACAATCTGCATATAAACGGGTAAAAACCAACATGAATTTTGGAAAACAGAGAACAGGGTTGAACCTGTTCTATGTGAGAGCTACTTACTCTCTATGTGACCTTTGACATTTATCCTGTGAACCTTTGAAATGGGGTCTGAATTCCTCCTTATCCTTCTTCTTTTATATATTAATTTTCTAATGTAAATGACAGTTATGAATATTCCTTTCACATATCAGACTGTCTATTATAGTACCAAAGGCACATGATTCTAAGAATTTGGTATACAGGTATGTTTGCTATTTATCAGTTGTGCACCCAAGTTTGCAGTACCACTCAGGATGAAAGAAAGAACCAATAGATACTAGGGAGGGTAGTCAAAGCCTCCCAACTCCTAATCCCTTCATCCATCCAGGGAGGCAACAATAGACCATCTCTCAGCACACAGTACCTGTTTCATCCGGAACTGCTTGCAGATTTTACTATTTTCAGCGTGTACTGATTTTGCCTGCCAGTCATATCTTTTGGAAATCTTTTTCTTAAGGTTCACATAGCTTTCATTCTCCACAAGAACTGGTGCTGGACCTTCATCCTCTTCTGCCTCCTCCTCAGGTTCTGATTCTTTTCCAACTTGAAGGGAACAGAAGTAAACATTTTCAATTTGCTCTTTTTTTTTTTTTTAGCAAAGGGGGATGTCACTGTCTAATGATATAACAACAAAATCATAAAAAGGAGAAAAAGTTGAAATTTGAATTTCCAATGTAGCTCAATAGTAGAGTGCTTCTGGGTTCCATCCCCATGAGCCAAATCCCAACACTGTCCCCCACAAAAAAAGAACAAAGGAAAAGAAACAAAAAAATTTAAAAATAAAGAAAAACTGTAGCTGAAACTTGAATAAAGTAGGTTCATTTACTTCAATACTATTTGTGCCGCTAAAGAACTAAAATACATATTTGCCGGGGCAGTGGTGCATGCCTGTAAATCAGCAGTTCAGGAGGCTGAGGAGGGAGGATTGTGAATTCAAAGCCAGCCTCAGCAACTTAGTGAGGCTCTACACAACTCAGTGAGACCCTGCCTCTAGATAAAAGGGTTGGGGATGTGGCTCAGTGGTAAAGAGCCCCTGGGTTCAATCCCTGGTACCAAAAAAATAAAAAATAAATAAAATAAAATAAAATGCATCTTCAAATAAACTTTACTCAAGTTTAAGTGGTATTGTTAAACCAAATTAAAAACAACAACTGAGGAATTATAGACTTTAAAAGGGTAAATTTTATGGTATATAAATGATATCTCAATAAAGTTGTTAAGAAAAAAAAATCCACAACACATAATTTTTCATTTTCCAGGAACACATTTGAATCCTATGTACTAGAAGCTGATATTAGGGAGTAGTGAGTAGTGGGCACAAAGAAAACCCTTGTAAATATCTAGCATCTACATCTTAGCATCCTTGTTCTCTATGTATTGATGTTTACCCAGGAAACTCATGAAATAATGAAAACTTTTTTTTTCTCTCAAGATGAACATATATTGAATTCTTTGATGAAATATGAAAAGGGGGTTTATTTGTGGTATAAGATCAAGCATAGCAAACATGGATCTGGACAAAGCCAGAAGCCTGAATAAATATGTCTTAATTTAAGGATTTAGGGATTATTCCAGATAGCTCTATTCTAGTAAATTTTGGCAGCCTACTATCCTACAAGCAGCAGGGAAAGGATAGCATATGTAATATAAGAAGTGGATATGTGAAATCAAATAAATTAAATGAAACAGATTTTCTGATTTCATTTAGTGTCCTCGGTGTCTTAAAATCCTTCCACCCCTCAGATTCTGTGTAGTTACAACAAACTTAGACATCACTTCAAACTTTCAGTTCAGGGAGACCAACCACAGTGACACAATTGGGTCTCGTAATAAAAGTTAGGCACAATTGTACTTCAGGGGATTCTTGTGCTTTTTGCCCACAGGACTGAATGACTTGCCCATGATCACTGGGAAAGATCCCAAACTATTCTCAAAAGTTTTGATTTCTAATCCATCATTCTGAATACTCCCCCCTCCACCAAGAACACATTCTTACATACCTTCTGGAATCTGACTTGAAACAAAAGAATGATTTGGAATCACTGGTTTACGACAGGCAGGATTATTTATTTTGGTCCCAGAGGATACTGGCAGAAAGTTCACAGGTGGGACACTGTACTTGTGATGAGTATTTGTTAGTAATTTGACAATTTCTGATTCTTCCTCTAAAAGGGTTATCAAAGAATATACAACAGGTTCTGAAGTTTCTGAAAATGTCAAGGCTTTGCCATAAAGGAACTCGGAAATATGTAAACGACAAGCTAGAGGTAGATTCTCATTGGTGGAATAAAATGCCACAAGGGGAGCTTGGTAGGGGTATTTGTGGTCTTTAGAAAATCGAATTTCAAGCTCATATAAAAAAGATGCATCTTCATTAGCATTAAGATGAGAATCATCTACAATTCTTTCTGCTCTTCCAACAATTTGATTTGGGGGCACTTCATGTTTGAATTTGCATTTTGATCCAAATTTACAATTTCCTTTTAGGTAAAATTTACAGGTTTCAGGTACTGTCTCTTGCACATTTTTGCTATCCTTTTCCTTGGATTTGCAGAATTTACTTGTTAGATACTCCAGTTCCAATCCAATGGTCCAGACCCTGTTCTGAATTCTTTCTATAAATTTTTCTCCACAAATTGACTTGAGAGCAAGTGCCTCTTCTTGTCGCTGCTCCATACATTCATCCAAGCTTACATGGCCAACTGACTCAGGGATTTTCATCCTTTCTCCAAATGTCTCTGAAAAACACTGGGTGAGTAGGTGCTCTAGTGATGCCCCCAAATCTCCATCACAAACCCTTAGGGCTGCTTGACAGCGTTCAATGTTGAAGCCGTACCTGCCAAGGGCAAAACAAAAGTGACATGTAAAAAGTAATATTACATCACTTAAGTGAAATTCATTTAAATATACTTATAAGAAGATATGATGGGCTGGGGAAGGCCCTGGGTTCAATCCCCAGCATCACAAAAAAACAAAAAACAAATATAAGAAGTTATGACTACACATATGTAGGGCCTCTGTGTTTTGAAAGGGTATCCCTGAGAATACTAATCCCCTATCCTAAAATATAGAATATTAGGCATATCAGGCTCTGCTGGAAACCACACAATAGAAAAGGACACAAGGAAAAGTAGTTGGGTTTATAACATGGTTTCAGTTGGCCCCTAATTATCTCCCAACTCCCGCAAATAACAAAAAGCAATCACCTGGAAAGTTTTTGCACTGCAAATGGTGAGACTGTAAATTCTGGAATATGAGACTCAACTGGGCCTGAGCCTGCATATTCCAAAGGATCAGAGTCCGGAACAAGGCAAGGTTCTTGTCCAGCTGACCAGTACTGCTCATCGTCACGATAATCAGGCTCATCATCTTCCTCCTCCCCAGAAACTCCTCTTCTGGCAAAGGTAACATTTTCATGTATTAGATACTAATTTTACTTACTTCAAAGAGAAATTTAGTAAGGGTTTAAGAATTTAATTCAAGGAGCCAAGGACAGAATCCTAACTACTCTTCAATTGCTGATTTAATCTTTTATTGAACTATTCATTTATATCTTGGCAATTAACATTTAGCAGGCATTCATTACATGCCAGATATTATATTAAGTGCTTTTTATGTACTAACTCTTCTACTTTTCCCAATAGCCCTGCCAGATACTGATCCCTGTTTGTCAGATGATCAACTAAAACTTGAGAGGGTTAATAAATACGAAAGGTTAATAAATACGAAAGGTTTTTTTCTTACGAAAGGTAAGAAAAAAAAACTAGAGATTTTACTAATAGCAGTTTAAACCCAAAGCCTATGTTCTCAACCACAGAAACCAGAAATCACAGCCATCTTCTCTTCTCATTCATACTGTCTTCATTTTTTGCTTTACTGCATAATCTCCTTTCCTAAATCTGAAGCAGATAAAAACATTTGTAGATAGATGGAAATCTATCTGTTCATGACTAATCACTCATGAATTCTAGTACATTTACTAGAAATAAAGAATTAACTCCTCCACTGAAATCATAAGACAAAAGAACCAAAATGCAATGGAGAGATGAAGGGGAAATAATTAAAGAGTATAAAAGCTGTTTCACTTAAGTAGATGGGCATGACCAGCATAACCTTAAGACTCATCTGATCAACTCAATATTTGCTCCTAGAATAATAATATTTCTACTTTCTTGTTATAAGTTTTTTTTTTTTTTTTTTTTTTTTTGTGGTGCTGGGGATCGAACCCAGGGCCTTGTGCTTACAAGGCAAGCACTCTACTGACTGAGCTATCTCCCCAGCCCTGTTATAAGGTTTTATTTGAAAGGTTCTGGATAAAGCAATCACTGAACTCATATTAACACTGTCCCAGGGAAAAATGACGATAAAAAGGTGATTTGTATCATTATTCACAATGGTGCAAAACAAACTCACTCTAAAACTATGGCTGAGTAATTATTCTTGTATTTCTCTTGTCTTACTTTCAACTAATTATATGGCCACAACAGTATTGATACAGTATTCCAAAGATGTACAGGGTGTTCACATTGCCAATATGTCTTCCTTAATATAATAATTTACTCAAATAAAATAATTTACTCAGATCCAGCATCTGCATCTTGTTCTTGCAGGTCTCGCAGAAGAGCTTTTACTTTCTCTTGATTCTCAGAGGTCATATGGAGAGTCTGAAGGGGCACTTTGGCTTTGGGCTTCCATTTAGGGCGTGCTTCTCCCTTGCTTGCACTACTGTTGTTAGGTCTGCAAACAACACAAATCAAAATTATACACTTTATTGTGGTCAGAACTCTGTCCTCAGAGTTCCCAAATATTCGAACTGCTCAAAAAAACAAAACAAAACAAAACAAAACGATCAGATCCTTAATCATTAAATTTGGTCTAACTCAAGAATTCCCTGGAGGAAGCAATGTTAATGTTGACTACCCCTAACTAGAGTGCTTTAAAAAGAAAGACAATACACACAAAGAGTATTTATTTCAATTTACATTAGGTATCCAATCTGAAAACAATTGACTCCCATCCCACATGTGAATATTAGACCCTATTTTTTAAATACCCAAATTATCATTGTTTCTTGATTATAAAAATAATACATGTTCACTACAGAAAGGTAAATAAAGGACAAAACAAAAGTCCCTAAATTATATCACTCTTTTAATATGTATTTGTTTAAAGTTACATAGCATAACTTTAAATTGACTTTATTTACTTATGAAAATATCACTGACATTTCCCTAAAATTAAATATTTCCTATAATGTAATTTAATCAATCAATCAACCTACCTCTCTATCTCTCTATCTATTTTTGTGGTGCTGGGGATCAGATCCAGGGTCGAGCACATACTGGGCAAATGCTCTACCACTGTGTTTCCGATATATTTTTAAATGATTATATATAGATGTAGATTATTGAATTTATTTCACCAATCTTTCATTGTTAGAATTCAAGATTGTTTTAGGGACTCTTTTTAATATTCAAAACAATATATTCTAACATTAAGCTTTATTCGTTTTTAAAAATTTAGCATGCTTCATTATAAATTTTCACAAATCTAGGGGAAATAGAAGAAAATTTCTCTAGTTAAAATCCAACACATTAATGAGACTTTGGAAAGAACTACACACTTACACTTGCAAAACTGGGTAGCAAGGGAGAAAATAGAATTGACTGTTGCTTTTAACCACTTAGTTACAACTTCTAAAAAGAAGTACAACCCCAAATCCATCACTTCCCCAGTTTTTTACTTCGAAAAATTTTAAACATATATTAATGATTACCTTTTTAAATTTGGCTTCAGTTGCCATTTGTCATGCAGATATGTGCACCTGCAGACCAATATGTACTCTCTTACTCTTTGTACATACATGCCTATATGCAACTTCCTTTATCTATATAAATACATACACTGATGAAGCATCTGCAGACAACATATTCACCACTAAATACTTAAGCATATATTTCCTAAGAATCAAAATACTTTTTTTTTTTTTTTTTGGTACCAGGAATTGAACTCAGAGGTGCTCAATTACTGAGCCACACCCCCAGCTCATTTTATATTTTATTTTGAGACAAGGCCTCACTAAGTTGCTTAGGTCCTCACTAAGTTGCTGAGGCTGGCTTTAAACTTGCAATCCTCCTGCCTCAGCCTTGAGCTGCTGGGATTGTGGGCATGTGCTACCATGTCCATGCAAAATACACTCCTAAATAAAGAACACTATTATTACCAGGTGCAATAGCACACACGTGCAAACCCAGTAGCTCAGGAATCTGAGGTAGGAGGATGGCAAGTTCAAAGCCAACCTCAGCAACTTAGCAAAACGCTGTCTCAAAATAAAAAGTAAAACAAGCCGAGGATGTGGCTCAATGGTTCAGCACCCCTAGGTTCAATCCCTGGTATCAAACAAACAAACAAAAAACCAACAACAGAACACCATTATTGCTTTCAAGGTCTTTTAGACTGATACAATAATATGGTACCTAATATACAGAGTGTATTTAAACATCCTAATTGTTTCTATCATGTCCTTTATAGATTTTTTGATTGAATAAACAATAAAAAACTTAGTTATCATTTTTTCAAACTCCTTTAATTTAGAACAGTTCCCCTGCCTATTTCCTGACACTTTTTTGGAAGAGCTCAGGCCAGCTGTTTTGTAGCAATTCTCCTAATTTGGATTTGTCTGATTATTTCCTCATGATTAGTAAAAAGGAGATGGGGGAGAAGTTTCACATGCTTCTATCTCATCACCCACATATTTGTATACCGTTCAACTTCCTTCCTGTTAATAAGGATGAACTATCCTTGATCTTGAAGTTCAACCTTCTATTTGGACTCTATATCCCAAACTTTAATCTTTAATCTCATGGGAATCATTCCAACACTAATTCCCTTTCCTACATCATCAGTTCTTTACTTTCCTTTGGATCATTCCTACCAGCATACAGATATGCTATATAATGTTTACCAGCTTAACAAATCGAACTAAACAAAATCCTCCCTTGACTGCTTATCTCCCTACAGCTATTGCCCATCTGAGTTGAGGCTATTGAGGATGGTTGCACAGAGTACACACTGCACAAAATCTCCTGGCACGGATGGAAGAAGGGGGACAGATGTGGGGACAGCAACAGCTACAAGGCCATCCATGCTCTGTTTCCAAGCCATATATCCAGGTGTATAGCTGTAACTGCCCAAAAGAAGGGGTACCACTTTTTTATTTACATAAAGGCATATACTGACAGCAGTAACTGTGGTCAAAGTGACTAATAATGTCACACACCCTTGCCCCAAGCCTTCCAATGGTTTCTACCTTATTCAAAGCAAAAGTCAAAGTCCTTATAATGGCCTACAGGTCCTGTACAGTCCAGCCTCTCTGAGCTAACTGAATGACCACTCTGCTTCTTGCCCACTCACTCTAACCACAAGGTTTCTTTGCCATTTCCTAGGAAGTCCCAGCATATTCCTGCCTCAAGGACTTTGCATTTGCTGTTCCCTCTGCCTTGAATATTTTTCCTCAGACAGCTTCAAGGCTTACCTTTGAACTTTCTTCTGGTCCTTGTTCAAATGGCACCCTTCCAGAAAGGCCTTCTATATCAAATAGTGACTCTACTTGGGCTTTTTATATACATAATTACCCTCCTTTATTTTTCTCCATAGCATTTAATACATGATATGTTATATATTTATGATTTACTTCAAACGTTTTTAAATTAGGATAAATACAATAATTTACTCACTGCTATAATTGTCAGCCCTAAAACAGTGCCTGGTACATAGTAGGCACTCAGGAAATATTTGCTGAATGAATGAACATTTTAGGCTCTAAGTATCATAGCTGCAATTAATTCAAAAGTTGAGTCTTAAAAGTTTGAGATACAGGTTGTTCCACAACATATCCAAATGACCTTTAAAAAAAAAAAAAAGAATGTAAAAACATGTAGATTCTTTGGAAGAATACCAGATGAAGTATTTAGTTATTTTAGGGACCAAATATGAAGAACATATATGTATTTATTTATTTTAAAAATATTTTTAGTTGTACATGGACACATCTTAATCTTTATTTTACTTATTTATTTATTTATTTATTTTTATTTATTTATTTTTTTGCGGTGCTGGGGATTGAACCCAGGGCCTTGTGCTTGCCAGGCAAGCACTCTACCAACTGAGCTATCTCCCCAGCCCTTTACTTATTTATTTTTATGTGGTGCTGAGAATTAAACCCAATGCCTCACATGTGCTAGGCGAGTCCTCCACCACTGAGCTACAACTCCAGCCCAGACCATATATTTATACCCTACAATCACATACTCAGTGCAGTAAGGGGCTTGAACTTCTATAAGCACTTGAGACTGACCCACGGAATACCAGATTTTTCTCTCCATATCTAGCTCAGTGTGGGACCCATATTCATTTAGTAGTAAGTTCAAATTATTTAAATGCTATGTTTCTTTTTCTTTTTTTCTGAATGCACATAGTTGAAGTCATGTAAGTTAAAAGCATGTACAACCCATATAAACTCTAGTAATCACTTACATTCCTTCTAACTAATATTTAGGTGAGAGTTATTCCCACAAGTGTATATATGTGTGTTTATATACATAGTTTTAAAGAAATCTTTCCATTGCTAAAAATCCCCCAAATAATTCACAGTATGCTTTGGGAGACAATAAGAATTTTATATTTATACCATATAATATATACTAGCAAAATCTTTGCTCTCACTAAATACTCATTAGAATTACCAGAATTCCCATAGTCACTGGTTAAATGCTGAATGTGAGCCACGTGCAGTGGCTCACACCTACAATCCCAGCAACACAAGAGGCTGAGGCAGGAGAATCCCAAATTCAAGGTCAGCCTGGACAACTAAGTGAGATTTGTCTCATAATAAAAAGGGCTGGGGAATATAGTTCAGTGGAAACACTTGCCTAGCATGAGCCAGGTCTTGGGGTCTGAAAAAAAATTACTATGAGAGAAGACTGAATATGGTAACTGTTACTAGTTACCACATGCAATATCATCAGGCGATGGCTGATCTGATTGGAAAATACGTAACTCATCAATAAGAAAGTACAATCAGGTTGCATTTTGAGTTATTTGACTTTAACATCAACCTATGATACCTATAGAATATTGAAAAGAATTTTTATGATTTTAATCTTCTTTTTTTAAATATAATTTTTAAGATGTTGATAGATCTTTATTCATTTACTTATATGTGGTGCTAAGAATCAAACCCAGTGCCTCACACATGCAAGGCAAGTGCTCTACCACTGAGCCATAATTCCAGCCCAATTTTAACCTTTTCTGGGATTTACTCTCCCAGTAACATTGAGTTTAAGAGCAGTATTATACTCAATTCACAATGTCACACAAGTGTAATGTTAACTTTAGAGTTCAACCTACACATGCTTAACATCAACAAAAACCTCCAACAAGGTTCAGAAAGGTTACAAAGAGGAGGACTGCCATGTTTTAAAATAAGAACAATTAACTTGACCAGAATTACTTGGCTTTCCTCCCCTCCACCCATCAGCCATCTGTTGTCCCACACATTAGTATTGAAACTGCTTCCATTTCTGAACATTCAAGAGTATAATGACCTGGATGAGCGCCTTGACTCACTGAAGATACAAAAGTCATCTCCATCATCCCAAATTCTACTTGAGGCCTTTCTGTTGCCACCACCACCACTGCCGCCACTGCCACCACTTCCATGAGATTTATTAGTATGACTCCTGCTTCCTCTTCCTCCTTTAGAAGATCCTTTTCCACCTCCTTTGCCTGGCTTGCCTTTTCTTCTTACTGAAGAACTCATTTTCACCTGAAAGAGAAAACGAATAATATAGGCATCATAAAACCAGGCAAGTGTAAAAATTCTTTCTTTGTCAAAGTTATGACATATAGCTTATTTTGAAAAAATAAAGGAAAATGCAGATTTTAAATGGACTAGTTTAGAAGTTTAAAGTGTGGCTAAATTGCTTGACAAAAAATTTCCAAGTACAGGCCTCTCAGAACTAATATTTAATGAGTTTCTCTGATACAGATTTCTTAACCAAGAATGAGTATCAGAACACAGGGAGAAGTTTCAAAACACACAAGCCTTGACTGCAGTCCTAGATTATGATTTGGTTAAGTCTAGTACAGGATTTAAGAAACTCGAGGAGAGACGCTTCCATATGTTCATTATATGATTTGATAAAGAACATTAAAGTTTACATTTGCTCCATCAGGAACACAGCCCTAATCTGTTTCCAAAGGAAGGAACTCCATTTGCAATGAAGTCTGAAGAAGTACAAACCTAAAGGCGCTTTCAAGCAGTGAGGCTGTGGTGAAAGGGAGATTAAAAGATGTGATGGAAACATAGTTTAGACTATAGGTCAACCAGTTTGTAAGGGAAAACTATGGAATAAAATCACTGGGGTGTCCTCTTGGGCTCAAAACATATCAAAGAGGAACCTCAGAAACTATTGCTTCAAATTTAGCCACAATTCGATTGGATTAATTGGTAGAGGGAGTTACTCCACAGGCATTGTTGAAAACAACTGAGCAATCAACCAGCAATTGAGGAGGTTAACAGTTATGTGTGTCAGAGGAAGAGAGAAAGTGAGCCCTACCAAACTACTGTTCTTAACAGTGTGACTCTGGGCATACCCAAAGTTGTATCTCCCCGAGAAACAGTATCAGAGCTTAACACTGTGGGAGGGAAACAGACTTCACTAAAATGATCCAGTCATTCACTAAACGTTGAACAAGCAGGTGACATTAAATATTGGATAGGGAATAACCAGTATCCAGAGCTGCTAGAATATATTATCAAAAATAATTAGTTTCAGGTGCTGGGAATATAGCTCAGCTGGTAGAGTGCTTGCCTGGCATGCACAAGGCCCAGGGTTCAATCCCAGCACCACCATTAAAAAAAAAAAAAAAAAAAGTTTTGAGAAGGAGCATTAAGATGATATATGGCCCATGAAAAATATGTATAGAGTTATGTTACTTAAGCATGATTTATACAGGCAGTGGTGTGGGGCACAAATTGCTTATGAGTGAGATAAAATGTCCAATTTAACAGAAGACTTTAAAATAGCCATTAAAAATATATTCACAAGAGGCTGGGGAGATAAGCTCAGTCGGTAGAATGCTTGCCTTGTAAGCACAAGGCCCTGGGTTCGATCCCCAGCACCCAAAAAAAAAAAAAAAAATATATATATATATATATATATTCACAAAAATAAAGCATAATTAAAGAAGTAAAGGAAGGTAAAATGACCATGTCACATAAAATTGAGATTATCAATAAAGAGACAAAAAAGAACCAAATAGAAATTCTGGAATAGGAAAGTATAACTAAAATAAACAGTTATTAACAGTGAAGAACAGAGAATAGAGAAAAAAGAACTCAGCCTCACAGAAGTGTGGGATAACACCAAGTGTACCAAATACTCTTCTGGAGTTACCGGAAGAAAAAGAGAGAAAGGAAGGAGCAGGACAAATGGTCAAAGAAACAGTGCCAGAAAACTTCTCAAATTTATTGGAAAACAATAACCTATACATTCAGAAACTCAACAGACTCCAAATAGAATAAACAAAGAAATCCACAGACACATTGTAGTAAAGGTCACATTTCTGAAGGTCAAGGTCAAGGAGAAAATCTGGAAAGGACTAAGAGAAAAACAACTCATCACTTACAAGAGGAATTCTTGTAAAAATAAGACAGCTGATTTCTCAGCATAAACAATGGAAAGCAGAAGGTAATGATATAAAAGTACTAAACAAAACAAAACAAAACAAAACAAAAAAACCCTTATCTAGAAAAGCTATCTTTTTCAAAGATAAAGAAGAAAGAAAATCTTTCCTGGATAAATATACTGACAGATTTGTTGCCTGTAGACATGCCTTATAATAAACTCTAATGGAAGCTCTTCAAGCTAAGACACGTTTCCAGATGGGACACTCAAATTCACATGATAAAACAGAACACTGGTAAAGGTAAGTATACAAATATAAATAAACAATGCAAATGCATATTTTTCTCTTTTTTCCTCAATTTAAAAATCAATTAAGCCAACTGGGTGGCACAAGTGTATAATCCCAGTAAATGGACCGAGGAGGTTGAGGCAGGAGGTTCACAAGGTTGAAGCCAGCCTCAGCAACTTAGTAAAATAAAAAAAAAATAAAAGTAAAAATTACTGGTAAAGCACTTCTGGGTTCAATCCTCAGTACCAAAATTTAAAAGCAATTATATAAAATAATATGATAAAACGTTGGAGCTGTAACTATAGGAATATAATATATATGTAATATATATGCACAGAATAGACTGGTGGGAGCATTACTATACTGGGCTAAGAAAATGACTACAAATGTTACAGGTATAAGTATAAAGTATAATGTTGGGTTTATAACATTAATAGGTATAATATGTATAAACAATAACACAAGGAGGGAAAGGAATAAATATAGGATTAATCTTTATATATATTTCTGGAATCAAGCTTCTACAAATCTGAAGCTGATTCCAATAAATTAAGATCTATATGTTAGACCCCAGAATAATCACTAAAAATACATTATAAAATATTCACTTAATGACTAAAAGCAAAAGAAAGCAGTAAAGTAGGAAGAAAGGAACAAATAGACATGAGACAAAAAGCAAAATGGAATGATAGCTGTAACCCCCGCTATACTATTAATAATAAGTGTGAGTGAATTAAACTGTGCAATCAAAAGACATATTAGGGGGCTGGGGTTGTGGCTCAGTGGTACAGTGCTTACCTAGCATGTGTGAGGCACTGGGCTATATTCCCAGCACCACGTAAAAATAAGTAAATAAAATGAAGGTATAGTATCCATCTAAAACTAAAAAACTAAAAGAAAAAAATTAAAAATTAAAAAAGATGGGCTAGATTTAAGAATTCCAACTATCTAGTTTTTTAAAGGTATGATTTCCATTTTATTATCCCCCCCCCCACCCCAGAAAATGGTTTTTCTTTAGTCCATTGGACCCAGTTCCTTTCATGGGCTTTGTGGAAGTCACAGGACAGCATCAGCAGGTCTAAATAGGTGTGGGGGTGAGGGGGTTCATCCTTTCCAGGGTTCATGAGTTCAGTTCCTAAACCACCATGCTATGATTGGCACAACTCACACAGGAATGCAACTTCATATACAGCTTGGGAAGCATATCAAAGATACTTGCTTGGGAAATGTCCCTGACAGCTGTAGTCTCTACTATGTTTTGAATGATGGACTTGTTTTTGTGGCCATGGCCTTTTGGTCCTTATTGTTGTTTCTCCCTCCCCTCCCCCACCCCTCCCCCTCCCTCTTCCTCTCTTCCTCCTCCTCCTCCTTTGTCATCCTGGAAGGGAAAACCCAACTAATTATATGTTATCTCTAGGAGAGACACTATAAATTTAAAGACACAAATAAATCAAGAGTGAAAGGATGGAAAAAGATGAATCATGCAAATAGGAACCACAAGAAAGGTAGAGTGGCTATGTTAATATCATGCAAAATAGACTAGAAATATATGAATGAACATATGAACAATGAACAATGAAATATTCATCCAGCATTTCTTGTGTATCAGACCCTGGGAATATAACAGTAAAGATAAAATTCCTAATTCATGAAGGTTACTTTAGAGTGTAAGACAGACAATAAAACTGTCAGTCTGTTTCTTGTTCCTCTAGCACAATACCTGAGGCTGATGGATTTTTAAAGAATAAAGGTTTACTTTGGCTCACAGTTTTGGAGTTTGGGAAGTATAAGAGCATGATGAAGACATCTACTCCTATTCTGGTGAGGGCCTCATGCTGTGTCATAACATGGAGAAAAAGCAAAAGGGCAAGTGGGTACTTGAGGAAGAGAGAAAACATGAAGGGCTGCCTTGTTTTATAACAACCTCCTCTCATGAGAATCATCCCATTCCCTCAAGAAAAGCATTAATGTCTCTTAATGACCTAACCATCTCTCAAAGGCCCCATCTCCCAATACCATGAAAATGGCAACCAAATTCAATCTGAGTTTTCCAGTGAACAAATAATATTCAAACCAGAGCAGGTGCTATCAAGAAAAAAAAAACAAAAACAAAAACAAAAACAAAAAAAAAAAACCTCTTGAGGCTGCTGTTATAGAGTAGTTGTTTATTAAGGCCTCACTGAATCACAGTTGAGTGGCTACCTGAACAAATTGGGAGAATGAGCCATGCAATACTTGTGAAAGGAGCATTCTGAGTAGAAGCAATGATAGATTCAAGAGTTCAGGATGTCCTCAATGTGCTGGTTTGAATGAGTAGTAAAAAGTATGAAATGAGGAAAGGAGATGAGGCCAGAGATTACGGAAGGTCACAGGTCCAGGGAAGGATTTTGGATTTTATTATAAATATGACAGGAAGTCACTACTAGAGAGCTGGGGCAAAAGCTTGACTTATGGTTTAAAACAATTATTCTACCTGCTCTTTGACAAATAAAAAAGTCAGGGGTGAGTGAAGAAAAACCAAGAGATCAATTAGGAAACTGATGTAGTAGTTCAAGACAGAGAAAAAATACAGTGGCTTGAACTAGGATAGAAGCAGTGGAGTTAAGTGGTCATAGTTCTGAATGCATTTTAAAGGTAGATAATATACATAAGAGGTATGAGAGAAAAGAATCAAGATTATGATAAGATTGTGGGACCTGAGATAACAGGATAAATAGTGTCATGTACTTAGAAGAGGAATAATGGGGAGGAATGAATTTAAAGGGGATATAATGAGATCAGACTGGCTTTGTTAACATTTGAGAGGCTGATTTGACACTAATGGAGATGTGATGTGTAGAAGGTAGCTGGATGTATGAGTCTGCATTGAAGGGAAAGGTAGGATTATTGTACTTCATACTCTAAAACATTGTCAGGTAAATATAATTTTCTATTTTTACAGAGGAGGAAATCAAAACAAGAAAATTATGTGATATGTCTAACAGTACCAACTATAGAAGCAAAGCCTGGAATCAGGGTTTGAATAAATCCATTTGACTCCAAAACAGATCCTCGCTGGGTAACTTCTCATTCACATCCACACACACACACACACACACACCTTGTATCTTTTTTTAAAATTATTTTTAGTTGCCAATGGATCTTTTGTTTAATTTTATTTATTTACATGTGGTCCTGAGTATTGAACCCATGCCAGACAAGTGATCTACCACTAAGCCACAACTCCAGTCCCTCACACCTTGTATCTTTTTTTTTTTTCTTCTTCTTTTTTGTGGTGTTGGGGATTGAACCCAGGGCCTTGTGCTTGCGAGGCAGGCACTCTACCAACTGAGCTATATCCCCAACCGTACACCTTGTATCTTAAATCAAAGTTTAAGGGTAGTTTGGCTTCTCTTTGAATTGTGCCCAGTTGTTAATTTATAAAGATGACCGAATGGCAACATGGAGAGGTCAATGACACTGAAACAAAACTTTAATATGACTCATAAATCCCCTAGAACCAGAAGGCACGCTGTGCCAGGCAGCAGTTTGGTCAGGTGGCAGAAAGGAGCAAAGGGAAGGGCTGGGCCTGTGAAGCCAAGACTCTCAAGACTGAGGGATCGCTACTTAAAAAAAAAAAAAAAAAAAAAAAATTACTGAGCCAAAGATAAGTAATTGTTGTTTTTTATGGACTGATTGGGGTTAACAGTCTGGGAAGTTTATACACAAACAGAGTATAGTGGCTGGCCATGATGGGATTTGAGTCAAGGTTTCAACATAAACAGTCTTTTGTTAACTGATTAATTTCCATTATTTCCTTCCCCCTCCATCCTCCATTTAATTGTAATTAAATTAGGGTATCCCCCAATTTTTCTTTTATCAGGCCACAGCCTTTCTTGGGGCTTCTGCAGGAAAAATCAGGCAGCACAAACAGTTGAGGACTAGTTAGTTCGAATAATTGCAGATAGGTTCCGGAAGACATCAGGACTATCCCTAGTTGTCCAGTACCTGGTCCTAGATTGATTTCGGGGAAGGACAATATTGGCTTGATGTGTAAACTGGATAAAGGAAAGTATGGACTCTGGGTAGGATGGTTTGCATATAAAAGGAATGTTGTTTGTTAGCTAGCCTTGGAAGAGGGATTTTTCCCTTGACAGGTAGGACCTCAAGATGTCAAATATCATAAATATGGAGTATAAAAACATGATTAACACACCCTTCCAATCTAAATTTGAAGACTCAATCATTACAAATTTCCTGACTCCAGATTCCTTGTAGACAAGAACAGTATAAGAAGTCAAACTACAAGTTCTGAAAAACAGCAGTACATATAGAAAACAAAAACTTAAAAGCTTAACAGGTGATCAAAACAATGGGACAAACTGAATTTCTTAACGTTATGCATTCATAATTACTATTATTTCTAAATTTTAGAAAAAAGGGAAAGAATATACAAATCAAACAGATAAATCAGGACTTCATCTCAAAAATCACCCAGTCCAGGAAAATCTGTGTACTAAGAAACATTAGGAAAAAAAGCAAGATACTTAACTGATTTAAAACAACTTGTTTCACACCAACCCAGAAAATGTTACCTTTACAACTTGAGCTGAGATTTTGCATACAAAAATTTGACTGAAGACTGGCTGGCTGTAGTCGTATCCAATATCGCTCTTCCCAGACGTTTTTAGGGAACAGGAAATATGTTGTATAATCCACAGGCTTAGATTCCACTATTCTATTCCATCTAGCCTGGGAAGATTCCATCTTTCTTCACCGTGGACACAGGGACCTTAAGTTTGGTTCTAAGAGTATCCTTTGTTTCACACACCCAAGTTTGACTCCCACGTACAGCATCCCCAAGCTGGGCACAGAAAACTGAACGCACTCCACTTTTATCTCATGCAAATCTCTGACTGACCAGAATCAGTCATCCAGCTCCATTTAGATACCCAGACACAGTGCCCTTCTTCGCCCCTAACACCCTCTCCCCAAACGGCCAAACTCGATTCGAAATGGAGACTGAGACAGGAAACAGCGCAGGAGCCCCTTCAATCCAACCCCGCTCCGAGCCTGAATTCGCTCTCCGGCCTCCAGCCTGAGCGTGGAGAATCTCCGCTGCAGCCCACCTGGTCCGGTGCCAGGGCCTGGGATCCGGTTGGTCCTGATACTCTGGTCCCAGGCAGACCAGGCTGGGGCACAGCGGGGCAGGATGCTCCTCCGATGATGACCACTCAGGGAGGCGGCGGTACACTGACAACCGGGCGACGCACAAACCACGCACACAGACACACACCACTGATCCGCGGAAAGGGAGATCTTACCAGGCTAGCAGAGTTGCTTCCCGGGCAGCTGTCGGGAGGCGGCGCCCAAGGGTCAGGGGTAATAACTGGGCTCGGCCACCCCCACCGACCTCACCTGGAGCGGCACCGCGGCAGCTTAGCTGCGCCTGCACAGCGCCGGCGCTTCCTGATTGGCCCCTCGAATATTCGCTTCCGGGTGAGAGGTTGCCCGGTCTCCCTAGCAACCGAGTCGCTCCAGGAGCTGTGTTGGGTGGGTAGCGCTTTGCTCCCTCCATACAGCAGAGCTGGCGGCCCGCAGGGAATCGCAGAGTCCAGAAAGTTTCTCCGAACTCTCTCCATTAAGTGAGTGCGCTTCTTCCCAAGGCCCTGGCGGGGAAAGACGCCCGTGAATGGAACTTTTGTGAGCCAGACTCGGCCCTGTAACTCCCCACCGGGTGTGACAAATCTGTGTACATTGCGGTGTGGGGGGATTCAAACTTTGATTCTACCTGAATTCGTTGTGGTGACACTTTAGGCGAGTGCCAGCCTCTCTGGGCTTCAGTTTCCTTCATGGTGCCGGATGGTGTCGATTTCTGAGGTTCGGTCTCGTTCCAACATTCAAAAGTTTCGAATGTGGAATTTTCTAAGGGCAATTGAAAATAGTTCCGTTTCTTTTATGATTTCATTTAGTGTTCTGCTTAGTAGGCATTTAATGATCGCTTCCCAAGTGCCATTCATTCACTAGATAGTTCATATTAGTACTAAATACTGAGCTCAGGAGGGTGACAAAAGAGATTTGACTAACCCGTCCTAGGAAATGGGTGTGATGGGAGATTCTAATACGAAAGCGTCGTTTCAATAGGGCCCTAAGTACTGTGGGGGCTGCTTAAAGGAGTGGGGGGGGGGAGTGCGGGGAAATGAGAAGACTTTGTGACAGGCCATTCCTGAGCTGGTGTTACACAATAACAATGGCTAATACCTACAGTTAGACACTAATCTAAGTGCTTCACATGAATTAGCTCATTTACTTACTTTAAGGATGAGGAAATTGAGACATAACTAAGTAATTTGTCCAACTACAAAGTAAATGATAGAGTCCAATTCAAACCTAGGTAACCTAATGCCAGAGCATTAACCCCTAAATACTACACTCTACTTTCCAACGCTCCAGGATAAGTGGTAGTTAACCAGTCAAGGAAGAGATGTGTATTGCAGGGATAAAGTACCCCATGGCTGCTGGAGCACTTTTTAGGACATCTGGTAGTCTAGATAATTAAATACAGAAAGCAATTCTGTGTCCCTGTCCCCTTGGAACTTCAAATTTTGAAGACACATCTCTGTATACCTCTTCACTTCACCCTTTATCCACAGCCAAATCAGAATTACAGGCAAAGAATGAACAAATATACTTAAATTTATATTCTTCTAAGATTTAGTGTAATTGATGTCTATACTTAACCCCTAAACGAGGTCAGAATTCCAGCAAGATTGCTCTCTACCCCTCACACCACTTCCATATTGTTATCGGAATTTTATAGTCTATTTTAAAAGTTATTCTTAATAATAAATTCCTAAACTGGGTGTGGCACACCTGTAATCCCAGCAGCTAGGGAGGCTGATGCAGGATCACAAGTTCAAAGCCAGCCTCATCAACTTGGTGAGGCCCTAAGCAACTTAGCATGACCCTGTCTCTAAATAAAATACAAAAAAGGACTAGGGATAATAATAATAATAATAATAATAATAATAAATTCCTAATGATATAAAATAATAGTACTTAACAGCAAGTATTTTTCTCAATAAAATAAAAATGCATTTTCACTAATTGCCTTGTTCCTTATTTTGTTTTTGTTTTCCTGTTTTCTCCTGGATTCATTTTTCTCCCTGTTACAGTATATTTCCTTGTATTTCTTTCAAAGACAAAGTGTAACTCCTAAACTCTGAATTCTGCCATGTCCAAAAAATTTTTTAGTTTCCTTCCTTTCGGATTAATAGTTTTCCTGAGGATAGAACATTGAGTTCAAAATAATTTCCCCCTCAAAAATGTAGACATCACGTTTTTGTTTTAGTGTTCACTGTTGCTGATGTCAGTCTGATTCTTATTCTTTTTACTTTGTTATAGGTAATCTGGTTTTTGTTTGCTTTTGTTTACCAAACCTAACTGGCATTTGTTTCTCTGTTATTGAATTTTACTTCAACCTGTTTAGCTGTGCAGTTTTGTTTGGTATTCATTCACAGTCTAAGCACTCATTTTCTTCAGGTCAAAGTTTTTGACTATTCAAATATTGTGTCCTCCGCTTTTTCTTTCACTCTAGAAATTTTATTAAGTTGGCATTAAACATTTTGGGTCTATTTTCCATTACCTTAGAATTTTTCTTTGTGCTACTTTCTGAGAAAAATTTCAACCTAATCTACCAGTTTAATCTTGAATTAAATGCATTCAGCTATCCAGCAGTTTTATTATTTCACCAGTTTTATTATTAATTTCCTTGATAGATAATTGATTCTTAACTGCCTGTTCCTGTTTCAAGGATATTATACTCTCCCTTTATCTCTGAGGATGTTACAGTATTTGAAAGTCTTAAACTTATTGTGTTAACTGTTTCCTTAGAGATGAAACCCAGCCTTTCTCAGTTGGCACTTAAGTTTCTTTTTAAATTAAGACTATGCATAGAGATCCAGTAGATATGAGGTAGGGGTCTAGGAACTTAGAAGCATTCAAGGTGATTCTGATGCATGGGCCACACTTTGGCTAACATCTTAATAGAAATTTCTTTTATATTTTACATTGAGTCTACTCAGTGTTCCACGGTTCAGAGAGACAGATTCCCCTCAGTCTTGTGGTCTTCTTTTTTCCTTTTTTAAACTTGCTCTCCATTCCAGACTCACTCTACTTGGACTTCCCTGAATCAAATATTCATCACCATCTTGCCTCTTGTGGAACATAAATTTGTATATCAGTGTTATAGCACCATTATTATTTTAAAAAACCTCTTTAGTTGTAGATGGACATAATACCCTCATTTTAATTATTTACTCTCATGTGGTGTGTAGGATTGAACCCAGTTACTCACACATGCAAGGCAAGCGCTCTACCACTAAGCTACAGCAGCATTATTCTTAATGCCTCAAACTAGAAACAACTTAAAACATTCATCAAGTGATGAATGGATAAACAAAATATGTTATTTCCATACAATGTATTTGGTAATAAGAAGGAACAAAGTACAAAGTTCTGGTACTTGATACAAACTGATGAACCTTGAAAACATGTTAAGTGAAAAAAGCCAGTCACAAAGGACCTCATATCAAATGATTCCATTTATAAGAAATGAATAGGCAAATCCATTGAAACAGAAAGTAGATTAGTGGTTCCCAGGAGCAATGGGGAGTGGAGTTTTGAGAAGAATGGTGAGTGAGTGCTAGTGGGCATAGGGTTTTTTGGGGGAGCTAATTAAATTATTCTAAAGTTATATTGTGGTAATGGTTACACCAGGCTATATATTCAATATACTAAAAATATTGAATTATATACTTTTAAAGGATTAATGTGGTGTACGAATTACATATTAATAAAGTTATTATAACTAATGATAGATCATCTAGTCAAAATTATTTATTTCCCCAAAACCTTACATGAGGCAATGAAAATACCAAGTAATCATGATATGCTTGTGATATTGTGAATTGAGTGTATTTAGGTAGTGCTTAACTCTCACTTATTATAGGTTTTATAACACAAAATTATTTAAACTCACATGACTCTTTTTAAATCTTTTAAAGCAACTTCAGAAGTGTACAAGATCAATTTTATATTTCCTAATGGAGACAAGTATGGTAAGCATATATTTCAATTACTTTTTCTATTCAGAAGATTAAATAGTTTAAGAATAAGAAAACAAGACACATTTTTTGAAACTGCTATTGGGATATTAACTCAAATAAAATAACATAGAAATCATAATAGATGAACAGATTTAAAATCAAACTTCAACATTAGGTCTAGATCACATGCCTTGGAAATCTGTGAGATCTGTCAGTCTTTTTGGTCCTGGGTCTCAATGACTACCAGATGTTCTAAGTTCATGGATTGCCTTATCTCTGTTCTCATTGGTTTCAGTACTAGGGAGCCAAAAAAAGTAAACAAGACTAAACAACCCCGCTGCAAAAACCCAAATGGCTTGCAGTTATGAATTTTCCTGTACATAAATACTATATTATTTAGTCAAACACAAGTTCCATTTAAAATCTTTGTATTTCTCCCTATTTAGATGGTGAATGTATAAGAACATCTTCTGGAATTTATGAAAGAAATGGAATAGGTATTCATACCACTCCTAATGGGATTGTCTACACAGGAAACTGGAAAGATGACAAGGTATTATTTGTTGTTTGGGTTTTTTGTTTGTTTGTTGGTCTTGACCCTAGGTCCTTGCACATGCCAGGAAAGCACTGAGCTGCATTCCCAAGACTTTTTATATTTTGTTTTGAGGCAGGATATCACTAAATTGCCCAAGTTGGCCTCCAATTTAGGATCTTCCTGCCTCAGCCTCCCAGGTATCTGGGATTACAGGTGTGAACCACTGTGCCCAGTTTATTGCTATTTTTAATACTGATGGTAGATAAATAACCCTATGGACTGAATGATTCCAAGCACTTCACTATTAGTAAAAAACACATATAACGAGTAGACTATGCAATAAAAATAATAAATAATTATATTTAACATGTTAACATATGCCTAATATTAAACTCATGCAGAGGGCTAATCAGGATCATAATTATCTTTCTCATTTCCTGTTCATGAAGTAAAGCAAAAGCAATTAATAATTTTCTCGTTTAATCCTCATAACAACCTCATAAATAGGTACCATTAATACTCTTATTTTACAAGTGAGGGAAATCAGGCTCAGGTTTCTTGCCCAGCTGGCAAGTGATAAAACAAGAATTTGTGCTCAGGTTTACATGAATCCAAATTAACATTCTACATGGCTTTCTACTATTGCCTGAGCTAACAATGCCATACTATTTCTGAGCCAACTAAACTGGTGGCCCTTTAAGGTTTCTGATGTATTCAAGATATCTTGAGGAGCCTAATACATCATCATGGACTCCCATATTTTCAAATGCCCCAGCATGAGAACATTTTGTTCAGTAGGCTTCACAGATAGATACAGAGGGAGAACAATAATAGATTTGTCTTTTTTTTTTTTTTTTTTTTTTTTTTCAGTACTAGGGATTGAACCCAGGGGTACACTACCACTTAAGCTACATACTAGCCCTTTTTATTTTTTATTTTAAGACAGGGTCTCACTAGATTGCCCAGGTTGGTATTGAACTTGTGACCCTCCTGCCTCCACCTCCCAAGTTGCTGGGAGTGTAGGCATGCACCATTACACCTGGCAAATTCGTCTCTTTTTGTGGAAATAAAGGGTGACACGAAGTTGACTAAATCATGACTAAGTTAATGGTAGACGTATATGTGTATATTTTTTAAAGATTCTGGAGAAACTGAAGTTTAGTTTCTGAGGTCATTTTCTTTGTTACAAACAGATGAATGGTTTTGGAAAACTTGAGCATTTTTCAGGAGCAGTATATGAAGGGCAATTTAAGGACAATATGTTTCATGGATTGGGAACTTACACATTCCCAACTGGGGCAAAATACACTGGAAATTTCAATGAAAACAGGTAAGCTTAAATTTAAAAATTACTATAATTCCAAAATGGTCTTCACTTGCTTAAATATTATAATTACTTAATGTTAAATGTGTTAGCATCAGATTTGCTATTTTACCGCAGACATTATTCTGCTCCCCAATGCCGGCTTACAACCCAGATCGTTAGCCCGCAAAGTTTCTACCCAGTAATTGGTCCAGATTGTTAGCCCACGAACCTCCTCGCCAACCATTGGTCCGTTGTTATTAGCCTGGGAAATTCCGCTGCTTAAGAATGGCTTCCCTGCCGTTCTCTCTCTCTCTCTCTCTCTCCTCCTGGCTTTCCACTGTCTCTTGCGCAAGCGCTCTCTCCCTCTTTTTCTCTCATTTTTACCCTGCAGGAAGACACTCTGCTTGTTTGCTTAATAAACTCTCTTATGCAAGGTCCCCACGTCTGGAGTGGTTTCTGGGTTCTTACAAAATATTCTTTTATAATGTATGTAGTTTCTATGAATTGTTATTTTAGGGGATGGGGATATTTTAAGAGAGTCTAGAACCATCATAAGCCTCAAAAAGAGAATATCATTCTTGGTTATAATTCATTAGACTATTCATTTATTCCCTTTACTTCTCTGTTAGTATAGGATTATTTTGTAGTCAGTTTGCAAATGGAAAACGTATTGCAACTATTGAGAAAATTTAGGCCAACAATAATTTTCACTTGAAATATCTTGATAGATTTTTTAAGTAGCCTTGGGATTAATTTCATAATTATTTATTTCATTTTTACCTGACGTGTATACATTTTCAGTAGGCTAATTTTCTTTTCCCCTACAGCCCTGGGTATTGGACCCAGGGCTTTGTGTGTGCTAGGAAGGTATTCTACCACTATGCTACATCCCCAACCTTACTAGGCTAATTTTAAAAATCTGAGCAAAATTAGTTAATTTTCAAATTGTAGATGCATACTCATTATTGCCCTTTCTGATAATATGCTTGTAGAAAAAATAAAAGTGAAATAAAACTTGAATACAGCTTTGCAATCTTGATCTTCACATGGAATACCATGCATGCTATCTGGAGGTTCAAGTTCAAGTTCTTTTATAAATACTGCTGTCTTATTTCTAGAATTTGAAGTGGCTGATATGAATATATTTTGAGGAGGACTGACAAGTGTTCACCTATTTTGACTCCCAATTTTGTGACGATAACACATTAGCTTTTCCAATTGATAAAAGGGAGAAAAATAAAAGGAGAAAAATCTAACCTGTTGTTTGTATGAGTGTACTTTTGCCACTCCAAAGTGTCCTGGCACAGAGCATGGCACCTGAAATCTAGCTGATGATCAAGAAATATTTGTTAAATAAATAAGTGAACTAATTAAGCCAGATAACCAATATAAACTTTTCATTTTTTGATTGTTTTGTTGTTATGTGAAGTGAGCTTATGTGATCCTAAAATCTTGGACATCACAATTTTTTTAATGACAGTGTTTGTTTGGGATAGTGTTTTTTTCATAGAATATGAAAGCAGAATTCTGTGTTTTAAATCAAAATTTGAAAATGGAAAAATATGCTTCACACATAGGATATAATATTAGACAGTCTTCTATCTGGACTGTACATTCTTCATCTTGATTAATACACAAACTTGTTTTTTCCTATTGCAGGGTAGAAGGTGAAGGGGAATATACTGATATCTATGGACTAGAATGGAGTGGTAACTTCCATTTCACAGCCGCTCCAGGCCTGAGACTCAAGTTCAAAATGTAGATGTTCCACATTGAAGTTTAAATGTGGTGACTGAAGCTTTTACTTGTAAGCAGAGCAACTGAATTTGTCATCTGAAATGACTTCATACACTACCTGCATGAATTTGCCAATAAAACTATCACTCACTTAGCATTTTTGAATTTTATTTTCATTATCATGTAGTTTTGAATACATTATATGATTCTTTTCAGAGTTTGCTCATTTTAATAAGTATAGCAGAACTGTCCAGATCTTAGCAAAGTCAATTTCCAATCCTGAATTTTGCCATCTTTTTTGCTCCTACTTTGTACTTCCATGTTTATTTTGGAAGAAAAAAAATTCTCTGCATTATCCTTTGTTAAGTATGCCGATACTTGGTCCCTACTGAATTTTTATATTGTGATAATGCCTTACATGAAGTTTACCCTCTTAACAAAAATGTTGTGTACAGTATATTATTACTGACTGTAGTGTGATGCAAATCTCTATAGCTTATTTATCTTGCTTGTCTAAATATTATGTGTATTGATTAATAATTCCCCATTTCCCTCTCCTCTACAACCATAGTAACCATTATTATACTCTTTGATTCTATGAATTTGACTATTTTAGATATCCATTATGTAAGTGAAATCTTTTCAAGGCTAAATAATATTCCATTGTATGTGTGTACCAAGTTTTCTTTTCTGTTGCCAGACATTTAAGTTGTTTCTACTTCTTACCTATTATGAATAGCGTTACAATGAACATAGGAATTACAATGTTTCTCCAAATCCTGACTTCAGTTCTTTTGGACAAATACCTGGAAGTGGGATTGCTGGATCATATGGTAGTTCTATTTTAATATTTTGAGGAATCCCCATATTATTTCCCATAGTGACTACAACATTTTGTATTCCCACCCACAGTGAGCAAAGGCTCCAAAGGTTTTCCACATCCATACTGACATTTGTTGTCCGGTTTTGTTGTTTTTTCTTTTTTATCATACTGGGACTGAGCCCAGGGGCATTCTACCACTGAGCTACATCCCCAGTCCTTTTTATTTTGAAGCAGGATCTCACTAAGTTGCCCAAGGTGGCCTTGAACTTGCAGTTCTCCTGCCTTAGCCTCCCAGGTGACTATGATTACAGGTATACACCATTGCTCCTGGTTCATTGTCTTTTGTCTTTGATAACAGCTATCCTGACAGGCTCTGAGGCAGGAGTATCCAAGTTCAAAGTCAGTCTCTAGCAACCTAGTAAGACCAGGTCCCTAAATAAAATATAAAAAAGGACTGGGGATGTGGCTCAGTGGTTAAGTGCCCTGGATTCAATCTTGGTACCAAAAAAAAAAAAAAAGAAAAGAAAAGAAAAGAAAATTCTTAGCCCATTTTTAAATTGGGTTATTAAATTTTTTTTTTGCTCTTGAGTTGTTCAGAATTCCTAATATATTTTACAGATTAACTCCTTATCAGATATCAGGTTTGTGAATATTTTCTCAATTTCATAGGTTGCCTTTTCAGTCTGTTGATTGTTTGCTTCATTATATAGAAGATTTTAGTTTGATGTAGTCCCACTTGTTCATTTTTTGTTTTTGTTGCCTGTGTTTTGGTGTCATATGCATGGAATCATTGCTAAGATCAATGTCATAAAGATTTTCCATTGTGTTTGAGCATCACATTAAAAGGGTCATATACCATGATTAAGTGGGATTTATTCCTGAGATACAAATGTTAGGCAGCAGTTAGACATGAGCAGTGGGTCAGGGGCTTAACAAAATACTTATATAGGATAAATCAGTTAATCAACACCTCCGACTGAGTGGCGCCACAAGTTCAGTCAAGATAGCTACTTCAGGACACTTGCTTGATCTCAGCTCTAAAAATTACTCCTTTTACAACAGGAGGAAGATAGATGGACACAAGGCTTAAGGACCAGAAGATAACAAGGACATATTTACTCAGAAGGGCCTAATTGCTAAAACATCTTAAGACCCAGCACAAACAACACAAAGATTCCCAGGAAAGCAGGATGATTAAGACCAGAGCCCATCAATCACAAATTCTGTAAAACAAGTTCCAATTAGCACTTGTCAGTAGGACCAGTATGACTGAGAGTTGCCATTAGATGTTAATATAGCTTTATATCATCATAATTGTAGTTTTTCTTCCCCTGCCCCCTGGGTTTCACTTACATACCTACAGGTAAAAGCATGTGTGGTGGAAGTTTAGGAATGTGGACTGTCAATCCAGAGCCAGGAGGTGATACTTAGGTAGAATCTTCTAGCAACTTCCCCTTTATTCCAATAAAACTAAGCTCACAAAGAAGTGAGTTGTAGATCTCCAATAGAACCCACTCTCTCCCTTGGGGGTGCCTTGTAAAATAAGCTTTGCTATACTTTTATTATGATTTGTGTCTTGCTTGAAATCATCTCTTTCAAGAACATAAGAGACAAGAACATTAATGCAATTCCTCCGGGAACCAAGGATGGTTCAACATGTGAAAATCAATCAATATGATAAACTACATTAACAGTACACAGAATTTTAAAAAATCACATGATCATCTCAATAAATATAAAAAAAGCATTTTATGGAATTTCATGATGTAAATTCTCAACAAACTGGGAAATTAACTCAATATAATATAGATTTTATATAAAAAAAACTCCACCTAACATGATATTCAACAACTAATAACTGAAAACTTCTACTCTTAAGATCAGGAACAAGACAAGGATGCCAATTCTTGCCACGTCTGTCTTTAAAAAGTGAATCTTTTGTTAAAGGACACTATCAATAGAGTAAAAATACCACAGAGTTGGAGAAAAGGTTTGCAAATCATATATCTAATTGTCATAAATTTGACAGAGTGTGGGCACAGTGGTGCACATCTACAATCCCAGTGGCTCAGGAGGCTGAGGCAGGAGGATCATAAGTGCAAAGCCAAACTCAGCAATTTAGTGAGACACTAAAAAACCTAGCAAGATACTGTCTCAAAAAATAAAAAGAGCTGGGATGTGGCTCAGTAGTTAAGGACCACTGGGTTCAATCTCTGGTACAAAAAAATTAACATAATTTGTACCTCGGCATCCATTTTTAATCCTGACATGGGTTGGTTGAAACATAGCCCTATCCCATTCTTTTCCCTCCCTTTGTGATTTGTTGTGATGTAGCCCTCTTGTTCCTCGTCCTACTAACCCAAAACTCAACACATGCCATAGCTGGTGACCCCAATAAAATCTAACGATCAAGTAAGTCATCTAAGTTTTCCCCCTACCCAAGTTCTCTTTAAATAAGCCAGTTCACAACACCAAGGGAATGTCAAAGTAGTAATACCCATGAATCTTAACAAAGGCATAGCCTCACAGGTCATTTTTCCTCCCACTCCCCACATGCTGGTTGAGATTCCTGTCACCCCTGGGTTTCCCTAAACTCTCTAGGACCTGTTAGAAAAGTTTCTTCTATTTTATGCATTTTGATTTCACCTCTTCATTGTGTTTCTCCTGACTGACACACCTGAATCTGAATTTTACCCCTTCAGTGTTCCCTTGACATTGTCTATCTTGGCTTATGGCCCCTCTTAACAAATCTCAGAACCAAATTAGAAAGAAATCATAACAATAAAATCATAGCACGGATAAAGGTCTAGTCTCCAGAATACAATAAGAACTCTTACAACTCAATAAAAAAAGACAATCCGGGGTTGGGGGTGTAGCTCATTGGAAGAGTGCTTAATGTGTACAAGGTCTTGAGTTTGATCCCCATCCCCATCACCACCCCCACCCCCACCACATCCACACACACACAAAACAATCCAATTGAAAAATGGGCAAAGGGGGCTGGGGAGATAGCTCAGTCGGTAGAGTGCTTGCCTTGCAAGCACAAGGCCCTGGGTTCGATCCCCAGCACTAAAAAAAAATGGGTAAAAGTTTTGAATATACATTTTTCCAAAGAAGATATATAAATGGCCAATAAGTAAACAAAAAATACTCATTATCAATACTTTTTAGGGAAATTCAAATCAAATACACAATGCAATAACACTACAATCACTAGACTGTCTACATTTAAAAAGCAAAACAAAACTGACAAACAAATGTTTTCAAGGATGCAAAAAAATTGGAAACCTCAAATATATCTGGTGGGAATGTAAAATGGCACAGCAACCTGTTAATAGGTCCTTTTTTAGTTTCTGTATGACTGAGCAATTCTTAGGTGTATACCTAAGAGAACTGACTTTTATGTGAATAGCAACCTTACTCCTTGCTTTGGTCTGAATGTTTGTGTCCCTTCAAAATTCACATTGAAACCTAATAGTCGACTGGGGCTCCGGCGGCTGCCCAGGGGAGGAGTGGCGAGGAGAGCTGTGTGGACTCAGGACACCGGGGCCTGCCCTGAGGAGGAGGAGGAGCATGGCCACTTGGATTTGGAGTGACTGCACCAGAGCTACAGGCGGTTGCCAGAGGAAAAGCTGCGCGGCGAGCTGTTTGGACTCAGAACGATGCTTCTGAACCCCGGGGCCTGCCCTGAGGACGAGGAGGAGGAAGAGGAGCGCGGCAGCTTGGATTTGGGGTGACTACACCAGAGCTACAGGCGGTTGCCAGAGGAGGAGCTGCGTGGCGAGCTGTTTGGACTCAGACCACTTCTGAACCCCGGGGCCTGCCCAGAGGAGTAGGAGGAGGAAGAGGAGGAGCGCGGCGGGTTGTTTGGACTTGCAGTGACTGCATTAGCGCTCCAGGCGGCTGCTCAGAGGAGAAGGCGAGTGGACCAAAGCATCACTTCTTCTTCAGAAAAAAAAAAAAAAAAGTCAAGATTATTACCTGGATTAAAGTAAGATGTCTTTCCAGCTATTTAGATATTCTTGTAGGAAAAAAAGAATATCACTTTGTTAAATCAAATCACTACTTAGAATTTTTCTTAATGAGAAAGAGGATTGCAGTAACTCAAACACACAAGATAACAATATGAACTAGAATGTTCCTTGGCACATGTTAAGAGAGGTGGATCAACCCCTGCTCATTAGGAAGGCTTCACTAAACCCAAATCAGTGCCACTGTGCAGCACCTGGAACACTTCTGCACACAGATCTTTGAGAAAAACCCAGCAATTACAACAAAGTTTTCATAGAAAAAGCACAGATAGTCACAGGGAGTGAACAATAATTCCATGGTGCTCAGTCACAATCATGGAAGTGTTGTGGATCACTACAAAGGCCAGGACATTTGCTGTCTTATTCCCAGCTGACCCTGTGGAATTTGTACAGGGGTCACACATTCTTCTCATCATTTTGTGTCAAGTAGCTTCTTTTAAGAGCAGATATGTTCTTTTATAGCTGGTTCTATTTATGTTGAAAAAATGACATTCCAAGGATGTCAGGTGTGGTCCCTATCCACCATTCAAGTGTTCATTGACAGATGAATGAATGAAGAAGCTAGATGATAGATAGATGGATAGAGAGATCTCACATATGTCTAAGGAAGTAAATAAACTCTTATATAAACTGTTAAAAAAAAAAAAAGAAACCTAATAGTCTAATCCCCAGGTTATTAAAATATGAGGCCTTTAGGAAGTGATTAGGTCATGAGGGCAGATTAGTGACCTTATATGAGAAGTGTAAAGGGAACTTGCTGGCTCCTTCTGCCATGTGAAGATGTAACAAGAAGGTGCCATCTTTGAAGAAGACAGCAAGCCCTCACCAGATACTTAATCTGCTGACATCTTGATATGGGACTTCTCAGCCTCCAGAACTGTGAGCTACAAATTTTTGTTGTTTATAAATTTTTCTGTCTAAGGCATTTTGTTGTAACGGCTGAACAGACTAAGACATTCATAATAGCTCAAAACTGGAGGGAGCTTTAGGGAGGCATGGGATTCCTTTGTGAGATAATGGAAATGTTGTAGAATTAGATTGTGGTGATAATCTTGAAAATATGATAAAAATATGCTAAATTGTTTACTCCAAAGAAGCAAATTTTATGTATGGTTCGTGAATTATATTTCTTAAAAAGTAGGTCTGTATGTCATCACATATTCTATGACCAGAAAACTTCTTTATCTTTCAGATAAAAAATAATTTAAAAAGTATCATTAAGTTATCATACTGTGCTCCATAACATGAACAATTTTTAAAAATAAAATAATTATGAATGAAAAAATTATCAGACTAGCTAAATTTTAAAAATTACACTGACCATCTGTTTGCATTGAAACTTTATTTCAGACTTGACATAAAAATAGTGTATGCATGCAATAGATAGCATCTGTGTCATATATCTTTATTCAAATTCTTGTACATATTTACATTTCTTAATATGTCATTGAAAATGATATTTTTATTTTTTACTGTACTAATATAAATTTAGGTTAAGTATCTTTTAAAATGTTGAAATAAAAATAGCATTTTGTTGGTTTCTCATAATAATAGCTTCATTTTTAATTTCAAAAGATTCTACATAGGTGTTCAAAAATACATTTTTGAAAATTGGACATTTTTTAATGCACTGTTTAGCATTAGCCAGTATGGTTTTAAGTGAATTATTATTATTATACTAGAATTTATAAGGAGATAAATACTAGACAAGTTAAAATAACATGAGAAGATGTTTTCAGGATCCATGACATCTAATACAAATTCAAAATTCTGAAAAATACTTTTTAGAAAAGCATCTGCTTTGCTACAAACTGAATTTTCCCTTATAATTTTCTTCAAATTATTTAAAGTAGGAAGATATATTTTTATTCTTTCACTTTTATTGCTATATTATTAATTTGTCAGTGTAGAAGTTTTTCATTTTCTAAGATACCAAAGTCATTCCTGTTAAATGGTTTCCTTCTTTTTACTCCTTGAAACTAGAGGCAGTTCAGTTATTTGATTAGTTCATGCTAGAATTTGACCTGGAGCTTATATAATTAGAAGACACACTAGTTTTCCTCATTTAAAAGCCTGTTAGCATATGACAGTCTCGTTTCAGGGGAAGTCAAACCTCTCTACTGCTTCTTTTTATAACCTTTAAGTTAATTCAGAATTCAGATCAGTCTTGATCTGAGGATGCTATAACCACAGCAAGCAACATGGGGTAAGTGTGTGCTTTTATGTACTTTAAGAGGCATCAAAAGGGAAAATATTTTTATAAGAAAACCCATCCATCCCTACCATATGGTGTTGTAATTTAATTTCAAAATAGACTAACATGTATTTAAGACAACTAAGCAAATAAATAACTTTTTATTCAAAAGTTATAACCATTTGTAAAACATTCATTTCCTTTCTTAATATTTATTTTATGTCTTAATCTTTCTTTGTATATTGTCAATTAATGAAATGTTTGGGGATTGAAGTTGTTCTGCATATTTACAAATTTAATAAAAGGTTTTTTTTAAATTTTCAGAGCAACCTTAAAGAAAGAATGACAAGAGTCTTGATTTACAAGGCAGCATAATTCCAACATATACATGGCTCTTTGGGAATAAAAATAATTAAAGAATGAAAAAAATCTGGGATGGTGGCAGAGTGGTTTATACCTTTGTAACAAAGAAAGAGGATAGTGAATTCTGTTAGAGTTCACTCCTCTATATAGAGGGAAAAAAGTATGCTGATTGAAAATGTGTGCCGATTAATTACACAGGGGCATTTATTTGTGAAACACTTTATAGGGTTTTGGGGGCATGATAAGAAGGATTGGGTTTCATTTAAGGACTTTTTATTCTTAAGTGAGAAGAAGATTCTGTTAAAATTAATATTGGAATTACATGAGTTTTGTATGCTGAAATAGCAGTGTCCTGAATGAATAGAAATGTCTTTGTACCACCCTTTTATCTTTTTATTAGCTTTTTTCCATACAAAATCAAATAGCCATAAAAACTACACCTATTTCATTAAATGCTACTTCTGAAGGATTCAACATAATTGATCAGAAATTTATACAAGAGAAAAAATGCTTTGCCACATATTTACTTATTCTAAGCAGTTTCCACAAATTTAATTAATGTCTACATTTTTATTAATACTATGGGTTCTGAAGACATAATCTAAGCCTGTTTGAAAACTCAGAGGCTTTTGAGAGGAAGATCACAGTATCAGGAACTTATAATACAAACATAAATGACATGTTTTGAAGCTAAAGTTAATGGAGAAGTGAACTGCCATGGATAGATATATTTGATTTGGGCCAGTATTGATGAGATTCCTGTTCTCTTTGTTTCCCCTCCGTCCTTTCTTCTTTGCCACATATAAGTGTACCTCACTATAGAAAGTCACTAGTAAACTTCAATCCTCATCAGAGGCTTCCCTCCTTCTCTACTTCACTTCCTCCTTCATTTTCTTCTTTCCCTTTAATGACAGTAGTTCTTAACATTTGGGGGAGGACAAGGATTGTTTTGAGAATCTTCAGAAATCAGTCAACCCTTTCTGTAAAAAAAAAAAAAAAAAAAAAAAAAGTAAAATCATACAAAAATTTCCATCCATTTTCAGGAAATTTACAGGTGACCTGAAACCAATTCATGAAACTTCCCTTCCCCCAAGGTAAAGAACGTTTTATTTTGACTTTGACTTTAGGACTTCAGTATGAGTGGTTTGAAATTTTTCTTAGTTTCTGGAGTTTTATAAAATCAAAGAATCTGTAATAATCTTCTCTCAGGAACAGGGTTGAAATGCTGATCCCCTTTAATTTGCATAAGAGAGAAACACAGTTTAACCAACATTCATCACATTACTGCTGTTGGTCCCCAAGGACTTGATTAATCACTTGTACCTCTGGAGAGAGTGCCAGGAACCACCTTGGTTGTCACTGAAGGAAAAAAAAAAATCCTTGCTATTTTATTTGTAAGGCACTTTCAGTGCCCCAAATAAGATGAACTCAACAAATCATAGATTGCTAAAATTACATAGGATGCTTTTCTTATCAGTAAGTTTTTGGTTTAGATTTTGTTTGTTCCTGCTTTATTGATAAAATGGGTTAGTAGATATCAACACCTGTTTAAATCTTTCTAAAGTAATCAGAAAAATAAAAAGAGAAAGTAGCAGCTGTTCAGATGCTCAAATTTATCCATTTGAGGAAATCTCTAGAATTTATTCTCCAACAATTAGGGAGTAGCTGTCTGGGATCTGTCTTTGGGACCTACTTATCTCAGAGCTATTTGAGGATACAGACCCTTTTTGTGGGTCTATGCCAGGCCTTTCCACTTTTCTGAGGCTATGCTGGTTTAGTAAGCAATGAAGAGGCAAATATTAGAAAATTCTTATGTTCTCTGAAAAGCCTTTTCCTCTTACATTTTCACTGGATTTCTTATATAGTATGTAGGTGAGTGGGGTGGTTAGAAATGGTGTATAGAAATGGGTTAAAGAAATTATTTGTAAGAAGCAGAAGAACCTTACTGTGTAGGCAAAGGATGAACAATGGGAAAGGAGAGAAGGTTGTATTTCTTTGGAGTTCCTTTTTATGCATATCCCAGGATTGAACATTGTGGGCAATTGCTCTACCACTAACTAAGTTAGTAAGCCCTGAATGTATTTCTTTATTGAAATTCCTTTTTGTTTTTGTGGTGCTGGGGATTGAACCCAGGGCCTTGTGCTTGTGAGAACTCTACCAACTGAGCTATCTCCCCAGCCCCTCTTTACTGACATTCTTTTCAATGTTCTTTCCCCATCTTCTAGCGGGGTTAGTGCATCTCCAGTTGACATCCGGGGTAAATAAAGTTAAGGCCCTTGCTATCGCAGACCAACAAGTTCATTGTGAGGGTATATTCAGCCTAAGTTTATAGGAATTTGATTTTTTTTTTTTCTTTTGGTGGTACTGGGGATTAAACTCAGGGACATTCTACCACAAAGTTACATCCTCAGCCCCTTTTTAAATTTTTCCCCCAGCCCCGGTGCTGGGGCTCGAATTCAGGGACTTGTGCTTGCAACACAAGCACTCTACCGACTGAGCTATCTCCCCAGCCCTACCCTTTCTAAATTTTTAAAATTTGAGACAGGGTCTCAGTTGCCAAGGCTGGCTTCAAACTCACAGTCCCCCTGATTCAACCTTGGAATCACTGGGATAAGATGTGTGTGCACCACAGCACCCAACTGAAAATTCTTTTGTGGACCTATTTTTCACTTCTGAATCTGAGAGTTACAATCCAAGTCTTTTTCTTAGGCAAAGCATCCATTTAGCTCACACGGTAACCTTTGAAATGCTGCTTCTGTTCGCGCCCTCCTTTCCTTTCTAATAGGAGGTTTTCTAATTCAGGCCGTAATTATCTTGTGCTTGGTTTATTATGGGGCCTACTTGCTGGTCTCTGCAGCTGGTCTTTCCTCTACAGCGGGCACCACAAGAGTCATCTTGTTACTCCACTGCTTAGAAACTTTCAGTGACTCTTTATTCTTTCCACTAACAGAGCAAGCTCCAAAGATATTTATGACTCTCCATCTGTCCCCAATCTGCTTGTCTATACTTACCTTCTCCCCCACCCTCCAGGCTCCCTAGGGTCCCTAAATCCACTGTATTGTATTATGTTCCCTTGCTGATCCTGTTTTCAACATTTCCGGCCAAGCCCAGCTCCAATCTTTTCTGAGTCTCCACAGCTGGAACTCATCTCCTCTGAAAGTTTTAGGCACTTTATACCTTTCTTATTTCATTTGTCACAGTCAATCATGTGTTATAGTTATCTGTGTGATTCATCTTTCCTGCTAGACTGGAAGCTTCTTATAGCAGGAACATCATCTTTGTATTTCTCTCAGCACCTTGAACAATGCCTTTTGCTCGGTATATGCTTAATATTTATTGAATTCAAATGAACTATTTTTCCTAAAACCCATAAAAAGCTAAAAACTTAATTTCAGTCAAACTTTCCTTTTTTTCCCCTCAATAGAGTGGCTCCATTTCCCAAGTTCCCAGATGAAGAACTCACATGAATGAATAATAAAATACGGGCAATGAAAGGAGGAAAGGGGGTGAAAAGGGCTGAAGTGACACACTGGAGGCTTTTGAAGAGTGGAGTCCTTGTTAGTAAGTAGAAAGCACCTGTAGGCTGAAAGGAAATTTAAGAAAGTTGCTTATTTCTGGATCTCTTCTTAAAGGGTCAGCATATCAGTAAAGGAATGAGTTCATCTGTATGATGGGGAAAAAGGCAAAATAATCTTAGATTAAACAAGTTAGAAGGTTTTTTTTTTCCCCTCTTACACTAAAAAGAAAAGCAAAAACAAAGCCAAAAGTTTGGAGGCAAGCAGTCCAGATCTGTAGTTCTGTCATATGTGGGACTCAGGTTCTTCTTGTCTTGCTCTTGTGCCATCACTTCCAGTCCAAGAGCATTCTAGGGCTCCACCTGCCTCACTGGTGTTCAGCCACCAGGAAGATGGAATGGAAGTAAAGATGTGTTCTCACTTTTAAGGAGATTTTTCAGAGGCCACCCACACTATTTCTCTTAACATCACATGGGTAGAAATCTAGTCTGGATTTTATACCTAACTGTGAGGAATAAAGGGGAAATATACTCTTTTAACAGGGTTTCTAAAGAAAAAAGGACAATAGATACTGGATGATAGCTAGCAGTGTTCAGACAGACCGAAATATTAGGCTTTCCTTTGCGTCTTATATTCCATTAGGATAAAGTGTAGCTTAGGTGCAAAAGCAATCTTTGAAGAAAAAATTTCAGTGGTTAAAGAAAACAAAACAAAAATAACAAGCCCAGTTGGAAATAAGCATAGATTCACCTAGATTAAAGAACAGGGTACTTGACAAAATGACAAAGGTGACTAAGTCAGCCTTCGCTCTTTCTATCCCTGTCCTCCTCTCCAGCCCTCATCTCCCTTAACCCTCAGATCAACACTGAGGTATTATCATTACTGTGCCAATCAGACTGCCTTTGAAAGCAAAGTCCAGAAAGATTCAGTGAGTTGGCTAAACTGCCCCCAGATGCTTCCAAGAATGAAAAGTAAAATTACAGCTGGTTTGAGATATGCTATATTGCCAATAAAAAACAAAAATCACATAAAAAAAAAATCACAGAATGTTTTCCAAATAGATTTGTAGGGAATTTTGATTGTAGATCACCTCAATTAGCCCCTGTAGAAAAACCTATTACAAACCCATTTCACTAGACACTTGAAGTAGGTGATTTAATGTAGTGTGGGGTATTTAGAGAAAAAAACCCTCTATATTTGGGGTTTTCAATATTTTAGGGTCAGGTCAACTGCTTTGAACCCTTCTGATTGAGCAAAGCATCATAAGCCATGTCAATTAATTCTGTTTTCAAATGCATATAAATTTAGTTAGTCACTCCAAAGATACAAATATTGAGATAGTTGTGCCTACTCAATACCAAACAACTTAAAAATGAAAAGGCTTAGAAAAACAAAGACTTACTTTTTAACTTTACATATTTTTGAACAATCAGAAATTTTTAACAATGAATCACATATGTAATAACAACTTTTAATTACAAAATTGTATGGCAAAAGGATGGTATAAAATGTAAAGTAGTTGTCATGTCAATGAAATTTTTTTTTTTACAGAACCTCTAGAGAAATCTGGAAGGAGACTTCAAAAAACATGATGTGATGTCTCCTGCTGGAGACAGGGCATGAGGTGAGTGGAAGTTGCAAAGAACTTGTTTCCAGTAAGAACACAGAAGAACTGAGATCTTAGTTCATACCAGCGATCATTCTTGAAGCAGAACTATTGAATTTTGCAAACTTCTTTGTTTAAAAACCATCAAATAAACAAATTAGTTTATTTGATTTCCTTAGTTAACAGGAATTTCCTTAGTTAATAGTGAGGGCTGATAGCCATCTTACAAACCAGTCATGTTACATCACACTTTTACTGCATGTATGAATGCTTACAACATTGGACAAGAATGAACTATGTTTTAGTTGATTTCTATTTTGGTTGTCTTTGGGGATTGCAAAAAAGTCTTAGGAGAGACAACATGTACTTTAAGTTGAATTAATATGTACTGAGTCCCTACTTTAAGATGGGCTTTACCACATAACTTTATGGAGTAGGTAACTCATGCCCATTTTACAGTTGAGAAAACTTGAAAAGATTACAAAGTTGCACTTTTCCAGGATCTCAAAACTAACCAGGTTCCTGAGATGGGATTAGAAGCTAGATGTTTGACACACTTAAGAAAAAAGGTTCTATAATTTAAAACATCATTTTTACATTTCAGAACTAAAAAGTGCTCACTGTAAAACAGACAAACTTGATTAAGGCAAAACCGTATAAGTAAAATTTGAAAGTCCATCTCATCCTTAACTCCATCTCTCTTTCTAAATAACCACCATTAGTATTTTGGTATAAATCCTTCCATATCTTTTCTGTTGTCTAGCGTAGTTGTCACTGTAACCTTTCCTGTGTACTTTTTTAAAAAATCAATGAATAGAGGAGGTTGAATTTACTGTATGTCTTTACTAGAATAACCTTTAAGCAATAACTGAGCTGGCATGGTGGTAGCATCTGTAGTCCCAGCTACTCTGGAGGCTGAGGTGGGAGGATTGGGTGAACCCAGGAATTCCAAACCTGGGCAACACAGATCTAACCTTGTCTCTAAAACAAAAACAAAAAACAAAAAAATCCCCAATAACTGAAATGCTTGCTCAGGGAACATTAGACATCTTATTGTAGAGACTCAAATAAAAGTAGTGCATGTTTATTTTTGAGAGAGTAATTATGAACACCTTTGAGAGACTGATGTGATCTCTGAACCCTTTCATCAGATAACAATGAATCTACATAATTTTTCCTTATAAATCAAAGCATTTATGGATACACTGAGTTGTCCATAATAGTCTTTTAGATAATAAAGTTTCAAAACTATTTAAAAGTTAAAAGAGCTATATAGGTAAAACTCAAAATTTAGGTGACACATTAGCCCCTTTGCTGTGGTGAGCCCTATGCCAAGTCCAGTTAGTGTCAGAGCCTCAGGGTGAATCACTCACTCCTGATTCTGTCCCCTGCCCCACTGCCTATTCCTGCAGCAGCAAATGGGTGGTTTGGTTTCTCATTGCCTCTTCTACCTATAATGAGCAAGAAGGAGGAGTGCATGGGTCAGATTCTCAACATTTCTACACTGAGGATTTGCTGCTTTTATAATTATTTTTGTAATTAAGGATTTAAAGCAAGTTTTACAAATAATAGCCTAGCTGTTTCATATCTGTTTGGCTTTACTTAGCCTTGTATACTTAGCTAAGACTGCAATTTAGTCTCATCTCTTAGTTGGCAGAGGCTTCATAAAGTCTCAGGGATATTTCACTTGATAAGTATTTATTAATCATTACTCATTTATATTTTTACTTAGATGTTATAAAGAGTAAACTCTGCATTCGTAAACTTAGATGTTGTAAAGAGTAAACTGTGCATTTGTTGTCTATGTTGCATCATGTTATGGGGCATCTTGATAACTTTTTCTTAAAAGAGCTGGGTGCAGTGGTGCATGCCTATACGCCCAGTGACTTGAGAGGCTCAGGCAGGAGGAGCCTAAGTTTGAAGTCAGCCTGGGCAACTTAGTGAAGCCCTGTCTCAAAGAAAAGGGCTGGGGCTGTAGCTCAGTGGTAGAGTGCCCTGAGTTAAATCCCCAGAAACACACACACACACACTTTTTTTTTTTTTTTTTTTTTAATACAAAGAAGCATTTGTTCTTTTGTCAAGGGGTAATGCTCTAAAAGATTTTCAATCTATGTGCTTGGATAGTAAACGTTTGTTAAGACAAAATTTACAATTTAGGTGAAATAGCATTGATTTTTCCAGTTTGCTCTTTTCCAACTCATTAATTTAAGTAATAGAATGGATCTCTTTGCTATCAATATGAACAAGTAAAATTCTGTGTTGTTTCTTTAGGGAAAGAAGTCATTAGCCATAAACCCTAGAATTAAATTAAATTAAAACGTGTTGAGGGCCAACACAAAAAGCTCTCAAACTGTTTACATCAGAGGAATGGGAACAAATGATATAAATTTCTTTATATTTAAAATTCAAGCTAATTCTGAACTCCTCTCTATAAAGTATCTGAGCATTTAAAATATATGACTTTTAAAAATTGCTTAAAAATTGAATAAAATTGCTACAATACGGAAATGTGCTATTTGTCCTGTGGCTTCAAACTTAGCACTCTGGAATAGCAAGACGTTCTTCTAAGTGAAATAAGCCAGACAGAAGGATAGTATGGCAAGATCTCTCCTACATATGAATCTAAAAAAGTCAAACTCATAGAAGTAGAGAGGAGAGTGTTGGTTACCAGAGGCTGGGGTGGAACGGATTGACAGTTGGAAGGTATAAGCTTCTGTTAGAAGGAGTAGGTTTCTTGAGATCTATTGCATAGCAGACAACTGTAGTTAATCATCTATTATATATTCCTTAATCGTTAAGGGAGTATATTTCAAATGCTTTCACATTTCAAAAGTGACAAGTATATGAATGGAGGATATATTATTTAACTTGATTTAATCTTTCTACATTGTACACAAACATTGCAACAAATTATAATTTGTCAAAAATAAAAAAGAATTTTAAAAAAGGAACCTGTTGCCTGCCAGTTATGCTGGCTATCAATGAGAAATGGTCTCTGCCCAGTAGAGCTTATACTGTTGTATGAGAAACAGACATAGAGGCCATTGCCTATAATTCCCAACAGAAAGAGATACTAATAATATTGTCTGAGAATGCAGAAGAGAGGTTGACTAATGTTGACTTGGAGGTGAAGGGTGTTCAAATTGAGATTTGAAAGATGAGAAATATTTCACTCTGTAAGGAAAAATGCTTGAGGGATAGAGGATGGAAGAACAAAGATACACAGGCCTGAACATGTTTGGTGAAAGGCACTGTGATCATCCACACAGCCTATCAGACATGCTAACTACTGTAAAATTTTTTTTGAAACACTATGAAATAATGAAATCAATTAAGTTCAGGTAGTCCTGTCAATAGCTGTTATAGGCACTAGCTGTTACAGGGACACCTGGGGAGCCCCATCCAGGCAGTCTCTCCAAGGTTCTGACTAGAAGAGCAGCCCCAGAGGACATAGCGAGTTAGCCATTTGCAGAACTGATGAGCTGGAGTTAGTGAGATGGAGCTCCTGAGATTTAAAATTAAGGTCCCACAGACAGAGCTGGATCAAGATACCCAAGGTAGGCTAAACCCCTGACACCTATTCAAACAGAATTTCTTTCCATATTCAACATTTGAATGAAGAGAGACTGATCCTTCCATGGAAGAAGGATGGAAAAGAACAACCCCACCAAGGGCAGTATTGTTTTCTGTCCAGAATCAACTTGGTCTCACAAGGGTTACACTACTGAGTACAAGAATTCTACAATAAAATCAGACTCAATCCTCTTAGAAGATTTTTTGGTGACTATATGTTGCTGCTTAAACCTGTATCAAGGAGACCCCAAACCTTTCCCAAACACACACACACACACACACACACACACACACACACACACATACACACACACACACACACACCTTCAAGGAGCTTATTTAAATATAATTTTCAATCAATACATACAATATTGTTCCGTAAGAGAAATCCTGATAATACAGCTTCTTCCCTATCACTTTTTAAGGGATGTTTTAATACCTCTGATAGATAGGTGCCTGACAGCTCTTTAATCCAACTCAAACCTCATGTTTAGGTCCACCATTGCCAAGTGCTTGGTTACTGGTGGATTCCTTTCCTATCTCAACTGGGCTGATGAGGCCAATCCTCCCTATTTTTGCTGCCAGTGATAGTATCTCCTAGCAGAGATCACTTCTAAGCTAGATGCTTTGAACCACAGAAGCAGCTTACTATGTGGTTCCTACCTTTGAAGATATTTTAATCTAGAGCCTCAGGAGAATCCAACATTTGCTTTTTCTTTTACCACTATTGATCTCAGACTGGGGTTGCATTTCCAGCTTTGTCCTAGAAAAAACTGCAAAGTGAAATAATAATCACTACTAGAATCTTATAATCATAACAGAAACTAAGCTAATCAGATTCTTATGTTAAGTAATCTTCCCAGTTATTTATTTATTTATTTTTATTTATTTCTGTGGTGCTGGGGGTTGAACACAGGGCCTCACGTGTACTAGGCAAGTGTTCTACCATTGGGAATGTATTCCCATCCCTTAAACAGTTACTTAAATCATGGACCTGGGATTTGAATCCAGATCTTCCATATTTCAAAACTTAGATTCTTACTGGGTGCTATAGTGCACATCTGTAACCCCAACAACCAGGGAGGCTAAGACAGGAAGATTGCAAGTTTGAGGCCAGCCTCAGCAATGTAGTAAAATTTCAGCAACGTAGAGAGACCTTGTCTCAAAATAAAATATAAAAAGGACAGGATGTAGCTCAGTGGCAAGGCACCCCTGGGTTCAATTCCCAGTACCAAAAACAAACAAACAAAAAACCCTCAGATTCTCCATCAGTACCCCTTATTAGACACCTAGTGTGGCTCTCAGTGTTCCTTATAACTGGTTAAAGTGTTAACTGATAACGCAGTAACATGTACTAACACAAACACACACATGCACTCAAGGGACTGAAGATATAGATTAGTTTTTGAAGCACTTGCCTAGCAGTTTCAGGGTCCTGGGTTCAGCACCACAAAACAAAGGAACAAAACCCTCAAGATCCAAAGGAATAAAGTTACAGTGTTAACGACAGTGAGGTTTATGTATTTGAGCAAGAGGCTTGACCTCACAGCCATTTTATTCCACTTCTTTATGAGGCCCATCTCACTGGGTTTGCAGATGCCATAATGACCACATTTGGACAAGAATTTGGCATTCTATGAACCATTGTTTTTTTTTCTGTCAAAACAATAGCTTATGATTTAGTCAAGTCACTAACCTCTTATTGTCTTTATTTGTAGAGTGATTGGTATTGCTGCCTGATCTCTGTGTACTCTTTCAGTTTTACGTTCTTTACCACACTATGCTGAGTCCTTAGTTTATATTTCAAGTAGTTCTGGTGGGTATGGTTTTGTTTCCGTTGGTCTTTCCAAACTGCAAGATCAATTCATTCATTTATTCCACACCTATTTATTCAGAATATTTGCTAGACTCTGGTTTAGACTTTGCAGAAGGCATAGTAAACAAAAATGTCCACAACATCAAGAGGTAAAGCTGGTGGGCCAAGATGGTCAATGAGCAAATAAATAGCATCATCATTTGGTAGTAAATGCTATAGACCCAGTCTGAATTTCATTTGCCCAATTCTTCCTCCTTTAGTCTCTATGTCCATGATGAGAGAACACCTAATCAATTAATTACTAATAATTAATTAAAGTGGGAGGATTATATGCTAAATAGGAACCATTGACAGTGTTTGAGCAGGTTTATTGCCTTTGTCAACAAACTTTCATGGAGCTTTCTACTCTATGTAAGAACATAGAATGGGTACCAGAGATAGTAGGAAGTGGGAAAAATAGTTTTCTCAAAAAGTTCATGATCAATTTATAAATGAGATTATGCACATTAGATAAGTAATGATAGAAAGTTGTAGGTTTTGGTTGCAATTGAGTTTTCTAGCTATTCTAGGAAAGGAAAGATTTTCTATTGAATCGAAGACAGAAAGTTCTAGAGAGGGAATAGACTTTGGGGAATGAGTAAGGATTTGAAAATTAAAGCAGTGTGAGGAGGGCAGATCAGGCAGCAGGCAAAGGGCAAGACTAAATAGGAAGACAAATGTCAAATGGACTGGAGAGGCCAGCAGATCCCTTACACACTGGAAACAAGGTTAGAAGGGAAGGTCGGGGTATCACAGAGGACCTTAAAGTTTTTACCTTATTTTATAAGAAAAGACCTATTGATGTTTTTGAGCAGAAACCAGAGATTATCAAAGTGATATTTAAAGAAAACTCATCTAGTAGCAGTTAAGATAGCTGATAAACCTATTAGGATGCTCCAACCTACATTTAGGGTTGACAACAAAAAGGGAAGGAGAAAACTGCAGAGATCTTAAAAAGGGAAGGTTCACAAAGATTCCATGAGTGGTGGATTGCAGGGTGAGTGGAAGATCATTCTGGGGTCCTGAACCTGGGTCAGTGGTGGTGTTAGTGACAGAGATAGGGAAGGCCAAATAGGCTAAAGATGACCAACGTAATTTAAATAGGTTGAGTTTGAGGTGACCATGGAATAGTCAAGTGAAAATGTTCATTGGAAAGAAACATAAGTACAACCAGGGATATTCAGTTAGCAGGGGGGGAAAAAAAAGGCCCAAAGATAAACCAGATTTTTTTTTTTTTTTATCTTGAAGACCTAAATACTAAGAAAAAGCTGAAAGTGCATAAGGAAAGAACTAGGGATGAGGAAATTGTGAACTATTTAGCCTAATTCAGTTTGGAACATAGTTTTTTTTTTTTTTTTTTTTAAGATTAAAAGAACTATTGAGGAAGATTCTGGGGGACTGGAGGGCTGGGAAGGGAGGCCAGTGGTTATCATATCACCTATTATCATGTTGCTGAGTAATATTTGGAGATATCTGCTAAATTTAAACCTCAGCATTTTAGAGCTGCAAGGACTTTGAGAGTCTCTTCATTCTATAGATAAGGAAATAAAAGACCAAACAGGGTGCCTGGCTTTGCCATGGTCTCACAGTGAATGCAGAGTACGGGTCAGATCTCAGTCTAGTATACTTACCTTTCCCTAACACCAGTGGCCCACAGATATGCTACCTTCTTGACTCTTTAGGGAACATTTTTACTTATTTTTAGAAGCCTCAAGGAAATGTGGATAGACTGCATTATCAAAAAGCAAAATGAACTGGATGTGGTGGCAAATGTCTGCAATCCCAGTGACTCTGTAGGCTGAGGCAGAAGGATTACAAGTTAGAGGCCAGCCTCAGCGATTTAATGAAACCCTGTCTCAAAAAATAAATAAATAAATAAAAGGGCTGGGCATGGTGGTGCACACTTGTAATTCCAGTGGTTCGGGAGGCTAAGGCAGGAGGATCATGAGTTCAGAGCCAGCCTCAGCAACTTAGAAAGGCCCTAAGCAACTCAGCGAGAGCCTGTCTCTAAATAAGATATAAAAAAGGGCTGGGGATGTGTCTCAGTGGTTAAGAGTCTCTGGGTTTAATACCTGGTACCAAAATAAATAAATAAATAAATAATAAATAAAATAAAATAAAAGGGGCTGGGAATGTAACTTGGTGGTAGAATGCTGCTCTGAGTTCAGTCCCCAGTAACAGGGGGGAAAAAAAAAAGAAAAAGAAAGTGTTGGAAAATAACACTGAAGGCAGGAAATGGTGTGGGGTAGCATTTGTGTGCACTGTTAGATTGATTTGCCTCAGACAAAGGAGCTGTTTTCCAATGATATCAGAACAAGATAAAATGAGCACAAGCTACACAGTGTACAATTTCCTTATAGCATGCTTTAAAAGCCCTAGAATAGATTTCAAGTGATGTTGTTTAGTGTCTTTCCATATGTACTTTTAAGAGTTCTGAAGAACAGAATTTTTATTCAACTGTCTTGGATGGAAGAAGTATGTGATTCAGTTCAGAGATGGGAGAATGGATTTTTATTTATTTATTTATTTATTTTTGCGGTGCTGGGGATAGAACCCAGGGCCTTGTGCTTGCAAGGCAAGCACTCTACCAAATAAGTTATCTCCCCAGCCCCCCCCCCCCCTTTTTTTTTTTTTTTTGAGAAGGACCTCTTGTGGTGTTGCCCAGACTGGCCTCAAACTCTTGGACCCAAGTGATTTCCCTTTCTCAACCTCCCAACTAGCTGGGGCTACAGGTGTGTACCACCATGCCTAGCTATTATATTTTTAAGATAATGTATTCCTGTCTGAATACAGCTTCTTAGCAAATCTAGTCCCAGTGTGTTCTAGACTCTTGATGGAGTGGCTCCTCCTTTTCTCCTTGTTAAAATCTGATCAGATGTGATTAAAAATTTACTGATTGAATCAGTATGCCTTATGTCTAGGGAGGGCCAGTGTGAAATTGGCTAAAATTATAAAAGACAAACTAATGATGAATTTGTACTTTTCATTGATCAATAAAAATATTGAGTATTTCCTTTTATTTAGGTGTATGCTGTTGGACTCTGTAATAACAATGAGTTGTAAGATGATGATCGCCCTAGTTAGGAGAGATGACAGTTGAAGATAACAGCTAAGACAGGCTTCCTGAAGGATTGGAGGCATGAGCTGCACTTTGAAGGTTGAGCAGGACTTGGTTTGCTAGAGAGCAGAGAGTTTTAGGCAGGGGACCTGTAGGGACTAAGATCCCTGAGTAGGAATGCCCGGGATTCATGAATCTATTGGTTGGAAGTGAGAATGCTGTGGTGCTAGTGTCAAGAGAACATCACTGATCACTGCCAAAGACACACAGGCTGGGGGCTGCTTTTCCAGCTGAGGTCATAGATTTTCAAAGTTCATGATTTCCAGCTTCTGGAGTCTTTGTTCACTGGGAAGTAGTGGAAAATTGTAGTCATTCTGAAAATTAGATTTTACTCTATTTTCCTATCTAGCAGTTCTAAAAGCGCCAAAGGCAAATCCAAATTGGATGTCATTTTATCTGAACTATGAAAAAAATTCTCCCAGGAGAGACAACAGTAACCTGATTTCCCCCTCTCACCTAAAATAGGCTTTAGTGACTGACGAGCTATTTCACAAAGTACTGCTAACTCAGGTGCCTGGTTCAGATCTTGTGAGTTTTGCAACTGCCTCTGCTTCAGCAGAAGGAATATTTCCCTAGAACTAGTTAGGGTGTTTCCAACTGATATCCCCCTCTGTAAGTTAGGGCCCTCCCTTGGGCTGGAGAGTACTTTCTGTGGAGCGCAGGGCTCTTTCCTCACTAAGTCTCCTAGGTTCTTTCTTGCCCTTCACTCTTTTCCAGTTGGGACTTACCTAGTGATAGAATAGTGAAATTCACTTCATTTTCTTTTTTAAGTGGGCTTGTACTGGGGTTCTCTGCCTCCTACAGGGTGTCTCTCTCAGATGAATCTAGGAAGATAACATGTTTAAAAGATAAAGATTAAAGAAAGTCAAACCAAGTCCTTTAAGTTTTTTTTTTTTTTTTTTTTGAGACAAGGTCTTGCTAAGTTGTTGAAGGTCACACTAAGTCACTGAGGCTGGCCTTGAACTCCTCCTTCCTTAACCTCTAGAGTAGCTGGGATGACTAGTGGCATGGGCCACTGCATCCAGCTTTTGATAAATTTTGATGTGAAAATAAGGCATTCTTACACTCAAAATAATTATTTCAAGTCAGTGGTGTTGTTGTGTCTGATAGTATGCTGACATTCTTTTTCTCTGATTGATGTTGACTCAGCTTAATGATCCTGACTGATATTACTAGAACAACAAAAATTAACATGCCAATGGAGTAGGAGTAGGAGGTTCAATATATTTTCATCTGCTTTTGTAAAGAACTTTCTGTGTGCTTCTGCACTGCATGCTCTGTGTGTTTTGCCCCTGTTCTCATTGACTATGGGCCCACTGGGGTTGTTGGCTTGAGGGAGCATCATTAGATTTAGTTTTGGAGTGGGAGCAGTCATTATGAAATTCTGCTGTCCTTGGTTCCTCAAGCCCAGTGGTAGCATAGCAGATAGATTTCTGCCAGAGGAACTTTGCTTGATAGAACAGAGTTTTTCCGCCCCCTAACAGAAATGATCTCAAGATCAAACTTTTTCTATATTTACCCACTAATTCTTTGTTGTTAATTTAAGGCCTATCGTGGTAAATAGCATATTTCTATAGTAGTATATTGGAGGAGAATTCAGGTCAGTTCTCTGAACATTTGTTGGGAACATTTGTTGAAAATAGGAGCTGGGCTAGATGAACGATACATCCTGTCTGTTCCTGGTTTGCTTATAGTCTGCAAGGGAACTAGCAGTTAGGCAGTTAACTGAGAATGTTGTGACAGCCTTATGACCTGGCTCAGTGGCAGGGGCCACCCAGTTTCTAGCAACACCCACATTTGAGAAAGGTCAAGTAAGAAATTGACTTAGAGACCAAAACCCATTTTAAAAATGAGGCTACTTATCAATTGGGTTGTCTGCTGGCAAAGTCCTATTTTAATTCTTTCATTTTTTTGTCTTTACCACTTTAAATTGCAATGTATTCAAGGACAATTTTTTGGAAGTGGGTATAAAAGTCACATCATTTTTTAGATAACCTAATTTTAAACACTTATATACCTATGTATTGTGAGATTTGTCTTATTTCCTGATTATTTGGCTTCTAAGGGTAATACTATATTCTGTCTTTTGTATTATGTTGATCAATGAGTTATGTTAATAGATTTATAAGTAGAAACTATTTTAATATTCTAGAACAAACTCTACTGGACACAGTGTTGTAGGTTTGCTTTTGGATATTTTTTAGGATATGTGTGTTTTTATTTATCCATCTTAGAGTAGTTTGGTATCAGAATCTCATAAAGTGGATTTTGTGATTTACATATATCCTATATTCTTGCACAGATTAAATAACAGAGTCATCGTTATTTGCAAAACCTTCCTGTGATATTATCCTGAGGTATCACTTATTGGGTGAGGTAGCTATTTGACCCTCGCTTTCAATATCTTCTGTAGTTAGCTGTTCTAGTTTGACTTTTCTACTGTTTTTAAAATAAATTTCAGCAATCTGTTTTCCTAGAAAATTGTTCGTCTCATCTATCTTTAAAAATTGCTGGCAATAAATTGCACATGAATTTTGCAAATAGTATTTTTTACCTCCTGAATTGGTGGTTATGTTCCTCTTTTTGGTCCTACTTTGTATTCTTTCCCTTTCTCTCAATCTCTCTTTCATCACATTTGCCAGAATTTCTTACATTTTTTTAGTCAATATGGTATTTATTCAGATACTATCAGGAACTGATACATTTTTTACATATCAGTTTATATTACACTTTTTGAAATATTGTGGCATGAAGCAGCTTATTAAAAGGTGTAGACTAATTGAAAGACTAATGATTTTACTTCCTGTGCAACTTTAGGCAAATACCTAATTTGAGCTATGGTTTCCTTCTGAATAAAATGGATGGAACATATGCTCTGTTCACTGCCCAGCTTGGCTGCAATGATTATTGAGAGAATGTCTGCAAGAGTGCTTTGGAAGCTATGAAGAATGTATAAGCTAGGCATTACTGTCAGAAAATAATGTTGCTTTTAGACTATATAGAAAAAAGAAAACAAGCATGTAGCCCCTTTCATGATTTTTTCCTACAAAGGTTATATACTCTCCTCTCTGAAGATGTTTGCAAAATTCATCTTGGTGAATTACTTCGATTTCAGGGGAAAATATTTTCTCATCAACCTTCCCCCAACATAAAAAGTTCTCATTCTGTTAAATTAGAAATATGCACTAAAGACCCATTCAATAAAGGACACTGGAATGGAAATTAGCTCAAGTCTGCTTTCAATTAATTTCAAGTCCCTGAAGTGCCAAACTTTCCTTTTCTGTCACAGCAGTAATTGGAAAGTAATAGACAACCCTAAGTTTTTGTGATCTTATGTGTGTATGTGGGGAGGAGGGTATGCATTCTAGGTCACTCTGGGGGAGGGCCAGGAGATTTTTCAGTGTTCTTCAGATTCTTTATAACTTTATTATTTAAAAATTTTAAGGTAGTTTTATAAAAATCTAACATTTTAGGTAGGTGTTTCAACATTTCTATTTATCTGTATTATTATTTTTAGCAACTCAGGAGCCTGAGGCAGGAGGATCACAAGTTTGGGGCCAGTTTCAGCAACTTATCTAGACCCTGTCTTAAAATTAAAACGATAATAACTTTTTAAAGGACTAGGGGAATAGTTCAGTGGTAAATCACTGCTGGATTCAATATTTACCCAGGAGTGATTTACCACTGAACTATACTCCCAACCCTTTAAAATATATATATATTTTAAATACATATGCATATATATATGTGTGTGTGTGTGTATATATATATATATATATATATATACATATGCCCTTGTTTTCAAATAGCAGAAATGGTTTTTAAAAGAAATTCTTCCCCAAAACGACAGTATGTGAATCAGACAAGCACAGATCTAGATATTCTGGTTGAATGGGAGATGGGAAGGTAGGGGGTCCAACAACCTCCAAAGCAGACTCGAGAAAGCCTGGAGGCATCTAATAATACAAATTGAAAATCATTGCTCTATATAATGATCAGGCTTGATTTAGAGACCAAATGGATCTTTCTATAAACTGTTTTCCCAAGCATCTGCCAAAGTCTAGGTGGGTGTTCTTAGAGGCTAGCATTGCAGTTACAGAGATGAAAAGGAAGCAAGAAGCTTAGGAGGAGCTGGAACCTACTGACCTGGGGAGAGGCATTTGGCAGCATTTAATGGTATTTATTCAAAGGTAGGCACTGATTCAAGGGCTATCAAGGGTAGAGTAAAGAATTCCTGGGCTCAGAATGAGGGATTCCCAGTCCAGAATGAAAGGCAGACTACAAGTAAGATGTTGAAGGGAGCCTTCTTGTAGCAAGGCTTTTTCTAGAAAACCATTATATTACTTTTCTACATCATCTTGCTATTATTCTCCCCTTTAAAATGTACTTTTCAGGGGCTGGGGATATAGCTCGGTTGGTAGAGTGCTTGCTGCGCAAAGCCCTGGGTTCAATTCCCACCATCTAAAAAAAAAAAAAAAAATGTACTTTTCAACATACATTACTCATCAATATGATTGTACTCTTCAACCTGGAAATTTCCTCTAGAAACCCAGCCTAAGGAAAAATGTCCTAAATGTGAAAAAAAAAAAAGAGGGCTATATTTCTTTTTATATTCATTTATCATAATGAAAACCAGAAAACTATCCTAAGACTAACTGGGGAAGGAAAAGAAAACAATTACACACTTCCTCAAGCAATTATTTTTCAGTAATTAAATATAATTATTGTAAAACTATCTGGAAAAAAACAAGAGTAATAAAAGTACCAGTTCTGAAATCACACTGACCAAGTTACAAGTTTGGCTCCCTCTACCATTTCTTAGTCCATGATCCTGGGCATATTATTATTTAGTCTCTTTATTCTAATCTATAAAATGATACATACTAAATAGGATCAATGTGAGGATTCAATTAAATGTGACAATAAAATAAAACTCGAAGCACAGTGTTTGGCACATGGCAGCAGTTCAATAAGCGTTAAATTGTCTCCCCACCATTTGTTTTATATTACATGGAAAAATGCTATGCTTTGTCAACAGATTTGACAAACTTAAGGAAATACATGGTTTTCTAGGAAAATATAAATGACAAAATTAACTAGAAAAGTCAAGTAGACCAATTACTTTTGAAGAAATTGAAAAGGCTTTAAAATCTACTTTTTAAAAAAAGGTACAAGGACCAAATGGTTTCATAGCTATGTGATAGTATTGTTTAAAGAACTAATAATTCTCATGTAATAGAAAATTTTCTAAATTATGGAAAAAGATGGAAAACTCTAATTTATTGAGGTTAGCATACCCTTCATGACAAAATAAAATAGAATAAAAACAAAAAAAAATTACAGAGCAAAATCCCTTATGAATATGGAAGCAAAAATATCTAAATATTAACAAATAGTTATGTATCAAATGAACTATAACCCGTGAACAAGCATACATCTAGGCCTGTATGAATGATTCAGCACCGTGGGATTCAAATAACTCATTATAACAGTAAAAGAGAGAAAATCATTTTTTTTTCGTGCACTGGAGATTGAACTCAGAGGTGCTCTACCATGAGCTGTACCCCAAGCCCTTTTTTAAATTTTATTTTGAGACAAGTTCTCAGTAAGTTGCTCAGACTGGTCTCCAACTTAAGATCCTCCTATCTTAACCTCTTGAGTGTACCACTGCGCCCAGTGAGAGAAAAATAATTCCATCCATAGATGCTGAAAGTTCTAATAAAACCCAATATCCATTTCTCACAAGTTTTAGTAAAATAGAACTAAAATGAAACTACTTAAGTGTGATATAGATTATTTATCAAGGATAGAAAGAGTACGAATGACACTAAAGCCATTGAAAATGGATAATGTTGTCAGTTGTTGCCATTGCTAGTAAAACTTATTCTGAAACTGGTATAAAGATGTGAAAATAAGGATGGGGCAGGAGGTGTGGCTAAATGGTAAAGCACTTGCCTAGCATGTGTGAGACACTGGGTTTGATCCCCATCAACACACACACACACTTACAAGCATATAAAGAAAATAATGATAAAAATCACCTAGAAAATAAATACTCATTAAAAAATTTCCACAATTAATAAAGTAATTTAGCATCATGGTGAATACAAAATGGAGAATATAAAAACCAGGTACAAATGGAAATGGGGAAAAGTACTATTCGCAATAGCAATAAAAGCCAAGAAATACTTAATACATTTCACTTAAAAGTGCAGGATCTCCACCCCAGAAAAAATTTGATAGAAAGACCTAAAACAGGACTGGGGATATAGCTCAGTGGTGGGGTGCTTGCCTACTGCCTAGCACGAACGAGGTACTGGGTTTGAGTCACACACACACATGCACACCTATACAGAAAAGAAAAAGAAAGAAAGAAAGAAAGAAAGAACTAAAAAGATCCAAACAATGGAAAGAACTATGTTACTCTAAGATAAGATTTAATGTAAGAAAAAATTTTGTTTCTCCCAAATTAATATATAAATCTAATGCAATTCCAATGAACGTTCCAATTTTTTGTATGGAGTAAAATGTTTTTGGAGTTCATTTGTTCTTCTGGAAAAGTAAATGTCAGGAAAAGGAAAGTATAAAAAAGAATAGTTGGCTTCACCAAATATTTTTAAGAACACCTATAATCTGTGAATTTTAATATATTCTAATCTTAGAATAGGAATAGATAGAAAAATAAGTAGATCGATAAGAATGGAATAGAGAGCCCATAATAGATTCTAGTGTATCAAAGAATTTAATATTTTACAAATATCAATATTTCCATTCCATTAAGGAAAAGGATGGTTTACTTAATAATCTGTGCAGGGCCAAGTGGCTATCTCTCTGGAAGGTACAGAAAGGAACAGTCCCTTTTCCCATATAAACAATTCTAAATGAATTAAACACTCTTAAAAATTAGAAAAGCCTTGGAAGAAAATTTAGGGAGAAAAATATATATAATCTTGGTATTGCAGAGAGCTTTAAAATCAATCCAAGAAATCTAGCAGCAGTTAAGGAAAATATTTATTTGACTTCATATATTTAAAAATGTTTCATTAGCAAAAGTGATCACAAAGTCAAAAGAAAAAAAGATGGGTACAATATAACATGTGGCAAAGAATACCTACCATATGGAAGCTCTTACTAATTGATAAGGAAAAGGTGACAACAAATGGAAAAATAGACAAATTAGGGGAATAGATAAGGGAATAACTTAGGGTTATCTATTCAGTGTGTATAGAGATGCTCCTATTCAGTAAGTGTGTATAGAGATGCTCAGTAGTACTAGCAATCAGCAAATGTAACTATGAAATGTCACTTGTCACCCTTGTGACTAACAAGAACCAAAAAATGTTAATTCCCACCCTTGTCTGGGGTGCAGGAGAAGAGGTATTTATTCAATGCTCCTGAGGTAAGCCTAGTCACGACTCTTCAAACCCCACATAAATAAAATGCAATATAAAAGACTGATATGAGGGCTGGGGTTGAAGCTCAGTGGTAGAGGACTTGCCTAGCACATGTGAGGCCCTGGGTTTGATCCTCAGCACCACATAAAAATAAATAAATAAAATAAAAGTATTATGTCCATCTACAACTAAAAAATCTTCTTAAAAAGACTGATATAAGGTAAATATGCAGCAAGATATTTATTGTGGCATTACTTGCAGTGGCAAAATAATGGAAATAAAGGAAAATGTCCATCAATACAGGGATGACTAACGCAGTTCATTCAAATCAAGAAATATTATGTAGCCAATAAGAATAATTTCTTCGTATGTAATGTTGAATCCCATCATTATGTATATTTATAATGCCACCAATAAAAATATGGAAGAGAGGGCTGGGTATATAACTTAGTTGGTAGAGTAGTTGCCTTGCGTGCGCAAGGCCCTGGGTTCAATCTCCAGCACCACCACCACAAAAAAAAAAAAAAAAAAAAAAATATATATATATATATATATATATAATATGTATATATAAAAGCTGGGTGCAGTGGAACATGCCTGTAATCTCAGTGGCCTGGGAGGATGAGGCAGGAAGATTGAGAGTTCAAAGCCAGCCTCAGCAAAAGTGACTAAGCACTAAGCAACTAAGCAACTCAGTGAGATCCTGTCTCTAAATAAAAATACAAAATAGGGCTGGGGATGTGGCTCAGTGGTTGAGTGCCCCTGAGTTTAATCCCCAGTACCCCAAAACAAACAAAATCAAGCAAAATACATATATATGGAAAAAAGAGTAATTTCTTAGATCAACATAAATTAATTTGTAGAGACTTCCATCATGTAGTAAGTGAGAAAGGTAAGATGTGAATGGGTATAGTATGAACCTACAACAAAAGTTCCACCTCATACATACATATTCTGCATTTATTTTTGTATGTGATTATAGAAGGATAGAGAAAGGAAAAGAATAACAGAGTTTAATATCAGTAGGAATTGGGGAGGAACACTCGTTCCCAATGTACAAATGTATTATGTTCCCATAATAAAAACCGCATGAATAATAATATGATACTATTTTTTAAATAAAGTAAAATATACGTGCTACAACATAAATGGAAAAGGTAGATAGAAATTTTAGGTAGGCTCCATTAACAATGATGCAAAGCATTTCAGATAAGAAAGATTGTGAGGCAATACAAACAAATGATCATGGCAGTTGCTTCAGGAGAGGCATCGTACATGCTTTTCCCCTCCACACTTTCCAGGTTTTCTCTAATATAGGTTTTTGCTTCTGTAATTAACTAAATAAAATAAGATTTCTAACTTAATTGCTATTAGTCACACAACTCTTACTATGTCTTGAAACCAGTGGCCATATGTCCACATGTGAGTTAGATGGTGTCTAGCTCTGAAAATATGTACATTTTTTTCTTTAAAAACTTTTTTTTTACATTTTGATTATATCTAGGCTATATGAATTTTGTACTTGTTTGTTTTCAATTACTTATAGATTGGATAACTTAATCACTAGGAACAAATTATCCAGAAATGTCCTATAAGATTATGACTTTGTATATTTCAAGGTTTTTTTTCCCCAAAATAACAACAGAAATTACTTCTAACAATGATTTTCAAAGCTCTATTGGTTTTGGCAGATAGCTTCTCTTCCCCTTTCCTGGTATCAGCTGCTTCACTTACAAATGAAGAGGTTGGGGCTGGGGTTATAGCTCAGTGGTAGAGCCATGTGTGAGATACTGTGTTCGAATCTCAGCATTGCATATAAATAGGTAAAATAAAGGTCTAGCAGCAACAACAACAACAAAAATTTTAAATACATAAAATAAATAAATGTAGAGGTTGGATGAAATAATTTTCTCAGGGCCTTTTTCACTCTAACATTCTTTGATTTTAAATATATTCATCATGGAATGCATTTAATATCAAATAAATGAATAATTTATTCATTTTTTTTCTTAGTAATGCTCTCTCAACTATGAAAAAAAGTCCAGGATAGCTAGGGAAGATGCTTTCTCACCCATGTGTACCCTCTTACCAACTTATTATTTTGCTTCACAGGCCTCAGTATGTAAATAAATAAATTTTAGTCAACTTTCAAGAGGTGTGATTTACACAGAATAAAATGCACCTAATTAAAATATACATTCCTTGAGTTTTTGTCAAATTTCTGCACCTGTTATACAACTACCACAATTAAGCAATAGAACATTCCTATCATTCTAAAAATTTCCCTGTACCTCTTCTCAGTCATCCTTCTACCTCCTGATGTAGGCGACTACTGATCTGAATCTTGTCACGATAGAGTTGTCTTTTCTTGAGTGATGAACAAAGTTTAAAATTTGTATTTTCTCAATCTTGGATCCTGATCACATATTTCAATTATTTCCATCAGTATTCTAAGTAGCGAGCAACAGAAAAGAACGGCTGATTTAAACAGTGAAGGAATCTGTTGAAAGAATATGGGATAGAATCTCTCGGAGACAGAGATCAAATCTGGGATTAAGTGGCCAGCAACAATGCCCCAAATCATATAGTAAAACAGTTCTGGTGAAGAAAACACCACAAGAGATGGCTTGACATTCCTAAGTTATCTGTACCCTGCTGCCACTACTGTCTTTACAACACTTCCTATTTCTTAGAAAGCAGAAAGTATATCCAGTTTGCCTTAGACAATCTGTCAATGTCTATTGGGGTAGGCACATCTGAATGGCAAGTTCTATGTCATGTGTCCATCATCTGCAAGGGAGAATAGGAGAACCTGGCACTATCAGCCTCAAGAGTTGTAGGTGCATAAGGAAGAGTGGATTCCTCAAACATAGGAAAGAGTTAAAATACTGGATGGCTAAAAAGAGGCCCTGTATCCACACTGGGTGTAAAGAAACCTACCAGATACTGAAAATGGGTTAAGTCCACCAGAGATCTTACTGTTTAAAGAAATAGAAATACTGGCACTAGCTTTCGCACTTGTTCAAGAGTTTTCTTTTTAAGATAATTTCTCTGAACTTTACTTGCTAATAGAATCAAAAGGCCTAATAGTAATTTATCTGATCCCAAAAAAGAATGTAGCAAATTAAAAGTCACCATAATTTTTGAGTGATGAATTTCATACTTACAAAATGATTATCTCTCTTAAAGTTTTAAGATAAATATTTATTCAATTTAATATTTTTATTCTATTAAAATTATGTAAACCTCAAGATGTGTTCAATTTTTTAATCTTAACACATTAAGCTTGTTAAGTTTCTTCATTAGTTCTACCTGGTATCCCTTAATCTTTATTTCAATCAACAGGTGCAGGGAAGGGGAGGTGGCGTGATCCGGGACAATGATGATGCGATGTTGAAGAATAAGCTGGAGGAGAGAAGCAACAGGCACCATGGAAAAAACCAAAACAAAGCAAGGTCAGATTTCCCCATGTCTTAGCTCAGGATTCAAGAAATGTAGCTTTTAGTCTTGTCTTGCTACTATCTCAAAACACTGTTTCCCAACTGGGCAGGGTAGTGCACTCCTGTAATGCCAGCGAGACTCGGGAAGCTGTGGTAAAAGGATTTCAAGTTCAAGAGCAACCTCAGTGATTTAGCAAAACCCTCAGCAACTAAGCAACACCCTGTTCAAAATTTAAAAATAATAAAAAGTACTGGGGTTGTGGCTCAGAGTTAAAGCACCCATGAGTTCGATCCCCAGTACCAAAAACAAAAACCTCTAAAAAACAAACATTGTTTCCCTGTCATCATCTAATGACCATGAAGAACACATCTTGCTGGAAAATAGAAAATGTTATCTATATAAAATTTGGCTTAAGTGGTCATCTTCTTTTTTTCAGCAGTACCCTAAGGACTGCCTCAGAACAACATGCTCAGTGAGGCCAACATACAGATAATCCCCCACTTCTCAGTTATCGTGGAAGCACAAGTACTTTCTCTTTCCCTCAGTACTGATGATTGAACCCAAGGGCATTCTACCACTGTGCTACATCCCAACCCTTCTTTTTTTTTTTTTTAATTTTGAGACAGGTCTAGCTAAGTTGCTGATCATCAAACTTGTAATCATTTTACCTCAGCCTCCTGAGGTGCTGGGATTACAGGCATGCATCATGGTGTCCAGCTTGAGGATTTTCCCCTTTTCATCTTTACCATATAGGAGCAACCATATAGAAGTTTCTGTTATCATGTCCAATTTACAGTTGAGAAAACAGTCATGGAGAAGTCAGACTGCAACTACAAAGTGTCAAGGCGAGGTCTAAGATTCTGATCTGTGTTCCCAAGTCCTGATTCTTACTGTTAGACCAGGCTGTTGGAACATAGTATAAAATGGACTAAATAATCCTTATTCAAGTTTGTGTGGGGAGTTTTGGTAATAGTAAGGTACCTGGATTTTATATAGACAGTTCTCTGTGAGTACTGAGTTACATATTACTTATGAACTTAACATATTGCATATGAGGAGAACAATATGCACATTCATGCAACCAAATGCCTGCAACCAGGGGTTTCATCTATAAACTGCTTGATTCATATATATAACACAACAAAGCAGTAGCCAAAAAGATGAGCAATGAGCTAAATGTGTTACGTGGGTTGCCTTGCCTTATATCTTCATGGTCAACCCATATGGTTCTGGAAGGTACAATCTAGGCCAATCTTTTTTCTCTCTGGGTTGTAAAGTATTTTGCAACTCATCCCTTCCCTCGCTTTTCCCTGTGTTTCCCAGTCTCCACCAAGACAATACTGTTTTCTGTCCACCTATATTCTTCACAGAACTTTTTCATTGACAGTTTCCTTCTATTAGCCTTCTTACCATGAAAGAGAGCAAGATTCCCTTTGCTGATTTTGGCAATGACAGGAGGGAGGAGTTCAGAAGTTTGGCAAGGATCAGAGGTAGGAGAAGCAAGGAACATTTTATACAGTCCTCCTGAAACCAGTGAATGACAACTGGAGATGTACCTTCCTGGATAGGAAAAGCCAGCTTCCTGGTGTTAGAACCATCCTCTCAGGTAAACTTCAGTCAGTTCAAGAACATGATGGAGACACTTGCTGTGCATTCCCTCCTTTCTATTTAAAGACCACTAATAATTCAGTTTGATCAAGAAACTTTGCCACTGGTAGAATATAGTTTTCTACTACAAGAGTAATTTTCTACTACAATCTATTAGGTAGATTTGGTTTGTTCATTAGAATGTGAATATAAAAACCAGCTCTATTAGCTTATTTTTTGTTCTTGAATCATTGGTTTCTTGTCATGCAGGCACAGATAGAGGTTCCTATAAGTTCTCTATTCCCTGTGAGATAGGATAAGGACAAAATACATTGTGTTGATTAAACAAAGCTCTTTCTTCCTACAGGAGAGAATGAACATATGCCGGTGAATAGTCCTTCCACACAGATTTACCAGGTAAAGACGAACAGATTGTCTTAAATGCTCCCAGCGGTGACTGTACCGTGCAGAGACTTTTTGCACTCACAAGTGCTTCCATATATATTTGTTCTCTTAACAAGACTGAGATAGGCAGGGCAGAGGGCCTCTCCCATTCTACTTTTGAGAGAAGTGATTATTGAAGGACACTACTCTGTTTATAAAATGCAGCACTACTACCCCATCTCAGCTCTGCTTTTCTTGCCTGATGCCACTGTCACTTTAGCTTTGACTCATACAATAACATTTTCACCAGAAAGGAGGAAAGTGCAAGTTATTGGTTTTCTATTTTAGCAGAAAGAATTGAGAATTGAAAGGGACTATCATTGCCAGTCTTCAAATATGGTGGTAGAAAAATTTTAAACTCCTTTCAAACAATGGAAATAATTTGATTTATGAAGAAGATAAAAAATCTGCAAAATATCTTTGCAGCAAGAGTTAAATCAGGTACTTTGGTTCTGTCAACAGAATTTATTTGACTTTTATCTTTCAAACTGTAAGTTTGAAGTAAATTTCTGTCTTTAAAAATCATAGGAGTTCATTCTGACATAATTTGTAATATATAAGGCTAAGGGAAATCCATGTTCCTCTCTAGGCTGAAGACAGTATTATCTGGAATACATGAGAAAGAAGGAGGTATTGGCAGAACTTAGCAGGGGTTGAGAGAAAAGGCCCCTTTTAAGCTAACTCTCAGGTTTTAAGCCCTGGTAACTAGGAAAAAGAGTGGTCCCTCAAGCTGAAGAATAGGAGGACTCCAGGAGAACAGAAAGTTTAGGAGAAATGTTATCTAGATTGGTTGAGTTTCAGTGACAGCAGAGTGAAAATAACAACTAGTTCCCAGAAATATCATGCAAGAGTGCAACAGCTATAGGATCAATGAAAGCAAACCAAAACAGGATTATGAAAATATTTTTAACCATATTGTTTCTAGATTTAGATCAGTACTGGGAGATGGTAGAGAAAGCAGCCTCAGTTCAATTTAATTCACATTTACTGAGTAGTTACTATGTGCAAAGTCTACTATTGAATCTAAAGAGAGATTAAACAGATGAAACAAACATTCTCACTGATTTTTAAGTGTCCACAACCTAGAAAACACATATGCTAGATAGTTCATAGGAGGGAAATTGTTGAAAAGATTACAATGGACACACTGGATAAATCTACAGGGGAGAGATGAATTCGTGTTGACGAAACGATTTGAGCTAGGCACTTCAGGAGGAGTTGATCATTTGACAAGTGGATATGAGGAAGGCTAGGGAGGCAGGGAGACCTTGAACGAAGGACAAGAAGCAGAGTTGGTCTTCACTCAGTGCTGATTTGGTGCCTCACTGAGCCAAAGCCTCTAAATGCTTTCCTTGCCCACCTCTCATCTATTCTCATCTGACCTGTGTATGGCATTTGAATGAGTGTGAGTGCCTCTTTAAACTCAGGTATGACTTAAAGTCTATTATAGATTTTATGTAGGTCATTCCTTGGATGTTGGCTAAAGATAGCTGCAATGGGGGGTGGCCTCATTAGCTTATTGTATCACAAACCCAAGTACATCTGTTCACAGTGGAATACACAAAACAAAGTAAAGTTGGTCTATATGACCCCTGTGACACTATTATAATCCCATCTTTGTTTTAAAAGAACATTTCCTAAGTCTGTTTACTTCAAGCAACTTTTAACCAAAAGAAGAAGATGGAGAAGTAAAGAAGAAGAGGAAGAGGAAAGAGGGAAGTGGGAAGGAGTTATCTATAAGAGAATACAGTGTATATTACAAGGGAAAATATCTGAAGCGAAATGTGAAGTTTCAGCCATTCTCTATCTTCATATTTTATTTTCTTGATAGATCCTTTCCTTTCCTAACATTATCGAATGTAGTAACTTGCTTTTTAAAAATTATCTGTCCCTTCATCTAGAATGTAAGCTCTAAGGGCAGGGATTTAGTCTATTTTGCTCTTTGTTGTATTCTCAGCGTAAAGCACAGTGCTTGGGATATAATGCATATTCAATAAATATTAGTTGAATGAATGAATGAATGAATATATGCAAGATGTGTATATTGCTTTGAACTAAAAGGTCCGATGTAGTCATTGTCTGATGACAGTGTTGAGAAAACTGATTCTTTGGAAAAAAAAGAAGAGATCCTCACTTCATACTCTAATCAAAACAATCTCCAAAGGTTTGTCAAAAAAAGTTAAGTATTGAAAACAAATCAAAAGTTTTAGAATAAGTATTTTATTTCTGTATGTGAAATGTCGTTTTATTTTTAAAAATTGATAGAAATCACAATTAAAAGGTTTGAGAGTTCAACCACATTACAATTTCCAACTTTTTCAACATAAAAACATCTTACACAAGTTCAAAAGCAAAATAACAAAACTAAATACTTTCAACAAATATTTCAAAAGCTTAATGACATATAAATAGCTCATGAAAATGGATCATTCCAAGACCCATATAGAAAATGGGAAAGGAAGACAATTTTCCAAAATAAAATTATAGATAGCTTAGCTAATAAACAGAAGAAAAAGTTGATGCTCAAAAAAGTAAAATAAGGAGCATTAAAATAAGGAGCATTAGTTTTTGACTACCTCCTTTAGCAAATAATAAAATAACATTTAGTTCTGGTATATAAATTGGTAGAAACTTTTAGAAAAATTATTAGTAAAAGCTCAGGAAGTGTGTTCAAATGTTCAATATATCTTTGGCTCCCTGTCATATAACCATTGGATAGACTTGACCTCCCTGATGACAGTAAGGTACAATAATCCAAAGCTTGTCCCAAAAGTCAAAAGGAGAATGAGTACTACTATCTCCCAGTGCATTCCAGGTAGAATTACCACCAGAACTGTAAATCAGTGTGAATACACAATTACCCATTGGGTTTGCAGGCTCAAGATATTCTCCATTATTCCAGCCCAAGTGTATTCTCCTTTTCTCTCATCCTTTATCCCTGGCATCTATCCCTTTCAAACAAAGTTATTGAATGAGAGCTCTTTTCAGAGTCAGGTGGTGGCGTTTTGTCCCTGATGACATCATTTTGCATATGGATTTTTTTTCAAATTATAATTCCATTAACATGATAGGGGGTCCCATGAGAAAGGCAACAGATGTGGTAACTGCACAACTTAATTCCAGCCAATCCTCACATCAATGATTGGAACTCCAGCTGTGCTTTTATGGCTTGCTTATAGCTTTAGAAATGTAAATATTGTGACTTCCTCCAATTCTATTATTTATACTTCATATATCTTATTATCCAAGACACGTTTTCCTAAATCTACTAATTTAGGACATTACATCCCGTACAGAATGCTTCCAAATATATGCAACCATAAAGTATTATAACTTTTCAAACCTACTGGCTAAATATATTCTATGTAATTATTAATTCATTGAATATATTGCCTCCCTGCAATGTAGTAGATTTCCCTTTGGGTTAAATATTACCTAATATCTTTGATTCATAGTAATTTTATATTTCAGAATTTATCCTGAGGAAATAATCTGAAAATATGCAAAGTTTTAAATAAAAAGCAGTATATGGGCTGGGGTTGTAGGTCAGTGGTAAAGCACTTGCCTAGCATGTGTGAGGCACTGAGTTTGATCCTTAGCACCACATAAAAATAAAAATTAATAAATAAAATAAAGGTCCAGTGACAATTAAAAAATGTTTTTTTTTAAAAAGCAGTATATGACAGCATTATTTATAATCTTAAAAAATTACAAATACAAAATTTCACCAAGAGTGAATGAATAGGTAAACTCTGGCATATTTCATATGATCAAATACTATGTAGCCATTAAAAAATAGACATATAGAAAAAAAATTTGAAGGCTATGGGAGAGGGCTTATAAGAATCAAAGGACAAAAAAAGAGATTAGAATCAAAATAGCTCTAGTGTGATTTCCACCATATAAGTGTCTGCATTTATATACATAAATCAAAATAGAAGAAAATGAATGTTAATGGTTATATTGAAATAATGAGATTTAGGGTGATTTTCATTTTTCATCTTTTTCTCTAAAATGAAAAATAATTGAAGATAATAACTTATGTGCCAAAAGGACCTCTGATTGAAAAACTATGGGAACCAGTCCTACAGTAATAGGTTTCATCATCCAAACTGCCATTGAAATTTTTCTAGGATTTGTAAGTCTTGAGCTTCAGTTCTTTTTGCCATTGAGGAATGTTCTAACACCAGAGAAGTTAAACCCTTTGAGGCCTGTAGTGTATCCAGGGAGGAATAAGACAGATTCTAGCACAGTGGCCTTTGCCTCAGCTTCAATAGGGTCTTGAAAGAATGACTTTAAGGGCCACCTTCTGCAGGGAGAGTAGTGGAGTGGATTAGGAAATTTGCTGTTGATGTTCAAATTACTTACTGTCCACTTAGTGCTTTAAATCATTGCCTTTCTGGGGATCAGTAAAGAGGCCTAAAATCGGAAGATGGAAGTTGGCAGAGAAAACAGGTTTCTTCTGCAGTGACTCTGGTTTAGGGGGAAACCAAACACCCTGGCATCCTTGCCAACATGTGCTACTCCAAAACACTTGGGCTTTTTCTCTTGTGAAGTCAAGTGTTATGTAAGAATTTGTCACATGCCTTGTGGAGTTTCTCCAAACCTTGACAATTGTGACTTTGCAGAGTTCCCAAGGCACAGGCACAGTATCTTGAATTTACCTCTTGGTAGCCTCCTGATCTTGGTCATGTGGCAGAAAGGAATGGGAAGTTTTTGTAAAAAAAAAAAACAAAAACAAAAACAAAAAACAAAAAACAAACCAAGCTGGAATTCATGAAAAATTTAGCTTGAGGCCTGACAGATCTTTGGTGGAAATCAAATTGGAAGACACTGATTAAAAATCATCTTAAGAAGAGTTAAGAAGCCAAGAAAGGGAAGAAACTGAGAAGCAGAAATTAACAGCAGGAAATAGGAAGAATTCCGACTCCTCTCCCCCATTTCTTTGAGCCTAAGCTGCCCTCTGTGGAACCCTACCTAGGCTTTGAAGTACAAGTCTTCCCTGAACCTACCTCCAGTGGGAGCCCGCCTCCAGCGGCAGGATGGAGGGATCATAACCTCTCTAGAGCAGCTTCATGAAAAAATCAACGAGATGAGGAACGTGTTCAACTCGCTGGAGAACAAGGTAGACTCCTGTTTCTAATCCTTGGGGTGGGCTGCGGGCTGTCAGATGAGAAGCTGAAGAGAGCAGAGCAAAGATGTTAAGACCCTGGTCTTCTGGTTATTTTTCATTCACAAGGCTGTGAATGGTCAGGTTGGTATGAAAAACCAATCTGTCACAGCTAAAGATAGTATGAGCCCTGTGTTGTCTCAGGTGTGTGATTATGCTCACAGTGGTGTCCCCTCCCTGGCTGGTCATTGGTTGTAAAGCTGTTTATAAAGCAGTAGTGTTACTTTCCTGGAAGAAATAAAGGAAGTAGACTGGCAGCTCAAAACAGTTTTAGCATTCCCAGAGTCACTTTATGACCTGGTTGTTAGGAGACTTCCAGTGATTTTTAATTACTTGAGAGCTGAGGTTTTATAGGTGAGGAAGTCTTTTTACCTAGGACTCTGCTGTTGCCTTTTGGCTTCTGGAAAAACCCCACACATCCACCTATAGGAGTAGTGATAATGAAACCTATTTCTGTTGGGATAATGGTTCCTTTTTTTTTTTTTTTTTTTTTCAAGCAGGAAACCTAAGTGAATGTCTGGGCACTGAATGAATGTCAAATTTCCTTCCTTCAATTTTAAGATTTGCATACTTTTTGATCTGACATTATATAGCTGTCAATTTTATTTTACTCGCAGAAGATGAATTTAGAGATGAAAATTACCAGATCAGAAAATAATTGCTCTGGTGATTTAATCCATCATAATGGGTGATTTAGTACCTATATCAAGATCAATCACAAAGATTAAATTTAATTAAAAATTATTGGAATTAGACCCACATTGCTCAAGTTGTTTCCCAGTCTTTGAACCCCACTCTGCTTTTTTTCCTAAAAATGATTTATTTGGTTCCTCTTATTTCTCCCTATTCCCGTTCCTGGAAAGAAACCATTTGTGAAACACACTGAAACAAAAAAACCCTTGTTTTTAAAATAGTCCGGATCTTGAGTCATTTTATAGTAGAATGTGTCACTGTAAATTGAAACCATTTGGATGACTTGATTCTGAAAATGTATAGAAGAACACATATGAAGAAACTTTCTTGGTGGATATTTAAAATTATAGAATAAACCTTCTAGACCATTCTGTCTTGAGGAAAGATGTGAAGAATTCCTCTACTTAGCAGAGTATAAGGTTATACATGTAAAGAAAGTAATGTCGTTGTCTTGCTATCCTATATTATCTTAATTTATTGTCTGTTGAAAATGCATTTTTCATTGTCCAATAAATAAAACTGAACCTTTAGAAATGCTCCATTTTCTCCACTTTTCTGTTTGTGCTTAACTTTTTCATTTATCACCTAAAGAGGAAAATAATTAATTTTTAAAATACCTGTGTACTAAGCATATGCCATAGTTTACCCACATTTACTCATTTAATTTTCAAGACATCTCTGTGAAATAAACATTATTATAATTACCTTAACGATAAGAAAACTACTGTAAAGAGGTTAATCATCTTGCCTAAGGTCTTAATACTTGTAGGAGAGAGCTAGGATTTGTACCCAACCTAATTTTGAAATTGTCATCTCTTCATGGTGGGGAACTTGACAATAGAAGTCCAGCGTGTGCAGTCCTTCATGACAGACTGGACTGCTGAAGTTGAGTCACATCAACATGCCATACTCCTACCATTACAGATAATTCTGTGCCTTCCTTATGAATTAAAGCCTGTTGTTATGGAAAAATGTCCAAGAATAGAAAAAAGAAAGAAAGAAGGAAAGAAAGAAAGAAAGAAAGAAAGAAAGAAAGAAAGAAAGAAAGAAAGAAAGACATTTCTTTTTCCCTTTCAAAGAAATTATCTTTATTCCTAGGCATTTATTGTTTTTATTCTTTAACCTTTTAAGGAAAAAAAAAACCCTGAATTTATTTATCCTCCATAATAACCAGGTGGAATGTGACCTATCACTTCTTTCACAGAATTCAGAGTTGTCCCGACCAAGATTATCTTTTTCACATACTTAGGTTGCTTTTCAAGTAGATCACATTTTAATCAAAAGTTGTGAAATGAATAGTAGTTTGCAGAGGCACTTGGTAACTTAATTGATTGATTGTTTTGTTGCCATTTATCAAGCTTCAACACATGCTGTATAAAGAAGACAAATGGGCTCAAGTTTCCCTTAAGATGTCCAAATTTAAGTAAATGAAGTCTGTAGATTGTCAAGAGTCTGGTTTCTTGAGGAAAAGAAGAAAAGAAAGGAAAAATTCAAGGAGCCAATGATGCCATTTATAATAATTTACAGCAAATTGAGTTTATTTTTCATGCATTATTTAGTTGCAGGCATTAGCCTCCGAACTGAAAACTGGATTCACAGAAGCAATGCAGGAACTGTCAAGAATTCAACATGGAGAATATGCTTTGGAAGAAAAGGTTAAGAGCTGTAGGTGTTCCATGGAAGAAAAAGTTACCGAGATGAAGAATTCATTAAACTATTTCAAGGTAGGTGCATCTTTTATTTTTCTGCTGAAAAAAGAATGTTGGATTTTTTCCCATAACAGCTAAATATAAGAATTTTCCCAGTGGTGCATGGTGGCACACACCTGTAATTCCAGCAGCTCAGGAGGCTGAAGCAGGAGGATTGAAAATTCAAAGCCAGCCTCAGCAACTTAGTGAGGGCCTAAGCAGCTTAGCAAGACCCTGTCTCAAAATAAAAAGGACTGGGGATGTGGCTCAATGATTAAGTATCCCTGGCTTCTATCCCTGGTACCAAAAGCCAAAAACAAACAAACAAACAAACAAACAAAAAACAAATCCAAAACAAAACAAACAAACAAAAAAGATTTTTCCTTTTGGGCCACTCACTTGTGGCCCAAATAAAAAAAATATGTATTTCCTGTTTTTCTTTTTGGAGTTCTGTGTTAAAATTAGAGGCCATAATAGAAGTAAAATTTTCATCCCATATTCATTCATCCAATATGGACCAACCAAAAGCTTATGGAGTACTAGATATTATGTTCTATGCTTTTACCCTATGTACCAGTTTAAAATATAGCAATTCTTATTTTTTAGGAAGAGCTAAGCAATGCCATGTCAATGATCCAGGCTATAACTTCCAAACAAGAAGAAATGCAACAGAAAATTGAACAGCTTCAACAGGAGAAGAGAAGAGAGTCTCGAAAAGTTAAAGCCAAGTGAGTATCTTAAAGGTATTTACTAAAAAGAATTTTGAAAAAGAAAATGCAAATTAAAACCATAATCAGTTTTTTAAAGTCACCATATAATGTGCTGATGAGCAAGGGAACAACTGGAACTCTCTCACACACAAGTAGTGTGAAGTGGTACAATCAACTCTGGAAAACAATTTTTCAAATTTCTGAAGTGTACTTATTTCTTTAAAGATAATAAAATTTTATTTTTAATATTTTTTTAGTTGTTGATGAGCCTTTATTTTTATTTATTTATATGCAGTGCTGAGAATCAAACCCAGTGCCTCACACATGCTAGGCGAGTACTCCACCACTGAGCCATAACCCCACCGCCAAAGATAATACAACTTTTAAGAAATTTAATATACAAAAGAATATTATTACAATAAATATTTGTAAAATAAAGGAAATTAAATTGTTCTTAAAAAAATATTTACCAAAGGCAAACCCATAGCAAGGGCTTATACAGAGGCACTGAGAATATCTTGCCCTCTATTGATACATAGCTAGCTGGCCACTGAGCTCCATCAGTCAGCATGTGATGGCAGGAATAGAGCCATAAAAGTTGGTTAATATACAAATGGATGATAACTATTACATAGAAAAATGCACTTAATATAATATGATATGAATTGGCATGTATACTTTGATTACAACTGTAAAAACATGTAAAATAACCAGAAAGATTTTGCAGTACTGGGGATCGAACTCAGGGCCTTGTGCTTGCGAGGCAAGCATTCTACCAGCTGAGCTATCTCCCCAGCCCCAGAAAGATACTTTTTTTAAATGATGATTGTTGTGCTAAGATTGTGGGGCCACCAGTAATTTTCTTTTTTATTAATTTTCTAAAATTTATCTAATGCTGCTATTATTTTACTTGTATAATTGTAAGTAAATTTATGTTAAACACTGTCTCAACTAGATTGAATCAAGTAAAGTTTCATCACTACATATACATAAATCTTCATTGTTAAGTTTTTTTTTTTTTGTTTTGTTTTTTGTTTTTTTTGTTTTTTTTTTTGTTTTTTTTGCAGTGCTGGGGATTGAACCCAGGGCCTTGTGCTTGTGAGGCAGGCACTCTACTAACTGAGCTATATCCCCAGTCCCATTGTTAAGTTTTTGATGTTATCAAATTTAAGGTAGAAATACAGGAATAATATTTGTGTGACCCTGAAGAACAGGTTATGGTTTTCAGTTGAAGATCTACAGCTTCCTGGTACCTTTGAATTCCTTGGTTAAACAAATGTCAATCATCCCAAACAAACTGTCACTACTGCTAACTTTAAAGATCCTGGTGACAGGGAACCAATAACAGAAAAATAAGAATAAAGAAATTACACTTAGAAGTGATTTGTAGATATCTGGAGTTTTTCTTGAGTTTAGGTGATGAATTAAGTTGAACTCTACAAATTGCTAGTATTGGACTTTTTAATTTACAAAAATAGCAGTTTATATAATTCAACTTAATAATTCAGACATTTTCTTGAGTAGATCTGAACTGAATTTCCTCCTAATCTATCAAGTATTAAGAACCAAAGTGACCTTCTGGTTATTTCCCTTTCCTAGAAAAACTCAAAAAGAAGAACATGGCACACAGGCTGGGCCCACACAAGCACAAGGAAGCCCTTTCCGCTCCATCAATATCCCCGAACCTGTTCTGCCAAGTGAAGATTTCACAAATATTTTGCCTTCTCAGGCCTATGAAAAAGGTATAGTTTGCAGACTGTGGTGAGTTAAACAAATATTCACCCCCTTATTTCTAGGTCTTAAGTAATGTAAAAGTGGGCTTACATGTCCTTCATCGTTATTAGAGGAATCTGATGCATTGCTCAGAATTTTTCCTCATTTCTGGAATTTAGAAGAGTCTGGAGAAGCTAAGAGATCCTGAGAGTCTTCCCACTTTAAAGATTTTATTTTTTGAGAAAATACTAATTTGGATTCTTCTAAATTCCAATTGGATTAAAAATAATTTATTACATAATCAATACTGTACCAACCATATGAGAGAAATGTTTTTTTTTTTTTTAATTTACTCTAAAAAATCATTTTATTGGTGTTGTAATTCAGTACCCATCTTTGAAAAACCAGAGCTGGTGCTGTCTGTGGATTGAAATAGTCACCAACTACATACCTGCTTTTAGGGATGTGAGAACAGATGTTACAAAATAGTACACTGGCAATACCAACTTTTCAAGGAATGTGGTTACTGACCTGTGTTCACCTCAGGAAAAAATAAATAAAACAAAAATCATTTGCTACATTTTTGTATCCTTGACAATATCTAGCAAAACACCTATACAGAAAAATGAATGCAGAAATTAACATTTATTAGATGACTTTTCCCCTTTTTTTGGTCTTATGTAGAAAGTCCTTAGAAGTATAAGTTCCTGAAAGATAGGATTAGTGGTTTTCTCTTCTTATGGTTTATGGAACAGTTTGGCTTATGTATTCATATATAATAAGTGTGGTTTGAATAACTGAATCTAAAAATATGAATCAAGTGCTTTTTACTTGGTGTACTTCTAAGTAAATAATTACTTCATTAATTTTATTTTTATTACCCAGGTGAATAGCTATTTTAGAGACTGATAGGTGCAGCCTGGACTCACTCGATCCATTTGGGAATGGGTCCACAAGTGGTTCTATTTTCTTTGTTCTGGGACATGGAGTGCAAGACATGAAAGGTGATCCTTGTTAGCAAACAGTTCAGGATGCGCTTGGAAGGTAGAAGTCAGATCGTTGCCAGGACTGGGGCAGCTGAACATGTTCACAAGATAAAATATTTAAAGTTTTATTTGCAAAACACATATATGCATCTTTAGAGACTGTGCACCAGCTCTCAAGAAAGGAATAATCATGGGCTGGGGAGATAGCTCAGTTGGTTGAGTGCTTGCCTTGCAAGCACAAGGCCCTGGGTTCAATCCCCAGCACCACAAAAAAAAAAAAAAAAAAAAGAAAGGAATAATCATAGGACTTGTTTAATCTGTTGAAAAGAACTGATCTAGACGATTTCAGAGCTGACATAGATTTAAGTTAACTTTTTATTGGCAACTCCTTCCATCCCTGCTATGTAGATATGGTCATAGTTTATTCTACTAAGTTAATGCAGAAATTTGGGGATAATGTGCTATAACAAAATATTCTGGATAGAATTGGTGGTAGTTTATGTTAAAACTCAGGATTAAAGAACCAAACTTTCAGAGTGTTGGTTTACCCATTCCTAATGATAAAATGGTACAACTATTATCTATTGTCCTAAAATTCAGTAGCTTAAAATATTCATTATCTTACACTTTTGCAGAGTCAGGAATTTGTGCAGTTTATCTGGGTGCCACTGGCTCCAGGTCTGTCACAAGGCTGCAATCAAGGTGTTGGCCATGTCTATCACTTTGTGTGATTGCTCTACTCAGGAAGCATCAACTTCCAAGCTTGTTCACATGGTTGTTGGCAGGCTCCAGTTCTATGAAATGGGCCTCTCCAAGTTGCTGCCTTACAATAGGGCAGCCGGCTTCCCCCATGGCAAATGACCTGAGAGAATGCTTAAGAGAAAAGCCACAATCATTTTATAATCTAATCTTGGAGGTAGGAGTCCATCCTTTCTGCCATATTCTATTCTTTAGAAGCAAATTACTAAATTCACCTACCACTTAAGGGATTACATATAGACATGAATGTGAAGGGGTGAGGATAATTGGGGGCCATCTTAAATGTTGCTTACCACCATGACCAATGCTCTGTTTGAAAAGGCATCCTCTTTTTATATGGGTCCTCTGATATGAAAGTTTCATTCATATATCTTATAAATACACAACTGATAAGTCTGAAAATGTCATTTTTCAGGATCGAGTATACCTTTCCTTTGAATTCCCTCTCCTGTTCAAGAAGGCTTCAAGAAAAAAATATGAAACTATTTGCTTTTTGCAGTGCTGAGGATTGGACTAGGACTTTGCACATTCTAGGCAAATGCTCTACCTCCGAACTACAACTTCTTCTCTGAAAGCTAAACTTTTTGAAAAATATGTTTCCACTCTCATTTCTTCTTTCTTATATCCTATTTATTCAACTTTTTAGATATTGGCTTCCACACTTAACACTCCACTAAACTGTTTCTCTACCTTTCCCGAAAGTTTTGGGTACCTTTGCTACTTGCTCTCTCTCTTGAAATGCTTTCTTCTTTTGGCTGACACTGTGCTTCTCTGATTTTCTTCCTACTCTCTGACTGCTCTTTCTTAATTTCTTTCTTTCTTTCTTTTTCATTTGTTCTAATTAGTTATACATAACAGTAGAATGCACTTAAATACATCACATATAGATGGAGTATAATTTCTCATTCTTCTGTTTGTATATGACATAGAATCCCACTGGTTGTACAGTTATATATGTACATAGGGTAATAATGTCTGATTCATTCTACTACCCCATTCTTCCTTCCTACCCCCATACTCTTAAATTCTTTTGGGTTCCTAATTTCACTCCTGAACACAGTTCATAAAGTTGTGTGACTAGTCTCTGCTTTTCTTCTCAGATTTATCTTCTGTTATTCTCTATTTCTATCTCTATAGTCAAGCCACCCTGATACACTTTTAGGTCCTGCAATGCCCCATATATTCTGTGACCTGTGGTCCTTCACATATGCTAGCTCCCTCTGCTTGTCTCACTCTCTCTCTCTCTCTCTTTAACTTTTCTAGGCTAACTCCTATTCATCTTCCAAGTTTTCTAGACCAGGCCTTTAATGTTCATTCTTTAAAATGCAATTTGAATCCAGTCGGTCTGGGGTGGGACCTCAGCTTCTGCATTTATAATAATCTCCCATGTAATATCAAGGCTGCTGATTCATGGCTACACTTTAAGTCATAACATACTAGAAAATATTCCAAACACCATCCTTTCTGGTATCCAGTTCTCCTCCCACCAAATCCAGGTCAGGAATACCTCTAATAAACTTTCATAGCACACCATAATTCCTCTACCCACATCCAACCATCCATCCCAGGCACTGTTTAGATGGTGGGATACTGCGATGAGCAAAACAACAAGAATTCATGGAGTCTTTGTTGTGAGGGAAGCAGACAATGAACAAGATCAGTAAAATAAAACTGGCATAGTGATGCTTGCCTGTAATCCCAGCAATTCAGGAGGCAGGATGATCACGAGCATGAAGCCAGCCTCAGCAACTCTGAGAGAATTTCAGCAATTTAGTGAGACCCTGTCTCAAAATTAAAAAAAATTTTTAAAGGCTGGGAATGTAGCCCAGTGGTAGAGTGCTTCTGGGTTAAATTCTCAGCATCAATGAATAATAATAATAATAAGGAGAAGAAGAAGATGAAGAAAAAGAAGTAAAATATGTAGTGTATTAGATGAGGAAAAGTTAAGAAAAAAATAAGTAGAGTAGGATTGTAATTTTAGATAGGGTGCCTGGTAAAGATCTGAAGGAAGAAAGAAAATTAGCCTATGGCGATGGAGCAGAAGAGAGGGCACAGATAGTGCCAAGGTCTTGGTGGCAACATGACTGACATGTCCAAATAACAGCAAGAATACTATTGAGGCAGAGTGGATGGGGGAGAGAATAGGAGATACAGTAAGAGAAAAAAAGAAAGGAAGGAAGGAAGGGAGGGAGGGAAGGAGGGAGGAAGAAAAGAAAGCAAGCCCCAGAGAGAGCATACATTCTAGGGCTATATGATGATTGCGAGGACTTAGTCTTCTTACACTGAAACAGGAAGCCATTGGAAGGCTAAGCCAAGGAGTCTGACTTACATTTTAACAGTATCATTCTTCTCTCATTATGATTATCATCACCACTGCCACCACCCTCATGGTTAAGCAATAATTTTGCTTTTACAGTATTCCAGGTTCTACTTTAAGTAGTTTACATACATTAACCTACTTAATTCTTATGGCAATCATTTGAGTTTAGTACCACTATAGCACTTGCCACACCATACAATAATTTTCTTTCATTTGACTGCTCTGTTCTCCCAAGAAAGTATAAAATCTGTGAGTCTTTCCGTGCCTGGCTCACAGAAGGTTCTTAGTGCATTGGTGGAATGAATGCTGAATGAAAATTTTTCTTTCTCTGCAGCCCAAGAGTCCAGATCTGTTCATGTAGGAGATGGTAATGTGAAGGGAATGATGGGTCCTGGTAAGTGGTTCTTCTGTTATTTCTTTTTTTTTTCCCCAAAATTCCACTCTTTCCCTCTTAACACCTTTCCTGCTTCTACTCCCTCAATCCCAAAACAGGTATGAAAGAACTGGGGCAAGATAAAGCATTGCTGTTACTAAGATCCTAGGAGGTGTGCTAGAGTAGGTCAGTGACTTGTTTAAATCCAAGGATGACAGAAGGGCTGGGCAATAATATTCTTCATCTTTTTCTGGCTCATTTCACTTACTAATGAATTAACATTTGCTGAAATCTCACAGGTGAGTGTTTCATGATTTAAGTTTTCCATGGACCACACACCTGTATGTTTTAATTCAAGTTATTTATTTAATTGATGATTTATCAGAATTTTGTATATTACTTCATCTTCCCTTCCCCTTCCTTTTTCCAACTTACCATCATCAGGGTGAAGGGGATAGCAAAAGAAGACATTATCTCTGGAATCCTTCTTCCTCCTCTTTGTGTACTTCCTTCCCCACAAGGCTGCTGGCTGGGCTTACCTGAGGGGAAGCTAACATGAGAAGTCAGTACATGCTACTCTAAATGAGCTCTAAGTTTATTTAGTTCTCTATCTTTATTATTTATTTTATTTTATTTTTTGTGTGTGGTGCCGGAGGATTGAGCCCCATACATTTATTTTTTAAAAAGTCTTACTTAGTAGAGTCTATGTACAAAGTGTAGAGGATTTGTACAGAGAGAGGTAACACCTTGCAGGGGGTGAAACTTTTAATCCTTAATTGATATATGTAATCCTTGAAGGATAGTTGTACACACACAGGGGCATATGAGTTAAGAGTTAATAACAAACACTATTTATTTTTTAAAGAAAGATCTTGACAGCAGCTGTTATTTTTCAGGAGTGAATCCAACAACTCCAGAAGCAGATGAAAACCTCAAGCCTTGTCTCTCAACTGACATCCAGCCCAAAGGCCATCTCTCATCTGGTGTATGGAGGCAGCCCAAGGATGGCAAAGAATGGGGCGAAGAATATGTCACGAAAGACCACCCAGATAAACTCAAGGAAGCTGGCCAGGGTAGACACAGCTCCCTGGAAAATGTTTTATGTGAAACCTCTTTAGCTGGTAAGTTTCACAGGGAATGCAGGTTAAATTTTTAAAGAATAAGGTGTACCAGGGTTTGGAACCGAAGGGCTAAAATCCTGGCAATGTAGATCCCGTAGCCATATGAGACACCTAGCCTCTGGGTTCTCTTTCAGATGAAGCAATCAAAGGCCACAAGGGTCACATGGCCTGTTGGGACTAACACCTAGATTTTGGGTGTTCATGACATTTAGTAATACCATGCTTTGGAGAAAAATACAAAGCATAAGGTTGGTGGAGAAGGCAAAACTTCATGAACTATTTAGTGATATGGAAACTTCAATACATAAATCTTTTATTAATAGTCCTCTATCAAAATACCAATCACTGGGACAGGTTCTGTCCTCCCTCCTTCTTTCCTTCCTGTCATAATCATTACTGAACACTTAACTATGTTCAAACAATGACATTTCCTCCAATGGGGGGTAATTTTTTTAATTAATTTTAATTTTTTTTATCGATGCCTGAAAAATTAAATAGAACTAAAAGGTTTGTTATTAAAAAAAAAAAAAAAACAGCAGCAACCACTTTGAACTCTTTTGACAGTTTCTTCTGGTACTTGCTTCCAGGTTTTTTGAAAAAGTCTGTGCTACTGTTTTGCAAACAGTACTTTATTAAAGGTTAATTTCTAGCTAGAGAGTAAAATTCACAGAGCTTATATTTAAGCTTCTTGCCTTTTTAACATATGTATATCCACAGTGATCACTACCCAGATCAACATATGCAATATTTCTGCTACCCCAGAAAGTTCTCATGCACCTTTCCAATCAATATCTACCCAAAGAACTTCTACCGTGTCTTCCACTACCATAAGTTAGTTTTGTCTGTTCTCAAATATCTTGGTGGAAGATTGTGGTGGATGAAATGTGCTCAGCACATGGTAGCCAGGCAGGAGAGACAGAGAGAGAGCAAAAAGTCAGGGACAGAAGTAGTCCCCAAGGTCACTCCCTCAGGGACCTACTTTCTCCAGACACACTGACCAGCCTACAATTACCACACAGTAGTCCATTCATCTGTCAATGAAGTAAGCCATTTGCTGGATTAATTCACTGATGAGGTCAGGACCCTAATCATTGCCTAAAACCCCCACCTGTGAACCTTGCATTGGGAGTCATGTGTTCAAAACATGAGATTTGGGGGGACATTCCAGATACAAATTGCAAGTTATTGTCACTTATTATGGTTTTTCATCTTGAATGTTCTTGGTATCTTGGTCTACTCCTTTTTTTGATGAAACACATCATCCAGTAGTTTCTGCAAACTTGACTGATAATTTGGCTTAATATAAAACCATTTTCCCTCACCATTTTGAAGCAAATGTTCTATTGTCTTTTAGTTTCTAATATTGCTATTGGAAAGTTCAATATCTTTATGATCCCCAGTCCTTTGAATATTACCTTATTTTTCTATCTGTTAACATAGAGTCTCCTCCTCTTTATATTTGGCATGCTTAAGTTTCATGGTAATGTGGTGTGCATTACAATGATATGAGAGTCTTTTTCTTTAATTATGCAGAACACAATGATCCCTTTCCTCTGGGGACACATTGCCTGGAACTTTTGTTCTACTATTACTTTGTTAATATCCTTTCATCCTTTTTTTTTTTTTTTCATTTTCTCTGAAGCTTCTACTAAGTTGAGTTTGAATCTCTTGGACTGAGTTTTTCAACTGCCATATTTTTCTCTCCTATTTTTCTTCAATATATCTCTTTCTTTTTGTTTTTATTTGGGGAAGATTTCTTTGACTTTATCTTTTACGCTTTTAATTTCTGCTATGCTTTAAAAAATGTCAAAAAGTTTCTTTTTAAAAGTGTTCTTGCTTTTTAAAAGTAGCATCTTATTATTGTTAAATGGTTGGAATATTTTTTATTGTTTGTTCCAGCAGAATGCATTTTTGATTCATTGTACACAAATGGAGTACAACTTTTCATTTCTCTGGTTGTGCACGATGTAGATTCACACCATTGCCGTAATCATATATGTACATAGGGTAATGATGTCTGTCTCATTCCACCATCTTTCCTTGTCCCCCTCCCCTCATTTCTGCCTACACAATCCAATGTTCCTCCATTCTTCCCTTACCCCCTTCCCCTGCCCCGTTATGTATCAGCATCAGAGAAAACATTCCACCTTTGTTTTTTGGGGATTGGCCTATTTCACTTAACATGATATTCTCCAACTCCATCCATTTACCTGAAAATGCCATAATTTTATTCTTCTTTATGACTAATATTCCACTGTGTATATATACTACAGTTTCTTTATCCATTCATCTATTGAAGGGCATCTAGGTTGGTTGCATAATCTAGCTATTGTGAATTGAACTGCTATAAACACTGATGTGACTGTGTGACTGTAATATGCTGATTTTAAGTCCTTTGGGTATAAAACGAGGAGTGGGATAGCTAGGTCAAATGGTGGTTTCATTCTAAGTTCTCTGAAGACTCTCCGCACTGCTTTCCAGAGTGGCTGCGCCAATTTGCAATCCCACCAGCAATGTATGAGTGTACCTTTTCCCCCACATCCTTGAAATGGTTGGAATATTTTTCTCATATCTCTGATAATATTAACTATATGATTTTTTAAAGTTTTCATTTGTATCCTGCATTGTCTCTGCTTCTTCAGTCTCCCCCACCTTAAATAAATGTACATATACATTTTTTTCTCTCTTTGATGATATAAGCTTATTCAAATTTCTGAGTGTCCTGAGGTAAATATTTATGGGTGAGAGATTCTTTAAAATACCTGGAAATTTTGTGTCATCTAAACTTGCCAATAAATGGGCTTCATTATAGATAGGTGAATCAAGTAGCAAATGAACTTTTTTGGCAGGTGGTCTCTTCATGTCAATGTTTAAGGGTCCTTTTTTCTTGTGCGGTTCAGCATATCAAGTGGAAGACCCTCCATCCCCCTGCCTGGAGTGATAAGTCCTGGCTACTGGCATCCTGGGACCTGCAGGGGAAGGGGGCTCTGGGAAATCTCACTGTTCTGAATACAAGCCTTTGGGGAATTCCCTTGTTTTCATGTTAGCATCTCAACCCTGCCCTCTATGCCTGGAGTTGTTGGCCCAGATCCCAGAGAAAGGGCTTCTCTAGTTTCACTTCTCCCATTTCCCAAAGGATGGGCGTGAGGAGTGAGTGCGGATCTGGATGTTCAATGCACCTGTGTAGACCTTCAACCATTTCACTTGCTAGCAGCGTTGCCCTTACTTGTACCTTCTGTGGTGTCTCCTGCCCTTGAGTCTTTCTGCTGCTTCTCAGTGGATTACCTTATCTGCAGACAGGAACAAGAAGATGATGTGCCCTTTGCTCTGCTGAATAAATGATCCTGCCTCCATTCTGTTTTCCATATTCCAAAATTTTCTGTCTTTTTACTGCTTTTGATGACTTTTTTATTGCTTTCTATCATTGTGTAAGTTCTGGAAAGGAGTGACTAACAATTCCCTCTCTGGTTTGTTTTTAAAGCTAAAAGACAAACTGTGGCTCTGGAACTGCTTGAATCTGAAAGAAAATATGTTATTAACATTTCCCTGATCCTGAAGATAAAGGCAACATTCCAGGGCTCAGACGGAAAGAGGAATTCCAAAGAGAGAAGGTATCCATGTATTCATTGCCTTTGCTTTTCAGATTGATTAGGATTTAAGGTAAGTTGTTCATTGTTTCCACCTTGGGAGTTCTGGGGCATATGAAGAATTCCAGAAATAGTCTTTGGAAAAAGAATAAACAGGCCTGGCGTGGTGGTGCAGGCCTGAAATCCCAGTGGCTCCAGAGGCTGAGTCAGAAGGATTTCGAGTTCAAAGCCAGCCTCAGCAACATAGCAAGGCCCTAAGCAACTCAGCGAGACCCTGTCTCTAAATAAAATATTAAAAAGGGCTGGGGATGTGGCTCAGTGATTAAGCACCTCTGGGTTCAATCCCCAATACCCCACACCCCCCCACCAAAAAAAGAATAAGCAATTATGGTAAGTAACACCTGGCAAGTTTCAAACTTAGGTTCTCAGCAGGTAGCAGTATAGTCTCCAGGTTGGGGTTGTAGTTCATTGGTAAAGCACTTGCCTAACATGTGTAAGGCACTAGATTCAATCCTCAGTACCATAAGAAAATAAATAAATAAAATAAAGGGGGGCCGGGAATATAGCTCAGTTGGTAGAGTACTTGCCTTGCAACCACAAGGCCCTGGGTTCAATCCCCTGCACCGCAAAAAAATAAAATAAAATAAAGGTATTGTGTCCATCTAAAACTAAAAATATTAAAGTAAAAAAGAACTTTAAGCGCATACTACAGTGACACAGCCACATCAATTCACAATAGCTAAGCTATGGAACCAACCTAGGTGCCCTACAACAGATGAATGGATAAAGAAAATGTGCTACATTTACACAATGAAATATTACTCAGTCATAAAAAAGAATGAAATTATGGTATTTGCTAGTAAATGGATGGAACTGCAGACTATCAAGCTAAGAGAAATAAGTCAGTCCTTTAAAAACCAAAGGCAGAATGTTGTCTCTGATATATGGATGCAAACCCACAATGAGGGAGAGGAAGATTAGAAGTTCTTTGGATTAGACAAAGGGGAATGAAAGGAAGAGAGTGAGGATGGGTTTAGGAAAGACAGAATAAATTGGACAGAACGTTCCTATCCTTATATATGAAAACATGACCACTGTAACTCCACATCATGTAGAACCACGAGAATGGGATCCTAACTGGAACAAGTTATACTTATTCTATGTATGTAAAACATGTCCAAATATACTCCACTGTCACATATATCTAGAAAGAACAAATCATAAAAAAAAGAACTTACAGGCATTGCTCCCTGTTGCCGTCTGCATGTCCCCATGGATCACAGGTCTCATAGAGGTACAAGAAAATCGATGTGGTGAGTCTGAGCATTATGTAGCCATTGGATAAATGACACTGGAATGACAAAACTCTTGCTCAGGTGCTCCTGTAGTACCAGGTCATATGTAAGAGTGTGTATATGTAGGTGTGCAGGTGTGTGCACCTGTGTCATGGGGCAGTGCTTCCAAAGTGTAGGTAATGAATTGTAACAGTTACTAGCCCTAATGTTATACTCCTCTATCTATACCTGTTCATAGTGTAGATTTTCTCTTTCCCTCTCTGCTCACTCTAAGAGAGAGAGCAGGAAGGAAAAAAGTAAGAATTGGTGAGGAAGACTAATGTAATAAAGATGTAATAACTCAGAACAATTGAGGCAAAGGTCAATCCAAATGAATGGATAGGGGAGCCCCTAATTATGTTTTTCTGCTCCCTACCATGCCTCCAATTTTGCTTGACTTTGCAGCTGCCAACAATCCACCCTGTCACCAAAACACAGTGCTCCTCCTATCCAAATAACTGAAGTGAGGAAATATTCCCTGACACACTCACACGTGTCTTGACTATTTTCAAGGATTATATTACTGCAAAACTGAGGGGAACATAATATAAAGTAATAAATAACAATAAGGATGACAAATGGGACACATGTAAAACTGTGACCAAAAAAGAAGGTTCTGGCTGGGCTTCACCTTCTCTCAGTGGCCACCTGGATTCTCACAGTTCCTTCCTACCACATCTGGCCATTGATTTTCCCTTCCTGACACCAACACGGTGTATCTAACCCTCCCACCTCTCCTTCAGGGTTCTGGGAAGTTTCTAGCCTCTAGTTTTTGTTTTTGTTTTTTTGCTCTTGCTAAATACCTGCTCAGTTTACATTAATCAGATCTAAAGGTGAGTCTACCTTTTGGTGTGCCTTTGCTTTCATGTCCAAGAACCTAAATCAGCAGAATCTCTTCCCAGTTTCTGTAAATTTGGGGAGCTAGGACAAGAGTGGGAAAAGAGAAAAGGAGAGTTGTCTACTGGCTCCTACTCCAGGCACTTGATTTTAACTTCATGAAATCCTCACCAGAGTTGGGGCTGGGAGTTGGTGGTGGAGTGCTTGTCTAGCATGTGTGGGGCTCCGGGGTCCATACCTAGCACTGCAGGAAAGAAACAAAAAGATAACCAAACACTGAACTCTGTCATTCCTACCTTATCAATGAAGAAACTAAGATCTGGAGAAGTTTCAAGCCACATAGCCAATTAGTGTCAGAATTCAAATGCAGACCCATCTGACCTGGAATCTTGTACTCTTTTCATGTCACACAGCTTCTCTAAGGACCTTATGGTTTCAAGGACATCACCCCAACTGACAGGGATATGTACCATTTCTCAAAGAGCAAGAAATATGAACTCTATCTCTTCCTGTTTCAAAACTCTGGCTTTTCTCTTGAACGACCCAAAAGTTCTTACTTTCAGGTTTCAGTTGACCTACCAAATAGAGATGCTAAATATGTTTGTAGCTATCTGAATAGTCAAGTCCTTTTTATTTGCTGTCACTTCCTATTTTTCTGACATTCTCTTATGACCTATCACTGAGGAAGAAGTGAATCTCTCTCCCAAATGTTACGAGATTAAAAATTAAATCCTCAATGAAAATAAGATTGTTATTTCATATATCTATGATAATGCTATTTATATTAGTTTTTTACCAAGATAGAAAAAAAGCGTCAACTCAATTTTTTTTTTTTTTTTTTTTTTTTTTTTTGTGGTGCTGGGGATTGAACCCAGGGCCTTAGTGCATATAAGGTAAGCACTCTACCAACTGAGCTATATCCCCAGCCCAACTCAATATTCTTGATATGCAGAATGAATCTCTGGTTCTGAGCATGGCAGTGTTGCCATTTATCTACCCTAGAATGAAATTTTCATTATCCTTTATTTAATTTACTTTATTTCTTCTTTTCCTAAGCTTTTCTGAAACCTCTGTGTGCTTTAAATGGACCTATTGGTCTTCTCCATGAAAGATGAAAATAAATTTATTAACATTTCTACCTTTCCCCTTACAAACTGCAAGCCTTCCACACTTTCTACTCTATTGGGAAGTAACCTGGATTGAAAATAACACCCACAACAACTACAACTTGACACTCAAACCTGACGTGGCCAAATCTCAAACCTATAAAATAAAACTTTAGGTTTTCCCTAGAGAAACAAAGTAAGTGAATTGTTCAAGAGTCTTCTCAGCCTGTTTCAAGACAGTCCGTGCCTGACTGAATGGGCTGGAAGCTGCAAGCACATGCTCCCAGCTGAAGCTCAGGCAGATCATGTTGGAAGATCACAAAAGTTGGAGTTCTGGGCTTCTTTTTGGTCTGACTCACCAAGATAGGGCCATGAACTTAAGATTAAGCAGTCCTGTCTGAACACTTATGGAGAGAATTACCAGCACCACCTCCACCAAGAACTGAACAAACTCTGTGCTACAGATGGCCACCGGGCAGCACATGTTTAATTTTTCATGCCCATCCAATATGGTTGTAATGTTCTGCACCTGAAGCCCAGGAGTTATTTTAGCCAAATATTGAACTGCAAGAGAAAATTTATTAATTTGAAACAATAGCATCTGGGTGGGCAGAAATGTTTTTGCTGATACAAGTGTTTTGTCCTTTCGGCATTATCTCTTATGGTTTCCAACATCAGGTTTATGGTCTTTTCTTAGTCTGTGTGGCTCCTAGCAACCCCTCCAAATTCCCCTCTGGACTAGATAGGGATCACTTAGATTTCCAAGTCCACCACTCAATCTGTAGAGCTCAAATCAAGACACCTCTTGTCCGATGTTTAGGATTAGCAAGCTTTGTATATGTGGGGACTCACTGAACAGAAGATGAAGGGAATGGAATGGAGGGAAGGGAATTGTATATTAGTCAGGATTCAGTAGAGGAACAACCAACAGGACCGATCTATCTATCTATCTATCTATCTATCTATCTATCTATCTATCTATCTATCTGTCTATCTACCTACCTATCTACCTTTCTATCCATCCATCTGATTATAAAAAGGGGATTTGTTAGATTGGCTTACAGGATCAGAAGCTGAATAGTCCCACAATGGTGAACTGTAGAGTGGAAAACTGGAGAAACCAGTAACTACTCAGTCCAAGAAGCTGGAGTCTAAGAAGAGGGACCTATGATGCAGCCCCAGTATACAACTAGAGGCCTGGAAACTCTGGAGACCGCTGGTCAGAGTTTGCTTTGGAAGAGTGAAGGAGCTGAAATCCAGTGTCCTCAGGGGATCTCAGCAGCCATCCAAGCACCTGCTCAAGAAGAATGAGTTTTCATCTGCATTGATTTTCTCCTTCTTCCATCCTTTTTCTATCCAGGTCCCCAGCCTATTAGACTGGACCACCACAAGGCAGGTCTCACCCTTTGGTTTGCTCTTCCACATGACAATCATCTCTGGAAATACCCTCATCGACATACCCAGAAGTCTCTTAATTTTAGGCATTTCTTAATCCAATCAAGTTGACGGTCCAGGTTAACCATCATAGTTTGTATCTTTCATAGGGGAGCTTGGTACCCTATTCTGGTTTGTGTGTCTTCTCTGAGTTACAGCCAAAGGGAAGTCTTTGCTTAGAAATGGGTTGAAAAAAAACCTCCTCCCAATCTGGTGTCCTTTCTACTTCTCTGGCAAAGTTCTGCTTGTTGGCATATCATACCAGTTGTCCACTAATTTGCTCCCATTAGAACCTGAGGAAGTATTTAAATAAGTTCAGCTCTCAGTGACAAGTAGGCCATCACTTTCATCTTTGTTAAATCTGCTGTGTTGAAAGCACAGGGAGCCTACATTCAATTTACCTGAGTCACCAAGACAGTGCAAATCCTTGCTGTAGTCCAGCAAAACTCCATTGTCCTTTGTTTCTTCTTTCCTCATTCCTATAAGGCCCCCGATTACCCCACCCTTCTCCATCCAGTCTCCTTTTCTCTTCCTCCTGTGATTCTTTTTCTATCTCTTTTTTCCACTCCATCCTTTTCTGACTTCTTTCTTTTTCCCTTCATTTCCTCTGGGGAAAAAAATGAGGCATATTAAGAGGTACAGGAAAGAGATTTGAGGGTAGAAAAGAGAATCTGAAACTCCAGGGAGCAGCAGGACAGCCCTGGTCTGTAGCCTCTGCAGGCAAGACTTTGTCTTTGCCCAGCCTGCCTCTTGGCAACTGAAAGAATTGGGAAAAGAGACCCTCTCATTGCCCCACAACTCCTTAAGCCTTTATTTGCCAGCTTTAGACAAATTTTCCTACTTACCTAAATAGCAGTCTCCTACCTAGTAGCCAAGAATAACCAAGTACCACCTTAGGTGCTGTCATCTACAGCACAAATTAGAATAGATTACTTGCATATTAAATTGGAAAAACTTTAAAACATCAAAAAAAGGCTTTCCTTAGAATTTCCACTCTCAGGTACTATAAATGAGAGTTTACCAGGTTAACTTTAAAGAGGTCACTTGAGTGACATGCTCTTATTATTTGATCAATATCTATTTGTATAAGGGTCATCAGGAATGGGGCCTTTTTACAGTGTGAAGGTATCAGCTAAGGTATAACAAAAATTTTTTAAATCCTAAATGCAGACCTGTAACTCATAGTATTTCAGAGAACTATGAAAATGTGACCTGCTGCATTTATCCCCATCCCTGCCCCCATGCTAGGGGTTGAATCCAGGGCTCGTGCATGCCAGGGAAGTACTTACCATGCAGCCATATTCCCAGTCCCTGCATTAATGCTTGTAGGGTCTTTCTTCTCTACACCTGGCATGTGTTTCTTTCTCTGTCTGTTTCAAGCCTCTTCCCTGGATCTTTACGGTACATTGTCCAGCAGCACCTGGACTTGCTTCATGCTCTGCAGGAAAGGGTCCTGAAATGGCCACGCCAAGGAGTTCTTGGAGATTTATTTCTTAAACTAACAAATGATGAGGTAAGGCATTTTTTATCCCCCTCTATAACTTTGATTATATTAATCTGTGTCTCCCTCATCTGCTTCTCGCTTTTGTAAATATTTTTTTTAGTTGTTGATGGACCTTTACTTTATTATTTATTTATTTATTTATACGTGGTGCTGAGAATTGAACCCAGTGCCTCACACATGCCAGGCAAGTGCAGTACCACTGAGCCACAACCCCAGCCCAATCATCTGTCTTCTCTTAATGGAGAATCCAGAAAGAGTGAATTTCAGAACTTAGAAGAACTACTGATATCTAGTCTAACTTCCTTATTCTACAATTAATTAATAAGGCTCGGAGAGACTTAAAGACTTTTCTGTAATCACCCAGCTTGCTGAGTAGTGGGATATCTGTGTGACTGGAATCCTGTTTGGTCTTTTAACTTCTGGTTCATAACTTTATTTTGTACTATAACTGACTTCACTGAAAATGCATGTGTATGTGTATATGTGTGTAAGTATATATGACTATATGTGTTTATGTATATATACTCATGCATATACAAATGTACATGTAAAATAAGTATATGAGTGTATATGTGTGTATATTTTCACACATAATTTTCATTCTTTAAAGATTTTTAAAAGTATAATGGGTGGCCACTTGTTCTGAATGTCTTTCGTTTTCACTTCCTTGGAGAAAGGGTGTTTTGAAATTTCTGTAATGTTTTAGAAAGAAAATATGATCCATACCAAGGCTACAAACTCAAATGTCTGCAGGGCCAGATAGTGACAGAAATGAAAGACGTGGGCTAAACGTATACAGTATGGACCAGTGGGAATTACACTCAATTGCATATGTTTTACTACAAGAAATAACTGCACAGTTTTTATCCTGTTATCATTCAGGAAAAAAGGACTAGAGTTGCTAAATATGTATTTTAAGAGAAGTGAGCAATCCAGGATTTTGTGTAAATTTTTCTTATTTTTAAAATATTGTGTGGTCTACTTAAAATTGGACTGAAAATCAGTTTTTGCCTGTAATCAACCTCTGTATGTCAATGATTCTCAAATGCAGGTAACAACACAATGTTTACAAATTATTTAGTTGTATAGAAGAAAGTAGGGATAATGCTGTTTCTCCAATATCACTTTCACTTGTTTGTATTCACTGTGATTTCTGGGGCTAAGAATTGTTATATCTATGGGAATATTGCTTTGGAAACCATGTTTTTCTAAGGGGAAATTGCATAGGTGAATATGCAGTTGAAAATATGCAGGTAGTTGAAAATATTGAGAACCACTGGTCTAGATAATATGAGGAGGGTTGGGCAAAGTTTTTATTTGGATGTAGATAATTAAATGAAAATGAATTATAAAAACAGAATAAGCGTCTTTATCATTTAACAATTTAAAAATACTTTTTTTCAGTTTTAAGACCCTCATTCTGCCCTTAGCTTATTATTTCACTGTCATTGAGGTAGGGCTATTGAGTTTTGGTTCCCCAATTGTGGTGATGTTTATACTAAAACCAAAAAGATTTATGAAAAAAATAAACACAAACTTCCAAAAGACATTAAATTGAATGAAATGAATCATGAAATGAATGATTAGAGAATCTCTGCAAAGTATTCCTTTTCACTATACATAGCTTTACAAATATATCATCATTCCTGTTTCGAGGTTCTTACCATGCATTTTTGTTTTTGTTTTAAAGAATAACTTCTTGGATTATTATGTTGCCTATCTGAGGGATTTGCCTGAATGCATCTCATTGGTTCATGTTGTTGTTCTGAAGGAGGTAAGTTAACTCTATTATGTATGTGCTGTTTTTTTACTGGCACAACATCTATGCAATGTTGCTGATCCACCCAGTCAATACAGCATGTATACTCTGGGCCTGTTTTCCAGGTTAAGGGATTGCCTAAACAGAGTCACTGACACACTTCCTGGGGCTTACAGAGCCTGCTTAAGATCACTGCTGTTGCTTTGGTCCTTGTCCTGCTTTATTGGTCCTCTGTTCCACTCCACTGGAACTATAGGCAAAGTAAATAGGTGTTCTAGAACTCATCAGGCTGCAGCTTTTATGCTGTGTGTGTGTGTGTGTTTCAGGTTTGGAAGATGAGTGTGTGTGTGTGTGTGTGTGTGTCTGTGTGTGTTTCAGGTTTGGAAGATGTGAATCTCTATATTAAATTCAAATCATCATTTGTCAGTTTATAAGATCATAAAGTGACTGTAGTTAGGTTGCTTTAAGCATTACTGCTGTCATGATATATGAGGTGATCAATAAGCATGTATATGTATATAACACTTCTGTTTATTTTAGGTCACTAGGAAAAAACAGTATGAGAAGTCCCAAAGCTGACAGTTAATCAAGTCTCACGAGAGATAAGAGGCTCTGTCTTGCTTTCTACTTCAAACTCCTCACCCCTACTCCCAACCTAATGTAATGACTATCACAAGTTAGCATTCAGAAAATGTCTGGGAAGGGGAAAGGAAGGGAAGAAAAGGCAGACAGAGAAATTCCAACATGTTTTCAGCTTCCAGACCAAACGACCGATTTCTAATCACATTTCCCTCCCACTCTCATGAGACTCTAAGCCACCCTCAGAGCCTGTTAGTAACCATTGTAATGATTACTTGCTGGAGAACCTTAATGAATTAATTGAACTCAAATATAATTTAAGTGCCCATTTCTATCTAGTTCTGTACTAAGATGGAAGTGGGGAAGGAAAATGTAGTTTGGAAATTTAAATGGATTCCAAAGACATGTATGATATGCTCGATGCTGGAGAAGAGTTGTCTTCTTGGGCATGTCCCTGGACATGTGGCCTTTTCAATGAACAATCAATGCTTCATGGTGATCTTTGGAAAGAGAATGCTCTGGGCATAAATCCTTTCTTCTCTGGTGCAACTGACTCTGGGGTTCTACTGCCAGAGCTGGAGGAACACTGAAGAATGACTCCACCTTTCTTTCATTCAGGGTGATGAAGAGATTAAATCTGACATCTACACACTGTTTTTTCACATAGTCCAGCGAATCCCTGAATATCTGATACATCTGCAGGTAAGCATGACAAGGCAAGCCATCAAATTGATTCTCATACTGAACTATTATTTTTGGCTTCCAACTTATACTGTAAAGGCTCAAGAGAGCATTACTATTTCTAAGTATTTACAAAGCTTAGATTGTTATGACTACCCCATAACTCATCATACTCTATGGTATAAGCTAAAAGTCTCTATCTTCAAGTATATCTTGATTCATGATGCCTGCCTTTGAGTTTTATCTCTGTTTACTAGTGATGTCACCCAGGATCCAAGCACATATTCAGTGCCATCCGCTTTGGCTCTACAGTCATCTAAATGTCATCTTCTGGGGTCTAAATTTCTATTTAACCTGCCCACTTGATTGCTATCCTGATTACTTTTACTTGGCTCAAGTAAAAGGTTTTATTTTACAGTGCTTATACTTTATTTCACAGAAGCATGAAGAAGCTGATGAGCTGACTTCTTCATACCATTTTCCCACAGGGTTTGAGGCATATTGGAGGAAGTACAGCTGAGAGACTCACCAACCTCTTATTAGTCCCTCTTCTTCCAACCACCCATCTGTTCTCCTTTAACTCTGACTGGTCTTTGAAGTAATTCAGCAAAAGCACCTTAGAAATACTTGTGATTAATCTTAGATGGAAGCAGTCCATTGAGAAGTCATTTGACATTGAGAAGATTTTTTAATTGTGTATGACTTTCCTCACAATAATTATCTTATTACTCCTTTCAAGAATCTCATATGATAGGAATCATTGTTACCATTTTTTAGATGAGGATATGGAGGGCCAAAGAAGTACTATGCCTAAATTCAAATCTAGTGGTGAAAAACTAGGTTCAGGTCTTACAAGTATTAGAATATGGTTAATAATCCCTAGTTCAGGTCTTACAAGTATTAGAATATGGTTAATAATCCCTAGTTCTATCCTGTGATTTAAGTCCAAAGGCTTCCTCTATTACTTACTAGTTGTGTGATCTAGTGAAGATCACTTAGTTTCTCTGTACCCCCAATTTCCTTATTTGTTAAATAGAGGTAATAATTATACCTAACTAGGTTGTGGTAAAAATTAAACAGGGTAATATATGTAAATGGCTTAGTTCCTAACAACAAGAAGTATTAAACCAATGTTAGCTTTAGCAAAGTCAAGTCACATGCATCTACCATAGCACAATAAGTGTATCAGTACATTTGATGTTACTATACCAAAATACCTGAGGCTAGAAACTTCATAAAGAAAGAGGTTTATTTGGGCTCATGGTTTTGGAGGTCTAAGAGCACTGTGCTGATATTAGCTTCTGGTGAGGGCCTCATAGCAGATAGTGTCACATGGTGGGAGCATGTACAGGAATGAGGATCCCAAGGTATGGGAGAGGAAGCAGGGTGAGGAGTGTGGGTCCAGACTTACTTATTTATAACAACTCACTCTCATGAGAACTAACCATCTTCATAAGACCAGCATTAATCCCTTCAAGAATGTGGTCATTACCCAATCACATCTCACTAAGCCCCACCTCTCAAAGGTCCTACCATCTTTTAATACCACAATGTCAAGCTTCCAGAACATGAATCCATAGGGAACAAACAATAGCAGCAAGCAGTGTAATAGGAGGGACTACCAGGCCAGGTTTGATGTAATCACCCATCCACCACCCACCCCCACCTGCCTAACGTTCTCATCAGTAGTCCGACTCATTTGAATTAAGACATTAATTATAGTGATTGTTAGAATGCCTCTGTTATCCCAGAGAACTGATTAGTAGATCCTTCTAACTTTCCAGATGGAACTGTAAGGACTTATTTTCCCTTCAAATTGGGGACAGAGAACAGCAAATTTGACTTTCCTGCTTATTAGATGGGTCATATGTATTATTGTTGTTTTGACTAAATGGTTCAAACTTACAATAGATCCAGGGTAAGATGCAGGAGATACAAAACAACTTTTCCTTCTACTTAAACAATGTTGCTTCCATTTTCTCTCTGTGCAGAATGTTCTGAAGTTCACAGAGCAGGAACACCCTGACTATTACCTACTACTGGTGTGCGTTCAGCGTCTCCGAGTATTTATCTCACACTACACCCTGCTGTTTCAGTGCAATGAGGATTTGCTTATTCAGAAACGGAAAAAGCTCAAGAAGTAAGTTTCTGATGGTACAATCGGAAAGGTCTGTCAAAGGGTTCTGAGAATAGGTTATATAGACCAGTCAATGTAGGTATCTGTCACAAATAACCACATTGTGTGTTATGTGGCTGAGGTAGAAGGAGAGATGCCCAGGCAGGTACAGGAGGGAGACACCTTAACTGTGGAAATTACTTTAGAAAATGAGCATTTTCACTCTAATGCCCTCTCATGTTAACCATCTCAAAAACAGTCGTTTCCCTAAACTTCTCAGGTACAAAGTTGCAGTTTAAGGGTCAGAAGATGGTTTCCTGCATTAATCTAACAAACATTATCTGAGCCCCTGTTGTGTGAGGTACTGTTCTACACACTGAATACATTGCAATGAACAAAATGGTCAGAAATCTCTGCCACACGGAGCTTATTTTTTAGAGTTGGACAGTGAACAAATAAGTTAGATATTAATAAGTGCTATGGATCAAAGTAAAGCAAGTGATGTGAGGAGGAGTTTGAATAGATTTTACAATGTGAAGAAACAGAAGATTTGATTAGGGAACATCTGGGCTCCAGAGCTTCCTGATGACCTGGATTTCCTTCAACCTTATCCCAACCCACCTGAAGGAAAATAGAATTATTTGTCAGGTTTCTGATCAGAAAAGGTGCTCTTTTAAGCCAGGGGTCCTCTACTAGAATGTCTCCCTATATCATCCCCTGCCCCCAGTCTCTTTTCAGCCAGTTAATCAACATCCATACTTGTGCATAGCTACCAGCTTGAACCCCAGTATGTAAGCAACCTGGTTTTAGAGGGCCCTGGAGAAAGAGAAACCCTCACAGCAAGAATTATCTGAGAGACATTTCCTTCTTGGCATAATCTGTGTGTTCAGAGAGCCACTTTCCCCATGTACAACAACCTGAGAATCATTACTTCTATCCTGTTAGGTCATCCATGGCAAAGCTGTACAAAGGGCTGGCTTCCCAGTGTGCAAATGCTGGCCAAGATGCTTCTCCCACTGCAGGCCCTGAGGCTGTCCGAGATGGTGGGATCCACTCAGAAGAGATTCTGCAGCCCTACCCATCTGCTCCCAGTTCTGGCCCCACTGTCACGTAAGCACCTATTGATGTGGAAAGGTCGATGGCAATGCCCTTGGTCCCAGGAAGCTTGTGTGGGTTAGTAGCTGGTCTAGATAGAAGCATGATCTCCAGAACTCTTCCATCCTCCTTACCCCATCAGGCCTACCTGTGAGAGCTAAGCAGCTGACCAGATGCTTGGATCCAAAAGAAAGACACTAATTTTAAGTGGCTGGCCTAGAGTGGGAATAGAGGCAGAAAGTGGAAATTTACTTTGTGAATTATTCCAACTCTTGAGGCAGTGATAAAAGCTTTTTATCTTCCTTGAAGTGCAACAAATAAGAGCCCCCAAATGAAATCTCTAGCAATTTATCCCAGACTGAACAACATGGGTATCATTACACTGCAAAGAAAATAAAAGTCAGTAACAATCTTCAAAGGTAAAAGAGTCAGTCAAGATTTCATTTCACTTTCTTTTCACATCTATAAATGTGAGACCTATTTTACTTTTAAGATTACCAAAGTAAGATACTCTGGTGTTAGCATTTGTATTTTTATTTCTGAGGTAAGAATTTAAATATGAATTAATTAGCAGAATAACTACTTTGAATCAGTGTGGAGTAGACCATTTACATCCGTCTGGCAACTAAAGCAAAACTGGAAAGTCCCATCTGACGGGTATGCTATACTACATTATAAACTATGTAAATTATTCACTGTCCATGATCCCCCCAACCAAAAAAAACCTTCCATGACATTGGGCATATTCAGAGTGGTAGCTCTTAAAACAGTATTGATGCTTTGTGGGTGGAAGTTTGGGCTTACTTATGTAGCATGCATGACGGCCATAAAATCTTTGAATAGCATAAAAAATTTAAACTTACACAAGTACAAGGAACCCCATATGCCACCATCCACAACAGTTTTCAAGACATGCCACGTTTACTTCATCTCGGAATATACTTGTTTTTAAGTGTGAAGATCCATGGGTCGGACAAAAGTTGAATTTCCATTATTTTGTATTCGTCAACTAGGGCAAAAAAGGGAAGAACGTTTTAAAAGTGATGCCCTGGGGCACTGATTGGTGGTGGGAGGGTCAGAACTTCCACAAGGGGAGTGAAAATGGGCCACCTCTACGCAGTGCCTCGTGCCTTTGAGGGGCCCGGGCAACTGTTTCCTCGCTGCCATTTCTACTCTTCTTACTCCTGGGGACACAGGTTCCTGGGAATTATTCAGTTGAAGTATGTGGAGCTTAGCAGGAACCCTGGGCTAGCACGAATAAGCAATAAGCGCACCTCTTCTGTATTGTTTCCCTTTTAAAGACACCTCATGCCCCCTGCGAAGAAAGGCCAACAGCAGCAAACCATGATGGAGAGCATGCAGCCCGGGAAGCCCAGCGACTGGGAGATGGAGGGCAGAAAGCACGAGAGGCCCGAGAGCCTGCTGGCGCCGGCGCAGTTCTGTGCGGCCGAGCAGGACGTGAAGGCGCTCGCCGGGCCCCTGCAGGCCATCCCCGAGATGGACTTCGAGCCCTCTCCGGCCGAGCCGCTGGGCAACGTGGAGCGCTCCCTGCGCGCCCCCGCCGAGCTGCTGCCCGACGCCCGCGGCTTCGTGCCGGCGGGCTACGAGGAGTTCGAGTACGGCGGCGAGATCTTCGCGCTGCCTGCGCCCTACGACGAGGAGCCCTTCCAGGCCCCGGCCCTCTTCGAGAACTGCTCGCCGGCCTCTTCCGAGTCCAGCCTGGACATCTGTTTCCTGCGGCCTGTCAGCTTCGCCATGGAGGCCGAGAGGCCCGAGCACGCGCTGCAGCCGCTGCCCAAGAGCGCCACGTCGCCGGCGAGCAGCAGCGGCGCCTACAAGCTGGAGGCGGCGGCGCAAGCGCAGGCGCACGGCAAGGCCAAGCCGCTGAGCCGCTCGCTCAAGGAGTTCCCGCGCACGCCGCCCGCCGAGGGCGTGGCCCCGCGTCTCTACAGCACGCGCAGCAGCAGCGGCGGCCGCGCGCCGCTCAAGGCCGAGCGCGCCGAGCGCGCCGAGCGCGCAGTGCAGCCCCACGGCCCGGCCGCCGGCGCCGCAGTCCCCCGCGGCGCTCCGCGGACCTTCTTCCCCCAACAGAGGTCCCAAAGCGAAAAACAGACCTATTTGGAAGTAAGGAGGGTAAAGTAAAACCGAACCGAAACCCACAGCGCCGGCGGTCCCGGGCCTAGATCTACAAGGGCAGCCCGAAGTCCCCTAGCGAGGAGGGAAGTGGGGAGAGGCCAGGCTAGGGACTCGGAAGTCGCCTGCCCCAGTGAAAGGCTCGTGCCTCGGTGGCCTGAAAGGCTAGTGGCAGCACCCGTTCCATGGTACAGAACACAGAGCATGTCACACAAGTGCATGTGTGAGGGCAGAGAAGACCTCGACTCTTTAGATCTGCATTGTCTTCATATTTCTTTGTCTTTCTCCCGCCACTCTCTTCCACTCTCTTCCTCTCTCTTCTCTCTGAAAGGGTTAGGGGTAATGCCATTCTCCTTAAGCTGTGGCACCTTAGAGTTGTACTTTTTTCACAACATTGCACGCAAATCCTGGCTTGTCTTTTTCTTCCTCTGCCTTTTAGGAACCCCTCCTTGTTTAAAAGATGAAAATGTTGAAGACCATGTGCCAGCTACTCTAATCCCTGCTCCCAGTATCCTTGTTTGTAGTTAGGGAGGAGGCAAGTTGCCCTATTTGGGGGCTTTGAGAAGTTTGCTGCAAAGCGAATTCATTTCTGCTTGATTTCCTTTAATTAGGAAAGGGTGTCACATTATTTGTATTGTATGGGACACGGACATCCCATCATAATCAAAGAATTGACTCGAAAAACATCTTCTGCTTGCCTTGCATGCACAAGACCCTGGGTTCAGTCCCCAGCAACACACACACACACCAAACAAACAAACAAAACCCACCTTCTTTGGTCTCAATGAACGTTGAGGCATTTTGATGCCTATCCTTGGTGTCTGCCTGCCTTTGGGCATTGAAAACTGTTTAAATACATGTCCATGAAAGGACCACTAGTTCCTGAGAAAATGCTTAAGTTCTTAATGTGATTGAAACAGGCGATTTCTGATTAGGCAGAAAGTAACACAACTTTCACCTGTGCCACCCGTCCATTCCATTTATTCTCATCTTCAAGTGGGGACAGATTGATGCTCAGTGACTCCTTTCATTAGTTATCAAAAACAAACAACAACAACAACAACAACAACAAAAACTAAGTGCCTGCCTTGTTCTAATCTTTATGCTCATTGCTAAGTATTCAGAAATAAACAACATCTAAGTTCTGTCCTCCAGGATTACTAGCATAGTATAGGAGTAAGACACAAAAACACATAATTATGATAGACTGTAGGAGCCTACAGGAGGAGTATCTAAAAGTTCTTGGTATGATGGTGGTCAGGAAAGCCTTCCTAGATACATTGGGTGTCTGAATTAGATTTGAAAAGTTACCTAGAAGTTAGGTGGGGGAAATCTGAGGTAGTCAGACGTGAAGAAAGTAATTAGTATAGTCTATACTATTAAAAATGTTTTCATTTCACACGTTCATAAAATGTTTTTTACTAGTTGATGATTGGGGGTTCAACAACTGCCAAGTAAAAACCATTAATCAGAAACAACAAGTAATATATCAAAGAAATGATGAGTAATATATTTGTGACTGTTTAACAGACATACCAAATAACAATATATTAGAAACTGTTAATTACACATATTGGGCAACAAGTTTCATCCCCTAACATTGTAAGAGACAAGTCAAGTCAGTTTAAGAAGAGACACCAAGCAAGTATCAAATGAAACCAGTTTTTTAAAAAGAACTTTTCCCTAGCAGTACGTGTCAGTAAAATTTTCAAATATGCAAAAAGTTCCCATTGCTTATTTCTGATTTTGGACAAAAATTTCTTTGTAAAGACGTAGAAGGCTTAGATTACTGGAACTCCTAGAGAGAGAGAGTTTTGTGCAGAGTGTAGGTGGGCACAGGCTGTATGTGGGTCTTAAAGTTTGTGCAAATGTTTATGTGCATGCATGCATATTTGTATGAGTATGTGTGTGCATGTGTATATGAATATGTGTGTTTGAGGTGGGAGAAGAAGGGGGAATTTTTGTTGAAAAAGATAAACCCTACAAACCCTCCCTGCTTTTGGTGGTACTAGGGATTGAACCCAGGGGTGCTCTGACACTGAGCTACATCCCCAGCCCTTTTAATTTTTTATTTTGAGACAGTCTTACTAAGTTGCCTAGGATGGCCTGGAACTTTCAATTCTCCTGTCTCAGACTCCTGAGTTGCTGGGATTACAGGCATGTGCCACCATACCTGGACAAAACCCTGTTTTATTTGGCTACTGAGATGTGGAAAACTCCTGTTCTCTTTAAATATACTCTGCATCTCCTACCTCTGCCCAGGAGAGCCAACTAAAACCTAGTCCTTAGTGTCCTCAAAGTCAAGAAAGAAGACAGTGTGCTTTAGTGCAAAGAGTATCTGATTGGGTGCCAGGAGCTCTAGGTTCTAGTCCTGGCTCTGCTGCTAAATAGCTGTGTGTTTTTAGACAATTCACTTGGCTTCCTTGTGTCTCCAGTTTTCTTACCTAAAAAAAAAAAAAAAAAAAAAAAAAGACAGTATTTACCTTATTACCTCACAGGGTTGTTGTGAAGATCATGCAAAATAAGATAAAGTTTGTGAATATGCTTTGTAAAGTATGGAATGCTATACAGACGCAAAATGTTATTAAGATTATGGTTCCACAGAAAGATTTTTTCCTTAAACAGTTAATATATTTAGTCTCCCTGAATGAATGAGTTGACACCGGTCCTAGTTAAAAATCACTTGAATAGAGTTTCCATACTACCCAGGAGGCAAAAACAAGACATTTCCTTCTATGTTCCTGAGATTCCAAGTCCTTGTTGTGTGAAACATCACCCACCAGGCATTTAGGCCAGCACTGTATAGCCTGGCTTTAGTCCCCAAAAGCCCATTTCTCAAAATATAATCTTCAGTGGTGGGTGCATTAACTGGGAATTTGTTATATCCATAATTTATAGCCAGACCTACTGAATCAGAAACTGCAATTTACGATTCATACCTAGGTGGTTCATGTAAATGTTAAGAGAAAGTGAGAAGAAAGATGTCTTACATCACTGATTTTCATGTGCAAGTGTGCTTAAGGATTTTGTGGGCCTCCCTCCAGAGATTTTGGTTAAGAAAGTTGGGTAGATCTCAGGTGTTTTTGAGATGGGGTCTTGCTATGTTGTCCAGGCCAGTCTCAAACTCCTGACCTCAAGCAATTCTCCTGCCTCCACCTTCTGAGTAACTGGTACTCAGGTGTATGCCACCAGGAAAGACAGAAATCTACATTTTAAATAGAGGACTCAGCTGTACTTATAGTCCCAGGACCACACTTTTGAGAAATACTATACCAAGCCATCAAAATGTTGAACATAATTATGAATCTTAGCAGAATCTTAAAGAATTTCTAGATCTGTGACTATAACCCCAGCTTAACTTCTCCAAGTTAAATCTGTATGTTTCCTGAAAAAAAGAAAAAAAAAAAAATCATCCTCGTGCTTTGCTTCTCTATCAGCAAGCAGTCACCCATCCAATTCATGTGACTTATAGGCATTCTCTGTGTTTTTTTCCTTGGCTTCCTGGATCCTTTTAAGGTTATTCAAAATTCAGCTATTTTTAGATTTATTTTAAATTAGTTACCTCAAGGTAAATATTTTGTTCATATAGAATATAAATAGATATGCATATTTAGCTTATATACAGATAAATACATATACATATCTATTAGTTGGCACATTTCACATTAAAAAAATGAGAGTTCACCAAAGATACATCCTTATTTCTAGTTTATTTTATATTCTAAATATCATGGATTCTGAATTGTAAAAACCGTATTGACGGCATATTTTCAGTTTGGAGATAGTAATTGATCCTACTTCTAAACAGGTCGGACCTTGCAAAAACTTCTTCCCTCATTTATGCCTAAAATGGAGAATTAGAAACATGAGCTTAAAACTTACATTACAATTAAGGAAATTTCTTATTTTATAGAAAGAAATATATTCAGAGATATGAAGGGCCTAGTACTGTGTTTCCAGCAAGATAGTGTTGATGCCAGAATAAGCATTTACTTTCTATACTTTTAAAACATTAGTTATATTCCTACCCTAAATTATTTACCTTGATATATAGGAAATACTACACTCAGCAGAAAATTTTCTCCTTTCCACCTACTGATTTCATTAGCCTAGGTGTGCTTTAGTTGGAATTAGGTATCCTCTGGTAGTCTTTGGGGTAGGTGAGGGAAGTGACAAAACCAAAAAATTGTCCCATAGTCAGGATAGATATTTTTGGAAAAGAGTAAAAAAACAGTCCCTCTTTTGTGTTTTCAGGAGATGCATTTAGAAGACACCACCCGATTCTGTCCAAAGGAAGAAAGAGAAAGTGAACAAACATCTTTCAGCGATCAAAATCCCAGGCAAGACCAGAAAGGGGGCTTTCGCAGCTCCTTCCGCAAGCTCTTTAAAAAGAAGTGAGTAGCCTTAGACAAGACAGCATTGTAACTCATTTCCCTTTGGGCTAAGTCTTGAGGTTTTAACAATAATTATCAAGTAGCCTGGTCTCACACAACTTCAAGTTTAGTGCTTGCATCTAGTCGCCATGATTTCTGCAGGGTGAAGATGTTTCCCATTGTAATCTCCCAGAGTAGAAGCATACTCAACTCTCTCTGGCTACTTCTATCTTTTATCCCTTCTTTCTTGTTCTCAAAGTCACATGCCCTGAGAGGAGTGAGCAGAGGAGGTTTCCCTGGGAGTGGGATCCTCTGTTGGAGTTGGATCTAATGGACACTCCATCAGAATCTCCAGGCCTGTAGAAAGTTTTTTTTCTTTTTTTTCTTTCTTTCTTTCCCTCTTTCTCTCTCTCTCTCTCTCTTTCCCTCTCTCCCCCTTTCTCCCCTCCCCCCCTTTTTGTTGTTGTTATTGTTGTTTTACTGGGTATCAAATTCAGGGCCTCACACATGCTATTAGTAGGGAGGTTTTCTAAGGGCATCACAACACTTCTGCTTTAACGGGCCTATAGTTTTCCAGGGTACTAGAACATGTTTATTGGGATTTCTACTAGTGTTTTTCCTGAGTGGATGGATTTGGCTGGAATTCTAGTTAAAAATCTCTAATGAAGTATCCATGTCCTCACGAGGCAACAGGCATTTCCTGCTGTGGTCCTTCTGAGATTCTAGGTTTTTGTTGTATGAAACATTACCCACCAGGCATTTTGGCCAGCACTCTGCTACAGTCTAGGAGGCAGGGCCAAACCCCAGCATAAATATAAGGGAGAAATGAGCATTAACATTTGAATATTGAGGGATTTGCCTGTCCAGCCACTGACTACTTCTCTCTCCTTTAGGGAGATGTCCCTGCTATTTATTTTCTCTTTGTAGAAATTTTTGCAATCAGTTTTAATAGCAAGTCTTCATATTTTGTTGTTTAAAAAGTTAAGCAGAGGTGTTATTGTTGCCTTTGGAGAATTGCTGGAAAATCATTTTTTTCCATAAAGGTAGAGGTTATTGGTTGATTTAGATTATGGTCTTAAATGGAGACGAGGGGACAGACATTGAATATGGATTTTTTTTTATGATATGTTTAATTCTCACAAGGAGAGGGTGGTACTAAGACTAGTGGGCCTCTGGTTGTTGGTCTTTACCTGTTGTTACTGGAAGAAAGGGGAAGTGGAAGAACAGTTCTGCAGTTAACCACAGCCCTACAGTCCCATTTCAGTTTTGTTAAGGCAACCCAGTACATGCATGACTGTTGCTGGATCCTCAAGCCACTTTACTCAGGGGTTGAAAAGTTAAGAATCGTATACTCTTTCTAGGACAATAGACTTAGATTGTTCTTGGCCTAGCGCCTGCTTCTGTCAAGTTCAACAGGTGGGAGGACCTAGAAGCAGACAGTTTTTCAGTCTGAACTTGGGATTTAGGTTCTTAAATGCTTCCAAGGACTTGAAATTCTGAAGGGCACTGCTTGAGCCTATTCTTTTTCTTTTTCTTTTTTTTTTTCAAACCATAGTATTCCTGAAACAGTCACTTTTTGCTCACTATCATTTATATTGACTGGGTACTGTCTATTGGAAAACGAGAAATAGATCCACCACTGGTTCCATTACAAATTCCTGTTTATCAGAGAAATATAAAAATATGTTCTTGCGGTAACATGAGACAGAGGGAGTGGACTTGTCCTCTTTGTATCCAGAGGAATAGCAGCAATGGATTAGAAGAGCTCCCTAAAATGCACATGCCTGGAACTGGAGCTGGTGATCTCATGAGAGAGTGGGTTCTCTTAAGAAGAAACAGGGTGACCTGTCAGGGATGCTATGAAAGGGATCCCTGCACTGGGTGGGAGATTGCTCAGGAAATCACCAGAGTCCTTTCTAGTCTGGAGATTTGCTTTATCTATGTTTGACTTTGTTGTAGCTCAGTCTGCATAATCACATCTTTTTGTCACCTGAAACCAGAAATGAATGTGGCCTTGAACTTATAATTCTAATTTTAAAACTTTAATTTTAAATACCCATCATGTAGAAGGCCATGTTTTGTCTTTATGTAGCCCCTCCCTGATAGACCTTTATATGATGCTAAGAACTTACCGTGGGCACTCCAAACTCATGATCGTTAATTGCTTTTAGTCCTCTTGCAGTTTTTTGGGACTCTCTTTAGATATGGGCCAGTGTATTCCCTTAGCCCTCTTTTCCTTTCTCATAGATCAGCCTGTATCAGTCATATTACTGTCAACATACTGGAGGTATTCTTTGTATTTAAATCTTGAGTGCTATCTGAGAGGAAGTAAAGGTGTAGTCACACAGATAACACTTCTGGCAGGCTTTACTGGCTCGGTAGCTCTGGCCTAGAACAGTCAGCACCATCAGGTGATGCTTGCATGGCTTTGTGCTTAGGGTGCCACAGTGTGTGCTTTGGAGACCTGGCATAGGATAAAGAAGCAGCTTAAGTAGCTTCTCTTAAGTGTTTTCATTCAAGAACCATGGAATGCTCATTATGGACCATGCTAAAATATCATACTACAGAAAGAAAGGGCAAGGAGGCTCCAGCATAGCACAGGAGGGCTAGTGCCTTTTAACTCAGATGAGAATACAGCATCTTCTATGCCTGCACTATTCCAGACATTTGTATAGGATCTTGAATGACATGGTCCCAGCCAATTGCATAGGAACTTGTACTCCGAAGTCAAGCATGTGGACAGGTACAGGAAGGAACCAGGAAGACACATTCAGCCCACTCTCCACTTATGTGTCAGGAAGTCAGAATGGCAGCAAGCCCAGTGACCTTAAGAAGGTAGCTAAACCTGGGTACTGGAAGCACTCCAGAGTTTGGCCTCCTGGGTCCACATGGGCCAGGGCCAGTAAAGCTGCCTGGGTCATGTCTGGGGCTCATTGCCTTCTTCCCCTATAGCCCTCTGGAGGCTCATTCCTGTCTACACTGACACACTTTTTGTTCCATAGGGGCTTGTTTGGCTGGTGGCCCCACACACCCAGAATGCTGCTTCGGGATGAAGCTAGGCATGGAGCCAGATGCAACAGAAAACCTGAGAAAGGGTTCTCTTCCCTCTGAGGCTCATACCCACAAGGATTCAAAAGGGAAAGTCAAGTTGACATCATAAAAAAATATCTTGAAAAATGCCCATGATAATTGGGGACAAGGATGACCCTTTGATTGTTTCCATCTCAGGCATATTTATCCTGGTTAGATATCAGGTTACATGTCCCTGAAAGCTGTCCAGAATTGATCAGAATAAAGTCTGCATATCTTAAAGTTTGAAAATGTTAAGTGACTTTAAACATTTTTAAACGAAGAGTCTTAGAAGCCTAATGTGAAAGGCTGATGCTGAACTGAACACTTATTCCCCTGCCTCTAGCAGGATGGAAGGAAAACTATCCCTTCTAGAAGGATCTAAATGAAGACTGTCAAAGACTTAAACCTAGCTTATTGTGAAGGCTGAGGCAAATGATACTTCATCTTTATATGTAAATCTTGCAGTTGGGTAAACAAGTATTCTTGGTTGGGAGTATGGCAGTAGGAAGAGAATTATGTAAGACAGTTCAGGGGTAAAAAATGTAGATGGAACTTTCTATCTTCAAATGTGGGTGGGAAAATGGAAGATCAAGAATATGGCATCCAAATGATTAATTCTATATCCTCACCCATTTTCTTTCTTTTTAGTACTTTGTAACTTACATGCTCAGAGTCATCACTTTCCTTCCACCAGTCACATCAAAATCTATTTTTTCCCTCTCTTTCTTTCTCCCCACCCCCTACCCAGTACTGGGGATCAAATCTGGGGCCTTATGCATGCTCTATCACTGAGCTACACCCCCAGTCCTCTATTTTCTTAATCACACACTGAAAGAGAATTTCTACAGGTCCCATATATCTGAATATCAGTGAATTCTTTTCTTTTGGCATCTTTTCAACTGTTTTTATATTTGCTCAGCCTCGGCTGTGGAACAGACCATGTAACAGAAATCAGGACTGCCAGAGTCAATTTGTCATTTTATCCTCACTTTCTTCTCTATCTCCTTAAAGCTTACCTCAAGTCCCTCCCCATTCCTACCCACTTTGGGGTTCTCATATCCCATTTCACTTCCTATATAATTTTAAAATTGAAGGGGATGGTTGAAGGGATAGACATTTGCTACTACTTAACCCTGATTATAAATGTTTTTCAATAGGTCATTTGAAATCAATCATTAAGTTAAGGGTCTTCTGTATACTAGGTTCTGTCCAGCACAAAAGAAGTAAATGAAATAGTTCCTGCCCATTAGGAACTTAAAGTTCAATATAAGGGTAATCTAGCTCCAAGTCACTAAGTGCTATTGATGTTTAGTACATATTCAGAAATATTCATTACTTTCATAACATCCCATTGCCAGAGCAAATTGTGCCCTGAACCATTGCCTGCCCTCTGTGCCTGTAGGCTGTTGGCACTAAAGAAGGTTGCACAGTGGGGAAAACAACAACCAGTTACACGAATGCTCATTTGATACCCTCTTGATTACCAGGGCTGACTGATACGTCCAAAAGGATAGGTGCTCCCCCTCCAGTCCCCCTGCATCCTTCTCCATACACACGTCTCCCAAAACTTTCAAGAAACATACCTTCCAATCAGAGAATCAACTCTTCTGCAGTCTGAGGTTCTATGGCATAGGAGACACTCCTCTCCCTTCCCCCAAACCAAATAATCTTTCCAGATTTATCTGTAGTAAATCTATACTTGTTGATCTACCTGACTGTGATTTTGTCTCTATAACTCAAATGGAAGTTACCAACAACTCTATTCTTTTTCCCTCTTTCCACCAAATGCTTGAATGGCTATGTGTCAGAATGTATTGTAAGCCATTGTTCCCTTCCCCAGCAAGTGTTTGCTCAGATTTGTTCTGCAGTCAGCCAAGATGGCTCCAGAAGCTCAAAAGTCATTTCTGTGTTTACAGAGAAAGAAAATAAAAGCAGATATGCTAACTCTTCCTCCTAGATTCTGAAGGTTATTTCCTAGTAATTTAGGCATACATTACTTCAGAGGCTAATAGTGACACCTTTGGAAGAGTGCAGGTGTTCTTATAGCACATGTTAAGCATCACAAAGAGGGCAGTTAAAATTATCATTAAAAAAGATGAAAATAAGCTTCTAGTCATGGCTACATTAGAATATCACATTTTGAAAATGATTAGTAAGTTAGCCTTTAGTTAATATCAAGAAAGGTAGAGACATTCGGGTACTGGAGACCCAGGGAAGGTATAATTTCTGAGAAGAGCAGTTAAAAAAGAAAAAAAAAAAAAAAAAACTAAGCTGAGTTTGTGGACTTTAAAAACTAGACAGGGCGATTTTGGCATTTGTTTCAGAAATGGGAACTCAACTGGTGAAGATTTCTGTGGTCCTTGGGGCTGGTGGTGACATCAGAGCTTTCCCATTTCCAGGTAAACACTAAACAGTTGCATGTTGGAACATCAAAGTGTGACATGTTGGGTTTTGGAGAGATCAGATGTAGATTAAGAGGGGAAATGTGAGGTGAAGATTATGTTTTGATTAATGACTTTCTGCTGAGAAGTGTGATGGGGGTGGGGAACAATTCAGAAGAATCAGTGGCACACACCTGCCTATAATCCTAGTGGCTCAGGAGGCTGAGGCAGGAGGATCAAAAGTTCAAAACCAGCCCCAACAATTTAGTGAGGCCCTACGCAACTTAGTGAGACCCTGTCTCTAAATAAAACTTTTTAAAAGGGCTGGGGTTGTAGCTCAGTGGCTAATGCCCCTGGGTTCAAACCCTGGTATCCAAAAAAAAGAAACGGCAACCCAATTCAAATCTGCATTTCTAGTGTTCTAAACAAGAGAAGATAAAGGGAAAGAATGAAATGGTTAAAAATATATTTTCCTAACATTTGGACATGACTGTACTAATCAGGGATGATTTGAACTGGACATAGGCAGTTCTGATAGAAAAAGGCCTATAGTTTTAGGGAGGGGCACGTGAAGTCTGTTTCATGGGAGAGTTCAAGGGTGCCTAAAAAAGAGAACTTCACCCAATAAGATATCATTTTATTTGATGAGCATCCAGATGTACTGGAATTGAGAGATAGAATAGTTTTTCCTCTCTTTGCTGGGATACAGTGGAAAAGTGTTCCTTACCAATCAGAAGTAAAAGCAGCTGTGGCTTCATCAATGATACCAAATATTGAGGTGAAAAGTGAAAATATCTAGTTAGTCATCAGGTTTCCAGGCATCAGGATTTTAGTCTGTGTCAATCCAACTTCTTTCCTTGAATAATGTAAAGGGATGTTAGAGTCCTACCCAGTTAATTCAGGAAAAATAGAGTCATAATTAACTTACCTAATGACAACAATAAGGACCCAACAATAGCATATCAATGACAGTGAAAGAACTTGGAGGCCAGTTGTCCTTCTTAGTGGATGATGGAAGCAACCTGACTGAGCATCAGCCTGTGGGAACTTGTTCAGTCGTGTAGGCACTTTGCACAAAGAACTTCACGTCTAGCATCCCTTTCATACATCCTACCTAAGGTCTTCCATATTAGCTCTTTGGTACTAGGCTAGTTTCACCCATCAGAGTTTGAGCTAGTGAGAGGGCCCCAGTCTAGCTTATCAGAGGTTATTTCCAGAAAGCCTCCTCCCTGCAGGGACTTCTGACATGAACAAACTGGAGAAGGTACAGAGCTGGAATGGATTACCCAACTGGCTTACCCAAGATAAAGGAAGAATGCACCCTCGACTGGGGACTCAAATGGACTGATTTGAGTTGTTGACTATTGATTGGCCTTGGTCTCCTTTGTGGTGGTTGAGATTATAGTATTTCCTCAATTTGATTACTGTACTTATTTCTGGATTCTACCAAATGTAGCATATATATGTGTGGTTGGCTTCAATAAATCTTTCATTTAAAAATGAAAAGCAGCAAAAGCAAGAATTTGTAATGTAATGCCTAGACTCAGTAAAGGCCCTTGATAACCTTGGTTGAGAACAATGAGTTCTGTCGATTTTAATTTAAAGGGCTTGGTAATTTGTGGAGTAGTTCCTTCGTTGAATCAAAAATAGGTTTTTTTTTTTTCAATTCTCTGAGCTTTTATTACCCTATTATAATGTTATTACATGTTATCTACACGGACATATACAGTTGTCACAATCGTCCCCTAAAGCATTAGAAAGATATTCTCTTTTTTATGTTTGCTGCAAATTTCAGATCACATATCCTAAGTCTTAAAATTCAGTGGAGTAAAAATTATTCCAGATCTAGGAGACAATTGTTTTACAAATGCAAAACAATTTGGATAGATAAAATATTTGAAAACGATTAAAACCAAATCAACCTGTACTTTATCTGTGTGCTGAGATTTTAGGTCCAGTGGATCAGAATACAGGGAAAAAACTAATGAGAATCCCTCAATGGATCCTTCACCCACCAAACAAGATTTCTTCAGAAACCGACTTGCTCTTGCAAATGACCTTGACCAAGGAACAGCTGTGTAAAACATATTTAAAGTTGTATTGTCAAGTGGTAAGATGAGGATAAAAAGCTTGTATATATCTGTGTAGGAATATATCTATATATATATATATCTATATATATATATCAATGTATAAATCCCTGAGGAAAACTAATATAAATATTTCCATATGAAATTAAATCAACATACAAGACATTGAAGAGATGAAGATTAGTGTATGGTTAAGACCTGACTTTTTGAATCTGAATACTTGGAAAAAGGGAAACGAAGACTTCATATCATTAAAGAAAAACAAAATCAATTTGGAGGAAAATAAATGTTTGTAAGAACAAAACCTTGCACCTTGAAGTGTTTCCCCAAGTATAACATTGAGCATGTTCATATTTAACAGGGATGTGAATTTTGTGTTTCCTAGGCATTTAGCTTATTAATTCATCCCAGGGTGCTTAGACTAATATACACTGTTAGGGGCCAATTGTGTCTTGCCATATGTTTTCAGAACTCCCAAGGCAATAGGTGACATCTCTTAAGGCGAAGTAGATTAATTAACAGAACTGTATTTTACATGTTGCAAATCTGAGTTATGAAGAATTTGTGCTTAAACCATGACACAAGAAGTTCAAAACTTAAAGACACTGCTCTCCAAACTTGTTTGGTGGTAATGGAAAACAGTAATGGGAATAATGATTTCCTTCAACACAATGAGTAGCTGGGGAACAAAAAAAATAAAAGCCTCACATTTTCCCCTCGTATGGATTGTATTGAGAATGGGAATAGTAAAGAGTCTTTGTACTGTTGAGTACTCAGTATTCCAGATCCACCTGCAATCCTAAGTGTCACACACTCTCATGACCAGATGGATTAGGAAAAAAGCACTAACGTCATAACCTTTAAAAAAGACCTTCTTCAGTCTAGACAGAAGGTGGCAACAGGACTTTAATAGTACACACATAGTGGTTACTACAAATACCAGGTCATAATGAAAACTTAGGGATGCAGTACCTAACTTGTTCCAGAAGTTGTAAAGAAATAAAGTTCTTATAGCTCAGATAAAGGAATCATAATACAATGTCCCAAATGGTCAGTGTCCTTGATATGCCTCAAATATCCCACTGATAATAAAAAAAAAATAGGTTTAAAAATTTGTCTCCATTTCTAGTCACTTACCTATAAAAATTAGGAGTATTTGACTTCTGTACATTCAAAATTTTAGTACTCTAAGAAGAAACTGACTTCTTCAGACCCTTTTCCTCTATGAATGCACTGTTTGATAAAATAGGGCATGTTTCATTTCTAAGTGTTACAGCTTTTCTTCTCTTTGACAATTAGGAACATAGTAGTTTGAACAGTAGGTTTCTGGATCATGTTAAGAATCACTGCCAAGTTTTTGGAGTTCGCAATATTACATTTAAGTCAACCTGGTCACCGAGGTGCACATCTGTCATTCTTAATACTTGGGAGATTGAGGCAGGAAGATATCAAGTTCAAGCCCAGTCTGGGCAACTTAGTGAGTTCTTGTCTAATGAAAAAGGGCTGGAGATATAGTGGTAGAGCACTTGCCTAACATGTGTGAGGTCCTGGGTTTGATCCCCAGCACTGCCAAAGAAAAAAAGAAATTAATGGATTAATTTGAAATTATCAGGCCAAAGTTGTTTTGAGGCAGTGCTTTGAAAAGCACAATGCCAGATCAACTGGACATGAAAACAGAAGTCATAACCCCTTAATAAAATGTAATTAACAGTGAAGAAATTCCTTTCCCTTTTATATCCTGTTTTTCATCAAAATTTTTAGTTACTAGGAAGATTTTTTAAAAATCACACCCATCTCAAATTTCATTTGATAACATCTTCTGAAATATCTTGATGTTACATTTATAGCACAACTCAACCAATGAAACTAATAATAATTATGCTACTCTGGGTCTCTGTCTCCTGAAATCTGAATTTTGGGGGTACCTTTCTAACTGCCTGGAAGCATTCTACCCCTATTTCCTACATGTTTCTAACACACTAATATTCTGAAATACTGCTCAATATGAAACTCTTCAACTGTTCTTTGTATTATCAACTTGACATTTAAAGTTTTCCTTCTATAGTATGGCTGCTAGTTTGCTTTCTCATTGTCATTTCATACTTTGCAGTTCTGGACGCACTAACTTATCTTAATTGAACTGGACTTCTGTTGTTTGCCAGTAAACCATGCACCTTGCCCAGGCTCACTCTTGCTTCATACCTTTTCTGTAGCTGCTGCTTCTGTGTTAATCTTAAGATCCAATTTAAGCCCCATCATCTTTTTGTGACCTATTTGGTATGACTAGTTTATCTTTTGATGTATTTGTATTATCTTCCCATTAAGAATGCAAGTCCTCTCAAGGGACTATGCCATATCTTTTTTTTTTTTTTTTTTTTTTGTTCTCCTCCATTGCTAGAAAAGTACATAGTAGGTGCTCAATAAATGATTGATGCCAACTTTCATGGTGGTGCTATAATAGGTAGAGGGATATAGAATATAATTACTACTCTTGATTTCACAAAGAGCTTCAAAGGGTATTCTTTATCTTTGGCCTTTCACTTTTTTAAAGGAAAAAAGTCACAAAGAAAATAACAGTTGTCTTCAGAAGCAGTTAAAGGTTCTGCTGCCATTTTCATAGCACCTAGCATTAGAAAACATCTCTCCAATTAAAAGAAAGAATTTGCTATTTTTTGTTGTCCTGACTTATTTTGTAATCTTTCTAGGTAGTACTATACATTGACAGAGACAAGATGCTTAGTGATAGTAATGATATGTAATGTAATATGGTATTAGGGATGAAAGTCAGTGTGGGAGTTGGACAGTTGTTAATCTGTGATCTCCAGTCCTCTGGAGAAATGCAGTTTACACATGAGACCACAGATGTCTTTGGGAAGTGTTTGGGTTGATGAATAGAAAGAAGCACTCCACCAAAAGATGGAGGTTCTTGCACAGGCTAGGGAGTTACAGCAGGTCTGTTCTGTAACCTTGCAGGATCTTCATACAAGTCTAAGCAAGACAGTCTTGTTTCTCCGACTTCAGAATTAGAACCGTTGAGAACCATGGATTTGTGTGCTCTAAGGTTCGCTCCAGTGGGCTATTCTGTATATAACAGTTTAAACTAACCTAAGACTTGAAACTAGAATGTCAGGGAAGCACTTTGGATGGCATTTTCTTTCAAACCCCATGTCTCATCCCCTCACCTCCTTCAAGTCTTTACTCACATGTCACCTTCTCCATGAGGGCACTTGTAAAACTACAGATTCCTGGGCACTATTTCAGTCCCATTTTATTAGGGATATTTGAGGACGGGGTCCAGGAATCTGCAGTTTCTTTTTTGTGATGCTGGGAATCAAACCCAGGGCTTCATCAACACTAGGCAAGTGCTCCACCGCTAAGTTACAGTCAGCCTCAGGAATCTGCATTTTAAATGAACTCATGTTATTTTCTTTGGTCCACTGAAATTTTAGAGCCACTACCTCTTAGACCAGCAAATTGAATGATCTAGTATGCAAATTTCAGGACAGGTGGTTGGTTAGACTTGAGGTACAAAAAACTAATTGTTGAAACCCAAGTGAGTATTTTTGTATTCTTATCAGCTGTAACCTTTAACATCATGTACAGCAAAATTTTTATTAAAAATATACATATATACACATGGTGAGTATATTTTATGAAGTGGTAAAGATGCATTTTACAGAGAATTGATTGCATGCACTTAAAAATGACAAATGTCTTACATTAAATTGTATAATAAAATTGTCTAGTTTTCAGACTAAACTTTTTCTTGAAATCATCACCATTAATAATGTCCCTTCTGAGCATAAAAACAATGCTTTCAGGACAGTTGGAATTCTCATATTCTGAAAGATGATTTAAAGATGTGAATGCAGCACTCTTGGCCACTAGGCATCTTAGTATTTATGGCATATAGGCCAGCAAGTCTCACATGGTGGGGGAGGGACTGAGAGAAAAGGAGAGGGGAGGTAGAAAAAGGGACATGGGTTAAAATTAGGTAGAGCAAACTGATGGAGACCTATGTTTTAAGGGGAAAAAATAGAAATCGATGTGTCATGGTAATAGACTTGTTTTGAAAATATAGAACAAAGATATGAATTTAAGTAATGCTAAAAATACCTTTTGGAGATGTTGTTAGACATAGTAAAAAAAAAAGAAAAATTTTTTTTTTTTTTGTACCAGGGATTGAACTCGGGGGCACTCAACCACTGAGCCACATCCCTAGCCCTATTTTGTATTTTATTTAGAGGCTGGGTCTCACTAAGTCGCTTAGTGCCTGATCATTGCCGAGGTTGGCTTTGAACTCTTGATTCTCCTGCCTCAGCCTCCCGAGCCTCTGAGATTACAGGCATGTGCCACTGCACCTGGCTAAAATAGTCAATATTTTAATCCCCAAACCACATAATATGTTTTCCAAGAGCTTAGTTCATAATCTTTAAGTCATCTAAACTGTTCCTTATCTGTAAAATAGATTTTTTTTATCATCTTGCCCTCATTCCCTTCAGACATAGTAACATTAAACGCTCTTAATTCTTGGCAAGAAAACAATGTGTTGTTTCTTTCAGATGTACATACACCTATCCATCAGAAGACCTCAGGATCTATGTAAAGGACTGGACTGTTGGAGGGTACCTACCATCAATGCTTCTGAGTGGGTTGTTTCCACTTAACACTAGATCTCATTTCCTTGCCTCATTATCACGTTTTTATCTCTACTGGGGCAGACACATTTGCATACAAGGCTGTTCTCTCTTGACTGTTCTAGCTTCACCCAGGTTCTCTGTTTCCCTTTATTGTAAAACTTGGAAGCAGCAGCTACTTCAGTTGAGCTCCTGCTCTATTTGTTGAACTTGCTAGGCCCAGGCTTTTGCCCATACCATTTGTCAGCTCCTTGTATCAAGATCACTGACGTCTCCACGTGGCTAAACACTATCCATCCTCAGTCATTTTACTTTACTTAACAAGTAGCATTTGATCACTTCTTCCTTCTGAAATAATTTCTTTATTAGACCCTTAAGACAATATACTCCTGGTTTTCATCTTCCTTCTCTGGTGGTTCCTTCTCGGTCTATTTGCTGCTTCCCCTTCCCCTTTTGATGTAAGAGTGTCCCAGGGCTCTCTTTTGCTTAGCACTCTTCCTTTGCCAGTTTATTCTATCTTGCTTTGTGATCTTATCCAATCTGCTGGCTTTAAAATATGGTCTTTAAAAGATTTTTTTAGTTGTTGATGGACCTTTATTTACTTATTTGTATGTGGTGCTGAGAATCGAACCCAGTGCCTCACACATGCTAGGCAAGCGCTCTACCACTGAGCTACAACTCCAGCCCCCAAAATATGGTCTTTATGAAAGTACTACCAGTTTTATCTTTAGCTTAGACCTCTTTCTCAGGCTCCAGGGTAACATCTCTAAGTGCCTCCTTGACTTAAGATTTCTGATCTATTTATTGAACTTAATGTGTCCAAGCCCTTTTGTTTAACTATACCTTCTTCACCTCAGTTAATAACTTTATCCTTCCAGTTGTTCTGGCCAAAAACCTTGAAGTTATCCTTGACAGTTCTCTCTTTTACCCCACATTTAGTCTATCAGCAAACTGGCTGTTTCCCAAATATATCCAGATTCTGACCTCTTCTTACCACCTCCACTGCTATCACACTGGTCCAAGCCATGTTCTGTTGATCTGAACTCCCTATTCCCACTCTTAATGTCTAATTATTCTCAACACAACAGCCAGAGTGTAAATCAAATCACATCACTCTTTTGCTCAAACCCTGTAAGGACTCCGATTCTCTCAACAGAAGTCAAAAGCTTTAAATGACTGGGACCTGCTTAAACCTCTTATGGCACCTCCTTCTAGTCCATCCATAGTCATTTCTCTCTTGACAAAAGTGGCCTGTTTCTCAAGATATATCAAGTATGCTCCTGCCTTTGGCCTCTTGAACTGGCTAATCCCTGTTATTTAGCATATTCTTCTCTCAGATACTTATCTCATTCCTTTACCTCCTTCAAATCTTTATTTATATGTCATATTCTGAGGCGGACTGTGACCATATCCCATTTAAATTTCACCTTCCTTGTCTCCCACATTTCCATTCTTCTCCCACATATTCCTTCTTCTTGTTGTTGATAGCAGTTTCAACATTCTAGTATGTAAAATAGCCTATTTATTATGCTTATTATCTACATCTTCTCATTAGATTATATCTCCCATGATGAAATGGATTTTTGTTCACTGGTGTATTCTTAACATCAGAACTGTACCTGGAACAATAAATATTTATTGAATATTGAATAGTTACATGGGCCTTTATCAAATGCTTATTAAGGTCACTCAAAACCAATTTAAATGAAGACAAACAGCAAAAAAAGCTACAGGATCACAGACACTTCAGGATAAACCATCAACCTCTTAAAAGTTACTTAAAAGCAGGCAAACTTTTAAAAAATGTGTCTCTCATAACTTTAGTTACTATTTGTTAAGCATCTGCTATGTGGAAAGCATTGTGCTTTACATGTATTACCTCATAAAAACCCTAGAAAAGTCTATCACACCCCACCTTTTTTTTTTTTTTGATGCTGAGAATCAAACCTGGGGCCTCATACATGCCAGGCAAGGCTTTACCACATCTCCAGCCCACCCCTCCTCCTATTGACAAAAAATAGATGAAATAAGTTCTCCCAAGTCACTCATGTAGTAAGTAATGGAAACAATGTCATCTAGTATGATTCCAAAGTTACCTACTTATTCTACACCACATTGATTCTTACCTTTTTTATTAGAGAAACTAGCTTCTAAATACTTATTTTTCTTGCCTCTAATAAGGATCAAGCTAAAATGTTAAAACAGCTGTAAAATGGAATTTTTTTGGAATTGAACTCTTATGAAGCAAATCACCCAATTAAAGCTCAAAAGTAGCATTTTAGGAGCAAATTCAGAATCTAGCTTGACTAATATTAATGCTAACACTATTTGCCTATGGCTATTATATTGAATACCTAGAATATACTCAGTACATGCCTGAAGTTCACAGTGTAGTTAGCCAAATGAATCTGTTAAAATCAATGATTTTGTGTCTTTAAACCAGGAAAAAAAATAATTAATTTTAGGTATTCCTGAAAAAGCAGCCTTCCAAATACCAGGAACCAACATCAAGTCAAATGATCTCACTTAACTGCTACATGATCACTTCACCAGGGCACAGCTACTCCAATTTTTAAATAAGTAGACTGGATCTCTAAGAATTCATTAATTTTTTTTACATTATATAGTCCACCTTGAATGATCTCATATTTGCACAATTTTTTAGTTAAAACCTCAAACCTATCTTTTCATGCCAAACTTAGAAAGAATTCTGAGAAGTCAGGCTGCTTCATTCCAGATCTCAGCTAAAGGTGCCTGTCAGGGAACTATGCTAGCTTAAAATTTCTTTTAGGAGTACAATTGCCTCAGCCCTGTGAAACTTCGCCCAGGTACACCAAGGTCACTTTACTAATTTCCATCCCAAAGCCCTCCCACTCACTACAATCATAGGATTTGACACAGAAGAAAATATGGAACCTAAAAATGCCCTCAAAGATAGATCATGATAAAATGCAAAATATATCTATATGTAAAGTATAAGTTAAATGACCATCACTAATGACCTCAAAAATTCTGCCCTCTAAAATAAATATGTGCAAAAACAATACACTTGTGGGCTATGTAAGGCATTTTTCTTTATTATTTTTTTCGGTTTATCTTAGTAATGCCAGAAAAATAACAGCCATTGTTTTCACTTTAAACGCAAACCAAATACTGCTGCACACAAGAGTACAAAGATTACCTACGAACATAGTTAGGTACAAAGGCCATATTAGATGTATAGACCACACTTTGTTCTTACATCATAGTAAGACTGACAGAGCATTTTTGACATTTTAGCAAATAACCGTGCTACTAAACAAAGGCAAATACACATATATATATACACAGACACATCTCAACTAAAATTATACATGTCACTTTGACAAACAAATTCTCTGGTGGTTTCACCAGATATTTGTACCCCAAAGACCCCTGCCCTAATCCCACCCCCAATGCTGACTTGATCTGAAGAAAAAAATTAGAGATGTTCTTAATTAATTAAAGGCACATTTGGCAGCTACTGAAAGTGGCATGCATCTGGCACAGGTGCGCTGTCTCTAAGCCACACCACATGTAACTTCCATCTCTTTCGCATCTTGATCCTTTGAGTGGTAGTCCAACGTGACCCACTTATAGCTAACTTGCTTTATAATTCTGCAGCAATTGGCTACTTAATGCACTATTTTCATTAAAGGCAAAAGGGAAATTTGCTCACAGTTGACAAAAAATGCACTTTACGGTGTCAAAAATGGAAAATAAGGCATGAAATTTACAAAAGTTACAAGTGCTTCTGTTGTTTAGATCTGTCATGTAGACTTCATGCTTCTTAACTGGAGCTCAGCATATTTCAACTGGCTCATGTATAAAGGATTAGGAAATGATTTTAAAAGTTGGTAATGAGATGTTTCAAAAGAGAAAACATTGAATAAAGTCATCACTTTCCCTTATAATTTTACTGCATAATTCTCAGCCAAATTGATATGAACCTTTGATGTGTTTTTACTGGTAAAGATTAATGTGCAATACAACAGGACCTACACACTTGCACAAGTCACACAATATAGTTAAAAAGAGTAAGTAAACCTATCCACAGCAGCAGAATACCAAGAAATGATTAAATTGTTTCTGAATCTGAAGGAAAGAAAGGTTTTCAATATGTACAACAGTAATAAATTGGGACAACTCTCTCATTTGTTTTGCTGAGGCACTAAAAAAATCAATTTAAGCTGTCATAATAAAAAAAATGAAAAGATTGAAGCTAGACTTGAGAATTATGACAAGATCACGTTCATAATACGAATAAATTTTTGGTTTGTATAAGGTAATTTTGGCTTAAGAAGAAAACAACATGAAGGAAGAACTCAGAACCATAATATAGCCCGCAAGTGAAATAGTACTTGACTACTCATTTAATTGTGTTAATGTGGCTTTGCTCAGCTCAGATCCATTAAAACATCTTTGAGTTAAGAGAATAATAACCTACTAACACATTATTTGATGCCTGACAGCCTTTAATTAAGCAAACTTTTAAAATTAAACAAATTTTTAATGTTTGTACATTTCCTGATCATTTGTAGTCTTAAAATACATTTTGAGAATGGGGAAGAATAAATAACTTGTCTTTCAATAAATTTAGAAGGATATACTTCTAATTCATTCCTGTGCTTAGGTGTGAGACGCTTCCCTTTCTACTGGTCATGAGCCTACTAAGTAAATTCAGCCTTGATATATTCCCTTCATTTTGTGATCCCAAAATAATGAAACATTTAGGAATATTTCTACTTCTAAAAGAAATCTTCCACACTTTGGAATGTGGTTAACAAAATGTCATGCTGCATTGACTGCCTTGTAATGTCCTGCATTTTAAAAAGCAGAATTTTATGATGCATTATCTTCTTCTGCCACTTCTTGTCCCTGATTATGTTTTAGTTATTACTAAGGATAAATTTGTCAGCTAGTTAATGTTTCACATAAGAAGGTGAGGATACAGTTTTCTCATATACACCTAAAAGCATCCAATTTGAATTTTTCTAATCAGTTACCACTGCAGAAAATATTTTTACTCAAATGTCACACTTCAGAATAAAAATATCCTCTATCCACAATGCATATAAAACTGTTGCACAGTGAAGTGGTCTCCTGTGGGGAGAAATATGATTAGAACGTCAAATCTGAGTTTTTTTCTTTTTTAGGATCAGGCAGGTCGAAAGGGGTCATTCATGTTATTGGAGGTTAACACACTAGCCAGAGAGAAATGAATGGGTTCCAATATGACTTTTCTTAGGTTCTCATTTGGAACACAGGTAAGATAATTAAAAAGAGAAATGATCAATAAGCCAAAAAAAGGGGAAATTCTAAGAACAATTAGGCTGGCCCAATAAAAACTCATATGAGATTCTGGAATGTGTATCACAGTTAATTATAGCAGCACTAGTAAGTAGGCTTAGATGAATATTTGTTGAATGAATGGTTTATGGACACTTTGCATCGAAGAAGGAATATGAAATTAATTTTTAAGACATTTAAAAGAGAAAACATTTTGCAAAGAGAAAAATGGCTACCATAATGGAAATGGTACGGATATTAACCAAAAAAATTCAATCTAACAAATAAGAAAGGACATGACTGGATGGACTGCTTAATGGTGATGCAATTAACATACTTTCTGGTCTTAAAGGACTATATACTGTACTATCATGATGTACATTTAATGCTATAATATATATCACAGGAAATTATTTAAGTATTAGATTTCCACTGGGGTATAGAACTTCTTAATGGTATGGTTAACAGAACTCCTGAAATGCTGCTTTATTATTCAGAGGACACATGCAGATACTGATGAACCAATGACTCTAAGGATGGAATACTGCACATCTCATAGACATTATAGTGGAGATTAATAAAAACTTTTTCTCTTCAAACAGTTGCATGCATTTCAGTCAAGTATTGGACTCAGAAGAGCAGTACATATGCTTAATGAATAATCCATATTAATGATGCAGGTAGATGTTCTATTATGAATAGTTCTGATAAAGCAGAAGACACCTCAAGCAAGGCAGAATGTTCAATATAAACCTTAACAAACTGTATACATGTTGTTTAGGAAATTAAAAAGCCTACCAAATTCTGCTTAAATGATACCCATTCTATTCTAACCAAATATTTTCCTACATGCCAAACTGCAACTTTAGGTAATTCCTTAAGATCAATACATATATCCAGAACTAGAAACCAAGACGTACCACAATACTTGCTTTTATGCTTAGTGTTTTTGTGTGTGTGTGTGTGTGTGTTTCAACTGAAAGAAATAAGAATCGACCATTTTTCCATATAATAATTTAATATATGCCAGCCAAACAAAGTATTTGTATCTTTATTCAATTAAATTAAAACAGACCTGCCAGGTATATTATATAACATTCACTATATACACACGATTTAGGCAATGCAAGATAATTCTAGGTATGCTGATTACTCAACTATTAGTAAAACATGAATGGTGTCAGTGATGCCCAGCAAGTGCTCCATTTCACATTGAGTGCCTGCATTTCCACAGTTACAATTAGAGGGTCAGCCACGGAGCCAGGAAATGGATTACCAGTAAACTTTTGTGGGGGAAAGGGGGGAAAATGACAATCTAGCATAGATTAACAGTCTCCTAACTGTAAATAGTATTCTTGACAGTTACATTTTTTTAAAAGTTCTTCTGTCATGTTAATGACAAAACTTCTCTTGTTTGAAGGCAACACCACCACCACGTTGTGTGTGTGTGTGTGTGTGTGTGTGTGTGTGTGTGTGTGTGTGTGCGCGTGCTGGGGAGAAGTGGGGAATGTTCTTAAAATTGGAATAATTATTCTTAAAACAACAACAACAACAAAAAAGTACCTCTTTGGTGAAGCCTCGGTACCCATTCATTTCACTGTAATAATCTGTAAACAGGACTGTAGTACAGTGCTGGGCCTTGATTTCAACAAGGTCAGGTACCACAGCCTTTCCTCACAGTCCTTTGAATGATTTTTTAAGAAAATATTCTAAAGTAGAATAGTAAAGCAAAGAAAAACAAAGGAGGATAGTAAGATCCCTGTTTAAGATTTTTTTTAAAAGTGCATAATATTTTGAATTACAAAAACTGTCATCTTGTGGGCCTGCTGGACACTAGACTGTTTTTTCCATTCCTTTAATGATAAAGATCACAAAGTGAGGACTCATGCCAGGAAAAGTCCCTTCACTCAGTTTTCAGGTGCAATCAATTGTCCAATTCCTCTCAATCGGTCCTTCCATATTCTAAACTGGAATATCATTTCATTTTATAATTATGTCTAGGTTAAATTTCATTGTCTTATACTGCATCTTGAAATAGAGTCATTAGTGTTTGGAGTTCTCATTTTAACTCCTCAGTGCTGGCACCTTCAGTGCATCCATTGCCAGCAATGGATTTGGGGCTAGGAGATTGTACATCCCAGTTTAGAGAAACTCAGGAAGAATGGGCGTTCTCCAACAGTGGTGGTCCATCTCTGTGCATGGATGGGTGTGTGTGCTCCCTTTTGTAAGTTTTTGGAGGAAGTTTAGGGATATGTTGAGAAGTGCTTTGTCGTGGAGGAACAGGCGGTCCAGCAATGGAATGGAGGTCCACATCTTGTGTCAATGGTGGTGATGGCAGATGCCTTCTTGTGCCATGAGGAGAAGGAGTTTGAGGAGGAGGAGGTGGTGTAAAAGGAGAAGGGCTGTTTGGGAAGAAGGCATTGCCATGGTCACTCTTTTTGCCCAAAGGGGGAGGCTGAAGATGTAGTGGTGAGCTTGAGAAAACATCAGGTGTCCTCACAGGTTCTCGTGGCGGTAACAAGGGAGGGCTTTCTGGAGGGTCTGACACAGAGGTCCGATCTGATATTGAATATCGAGGTGAATAGGCTTTTGATGTGGGTTGCCTAGGAGGAATGGCTGGGGGACTGTCCAAGTGCTTAGACATAATCTAACAAATGAAAAAAGAATAAAACACTTTTATTAATAATGTATGTAGTACTGTGAATATATTAAGTTGGAGCTTTCAAACATGCTATTGGCAGAATACTACATATGGAACAGGAAATTTTGCCGTGTTTTAAATGAGAAGTTCTGGGGCTGGTGAGATAGCTCAGTTGGTAGAGTGCTTGCCTTGCAAGCACAAGGCCCTGGGTTCGATCCGAACCCAGGATCCGCAAAAAAAAAAAAAAAAAAAAAAATGAGTTCTACCAATTAATAGGAAAAAAATTAATTTTGCTTATGTTTTTACCTTAATTTGTTCTCAAAATTTTGTTTGCTACTACTTGCCTATCATGCATATTATCTGCCTATCTTGTGATGTTCTATAATTTCTGATTTAGCATAAATTATTCATCTATTTTTCAGTTTTAACTTTGCTATATTAGTATATCATGAAATTCTGCACAGTTATCTTAACTTATCCAGGTGCTCTACTTTCTGGACAGCCTTTTGCGTCTCTTCCAATCTAGAATCTGCATGAAACCCCCATTTAGAAACATAACAGATACTCTATTAAAGGCTCAGATAAGTGACTTTGAGCATATGCTAATAAGATAGTCTCACTTGTGTTCCTTTACACAAAGTTCAGACCTCTTCTCTTTTTATTTTTTTCCTGTGTGCCATTTTTTTTTTTTTTTTTGGGGTGCTGGGGATCGAACCCAGGGCCTTGTGCTTACAAGGCAAGCACTCTACCGACTGAGCTATCTCCCCAGCCCCTGTGCATATATTTTTAAAGAACTGCTTGAGATTAAATAACTCTTACTGTATAGACTAAACCTTGCTTTTTTCCTGGACAATACTCATAGTTTTAGGTTTATAAGGATTTTACAAACATACCAAAAAAACTACCTTTAGAAGAAAAAAAATAAACATTCCACATGTTGAATCCATATGTAATCTTTGGCTAGTAAGCCCAAATACTCTGAAATGTTAACCTGTCTTACCAAGAAATAAACTAGATATAACCAATGGACCCTAATGTAATTAATGATTCTAATTTCTGGATAACAAGGTTTTCTACTTTACCTTAGATGGCGAAGATTCCGCAGGGGCAGATTCCGGTCGTCTTCGTGGAGGAACAGGAGGGGGGATGGGTGCGTCATCAGTGCCCTTGGTTAAACTTATAGATGATACTGAAGCAGATCCTATAGGATGTTACATTTTAAAGAAAATTTATGGGAACTTTATTTCATTTGTTCTTGAAAAGCCTTAGCTGGAAACTGCTTATATTTATTAAAAGAAATGTGTAGAAGTATCAAAAGCAGTTTCATAAACCAATACCCAATAATACTGTTTATTAAAGCAGACTGCTATAAAAGCATGCAGAAATTTCTTAGGACTTTTAGGAAAAAAAAACTGGTTATTTTGCTTCTTGAACAAAATAACATTCCCACTATTAATTTATTATTGGAATATTTAATTGGGTCTGATTCTCAGATTTCTGTTGGAGTGGTAATTTGAAAATCTTTGGAAGGGTAATTTCGTCAAACTCTGTGATGGTCTCATTTTTTTCTTTGACTTTTTTAGCATAGAATTTTCCTCGACTTACTAGGTAGTCCCCAGAAATAGTTTCTGATTTTAACCATTTCCCCCAATGGTTAACTCTCCCCAGCAGTTCTTTTACAGGATGCAGGGGAAAGAATCTGGGGAGGGCCACTCCTTATTTTGCTTAGGTATAGGCTCTCCCTAGTGTGTAAACAAAATCAGGGCTCATCGTATATAATCTAAAAAATTTTAACTGTGATGGAACTGAACTATTCAGGATGACTAGAGCAGGTCTGATCATGAAAATAGGACTTGCATAAAAATCTAGTGAACCAGATTTAAGAATAAGTTGGTGAACTGGCACAAAAGAGGTAAGTAAAGCTTTTAACTGGAACCTATCTTACAGACATTTATGATGACAGGGAATAATGTCATCATAAATAATTACACTTTAAAAGACAACACTTAGATGAGTTGTTAGCTAGTTAATAAACACTATTAAAAAGCTATGAAAAAATACTTAAAGAGACAATCATTCAAAATTATACTTGGCAGGTTCTTATTCCTTTAAAGTACTAAACTTTTATTTTGTCAATTATAGAATTTAAAGAATACTCTGATATTCTTCAAATGATATTATTACCGATAATATTCAAATGATCAACATTCTGATCACCTACTTTTTAAGAAAGTATATAGTTAATTTAGATTATAACTAATGTCTTATTTGTAACATTTTGAAATTGTATGAAAGCACAACAAAAATATTAACCTGTTAGCTTAAACAAATTACGATATTGGAATTCAGTGAACTGAATTTAATTAAATAGCTACAATGGGAATTTATTTTATCTGTGAATATTTAGACCTTATAATTTAAATAGTTACAATATAAGAGAGTCCTTCTGAAGTCAAAAACAGTTATTTGCCTTCAGGCTATGCTACCACCAGGCTAAGTGTATTTTATGATCAAGACACTATGTGTAGCTGCCAGCATTCCCATACGCGCATGCATGCTCTTGCTTCTTTTTTCAAAGCTGAGCATTAAAATATATTTAGAATTCTACAGTTGGAAAAGAGAAATGGTTAAATATGGAAGCCACTCATTTAATATTTTCTTTTAAAAGAGAAAAGTAGTTTTATAAAAAGCATGGAAAGTATATAAACTTAAGTAAATCATTTATGATCAAAGGATAGCACAAGTGAAAGCCTCACTTCCAAGACAGTGCAAGCAGGTACCAGTGCTGCCAGACCCAAGGAGAGTGTTAGCAAGGAAGGTGACACTTGTTTTGATTTTTAAAGCCAAAGCGAGAATTACAAGTCTTAAACCAAATATACTAACTTGGGCCATGGGGTAGTGTAACTTGGATAAAGACGGTATCGCTGCCTGTGAAAGGAAACAAGAAAAGGTAGATTTTTTCTCTTCCATTGATATATTCAACTCATCTGTAAAAATTTATTTATGATGAAAATGTTATTTTCGTCATGCTAGTTTTAAAGAATGCACTAACCGTTTTTAGTAAAAACTTCTTAATATTTACTTTTGAACAGAAAAATAAGTTGAATTAATATATTGAGAATTCTGAAGATTTCTCTTAGACTTACTACTCGATATCATAATAAATGAAAAACATTCAAGACAGAACTAAACTACACTATATTACTGGAAGAATTTTTAAAATGTATAAACCCAATTCAAGTGAAGAATTTAGCTGGACTTAGAAAATGTCTTTTACTAAAGATTATTTTGAAAATTCACACTTGTGAAATAAATAACATTTTATGTAAATTAAAAAATAAAAGGGAGCTTATTACTAATATTATTATATACCTCTAAAAATTATTCTTGGGGCATATATTCTACTTGCAGAATCACTACAGCTTTGGCTATTAAAACAAGTCTGAAAGAGCCTTTTTCCTTCTGTTTTCATAAATAATTTTTAAATAATTCGATAAACTTTTGGTACTTGGATACATTTTATGTAAGAAACTCCCTGCTAAATTTAGAATGTCTAATTTCAACAATATTAATTAATATTATTAATTATTAAAAGTCAAAGCTCCAAAATCATTAAAGTAGGAAAATTGAGACAGAAAGCTAGATGACTTGTACTGGTTCTTCACCAGAGTAGTTTTTGTTACAATGCTTCGTATTACCAACTCATGCAATAGATAATATCCAAGCAACTGAAAATTCCTGTACAACTAGACTGAATTGATTTTTAAAAACTCATTTCTTTCACTTTTTTTTGTATAATATGCAATAACTCAAACAGTAATTCCCCTCTGTTTATTCAAGCTTATTTGGTCAGAAGGAGGCCAATTTTACATTCCAGGTTCAGCTAACTTGATGACTCCTGCTTGTATACACACACATAGTGGTCTTATTTTCCAGGCAGCCCCAAATTTAAATAATCTGTCCCATTATTTCTTTTCCATATGTACTGATATTTATTTGGAACTAAGTAGAGCAATTCAGCTTATTCTAGGAAGTTCTCTCTCAGAAGATTAATTCATTTTTGGATCAGGGATGTAACTTAGTGTAGAGTACTTGCCTAGCATGTGCAAGGACCCTAGGTCCAGTCTCCAGCATTGCAAAAAGACAAAGATAAATAATAAAAATAAATTAATATTTTTACTCTGAAATTACATGAAACAGCTGTTCTATCAAAGACTTTCTTCATGATTACACACCTATGACAGAATAGGGACTAAGGGGATATCCAGCTCCAGTGTTTACCTACTTATGTATTTTCTTTTTATTTCCTGGAGATAAACTTCAAGAACATGGTAGTACACTTAGTAAAATACAAGTATTATAAAAAAAAAAAGGGCTGGGGAGATAGCTCAGTCAGTAGAGTGCTTGCCTTGCATGCACAAGGCCCTGGGTTAGATCCCCAGCACTGCAAAAAAAAAAAAAAAAAAAGCTCATGACTGCTACAAACTGCAATGTTTTTGAAAAAATAATTATACATATGCATACAACATATGTATACAGATATAAACTTGTCTTTGATCATATATAGCACAGGCATAGAATCACACTTTTGGTAAATTTGGAGAACTTCTCTGATTTCTAACTTTTTTTTTTTTTTTTTTTTTTTTTTATTGTAAACAAATGGGATACATGTTGTTTCTCTGTACATGGCGTAAAGGCATACCATTTGTGTAATCATAAATTTACATAGAGTAATGTTGTTTGATTCATTCTGTTATTTTTCCCTTCCCCCCACCCCTCCCACCCCTCTTTACCCTCTATACAGTACTTCCTTCCTCCATACTTGCCCCCCTCCCTAACCCTAACTCTAACCCTAACACTAACCCTTCCCTCCCCCCCATTATGTGTCATCCTCCACTTATTAGCGATATCATTCGTCCTTTGGCTTTTTGAGATTGGCTTATCTCACTTAGCATGATATTCTCCAATTTCATCCATTTGCCTGCAAATGCCATAATTTTATCATTCTTTATGGCTGAGTAATATTCCATTGTATATATATACCACAGTTTCTTTATCCACTCTGATTTCTAACTTTAACTGCTTGGTTTCACTGCCTGGAAAGTGCTATTAAAAATATTTTAGGATTTTATATGCTATAATCAAGAAGTATATGTTAAACATTCTTACTGGCTATATATTGAACAAATTTATTGATGACTTAGGAATTAATTTTAAAAAGTAGTATTAGTAATTTTTTAAGTACAAATTAATTTTTTAAGTACTCAATCTTGGGGGCACATTAGAATCCCATGGGAAGCTTTAAAAAAATACCTATGCCCAGTTGCCAAAAATGCCAGTCTAGCATGGGTTGAGCCTACATATTTTTTTAAAGCTCCCTAATGGACTGTATTATAGTCAGGTTGAAACCACTGTTGAAGATATTCCCCAATTTATAAAGGAATCATTCTTGAAAAAGAAACAAGCCTTTTCCTATAAGGAAAAACATGATATAAATGATGGTTAACTTCTTTAATTCATAAAAGCCTGGTGATTGCAAATGTGTTTGAGGTTAAAAACTCATCACCTACAACAATCTTTCATGAAGAGTCTTGCATTCCAGTTTGGAATGTTTCACTATATCTTTTTCTTGCCGAAGCTTCCCCTACTAAGGGATGGTGATAAAGTTCATCTTCAGCATACAGACCAGGTCAGACCCTTTCAAAGTACCAGGCAATCTTTAAACAGGAAGGTAACAAGGGTATTTTATCATTCTTCTCTTTGCTATAGCAGCAGAAACAAAGCAGTATGTGAGTGGTTTTCTTCTTTTCCCAGCCACTGTCAGAATCACCTCAAAGGTGGACTTGATCAGGGCAAGGTATGGAGTAGGGCTTCAGGTGTCAAGAACAGCTGTAGCTGTGGCAGCACTAAGTAGGTTCCCTGTCTGCCTTTAGCACAAAGCTTTCAATAACCATTCTTGCCTATTTTGAAGTCTTCTTTCAGTATGACTGTACACTTTCCTAGAGAAGAAGTGTAAGTGCTTAGTAAGATATGCAAGACACTACTGAAAGAATTAATTATAGACTTAAAAGTAGATTATTTTTGGGAAAAACTGTAAAAGGAAAAAAACAGTATTATAACAAATTCTAGTCAAACTTTGCCTGCTGACTTTTGAAAACTTTAGCTATGGGACTTTCTGCTACTTTGTACTGAGTAGAATGTGTTCAGATGACAAGACTGCAGGTAAGCAGCTCTTTCCTGCGAGGCCAAGGGAAAAAATAAAGGAAGATACTGTCTGGTGGTAAGACAGTGGGTAGTAAGTTGAGACTCTGATGATCCCCACAGCAGTAGGACATCTTTTAGCAGAAGTTGAGTCAAAACCAGGTGAGTATTTTTATTCCCCATAGCTACTGATAAGTTTTAAGTAAGGGATTGACTGAGCTCATGACCAGTTTTATACTATGCTGGATTATTTGATTTCAAAATCACTTATTTTCAGTTTTTACTAAAAGCAAAGGGAATAGTAAGAGGAGTTTTCTTTATCATACAGCAATTGAAAAACCCTCAAAGCTAAGGTTACAAAGTCTAATTCCTGGAACAATGTTTTCTCTACTTGTTTAGTTGTTTAAGTCAACACTATTCCACTGCCACAGACAACAAAGCATTGATCCAGAGCACTGCATTCTGGAATGACTTCTTCCCTGTTTGACTAATTATTTAATGGTCTAATGCTAGCAGAGCAACTTAATATGCTTATCTCCTATTTTTTTCCACCTCTTCCATTTTTAGCAACTTAAACTAAGAGAAGTAGAATTTGTGATTGATGGCTTTTATGTGGCTTCAATAATTCATTTGTTTGGGGATCCTTAAATATGAACTTATAGCTATCTGTGTTAGGAAAAAAAAATTCTACAAATAGCTAAATAGGTTCAACAAATAATGATTTTTGGTCAATTATACTGAAAGTAGCTGTTTCATTTTACTTAATACGGTGGGGTATGTTGAGTTGGTGAGAATAAATGAGATTTTTTTTAACCTAGAGTCTATTAGAACTTATCAAAAATATATATCTTGACAGCTTACTATGTATATAACATGACCCCATGATCCTCAGTTGTCAAAGTCAAGACACAGTATTCTCACGACTAATACACTTTAGATGGTACAGAGACAAGACAGAGTGCTGGGTAGTTACAAATATAAGTACACCATAGGAAAAAAACAAATAGCATTCTGGATCAAATCCCAAAATAATATATCTCCAAAGAATTACTTAAAGTTGATTTTTAGTTAGATTCTCTGAGCTGGAAAAACCTTAAAAATCTAATTTAAAAATCTAATTTTGCCCTTAGAAGGTGCAGAGAAAGTATTTTATCTAAAGTCAGAAAGCTTACTAGCACACTGGAGTGACAAATCAGGATTTTTTTAAAATACTTTTTTGGATGTTGATAGACCTTTATTTTATTCATTTATTTATATGTGGTGATGAGAATCGAACCCAGTGCCTCATATATGCTAGGCAGGTGCTTCACAACCCCAACCCACGAATCAGGATTTTTAACTCAGGGTCAGTACTTCTTGATTTCTACCTCCATAATAATGTTATGCTGCCCCCAGTATTAAATCGTATGTTAAATACTAGGGCAGAATCTGATCAGCACATCAAGACAGCCAATGAAAAGAGCATGTGGAAGTAGTCATGAGAGGGTTAGAAATGACTGGATTCAAGTTTTGATTTAATAATAAACAAATGAAAAAGGTGATGTGTTCTTAAAAGAGCCTTAAAATGCCACATGACATAAATCAGAAAGTTAGTGTCAATCAAGATTTAAAAGACAGCCTCTTCAAAGGGCTAGACCTGAGCTGTACAGTTCTGTAGTCACATGTAATTAATGAACATCTGTCTGTGGCTTGTCCAAATGGAGATGGTTTCTAAGTGTAAAATGCACTGAAATTTAAAGATTTTTTTTTTGGGGGGGGGGGATGTAAAATGTCTTAGTAATAAATTTTTATATTGACTTCATGTTGGAATGACAGTATTTTTGATATGCTGGGTCAAATATCTTGTTAAAGTTAGTTTCACTTATTCAAGTTATATATGTAGCTCTCATGTTTCTGTTGGACAGTGCTGATCTAGAAATAAGAGAGGGATAAGCAACAGTATGCTGCTGTTGAGATTTGTACAGCTGTGCCAAAAAGCACAGATAGCGTACGAGTAGGCACAGCATGCCATCAGAGAACCATCGGTAAGCTAAGGAAAGGGTAGGTAGGAGTCTGAATTTGATATACTGCAAAATTTGAAACTACTGCAGAATTTGGTGGGGGAGGGAATGCTATTCAACTTTGAGTATCATTCAACTTTATAATATTCAACTATAATAATTTTGTAGGTAGCATTGAAAACACAGGACTGACATTCCTTACAGATTTTTAAAAGTGAATTTTGTTTCCTCTTTAGAAGAGATGCATTTAGAATACTCAAAGTTTACCAATTTTACCACCAAGCTTTATACAGTAAAGTATAATAAATTTAAAGAGGGCTATTTCAGCAGGTTTTAAAACATTTTAAGTTGCTGAAGTTTAGAATTCGTTTAAACTGATTATCTTTTGGAACAGTATTGGACTTGTGTACAAGTTTGCGTGCGCACACACATACACACACAAAATCACAGAGATTCTTTTTTAAAAACCTCTAGCACCATATTTCTAAGAATTGTTTTAAAACACTTAAAATTTTAGCACCTACTTGAATGAAAAGGGCTTGAATGATCAGAATCAAACACGCTGCAAACATCTGTGGTACTGGAAGCACCAGAAGCAGGAGGAGGTGTTAGTGGTGTTCTTGGAGAATTTGGTGCAGATGCTGTACTTTCTGTCTCACTTTCAGGGATCCTACTATAACTGATTTTTCTTGGCTCCTGCTGTAGAGGTGTGGGATGCCTCATGGTACCTGGTCTTGGGTTTGATGGACGAACACCAGGAGATTTTAGAGGGTAGCTGTATTTTTTTGGCTGTAGACATATGAAAAGAAACAATACATAAAACACTATGGTAGAAAGGAAAGTTTTTCTACCTGGTATAATTCAACTAAATAGCTAGGAAAACCATAAATCACTAGTAAAGAAATTACATAATGATGAAAGTATCCTAGTTAAAGCATTACTATTCCGTTTTGCTGAAACTTTGGTTATCTAAATTGTTAGAAAATGAGTTTCTTTAACTGAGTTAGTCCTATAAATAGCAGAATAGATGTTAGAAATTTTTCTAAAATATATTTTCATGGTTATTTTGGGGATGGGAGTACTGGGGATTTAACACAGGGGTGCTTTACCACTGAGATACATCTCCACTCCCCACCCCCTTTTTTTTTTAATTTTTTTTTTTTTTTTTTATTTTTTTTTTTTTTACCAGCAAATGCCATAATTTTATTCTTCTTTATGGCTGAGTAATATATACCACAGTTTCTTTATCCATTCATCAACTGAAGGGCATCTCAGTTGGTTCCACAATCTAGGTATTGTGAATTGAGCTGCTATGAATATTGATGTGGTTACATCAGAACCTAGTCAATAAATGGGCTAAGGAACTGGGCAGATAATTCACAGAAGAAGATATATAGGTGAACAACAAATGTATGAAAAAGTGCTCATCATCCCTAGTAATTTTTTTTTTTTTTTTTTTATTGTAAACAAATGGGATACATGTTGTTTCTCTGTTTGTACATGGCGTAAAGGCATACCATTTGTGTAATCATAAATTTACATAGAGCAATGTTGTTTGATTCATTCTGTTATTTTTTTCCCTTCCCCCCACCCCTCCCACCCCTCTTTACCCTCTATACAGTAGTTCCTTCCTCTATACTTGCCCCCCTCCCTAACCCTAACTCCAACCCTTCCCTCCCCCCCATTATGTGTCAACCTCCACTTATTAGCGATATCATTCGTCCTTTGGCTTTTTGAGATTGGCTTATCTCACTTAGCATGATATTCTCCAATTTCATCCATTTGCCTGCAAATGTCATAATTTTATCATTCTTTATGGCTGAGTAATATTCCATAGTATATATATACCACAGTTTCTTTATCCACTCATCAATTGAAGGGCATCTAGGTTGGTTCCACAGTCTGGCTATTGTGAATTGAGCAGCTATGAACATTGATGTGGCTGTATTTCTGTAGTATGCAGATTTTAAGTCCTTTGGGTATAGGCCAAGGAGTGGGATAGCTGGGTCAAATGGTGGTTCCATTCCAAGTTTTCTAAGGAATCTCCACACTGCTTTCCATAGCGGCTGCACTAATTTGCAGCCCCACCAGCAGTGTATGAGTGTACCTTTCTCCCCACATCCTCGCCAACACCTGTTGTTGCTCATATTCTTGATAATCGCCATTCTAATTGGGGTGAGATGGAACCTTAGGGTGGTTTTGATTTGCATTTCTCTTATTACTAGAGATGTTGAACATTTTTCCATATGTTTGTTGATTGCTTGTAGATCTTCTTCTGTGTAATTTTATTTTGAGACAAGGTCTTGCTGGGTTACTTTGGCTGGCCTCAAACTTGCAATCCTCCTGTTTTAACCTCCTGAGTAGATGAGATTATAAGTATGCACCACCTTTCCCAACTTTTCCTTTTTCCTGGCTTTTAAAACAGACTGTTTTGAGTAAATTGAATCTTGGTAGAAAAGTCAGGATCACCATCATGAATTTCAGTACCTTACTATGCTATAATACAGTAATGACATTAAGACAATTTGGGCTATTTATAAAAGCATTAAGTTGCCCAACTTTCCATCTGTGTATATGTTAATTTTATGGCATTTTCCTTTCTCACTGATATCAGTGTGCCTCAGTGAAGTAGCCTAGATACATATTTCCAATTTGCTGTCTTTAATTCGTTCTATTAAAAACTGTTTTAGGGCTTGAAAAATTTATCTGTGAGCAACTGCATATGCTTCAGTTCATAGACACTCTAAGATTTATCTTAACCACTTAGAAACCATTTATGTTTATTTCCTGATTCTTGACTTTCTTATTAACAAGAGAACATATTCAGATCAGTGAGGTGATGATAATGTACCTAAACTTGGCTCGGCACTGGTAGTAATACAAAACAATGGAACTATTGGAAAGTGTCCTTAGCCAAACCTGATATTTCTATGGCTAATGACTCATGGTTAACAGTTCTAATTATTACTTTTTTTTTTTTTAAAGTCCCAAGCAAATATATTTATTGTAAGTGAATTAGTATAAACTCATTAAATTTCTGGCACTTAAAATCACATGTGCATTTTACCTCTGAGTATCTTTATGGTAAACTAATCTACATAACATATATGGTAGTGATGACATCGCCAGATGTAGATTACAACCACAAAAAGTATACAGATATAAAAGAAATGTAGATGAATGCTTACAAATCTTGGGAGAGGCTTAGGGTTCCGTGGTTCTATTTCTAGGGATTTATTGAAAAGATAATCAGTAAATTCTTTCTCCATGCTATTTCCCATTGGATTCAAGTTTTCAAAGAACCTCTAAAATAAATGCAAAGAAATAATTAATATTCAATATTTTAAATTCAGTTTGAAATTCACAAAAATAATTTAGGAAAACATTTAAGGAAACTAAATTATCTATTTTAGCTTTTATTTCCCTTTTCTCTACAAAATAAACCTGGCTATTTTATCAGGCATTTCATAAACTTAATAAGAATTATTTATCCTCATAATTCAACTTACTTTGATATCTGATTCTACTCGTAAACAATAAGGCTGATTTTGGTACTGCTGGATCTCTCCTGTTATTTCTGCTACTTTCCTTCTTTTGCTAAAGTTTATAAGCTCTTTTCCATGTCTTTTTAGGACCTCAGGGTTGCCTTCTTCTGTTTTCAAGATATTAGTGAGATAAATTCCTAGAAGATATAATGAAATTGTTTCAAGGATAAAGAAGGAAAAAGCAAGTTGTTTCTTTTTTCCCCCACATTAATTGTGGGCATATACACTGTACTCAGTCATCATAACTAAAGAATCAAGGCTCAGATTTCCATGCTAAGAAAAATAACAAGTTCAGAAAATATCAAGAGAGTTTTGTAAGTATCAAATTCTTCTGTGAAAGACTTAAATTTTATAATGTCCAAGGAAAAGAGGAGACCAAGTTCAAGTTTAATAAAATTAATAGATTTTTTAAGAAGAATAACTAATTTTTTCACACCCCTCAAATCATTGTTATTGATTAAATCACTTTGGTTAAAGGAACTTTAAGAATAACTACGTGATTAATGGCACTTATTTTTGGCAAAATGCTAAACTCAGAGGATCATGTTTTCTGCTTACTCAATTCTTGAGGTCCCATAAGAGGTTGTTAGGATTTGCAATTCAGAGGTAATCCTGTTTGGACAGGCTTACTTCATGGAAATGTGGAAGGATCTGCAAGCCTATCAAACAAAGGACTGACATAATTTATATATATTCTGGTCTTCAGTACTTCCAGATTTAGTGTCAATCTAGTAGTTGAGCTCCTGTTTCCCCATCACTGCAGGTTGTGCACTGGGTGGGGAGGAGAATGAACAAAATAATAGGCACTTCAGCTGTTTCATCCAGTCCTTTGGCACCAAGAGCACTTTAGTTCCTTTCCTGTCTAGTACAAAGGTTCTGGAACCAGCTCTTCTGCTTTCTACTTGTGTGATATTATGTAAATTCCTTTGCCTCTTTGTAAGTCAGTTATCTCATCTGTAAAATAAGGTAGGAAGGGTGCTGTGAGAAATAAATGAAAGAATTCTGATATGGTTTAGAACAGGGCCTAACAAAAAGTAAGCATTAATTAGCTTCCGTTGTGACTGTTGATGCCCTTATTGTGTCTTTCCCTATTTTCGTATGTTTCTGCCCTCTCTTCCCAAAGTACTGACTGCTGCTTTGGGCAGAAGACAAGGGTGTGGGTATCTGAATTCATTCACTCAATAAAATGCATGAAGTTTTGGCTGTATGTCAAGTACTGCATTAGGTACTGCAGATACAAAGATGAAAAAACACAGGCCCTGATCCCAAGGGAGTCGAAAGCTTTGAATGTGGACCGCTAAGATGCAATTTGGTAAGTGCTGTATTAGGAGGTGCTATATTAATATTAATGCATAAGATTCTACAAGAGAACAAAGGAGGTATACCTTACCCTGCCTTGTGCTAGTGGGATTAGAAAAAGCATTACAGATGAGGTAATGCTTAGAATAAGTCTCAAAAACAGAACAGAGGTTTAATAAGTAGAATAAGATAGAGGGCATTCTAAGCAAAGCAGCAATGTGTACAATGATTTGTGATGAAGTTTGGAAGGCACACTGAGAGACAGCATGCTGTTTGGTATGTCTGGATCACAGAGATTTGGTGTGTGGAGTTAAAGAAGAGTGGCAGGATGGAGGGCAGACACAGACAAGGGCTAGATCAGTGGTTCTAAATGCATCTGTGGTAGAGGCACAATTTAAATATTAGAATTTTTGGCCACGTTCTTAAAAAGATTAAATGATTCAAATCATTACAGAATAAGTCATCTATAATAATGATTGACATAGATGTCTGTTTTGTTGTATGTGTGTGTGGTACTGGGGACTGAATCCAGGGTCACTCTACCACTGAGCTATCTCCCCCTCTTTTTATTTGAGACAGGGTCTCAGTAAGTTGTCCAGGGTGGTCCTGAATTTGCAATCCTCCTGCCTCAGTTTCTCTGGTAGCTAGGATTACAGGCATGCAACACTATGCCCAGCTTTATTTAGTTTTAAAAAGCATTCAGTTTGCTGGGCATGGTAGCACATGCCTGTAATTCCAGCAGCTCCAGTGGCTGAGGCAAGAGGATCCTGAGTTCAAAGCCAGCCTCAGCAACTTAGCGAGGCCCTAAGCAAGTCAGTGAGCTCTGTCTCTAAATAAAATATTAAAAAGGGCTGGGGTGTAGCTTAATGGTTAAGTGCCCCCTGGGTTCAATTCCTGGTACAAACGGGGGGGGGGGGGCAGTTATTGAATGAATTAGTTTTGTTGTCTTTCTCGGTACCTAGGCCACTCTTCATTACACATTCATTTATAAGACAAAGTTACTGTGTGTTCTAGTAAGTACAGGCTCTTTTACTTTTGGTCAGTTATAGTCTTTATACAAACTGCATGATCCATTTAGCTCAATGTTCTGTCTCACAAACATGTATATTCAATGGCAGCCAAAATTAACTTTCCATATTAGTCACAAACTGATGGACCACCCATGAAGAGTTTGTGCATGGTAGCATCTGGACTTTTGTTTAAAAAGCTTCACTTTTATCCAGGAGATAAACAGGGAATTATTAGCATCTTTGCATTCTAGGCTGACATGAGCTGCACGGAAAACCAGGGAAGAGCAGTAAGCAAGCTATCAACAGGTTTGTGAGATGATGAGGGCTGCCCTAGGGTCTGTGGGGATATAAGGGAGGGGGATAAATATCTCATAAGTAGCCCCCGTCCCCTAAACTTATTAACTGGCTTTGGTAAGGGGTGGGAGCAGAGGAAAAAATTGTCCGAGTTTATACTTGGGTGGGGTGACTGAATGGGTGGTACAATGACCACCATTGCGAATGCAGGGGGCATAATAAGTTCATGGAATGTCACAGGTGTTAAAAGTACACTTGAATGAAGTTTTTGTAAAAATGTTTACAAGTAGCACTTTGGGGAACAGTTCATGATAAAATTTGGAAATTATTTTATGCCTAGTTGGTTAAAAGAGCAAATGACCATAGCAGTGGTGTCCAAATTTTACTGATCATCAGTGTTTAAAAAATTCTCTCTCTCTCTCTCTCTCTCTCTCTATATATATATATATATAATTTTTGAACTAAAAATATAAAACCTGTGTGTATGAATAATACAGACCTGAATATTACATGTAATGAAACTTAACTTTTTCCTTCTTTTTTCAAAAAAAATATATCAATAGAGGGTCTAGTTAGTCCTGTGTTTCAACAGATCATTTTCTATATCCTACTCTGAAGACTGCTCTGGCATTGTTCTTGGGAAAGAAAAAGCAGAGCATTAGGACATAAATAACAAAGAGGGCCGAGGTTTTACCATTTTTGCTGATGTCTTTCCCAACCTCCCAGGAAAAAGTGACTGCTCAGGCTTCTAGGTTTCCATAGCACTTTGTCCACACTTCAGTTTACACATTTCTACAATACAATGTTATACTTACAACACAATACTGTAATTTAATTTTTCTGCTCTTTCAAGGGAATAGAAACTCTGGAGCTATGTCTTATTTGTCCATTCTCAGCACCTAGCCCTGAGCCTGGCACATACAGGAATTCAACAAATGTTACTGAATGAATGAAAGAAGCATGTTATTTCACAACAGAAGAGAGAACATTTGGAGACTTAGACTAGTATGTGAGAGACATACAGTCAATTCTAAAACAACGAGAAAGCAAGAGTGGAGATGAAACAAATTTACAAAAAAAAAAAAAAAAAGAAACAGGAAATGAAGAGCAAAGCCAAATTTTACAGGCTTGGATATTGGTGCATAGATGAGAAATTTGATTGAATTATGTCCTTTTCCTCAGAGGAAATGTTGTTTCCATATATTTAGATAGACTTAAAGTTGAGAAATAGACCAAAAGTGTTCCAGACTTTTTTAAGGAAATATTGTCCTATTTTTTTTCTATAAATACTGGCAGTTCTAGCAAAAGAGTAAGAATTCTGGTAAGATGATAGAGGAAGTGGAAGTGTTACTACTACCCCTACTGTCCCCCATAGAAGAGGAAAAACTGTATCCAGAATTATAGGTTAAAACCTGGAAGGAGTTTCTATAAGTTTTCATATAGAAAAGTGGAATTACCTACTGGATCAAAACCATAAGAGCCTGCCTGGATAGTTTCTGAGACTGATAACCTTCAGTTTGAAAATAGCAAAGATCTTCCTAGAGCAGCAGAACTGACCGGGATGGTTTCAGATAAACTAGCTAACAGAGCAGAGGCTCAATAATCAGGAAAATGAGCAGAAAGCATAGAAATTTGGCAAGAGGGTCAATATTCTTATCCAGAATTTAGGGTGGCAAAAGGTCCTTGGAAAAACAGTAGAATTAATAATTTTTTAAAAAAGTGACATAAAATCAGAGAATAAGTAAAGATCTTTTTGGAAAAAAAAAAAGCAAATTCAAGTAAAAGAAGTAATTAAATAATAGAAATAATAATAGAATTATTATTATAATTAATAATAATTAATAGAAATGGAAAAAGCATGTTATAAATAGAAACAAAAACAATTTTTGCAGATATAACTGAATGCTAGTTTTTTACTTTTTTCTTCCTGGTTTTGGGGATCAAACCCAGGGCCTCACACATGCTAGGTAAACACTCTACTACATTCCCCAATCTGCTAGTAGTTTTAAAATAATGGAACAATTCTGTAACAAGAAAGATCTTTTCTTAAAATGACAAAAAGCATCCGATCAAGCAGGCAGCAAAATTTGATCTTTTTCTGACGAACTGATATCTTTTTAAAAGATTTTTTAAAACATTTCTTTGGGAAGTTAATGACCAATTCTATAAGTCATAACTTAGAAAGTAGATAAAAGGAAAAGATACTGGGTCATTATGTATTAAACATTTAGAAAAGTATTCTTTCCAAATTGATTGTTGCAGTTGTATTTGGGGGCATCTGCTCTTCCCTGCCACACCTCACCAAATTCATAAGTTCATTTGGAAATATAGAAAGACAAAACTGGCAAAGAAAATACTGAAAAAACATTAAAGAACCAACTTGATCAGATATGAGAACACTACGTAGCAGGGTTTCTCTGCCTTGGCACCACTCTTGAAGCAGATACTTCTTTATTATGGGGGATTGTCCTGTGCACTGTAGGACGTTAGCAACATTCCTGACCTCTACTCACTAGATCCCTGTAGCATCATCCCAATTAGGACAATATAAAATGTCTCTAGACATTGCCCAATGCTCCCTGAGAATCAATAATTATAAAATGACAATCATTACAGTTATGGCACTAGTATAAGAAATCAGTGAGAGACAGTATATTTTAAAGAAGGAAATAAATAGGGAAAAATAAGAATTATTCAGTATGCATGGGTGAACAAACAATAATTTGGTAGAGAAACAAATTTAAGTATTTCATATGACATCTAAAAGAGACTTCAGTTTCATAAAAGGGTTAAGTATAATTTTTAAAACTAAATGATAAAAAGCTAGGGGAAAATATGATTAACTATTAAATTACTAGCTTAGATGAACTTTCTAAGGTTTCTGTCCTTAGAATCCATAGAAATCATAAAGGGAAAGATGAATATATTATAGAATTTTAAATTAATGTATGTCAGTTAATACAAATAAAAGGCAGATTGGTAAGAATATTTTCAGCAAACAAGAAGAAGGACACAGTCAAGGAACAAAAATATTAAGCAAAAGTATGAAAAAATGCCCACAGTAAGCAAAGAATGGAAATCATTACAACAATCAGGTATTAAATTTTAATCTGTGTAAATGACTTAAAAAACAAAAGAGGTACCTAAAGTTGGGAATAATGGAATGATATTTGCTTTGTTGTACACTTCTGAAGACAGCATAAGTAAAGGAGCATAGCCTCTTAGAAAGAACTTGGCAATACACATCAAGAATTAAAAACTGACACCTTTTAAAGTATGTAATTTTTCTTCTGGTTACCAATCACAACAGGATATTTTCACATATATAATAAAAGTATAAACAAAGATATAACATTATTTAGGAAGGGGAAAAAGCTGGAAACAATGTGATCATAAGGTAATGGTTAAATAAATTGTTATATTAACTTAATAGATTATATGGCCATTATAAATGATTATTGTGAAGAATAATAAAATACAATATACTTAGGATATGGTAGATTAAAAAGTAAACCTATATATATATATGTCATATAATTACAATCATATACAATGTGCAAAGCAAAAAGATAAGAAGTAAATACAAAAGTGGTTGACTATAAAGCCTAACCAACAAAATATGAGAAATATGATACATTAATTGAGGAAAATATCAGGACGTAACACTGCTAATATGTAGTGTAACTTAAAGCTATACAGAAAAAATTATAGATGAGGAAAAGGCTAGGAGAAAATTTACCACATATTAAAAAGACTAAACATAAGACGTGTGGTGGAGATCATAGTTTCACTAAGGATTCAGAAGAAGGGTCACAGGCACACACACAGGCAGAGAAAAGAAGCCAATATCAAGGGGATATTGAAGACGTGAAATACAGGGAATTCATGACAGGAAGACAGAGGGACCTACAGATAAGGAGTAGATTAAGATAGGATATTCAGTCTTAAAAGGAAGAAAAGGGCATATCCTTCCTTTGATACAAAAGTGGGGAAAAGGGTCAGTGAAGAAAATAAACTTTTGGTATGCTGAAGGTAAAATGGGCTCAAAGGCACATGCACTGATTTTTACTCGTGAAACTTTTTAAAAAAATCAGTTATAAGTATGGATGAATTTGATGGTGCCTTTTCTGTAGAATAGTTTATTAAAATTCAATAGAAAAGGTTTCTATGAATATGAAAACATGAGTAAATATTATATAATATCTATGACTGCCCAAGATGGAAACAAAAAGTAAAATGTATGTATAGGTTGAGTATCACTTATATGAAACATTTGGGATCAGAAATGTTTTGGATTTTGGATATTTTAGCATTTGGGATATTTGCATATAATGAGATATCCTGGGTATAGGACCCAAGTCCAAACATAAAATCATTTATATTTCATGTATTCCTTTATAACATAGCCTGAAGGTAATTTATACAGTATTTCTAACGTCTACATTTTGACTGTGACCCCTGTATGAGGTCACATATGGAATTTTCCCCTTGTGGTATCTCAGAAGATATTGGGCTTCATCTTTAAAAGTCCTAATAGAAAAAAATTCTCAAGGAATTCAGGTGCTAAATATTTGTTCGGTAAATATTTTCTGCTGGCATAGTACACATGTCTGTACTCAGATATTTAATTAAGTGTCTTGTTACACACACACACACACACACACACGCACACGCACGCACATAAACATAATAAAAACTCGGGAAGAAATCCTTACCAAAGAAAGGCACACATGGTGGATTAATAGACCTGAGTTTTGCCAAATATTTCTTATAGTGATCTTCACTCAATTCATGAGCTTCTTCTAAAATTTTCTTTTGGCGACTTGGTATTTGCTGTAAGGAAAAGAAAAATGAGAAAGCCTAAGTTTATAAACAGAATTACTGGCCTTGTTTAAAAAAAAAAAAAAAAGTCAGGATAATAATAAAGCCCAAACACAGTATCAATTTTACTCTAAGAATGTAATATATTTCGAGTAAACTATCTCCACAGACTCTAGTATAAACTGGGGGGGGAGGGGAGAATATCTTGGCCATTTCTCACACAATTATGTGTGCATTTAATTGTACGTTATGATAATATTAAGTGAATTTTTTATCCCTTCTAATCTGGGACCTGCAAATACATTTTAATGAGAGTGCCTCATTTTGAAAGAGCAAACAATTGATTACAAAATTTATAGATATCCTCCATCTTTTAATGTGCTGCTGAAAAGACAGTTGACACATTCAAAGTTTAAAGCTCACAATTGTCAACATCCTGATTTTTATGATAGGCAATGGAAGTTCATTTAAAAAAAAAACACACGTACAAACCTACCTCAAATGTGTGGTCTAGTCTGTAAACAGGTGATGAGTTCATAGCACTGACAACTTCAAGGACACCATTAAAGTTGTTTAGTTCTTGAAAGACTTGGAGAATCTCAATTATTCGACTCACCACAGCTACTCTTTCTTCTAAGTTTTCAGTTTCTACAATACATCTATGATCAAAATCAACAACAAAAAAATTAAAAATTAAATATTTGGAATTTTTCCAAAACGGGTATGGTTTTAAAAAAGTGAATACAAAAATCTAGAGTGTGGGGAGGAGTGGCTATTGTATGACTTCAGAGAAAACACATGCCAAGTGACAGACAGAAGGAGACTGGAAGGTAAGGCAGTCCTTCCAGCCAGGCTTGTGGCGATTTTCTGTTCCTTAGACTGCTAGTTAGTCAAACATCTTTCTGCTGTGCATCCTCTACTGAATTGATGATTCTAGTATCTTGTTGAACGTATACAAATCTTTGTAACTTAGGTGTTCTAGGGGAATGTAAAATTCAAGAATTTTGTTGCCTTATAATCTTTATCTAATTGCAAGATACTAGTGATTAATGCTTAATTTTTCTTTGACATATAAATTATTAGCTATATTTCTACAGGCAGTTCTTAAAATAAGCATTATTATGTTAAAAAAATAGTGAAAGCACATTACCACAACTAAAAATAAAGTAAAAGTTACTTAGAAAAAAGTGAATGAAAAACTATGAAGACAAAGTATTTTACATTAGCCAGTTGTGGTGGCATATGCCTGTAATCCCAGGAGCTCAGGAGGCTGAGACAGGAGAATGGCAGATTCAAAGACAGCCTCAGCAACTTAGTGAGGCTATAAGCAAACTAGTGAGACCCTCTCTCAAAATAAAAAATAAAAAGGGCTGGGGATGTGGCTCAGAGGTTAAGTGCCCTGGGTTCAATCTCTGGTACCCAAAAAAAAAAAAAAAAAAAAAAAAAAAAAAAAAAAATTATTTTTACATTAAAATAGTGAGAATCCTTGGTAAGTACATCTATATAACATATTTAGTATATAATAATATATATTACATATTAATATTGATATTATAAAATACACATTATATCTAGTGTATTTACTATATTTTACATATATACACATACCTCCCAGTAGATAACTAAAAGTAAGTGTGCTGTGTTCAATAAAAGAAAATTAGTAAGCATTTAACTCTATTTGAGAATTTCTAATTTATTAATCATAAAGAAAAAAACACTTTGTTTAGTTTTCAATAATATTAATAGTTTATAATTTAAGAAAAATTGTATATAAATGGAAAAATTAAATATAAATCAGTAGTAAACACTTTTTAAAATACAAAGTTGCAGATTTCATTATTCTTTAATCTCTGCCTCCCAGTTATAAAATTGCAATGAATTCTGGACTTAGGCATGATAATGCAAGGAGCTCCACTGAACTTCTTCAGTGAAACTTACTAAGACAAAGCAATCCTCCCTCCCTCGTCCAAAAATTCCAAACCAAAACCAACAAAATACCTCGCAACACAAAGTCTCTGGAAATGGATCTAACAGCAAATGGCAAATGAAGAAATATTTATTCAGGAAAACTTACAAAAGTTAGGTAAGACAAAGGAGAGTCTGTGGTATTTATTTTAACAAAGTAAGCCTGTTCCCTCCTCCTTCCTTCTGGAACATCCACTCTAAACTGCTCCAGCCAAGAGTACTAGGCTCAAGCTGGAGACCTTTGCTCATGGGAGGAGCAGGATTTCCATAGTTTTCATGCTGCCTCCAGCTGTCTCCTACTGAGGTTAAGTCTGGGTTGATTACATTCTTTTGCCCAGCTCTCACTTATAGAATGGAGACTGTACTTGGTGTATGGAGGGCTAAGGACACTGAGAAAACAGCTGTTATTCTGGTTCCTAAACAGTGGTTCCATGGCAAAATAGGGGAGTAAGAGGACCTGAAGAAGCACCCTACTCCTCAATCCCCCTCCACCCAAGATTCAGCAATAAGCTGCCAGAGTAGAAAGGTCACTCAGAAGCTGGTCATCTTCTGCTCCACAGACCAGTTTCAAACAGATAGCTCATAATCTCTTGTCATTTGCAAACAAAATGTGGAAAGTTTAGACCCAAAGATGGTCTCAATAATAGAAGTGGTGATGAAAGGCAATGTGGGGGAGATTCACAGTATAATGAAGGTAACAGTCTCAAATGTAGGCCAGTTAGTATGCAGGTGAGAACCAGGAAATGAGAGCTGAGAGGAGCCCTCCTCAGGTCAGCACAAATATGGAAGAGGGACCTCAAACTATTCCTTCCAAGAAGCCACAATTTGGATTAAACAAAAAAGCAAGCAGCAATTCCAAGTTCTGAAAGGGAGGGGACAAGAGTTGCTACAATCTGTTATCTAAAATTTCAAGTTTCCCATAAAAAATTCCAAAGCATACACTAGGAAAATATGACCCATACACCAGAATGAAAGTAGGGAACAGAAAATGCCTATAAGATGACCCAGATGTTAGACTTAGAAAGATTTTAAAGTAGCCATTTTGAGTATGTTTGCAGAACTACAGGACAACATAATAAAGAAGTAAAGGAAGGTATGATTAAAACATGCATCAAAAGAGAATATCATTAGAGAGGTAGAAATTATAAAAAAAGAAAGAGAATTGAATAGAAATTCTGGGATTGGAAAAGTACAGTAAAAAATTTGAAGGGCTGAGTAATACATTTGGACAGTAGGAAAAATTAACATGAAGATAGAGCTATTGTTCAAAAATAAAGACAAAAATAAAGATCTTTCTCAGATAAGCAAAAATAGAATTTGTTGCTAGCTGACCTACTGCTCAAGAAACAATAAAGGACATTGTTCTCGGTCTGAAAACAAGGGATCCCAGATGGTAATTTGAGTTCACACAAAGAGCATCAGTAAAGGTAACTGTGAAATTATAATAAGAGGTACTATAAATGTATATTGGTGTTCCTTTTTTATCTTACCTGACTTATAAAATAATGTATATAAATATATAGGGTTTATAACACAGAAATGTCATACATGTGTACTATGTTATCAGTAACAGCACAAAGGAGGTAGATGAGATTAAAGTTGTAATAGATTAAGAGGATAAAGGCAAATGGTAAAGTAAAAAATGTACCAATATATTGTTGGATCTGCATCAATAATTAGATGTTATATGCATTATAATACCATGAAAAGGGGAGAAAACAGATAAAGCTATATAGGAATAAACTACTATAAACCTAATGATAAGATGTATGTAGTAAACCCTAAGACAATCACTAAAAGAAAGAAACTAAAAAAATTAAAATCATTCATAAAATTAAAATGCTATATTAGAAAAAATTCACTCAATGCAAAATAAAGTAGGAAGAGAAAAACAAAAAGACATGCAACATATGCGAATAAAATGGCACTGAAGTTCCTAACACATCCAACTGCAATAAAACATAAGATTGCCAAGAATACTTACTTCTGGGGCTGGGGTTGTGGCTCAGTGGTAGAGGGCTTACCTAGAATTCTCCAAGCACTGGGTTTGATCCCCAGTACCACATAAAAAAACTAAATAAACAAAATAAAGGTATTGTGTTCATCTACATCTTAAAAAAAAAAAAAAGAATACTTACTTCTCAAACCACAGAGTGAGATTAGTGGTATGTCGAATCATTTTCAGAAGATTTGGAGAATTAATTTCTTTGTCTTCTTTTGTCCACACACTTCCAACTAATTCTGATGGCTGTACAGCTCTAAAATCATCACAAAAATGCTACATGACACTTTTCCCTTTAACATAGACAGTGTTTTATCAAGTAAATTAAATAAATAAAAACTAAACTCTTGCCATATAAATTTTCCTGTCACCAACAAAAAGGTTTATAAAAACAAGGTCTTAACAATTAATTATACATTTTTCTCTATAGATTTTTTAAAAATATATTTTAAAGATGTACTTTATTATTGTTTTAGACAAAGTTGATATTTTTTGCATAATATCTTCTCTAGCAATTATAAATATTGTTTAATAAATGAGGGTGACCAATTAAATAATGATATCTAATAATTAGTGCAAAGAGGGTACAGTAGTCACTAAAATTCATAAATATTTACTTTCTTCCCCCCTTTTTTTCTTTCTTCCATTCTGTATAAAGGAGTGGAGAAAGAAACCTACCACAAAGAGTCCTTGAAAATATATTCTAACATTATCATTTTGGGAATATGATGGGTTTTAGTAGGAGATATATAAATTTATCTTTTTTTCATTTAGTTATTAAAAAGTAAGTAATCTGCATTCAATCCCTGGTACCAAAATAATATTATTATTATTGATAATAAAAATCATTTGATATTCTAAATAGAATTTAAAACCATAAACATTTTTTGAGATAGTAGTTATATCAATGCTGAATAATAAACTGATGAAACCTATAACTGGCCATGACTTAAGTTTACCAGAGCAGGAGCTACAATTATTGAGTTTTACTTTGTGGTAGACAATGTGCTAATAAGCACTGTACATATATTGACAATATATCATAAACCTTACAATAGCCCCAGAAGTAGTACTAGCATTAGCCTCATTTTTACTCTGGAGGAAACTAAGGAACAGAAGAAAAAGGTTACATAAGGACGTTAAAGTTGCCTAAAAATACCAAGCCATCAATGGTGAAGTCAGGATTTGAACCTAGCTTTACCACTAGGGGTGACTGCAGAAAGAGAGATGGTATAAATTCAAACAGAGCTTGGGGGACACCAAGAGAGTGAAAGAACCAGAACTGCCTGCCAAGTCTTTTTACTACTAAACATTTCATTTACTACTCAGTCACATCTTACAACAATGCTATACGATAGGAATAGTACTGCATTTTAATAATTAACTCTTTTGAAATGATTTTCAGCTTGAATGCCAAATTACATACCGGTATAGATCTGATTCAAGTAAAGTGAGTTGTCGAGCAATTTCTATCGGGTGTAAGGTGAGCAGGTCAAAAGTCTCTATGTGCCCGGGTCTGCTTATATGCCACTCAACTGTGGGAGGTGAACTCTGAAATGTAATATTGTGACCTGGCCCATTGTCTCTTGCAATTTTTTTCCTTTGGATTATTTTAGTGATGGATTCAACCCATTTTTTCATTGCTTTACCTGAAATACATTATATTTAAAAATGACATTTAAATACTCCTTATTTGATAGTTTATCTTTTAAAAAGGTATAAAATCTCACAAGTGATACCTGAATGTATCTTTGCTATTAAAAGTTCAAATGATCAAAATAAAAACTGGAAGTTCCCTCCTCTCAGTCCCCTATCCCAATCTCATTCTTCTCCACATTGGTAAACTATTCATAGTTTAGCATATATTCTTCTAGATCCTTTCTAAATAAAACTATTTGAGAGATTTTTCACCTCTATTGTTCTCAACTTTAGTTCAAAATATTATTTTATAATATTTTCCCCAAAAGGTGTATTCCATACAGGTTACAAGATTGATAGATTATACACATTTACTAATCTAATTAACATCATATTTTATAAACCAAACAGTCTTTAGAGGACTGGTTCCCAATATTAAGTATGAATTTTGATGCTGTACAATAGAATAAAAATAAGTTAGTCTAGGACATCCTAGAGCCATATAGTCACAGAATTTTGGAAAGGAAACATTGGAGATCATCAAATCTAGCTCCTCATGTTTCTGACAAGGAAAGTGAAATCTAAAGAATCAAAGTGATTTTGCCCAAAGTCATGTGTCTGGTTAGTGGTGATGTTAAATACAGACTCTAAGAATAATACCTTCTGCCACCTCTCTGATTATCTCTCTTCACCAGATCTCCTTAAGTGGTATTATAATTGTAGAAGAGTTGCTACATGCCTGAGGTACATTTACTTTTAGATAAGTAACTTAGCTTCATTGAGGCTTTTCTAATCAGTTCTAAAAAAATCCAATAAATTAATTTGCTAAATGAAAATAAGTTTGAGTCAACAGAGTGATTATTGAGCAATCTATAGGTCTAAATGTTGTTGGATGAAAATTTTTAACTTTTTAAAATGATTGTGCTGTAATTATTATAAAAATCTTGGGGACAAGGGATGTAGCTCAGTGGTAGAGTACTTACTTATTATTAGCATGTGTGAGGCCCTGGATTCAATCCCCAGCACCACAAAATATAAAAAAAATAAAAAATAAAAAACCACATCTCTAACAACATTGAGCAATAATGGCATCAATTGATAGTCACCATATTGTAGTTTTATTACATATAAAACAAAGCCCTTAGGAAAAACATACCTCTTACTGTTCCAATAAATTCTTCCATTCGTTGCAAAAGATCTGCATCTCTTTCAAAATCATAAAAGTGGTGCTCTACCCAGTGCCGACATACATTTAATACTCTGTGGTATTAACACAGAACTGAATTACATGAGAACTCAAACACAAATGTTTATCAAAATGATGATACAAATAAAAACAGAGTAACTCGTCAATTTAAAATAATCTTATCAGTGGCTTAAGACTTTCAAAATTCTATGTTAATTAGGAATAATGTCTGATAACTGCTCTTATTCATATTATTTATAATTTCTTCCTTTGGTCCTTATGTATTTCAACTTTGAAACAAAAGTATGAGAAGACATTTACTTCAGTTATTATTTAATGCTTACCGTAGTTGTACTGGCTGTATATATTCTTTTCTAAACCTTTTTAGTTCTGCACTCAAGGGTTGATCTCCATTCTCTATAGCTATACGATCAGCTTCTGTTGGCTCAGGCTCTGGAATTTCAAACCTATCATAAAATAGAAAAAAATTAATGAAAATATTAATTATATCAAATTATATAATAGAAATCCACAAAACTTAGCCAACATAACCAAGAGATTATTGTTATTATGCAATGTATACATATATTGATACATTACATGGTAGTTGATTGATATGTACAATTTTGTTTTTATCAGTTAAAATTAAAAAAGGAAAAGAATACTATTAAAAATTACTAAAGATATATACATCTATGAAAACCAGTGAGGCTCCTATAAAAGCAAATGATAATATTTTTAAAAAGAGGTTAATACCTGACTGTAGGTGAAACTAACTAGAAACGTAATAAATGCATGCAAAAATCTAAAAAAATAAATGACTATATAGTTATGGAATTGATGTTCAACTTGGTTTGTAGAATTACTCTAAATCAGCTGATAATTTCTAAGGGCAACCAATGCTTGAAAAGTGGAGTGCTCTTTGGGTGGATAAAAACACTCTCCTGGATGATAGTATTAAACATATTTACTGACAAGTTGTTTTTTGCTCAATCTATGGAATACTTGAATAACTTAGTTTGGAGTATCTAAATCATCAAAAATTGAATATCCAGAGTCTAAATTATATAGCCGAGCATAGTGGTGCACACCTGTAATCCCAGCAGCTCAGGAGGCTGAGGCAAGAGGTTCAAAACCAGCCTCGGCAACTTAGTGAGGCCCTATGCAACTTAGCCAGACCCCATCTCTAAATAAAAAATAAAAATGAGCTGGGGATATGGCTCAGTGGTTAAGTCCCCCCGGATTTAAACAAAAACAAACCAGAGTCTAAATTATACACATCGACGTAATTCTTTAAAGTGATTAATTCTATAAATGTGAATTTTCAAATACTAAATTTCCATGTTAAAAAAGGACACCTATTTTTATTTAAATAATCAAGGTAACATGATGTAAAAATAAATGGATTTATTTTAAAAGTGCTCATGAACTACAATTTAAAGCTCATCCAACATATTCCTGAACATATAAGATTGTTGCTCAATCTCTTTTAAAATAATTTTAACATTTAAAAATCAACAGACCTTTCTATTATAAGACTCAGTAGTTCTTGAGGTTTGCAAAAGGATCTGTATGTTGTAAGAAATGTCCGAACAAAATTGGGATCTAAAAAGAAAAAGGAAAAATATTAGAGTATTTGATTCAGAATGTTTAAAATTATTATTTACATCTTTAAAGAGATCAAAAGTAAATTTTAAAAGTCCCAAATGTTTTAGCATGGAGAATGTTTTGGATTTTGCATTGTACTACTAGCTTTAGTGCTTTCTAAATCAGTGGTTAAAACGTTGATATTAAAAATTTATATCAACTTATTTCTTGCTCTCTGCACACTGTCTAGCTGGTCTTAAACTTATCATTGGCCACAACAATGTTCAATGGAGAAAGGTAAAGGCATCCTGCTACTAGGATCTCAGTCCATCAGGGTTATCTCCCTGTAAAGACGTTGCAACAATAACCTATTAATTTCTTGGCATCCAGGTTAGTTTATCTTGGCATCTAGGTTAAGTTATTTAGATTTCTTTAAAATCATGTTAACAGGACAACTAGAAATTCAATCTTATAAAGTAGATTAAATATGTTTTAAAATTATTTTAATTGTCAGAGACCTTACCTAGAACTCTGAAAAATGCTTACAAATACGCGTAAGATATTAAAACTTTAGAGGTACTAGAATTGTACAAATCATTGCTTTGGTCCTATTTCCTTCTTTTAATTCCTTTTGTATCAAGTAATCACAATGAGAATTCAAATCATAAGTGTCTCCAACCCTTTTCCTGAAAGGTCCCACTTCTCATTCACACCTGAGATCCCTTCCCCAGGCCTGTCTTACTCCTGTTTGTCCTTGACAGTATTCTCCCAAGTTGTGGAGAAAAGCTGTTGTCATTAGCAGAAGAGCCCTGGGCTGGTCTTTTGCATAAAGAGGGGGAAAAACCCCACTCGCTTCTGTAATTCAAATTCCATCAAGGTCCACATTTAGTTATAAGATATAAGAGGAGGGGAAAGTTCATTGACTTGAGTCTTTTTTTGGAAGCAGTCTTCTATTTATATAGTGGACTAGTAAAGTCTAATTTAATGGAAAATTCTACTAAGGATAACAAATGCCTTTATTTTTGTTAGGCTACCCACTGTGGATCAAAATTTAAAAGAGATACATTGTCTTTTATTAGCATAGAACTTAGCAAAATCAGAATGTATTTGGAAAATTTTTATTTAAGCTGATTCTGATTAAGAACCACTCTAAATTTAACCCTAAAATATTTGTAACATTGTTACCTTTTTACCCTTGCAAATTCACAGATTTATTATAAAACAAAAAAATCTACTTCTAATTTATTGGTATAGTGGCCAAAAAGATAATGAACTGATTTAAATACCAGATAATCTTGTATTTAAAATTACAATACTTTTTTAAGTTAAAGAGAAACTTACAGAATAACAGTACATTGGTTTTAAATGTTCCATTTTCCTTTAGCTTCTGAGGCTGGAATGAGTTACTGATAAAAGTAATTTAAATACATATAATCCTTTAATAATTTCCTTTCTGTTGGTATTTTATTGTTTGTCTTCAGTTACAGAGTTCCTCAGTTAAAGACTAATGTCTCATCCAGAAGAAAAGATTTTAAAACAGAAGGCTGTACAAGATTTTAAAACAGAGATTTATATCGGTTTCATCACAATCCTCCCTTTCAAGAATCTTCTTCCTGTTCTGCAAATCTATTTGTAAGGTGAGGCTCCTTTAAAAAGCATGTATTTAGGAAGCAAAAGCAGTGGCCACAATAGGGACACTGAGCTGTCACTATTGGAGAGAGCCCATACCCTCAGTATAGAGGTCTCCAAGTATCCCTGATCTGTGTTCCAAATTTAGAGTGTCCCCCCTCCTGCTTTAAAAGAAAAGTTTATATCAGTCTAAAGATTTAAAATCAACATCCACATTTATTTCTTCTCAAATGCCAACCAAAATCAGGCTAAAATGTGGGATTATCAAAGGTACTTTTAAGTTGAAAACAGAATAAAGTAATTAAGTGAATTAAAGTAGGTTTTATGAAAACTATTTTTAAAGGCAAACAATTTTAAAACAGATTTTTCATCCTCTTAAGCCAAAACCATTTAAAACAGGCTTCATCTAAATAGCACTTTTGTAACTGATGATATGCCTCAGTGCCACACCACTCAGATGGGATAAGGCAATTCCTAAAGGCTATTATGTAACGTTCTCAAGGAGCTTTCACCTAATTTATTCCATATGATTTCTTTATGCTGAGTAGGGCAGGTGAGAGAAGTAACTAAGACTTATATAACTTCACACAGTAGAGTGGAATCAGAGCCTGGGTTATGTGATTGCTGACTTGGTGCTCTTCTCTACCACAATAATGTAAACTCCATGGATTAAAGATTCCCTTAAAGTTTCCTTAGTTGTGCGATCTAAACATATAGAGTTAATCCATGAGTTACATAATCACTATAGAAATTTGCATAAATGACTAATTCAGAATGTAGCTGTAACAGCTAATCTTGGTTAAAGGCAACAAAGTCAATGAAAAACAAGCAGGCTAACTGTGATTTTGTAACTATGGATAAGCCTTCTTCCAGATTTTAGGAAGCAGCAGCTGTACCTTCCTGTACACTGTATTCAGAAGAGGAGTTTCTGGAGTTGGCAGTGAAATAAACACCTCCACAATCATCACTGTTGTAGTAGGTGTTAAGTGACTCAAGTGTAAGTTGTTTTTAGTTTGGAAGTAAGAGCAATCTTGTGAAGAAAGAAAAAAACAGCAGAAACAAACAAACAAAAAAAAACCCCAAAAACTTGATAAAACTTTAAGTACTTAAAAAAAAAAAAAAAAAATTAAAGGCACCTATATTCCCAGGCTTGTGTTAATGTACATTCTATTTTTAGTCTAAAGCAATGAAAAAGTGTTAATGAATGAAAAATTTATTTGATAGGCCATAGCCTATATTTGAAATTCTACACAGAAAAGCATACATATTCCAGAAACTATTTTTATTTCTGTTGCATTTCTCTATTTCAATGACTGCAACATACACCATGCCACATTAACCACTGGAGACCTTTATCTTAGTGATGATGTAAAGATCTAAAATAATTTCATATGTAAAAAATGCCCATCAGTAAGGACAGGTCATATAATTTTCTGAAGAAAACAAAGTACCTACTTCCATTTATCAAGCAATGATAAAAGCTGAGGCATAGTGCTGGTTGGCTGTGGGGTAGCAGTTATCTACCTATAGTCTAAAATGATGTTTCAGAGACCAATGGAAGACAAATACATAACAATTCAAAGGCCAAACTGCACTTGGCTTTGAAGCATAAGTATGAACAATTATTCATAGAGAAAAATAAAAAAGCAGCCTACTTTGATAACCTCTTTCTGATTATCACTCACTCAGAGGTAATTGCACAAATTTCACCCTTACACATGATCCCTAATGAATTTCAATAAGCAACAAAAAAACTCTGTTCATTTTATTTTCTGCTTCCTCATCAGTAATACTACTTGACTTTCAAGTCTTGCACTAAGATTTCCATCATGTTCACTAGTTTCTCTGCTTTCCCCTCCCAATATAATCTGCCAACTCTACTGTGAAGTCCCTGGGCTAGGTATAGATAATTTCAAACAGAAGCTGTGGTTATGATTTTCTGCTGACCTTCTAGCTGCGTCTGTCTTATTTTACTGTACAATTCTTTAAAATCCTACAAACTCAGAATATTCCTACATTAGTGTTCAGAATATAGCACATAAGATTTGAGGTGATAAATCCGATTCTTCCTCTTGTGTACTTATTTTGTTTGACACTTGACTTTTATTTGGCAAGGCCAGTGTGATTTATGAAATATTTATTACATTTAAAGCTATTTATATGAAGAATACCCCTCCCCCATCCATCATAGCAACTCTGTTAATCAGGATGTCTGTTCATGTGATAATACTCCCTTTAATACAGCCATTTAAAAGCTACAAGAAACAATAAGCTCCTCAGCAAGGATTTATAAACAATCACTCTTGAATTCCTGAAAAAAGGAAACAGACGCTATGCTGACGCACAAACACGTAAAAAAAAAATCAGAGAGCTTAAAAATAGAACACCACTGCCCTATAGATCAAAAAATCATTCAAAAGATTTTTAAAAAGTTAAAACACCCAAACTGAGCTTACATAAGACACAAACTCAAAAGCCTTCATTATATGAAGATCCATATATATATATATATATATTCATTATATATGAATGAATGCATGCTATAGCAGTAAATATTTTCTTAAATTTCATCTTCTATAAAAGTGAAGTTCACCATGCAAGAGAAACACCCTTTTCTCATACTCCAATATGAAAAACTTTTATTTTCCACATAATGTCAGTTCTGAATCACTATCCTTATCTGAAGGTCATCTCATTTTTCTAAGAGACTGCTAACTGGATATTCCACCACCATCCTTTTCTCTATCCATGTTGTTTTAGGTCTCAATGATTAATTTGTATTTTACTGTCCACAACAACTCTGTGAACTTCCTAGTTTCCTTTTGTGTTTGCTTACTCTAGATAAGAAAATAGTCTCTTCACACCATTGCCAGATTGAGAATGATTCACCCAACTGGATAATTCTCACTCCTATCCCACCCTGCCAGTGTTTGGACTGTATCTCTCAAAGCTCTGATATAGTTAATGAATTACTATATGTCCACAAACACTGAGCTGAAAGACTAGCTATGAATTAGATTCTGTATCAGATCCTACTGCCGTCCTTTACATGAATTATACACTTTCTAATTCACCTAAATTTTTTTTTTCCAGAAAAATTTCCTTTTACAGAACAAGCTACACCAATAAACTAATGACTGGATTTTTTGAAAAACAGAGTGATAATAATGATCTAAATATACAACTATGCATTACAATGGCAGTTTACCTATAGTTAGAACTTATCTTTACCTATTTCAATCAGAAAAAAGTTAAACTGTGTTTCCACAGTAGACCTGTGTTTGCCCAGAAATGAACAAGCATTTATATAATTAGCAATTCAAACAAGCAATTCCCTTTATTTTTATTCTTCACTATATATAATTTGAAAATTCTAATAAAGAAAAACTTCACTTTGTATGAATCACTGTAACATGGTAGAAAGTATGTTGAGTCAAGAAACCTAATTTCTAGACATTCTTCTGCAATTAGCTGATGATATGGTTTCTAGAAAATCATATAACCTTCAGGGTCCATGAGTTTTTGTCTACAAAATGAGGGCTTGGACATCTCTCCTTACAGTACAGATCTATAGCTCTCTCTTGTAGATTATCGTTAAAATAAAGAATCAAGTTAGCTAAAGCTATAGTTAAGTCTGAATTAAGCAAGGTTAAACCAGTTTCTCTTCTGTTTTTTATGACAATGTCTGACCAAACTATAATAATCTAAAAGATGTCTGTAGGTGGTATCTTATATAATTAATTAAACTTTCTCATGTATTCTATACAATGTCTTTTATTATAATTCTCTATAATAAAAATGTGCAAATTAAACTTTAGCTTTTGCTTCAGTGTAAGTCACAATCTGTACTGTATGTTCAACAATAAAAATACCTCCTAACCAACTAACCAATACAAAAATCCCTTTTTTCTTTGGGGAAGTTGAAGAAAGGTAATAGAAGAGTAGACCAATTGTTCTTAAGACAAATAACTGGATCTGTTATCACAGCAGGGAGGACTTAAAGTCCATTTCAGCTGGAAGGGACCTTGAAAATAACAGCTTTCTTGTTTTACTGAGTTAGCAGATGGTCTCCTAAAAGTACATTCTATATCATCAGTAAACAAATCTTGCAGAAGAGCTCAAAAGAGCTAATAATTAACAAAAATTTGTGTGTAATACAACTCATGAAAGCTGCTGGTGGATTCCAGTTACATTAGTAATAACATTTATGACATAAAACATTCAATTATATTTCTAAATAATGAAAAAAAAGTCAAAAAATTTAGCCCTACTACTTCCAAAACTAGCTGACATTTCCCCCCCCCCCCCAGAAATTACTGGAAGGAATTTTTTTTAATTTAACTATTTTAAAAAGTAAAATGATTTCATCAGTTTAAAACTCAATACTTTGTCAAAGTTCTATAAATTTAGAAACTTAAGTGTTATAATAATTGTATGTAAAACCATGCAAAATATTCTATTCAAAAGCTAAGAATTGATAAGAGAGAGAGAGAACAATTATCAATAGTAACTAATAACACCATGACAAAAGTGCTGTGACCACAGACTTTAGCTAGCATTGTGCACATTAAGGAATGAAGACAGAAAAACTATCAGCTTGTTCAAGTTAAGTTTGCTTTACAATGTGCTCATTCAAAAAATAAATAAAAAGCACAGTTCCCCATAAATTTAATTGCAGCTCTCCAATTATTTATTAAATATCAGAAATGAAATATAGCAGTTTAAAGAAAAAATTTTATAATTAATAATCAAGTTTTATAGAAACAATTAGGTTCAAAAATTTAGAATTTAAACATATTTTCTGACCACAGTCCCAACCACCAACTTGTGATAAGATACAATAGGAATCCTTTAGGGGTTGCCACTTACATTGCTTAATAGGAAAATAATTTAAAAATTCTGTCCTTACAGGATAAAAAAAGTATTAATTTTACTCTAAATAGTCTAAGAATTCCACTCCTCCCAAAAATATTTAGGATAAAATGAATAGTTTAACATGTTATTCTGGATCATAAAGTGTAATATAAAAGGTTAATGAACATTAACTAAATAAGTAGATCATAAAAACTACCGAACACTTACCTCTTAAAAATACTTTATATGTAGGAAAAAGATGATAAAACCTATTTTTTTTCACATAAATATTAGGGTACTTGTTTAAATTTCCTGTGCTTTCTAAAATTTTTTAATAAAAATTTTTGAAGTAAAATGATCATAATGACTACAGAAATTTCTAGGTGAAAAACTACAAAAAAACTGAAACCACAGACTTCTCTTATTACATTCAATATGTCTTAGCTACAGCCTACTGCTACTGGTATGTGTTCAGAGAACCCAAACTGCTTATAAAATAACCTATGGAAAATACTATCATTTTACTAAGGAAAAAGTTTGCTAAAGGACTACCAGTGAGAGGCCAAATAAAAACTGAAACCAAAACAAGATAACATTGGCTCATTTATCCCAGAGATATGGAGATAATGAACAGACTGTATTTATAAAATGGTTTGTGACTACTGATAAAAATGTTATTTTAACTTAATTTCATTCCTTGTAATGTGGCCCTGATAGACCATATAAGTAGTTCTGATTGTAGTTAATAAATTGAACAGATTAACATTGTTGAATGCTCTTTATTCATTTGATAAATATAATGGATATATTTAAAAGTTTAATTTAACTGATACTATACTAATTTCCAGAGAGAACTGAGAATCCACTTATAGGACTTCAAAAATGGAAGAAAAATTTCCCTAGAAACACATTTCTAGAAGTAGGAATGTATTTAAAGAAGTTAGAGGACTTACTTAGCATGTGCCAGGCCCTGGGTTCAATCCCTAGTCTCCTCCCCACATTACAAGGAACAATAAAGAAGTTTGGGGATGGAGGTTAATTTTAACATTTAACAACTTAAGAATAGCATTTATGTTACTGAGTTACATTTGATTTTAAATCATTTATAATTTATAATAATCACTTTATAATAAAAATGCTTTGAAAATAGGTTTACATTTATATTTGCAAAGAGTTTTCACATGTGGTGTTATTCCATTTACTGTGCCTAACAACATACCAAGGTAGCTATTTTATGTTGATTTTTGAGAGGAAAACTAGAGTTCTGTGACATTAAGGGACTATGATAGAGTGACGTTTCCAAGTCTAAGTTCAGTGCTCTTTCCAATACTCACAACACAGAAAATTTTACAGTTATCAAACTTTTTAGTATGTGGAGAAATTAAAAGTTGAAGAACAGATGATGTTATTCCATTAGAAGAAATGAAATTACAAACTATCATTACATATGTTCCTTACTTCTCAGTCATAATATTTGATTCTGCCTATACCAATCTTCCTAGGTTATCTGGGCAGGTTTATTTCTAAAAGTTGCTCTGTTAAGGTGAAACCGTTTCTTAAGTAGCACTGGTTATTTAAAAAAAAAAAAAAAGAAAGAAGGAAAATAAAAAAGTGCTGAAATACTTAAACAGAATTGCTAAATTTAAAGATTTAGGAATGGGAATTATAAAAAAGCAATGTGGGGATATTTTTCCTACCAGCACAATTCTGGTGATATATGTATATTATAATTTCTGCTTATTTTATGATCTCAGTGATCAAAAGAGAAGAAAGAAAAAAAGAGATAAAGGAGTATAAAACTTTTAGACACCAGTGATGATAATATTAAGTTTACTGTTTCTCCTGCTTTCTTACTGGATAAATTTAATCAAGTGACCTCATTTTCTCATCTGTAATTCCGTCAGGTTTAAAATAATGTATGTAAATGTGGTAGAAAAAAATATACAACTTCAAGGCAATATGAAGTGGTGGTTTTAGCCAAAGAAAACGATCTCTGAGAATGCAGAGGTCTCAGGTTGTTACAGGTACAATAACCCACACAGTAGACAATCAACTATAAGCAGAAAAACAAAATAACAGGCAACTTCATATTTCTTACCTGCATACATATGGTATGTTAGTCTCTCTATAAGTTTAATAACAGTTCCTGCTTTGATAATTGGAATTCCAGCCTTGGGTTGCATGTTCTCTTCAAATATAATGTTCTCTTCAGAGTCAGGTTCTGCAAATCTATACACATCAGCACTAGGCAGCCTCATCTGCTCCTCCTTCTCTTCTTGTAGCATTGTTACATCAAGCATCCTTTCCAGTGTACTCCGGTACTGTAAAGATATCAATGCTGCCATCCAATTGTTTTTCTCTTCAGCTGACTTGGCAGAAAATATAACACTATTTTCATCTTTCAGAATTATTTCAAAAGCATGCTTGTATTCATTGGTGTCATCTTTATCATTAATTTGTACCTTTCTCATAAAAAACTTTTCTTTAAGACGATATTCTGCATTGCTAGCACCAGGAAGTCTTGGCTGCCCATGATTTGATTTACAACAAATCATTAAGCCATCAAAGAGAAATATATGTCTCTCATGTTTAGCTCCTACACGTGTAAGAGTACCTTCCATTATAAACTCATTGCAACATTGTCCGATGTCTTTTCCCTCCCAACCATCAATATTCTTCTGAATCTCGTTCATTTTCTTGATTGCTAGTTGTTTTCCCTTCATTTGCTGACTATAAAACCGACATGCAGATTCACTGAGATAAAGGAAAAGACATTACATTAGTACACAGATAACAGATAATCTACAATTCATGTAAATAAGGGACAGGGTAAAAGTACATTTTTAAAAGTCACACTGATAAGGTGTTTACTAATTCCCCAAATATATTAGTGGTACACAATTATGCAATTTTGGAAACTAAAACAACACAGAAAAATTTTTCAGTGCTCTAAAAAGAACAATGGCTACTGACAAAATTCAACTATATAAATTCAGCTACAGTATGATTATTTCTACTTTGGCTACTAAATATTTAGGATGCAAATATTTAAAAAGTAGCCCTAATATAGTGAAAAAAAAAGTATTTTAAGAGATTAAAGTAAATTATTTAGAAGTGTTTAAATGACAAAGTTAGAAACACATAGCACGTATTATAATTAGGAAAGTGGAAGTAATGTTATCTGAATTAATGCTTTGAGTTATATAATCCCTAAAATAAAGGGCATTACTAATTTTACTTTGACAGAACAATGATGCTGACATAAATCTACCCGATACATTTTGCTCTATCTCTCCTTTAGCTTACCAGTTGATTCTCAGGAGGTCTTGTCTGGGAGTATGAAAGGAAAATGCACAAATATGAAAGGTTTTTCAAACAATAACAAATTCTCCTGGCTTTGATGTCACTTCCTCTGAAAGACCAAGCTTGTCACTAAAACTATTTTCTTCATTGTTTACTTGAGGAGGGAACTGGGATCCCTGAATTTACACCACAATATTCAGGGTGAAAAGGAGGATACTTTAAAAAGTGAGAATATTCACCTCAGTCTTCGTTTTGCAAGACTTTTAGAACATATTTTTTCCATACCACTTTGAACATTAAGCAAAGCTGTTATTGCTTGTTTTAAACATTCCTTGTCTTCTTGATCTTCACTCTTTTCTTCTAACTGCTGTAAAGCCAAAAAGATAAATCTGAACCAGAACAGTTTCAGACAAAATAATAAAGCCATTTTAGAATTAAAAATAACAATCATTCAATGCTTCCTACCACAATTTTTTTTTTTTTTTTTTTTTTTTTTTTTTTCCAGTGCTGGGGATTGAACCCAGGGCCTTGCTTTGTAAGGCAAGCACTGTACCAACTGAGCTATATCCCCAGCCCCACAATAATTTTTAATGTGTCTAAAATAAATTCTTTTAAAAAGTGATCTTCTTCATTGTGTATTACTATCTGAATTAACATGCAATCAGGTTTTCCATATTAAAGCATAAAACAAGAGCATCAGTGTTAAAAGATGGATTATACCTGACAAGCAGTAATGCAAATTTCTTAAATTGCCCATTACTGAAAAGAAACAAGAGGCATAAACTGTCCTTTTAACATTGCAGAACTTAGCACAGCACTAGGCACATAGATGAAATTTTTTTTTAAGTGTGGAATTTGGACTTAGGTTCTATTCCTATATTAGTTATTGTTGTAGAGTATTACAATGATAATGAAGAAAAATATACAGAGAAGGATGCAGTATAGTGGAGAGGAACTTCAAACACAAAATGTAGGATCAAAACAAAAATTTTTTTGGAGACAAGGCCCAGGCTGGCCTTGAACTCCTGGGCTCAAGCAGTCCTCCCTCTAAGCAGGACTGGGACCACAGGTACATGTACCACACCCAGCTCCTAGGATCAGATTTTGACTCTATTTCCATGTGACCTTGGGACAAGGTTCTTGATCTCTTAGCCTCATATAAAGAGACTTACATAAAGCCTGCTGTACCTCCTTTATGGGGGTAATATTAAAAATCAAAGCACTTTGCAAATGGTAACGCTTATGCGTAAGTTGTTTTCCTTGTAGTTCTACTACAGAATTAGCAACAACATTAGTGTCATGAAAAACTAAACACATTGATATTGAGTAAAGTTAGGAATATACACATTCATGAAACTCACGATTGTTATCTCTTAGTGGCAAATATCTATGTATGCCAAAGAGAAAGCCTGTACTTCATAAATAACGAATGATCAATACAATAAGAGCTTTAACTTAAGCAGGCAATTAACAGAAGTATGAGTAACAATAAGTGACAGTAGTTCAGTAATGTTCTAAATCAGTTTCTGGCTACCAAAGAGTTAAGAAATAACATTAATGATACTTTCATGCAATCATTTAAGAAAACCTACTTTCTATCATAAAGGAAAAGACTTGAGAAATAAAACCATAAAATATTCAAAGTAATTATAAAGAATTTTACTTTTCAATGAGCTTCATCATTCATAACTACATCAGCACTTGAAGAATTTTTGTGACAAGGTCAACACATTCCTTTTTGCTTCAATTGATAAAAATTAGGTACATGCACACACACACACACACACACACACACACTCTAATGACCTGTGAAAAGTAACAAATATCTTAATGTCCCAAACCATTTTTATAAAAATAATGTACTTAAAATGTTTAAATGTTATTCAGAAGTAACATTACAATGTTCATTTAATACAATGTAATAATTTTATGATAAACAGAATGTAGTATCTACTTAATACTGAGCTTTTATTATTCAAATTTCTTATATTCATTATTAAAAAGTTACCATACTTTTTAATTTTTTTGGAGGTGTAGATGGACAGCGTGCCTTTATTTTATATGTTTATTTTTATGCAGTGCTAAGGATCAAACCCAGTGCCTCACACGTGCTAGGCAAGTGCTCTGCCACTGAGCCCAGCCCAAAGATATACCATACTTTACACCAGAGGCATAATCTGCATTTAAAAACATATTCAGTCATGTTAAAGAAAAATCTATACATGATATTTCCCAATAGAAACGGAAAGATATTTTCCAAAATCGAATACCTTTTACTTGTACTACTGCTCTTCACTATGGCCAATTAAAAAAAGCTTGTGGCCAGATGTACATAAGGGAAGATTCTAGGTTTTTACTTAGTGGACATTACTAGTAGTCTGAAGGCTGGATTTGGGGTAATCTCTTAAAGTATTTTCCATCCTTATCATTCTAATCTGTTTACCTGTGTCTTGGCAGAATTTTTGGGAACAAAATGTTGGCATCAACATTATCAAGTTTAGGCTTCAAACACAGTAGGTAATATAAGAAAAGGCAATTTAATAAAGGTATTACTGAAGAGTGAATTATTTCATTCAATTGAGAATTTATGCAGTAAATGCCAGAGATATTCAAGTAATAAGATATAAGGCAATTTTTCAGCCTTAAAGATTTGGCATTAGTAGCAGAATACTGAGCCTTTGCTACTTAGTCCTTGATATTTTTATATTACTAATCCAGGCAAACATATCTAATGTCATACAGAAGTCTAATACAAATGAAAAGAAATCATGAAAGAAAAATCCATTTAGACATGCATTTCATTTTTTCTAAAAATGTTCAAGTTTGAGTCATTTACCATTTAACTAACATTCTGCATATAGAATATAATGGGATCTCAAAAATATTGTTAAGCCCAAAGTATACATTCATAAAACTTTTCTGTGAAATTATTTTTAAATATCATTTTTACTTTCATGACATTAGATAAACATTAAAATAAATTTTGGTGTAATAAATGACCTTTCTTTAAGCACATTACTTCTTTTATTTCACAGCTAATTTAAACTGGGCACTGATGCAGAATTATTCAAACTAACTACCATCAAAGGGGTAGCTTACTGTTGCTACAGAAACAAAGCAATACAATTAGCATGTAAATCAGACTCAACAATGCAGCATCCTCATTACCAAAGTGATATTCAATGCTACGCTTTCCATGGGTGCCTATTTAATAACATTGTACAAAAGCAGCAATTTAATTTTATAAATGCAGTTTATTTAAACACTTTTTGAAAATCACCAAGTTCTAAGATTATATCGCCATACATGAGATTGTCTTTAATCTCATCAGAGGAATCATATTCTAAAGCCCAATGAACTAATATGCTCTACAGAGATGACAAATATTATCTTTTCACAGGAAAGGAGTCACTTTAAGCAGTAACTACTTTTTTTTGTCCCTTAGAAATAAGTAGAGGGTTGGGTACAATATAAACTATAATGTGCCAATAAAAAATGTGGGGGAGGGCTGGGGATATAGCTCAGTTGGTAGAGTGCCTGCCTCGCAAGCACAAGGCCCTGGATTCAATCCCCAGCACCACCAAAAAAAAAAAAAAAAGAGCTGGAGATGTAGCTCAGTTGACAGAGTGCTTGCCTCTCAAGCATAAGGCCCTGGGGTTCAATCCCCAGCATTGCAAAAAAAAAAAAAGTGTACTGTATGTACAATATGCATATGCAATATGCACAGTCTATGTCCCAGGAAACCCTGGAAGATGAATGTTATCAAACTTAATGAGCTGTCAAAGGAAAAAGATATTCATAATGATATTCAGGAGAAGAATAAAACTTGAGATTGTTTTAGACATAAAATAAATTGTTGTAGCTGGGCCAGGCAGCACACATCTGTAATCCCATTAGCTCAGGAGGCTGAGGAGGGAAGATCACAGGTTCAAAGCCAGCCTCAGCAACTCAGTGAGTCCCTAAGCAATTTAGTGAGAACCAGCCTGTAAGTAAAAAATAAAAATGAGCTGGGGATGTGGCTCAGTGGTTAAGCATCCCTGTGTTCAATCCCTGCCTCTCCCCACAAAAAAATATATATATGTAGATTATGAGTTAAATTTATCAACAAATACAGGGTGGCTTCCCTTTGTTTAAAAAAATATATGAATTTGTGCTTCTATTTCTAGAAACTAATTTTCTTCAACATGACCTTATATAAAATGACACTATTTACTTAATGACATAGACAGGCAAAATTAGAACCCGAGATTCTTAACTCTCAGTCCAAAGACCTTTTCACTATAGTAGCCATATAACTGAAATGGTTTTGAAAAACTATTCAGAAATAGGATCTTTGCAGATGAATTAATGTGCAATAAGGTCATGCTGGAGTAAACCCACTGACCTGTTCTTTAAAACAGGAAAGGGAGATTTAGATGCTGACACAGAAAATGTGCAGTTGTGAAGAACTTGTTATGAAGATGGAGGCAAAGATTGATGGTTAGCTATAAGCCAAGGAACACTGGATTGCTGGGATTCACCAGAAGCTAGGAAGAAGCAGCAGGGATTTTCCCCATCCCCTTTAGAAGTGGGCCTTGCCCATACCTTGATTTCAGACTTACAGCCTCCAGACTGTGAAAAAATATTTTATTTATGTATTCATTTTTTTTTAAATTTTCTTTTACTGACTACATTTTGATTCACTGTACACAAATGGGATACAGCTTTTCATTTCTATGGTTGTGCATGATGTAGTCACCCCATTCATGTAATCACACATGTGCATAATGTAATGTTGTCTGTCTCATTCCACTATCTTTCCTTCTCCCACCACCCCCTCAATTTTTAAAATATATATATATATATATTTAGTTGTAGATGGACACAATATCTTTATTTATTTTTCTTTGTGCTGAGGACTGAACCCAGTGTGAAACAAAGTGCTCCACCACTGAGCTACAACCCCAGCCCCAATTTTTATTCTTTTTAAGTCATTCTGTGATATTTTTCTATGGCAGCCTTAAGAAACTAAGACATTAATGCACATACAACAATATAGATTTCAACTGATTCTCAAAATAAAGAAAACCAACTTTTTCCTAGGTTACATGGACCCAGCATATTAGAAAAGAATAGGGTAATTCTCTATGGTTCAAAGTCATCCTAGATGGTTTTTTATCTTGGGGAAATAAAAGAAACAAAAAATAATTTTGTTGAACCAAATTCTACTGATTTGCTAACCTTCAAAATACAATGTAGTTTTCAAAAATTCATAAAAGAAGTTTTTGCTTCATAAAATATTAACTTTAATTTTTCAAACTAATCAAAGGGTCCAAAGTCTTGACTGCTAACTTCAACCACTGAGTTTTTCTTTTTTTTCAGTTTGAGTAGCATTAAAATCATACTAATTATCTTTTTTTTTTTTTTTTTTTTTTTTGCAGTGCTGGGGATTGAACCCAGGGCCTTGTGCTTACAAAGCAAGCACTCTACCAACTGAGCTATATCCCCAGCCCCTAATTATCTTATTTTTTAATAAGTAAAATTATATATACTTATGAGGTACAATATGATGCTTTGATATGTGTATACATTTAGGATGGCCAAAAGCAAGATATTAACATATGTTTTACCAAATATACTTCTATTTGTGGTGAGAATACTTAAAGTCTACTTTCCTCTCCTAGCAATTTTCAACAGTATACAATATATTGTTATTAACTTTAGTCACCATGATATACAACAGATGTCTTATTACGAGACTTTATCTTTTGAACTTGTAAAGTTTACTACCCCAAGTAAAAGTAATTATAGAAATTTTACAGTTAAACTTCTTTTAAAATATAATACACTTTTAGGAATTCTAAGGAAAACATATATTTGCATTCATTTTTAACAAGTACTTATAAATACTAGACACTGTACTTAGACATGAGAATTCAAAGATAATAGAGCTTGGTTTCATTCCTCATAGAACATAGTCTAATACCAGGCAGACAACAAACATGGAACAAGTTCTACAAAGAGTTGTGAAGAGAGTAGGAAGCTTAGTGAAAGGATCAGCCTACTGAAGCAAGGAAAACTTGAGAGAGAAACCAACACTAGAACAAACTCCTAAATAAAAAGGGAGGTTAGAAGAAGACAAATTACAAATAAACGAGGGGGAAAAGACATACAAATGAATGGAACTCTGAACAGATTTGGCATATCCAGAGTTGCTAAGTGATTCTTTATGGCTAAAGCAGAAGGTGGGTAGAATTAAATACTTCGAGATGAAGTTGGAGAGATAGCTGCAATAAAGCTAAAGAATTTAGACTTTGTTACAGGTGACAGAGAACCAATGGCCCGTTCCAATCTGGGAATTCCAGGAGGTGATGGCTTCTGATGAAGGGGCCTGAGCTGATCAACAAAGATCGGAAATACAGGAAAAAGTATAGATTTGGGCAGATGAGGTAGGGCAAATGTGGTGAAAGAAAAATGTTAAGCTTAACATATCTGCAGGACAAGAAGAAATAGCACTAGTGATAAAAATACTCAGTATTTATATACTTTACCATATATGATGTATTTTTATGTATATTACTGTGGTTGACAGACCTACCCAGTGAAATAAGCATTTCATAAAAAAGCAGGACACAAAAAGATGAAGTGACCTGACTCAAGCCACACAGCTATTAAGCTACTGAGCTAGACCACAAGAAGAAATATCAGTCCTCAATATAGTTTAAAGCTTTCAAAAGTTTAAAGCTTTCCACTTATAGATAAACTGTGGTTAGTTTCTGTCACTTCTATCTTAGGGTTTTTCTTGCCTCCAGTTGCCCCAATTTTGTGCTATCATTGCTGAGTCTAGAATTACCAAGCTCAGACTAACACCTGGAGTATGGCAATTCCCAAAAGGGGAAAAAAACAAAACAACAAACAAAAAAACCAGAACCAGGAAGAATCATGTAGTTGGAAAAAAAAAATCTTCAAGTTGAAAGGCCTTTCAGTTCATTTGATGGAATAAGAATCCTCATGATAGTTTTCCTAAGAAACATCCATAAATGTATCACATTTTAAAGGGACTGCAAGGTGTAACTGACTTGGGAAATGCTGCTTTACTGTGTAATTTTACAAAGATGTTAGTATTCTAACATACACTGAACATTTCTAGGAGCATAACTGAGGATGCAGTAGTCCCCAAATATTTGACCACTGAACAACTCCCCTTTAGAGTATCTCATAAGACTAGCGTCCTAGAGAATACACTTTGAAAATATTGTTAAATGAAAATATTTAATTAAGCAACAAATACAAATTAAAGTATAAGCAGTACAATAATACTGAGAGAATTCAGCATAAAGAAGAATGATCACAGCCAGGTGCAGTGGCACACAACTGTAATCCCACCAGCTCAGGAGGCTGAGGCAGAAGGATGGCAAGTTCAAAGCCTCAGCAACTTAGTGAGACCCTATCTCAAAATAAAAAATAAAAAAACTGGGCTGAAGACGTGGCTGTATTTAAGCACCACTAGTTCAATCCCTGGTACCAAAAATTTTTAAAAAATGATCAACATCTGGATTAGTTTCCTGCCCATTATATACTGTTAATTTTGCAATGTAACTTTAGGCACTGATATGAATCAGGAATATATATCCCTAAATCAATAGAAATCTTGCAAATTGCCACAAGTTACAATTAATTGCTTGTTTTTGGGGAACATGTAATTTCTTATTAAAATGATGGGGTTTCAGCCAGCATGGTGGTACATGCCTGTAATCCCAGCCACTTGGGAGGTGGAGGCAGGAGGATCACAGGTTCAAAGCCATCCTCGGCAATTTAGTGAGGACCTAAGCAACCCTGGGAGACCCTGTCTCAAAATAAAAAATAAAAAGGGGCTGGGAATGTGGTTCAGTGGTTAAGTGCCCTTGAGTTCAACCAAACGAAAAAAATGATTTGAGTTTTATAGCCTTCTGAGCCTTCATCAAAGCATCATTTTTATTTATAAATTATAACTGCCTTGAGGTTTCATATGGCCTTTGCATCTTTCAGAACATCATTACAGGCTCAGGTAAATATCTCTACCAGAGAAACCATTACAAAGAAGGATTCTATATATAAAACTATAACTGTCTCATCATGACTATGGTTTTCATAATGAATTCTTTATAAAGACTTATACTAAAAGCTTCCCCTTGATTACCCTCTTAAAATAACCATCCTTTATTACAAAAGATCTTAAATGGTAAGCTGTTTGCAATCTTGAACAGATTACTAAGAGCTTTATAATTGTGCCTGGTGATTAAATATTACCCTTTTGCTCCCTTAACTCTTTCCAAGTTCAAACATTCCTAATTGAAATCTAACTGAATTAAGTCCAAATTACTACAAGGCAAAGAGACCAAAAAAACTTTTCAAATATAAATACTCCGTGAAATTTAAAACTGAGCTCTCTTAGAGTTTACCAAGTAATGGGGACAAAAATGCTACAGGGTATAAAAATGACTGACTTGTCTTTTTCTTTCCCTTTTGCAGTAATGGGTATTGAACCTAGGGCCTCCCACATGCTGGGCAAGCTTCATCCCCAGTTCCCTTTAAAAATGCTTAATTTTCAGACAGAGTCTATATCTAAGTTACCCAGACTAGCTTCAGATTTGTGATCCTCCTGCCTCAGTCTCCTGAGTAGCTGGGGTTAAAGGCGTGTACCACCCTGCCTGGCCTATCAATCTTTTCCTAAGTGCCTATCAGTTGGGGCTGTCCACAGATGATAGTGTTAAGATAGGTTGAAAACAACTGATAACTTACCAACCCAGAAAAGCAAATGCCTATATCCCAATTTAAGGAAATAGTAGTATTAATGCATGTCTTGCTTTGTCTTTTGAGGGTTAGGTCCTTAAAAGTAAACAGAATATGACTTTGGACTACACTACTGAATTATACTTTATATAGACTAAGGTTTTCCTTTTCTTTAATTTTAGAGCATAACAGGAAAAGAAAAAAGAAAACAGACCCTTTCCTTTTGGTCAGTGCTTCTTAATATTTTGAATGGTGGTCAAAAGGGTGATTTTTTACTGGAATTATTATACAAATTCACTGCTTCTAAAGTAATGACAAGCAGTTTAGAGAGACAGTTACAAACTTGAGCTCAGAAAATTAGGTGAATTAGCCATCTCCATTATTTCAGCCTTATTCTCACTGAGAATATTCCTTTATCTGAGTCCCTGAATCTGCTGAGGTCACCAAATGGAAGCATAAATCCAAGGTTATTTTAAAAAAATCAGCCACAGAAGCAAAAAGGACACAAGATAAAAATACCTTACAATTGCTTTTAAATTCACTATAGAAATTGGAGAAAATATGCTACTCTTTTGCAGATTTATTTAACTGGAAAAAGAAAATGGGTACACATCAATGTACACAGGTGCTCACATAATAATTTACAAAAGTACATTACACGGATGGGGACCATAACTCAGTGTACGGTGCTTGCCTAGCATATGTGAGGCTTTTTCATCACATTTGAATAGTTTATAAATACCAATTAGAGTTTTCTTACCTTCAGAAGTTCAAAGTAATGTAGACAGTGGTAAACAGGGGCTAGAAGTAGCCTGGGTAAAACATATTGAACAGCTTCTTTGAAACCTTCGCCTATTGACTAGAAAAGAAAGTGATTTAATTTTTTTTTTTTTTTTAAGTTTACTTTTCAGACATCATACATCTTGATTTAAAAATTACTGTACCTGCAAATAAAGTGCTGCCCCAGGCTTTGATAACTGACTAAGGAAACGATCATGAAAACCAGGTCGTAAGATATCTCGAGCATATGATTCGTATGGATCAAATGCCAGTTCCTTAGAAAATAAAGAAGTTAAAACATAAATAATTTTTTTCCAAGGTAAAACATAAATAACCTGCCACTATAAGTAGAAAAGATTAAATTATGAGCATATCTATGCCAGTATATGATATATATATTTTTAAACTTCTAAATAAAAATTATGACTATTAATTATAATTTTAATAGAATTAATCTAGTATTTTCAAGTAAGAGAGTAAATCAGTTTTTTTCTGATGAGCAAATAGAGCCCTCATATTGTGACACACCTCATTAAAGGATTCCTTACAGTATAAGAGCGGCAAAGTGTGGGACTTAGTTCTCTGGACAGCAAAGAAAGCTTAACTTGAACAACAAAGAATATAGGTACCAATAAGGAGGTAAGGCATAAATGTTTACGGATACCAAAAACTTATTTTTTCATAGTTTTTCTTTGTGTTGGACTTTTACTTTCATATTCTGTAAACTGGAGATAACAGTTTCTATTACCTAAAATACACTGTTATAGCTTTCATAAAACCATTTAATCCAAACTGCCAAAAAAATTTACCATTATTACTAATATTGCTAGTCATGAATAAACTAAATTCTAACAGCGAGGTCTAAAAGAGTATCAATGTTTTCTGGGGGAGAAAGAGAGTAGGTATCTTGATGTTAGCAGGAGGATTAGGGCCTTCACTCTCTTCCATCCTATCCACTATTCCAGGTATAAATCTACTGTGAAAATGGTGCTCTAGATTCTCATAAGAGCTCATTTCCACAAAGGATAATTATAGAAAGAGGAAGAGGAAAACAGTGCAGTAGTAGTGGAAGGAGGTAGGAGGGAATGGTAGAAAAAGCAATGTTTATGTATTAATCACCCTTAATGTTGTTTTTCAGATTTTTTTTTTTTTTTTTTTTTTTTTTGTACCAGGGATTGAACCCAGGGGCACTTAACCACTGAGCCACATCCCCTGTGTGTGTGTGTATAAAAATGTATAAAATTCAGAGTCAGTATCTCCATGAGTTGTTTGGGCCTTGCTAAGTTGCTGAGGCTGGCTTTGAAATTTGAAATCATCCTGCCTCAGCCTCCCAAGCCACTGGATTATAGGCATGCACAACCTCATCTGGCTCAGATTGCTTTTAAGGAAAGATAGTAATAACAATAAGTACAAGAAGGTTTGTGAAATGCAATATGACATATAAAGTTCCAAGTCATCCTGGATTCCTAGAGTAGGATCCTAATTCACTTTTTTTTTCTTTTTGCAGTGCTGGGGATCGAACCCAGGGCCTTGTGCAAGCAAGGCAAGCACTCTACAGATGAGCTATCTCCCCAGCCCTCTAATTCACTTCTTAATTTTAACTCCTTCAACTAAACATTTCTGTAATAATACCAGAAACTTCATTCATTGTATAGTTTACAGAAATGTTTAATAAGGTGTCAATAATAACAGGAAGGAGTTAGAGATGAATAGAGTGGATAGGAACAACAAATGAAGATCTGATTAGATCTTTGGTCTCTTTGAACTGCTAGAAATTATGGTATACAGTAGATAGTTTGCCTTCCTCCCCTCTCAATAAAGCCCCGATGGTTGTATTACAAAATGTTTATGGTAACTTTATAAATAAAAGGACTTTATATAGTGTAGTGGTTTAAAATTTTGCCTAGGCTTTATAGTCATAAAGACCTAGGTTCCAATTCTGACTACTTACTAGCTGTGTATTCTTCAATAAAGTACTTAACTGTAAGAATGTTTCCTCATTGAAAGATGTGGATAATACCAACTTCACAGTGTTGTTTTAAGAATTAAATGAGGTATCTTATATACTGTCTGGCACACAATAAGCTCTGAACAAATTGTAGCCAGGATTGTTCTAAAATAGCTAAGCTCAAGAGAGAAAAAAAAAATGGACAATTTACTGGAAATCCAAATTCTCATCATATAGATTGATTATTAGAGATAAATTTGTAGACCCCATAAGCTCCCTTTCACAAGTCTATATCCTTCTCTGCTGATCCCCACAAGTAATCACTATCCTGGACTTGAATTTTATCATTCTCATGTAGGTTTTTATATCACAATTACACATGTATCAAGAACAAAAGCAATGAATTATTTTGCATGCTTTCCAAACTTCACACACATAATATGTATATTCTTCAGCAAGTTGGTTTTTATATTCAAAGTTATTATCAGGATTTATCCATTCTGACTCATGTAGTTCCTAATTAATTTTAAAACTTTGTATAATATTCTACTTTATGATTACATCACCTTAATCTATTTTCTATTAAAGGTGACTCAAATAATCTCCCATTTTTCACAATTATAAATAAGTCTGTATAAATACTTCATATATGTCTTGTTATGCACATTTGCATATTTTGAAAGCATATAAACTAGAAGAGAGAAGTTGCTTTCCAAATAGTGGTATCAACTTATACCCTCTCAGTAGTGACTTGCCAACTGGCCGCTTCATTGCCAACATTTGGCACTACCAAATAGCACTTCAATAAACATCGTAGTGCAGGACATGTCCTTCAACATGCTGATTTTATTTCCTTTGAATATTTGTCCAGAAGTGGAATTGCTGGATCATACAGTTCTATTTTCAATTTTTGGAGGAACCTCTCCATATTTTTTTCACCCTAATGAAGACGACGAATATACATCCCACCAACAGTGTATAAGGATTCCCTTTTTTCTACATTCTCCCAGCACTTGTTATATTTGTCCTTTTGGTGGCAGCCATTCTAACTGGAATGAGGTGATATCTCTTTGTGGTTTTGATTTGCATTTCCATGATAGTCATGTTGAACATTTTTTCATATGACCTGTTGGACATTCATGTGTCTTCTTTTGAAAAAAGCCTATTTGTTTGTCGAGTATCAAATTTTAAATCAGTTTTTTTTTTTTTAACCTTTTTTTGGGGGGTGGGGGTGGGTGTTGTTTGAGTTCCTTATGTATTTTGGATATTAACTCTATATCAGATGTATAGTTACAAATATTTTCTCCCATTTGCCTATTTTTGCTTTTGTTTTCTGTGCTTTTGAGGTCTTATTCAAAAAATCCTTGCCCGTTTCAATGTCCTGAAGTTGTTCTCTGTATTTCTTTCTGGCACTTTAATAGTTTCAGGTCTTATAAGTAAGTCTTTAATCCATCTTTAGTTCAATTTTGTATATGTTAAGAGTTAGGGGTCTAGTTTCATTCTTCTGCATATGGACAACCAATTTTCCTGGCGCTATTTATTGAAAAGACTCTATAGTCTATGCACCTTTGTTGAAGATCATGTATTATCTTAGCACCTTTGTTGAAGATCAATTAGTTATAGACATGTGAGTTTATTTCTAGGCTCTCTATTCTGTGTCATTGGTCTGTTTCATGCTGTTTTGATTACTATAGCTTTGGAGGGTTCCCTACCACTGGCCCCAGTGCTAGGGATTGAACCCAGGGCTTTGCACATGCTACTCAAGTGCTCTACCACTGAGCTGCATCCCCAGCCCCCTGTAGCATGTGTTTTGAAATCAGGTAGTATAATGCCTCCTGCTTTGTTCTTTCTGTTCAAGATTACTTTGACTATTTGGAGTTTTTTGTGGTTCCATACAAATCTTAATACGCTTTCTTCTAGGTTTGTGAAGAATGTCATTACCATTTTGATAGGGATTGCACTGATCTATAGATTGCTTTGGGTTGCATGGACATTTTAACAGTATTGATACTTCCAATTCTCCAAACATGGGGATTTCTAATCTGTTGAGAACTTTTTTGAGAATGATACAAGATACAGAATGAATTTTTTTTCCTTAAGGATAACCAATTTTGATACAGCATCTATTTTTTGTTTGTTCTTTCCCTATTGATTAATGTTATCTCTTTCACATAAAGTGTGTATAATTTTTTTGTGGGGGGGGCCAGGACACTCTATTCTGTTGTTCCACTATCAGCACCCATACTACACTTTTATTTACTATGGCTTTGTAACAAATATCAATGTGTGATAGGACAAGTCCCTCAACTTGTTCCTCCAAATTGCTCTTTTTGTTTTTTCATTCTTACACACAAATTTTAGGATCAGCTTACTGGATTTATAGCTTATTTGAGAGACAACTAGCATCATTACAATATTGAGTGTTTCCATTCATACACATGACATGTATTTCCATTTATTCAGATATTCCTTTTGAAGCTAATTATTTTGTGTTTTGTTTTGTTTTGTTTTTTAAACAAAGGGCCTACATATGTTTAGTTAGGTTTATTACTGAGTACCTTAGATCATTTTGTAAATGAAGCTTTCTGCCATTAATGTTATATAGTCAACGGGTTATAACTGAGCACAGTGGTGCTACCATTTATTATATGCTGATCTCTTCTCTAGGCACTACATTGAACTTTCATACTAGTTCTAATAATATATAAATTTTTTGGATTTGTTCTATAGACAATTATAGTGACTACAAATAGGACAACTTTGTCTTGTCTATTTCTTGCATTGGTAGGCACTGCTAATTGAATGTTGAATATAAGTAGCAGTAGTGTTTTTTTCTAGTTTCTGAATTCTTTTATCTATCCATTAAGTATTATCGTATCTCTTTTTAAGTTTTCCCCCAACAAGCTCAACACTGTTATGATAAAAAAGAATAGATTTTAGAGTGAGAACAGAGCAAGAGCTAGAAAACCCAGAGGATTATCAATGCTAATTTGTGAGAACTCATATATTTTAGCATTTGAAATAGTCAAGGAAAAGGCTAGCAGATTTTCTGCCCCCTCATTTCTGAATCATCTAGACCCTGGACCCTAGTTTCATCACTGCTCTTAAAAGGTAATCATGTAGTTACTACACCTTGAGTAGCTGACTGTGTTCTTACCCAATTTCCTCAAAATTTTCAAGTTCTATTATTATCATCATGCTTACTTTACAAATATATAGAAGTTTAGAGAAGCAAAATAACTTGCCCACAGTCAAACAACTACTAAACAGCAGAACTTGGAGTGCAACATAAGTCATATAACCCCAGATCCAAGTTCTTCATTGACTTTTTTTGCTTTGAAAGATTTCATAATAGGCCACTAGATGTCAGTTGTAGGACCTCTCCTTTGTGGAATCTGCTTTTCTATAATGGGAGACTACTTTTTCTATGTTTGTTAAGATAACAGAAACAAAGTTGACAATGGCACCAACAGGAAGGGGCAATAACAGGTAGTAGTCAGCAGTTACTATCTAGGAGTTTAGTTAGACATAGAATTAAAACTTCCAATTTTAATGCAAAAGTAGGCATACATACTTTTTAAAAAACATATATATAATTGAAATACTTACCTCTGCCAAGTCTTCAAAGCAGCTTCCTACTAAGGGATGGGGACTGCCTTCATCTGTCATTTCTACAGTGTCTTCTATATGGCCCAGTAACTTTACACTAAGTTCATGTATATCTACTATACGGCTAAATATATTTTCTACATCCTATTGGGGAAGAGAGAAATATATTAATTCAGTTAGGTTGTATAATAATAGATAAATTTTGAGCTTGTAAGTCATTTTATAATCACGAAATTTAACATGGGAAACATACTGACAAATACTAATGACTCATAAAAATGTTAATCATTTGTTTTGCAATTTACAGGTTGTAAATACATTTCTCTTGGATAATGGTTCTCAAACTATTTGTCTTAGAACTCCTTCACACTCTTATAAATTACCACACTTTTATGGACTTTTGTTTGCATCTATTGATATTTACCATATTAGAAGTTAGAACCAAGAATGTTTAAACATTTAATTCACTTTTAACAATGAATTCACTATATAACACAAATAACATTTTTGTGAAAACTGTTTTTCTTAAAGAACAAAAGGAAATATTTAGTAGAAAATGGTATCACTTTACATTTTTGTAAATCTAACAAGTAGTTTAATAAAAGACAACAGGATTTTCCTATCATTTCTTGCCATTCAGTATGTTGGGATACATTATTTTGGTTGAAATACATGAAGAAAATCTAGCTGTACAGATACATAATAGGAAAAGGGGGACTATTTTAATAACCTACTTAAATAACTATAGGTATTCTTTTGTAAAGATTCTTTATAATTTTTTTGAGATGTAACTCATATACCACAAAATTTACCCTTATATACTTACTATACTGATAGTTTTCAGTGTATTTACAGAGTTGTATAATCACACTATCAAATCCTAGAACATTTCATCACCTCAGAGAGACACCCTAAACCCATTAAGTTATTCTCCATTCTGCTCTTCTCCCAGCTCTTGTCAATCTCTATTCTACCTTCTGTCTCTATGAATTTGCCTATTCTAGACTTTCCTAACAAATAAAGTGAATATCCTTTTATGGCACTACACCAAAGTTTAATGAATGGTAGTTTCCTAAAGGTTAAATGCAATGTGGAATCAATTCTGTACTGTTAAACTAAAATCCACTGGTTACTATTTTTTGATTATTTTTATCAGTGACTATATTTTGTCAAATCAACTTTGAGATATGATTTGTTCACAGTAAGATACGCCTATTTTTAATGCACTTTTTGGTGAAATTCATTTTTTCCATTCATGTAACCACTATCTTATTCAAGATACCTTCATTGCTTTAAGAAGTTTCTGTATGCCTCATTCCCATCAATCCTCACTCCCCTCACTCCCAGGGGACCTGTAACGTGCTTTCCACCACTAGAAAAATACCTTTTCTAGAATATGAAATAAATGGAATCATATCTAGTCCTTTATGTCTAGTTTCTTTGTTCCACCTATTCCCTGTTGAGTAGCATTCCACTGCATGGACACGTCACAATTTGCATATTCACCAACTTTGATGGACACTTGGGTTGTTTCCAGTTTGGGGTAAAAACAAAACTGCTAGGCACATTCATGAGTATTACATGAACATGTTTTCATTTCTTCTGTATGAAAACCCAGGGACAGAATCACTGGATAGTATGGTTAGTTTATGCTTATTATTATACAAAACTGTCGAACCATTTCCCAAAATGTTTATACTAGTTTACATCTCACAATATGAGAACTTAAAGTTACCACAAATAGGTGCGCCACATCTTTTTTAGTATCTGCTATTGTTAGTCTTTTTTTTTTTTTTTTTTTAAGTTCTTCTAATGAGTGTATAGTAGTAGCTTGTTGTGGTTTTAATTTGCACTTCTCAGATGATTACTAATATAGACCATTTCTGGTTCTTAATGTTTGTGTCCTGAAACATCTTTGCCTTTCCTTCACTCTTATTTTTAAAATTATTTATTTACAATACTAGGGACTGAACCCAAGGGCACTCCATTGAACTATATCCCGAGCCAGCCCTTTTTATTTTGAAACAGGAGCTCACTAAGTTGTTGAGGCTGACTTTGAACTTGCAATCTTCCTGCCTCAGCCTCCTGAGTAGCTAGAATTACAGGTGTGTGCTACTGTATCCAACACCTTTACTCATTTTTAAAAGTAACTTTATTGAAAGATAATTTATATACCATGCAATTCATCCATCTAAAGTGAGTAATTCTGGTTTTTTTGGTACATCTACAGATTTGCACAACCACCCCTATAATCTACTCCTTTATTTACTTATTATTATTGTGTGTGTTGCTCAGGATTAAACCCAGGACCTCACATATGCTAGGCAAGTACTCTATCACTAAGCTACATCACCAACCCCTATTTCTTTATTTTTTAATGTTTACTTATTGCCATAACTTGAGCCCCACTCACAGTTTCTATAGTAAGCACTGTTTCTCCATCAGTTACCTATGACTGAGGAGCTTCAGGAATTACTACTATGTAATGCCCTTAGACAACCTCCCCTGCTCTCAACCAGCATTTCTTTGGTCCCAATTAGGTTAGTTTGATTACTTTTATAACACCTGTAATTATCTGAGTGTCAGTGTTACTGGTTCCCTCCTCCTTTATGCTCTCAATAATACTGCTGTCACACTTCTATCACAGTTACTACCACATTGTATTGCAATTTAATTTTAAATTTTCATCTCTGTTTTGGTGCCAATGAAGTACTGATTAAATGACTCAAATTGGCCAAATAAAGCAAAAATATCTTCTATCCAGAAAAGAGGCTTTATTGTTTGGTGTGTATGGAAGATTCTGTGAATTCATTTTCACTTATATAATCAGTCCTCTTTATATTTTCTTTTAATTTCTTATGTGTGGTCTCTTAAAACTTGTATCACTTTATTTGTGATCATGAATTAAGTCCAACAACTTCAAAAGACTGGCAAATTAGTGTGAATTAGACAAATTCAAATTTGAAGTGGTCATATATATATACACATGATATACTTACATTAGCTGAAAACAATTTGGAATTGGAGACAAAGGGCTCTCTAAAAACTTTAATAATTAGATTTAATTCCCTTATATATTGTCGAATTTCTGCCATAAATGCTTTTACCAAATCATAGTAAGTTTGTTCTCCTGAGGTGGAAGGCTCTTCATCAGTTAAAGATAATATATTTATATCTTCTACATCTTGATGAAACATATCCATCAATACCTGTATAGAGATATATAAAAGCATAAATGTCAATCTACAGTCAAATTTGAAAGTAAATGCCCTAAAAGGTTCTGTTAATAAAGTTCTTTAATGATTAAAAAAAAAAACTACTATACAACTGCCTCTTTATGAATATATTGCTACCACCCCTCACAACTCCTCTGAAACAGAATTCTACATCTGATATCACACATGCCTCTTTCAAGCTCTTTATCAACACTAGTATCTGTCTGTCTCTCATGTTAACCTATCACTTCTATTCTGTTCCCAAATTCTACTTTGAATTTCTCTGATTTGGTATCCTTTGCTCTACACCCTTGCTGTTCTCACGTTATTCCATGGCCTCAATCTCTCATATTTGAATAATTTTATAGTCTTCCACTGGCCTATTTTCCTACATTTGCTGGGGATAGATCAAAACAAGCCTTGTTTTCTCCAAGAAGTCTACCATTGTTGGTCTTTCTGGAACTCATCTTTCCCCTTCTTGTGAACTTCTACAGTGTCATACAGATAAGATTACCTACATCAGAGGAGTATCAGAATGACCAGATGAGATAAACCACATGTATGCTCAACTTTTAAGAAATGTTTGTTCTTAATATTATTGAAACACTGCACAAGTGGTATCTAAGGAAAACTAAGTGTTCAAATAAAACTTTTAGTACTTTCAACACTTTCACATTTTTAAAAACTGTTTTCAAGTAAATCCACAGCTTTCTAAATCTTCAAATTCAAATGAGATTTTAAGAAATTCACTATTAAGATATTATTACTGTAATAAACAGTATTGCAGCAATACATAAGAAAATTGCTACATGTTTAACAACATCTTAATATTATATATCTAATATATTTCTAGTAAGTGATATCCTGAATACTTGCTAGTAGATTACTGGAACTATCCCCCAAAACACAGTACACAATTTTAAGAATAAAACACATAGAAGTTCAGTTTCCTACCTTATCAGCACACATTGCCACTTTAATATCTTGTTTTGTAATTTCATAATGTCGTATGTTTCTTACATAATTCCCCACCAGCTTTAAAATGTCTGCAGAAATGTATTCTAATACTGCTACTATGTAAACAGAAACCTGATGGTCAATTTTATAACCTAGGACCTCCTGTAAAATCAAAAGAAAACATGTTTAAACACCATATACTAAATATTCAACACACTGGTTAAAATTTAAAAACATGTAATTTGCCTTAACTTTGAGGTCTATGATTATCAATGTTCAATTTTATAATTTAAGGGGTCCAATTATGAATAATATATGTATTGCTACTGAAAAATGTTAACTAAGAAAAGGCCAGGCAAAATTATCCCTGGTCATGTCAAATACTTTTGAGTATACAGTATTAAATAGATAATCCCTAACCTAGGAAGGGAAGTTCAAGTTTGGTATAGGAGAGCAATTGCTCTTCATTACCCAAGTAAGAATATCTGCAAGTAACTACAACAACAACAAATAAGTTTTCTCTTTTATACAAGAGTAAATACAGGGTTGGGAATATAGCTCAATTGGTAGAGGGCCTGCCTCGCAAGCACAAGGCCCTGGGTTCAATCCCCAGCACTGCAAAAAAAAAAAAAAAAAAAAAAAAAAAAAAGAGTAAATACATTACTGGCATCTAGAAATACCTATTAAATCATATACCTCTATCCTTTCCTAAGGAACCTGGGCTCCCCCAAACCCTTGTGGCACATTTCTGGTATCCCTGGCTGTTCCTATGAAAAAAAAAAAAAAAATGTGTGCTGTGTCCTACTGAACAATGTTAGTTATTAAGAGCACATTAAATAGTTCTATTATTAGACTTCAAAGAGAGTATGGTCTTTCATGGGTCTTTTGTTCTCCTAGGAGAACAAATTCCAAACAATCCAATTAAGGGGGAGAAAAACTGAAATAAGTCTACTATAAGTTGGGAGCAGGCTGCATTTACCCTTTTGGGATATATAAAAACTTTCAATTCATCATGATAAAGATTTACCAGTAACTTGGAATAATACCAACAATTAGATTACAAAACTCAAAATCGGGCTGGGGAGATAGCTCAGTCAGTAGAATGCTTGCCTTGCAAGCACAAAGCCCTGGGTTTGATCCCCAGCACCGCAAAAAAAAAAAAAAAAAAACCTCAAAATCTAGGATGATTAACAATATATACATTTCTCAATTTGTTGATTCTTTCTGACTCTAAGTCAATGTATGGTCAAGAAAACTTGAAAAAGGAATTACAAAGAAATAGGCAATTATTAATAATTTAGTAATTTTCCATGACTTGCACATTTCCTCAAATCAGTCAGTAAGATAAAGGCAGATATTTCTATTCAATCACCAAAGGCACAATATAACCTTTTGACAGTCTTAAACATCAATAAAGGGCTGGGGTTGTGGCTCAGTGGTAGAGCACTTGCCTAACATGTGTAAGGCACTAGGTTCAATTCTCAGCACTGCATATAAATAAGTAAATAAAATAAAGGTCCATTAACAACTAAAAAAAAAAAAAGTTTAAAAAAAATCAAAGTGGTAAGCCTTAAATTTATGTATAAGATTAAGATCTAACACTATCACTTTGAGTCTTTTGAATTTAAACCAGATAGTCAGATGCTTGTTTCTGCTACTTCATTACAAATGGAAATAATGACAATAACTTTCTTGAGTAATAAAACTCACAAACAATATATGTAAGCATTAGCATTTTGCCTGCATTACGGTGTATGCAAAATTATTGATATTTAAAAGTATTAAGGTTTTAATTCCTACAACTTTTTGTTGTGAGTTAATCAATAGTTTGTTCATTGTATTAAAGAGAACAGAAAGAATTATTAGGGTTTCTAGTAGTCATTCTTTCCATTAGTTCTGGAGAGATTTAACTGATTTAAATGGAAAGTTGGACTGGCTAGTTTAAGCGATATTCAGGGATTTTGTTGTTGTTGTTGTTCAAAGGTTATATACCATCTTATTAAAGTCTCACAAAATTTCCTGCACAAAATATTAATGTCTAAATGATTTATATGAACACTTAGCTCTAACCAACAAGAAAGGAGGAATTTTAAAAATTCTCTTTGCAGTTCTAATAACACCTGGAATAAACAAAATCCACAATAACTTTTCTTAGTCCCTTCAATTTGCTTGATTATTACTCTTAGTATGAAACTACCTTAAATTTTATTGCTCAATTTAGACTTATCATAGCATCCTCTCCCCCCCATCACATGAATCCCTGGAAGACTTAAGAGAATTTTACTCTTCAGTTAAACATTCTTAGTGTTTGAAAATGATGGGTTTTATTTGATTTTCAAAGGCAAGAAGGCAGTGTTTTAGTTTTACCTTTAATAAAGGATGAATTTTTTCTACTGGGAGAGATAAAGGGTTTCTTCGCTTCCTCTTTTCAATAGCCGATTGAGCATCAGCTATTGCCCACTTATCGATTGGATGAGGGAAACTTTTTTGGACACGTTCCTTAGAAAATAGGAAAATAACAACTAAGCAGCAAATAAACCAAATAGTAATATTCACTTAAAATTTACTTTAAAAATCAAAGAATACCAAAGAACTTCCCACATGTTGTGTAATGTATACTACAAACATACTTAAGCTAAGGAAAAACTATAATTATTAATGTATTAATTTCTCAGTTGACTAAAAAACTGAACATTCTATTATCTAAGGAGGATAATCATATTCTGAATTCCAACTTTATTGTGATAAATAACCAGAATGAGTAGAAGCTGCTTTAAACATAACTTACAAAATTTCAGGAACAAGACTTAAGCTCAAAAAGCAAATATATAAATCCAATTCTCATTTACTTGTCCTTACTTTCAATACCAGTAGAAAGCTCATGTAGCATCTTGCAATTGAAGCCTCTAAAAATTTTTTTCTTTATCCATCATGTAAAAGTACTTAATTCCAAACTATTTAAAAATCACAAAAATCAATGGTTTACATTGGTATCAACAATTTTAATACACGGCAGTTTATCTTTAAAGTAAGGTCCTCCACAGGTTATTGATTTTTACCAAAATACTTCAATTTAAGCCTTGTAATCCCAGCGGCTTAGGAGACTGAGGCAGAAGGATCCCAAGTTCAAAGCCAGCCTCGGCAACTAAGTGAGGCCCTGTCTCAAAATAAAAAACAAAAAGGGCTGGGGATGGCTCAGTGTTTAAGTGCCCCTGGGTTCAATCCCTGGTAAAACAAACAAACAAACTTCAATTTAATTTCCAGCAATTATTCAGTTACAATTTTCACTGAAAGTGAAAGAACTCAAGTTACTATATAATGGCTGAATTCCCTTACCTTAACAGACAATGTGATTCACTTCACTTTAAACAGAAAGTACTTTCATCGTATCAAGTTTTTAAAATACACTTGCAGGATACCACGAGTATAACCAGTAGAGGTCACTATTACACAACTTTTAATATTTTAATTCCTAGTGCTCAAATGTAGTGTGTGAAAAATGCTGGATGAAATGACATAACAACTTTGATTATAAACCTGAAAAAAAGTCTTATGAGTTGCTTGTAAATGGAAGATAAAAGAAGAATTGTCATGTGATAGTTTGGGGAGTGAGGAAGGGAGGATGATAGGACATGAGAAAATCTTTTTTTTTTTTTTTTTAATAACTTTTATGTATGTACGTATGTACGTGATACTGAGGTTCGAACCCAGTGCCTCACATGTGCTAGGCAAGCATTCTACCACTGAGCCAGAATCCCAGCCCAGCAAATCTTTGTTCAAGGCTAAGTCATTTGCTAAATTGTAAAATGATCATTTATATTCTAATCAATGGAATAAGAAATGTGTTGAAAGAAATAATTGTAGTTAAAAAAGGAGTTAACAAAATTTTCAACTACCTAGTTGAAAACCTACTTGTCAGGATGCTACCCTTATATGAAAGCCATACGAAGGTTCAAAATTCTGGAGGAGAAGGGCAGATGAAAAAGGACAGAATGGGGTAGGAAAGGAACATCCCAAACAAAAACTATTTCCTTTGTCCAACTTAATTCTATGGACTTGTTAATCCCAAAATGACAAGGCCATGTTTTTTTGTTTTTGTTTCCTTTTTTGTTATTGGGTATTGAACCCAAGGTAGGCAAGGACTCTACCACTGAGCTACATTCCCAGAGCACCATGGGTTTCTACTGAAATGTTTACATTGAAAGGTTTAACTCATGGTTAACCACCCAGCTATATCTATGGTACAAATATAATAATGGTGAGTGACCTTGTGGCTTTCTAACATTTTTTTAAAACTCAATTCGGTGTAAGAAATAAATTCTTAATACATTTTACAAAATACCCTTATGTGTTACACATTTACTCACCTGAAACAAAGTTTCATAAACAAGCTCTGCCCCTTTATATAAAGCACACTGGTCTTATCTATTTTTTAAAATGTTGCTTGGGCAATGCACTGAAGTGATTTTATGACTTATTAATGTATTAATGGGTCATGACCTGGAGTCAAAAACAAGCAAGCTGGTGTACAGTGGAGGTAGAAAAACAGTAGGAAAAAAACAGAAGTTGTACTCCAACTTGCAATTCTAAACAGATTTAACATGTTGGGGGATGGGGAGAGTCACCTTAAATATATTTGAAGAGTTTGCTAAGTTCAGGGACCTTATTACTTTCATAAGAAAGCTCTATATTTAAAAATACTCAATCCTAATGAATAAGGAAAATGGAAAATTATTACTTAATAAAAGAATCTAAGACACCATTTGCTATGGCCTGAATGTCTTATCCCTAACAAATTCATGTTGAAATCCTAATCCCCACTGTGTTGGTATTAAAAGGAGGGGACTTTATAAGGTGACTTGGTCATGAGGGCTCTGTCTTCATGAATGGAATTAATCCCTTGTAAAAGAGACTTGAGGAAACACCGCACCCCCTTCAGCTATGTGAGGACAGAGAAGTAGAAAACAAGATTCTATCTGCCAGTGCCTTGATTTTGAACTTCTCAACCTCCAAAACTATAAGTAATGAACTTATGCTATTTAAAAAAATTAAAAATGCTGTTTATAAATTACCCAGTATAAAGTATATTGCTACAGCAGCCTCAACATACTAAGACAGTATTATACTGATTTCTCTGTCTCATCTCCACAGTCTTTATTCTTATCTAAATACCATTCCAAGGCTGGTTCAGGAAGAAGAGTACTATACATTATACTATTAATTTTTTGAAAAAACAAGCAATCATTTTTATCTATTCTCTTCTGAGGGTCAGTTTTCCCATACATAGTATAAGAACAGTAAATTGCCCCAGGGTTATTGTAAGGACAAAAATTTATGATAGTACTTTGAAATTGTCAAGCTCAGTATATAACTGATTGGTATTTCTATTACTGTTATACTGTTACACATACTTAAAAAAAAAAAAAAATCCATCCCTAGTTCTAAAGCCAACTCACTGGAATTCCATATGGCTACCTTCACTTTAAAGACTCAGGTGAAGTATTTCAAAGGAAGGAAAAGGATAAATATCTTTTATTATTATTATTATTATTTTAGTTGTTGATTGACCTTTATTTTTGAAAATTTATTTATATGTGGTGCTGGGAATCGAACCCAGTGCCTCACACATGCTAGGCAAATGCTCTGCCACTAGGCCACAACCCCAACCAGAATAAATATCTTTGATGTCTCAGTATCTTAAGAATATTAAAAAGCTATGAAATATCCTTTATTCAATTTTGAGTCTACATATTGATTAAATCCATACAAATGGAAGACTGAGAGACTTATAGGTATTTCTGAAAATTCATGGAGATCTCCTTTAATATTGGCAAATAATGTATTAGGCTCTATATTAATTAAAAGGATAAAATTGATAAGCATAGATACAATGTCAGCAGACTAGCAAGTTCCTGGAATGTACCAACATCAGAATAATAAACACAATGAGATCTGTATCTCCATTCTAATATATCAGATATTGGGCTGCACGCTGCATTTTATAATCACTGTGGGGGAACCTGACTAGGATCCAAACGAGCAATTGGAATTGTTATGAGAAGCAGAGTCAGGAAACTCATTCTATTTAAGATCCAGTTTGTGAAGCCCCAATGTAAACAGTTATCCAAAGATAATTATAAATAAAAGATATTCATAATTTAATTTCAATGAAAAAAGGTATAAAATTTAATGTAAAAAACCTACCCTGAACTGCTTAGGAAATTAAAATGAATTACTACTCCACAGTACATAATCTTTTCGACATCCACAACATTTGTAATTCAGTGTTCCTTGATACTTTGTCTTAACTGAAATCTGGATCCCCTAGGACTTCTAGAGCAGGAACTGCCTACTGCCCATGGCCCACAAGTGGCATTGAAGGATTCCATAAGCTGCTTCTGAAACATCATTTCCACTCTCATGTAAGTCCTGCCAGCATCCTGTGCAGCTTTATTGTCTACATTAATATCACATAAAATACTCTTCTGAACTGGTTTTTTGTTTGTTTGTTTTTGTTTTTGTTTTTTCTTTTACTGGGGAATAAACTCAGGGGCACTCAATCACTGAGCCACATCCAGGGTCTCACTGAGTTGCTTAGCACTTCACTGTTGCTGAGGCTGGCTTTCAACTCCTATTTCAGCTTCCCAAACTGCTGGGATTACAGGTGTGCACCACCACACCCTTGGCATGGACTCTTAATTCTTTGAACAATTCATCTGGGGGACTTTCCCCTCTAGTACAGTCACCACCCCAGTGGGCACGTCCTGCTTTGTAACTATGTTACCAATGAATTCTTAAATTCATACAACTCTGTTTCCAATCTACTCTAGTACTCTTGCTCAGATATTTTAGTGTTACCAAGTCTCTGAGTTTACTGAGGTTAATGGAAATGTTTTTGAAATGCTAGCTAGCTAGCTTTACCCAAACAAAAGAAACACTACTCTTTAAGTTATGTACATCATTCTGGCATCACACAATCGTTTTAGTTTAAAAGTAAAATATGAAATAGTCTCACAGCCAAAATATATAAAAGCTATCATATTCCCAACACAAAGTTTAAAGGCATCCAGTCTTGATTTTCATATATATCAAATGTACATTTTATGGAATTGAAGAGCAAATTCTTTTTCCCTTCATGATATTACAAAAAATACATACATTAGATACATCTAAAGTAAATATGAAGCAAATTTTGTCATACCTCTACATCTGAAACACTTCGGGGCTGAGCTTGGCATAGCATATTTAATAATTGCAAAATTAATTCTTCAACATACTGGAGAGCATCATCATTAGATTCAAGAGTTGGATGAACTTGCCCCTGGACCTATTAAACAAAAAGGAAAGTAATTAAGATGCAGATTTGATTTACCTAATTAAAACAAACAAAAGAATAATTTTTTAAAAAAATGTGAACTAACCTACAAAGACAGGCTGGATATTACTGACCCAAAGTCAGGAATTCTTAACCTTTGTTCCCCTCAAGCCACACCTACCATACATGCTAATAACATGCTTTGGAAATCCTGCTGCCTAACTGTATAATTTCAGTATTTTTTCTTATACCACAGTTGTAATGAGATACAGTAATGGCATGAGAGGCTGAGGTGGCAATTAAAGCTGCAGTTTGTGATATGTTTTTTGTCAGGAACCAGTTACAGCATTTATTCAACATTCTGCTTGGGCAAAATTAGCCTCCTTTGGGTATCTGCCCCTTATTTAACTCAATCTTTCCTACTAAATGAAAAATCCAAGAGGAGATATATGTAATGTCTACTAATTTACCTCCAGCACCTAACACTACACAGGACACACATAGTACACATTTGATTAATATCTGTGTCTCTGTCAACAGACACAAAATGTACACTTTGACAATTTGTGACTTTGTCCATTACACGTAGGATGACTGATGGCCTAAAGATCTTCACCTTCTTTTTATTTCCACAACCACTTCTTTAGAGGCACCTCAGGCTTCTATAAAGCTTGCATTTTAATAGCCAGCACAAAAGCTGCCTTCTCTTTATCACTCACTATGAGCTGAAATAAATAAATGGCAAGAAAAAGCAGTCCCTGAGATAAATAATACATGTTTTAAGACATGTTCAACTCTTTCAGAGGGTGGTAAAGGACTTACTGGAAGAAAGTACACAATACACACTGGTCAAGAGCAGAGGATGGTCTGCCCTACTGTATCCCGTTAGCTAGGGGATAACAACCATGGTGTAAGGGGAAATAGTTATAAGCAGTGTACTATATAATGAATTTTTAAAAACATGTTAAAAATATGTACATATATACACATATATACATATGCACTTGTATTTTTCAAGGCAAATATTTTAGAGGCAAGTAGCAATCTAATAATTCAGAATTGCACAAGGGGGTACTATATAGAGTATGAAGTTTTAAACTATTTTTAAAAACATTTTTACAGGTGAAGAAACTGAGCCCAAAAAGGCTTAACTCATTTGCCCACTTTTAACTATATTCAATATAGCAACTACCAACCTGATTATAATTTATCTGATAATAGATCTCTCTACCCTATCAGATGACTGAATGGTTATTATACAGTTAAAATAATGGAGAGCCTGGTGTTTGAGATTCTGAGTTCAGTCCTTCCCATTCACCATGACATCACATTCTGACTAATGTGGACAGGTACTAAATCTTGTGAACTTAGCATGACTGAATTACCCTTTCAAAAAAAAAACAAACAAACAAACAAAAAAACAACAAAAAAAACCCAAAACGGATCTTGACAAAAGTTTCTTACAATACTGAGAATTTAAACCAGAGGTACACTACAGCTGAGCTACATGCCCAGTCCTTCCTCAAACTCTGGATCCTCCTGCCTCAGTCTTTTGAGCAGATGGGATAACAGGCGTGTGCCACTGTGCCTGACAGACAGAAGTTTTACAATTATATGTTGAATTGTGTGCCCCCAAAGACTTATACAGTCTTCTCAGATAACCTGTATCTTCATCTAGCTGTGAAGACTAACACCACATTTAGGGTTATTTCTATCTGGTGCTCAGTCAGGTTCCTTTCTTTTCTGAAACTCTATTTTTTTTTTTTTTTGGCGGTGCTGGGGATCGAACCCAGGGCCTTGTGCTTGCAAGGCAAGCACTCTATCGACTGAGCTATCTCCCCAGCCCCTCTTTTCTTAATATTAATGGCACGATCTATTCTAGTTCTCTGATTTCTTTGCTTCCTTTAAAATTTTCTTGTAGAATTCCATATGTTCCTTCACCCCTCAAATGTGAACTCTCATCTATCTACTCCCTTCTATTCTTTTCCCCAAGTAATCCCATTTATTTCCACATTTTGAACAAATACCTTACATGGATGACTCCATATTTATCCCTATTCCTAATTTCCTGATTTTTAAGACCCATGCTTCTAAATACATGCTAAATATTTACACCTATTCTACCATCACCTCAAATTTAACATTAATAAATTCTCAACATTAAATCCGTCAAATTAGGATTATAATTCATACAAAAGACCAGTAAATTGTTTTATTTCCTTAGAAACAAAACTGAAAAACACAGGCAACAGTTTATGCTTAAAGGTCAAGCAGAGGTTGGGGCTGTGCCTCAGTCATAAAGCACTCGCCTAGCGCACATGAGGACCTGGGTTTGAGCCTCAGCATCACATAAAAATAAAGTTTTGTGTTCAACTACAACTATATATATATATTTTTTAATTTGGCCTTTTTTTAAATTAAAAATCATAAATTTACATAGGGCAATCTTGTTTGATTCATTCTGTTTTTTTCCCTTCCCCCCACCCCTCCCACCCCTCTTTTCCCTCTATACAGTCCTTCCTTCCTCCATTCTTACCACCCTCTTTATCCCTAACCCTAAACCTAACCCTAACCCTAACGCTAACCCCTACTACCCCCCCCATATGTCCTCATCCGCTTATCAGCGAGATCATTCGTCCTTTAGTTTTTTGAGATTGGCTTATCTCACTTAGCATGATATCCTCCAATTTCATCCATTTGCCTGCAAATGCCATAATTTTATCATTCTTCATGGCGGAGTAATATTCCATTGTATATATATGCCATAGTTTCTTTATCCATTCATCAACTGAAGGGCATCTAGGTTGGTTCCAAAATCTGACTACTGTGAATTGAGCAGCTATGACCATTGATGTGGCTGTATCTCTGTAGTATGCTGATTTTAAGTCCTTTGGGTATAGGCCAAGGAGTGGGATAGCTGGGTCAAATGGTGGTTCCATTCCAAGCTTTCTGAGGAATCTCCATACTGCTTTCCAGAGTGGCTGCACTAATTTGCAACCCCACCAGCAATGTATGAGTGTACCTTTTTCCCCACATCCTCGCCAACACCTATTGTTGCTTGTGTTTATATATATTTTTTAAGTGAAGCAGAGTATTAATTTCTAAAAATTCATAAACTGATCTTTGTTCTTTCAAGGAAAATGCTAAGATGTTTCTTTAAAGAGCAAACAGAAGTAGTATTATATTTCACATGCAGATAGAATAAATACACTTCTCTTCCAATGAGATAGTATTACAGCTAAAGTGTTCCATCCCACCTAAAATGGTATTCTGGCATTTAATAGATCAAATGATCCAAATTGTTCAAGACTATACAGAATAGTTTCCCTGCCAAATCCTATGACAACCTCAGAAGCCATCTACAGCTGATTATTTACAGAGGTGTGTGCATGTGTGTGTTTATCAGCAATTACAATAAGCATTTAGAACTGGGTATAAGCTAGATGTGGGTTTTCCCTCAAATGTAGTTTGCAAAAACATTACCTTTTATATTTAAGTTTATTGACAAAGAAAACTTCATTATAGTTCTTTAAATGTAATTAAAGTAATTTAAGTATAAGAAATGTAAATACTTCACTAAAGAACTAATGATAGCCATGAATAAGAATTTTATGTGACAATGACAGCAATTACTCTTTTAAGATATAATCACCATGACCATGTTCAATTACAGATGCCACACTTGAATTTCCCATCTTCATTGGGACCACTTGGCTTCTGCCTTGGGCAGTTCATTTTGTCTCTTGTAATTCCTAGCAGACTCTGAAGGAACTTCATTGGTTATTATTGCCAGATTTTGTGAAATCAAAAAGCCAAGGGATTTGGTCTATATAAATCCCCAATTGTTTGATACATGAGTCCTCCAAGTGTAATCAGGAACCCCTTGGGTAAACTACCAGAAAACACTTGTGTTGAATTCTGATGAATCTTTAATAGCCTTTTGTAGCTAATGGCTCTCTGAAGAATTAAAAAGGCTTTTAGATTGTATTTTGTCATGTCTTAAGCCCAGATCTGTCACTTTTATTTATAAATGGGAGAATCTCAAATGAAACTGGTATTCTCAAAACCTTTTCCACTGTTAGGATTATTTAGTTACTATTTGATGTTTTAGATGTAGTTTAAAAATCAAGGCAAAAATCCTTCATAAAAAGAAAAAAGTCAAGAGGCAAAAATCGAACAATTCAGAGAGCTTTTATCTTTCTCATAAATAAATATATTTTCTTATTTCTTGGTGCCTGTTAATTGGCTCTGATGCCCATATATGTGACAATTTATTCATTTATCTATCAATCTATCATCTATCTTCCTGAGCTTTTGTTACTTGCCAGGGAAATAAAGATGAAAAAGACATGGAATCCATCCTCAAAAAGTTCAGTAGAGTGAGGAGGTTGGACTTATACAATTAACCATGGCACAATGTGCTGAGGCAAAAACAGAGTTATGTTTAAGGTACAACGATAACCACTGAATGCTGGGGGGGGGGGGGGGGTATGAGAATTCCCCCAGCAGAAAGACACACTTTGAATAAGGGCATAAAGGATGAAGAAGGTGTAATAACAGCAGATATGAGAAAGTGAATTTACTAAAAGGGCTACTAGCATATAAAAAGGTACAGAGACCAAAAAAAAAAAAAAAAATTATATGTTGGAGAAATCAAATTGGACAAATAGTACACGTGGGAAAGGAAGACTAGAGAGACCAGGCTAGCATATAGTGCCGAGGAGCTGGGAAGAGATCAGAGAAGAAGGAAATAATTGAAAGGTTTTAAGCTAGAAATTGACGCAATTAGATCTGTTTGCTGAAATCAGACCATGTCAGTGTGAAGGATGGGTTAAAGCACAGCTGAGGGTGAAGGAAGCAAAACTAGTTGGAATGATGCCCAAGGCTCCATAAGGAGAGCAAAGACTTGGACCCAAGCAGACGGCAGAAGGTGGAAAAAAAGGGACAGTTAAGGTGGACGATTACTTGGGGGGGACCTGAAGACAGAAATGAGAGAGAACCACCTACTAATCAGCCCTGGAAATGTTAGAAAGTAATATTTTGCAGAAAAGATAAGAAATTCAAAGTCTGACATTAAATTTAATGTTCTTATACTACATCTAGTGAAATACAGCAGAAACTGTTTTTTTTTTTTTTAAATCAAGGTTCCTAAATTTTTATTTTATTTTGGTTGTGAATTATTTGTAATGTTTCAAATTCTCAAGGAGAAAAACAACATAACTGTCAGTTCTTTGGTAAAAATAAATTTATTTAATTACCTATCAGGTATTATAACTACAAAAAGAGGAGCCAGGCATTAGTGTGCACGTCTATAACCCCAGTGACTATGAAGATTGAGGTAGGAAGATCACAAGTTTGAGGTTATCCTCAACAATTCAGAGAAGCCCTAAGCAATTTAGCTAGAGCCTGTCTCAAAATAATAAGGATTGGGGATGCAGCTCAGTGGTAAAGTGCCCCTGGGTTCAATCCCCAGTACCAAAAATATAATAAATTGATTGAAATAAGTAAAAATTGTTTTAAGAGTACCTATCACATACTTGGCTGTGATCAAAATATAAATAAAAATACAGGCACACTGTACAAGAGGCTTTGGACTACATATGGCAAAAATAAAAAGTGTATTCACAAAATGGTAAAACTTCAGGAAATTTTTTTCCTTTTTTCCATGAAATTTTTGAGAAAACAAAGATATTGCTAACATCGCAATAGTTTATAAGAAATGTGATTACTAAAAAATCGTACCTCATATTATCTTAAGAAATGTTTAATTAAAGTAGGACTAATGCACAGTAAGTATTTAAAACACATGAACACACAAATATCAAGAAAAGGCTTCTTGCTAGCAAAAGATGGGCTAATTCAAAACCAAACCAATTGTAGTTGTTTGAAATTCAATGAATTTATACAAACTGGTAAGGTCAAATGATATTTAAAAACAAAAACTCATTAAATAGCACTGGACATAAACTTGGACACTGATACTACAATAATTAAATATGTATCATTCTTTTTCTGTGCAAGCTATACTTAAATAGCCCAAGTTGATGAGGAAATCTTCCTTATAGAAGGATTCTAGATAATAGAGTAAGAAAAACTCACAATTTGTAGCCTGAATCACATAAATTCAGATATCAGTCATCAATAAATGTAGCTTTTTATGTGAAGAGTCCTTCATAAAGGAGGGCTCAGGCTGCCACCTCCTGAAACTCCTAATTAATTTTAGTTAGCATATCAAAATTGGGACCAGACTTGACGCTGTCAAGGCATGGCACCACCTGTGAGGCATTCCTGCCAAAACTGGATAAACATAATCACACTGCTAAAGCTAGCTTCCATTTAGAGAAACTACAGATATAAGGACAAGTGAGACATCACAGGAAAACAGAAAACTTCATAATGTTTGATATTTTGTTGGCTACTTGATTCAGTTTCTACAAGTCACTTGAGTAAGGCAGGTCTATAGTTAAAAGAAATTTAAGAGACATAACTCATGACCTTGTTTGGCTCCTGAGTCCAATAAACCAACTGCAAAAATGACAATTTCGAGATAATTGAAGAAACTTGAATTTCAACTGGTATTAGTAGATGCCACCAATAAATTATTGTTAATTTTGATAGTTATGATAATGATATTGAAGATATGCAAGAAAAAGATGCATATTGAACTGTGCAGGAAGAACAGTGTTTCTGAGATTTGTTTTAAACTACTTCAGGGGAAGAAAAAGGAGAGTTAATCAAACAGATGTGGCAAAATCTAGAAAACTCTTGGCTCTAAGTGATAGGCACATAGATTCATTATTCTACTTTACAGTAAGATTTAAAGTTTCCATTAAAAACACTGGAGTGATATGAAAGCACTGCATATTACTAGGGAGCCTATCAGCAATACAAATCCACTCTATTCTAACGATTCCCCTTGAGACATTTGGGGGTGGGTTCCAAATTAACCATACTTAGACATTCTTAAAAGTAGTTCCGAGATCACACTTTGAGAAACACTAACACAGAGGAAACTCCCAAGTCCTAAATATATCTGGAGAAGTTAGGAGATGATTCCCAGGAGATTCTTATCTTGACCTGACTTCTAAAGAATGAATGGAAATTTGCTAGGTGAATCAAATGGGAGGAAAATCCAGAAGGAATAATATGGATAAACATACAGAGATCTGAGAGTACCCACTGTAGTTTAGAAATGTCAAGCAGTTTGGTATGGTTAGAATGGAAGGCAGCATGAACAAAGAACAGATTAGCAGGAGATGAAGTGGGCAAGAGGCAGAAGAACATAAAAGATTCTGTATTGCATGCTAAGAAATTTAACTACATTTAAAATATTGATGCTAAGGCAACTTTTATTATACATTGTAAACAGATCAATTGTAGAACTCTGGAAACATAAACCACCCATATTTTCAGGATAATCTTTTGTCTTAAAAAGGTCTATTGCGAAGGGGAAGGAAGGGGAGATGGGAACAGGAACAAGTAGAATGAATGGGATATAACTTTCCTACGTTCATATATGAATACACAACCACTGAAACTCCACATCATGTACAACTGCAGGAATGGGATCTCAATTAGAATAAATTATACTCCATGTATGTACAGTATGTCAAAATACACTCTACTGTCATGTATATCTAAAAAGAATGAAAAATAAAATAAAAAGGGTCTTGTTAGTTTTTAATTCATAAAAGTATACAAATATAAGATTACCTTTCAATTACACTGTCTACTACCTAAAACTGGGTATTAAAATATGCACTAAAATCAAGTATACTTAAGTCGAGTGGACAAAAACTGAATAGTATGCTTATATGACACAATTATGTACATACAGCATGTATATATGTACATGTATTTCTTACTTCTATCTACTGAGACAGCCTAAAAACATTGATACCTCTGCTATAATGAGCATACTCAGAACCCAGATCTTGGTTTCTAATGACATTCTTCAATAAGAGAAACAAGAGATCCGTGGAAACTGGCTGATTCTAAGTTTAGAGTAAAATCAATACAGAAGTTCTTAAACAAACAAAACACACACACACAAAGAATGAAAGTATGTCAAAAACACACAGTGGGCAGGGAGAAGGAAGAAAGGGGGAAAAGACAGGTGCAGTTCCAATGGTCAAAACTGAAACAATTTGAGTAACGAAGTAAGTAATATAGTACTGGATTATAACCATAGCTACATTTCCTAAATAAAAGATATCTCTCATATATATACATATACATGAAAAGAAACAAATATATAAAAATAAAATTTCATATTTATACAATTATAAATATACATTCATAAACATTTTTTATATGTAAAAGTTATCTTCCTCAAATTTTTCCACTTTCTTTGGAAGCAAGCTGGTGAGTGTTAGTTAATGGACCACAGCTGAAAGGGGTAATTATCCACATAACTAGGTGATTAAGGTTAATGAGAAAAGTTGGGTTGATAGCAGATACCTTGATATACCAGGATGAAAAACAGCACTTTACCTCTGTAGTCTTCTTGCAAAAAATCCATGATATCAGTGTAACCCTGAGGAAGACACTGAACAAAACCAAATTGATGGACATTCTGCAAAAAACTTAACCAGTGCTTCTAAAGGTCTGAGACAAGACAGTCTGAGAACCCAGAGTTAGGGAGTTAAGATGAGAAAATGTAATGTGGTATCCCAGAGGAGAGCCTGAAGCAGAACAGGACACTAGGGGGGAAAATTAGAAAATCTGGTCAAGTTTAGTAAATAATAATATACCAATGTTGACTTCTTAGTTATGACAAATGTACAGTGGGGTGAAGGATAAACAAGAGTTCTCTGTACTATCTGAAAATGAAAAAGTATTCTAAAATTAATCTTTAGATAAATGAAGCTTGGAGTGTAACCCAGAACACATGCTTAGCACACACAGGTAGCTGAGCCGAATTTCTATCGTCATCATCGTCATCATAAAAGATAATATGGGTTGCAGCCAAAGCAGTACTTAGAAGAAAACTTAAGGGCTTAAAGATTTATACCAGAAAAGAATAAAAGATGAAAATTCACAGGTTAAACATCCAAACTAAGAAATTGGATGAGGGGAAGGGATTAAAACACATCCTAAAGAAGAAATAAAGAAAAGCAAAAGTTAATAAATAAGAATCAAAAGTTGAAACTTTGAAAAACACTAATAGAAAACCTGCTAGGAGACTGGCCAAGAAAAAGAGAAGGCACAAAAAAAATTATCGTATTTTTTAGAAAGGAGGACATAACTACAGATACAGCAGAATTTAAAAAGATATGAGGGCTGGGGTTGTAGCTCAGTGGTAGAATGCTTGCCTAGCATGCATGAGGCACTGGGTTCGATTCTCAGCACCACATGCAAATAAATATAAGTAAATAAAGGTCCATCAACAACTGAAATTTTTTTAAATAAAAAATGGTATGAAAAAATTATGAAAAACTTCAAAGCAAATTTTGAAGTTGTAGGCTAAGTGAATAAACTCTTAAAAATATAAATTATCAAAAATGACTCAAAAATATTTCTGGTGGTTCTCAATCATTAAAGAAATTGGATCAAAAGCTTGAAACTTCTCATATGCAAAATAATTTTATCTTTCTAGGAAAAGACAATTCCAACCTTATATCATGTTGTGTGTGTAACTGACACTAGACCAGACTAAGAAGAAAAGGAACAAGGAAAGTAAAATTATTCATAGGACAGTTCCTAAATTTGATAAAAAAATATAAACAAAAATGTTACAGCAAACGTCCAATTCTTCCCTCTGTAATGGACATGCATTTTCCTTTTTTTTTAAATTTATTCTTTATAAATATACTTGACAGTAGAGTGTATTCTGACATATTATCCATACATAGAGTACAACTTATTAAGGTCCCATTCACGAGGTATTGTACGTGATATGGAGTTTCACTGGTTGTGTATTTATATATGAACATAGGAAAGTTATGTTCAATTCATTCTACTGTCTTTCCTATTCCCATTTCCCCTCCCTTCCCTTTGTCTAACCCAATGAACTTCTATTCTCCTCCCGCCCCCACACCCCTTATTGTATGTTCTCATCCATGTATCATAGAGAACATTCAGCCTTTGGTTTTGGGGGATTGGCTTATTGTTCACTTAGCACAATAGTCTCTAGTTCCATTCATTTACTGGCAAATGTCATTATTTCATTCTTCTTTATGGCTAAGTAATACTCCATTGTGTATATATACAACATTTTCTTTATCCAATGAATGCTATATAAAAGGCCTTAAATGGTATGATATATAAAATCATAATGAAGTCAATTTTCCTGTAATCTAAACATCAAATAGTTATTAAGATAGAAAGTTTTTCAGAAATATTGAAATATAGATCCTAAATTCACTTAGGAGAGTCAAGAATAACTAAGGCGCTCCTAAAGAAAAGTCAGACAAAACATTTTTACTGTTGAGTGCAATGGCACATACCTGTAATCCCAGTTACTCGGGGGCTAAGGCAGGAGAATCACAAATTCAAGGCCAGCCTCAGCTAAATTAGTGAGACCCTGTTTCAAAAACAAAAAATAAAAGGGGTCTGGGGTTGTAGCTCAGTGGTAGAGGAATTGCCTAGCATGAGTGAGGCTCTGAGTTTGATTCTTAGCACCAAATATAAGTAAATAAAAGTTCATCAACAACTTTAAAAAAAAATTTTTTTAAAGGACTGGGGGTGTAGCCCAGTGGTAGAGTTCCTGTATTCAATTCCCAGTAGGTGAGGGGACAGAGATCATCCTGCCAGATAAAGATATTATTAAGCTATAATAATTAACAGTGTAAATTGTACAGAAACAGGAAGAAACACTACTATAATGTGGAGCAAATAAACAGACACCCCCCCAAATAACAGTAGTACAGATTCATAGAGAAAGGATGATTACTTAATATGGTATTAGGACAATTGGAAAGTCATTTCTTATCACACACCACATACAAAAATCAACTGAAAACAGATGAAGTACATCATCACAATAAACAAAAAATTCAGAAGCCTTTAGAAAGAATATCTTCATAACTTGAGGTAAGAATTTTTTTAAATGACCAAAAAAGCATGAAATGAGGAAACACCACAATTCAATTTCATTAAATGAAGGACTACTACTTCATCAAAATATCATAAAAAGTGCAAAGATAAGCCACACACTAAGTGATAATAAATTGAACACATAAAACCTGGAAAGGATAAATAGGATAAAGAACCCAAAGTATTAATAAAAACAAATACCTCAATTTTTGTATATAGGGCAGAAGTCACGTGTATGCACAACTCCCCCAAAAATATTATAAAAGTTCTCAGCTTCGATCACATTAATCACATTAGTACTCAGGTAAGTACAAATAAAAATTACAAGATATTGTTTTATACCTACTATTTTGACAAAAAATTGAAAATTTGAGAATATCAAGTGTCCATAAAGATGTAAAGAAATGAGAATTTTCATCCATTACTGGTGGGAATATAAAATAACTACCTCTCTGGATAAAAGTTCGGATTACCTAGGAAAGCTGAACATAAAACACACACACACAGCAATTCCAAGTACATTATAGAAGAACAGATTATGCATGTATAACAAATGAGCAAGCACCAAAGATTGTAACAACAATGTTTGAAAAGCAAAACTTGGAACTGACCCAAATGTCCACCAACACTTCTTCAACAAGGGATTAATACACTGTAGTCAATTCGTAAAGTGGAATATTAACAGTGAAAATGAATGACTTATAAACTGCACATAACATAAATGAATCTCAAAAATATAATATTGAGCAGAAATAAGTCAAACAATATAAATAATATGATTCCATTTATATCCAACAAATTTAGAAAAAAGACAAACCGAACTATTCATTATTTAGGAATTTATACATATGTGATAAAACTAAAGAAGAAACAAAAAAAAAAAGAAGAAAGAAAAAAGAAGCAACTGATTAACTCAAAACTCTAAGTTGTTACCTCCAGAGGATGGAAGAAAAGATGCAGTAAGGAAAACCGAGGGGACTTTTAAGTATTATTTCTTAAACTGTGTGTTAAGTACATAGACACTCATTTTATTACTCTTGAAACCAAACATACATATGCTATGTGCACTGTTTTAAATGTGCAATATACAAAACTTCAAAATATTAAGAGAATACCATGAATAATGGATTTTTTTAAATATTACTTTTCTACTTTTGAAGGTTTTAAGTATTTTCTTCAATATAAGGAGGATGTCTTACAAAAATGACTTGAAAATACAATGCATTACAACTGGTCCATTAATTTTACAAAGTTGAAAAACCTTGAAAAAACTGAGAAAACAAAGAGTACTAACAAAAATCAGCATTTACTATTCAAGCACAGCTGCCTGGTTTCTTTACCTACAGGTAGCTTGTTAAATACTATTAGCCTTTTGTCATATTTTAAGTACAAGCTACTGACAGTGAGTAATTATAATGAAATTCTTGACTTTCTACTCATCTATAAACATGCTGAAGAGACATGTCCCCAAAGCAGAGTTTGAAATTTTCACCCAGAAGCATCCCATTTCTAATGTTAATGCTTGCTCTTGGAAGCAAAATTAACTTGTCTTAATTTGATTAAGATCATGAACACAACTTTCACACTGCCATACCTTCTCATGCTTGTCCTCTTGAATGTCCTTCCCCTTCATACCTGCCAACTGAAATCCTACTAATAATCACTTTAAGGTAATAGCAATTCACTCTTATCACCCAGGTTCTCACAAGAGCTAGGCAAGCACTCTATTACTGAGCTACACCCCTAGTCCTGTATTGTTGTTGTTGTTGTTGTTAAAAGTTGAATAACTTGAGGTAATAATTTTTTTTAATTTTTTCCCTCAAGGAAAGGAAAAAGGTCTGTGGAGACAGGAACTGAGTCTTTTTCATAATTTTTTGTCCATACTGCATACTTACTGGCATCTAATGGATGTCTTATTACTTGGTTTTATTTCTAATAAAGGGACTAGGATTAGTTCATGTTCCTACCAATCAGAGGGAAAAGCCCTCTCAACACATGAGACATCAAGTAAAGTTCTCAGGAAAACACTGCTTTAATATAAGACTAAAGGGCTGGGGAGATAGCTCAGTCGGCAGAGCAAGCACAAGGCCCTGGGGTTCGATCACCAGCACCAAAAAAGAAAAAAAAAAAAAAAAAAAAATATATATATATATATATATATGACTAAAGGCAGTTTGGACAAACTCTAACAAAACTTATAGCAACCCTCGAAGGGTTCAGATTTATCCCAAATAATTTACTTACCAAAAGAAAGCACAACAGTATTTACAGAATCATAACAAAGTCCATTACCCAAGAATATAAAATTCACAGTTTCCAAAAATCAAAAATTACCAGGCACATGAAAGGCAGGAAAATACAACCCCAAAGAAGAAAAGTAAATTAACTAAAACAGACCTAGAAAAGACAAGAATTTTTGACTAAGCAAAGACATTAAAACGAATAGCATAGATGTGCTTTGTATGTTGAAGAATATATATGTGTGTGTGTAGATATATACACACACACACACACACACACACACACACACACACACACATATATATATATAAAATACATCTAAAATTAAAGTAGACTGGATTGAGTTAACAGCAAAAAAGGTATGCGAACTTGGAGACAAAGCAATAGCGACTATCCAAAATGAAACACTCACAGGAAAAGGACTAAAAAACATTATGCAGTCTATCACACATATAATTAGAATCCCAAGGAGGGAAGGGATAGGAAAATAAACTTAAGAAGGAATAGGCCCAATTTTGGGGAACCACGTATGAGCTCCTTCCTGCCCTACCATATCACTTTGACAAGCACTGCCTTAAAGTAGTTGTCTATGTTTTAATAAGATACAACAAAGATGGTTTGCTTGGTTCATTCATGTTTCTAGTTTTTCCTCTGTGAATAAAATCTTGACTGTTGTTTAAGTAAAAGCCAGGTTTGTATCCTACCTACGTTTCATTATAAATGCAAGGTCAGGCCAGATGCAGTGGTGCTACCTGTAATTCCAGCTACTCAGATGCTGAGGCAGGAGGTTCTCAAAGTTTGAGGTCAGCCTTAGCAACTTAATGAGACCCTGTCTCAAAATAAAAAATAAAAGGGATGGAATTTGGCTCAGTGGTAGAGAGCCCCTGGGTTCACTCCCAGTAACGCACACACAGAGCCAAGTTACCTGTTCAGCTTACTCCTTGCACCCTTTTCCAGAAGACACAGTCCCTACCCACATTAGGAAAAAACACAAAGAAGAGGAGTTCTGTTCACAGAATGTTTGTGAAGGGAATAAATGAAAAGCATGTGGTTAAGTTCTATTTAGCACCAGTTTTATCGTTACGAGTTTAACATGCGTAGGGTAGGTTGAAACATAATCACTATAAACTACCTCTCTAGGAGAGTACATTCAATTCCCAATTTATAAATCAACTTTTGAAACTCAACTAATAAGTGGGGCTTTCCAACACACCTTTTCTTATTAAAATAACTTTTTATAATTCACTGAATCTTCACATTTAAAAATTTTCCAGTACAAACATATGAAATGATCCTCAAATTTAACAGAATCAAAGAAATGCAAACATATAATCTAAAATGTAAAATGAAATCTACTGATACATTTTACTTCTACTAGATTAGCAAACATTTAGATGATTAATAACAGTTGACAGAACTGCTAGAAAAACATTATTGTTCTACCTTGCTATTAGAAATGTGAGCATGACAGACTGTGGAACCAACCTAGATGTCTTTCGATTGATGAATGGATAAAGAAACTGTGATATATATATATATCCATTAATATTCCATTATATATATATTAGTAATATTCCATTTTATATATATAATATAAATATTTTATATATATATAAAATGGAATATTACTCAGCTATAAAAAATAATAAAATTATGGCATTTGCAGGCAAATGGAAGAAATTGGAGAATATCATGCTAAGTGAGATAAGCCAATCTCAAAAATCCAAAAGGCGAATGATCTCACTGATAAGCGGATGATGACACATAATGTGGGGTGGGAGGGGGGCAAGAATGGAGGAAGGAGGGACTGTATAGAGGGAAAAGAGGGGTGGGAGGGGGGGGGAAGGAAAAATAACAATGAATCAAACATCATTACTCTATTTAAATGTATGATTACGCCAATGGTATGCTGTTACTCCATGTACAAACAGAAACAACATGTATCCCATTTGTTTACAATAAAAATAAATTAAAATAAAAAAAAAAGAAATGTGAGCATGAATTTTTTGAAAAGTCTGGAAACTAATTTTACTATCAAAATTACAAATAAACATAGACCACAGATCAGCTAATCCATTTTGGGGAACTTAGCCTATAAAAATATACATACAAAGATTTCATCGCACCATAGTGGCAAAAAATTTATAAGTAAAAATTTATAAATAAATTATAGTTGTACATCACTTAATAGTAGGGATATATTCTGAGAAACCTATGTTAAGTGATTTCTTTATTGTGTACACATCATAGTATACTTACCAAATCTGAATGGTATATCCTTACACACACCTAAACCGTATGGTACAGAATTTGTTCCAAGGTTATAAGCCTGGGCAACATGTTACTGTACTGAATACTGTAAGCAACTGTGACAGACAGATGAGTATTTGTGTAACTAAACAGAAAAGTAAAAACATGGTATAAAAGATTTTTTAAAGTGGTACATCTGTATGGACGTTCAGTACTGAAGATGCTCTTGTGTCAGTGGCAGAGAAGTAAATATGAAGGCGTAGGACATTACATTACTATAGACTTCGACACCATACACTTCAGCTACAATGAGTGTATTTAAAAGGTTTTTCTTCAATAATAAAAGAACCTCAGACTACTGTAATTTTTTTTATTTTAAACTTTTAAATTTTTTACTCTTTTACAACAATGCTCAGCCTAAAACACAAACACACTGCACGGCTACACCAAAACATTTTCTTTCTTTATATCCTTATTCTATACTTTTTTCCAAATTTTAGTTGTTTTTTTTTTTTTTTTTTTTTTTTTTAACTTTTTTGTTGAGACTGAAGTTGTGGCACTCACCTAGCACACGTGAGGTACTGGGTTCAATCCTCAGCACCACAATAAATAAATAAATAAATAAACAAACAAAAGTATTGTGTCAAAAAACCCACTTTTTTCTTAAAAACTAAGAGACAAACACACACACTAGCTTAGGCCTACATGTGGGCAGGATCCTCAGTATCACTGTCTTCCACCTCCACATTATGTCCCACTCAAAGGTCACAGGAACAACACACATGGAGCTGTCATCTTCTACGAGAGCAATGCCTCCTCTAGAATCCCTCCTGAGGGACCTACCTGAGGCTCCTCTTGAGGATGTGTCACTCTTTTCAGAAATATGCTCATGGTGGTTTCCTTGTGTTTTTTTTTTTAATTCATCATAGATTTGCTTACAAGCAGATAATGCATCATGAACATTACTCTCTATTAATGAAAACCTTATGGTGGCAGACAAAACATATTCTCATGTTTTTAAGGAGCTTGCTGAGGTCTGCAAATCTTCTGCAAAGCATTTTACTGTGAATTCTCTTAGAGTTCTTTTATCTTCTGCAGTTTTCTTTTCTCTTGCCTCTTTAGCTATGCGTTCACCAAGCAATATGAGTTTTTCAACTCTACTATAATCTTTGGGACCACTGTCATATGCACATATGTCCTTCATTTACCAAAACATCATTATATAGTACATTATTATAAATATCCATCAGTAAAGGAATGGTGGAATAAATTCTGGGCTACTATTATTATGGACTAAATTGTATCCCTTCAAGGTTGAAGTCCTAAATCCAGTATTCATTAAGTAAATGCATTTTGAGATAGGGTATTTAAAAAAGTAATGAGGTCTTAGGACAAGCCAAATTCAATTTTGACTAGCATCCTTATAGAGAAAGAAATCTGGACACAGATATACACTGAGGGAAGATCATGTGAAGACACAATACAAAGCCAGATACCTACACACCAAGAAGAGAGACTTGACCTCAGGCTTCTGGCCTCCAGAATAAGAAAATAAATCTGTGTTGGTTAAACCACTCAGTTCATGGCACTTTATTATGATATCCCTAGCAAACAAATACAACTATATATGTAGCTTATTAAAAAAGAATAAATTAGAGCCAGACATGATGGTGCATGCCTGTAAACTCAGCAATTTGGGAAGCTGAGACAAGAGGATTTCAAGTTCCAGACCAACTTCAACTACTTAGAGAAAGCCTGTGTCAAAATAAAAAGGTTTTTTTTGTTTAAAAAAAAAAAAAAAAAAAAGTTTTGGCATGTAGTTTAATGGTAGAATATCACACAAAAAAATTTTAAATTATGCCACTTGGCAGATTTCTACAAGGTATTCAAGGAAAAGGAGAGAAACAGAAAAAATTTAAAATACAGGGAATGCTCAAAAAGCAACACACATGTATGTATAAGGTATTATAAATATCTGTACATGAATATGACAGCATGGAGAAAAATATGAAATAATAAACCTAAGTTGTTAACATGGGTTAAAGTGTCCTAGTAGAGGGGGGATATGGAAAGAAGGGAAGAGAAGCAGGGCAAAGAGAGAAGCAATCAACTGCCCCAAACTGTACTAGTAATTATTGCAAGATATTTCTATAATTTTATGACATTTTGTGTATGTGTGTATATAAAATAAGTTGTACAAATTTAACTAAAGATTTTCACTGGTATGTGATTGATTTTTTTTTTTGCAAGTGTATAGCCAAGGAAAAGACAATATTTAAAATAACTACACACAATTCCAAACGTGTTAATTGCTAGTTCCTACCATCTTTCTTCTTTTTTTGCTTTAAAAATAGTAAAGATGATCTCTTTAAATGAATGTTTTCTTTTTTAAATATTACTATGTGATAACATAGTTCCTACCAATAAAACAGGAACTGGCCCACCCAGCTATGATCCCAGTTAACTTGGGTGGCTGAGGTAGGAGGTTCAAAAGTTTGAGGTCAGGCTGGGGAGATAGCTCAGCTGGTAGAGTGTTTGCCTTGCAAGCACAAGGCCCTGAGTTCGATCCCCAGTACCGCAAAAAAAAAAAAAAAAAAAAAAAAAAAAAGTTTGAGGTCAGCCTCAGCAACTTAATGGGGCCCTCTTTCAAAATGAGAAAGAGAAAAGAAAAACGTGGGAAGAGGGGTGGAGACCAGAGATGTAGTACAGTAGTACAATGCTCTTGGGTTCAATTCTCAGTACTGCAAAAAACAAACAATAACAACAAAGACCTAACAAACTAGGAACTGACTTCAAAAAAAGAGAGTCCCTGATGGTTTTTCAGTTCTTCTTCAAGCATTCCCCTAATCTTCTTATTCAAGCCTCTTCCAAAAGCAGTCAACATCCTTATCCATCATGTCCTGATACAGGCAGAGGCTCTTTTTATCAAATTGCTAAGTTTTCTTGCCCCAGTGCTCCTATCCACCCCACTCTATTTTAAATTTCCATCGCACTCTAAGAGGAACATTTAAAGCTGGAGAAGCAATTCACAATACCTGTATACCTACTGTCTCTTTTTATCAGTCTTCCTTAAAATGCCAACAGATAGCAATTTGTGATTTGAATACCTACCTAATAAGATTCACCAACTGATTGCACATAACCTCTAAACATAGATTCTAACCTCTAGTGATTCAAAGGCATAAAAGCCAGGGTAGAGGCAGGGGGATTCAAACACAAACTTCTCCAAACATAGCAGGTACTTCTTACAGACAGCATTCAGATACACTATTTCCCTTGATCTCATTTGGGTTGGACACAAAGATAATGAGAGGCACGGTGAGAGGAGAAACAGCCATCCACTGGCTCAAGGGCTTTCCAACTACTGGAAGTCTTGCTAGGTCATCCCCAACTCATCACCCCTTAAGACCTTTACAGAAAATGCTACTGCAAAAACATAATGCATTTATTTAAATGAAATGATGCCTAACTGTATGTGTAAATTCAAAACATCTCACTTAGGCTATGCTCGAAAATGGATGGCAGGAAAGTAAGAGGCCAAAGCGGTTAAGGGTTAATGAGCCACTGAGTTTCTCCAGGTGAAAAAAGCAACTGTGAGCATGGTATGTGGCAAGATGAGAGGTTTTCTTTATGCCCAGTTCAAGACCTGCAATGGATGATATAACTACATTGGTGTTGTTTCAAAAGCAAATGGTTAGGGCTGGAGTTGTGGCTCAGTGAGTATTTGCCTGGCATGTGTGAGGCCCTGGGTTCAATACTCAGCACCACATAAAAATAAAAAATAAAATAAAAGATCCAATGACAACTAAAAAAAAAAGCAAATGGTCATTTCAATCATCATTTTTCAGAGGTAGCTACTGCACCATACAGCCACGCTAGCCAAAGCATGTTGCTAAGGATACTGATCCCACAAAGTGTATAGCAGGTACCTTAATGTTTGATCACTTAACAGTAAACTGATTTACTAAATGACTAAACAGATTTCTTCACATTTAAAGAAACTATCCCTTTTAGAAGGAAAAATGGTCAATTTCATCTGTTAATTCCATGTGTTAATTTTATCCATGTTCAGACTTTCTGAATAATGGAGAGGTTAGGCCCCAAATACAATACATGTGATTACATGCATGCATTCAAAAGATATCATGAGACAGATAACCTTGTCCACACTGAGCTCAAAAGTACACCAGTTGGGGCTGGGACTGTAGCTCAGTGGCAGAGTGCTTACCTAGTGTGTGAGGCACTGGGTTCTATCCTTAGCACCACATAAAATAAATAAATAAAATAAAGGCATGATGTCCATTTACAACTACCAAAAAAAAAAAAAAAAAAGAAGAAGAAGAAGAAGAAGAAGAAGAAGAAGAAGTACAGCAGGGGAATCAGACATTAAATAATAAATCATCATTAAAAATAACTGCATAACAAGAGGTATGATAGTAAAGAAGTTAAGCACAAATTAAATTGCCTAAATTCAAATCTTGGTTCTTTGAGTTACCAGGGTATAATCTGAGCAAATTTCTTAATCTTTTCTAATAATATTATGTACCAGTCATAGTCAATGTTGAATAAATGTTAACTGTCGTTATTACTGTTCTTAAAGCACAGGATACTATGAGGCTATAATACGGGGGCCTAAATTAACCTAGTGGTTCTGGGAAGGAAAATTAAAGCTAAAACATGATGAGGGAAGTGAGAAGATAGCACTGTAGGCAAAGGGAAAAGCATGTACATATAAGAAGAGAAGAACAAAGGAGAAGAAATTAGAATGAGTTAGGTAGGGCCTAGATCACTGGCCAGATGAAGGCTCCTTTACTAAGATGAGGAATACTGCAAAATGAGCAGCTTTTGAATAGGTGGGAAGGAGAACAAAGAAATTTAAAGTTCACTTCTAGACTTCGTTATGCTTGAAAAATCTTTGGGACATGAAATTAGTAAACAGTTTAATAATATTAATAAGTAAGCCTGAGTTTTACTTTTAATAATCTTATCATATAATGCCTACATTCTATCAAAATAATAAGTGATTAAAATCACTGTAAAACAAAAAAACCCAATACCCCACCAATTCCATGAGAGTAAACATTAAGGATAAAGTATGAAAAGCTATGTTAGAAATGGTTTTCCCCCATATCTTTGAACTTCATTTTGAGGTCCCTGGCAAAGAAGGGAGTTTACCAGCTGGGCACAGTGGCACATGCCTATAATCCCAATGGTTCAGGAGGTTGAGGCAGGAAGATTGCAAGTTTGAGACCAACCTCAGCAACCTAGCAAGGTCCTACGCAACTTAGTGAGACCCTGTCTCAAAATAAAAAATAAAAAGGACTTTACTGACTTAACAGGGAAGCCCTAAACAGTCACATTTATGAAAACTGAATTATGCACAGTTGGGTACAGAGGTACTTTTAGACTAAATGATAGATTTGCTTTGGACTTTCTGACAACTGGCATTAATATTTATTAAATAGTTCCATGGTTATAGTTTGTAAAAATACTTCCTACAGAAGTAGGAATGAATATATTTTAGTATACAGATGACTATATTTTAGTTTTGTAAATATTAATCAATGCTAACATGGCAAGAATAGTAGACCTGTAAAATTGTAAATAAATATTTGCAAAAATAAAGTGGTATTAGGTCTCATGGTTAGTGACTTTACTTTTTTGTTGTTTTAAGCTTACAAAACAAACCTATATTAGCCTCAATAACACCTGCTGTTTCTCTTGGAGACTGCTTAGAAGGAAATACTATGAGTTGGAGTTAGAAGACCTATGTTGAAGGTCTGACTTTACTACAATCTTACACACCTCATTAAAGTTTCTCACCTGACAGTGGCAATATCACTAGCCATCTCCAGAGGATATCATGATGATAAAATGAGATCATATATCTGACAATGGTTTTTTGTTAAGGGGAAAAAGTAGTAATAAATTTTTGTGGTTTTTCTTTTTAAGCTTTTTAAATGGTAGAATGCTAAATAATTGTTGGCAGTTATTCACACTGCCATACAGAGTATAGTACAAATGAGAGAAGTTCAGTTAAACATAAAACCTAGATAAAGACTGTGCTTGAACTTTTCAATATTCAAATTTATTGATTTTAAAGATAACAATTCAGTTCACTCCACTTTGTGTCATATAATCTCAAATGTCAGTGATTCTCAACCTAAACCATGCTTAACAATTACCTCAAAAGTAATTTTTTTTTTTTAATGCAGCCTTTGGAGTCCCACTACTTCAGACTCTGATTTAGAAGGACGGACTGGGGATGGAGCCATAACTTGGTTATGATTTATAACATAAAACCTACCACTTAACCATTTTGAAGTGTACAATTTGGTGGCATTACATACATTCACATTATTGTGCAACTATAACTATTATCCATCTCCCTCCCAGGAGAAATCTGTATTCTACCTTTAAATAAAACCTGCTTCATATGCTTGCCTCAGTGTGCTTCTCTGGTGTCATACTTCAACATCTGAGGAAACAGTACTCAACACCGGTGGTATCACCAGCATTTCTCATGTCTCCGGCACTCCAAATGGTAATTTGCAATCAACTGATAAAATCCTGGCTTCTGTTTTTCCTGTTTTCTATGACCCGAATCTCATTCTTTTCATTGAAATTTTATTTAAAAATATTGTGTGTGCATAAACACTAACTGCAGAGAATACAGAGCAAAGAACAACATGGAAGTGCCTGGGGCTAGTTTATTGAGTTCATGTTGAGTGCTTTTTAATATACTAATCTAGGAAAATGTCTGATTCTACTTTTTTCCCTCTGCTACCATTTTTCTTCTTTTAGAGGTTTGGTGACTGAGCTCTCAAAGTATTTTCTTTATGAGAATCTATACTGCACGTCACATCTCGTTTTTTTTTTTTTAGTTGTGTGCACCGGTGCTTCTCACACTTGAACATGCACATAAATCACCTATTAATGTTTAAAATACAGATTTGGATTCAGGAGCTCTTGGGTAGGGCACTTGGTATTTTTATCAAGCATTCAGGTAGGCTGATGCTACTGGTCTGAAGAATATATTCTGTACTACAAAGGTCACATCTATTTTGCTAGATATTTTAGCTCTTTGGGGCAGGGACCATATCTCACTTTTGTTATTCTAATTTGGGGTACTTAAGTAGGAGCTCCGGTACTATATTTGAACAACTGAATAAATTACATGCTGCAATGTGTTCAACTTTTTGGGGGGGGCTGTTTCACCTATGAATTCAAATGAAGAATCAACTTTCCCACAAGTATAAGTAATTCCTTATAAGCCCTTAACTCCTTTCAGACTCCTCTTTTCTATTGTTTTACCTCAGGAAATCCTCACTTCACTCATTACAAAAAACTGAACTTTGTCACAACTGGATCATCCCCATTGGTATGTAAAAACACTTCAAACAACAACGAATGGTTTTCTTGTCATGGAGTCTCTAATTCATTTTCTTAGCCTTTCAGAGGCAGACTCCCCAAAGAAGAGCTCTTCATAGTCACTCTCTCTATACTAGGCTTCTCGATCCAGGTCTGTCATGGTCACCAAAAGCTGACATTCTGTAATGTGGCAGAATCTGTAATCTGCCCTCATTTCATCTGACATCTTGGCAACACAGCACAGATGACCACTCTCTTTCTTGAAACCCTTTCTTATTTGACTTAAAAGTCACTACTCTCCCCTAATGGTCCTCTTCAAATGGACACTCTTAGTTCTCCATCTCTGAAGTGTTGGGAATCCTCCAAAACTCCATGAGTCCTCGTATACTCCTTCCCTAAGTAATTCAGTCCATGGTTTTACTCACTGTCCACTGACAATTGTCCAATTTTTATCCCAAGTATCACCTCTCCCATGAACTCAAATAGCCAAATGTTCTATATAACATTTTCACTTCAATGTCTATAACTCCAATTCCACAATGAAAAGTGAATTCTTGGGTCCCACCCTAACCTCAAATTAACTGTCTTCTCCTCAAGTTTTTCCTGTTCACTAAGCGGGACCTCCACTCAGTCAGCACAAGCCAAAAATACAGCAGTCAACCTCAAATCCTCTTCATTTATCCCTATACATGCAGTCAATCTACTTGTTTTACTCCAAAATATATCCCAATTCTGACCATTTCTAACAAAACACACTATAATAGCATGTCTACAAGTACTGAGCTACTACCATATGATTTTTGCTGTATATTTGCCTTTTATAAAATTCTTCATTCTTACCCCACCAAAGTCCTTTTTCTCATAAAGTGACCAGAACTAAATTTATAATTTTTTTTTTTTTTTTTTCCGGCGAGGTACTGGGGATTGAACCCAGGGCCTTACCAACCAAGCTATATCCCCAGCCCTAAATCTATAAAATTTAAATTTGATTATGTCCCCTTTTGTTTAAAATCCTCTATTTTCCATCACTAGGCCTATAAAGTCTTACATAAAGTGGGTCCTTCTCTTTTCTCATAACTTACCTCTTATCACTCTTCTTCCTATACACAATACTCATAATGGTTCTTGATGTTTCTCATACACTCCAAGTTTTTCACTAAGTGCTTGCTCTCTTCTAGAATGCTCTTCCACTAGACTTTTTACAAGGCTGGCTACTGTGAACATTCTGATCTCTTCTCAAATATCACCTCCTTTGAGAGGCCATCCTTTACCACTATTTTTAAAAAAAAAGCAAATTCCCACTTCCTTGTCTCTCAGACCCTCTCTATCTCAATGTGCTTCATTTTCTTTATATATTCTTATCTGAAACCACTGTATTTGTCTATTTGTCTGCTTTCTCCAACTAGAATTTAAACTCCATGAAGATGGAGACTTTGTTCTATCACCTGCTATCTCTGGTATCTGGAATACTTCTTGACATTTCTTTTGGATGGTTGAATGAATAAATGAATGAATAAAAACTAAAACACACTAAGTAAATTTATAATTAAAATCAAGTCAAAATGTTGAAAAATTAAAAAATACAAAAGTTTGATATAAACCTTGACAATGCAAAACCATCATCATTGGTCCAAAACTACTCACAAGCATCCAAAAATTCCTGTCAGACTGAACACAAACATCTCTATGTCCTTCTATAATTAAACCCATTTTTTTCTCAAATACTAATAGGTTTGGAAAAACCTATCCTTATTTATCATTTCTCCTAATTACTTATAATTTCCTACCATTTTTCTATACTATAAGTATTCAGTTTTTCTTTTGCATGAGGGTTTCACATGCTTATGCAGAGCTGGGAACTAACCACCAGGTCTGATGTTAAGCTGTTGCCCAAAGACTGCAAAAGCTTCCTCTCCTGACACACTTTCTCCCAGCTAACCAAGCCCTTAGCCTGAAATCCTGGAATCTCCCCCTCCTCTAACTAAAGGGTTAACACCTAACAGAGCATGATGCATGTTCAGACCAGACTACCAACACCTAAGTCATTAGATACTTTGAATATGGTCCCTGTATCACCATTATAAAAGCTACATTTATGAAAACGTGTGGGGGTGGGGGGGTGAGAGGGCAAGGTGACATGAACATCCAACTCAATTTTTCTTTTCTGTAAATCAAAAACTTTCTATATCCTTTCTGTGCCTTTTTTTAGTTTTCTGGATTAAGATGGCTTCATCATACCTACTCCTTCATTGCACACCAGCCATTCAAGATCCAAAGAGGCTTTAACCTCAGCACTACTGACAATTTGAACAAAAATCACTGTCTTTTGTGGAGGCTGTTCTATGCATTGTTGGATGTTCAGCAGCACACCTGGCCTCTAACCAGTAGGTCCTATTAGTACCTTCCCACCAGTTGTGACACCAACGAATGTCTCCAGACATTGCCAAATGTCCCCTGGGGGCCCAAAATCACAGCTAGTAGAGAACCACTGATCTAAAAGATAAATTTCCTTGCCTCTTTACACTCTACCATGTGCAACTGGATTCCCTACCCTTCTATAAATTTTCTTAAATAAAAATATAATCTTTAACACTTCATAACTCTCCCACAAACGTAGGCCCAACAGTCCTCCACTGTTCTAAAACTTCATGTATCCTGTCTTACAATATTCTCTTCCTTGTGTTTTCACAAGAATTCAAAATTTATTATATCTCAATATTTAAAAATAGCTAAATGAATATACATCTACATCTCACATATCAATTGACATGTAAATCATAGCTTTTTGAAGAGAAGTAGGTGATATTTTAAACTGAAATAAATTTTTTAAAAAATCAATCAAAATATGCCTCAAAAGAAAATATTTAGGAAACATTTCAAATAAAATCTCTTTAAAAGCAAGTCAAGCCTGGTGGGGGTGGTGCATGCAGGTAATCCCAGCTACTGAGGAAGTTGAAGCAGGAAGCTTTCAAATTCAAAGCCAGCCTCCTGGGCAATTTAGTGAGAATCTGTCTCAAAATTTAAAATAAAAAGAGCTGGGGATGTAGCTCAGTGGTACAGTGGCTGGGAATTCAATCTGTAGTATCAAAATAAGTAATAAATTTTTAAAAATTAAAGCAAGTCAAATTGAAATTGAAATTTAAGAGTAAGATTTTTCAAGTTTTATTTGAAAACTCTTAGTTCTAAAAATGGTCCCTAATTATAAAAAGAGTCTCTTCAAATTAGGCCAAATGGTCTAATCAAACTAGACATTTAAGAGAAACTTTATATCCCTCAAATTCTCAAATTAAAGTTTAAAATCAAAATGGCAATTTACTTCTGAATAGCAAAGTGCTACAACATTAACTTCAGAAATATTATGAAGCAGTATTACTTCTTTGGTAAAATGTGACTCTTTAAAAGGTGGCTCTAAGGAGATGAAAAGATCTCAAAAAATCGATTGCTATAAGAATACTCTAATTTTTCAAATAAATGTATTTTTAAAAACTAACATGATTTAACTAAAGGTTTATTAACTCTTACAAGAACAGGAAGCTTTTTATATTTTATCTCTAATCTTCAACCTTGCAAGATAGACACTACTTTCCCCATTGTACAGAAAAATAATAACGGGATACCCAGGTCATTCTTACTTACGTCAATAATTTTTAAAAGGTTGGGAATATAGTTCAGTGGTAGTTAAATCTAGTACCCCAAAAAAACCTGAAATTAAAAAAAAATAATAAAATTGGAGTTGGGATTGTAGCTCAGTGGTAAAGCACTCATCTAATTTGTGAGGCACTGGGTTTGATTCTTAGCACCACGTATAAATAAAAATAAAGGTCCATCAACAACCAAAAAAACTTTTTAAAATAATAATAAAAGCAAGTCAAATTGAAATGTACTAGAAAATGATCCTCTGAACAACACCTTCTAAACAAACTACTTTTATAACCAGATTCTTTTATTTGCAACCAAGAACCACAACTACCTGTGGTTCTTGAGAATAAAGTGGATAAGGAAAGCAGATTAGCTTCTTTCTCATGCTGACATCTGAGGGTCATTAAGAACAACATTAATGGAAGTTTCTAATCATTACGGTATACCAATAATTACTTTTTAAAAAATATCTCATCATTACAGCCATTCAGGATAAAGTGAGATAATTAAATATTTCTATGTCTATTGAATTCTTAATGGGTGAAAAACTTAAAATGTCCATTTTTAACCTGTTAAATTGGGGAGAGGTCTCTTCCCAAAGACTTAGAATCCTCTCTTGTTTAGTTGGGGTCCCTAATCATGCAATGTAATGTTAAAACAATTCTGTAACATCTTTGAGCACAAAAATTGCATCTTTTTAAGCTCTGTATCCTTGGCTCAGCCCTCAAGAACTTGAACTTAGCGAAACCTTAAATATCATCTGAGCCAGGCATGGTGACACATACCTGTAATCCCAGTGACTCGGGAAGCTCAGGCAGGAAGACTGCAGGTTCAAGGCCTGCCTCAGCTATTTAGTGAAGCCCTAAACAACTTAGTGAGACCCTGTCTCTAAATAATAGAAAAACAAGCTGGATCCCGATATCCACCCCACCCCCCAAAATTTGAAAATGAAATTTCCTGAAAATGTCATAGTTTCTACCTTTTAAGAAAGGTTATTAAGTATATCAAGCAATGAAGTACTTCTGAAGAAAAATGTTGAATGTTCCTGACTAGTAACTTGTTTCAGTCACCTATATTTAAATCAAATCTACCCTAATATGTAAACAATTATTTTCTATTTCTATATTTTCCTGAAATACATGATCATTCATGCAGTTAACTCTCAATGAACTATCCTCTGTGTGCTCTATAGTAGCAAGCTATTCATGGTGTTATTCAAATGAGAAATGTTATAATTTGGATATGGAGTGTCCCCCACAAAGCTCCTGTGTTAATGCAAGAATATGCAGAGGTGAAATTATTAGATTATGAGAGCTATAACCTGATCAATTCATCCGAATTTGAAAAGGATACTGTGCTGGGCGATAACTCTGGGCCAGTCAGATGTGGTCACTAGGAGTGTACCCTGGAAGGGTTGTATTCCTGGCAGCCCCTTCCCTTTTCTCTTTGCTTCCTGGCCACCAAGACACTCTTCCATTATGTCCTTCCACCATGATGTGCTGTCTCACTCTGGACCCTGAGTAGTGGAACTAGTGGACCACAGACTGAACCTCTGTAACCATGAACCACAGCAACAAAAAACTGACTAACAAAAGGATGTACTTTGTGTGTTCTCTAGCAAAGTACTGGCAATCCAAATGGCTTGGTGCCACTGTCACTTTTCCAAAACGGGACAGGGTCAGGGGCTAACATCAAGATGATGTCATTGCCAAGTATATGCAGTTCTAGTCAGGGTTCCTATATTCATGTTCAAAAACAGACATGTTCTGCTACTAGGTTTTTAAAATGATTTAACATCATTCTAATTTAAGAAGTCAGAGGGCGTCTAGGAATGTTGCTCAGTGGTAGAGTGTACACCTAGCATACTGGAGGACTTAGGCTGAATCCCCAGCAAGAGAGAGGGAAGGGGTTGGGGGAACTGGAGAAGTAGTTCAGTGGTAGAGTGCCTGCCTAGAATGTGCAAGACACTGGGTTCTATCCCTGCGTAAGGGGAAAAAAAAAAGGAAGAAGAAAGGAGGGAGGAGGAGGAAGGAGGAAAAAGAGGAAGAAGAGAGAGAAGGAAGAGGAGGAGGAGGAGGAGGAGGAAGTGGAAGTAGTAGTAGTAGTAGTAGTAGTAGTTGTCGTCAGATGTACACAAGCACAAAAGCACAGAGGTAGACTGTCCACAAGAACAAACAGCAAGGCAGTCAGTGTGACTACTGCAGTTAGCAGAGTTGGAGAAGAGGTCAGAAAAATAGCAGAAGGTCAGAATGCTTAAGGACTTTGAATCTTGAGTAGAATGGAGAGGCAATTATAGAAAACCAATGAGAAGGCATTTCTAGACCGCAAAGATACACTACTGCTTTTACTGCAGTGTGTTCACTGCAGTAAAGTTCATTGCTATGGTTTTTGATTCTACACTGCAGCTAACCTTTAAACTTGAGTACGATGTTAAAAAAAAAAAAAAAATCATAGTACTTAAAAAAACTGGGAAATACCTCTCCCCTTTCAAATATTTATTTGCATGAGGCTGGACTTTATTCACACATAATTTTAACTAAAACAATATATCACAACTGAGTATAAAATCAGGTCTGAGATTATCTGTGTTCCTGTGTTCCTTTCAGAATTGTTTGCAAAAGCCAGGATCTGTCTCCCTCCTTCCCTCCCTCCCTCCTCACATACACAGAGGGGGTAATATTATTTGGCCTTAAAAAAGAGATGCTGTCATTTGCAATAATATGGATGAATCTGGAGAACAGTATGCTAAGAGAAAAAAAGACAGAAAAAGAAAAATTCAGTACAGTATCACCTATAAGTGAGATCTTTAAAAAGCTAACTAAATACATAAAAACAAACAATAGTATAGTAGTTACCACAGGCAGAGAGGGGTAGGAAATGAGGAGATACAGTTCATTGGCTACAAATTTGTAATACAGAATGAGTAAGTCTAGAGACTTGATGTTAAAATGAGGACTACAGTTAATAGCATTGTACTGCATATTGAAAAATCTACAATTTTAGGTGCTCTTACCACACACAGGAAAAAAAAAAAGTGAATGAGATGATAGATTAATTTGCTTGACTAACGTAGTCATTTCACTAAATGTGTATGTGTGTGTATATACACAAAATGCCATGTTGTAAACCTTAAACATATACAATAAACAAACAAGTAAACAGAATGTATGACATATATCTCAATAAAGCTCCTGCCAGAAAGGGAGAGATTGGCACACTAAGGAGACATGAAGAAATAATTATGTGTTAGTTGCAAAAGTAGTTTCATTACTAAGTCAACTGATGAACATTAGGTAATTCAGAAAGTAAGCTTTACATAAAGCATTATATACATCCTGACAGCATTCTGGGTACCCACCCTCAGCATGGTTTGAATTATATTTATTTAGAAACGAACTAGTTGACACTTCTGACAAAGCAACATTTATCTTAGGATATAAGGATATTTTTGAAATATACATTATAAAAAAAAATATATAGAAATCTGTTTTGAGACTTTCACAAAATATCCAAACAAATTTCAAAATAATTTCTTGCTCTTAATTACCAGTAGCACAAAGAGAAAACAGGTTTTCAAATTATGGTGCAGAGCTAAGGGCTTCCCAAAGGTACTTCAGGTACTACTATATAAATGTGAGAAGACAGTCTGATTCTATTTATTGCCTGTGTTGAAAAATGAGGGAGAAGAAAAAAAAAAAACTTTTCTTTTTCTTTTTTTTTTTTTTTTTGGTATCCAACTATACAAATATACACAAAATTTTTCAATATTAAGTATTTTTAATTAAAAAATATTACTCAATTTTTTTAAAGGGAGGAAGACCCTCAAAATTGAGGGGAAAATCAGACTATATAGATTCTGAGGAGTGAGGCCTGGTAGAATGCAGGAAGGAAGAGAAGAGATTTCCACTTTTAATTTATATGCACATATATCATTTAAATATTAAAAGTTTATTACTATTTAAAAGAAAACAAATTCTCCTAAAGTAAGTTATAAAAGAAATCTCAAATTTATAAGCTCCTTTTTTTCCTTAAGAAAGCTATAAAGTAATTAGGAACATGCCTATTGACAATTAAACACTGGCCACTTGCAACTTCTTTTTTTTTTTTTAAACTACATAAGTAAACTTGGATTTTTGCTTTAGCAAAAGGGAAAATTTAAATAAGAAGAACACTTGGGAAAATTAGCAAAATAAATTCATAAGTATAATTTTTTTCAAGAGTTTGATACTAAGGATTACTAAAAGTTGAGGAGTTTAACAATAAACATGTAAGTGAAACAATATAAAGTAGCAATACAATTAGAAATAGTTTAGTACACAATATGAAACAAAGATGTAAATTTGCTAATTAAGTAAATTGTTAAAATGCTTACCTTAAGGTAGAAAAGACCTAATTTAAGATTTGTTTTTCTAATTTCATTCATTTTGGAAGTTATCTTTTCAAAATAATTTTAGACTTATAAACTAAATTTTCCAATAGAAATAATGTTATAAATGGAGATTAAATGCCCAGGTTCTCAGAAGTCTGTTTCATAAAATTATATAATATAATCTCAGTTCTTCTAGGTATGTGGCACACACCTTTAATCCCAGCTACTTGGGAGGTTAAGGCAGAAGAATCACAAGGTCCACCTGGGTGCAACTTAGCAAGATCCTGTCTCTAAATAAAAAGGGCTGGGAACATAGCTCAGAGGAAAAGCACCCTGGGTTCAATTTCTAATTCCTATGCATACACATACTTACATATGAGTTCAATCTCACAAGCACACACATATGATCTCAGTTCTAAGGTAGCAGTCTAAATTTTAGAAATTGAGACTTAGAAAAGAGAAAATAGTAAAAACATTTGATTCCCTTTACCAATATAAGCATGTCCTCAGTCAAAATTTCTAACTACATGAATTTAATCTTTTACACCACTGTCTCACCTTCCTCTTTAAATCTCTCTTTGGTGGTTCTCCCTGCTGGAACACCCACAGAAAACCTTACCCCTTCCAAAATACATGTGTTTGCATGTGTCTAAGTCACCCACTGTCCCTTTTGCCCCCCACTAAGACTCTTAGTCTTTCACAAACAGGTGTGATTTCAATTTATACCTACTAAGAGAGAGGCTTTATAAATAAACTGATATACGTAAAATATGTAGCTTAAACCTTCCAAAAAGTAACTGTGGTTTCACAAAAGTATATTTGTTATTCTATATGAAAATATAATTGGAAGAATTTTGGAGAATAAAATAAATAAAGTAAAAATATTTAAGAAATACAGAAGGTAAAAAAATATTCTGTTTCTATTCAGAAGTTCTTTTTACCCTAGCCTTAGTGCCCCAAAGTAACCTGTGTATGTGTGTGTGAATGTAGTACACAGTTAATTCAACCATTCATCTATAATGATTAACCCCTTAAGTTATCCTCCTACTCCTCTATGAAGCCAAGTCCAAGATTTTGTATACAGCAGCTTCTCAATAAATTCACCTTTTGAATTTAACCGAGTTCTCTAGAATTCAGTAACAGGGGTTCTGAAAGCACCTTGTGCTTGTTAAGAACCACTGTGTCTAGTGTGGTGGTGCAAGGCTATAGTCCCAGCTGTCCAGATGCTAAAGCAGGAAGGTTGTCAGTTCAAAGCCAGCCTGGGCAACACAGTGAGACCCTGTCTCTTAGAGGAAAAACACTGCTTACTATCTAAGAATATTAAAATTCAAATATCAAGACATAATTAACTTAAACCAAAATATAAGCTATTTTCTTGTGAAAACCGTTCTGAGACTTGATATGAAAGAATTTTATCTGAGTACAATAGACAAATCTCAGGACACAGTTCTGAATTTTACTCTAATTATTGGCATTATATCCTGCTGACACAGTTTTCATAAAGTGCTGCAGGAATACCCCAGCACAGAACCAAACTTTATAGACTGTAAGAGGGTCTTGCTGTTTGAGTTTTTGTTTTTTAGCTCTGTACACTCAAGGAAATCTATGTCAAAAACTTTGATGGAACAAAAGCTAAAAAACAGAGACTTCAATGACTACATATACAAGGAAAAAGAAAAGCTTAGAAAAGTCACTTAAATGCGCTAGGACAACCTACAACAACTAAAAATAGTAAACTCGGAGAAAAGTGAAAAATCTGACTTTAAGAGTTACCACATTATAATATTCAAATATCCAATTTTCAACAATAGTAACAATAAATCTCAAGACATACAAAGAGACAGGGATATTCCCACTCAAAGGAACAAATTTAATCAACAAAAACTGTCCCTGAGGAATTCCAGATATCACTAAACAAAAACTTTAAAACAATGAATATGTTTGAGGAGCTAAGAGCAAAAACACAAAATTAAATAAGAAAACATGAATAAATGATTAAAAGAAATCAGGATCTAGGCATGGTGGTACACGCCTGTAAACCCAGTAATTTAGGAGAATGAGGAGGACCACAAGTTCAAGGCTGGCCTCAGCATTCTGTGAGGCCCTAAGCAACTTAGTGAGACCCTGTCTTAAGAAAAAAAGGAAGGAAGAAATTAATGAATAAATCAATCAGGAAAATGACATAAAAATGAAAATATCAATAAATAGGAATTATTTTAAAAATCCTAGAACTAAAAACTAAAATAACTGAAATGAAAAAAAAAAATCACATAAGGTGTTGAACAGCAGATTTGAGAAGAAACCACTAGACTTGGAAGATAGGACAAATGAAATCATTGAGTATGAGGAACAGACAGAAGAATGAAGAAGAGTAAATAAAGCCTAAGTAACCTGTGGAACAACAACATGTAGACCAACATGCATTATAATAATTCCAGAAAGAAAAGAGAAAAGGAGATAAAAAGAATATTTAACAAAATAATGCCTGAAAATATCCCAAATTTGATGAAAGATACAAATCTACAAATCTAAGAAATTCACTGGAATTCTCATAAAATAAATGCCCAAAACCCCACACTGAGACACATTATAGTCAAACTTGAAAACTAAAGACAAAGAGAAAATATTGAAAAGCATCTCTTCATGTATAAAGGATTCTTAATAAATTAACAGCTGATTTCTTATTAGAAACCATGGATGCCAGAGCACAGTGGAGTCATATATATAGATATCTATGTATATATATATATATATATATTTATATATCTATATACAAAATGCCAAAAGAACAACAATAGCAGCAACAAAAACAAAAAATCTGCCAACCGAGACAATATTTCAGATCTGGCAAAACTGTCCTTTCAAAATGAAGTACTTTAAAAACATTCTCAGATCAACAAAAGTTGAGAAAGCACATTGCAATTACTCAACAAGAAATGCAAAAGAGAGTAGGTTGAAATGAAAGAAGATTGCACAGTAGTAGTAACTCAAATCTATATAAAGAAAGAAAGGTCTCCAGTAAAAGTAAATACATTGGCAAATATAAAAACTAGTATTACTATATATTTGGTTTTATCTCCATTTTTTTTCTTACAGGATTTAAAAGGCAAATGTACAAAAAACAATTACAAATTCCTATTACTCAGCACACAAGTATAGTAGCCCCCCAATCTGTAGTTTCACTTTCTGCAGTTTCATTTGCCCACCAAAAACCTCAGTCCATAAATATTACATGGAAAATTCTAGAAATTAAAAAAAAAAAAAAAAACCTTATAAAATTTGTACTGGCACTGTTCTGAAAAACATGAAATTTCAGGCCACCCTCTGACCCCAGGATCTTTGTCCAGCATATCCATACATGCTACCCAACTGTCAGACACTTAGTAGCCTTCTCAGTTATCAGATCAACTCCATGCCAAGAGTTCTATGGCATTCACCTCACTCCACCTCATCATGGAGACACTGTACCATCTCATATCACTACAAAAAAGTACAATGCAATATTTTCGAGAGAGACCACAATTACTTAAGCTCAGAATATTAAGTTTAGAATATTATTTTTACTGTTCTATTTATAATTAGTTATTGTTAATCCCTTACTGAACCTAAATCACAGATATGTACATTTAGGGGAAAATATACTATACATATGGTTTGGAATACCCATGGTTTGGGGCATCATTGGGAGCCTTGGAACATGTTCCCTGTGGATATGAAGCGACTAATACAAAAAGACATACTTTGTAATGACAATAACACACAAAGAAAGGAGAACTGAGCTGTTAGAAATGGAAGTTTTGCATGCTATTGAAGCTAAGTCAGTACCAACTTGAACTAGATTAGAATATTATCTGTAACCCCGACCATGGTAGCAATAAAGAAAATATCTTTTAAAATATGCACAAAAATAACAGAATGAATCAAACAAGATTGCCCTATGTAAATTTATGATTTTTAATTAAAATAAATAAATAAAAAATATGCACAAAAGGAAATGAAACTGGAATCAAAACAGTTTACTATATAAAATGACTTTTTTTTTTTTTTTTAAACAGGAACTGAACCCAGGGGCAATCCCCTATTTGAGACACATCCCCGGCCCTATTTTGTATTTAATTTAGAGACAGGGTCTCCCTGAGTTACTTAGGGTCTTGCTAAATTTCTGAGACTGGCTCTGAACTTGAGATTCTCCTGCCCCAGCCTTCCAAGATGCTGGTATTACAGGTGTGCACCATTGCACTGAGCCCAACTTTTTTTTAAAAGGCAGAATATAATGGACAATGTGAGCAGCAAAAAAGGTACAAAACATACAGAAAAAATAGCATTTGTTTTTTCTTAGCAATCATTAATTAGATCAAACATTCCAATCAAAGGCAGCAATTGGCAGAATAGATTTAAATACATGATCTGAGCACATGCTATCTATAAAACTTTTTACCTAAAGATACAAATGGACTAAGGAGACAGTCAGGCACACACCTGTAATCCCAGCAACTCAGGAGGCTGAGGCAGGGATATGAGTTCAAGGTCAGTCTCAGCAATGAAGTGAGGCTAAATGCCCCAAACTAGAGAGACCCTGACTCAAAATAAAAAATAAAAAGGGCTGGGGATATGGGTAAAAGAGCCTCTGGGGTTCAATTCCCCAGTACAAAAAGAAAAAAAAAAAAAAAAATTCAAAGGGACAGAAAAAGTCACTCTATGCAAAAGAGAACTGGAATGACTCTATCAGTGTCAGACAAAATAGGCTAATATTAGTCAAACACTGTTACAAGAGACAAGAACATTATGTTTATAAAAGTGTTAATTCATTCAGGAGATGTAAAACTTATAAACATACAGGCACAAACAACATGACCCTAAAATATATAAAGTGAACATTGACCAAAAAGGGAGAAATAGTTCTATAATAATAGCTAGAGACTTGAATATACCAATTTCAATAATAGATAAACCATCCAGACAGAAGATCCACAAGGAAATAGAAGATCTGAACATTATAAACCAACTATTCCTAACAGAATATGCATACTTCACAGATGCACATAGGACATTTTTTCCATGATAAACCATAACACGAAATAAAAATCTCAATAAATTAAAAAAGATTGAAATTAAAGGTCTTTTCAGGCCATGATGAAATGAAATTAGAAGTCAGTAACAAAAGAAAAACCAAAAAACTCATAAATATGTAGAAATTAAACAACTTATGCTTAAACATCCAATGGAAGAAATCATAAAATGACCAAATACCTAGAGACCAATACTTACAGAAAACTGACAATATACCAAAACGTACAGTAGGGCTCAGATGCAAATGTATAGCTATAAATATTTACTTTTAAAAAGAAAACGATCTCAGGCTATAGGGTTGTGGCTCAGTGGTAGAGCACTTGCCCAGCATGTGTGAGGCACTGGGTTTGATCCTCAGCACCACATAAAAATAAATTAATTAATTAAATAAAATTTTAAAACAACAACAAAAAAAATGATCTCAAGTCAATAGCTAATTTTATACCATAGGGTTCTACAAAAAAAGAAAAATAAATCTAAAGTTAGGGAAGGAAGGAAATAATCAAAATTAGAGTTAAAAAATAAAAAATAAAAAAATAGAATCAATGAAACCAAGATTTGTCTCTTTGAAGAAAATCAAAATAGGCAAATGTTTAGAAAGAATGTCTAAGGAAAAAAAGAAAAGCATAAATAACTAAAACCAGAATATAAAACAGATTATAAACGAGTACTATAAACTGTACATCAACAAACTAGATAAACTAGAATAAGTAGATAAATTCCTGGAAAAACACAAATTAGCTAAGAAGACTCAAGTAAAAACAAAAGTAGGCAGGTATGGTGGTGCATGCCTGTAATCCCAGCAGCTGGGGAGGTTGAGGCAGGGAGGATCACAGGTTCAAAGTCAGCCTCAACAATGTAATGAGGCTATAAGCAACCTAGTGAGACCCTGTCTCAAAATAAAAGTATAAAAATGGGCTGGGATGTCACTCAGTAGCTAAGTGCCCCTGGGTTCAATACCTGGTACCAAAAAAAAAAAAAAAAAAAAGTCTAGCGTTTGCAAAGCCCTGGATTCCATCCCCAGCATGGAAGAAGAAAAAGAAATAACTGAATAAGTTAAAACCTCCCAACAAACAAAAGCTCAGAGTCGGATGGCTTCATCAATGAATTCTACTAAATATTTAATTAACAACAATCTCCTCAAACTCTTCTAACACTTCCCAAACTCTTTTACCAAACCAGATGAAGGCATCACAAAAAAATTACACACTAATATTCTTCATGAACATACTTGAAAAAATCCTCAACAAAAAAAACTAGCAAATTAAATTCAAAGCACATCAAAAAGATTATATACTTTGACCAAGTGGCATTTATTCTAGGAATGAAACAATGGTAAAACATTTTTTAAAATGTAATATACTACATTAATAATTACTCACTTGACAAAGAAAAGACATTTGACAAAATCCAACACCTTTCATGAGAAAACACACAGAAACAGAATAAAAGTGAATTCCCTCAACACGTACGATAAAGGGCATGTACGAAAATTCCGTATCTCAAATCAAATTCAATGGTGAAAGGCTGAAAACTTTCCCACTAAGATGAGGAATAAGATAAGGATACTCACTTTTACCACTTCTATTCAACATTGCATTAAAAGTTCTAGCCAAAAGAGGGAAAAGCACTCACATTGAAAAGTAAAACTATTTCTATTTGCCAATAACATAATCCTATGTATCTATGTAAAGCCAAAAGGATCTGTAAGAAAGTTACTAGAGCTAAAAAGTTAATTCAGCAAAGTTTCAGGGTGCAAGATCAACACACGAAAAGCAGCTAGCTGTATTTCTAAGCACCACAAGGAACAATCTGAAAAGGAAACTAGGAATCCAATTCCATTTATTATCTAAAAGAATAAAATATGTAGTAATAGATTGAATCAAGGAGGTGAATAGTATCCTAGTATTTCAAAATGTTGCTGAAAAAAAATTAAAGATGGCCTGCACTCATGCATAGGAGGATTTAATATTTGTTAGATGTTACTATTACCCAAAGCAATCTATGGATTCAATACAATCCCTAACAAAATTCCAACGGCCTTTTTTTTGAGAAATGGCAATCCCAGTCTTCAAATTCATATGGAATTGGAAGAATAAAAAAAAAAAAAAAAAAAAAAAAAATCAAGAAAAATAAAGTTGGAAGATTCACACTTTCTGATTTTAAAACATAATTTACAGTAATCAAAACAGTGGGTATTATCGTTAAGAGTAGATATAGACCAATTAAATAGAAGGCAGAGTCCAGAAATAAACTCATACACCTATGATTTTTTTTTTAACCAAATTACTCCAAGAGTTCCTTATTTTTGAAATCTATTAACTTTATTAAGTTATGCCAATTGATCTTTGACAAAAGCGCCAAGCCCCTTCAATGGAGAAAGAACAGGCTCTTCAACAAATGATGCTGGGACAACTGGATTTCCACTTCAAAAGAATGAAGTGAGGGCAGGCATAGGGGTAACATGCCTACTAACCCAGCTACTTAGGAAGTTGAAGAAAAAGGATTGCAATTTTGAGACCAGCTGGGGTAACTTATTAAGACCGGGTCTCAAAATAAAATTTTAAAAGTGGGTGAAGGGCTTGGAAAATAGTTCAGTGGCACATGCTAATTCAGCATATGCAAGACCCTAGGTTCCATTTCCAGAATGGCCAGGGGGTTGTGGGGATAGAGAGAAAATGAATATAAAGTTGGGCCCCAAACTCATACCAAACAACGATCAACTTCAAATGCATCAACAACCTAAATATAAAAACTTAAAACCACAAACTACTTAGAAGAAAATGTTAATCTTCACAGCCTTGAATTTGTCAATGGATTCTTAGCTCTGACACCAAAAGTCAAACGATGAATGAAAAAAATGATATACTGAACTTCATCAAAACTAAACTTTTGTTCACCAGAGGACATTGTAAGAAACTAAAAAGCCAACTTTTTGGTTTCATTTGAGAGAAAATATTTGCAAATCATGTTTAATAAGAATCTATTATCAAGAATATATAAGGATCTCCTAAAAACAAAACTACAAATAACCAAATTAAGAAATGGGCAATGATCTTGAGTAGACATTTCTCTCTCTAAAGACAATAAATAACAAAAACTACACATACCCAAAATTACAGTGGAATATTACTCAGCCATAAAGAAGACTGAAATTATGGCATTTACCAGTAAATGGATGGAAATGGAGACTATCATGCTAAGTGAAATAAGCCAATCCCAAAAAAACAAAGGTCAAATGTTCTCTCTGATATTCTCTCTGATATGCAAGTGCTAACTCACAATAAGCTGGCGGGGAGTGGGATAGAACTTCACTGGATTACACAAAGGGGAATGAAGGAAAAGGAGTGGGGATGGAAATAGGAAAGACAGTAGAATGAAGTAAACATAACTTTCCTATGTACATATATGAATACATGACCAGGGTAACTCCACATCACATACAACCACAAAAATGGCAAGTTATACTCCATGTATGTTTGATATGTCAAAATACATTCTAGTGTTATGTATAAAAAATTTTTTTTAAATTTTTAAATGTCAAAAAAAAGTGGGCAATGAATCCTAATAGACATTTCTCTAAAAAAGATAATTAAATGGCCAACAAGTACATGAAAAAACACCAAACATCATTATTATTAGGACGACACAAACCAAAAACACAACGAGATACAATTTCACACCAGCTAGAATAGAACCAAAGGAAAAAAGTGTGTAGGCAAAGATGGAGAGAAATTAAACTTTGTGCATTGCTGATAGGAATATCAACAGTAAAGTCTCCATAGAAAACAACATGCAGTTCCTCAAAAAGCTAACCATTAACAGTTACTAATGACCCAGCAATTCTAAAGTATATTCCCAAAAGAACTGAAAACAGGGATTCAAATCAATACTTAGATGCCAATGTTCATTAAAGCATTAATCATATTAGCCAAAAGGTAGAAAGTACCCAAATGTTAATCAACAGATGAAGTCATAAACAAAATGTGGTAAATGTACACACAACAGATTATTCAGCCTTAAAAAGGAATGAAATTCTTTTACATGCTACAACATGGATGGGTCTTGAAGACATTATGCTAATGAAAGAAGTCAGACACAAATAGACAAATATTTTACAATTCTACTTACAAGAACTATCTAGAATAGGCAAATCAAAAGAGACAGAAAGTACATTAGAGACTATCAGGGTCTGGAAGAGGGGCAAGTAAAGAGTTACTGCTAATGTATATGGTTTATATTTGGGGTGAAGAAAATGTAGTAAGGTTGTACAACATTATTTTGGGGGTTTGCTTGTTTGTGATTGAACCCAAGGGCAATTTACCACTGAGCCACATTCCCAGCACTTTTTTTCTTTTTGAGTCAAGGTCTTGCTTAGGGCCTCACTAAGTTGCTGAGGTTTGCCTTGAATTTGTGATCCTCCTGCCTCAGCCTCCTGAGCCACTGAGATTACAGGTATGCACCACTGCACCCAGCACAACATTGTGAATGTAATTAATCATACCAAATTACATATTCAAAAATGGCTAAAATGGAAAATTTAGTCATATATATTTTACCACAAAAAATTCAAATAAAGTCATTAAATCTATGTATGCATAGAAATTAGAATTCCTGTTAAAATAAAATGTAATTTTCAATAACTGCACTGTTACAAATTATTGAGTACTACATAGATAATAATTGTTTCAAGCATTATAACTAAAATTTACATTAGCTTATTACAAAATATCTATATTGATTAAAGTCGTTTTTAATACTCAATACTTGTTTTATTCTTTGATTTCCTTTTAACCCTGAACCAAGGTACTTTCTATATACTAGGATTGATCTCATTTGCAAAAGCTGCTTTAACACACTATGGGCAAATTATAGACCTTTTAAGTCACAGATGTAAGCATAAAAGCAATAACATATCTCATTTTTAATTTTATTTCCATAATGTTTGTCATACAACAAGTACTTAACTAATTTGATGAATAAAACTGAACAGGTAAAGATCATCATGAAGGTAACATTAAAGAAACTCTCAAATCATCTTAGTGTTACAGTTTGAAAATACCTATTTTAAAAATAACATGTGAATAATTCAGGGTCCAAAACTTTTTTTCTTCCATGTATATCCCCACCCCTAACTCCAAAGGGAGGTCACTGAAATTTGACTTGAGAGGAATTTCACTTATTGACCTAGGTTTGTATGCCTCTGAGGCAGCCTGGCCTGGAAAGGAAAGCTAAAGGAGTGATCTCCGTGGCTGTATGGCTGGACTACTCAGATTACTTACCGTGGGGATGCTTGAAGTACTGGTTCACTAGCTTATATCTAATAATCTGGGTATCACTTTGTTTCTTTCATCTTCTGTTAGGTTTGTGTTTCTGTTCATTACAGATTTAATTACAAAAACACAATATATGAAATGCAGAATTTGATTAGCTACTGAAGTAAATTATATAACATTAATTTTAATGAAAATTAAACATTTAACTTCTAACAATTCACCCTAAGACACTTTTTTAAACTAATATAAAAGGTTTTGGGGAACAAATTACCCACTTTAGGCAGTGGGGGGTGTGGCAGAGGACTATAATTCAATTATCCCAAATCAGGCAATTCATAGCTACAGAGATGACCCTGGCTGGCCATGAGAATGAGCCTCTCAGATCTGACTACAGGCAGCATAATTGACTAAGGGTCCCAGCTGCTGCACTCTGAAATCCATCACTGTGTTTGTGCAGTGGCCATGCTTCTAACTGACTCCACCCAGCCAATGATAGAGCAGGGCAGGCATACTAAGGCAGACCTACTCCTGAGAGATGTGGAATTCCTGTGATAAGCAACTTTCACTCAAAGACTTCCTGAGATGGGGCTGGGGTTGTGCCTCAGTGGTAGGGTGCTTACCTAGCATGTGTGAGGCACTGGGTTCAATCCTCAGCACCACATAAAAATAAATAAAATAAAGGTATTGTGTTCATCTACAACTGAAAATATAGTTTAAAAAAAAAAAAAAAAAAAAGACTTCCTGAGGCCTTGGCAAACTGTCTTTAGTACTGCACTGCAATCTAAGACACTTTTACCTACAGTTCGTTCCTTCCTCACCTCTCTCCTTCACATGGAGTCAGACTGGCATCACAGTCTGACAACTCCCCCTGACTCCTTCCCCTTCTTCCCTCACAAGCATTTCACTTAATCAGTTTCTTTCACACTTAATCTCATCTCATCACCTGCTTTTAAAAGGGCCTGGACTAATAACGAAGATACAAGCTTCCCTTGAAGCATCACTTATTTTGTAAATCTAGCCATTTTAAATGCAATGAACATGACAATTTCAATGCCTTTTGACTGACAGATCTCAACTAAGACCTAACTCATTAAGTATATGCATGCGGGGACAGATTCAGAACCATATGCAATTCAACAAATATATATAAACACCTACCATACATGAGAACTATGCTAAACATTACAGGAAATAAAAAGGTACTCCCAATCTACGGAAGGAAAGAAGCCACAGATCCAAACAATTCTTGTAAATCAGACTGTCATGATATGCTAAAACTGAGATATAAGGTACTAAGGATATGAAGAGATCCATATACTGAGGGAATGTGATTGTAGTAGAAAGGCTTTCTGGAGGGAATATTTGAAATGTACTTTGAAAAACATCATTGGAACCTTCAGGTTGTACCTGCATATAATTACCAAGGACAGTCCAACAAAGAAGTTTTCCCATGTACGTCTCACACGATAAATCCCGACCACAGTTCTCTCACATTTTCATCCCCAGTGCTGATGGTTTCTTAATTGCCCTCCCAATGTGCTCCTTTCCTCGTTTTTCTCTTTCAAGACCAACATTACTTACATCCCTAAGTAAGAAACCTGGGAATCCTCTTTGATTTGTTCACTGTCCTGCCCATTATTCACCAATCTAACTCTAAAATCTCCCTAAAATGTGTCCACTTTTCTCTATCCCCAATTTACTGCCCTAGTCAAGGCCACCATCATTCCTTCCACAAATTGCTGCAAAAATCTAACTGGCCTTCTTAGCTATAGTTCTGCTCTCCTTTAACTCATGCCCCACTGAAGAGAGAGCGATCCTTCAAAATTCACCTAATTGTCAGTATCCTGCTTAAACCCTTCAGTGGCTACCCAATGCTCAGATAAAATGCAATAATTTGGTTCACAAGATCTGGCCCTGCACTCCAAATTCCAGATACTCAGAACTCCTAAAATGCTGAGTTTCTCTAGGCCTTCCAAGCTACCACAAATCCTTGAAATTCATTTCCTGCTAATCCTTAGCTGGTTAACTCCCATTTTCATTAAAATATCACTTCCATTATGCCCAAACATAAGTGTATACAAATCTCCTGGCTTCCCACTATCACCCCAAGACTATTACTCCCCAGCCCATTCCTTTATGGTATATGATATTTTCCCATTAAGTAGTAACTTTAAAATTCTTACTTTGTGGGTCTGGGGGTATAGTTCAATGGTAAAGTATGTGCTTAGCATACATAAGTCCTGGGTTCAATCCTCAGCATCAAAGGGGTGGAGGATAAAGAAAGAAAACACACACACACACACACACACACACACACACAACTTTACTTTTTTAAAGCATCAGACCCCCCCCCCACACACACACACACACCTTCTTTCCAAATGAAATCCTATACAGATGCCCAATGCACTAAAGGGCTGAGCACCTCAACTTACAGGAGAGTTTCAAAACCCTCTTCACTCAGCTCTCTCATGAGGCACTTCCTTCTTTAATATCTAAGACTTAGAATTTGAAAACTATTGTGTTATACTATACTGCCTATTCAAAGAAGGCAATACAATATAGTGGATAGAGCTGTCCTAGAAATTTAGACAGATGTAGGTTCAAATCCTGATTCTACTCCTTATTGTTAGATCTTGAGCAATTTGCCTTCTCAAGATCCATTTCCTCATCTGTAAAACCAGGATATTATCAGCTTGAAAAGTAAGTCAATGGATGGGTCAGTAAGAAGTATGCAAACAATGGAACCTAGGCACATAAGCAAAAACTCAATAAAATACTATCTGCCATGTTTTATTATCCCAGTAATGTAAGGTTGTTTTAACATTAACTATAAATCAACAGTAATCAACAAGAGATCAAGGGAATGGAATGGAAATCCTGGAAGTAAACTAAAAGTATGTAAACATAAATATAGATATGTCTATACATATGTACATGAAATAACTTCATTTTCATAAAACACTAAAATAATTCAATTGGGGAAAGAAGGTCTGTCTCTTCAACAAATAGTTTTGATAATTATCAACATGAAATAAAAGTGAATCTCAATTCCTACCTTATATCATACGCAATAATTAACTAGAAATGGACTACAGATTATGTAAAGGGTAAAATAATACAGTTTTAGAATACAACATTAGAATATCTTCATTATTTGGTAGAGGCAAAACCTCTTAGAGGGTAACAACCTTAGAAAACCTGACAAATTTGACTCCATCAATATTAAAAACTCTACTTGTCAAAAAGCACTATTACGAAAATAGGTGGGGCTGGGAAGATAGCTCAGTCGGTAGAGTGCTTGCCTTGTAAGCACAAGGCCCTGGGTACGATCCCCAGCACCCCCCCCCCCAAAAAAAAAAAAAAAGAAAATAGGCAAACAACAGACTAGAGGAAAATATTCATAAAATATGTATCTGACAAAGGACAGTTACCCAGAACTCTTAAAATTCAAGGTTAAAAATATAATTCAATTTTTTTAACTGACAAAAGATCTGAGCAGACACCACTCAAAGGTGAGTGGTCACCAAGAACATGAAAAAGTGCTCAATGCCATTAATTATCAGGTTAACACCAAGTCATATTGGGACATCCACTACATATCCACCAAATTTACAAAATTAAAGGCTGGTAACACCACATATTGCCAAGGATGTGGAGTAACTAGAATTCTCATACACTGTTGATGGGAATAAAAATGGTACAGCTTCTTTGGGAAAAGTTCTAGCAATTTCTTATAAACTAGACAGCCTATAAGCCACTTCCTTAGTATTTACACAAGAGAAATGAAAGTACAGGTTTACAAAAGGACTTGTATAAGAACATTATGGTAGCTTTATTCATAATAGCTCAAACTTAAAACATGTATTCCAGGTATCCACTAGATAAACAAACAAGGATATTCATATTATGAAAAAAGGGACTGAATTCTCAAAAACACAACCTCAAAAGCCTAACCAAAAATATATACTACTATTTCGTTTATGTGATGTTCTAAAAAATAATAATAAATGTGGGATGATAAAAGATCAGAGCAGGCCTGGGGAGATAGCTCAGTTGGTAGAGTGCTTGCATTGTGCGCACAAGGCCCTGGGTTCGATCCCTAGCACCACAAAAAAGCAAACAAACAAAAAAAAGATCAGAGCAGTGATCTCCTCCGGGAGATGGGGCAGGGACTGACTAAGAAGGCACGTGAAGGAAATTTCAGGAGTAGTAGTGATGTTCTGTATCTTAGAGACTTAGATTGTATACATCTGTCAAAACTCATTAAATAATACAGTTAACATTTGTGTATTCCACTGCTCATATGTTTTTCCTAAAAAACAAAGAGAACTTTAAAACAAAATAGTGAACTCTGTTTAATGATATGCATGCTGAAGTGTTTAGGAGTAAAGTATACTAATGTCTGCAACTTCATTACAAAATACATTAAAGCACAAGATGGAATATGGATGGAGGGAGGGAATGGGTAGGCATGTGATAAAACTAATATACCAAAATTGTTAATTATAGGATCTAGATAATGAAATACATAGGCATTTACTATAACATCTACCAATTTTTCTCTGTTTCTAAAATTTTTCGTAATAGAATGTTAGGATAAAAATTTGGTCACAGGCTTGGAGGTTTAGCTCAGTGGTAAGAGCCAGTACTCAGCATGCATGGGGTCCCTCAATACACAGACAGACAAACACAGACACATACACACTCAAAGACAAAAATATTATAAGATGAAGTGCAAAGTTCTTTTCTTATTCCATCTACAGCTATATTAGTACATTAGAGAGTATGAGGATTACTTGCCACTTATAGTATCACACTTATTGCCATTATTTCTGAACCTCTCTGCCAATTCTGTATTAGTCTTCCCTCCACTATGATATATACCATAATCCTTATAGACTTCATCATCATCCTATGATTGAATAAACCAACTCCAGAGCTCCTAATTGTTTTATCTCCCTTATCTTTGGGAATCTTAAGTCTAGAATATAACGAATGTCACCATCTCTAAGCATAATCCCCTATCTACTTCCATTACCCCTCTTCAAACTCATTTAGATTTTATTTACTTATTTATTTATTATCAGGGAATGAACCCAGGGGTGCCTAACCACATAGCTAGTCCCCCCCCCCCTTTTTTAAAGTTGCTTAGGGTCTTGCTAAGTGGCTGAGGCTGGCTTTGAACTTGCAATCCTCTTGCCTCAGTCTCCTGAGTCACTGGGATCACAGGCCTGCACCACCATACAGGCCCATGACCCTTTTTATAGTCTTACTTCCTATCACCTGAAATATCCCTACTTAGTCTCTACTGCAGCTACCTACAACCAATGATCTTCTCTACCCATTCATCTGAACTGCTGGAGGAAAATCTCACAACTGCCAGACCATTGCTACTCCAAATCTATGGTCTCCAAACTGAGCACTGCTCAGCAATTCCTTTCTAGGTGAGCGCTCTCCAAGTGGAGCCATCTCTCCAGCTTAGCAATTCCTTTCTAAATCACTGGTTGGCTCCATCTCCACAGTTCACAGCAGTAGATTGAAAATTTCATCATTCTTCTTAAACTCCTCACTGATTTCCCTTCCTTACTCTACATAAATAATCTTGCCTTTTACTCTAGTATGAAAACAAAGGCTACCAAGCACAAACTCTCTGCTTCCCAACATACAAACCCATTTTTACCTCTTTTGCTCCCATCTCAGAGGAAAGAAAGTCACCACCTTGCCAGAGGTAGCATACCACAGCGTTTAAAATGCAGATTCAAGGGCATGGCAGTGCATGCCTGTAACCCCAGTGGCCCAGAAGGCTGAGGCAAGAGGATTACAAATTTAAGGCCAGACTCAGCAATTTAGCAAAACCCTAAGAACTTAGCAAGACCCTGTCTTAAAAAAAAAAAAAAGTATATATATGTATACATACATGTGTGTATATATATGTATATATATATGTGTGTACATGTGTGTGTGTGTGTGTATGAATTTTTTTTTAAGAGCTGGGGTTGTAGCCCAGCAGTAAACCACATCTGGGTTCAATCTCAAGTACCAAACCAAAAAAAAAAAAAGGAAAGAAAAAATTGGAATGCAAACTCTGAACACTGAAAATTAAAGAAGCCACTAAATGAAAGACTTCCCATGTACATCAATCAGCAGAATATTGTTAAAATGGCCATATTATAGAAAAAGATCTACAGATACAGTGCATCAAAATACCACTGATATTCTTCCCAGAACTATAAAAACCCTAAAATTTATATGAAAGTACAAAAGAACACCTATAATCCCAGGGTCTTGGGAGGCTGAGGCAGGAGGATCACAAGTTTGAGGCCAGTTTCAGCAACTTAGCGCAGCCCTAAGTAACTTAGTGAGATCCTGTCTCAAAATAAAACATAAAAAGGGCTGGGCATGTGGCTCAGTGTTAAGCATCCCTGGGCTTAATCCCCCCAGGACCTAAAAAAAAAAAGAAAAGAAAAAAAAAAGAAAGAAAGAAAAAAAATGGTGCTAGGAAAATTGGATATTCATATATAGAAGATTGATACTAGATGACTCTCTCACACCCTGTACAAAAATTAATTCAAAATGGACCAAAGAGCTGGGGATATAGTTCAGTGGGTAGAGTGCTTGCCCTGCATGCACACAGGCCTTTGGTTCAAACCTCAGCACCACCAACAACAACAACAAAAGGACCAAAGACCTAAGTATAAGACCTGAAACTTGTTAACTGCTGGAAGAAAATGGGAGAAACACTTGAGATAAAGGTACAGGTAATGACTTCCTGAATAGGACTCCAATAGCTCAGGAGATAATAGCAAGAACTGACAAATGGGATTACATCAAATTAAAAAGCTTCTGCACAGCCAAGGAAACAATTAACAGTGAAAACACAACCTACAGAATGGGATAAAATCCTTGCAAGCAAATCTTCTGACAGAGGATTAATATCCAGAATATAAAAAGAACTCAAAAACTTAACCCCCAAAATAACCTGATTAATAAATGGGCAAATCAATAAATGAACCAAACAACTTCTCAAAAGAAGTTACAAATGGCCATTAATTACACGAAAAAATGCTCAACATCTTCAGACATCTGACAAATGCAAATCAAAAGTACACTGAGGAGGCTAAGGTTGTGGCTCAGTGGTAGAGCGCTTGCCTGGCACATGTGAGGCACTGGATTGGATCCTCAGCACCACATAAAAACAGATAAATAAAATAAAAGCAAAAAAATAAAATAAAATAAAATAAAGGCATTATGTCCATCTACAACTGAAAAAAAAAAAAAAAAAAAAAAAAAAGGACACTGAGGTCAGGGTCAGTGGCACACTCCTGTATTCAGCAGCTCAGGAGGCTGAGGCAGGAGGATTGTGAATTCAAAACCAGCCTCAGCAACTTAGCAAGGACTTAAGCAACTCAGCAAGACCCTGTCTCTAAAATACAAAAAAGAGCTGGGGATATGGTTCAGTGGTTAAGTGCCCCAGGTTTCAACCCCTGATACCCAAAATAAAACAAACAAACAAAAAACAATAAACCACTGAGAGTCCATCTGATTCCCAATCAGAATGGCTATCATTAAGAAAACAAAAATCAGGGGGCTAGAGTTGTAGATTGGTGGTAGAACACTTGCCGAGCACTTGCCTAACATGTGGAGGCACTGGGTTCAATACTCAACACCACATAAAAATAAATAAAGGTATTGTGTTCATCTACAACTTTAAAAAATATATTTTAAAAAAATACTCTGCAGTAAGGTGCAGACTGGAAAGGGAGGTTCTGATTAAAAAAAAAAAAAAAAAAGAATACAAAAATCAATAAATTCTGGTGAGGATGGGGGTTGGTGGGAATGTACAGCCACTACGGAAGTTCCTCAAAAAACTAAAAACAACCATGCGATCCAGTTATACCACTCCTGAACATATACCTGAAGGAATTATAGTCAGCAGAAGCCAGGCACAGTGGCACATGCCTATAATCCCAGTGATTCAGAAGGCTGAGACAGAAGGATCACAAATTCAAGGCTAGCCTCAACAACTTAGTGAGACCCTCAGCACTGGAGTGAGACCCTGTCTCAAAATAAAAAGTAAAAAAAGGGCTGGGGATGTAGCTCAGTGGTAAAGTGCCCCTGGGTTAGATGGAAGAAAGAAAGACAGCATAATATAGAAATACCCACATTTATTGAAGCAAAATTCACAAAGTCAAGTTTTAGAATCAGCCTTTGGACCCATCAATGGATGAATGGCTAAAGAACATGGGGCACATATACACTAGAGTATTATTTATCCTTAAAGAACATTCGCAGAAAAATGAAACTGGAGATCATCCTGTTAAGCAAAATAAGCCAGACTCAGAAAAACAAGTATTGCATTTTTTTTCCTCATACATGGAATCTAGAGGGTTAAAAGGGGAGGAGGGCAACATGAAAGTAAAGGAAGACCATTACAGAAGAGGAAGTAGGGGAGAATTAGGAGAGGAAAGGGGGATGAAATGATGGAAGTATGCTAAATGCATATAGGAATATGCTATAATGAAACCCATTATTCTGTATAATTAATGTGCACTATTAAAAAGGCATAAAATTATTTTGCAAATGATCTTTATTACTGCATATTGCTTTTCCTAATTCATTTTAGAAAAAAAAATTGTGAATTGTATAAAAAGCATAACATTTTAGAGTTACATTATGTTCCTGGACTTATTTGAATGAAAATTGGAAATTTATAATACACAAATTGTTTGTCTTGAAATACAAGGATTTTTCCATTAAAAAAAAAAGAAAAAGAAAGAAGAAAAAGAAAGAGAAAGAAAGAAAGAAAGAAAGAAAGAAAGAAAGAAAGAAAGAAAGAAAGAAAGAAAGAGAGAGAGAGAGAGAAAGGAGAGGAGGGGAGGGGAGGGGAGGGGAGGGGAGGGGAGGGGAGGGGAGGGGAGGGGAGGGGAGAGGAGAGGAGAGGAGAGGAGAGGAGAGGAGAGGAGAGGAGAGGAGAGGAGAGGAGAGAGGAGAATCTGTAACCAAATTACTTGGGCAAATCAGCTTTTCCAAATCTGTCTTCTTCACTGTGCAATGGAAGCAATAATAGTATCTATGAGAATCAAATGGGAGCACATGTGAAGTGTTTAAGATAGTACCTGACAAACAGTCCAGGGCAAATTCTTTTGCTTGTGTTGCTATACTCTCTCCTTGTTCAGCTCCTTCCCCAAAGACACTTAACAAGTTCATCACCTTCCAGTAAGAAGCAAAAAAGTCTTCCCAACCTTGAATTTGATCTCCTTCTTGCCTAAGCAGTATCTCATTTCTCTTCACTTAAAATCAGGAGGTAGGGGGAGGTCATCTGCATTCTTTTTTCACACATGTTCATCTACTCTCAAATAAAACTGGTCTGATACAAATTACCAATGATCCCTTAGCTATCAAGTCTAACACTTTCTAGACACTTTATTTTTCTGTAGCCTAACGTGGTAAACTCTTGTCCTGAAGCTCCCTCCTCTCCAGCTTCTCAGACTCTAGGTCTCATTCCTTTCACCTGACTCTCCTTCCCCTCAGTCCTCTCCCTACATACTATTTTCCACTCCCCTCCCCCAATTTGATGACAACCTTATTTCAGTGTTACTCTATTTTTTTTCAGTGGATGGTTCCACCTACTTTTTAATAAACACCTTCACTGAGCTACAACTGACATATAATAAACTGTACATATCTAAAACTGGTCAATATGAAAAACTCTAGCATAGCAGCTCAGAAGGTTGATGCAGGAGGATTGCCAAGTTCAAGGCCAGTCTCAGCAATGTAGCAAGGCTCTAAAAAACTTAGTGAGAACCTGGCTCAAAATAAAAAATGAAAAAGGGCTAGGAATGGATGTAGCTTAGTGGTAAAGCATCTCTGAGTTAAATCCTCAGCACACACAAAAAAAGCAGGGGTACAGGGGCATGGGGGGGGGGGTCTAGCATATGTATATATTCCCTGAAATCATCAACACACTCCAGATGAGTGAACATAAAATTCTCTCTTTAAAACAACCAATAATTTACATTAGTTTGCATAGTCTATAATTTCATGTAAATAGAATTATACAGTATATATGCATTTGGTTTGGCTTCTTTCAACTAAATTTAAGATTCAGCCATCTCCAAAATTTATAAAGAACTTAAACTTTACACCAAAAATACGAAGAACCCAATCAATAAATGAGCTAAGGAACTGGGTAGATACTTTATAGAAGACATACAGGCAATTAACAAATATATGAAAAAGTGTTCAATGTCTCTAGTAATTAGAGAAATGCAAATTAAAACCACCCTAAGATTTCATCTCACTCCAATCAGAATGACTATTATCAAGAACACAAGCAATAATAGGTGTTGGCATGGATATGGGGAAAAGGCACACTTGTACATTGCTAGTAGAGTTGCAAATTGGTGCAGCCACTCTAGAATGCAGTATGGAGATTCCTTAGAAAACCTGGAATAGACCCACCTTTTGACCCAGTTATCCCACTCCTCAGTTTATACCCAAAGGACCTAAAATCAGCATACTACAGTAATGCAGTCACATCAATGTTTATACAAGCTCAATTCACAATAGCTAGATTGTGGAACCAACCTAGATGCCCTTCAACAGATGAATGGATAAAGAAACTGTGGTATATGTACACGATGGAATATTATGCAGTCATAAAGAATAAAATTATGGTATTTGCAGGTAAATGGATGGAACTGGAGAATATCATGCTAAGTGAAATAAGTCAATCCCAAAAAACCAAAGGCCAAATGTTTTCTCTGATAAGTGGATGATACATAATGGTGTTGGGGGGGGGGGGGGTGTAAGAGAAGAATGGAGGCACTTTGGATTATGTAGAGGGAAATGAGAGGGGGGAGTGGGTGGGGATACGAAAGATGGTGGAATGAGACAGACATCATTACCCTATGTACATGTATGATTACATGAATGGTGTGAATCTACGTTGTGTACAACCATAGAAACGAAAAGTTGTACCCCATTTGTGTACAATGAATCAAAATGCAGTCTGTAAAAATAAATAAAGAAAAATTTTTTTTAAAAAAATCCAGTCATGTTGTCATGTGTATTGGTAGTTTTTTCTTTTGTTTTCATTTATAATGCTGGGATTGAACCCAGGACCTTGAACATGTTGGGCAAGTGCTCTACCACTGAGCTACCCCCAGCCATACTTCATTCCTTCTTATTCCATTTTATGGCTATATCATAATTTGTTTATTCATTCTTGTTGATGGACACTTGATTTATTTCTAGTTTCTGGCCAAACATAACTGCCATGAAACATGCATGCATAAATCTTCATGTAAACACAGATTTTATCTATAGTCTTATCCCCCTTGCCCCTAATATTGAGGACTGAACCCAGGAGTCCTCTTCCACTGAGTTATATCCTCAGCCCTATATATTTTGAGACAGGGTCTTCCTAAGTTGCCCAAGATGACGTTCATCTTGCCAATCCCTTGCCTCAGCTTCCAAGTCCCTGGGATTACAGGTGTGCACCACTGAATCTGACTATACTTACAGCTTTAAAGTTTCAAATCTGCTTCATCAGATATCAACAGCCAATTACCAGTTGGAAAAGTACAGCTGGATAACCCAAAGGGACTTTTAAATCAACATGTCCAAAAATCATCTTATTAAGCCACCCTCTCCAGCCCAAAGTCCTCTACAATTCTCTATCCTGATTAAAGGCACGCAAACCAAAAACTCTTCCTGCTTCCTTAACTTCCCCCATCATTAGATCCTATCAATACTGCCTTTTAAAAACATCTCTCAAACAGAATCCATCACATTTCCATCCTAGTTCAAACGTACTCTTAATTCAAATGTATATCATCTCTTAGTTTCACTATCAAACTAACTTTCTAACTTTTCTCCTTGATTCAGGTCTCATTCTTCTCCAGGCCATTTTCTATTTTGTGGCAAAAGTGAATTTTCTAAAATTCAATTCTGGTATTACTTTCCTATTAACTTCTCAGTAGCCAGGTGTGCCACCAGTCCTGCCTGTAATTCCAGCAACTGTGAAGGCAGAGGCAGGAGGATCACAAGTTTGAGGATAGCCTGGGCAATTTAGAATGACCCTGTCTCCAAATAAAAAAATAAAAATAAAAAGGGCTGGGGATGGAGCTCAGTGGAAAGCATCGCTAGGTTCAATTCCCAGTACAAAAAGGAAATAAGTCCCACCCTGAAACAAACAACAATCCTCCTGTGGCTTCTCTCCTAACTCCAACTTAACAAAAAAGTGTACAACCAGTTCTCTCTCCAGACTCACCTCTTACCACTTTCCATCATGTTCTAACTTAGTCTTTCCGATTATGTTGTTTACCTCTGTATCCTTAGTGCCAAAAGCAATACATGGTCTGAGGTAGGCATGATATATTTGTGGGATAAGGTAGGACTTAAGTTGATAGATGGAAAGAGATATAGTGGAACATTCTGAACATATTCAGGCAGCACTACCTGGCTAAACCATAAGGAACAGGAAAGATTATGGAAGGGAATCCAGTCGGAAGATCAGAATAAAGCCAAATCACCATCATTTCCATGCTAAAAACTGCACTTTATCCTACATTAAACTCAAAAGACATTAAGGGTTCTGAATAATAGTGTGAATATTCAGAACGATCCTACAATTTCTGAATTTTGGAAAATAAAGGGCAAGTGGGGAGGCAATGAACTAAATTAAGAGGCTATCACATTAGGAAAGGAGGTTCAATTAGAGTAATTAGAGGAAGGAATAGAACAATATCAAAGGGGAAAAAACATACAACCTTAGTCTGTGTGGTCAGTAATGCACAGAGAAAAATCAGAGTATAGAACCAAATAAAATACTAAAGCTATTAATCAAAAAGAAATTTAAAAACTGGCAGATGGAGGAGAGGAAGGTGATAGTTTTAGTGGGTATTCCCTTACTCGTTTATTAAAATTGAATGCCTAACAGATGTCAGACAGTGTATGTAAGGGGAATAAAATGGGGGTAAGATATCATCCCTGTTCTCCAAAAGCATCGATCGAGTTGGTGGAAGAGGAACACAGTAAACACCTAAAAATCACTGCTAAGAGTTAGGATAGGGGGCTAAAAGAAAACAAAGGAGTAATATCCAATTCAGCACTGGAGACTTAGGAACACTATAGGGTTGAGTCCCAAAGGATGACAAAAGTCCAGTCCAGCAAATTAGGGCATCCCAGGTGAACGGAATAGCCAACCCAGAGACTTGAGGTGAGAGAACACAGTGGGGCACAGTGGTCTAGTAAGTCAGAAGAAGAGTTCAAGATATGGACTTATTCACATGAAATGTCCAGCAGGTAGGTGAAAATGCAGGTTTTGAGCTACCAAGAGCATATCTGGCCAAGAAATATATTTTTAACTTTGTCTTTGGTGTCTCAGAATTATTGTTTGGTGGATATTTAAATTACTGAAAGAACCTTACGTATCAGGTAGATTGTGTACATTTCCATTCCTCCCATTAATTCTTCAAGGGTATTCTGTTTAAAGTCAAAACTTGGGTTATGTAAATAAGCAAACAGCAAACACCACCAGTAGGAATGTGGAAAACTGGACATGCATGCCCTGTCTAAAGAGGGAAAACATTTACTCAACTCCAGCCGTGTACTGCCTTGCTTGAATGAGGACTTTAAGTGGAGAGATTTTCCTATTCTTCAAAAAAACTGAAAATTGAGGTTTTATGTAATATTTCTCATTTTTAAGTATTGGCAAATAATTACATTTAAAAATAAAACAACACTGTGCCAGTCAAATAAAATGTGTCTGTGGATAGATTTAACAAGGGCCACCCATGTGGCAATTAGAGCAGGTCTGCTTAACCCCTACAGTGCTCTTTCTCTACTACAAAGATCCTCTGTGATATCTTGGTGATTCCCTCAGGAAAGGAGCTGCTCACTTCCAACAAAATGGCCCCAAACTGGTAATGCCTTATGAGGTTTGTTTTGTTTTAAACACATCTTGAAAAAACTTTCATTGTCTCCTTGCCCTGTCAGGATACCAGCTTCCAGTGTCACTGAGACATACTTGTCCCCTTCTATTACAAGCTAATAAGTCAAGTTTTCAGGTAAAGCAAAATAAATAGAATGAAACCTGATGAAATTCCTTATGAATCAAAAATGGAAGGCATATGACATCTCTTTGATTTTCTTAGAAATTATCACAGATATGTTTGCAACTAGTGAAACACTTGAGAGGGAAAGTCAACAACCTAAATCTGAAGTAGAGCAAATTCTACTAACAAACCATACAGTTTCCATTGTAATACACCAAGAGGGAGAGGGGGAGAGCAGGCCAAAAGCAAAGTAAAAGTTGCTAGCCTTGGAAAAATATCATACCTTTTAAGATATTCATGGCAAAGTATAAATGTTTAGCAAAGGTACACCATTATCTCAGTTCTCAGGAGCAAAATTATACTTTTAACTAGAGAGCATGACCATTCTTTGAGCAACAAGAAAACAAGAAACAATATTAAAACAATGTCTATTGAAAAGGTAAATGAAGAAAAGGAAACAAAAATAATCTTTTTAAATTCATTCAAACACACCGGTTTCAGATGATTTAATACTGTATTTACTAAGTCACAATGTTGCTTTAGAAGTTTTTACAATGTAGCAACACTTGCAATGTAACTTTAGTTAACAAAGTGGCAAGCTGAAAGTAACATACATGGGTTAAAAATTCTTAACAAACCAAATGACTGTACCAAGATTCTCAAACCACCCACCCCCAAGCAAAATCTGACAATAATGGTAAGGGCACCGGCCCCTGTTAATGGGGGAGAGGGGGTGTTAGGATAATGGAGAGCTATTACTGAGGATGAGATGAGCAAAGAAAAGCAAAGCAGGCCTCATTCTCCTTGGCAGGCAAGCTCGCAATTACTTAGAGCAAGCATTATGGCCAGAGCATTCTCGAGCCAGTAAAACGAGTACTGGACACCTAAAACCGGAGGCTGACAGCAGCTCTGCCCTAAGACCCAGAAGGCGGAAAAGTGTCCTGCCTTGACCTCCACTGAAAACTGAGGCTCCTCCAACTGTTGTCTGAATCAAGGGGGCATCGGTGGTTGGCTTTTTCGGACAAACTCCCTGGCTTCCTGCGGCCTTCCCACTCATCGGGTGAATGTCAACACCGAGAGCCAGCCTAGTATGGGGGAACCTCAATGTGCGCGGTCCTTTCAGGAGAGGCGATGAGACAGGGAAGAAAGACTGCCCTGTGCGCCCCGCCTCCCCAGCCCTCGCCCAGCCCGGCGCCCGCGCTGGGGGCTGCAGCCGCGAAGCAGGGTTCCGCGCGCTCCTCACCTTTTTCAGCGCAGGCACCAGCAGCCCCCGCCACTTGGGCGCGTTCTCCTCGCTGAAAAACTCGTAGGGCAGCTGCTGCGCCTGCATGGTGCCCCCGGGGTGCCTCTGGGCGGGGAGAGGGGCGGCAGCGGCGGCGGCCGGGCCGGGGAGCCGCGAGAGGGCGAGCTCGCAGCGCGGAATAGGGCCGGGGCTCCTCCGGACCGCCCGGCCCCCTCCCGGCGCCGCGCGGCCGGGCTAGCCCTGGCGAGGCGGCTGGGGGGCGAGGCCCGCACCCGGCCACCCACCCGACACCAGCACCAGCCGCGGAGAGAGGACGCAGCCCGCCGGCGGCGGCGGCATCCCGCACCACCGCCCCGGGGCCAGGCCCCCCGCCCCTCCCCGGCCCGCCGGCGCCGCCGGGGGCTGCCCTCCGCCGCGGCCGCCGCCCGCCTGCCGGCGCCGCGCTCCGGGGCCCGGCCTGGCCCGCCGAGGAGCGGGCGGCTGGGGGAGGGCGTGTGGAGGGGCGCTCCGACCGCGACGCCCGCTCTGCCCTGCAGACTCCCGAACGCCAGACCCTCCCGGCGAGCGGGGCAGAGGCCGGGGTCTAGCGGGAGAGGGAAGGGCCCGAGGTCGTCGTCGGGGAATCTGGCTGCCCCGAGCCGCCGCCGCGGCCGCCGCCGACGCCGGTGTAGCACTGGAGCTTCCTACTAGAGAACTGAACCTGCTCACCACTGAGCATGCGCCGCCGGGCTGGGCCGGTTCGCTCCGGGTTTTCCGGCTCCTGGTGGAGGAGGAGGGACGCGCGAGAAAGGGAGGGCGCCCGGCTGGGCAGTGGTGGTGCTCCCGGGGCTGCAGGGGAGGGGCGAAAGGATCCTTGAAGGCGAAGCCCTGCAGAGCGGGGCCCGCGGGGGTGGGGTTGTGCGAGCTAAGGCAAAACGTCCCCCATTGTATGCTCGGGCCGCCTCCAACTGGAACCCCACCCCACTTTTGAAGACGCTGGGCCTGCCTTTCGTTTCGGGGAGGGCTGTGTGTGTGCGTGTGTGTACTTTGTTCCTGAACATGAAGATAAGGACTCCCCAGAATGTGCAATGTATAGTAAACACTGCACAAAAGATAGGCTCCCTCTCACGAAATCTACTGCTCAAAATTTATTGGGTAGTATAAGTGATTGTAGTGTTTCCATATCCTCAAGAATAAAATGTCGTACGTGTAGTATTGATTTTGTGTTTACATTCGATCTGTTCAAACCCACTTCAAATGTGAACTCCAATAAGCACTTACTTTCAATGATAGTTGAGACTTCTTTTGCAGTTCCAGATCCCAGGTCATTTTACTTATGCCCCCCTCAGGATATTTATTTATTTATTTATTTATCCTTTTGGCTCTTTCCATTAGATGATAAACTTCTGGGAGGCAGATCTTTCCACCAAAGACTCTATCCAGAATAGGCACTTAATGTTTGTGAAATGCTAAAGAAAGACCATGTATAAACTGTCCCTCCATCCCAGGGATGCAGATGTTTGTTAATAATAGTGGCACTATGTGGCACAGTGAAGCACTTTAAATACCTCACAGTTTATCATTAAACGCTTTCTGAATATCGTCTTATTAAATCTTCATAATAACTATTGTTGGCACTAAACAGATGAGAACTAGTCCAAGTTAAAGTTGACACTGTGTCCTGCAATTCTGGAGAAGAATAACAAGGATCGCATAGATGAGAAATGATTAAGCCATAGTTAATATTCTTTACTGTGAGAATCTGTATAAAGTCAGATTCTTTCATTTTAAAATGTGCACACATAATTTACATTTTAAAATTCCCCACACTTTCAAAGTTTTCTAAGTATCTTGAAATCCATCCATAAACCTCTGGGCTAAGACAGTAGAAGAATCATAGCTTGGAGGAGTTGGCAATGAAAAAGGGGTTCAAAGAACATGTCAATCATCTTCAAATGTTAAACGGACTGTGATATAGTTTGTGTAGTTCTAAATGACTGACCCAAGATCAGCCCTCTGCGAGTAACTATTCCTTGGCTTCACTTTTCTCTTAAAATGCATTTCAAATTTCTTACCATAGCTCACAAAACCGTGCATCTGGCTCCTATTTACATTCTCAACGTTTTCTCACCATTCTCAACCTTGGCTCGCCACACTCCAGTTACACTGGTCTGCTATTCCTAGAAAACACTAATCTCTTTCCTGTCTCAAAGGCTTTGCTCTTTTCTCAGTCTGGAGTTCCTAGCTAGTCACTTCGCTAGTTATAAACATCACGACCTCCAAGTGCCTTCTCTGATCAGTCCAAGCAGTTCCCATCTGTATGTTTCTACCATAAGCCTCGCATATTTCCCTGCGAGTACAAGCCTATTTTTGTCTTTGGCCTTCCTCCCACTAAAACAAACTCCAAGAGAACAGTATCTGGTTCGTCATGGTATCTCCAAGACCGACAGTGTCTACACAACCGATGGTATATTTTTGAAAGAATGAAAGTTGTATGGAGAAAACTTTCAGGAGGACTATACCATCAAACTTATCCCCAGAAAACACATGATCTTCGAGGGTATGAAAGTAAAAACTACTTTCACTCACTTCAGGATGTTAGGGAGCGTTAAGTGGTTGAAACTGTTGATCTTCAAGGTTCCCTTCAATTAGGGAATCTGTTTTAATTGCCTAGGGAATCAAGTCTTAGAAACATCAAGCTTAGCGGCCGAAACAGGTTTTCACTACTACGGAAGTGTGAGAAGCAAAGAGAGCAAGCAGCTGGAGGAGAGTTACAGGAAGACTCCAAGCTTCTCGCCCCAGTAATCTAGGGAGTGTCGGGTTGGCACAGCTAAGGTCACGGAGCGCCCGAGCCCCTCTCAACTGCTCGCCTGGATCTCTTGAGACAAAACAATAGTCCTATTGGCACGCAGCGAGAAAAGACTGCCACGCCAAAGTCAAGGAGCTTGTGGGTTTAGATGCAAAAGTCCCCGGGTCCGCTCAAGATTAACAACAGCCGACAGATGTCCCGTGGCGCAGGCGCAGAGACTTCAATTTTGACGCCCCTCCTCAGTGCTAAGGAGCCTCGCGCTCTAGCGGACGTGACGCACGGGGGCGCGTCCAGACGCACTAGCCGAAGCCCGAGGTGGGGCGCGTCCAGGCGGGGTAGCCGAGTTCCGAGTGCGTCGCAACTGGGGCGGCGAGGGAAGGGAGCGGGAAGGACGTTCAGCCCCTAGGTGTGCCCCCTGCAGGTGGAAGTGCAGCCCTCGCGCTTTTCTCGGCGACGCTGGCCCAGGACTCTGCCGCCTGAATCCCCTGCCTCCCCCGCCTCCCCCTGGTCAGAATTATCTACCTGAAGCAAACTTTTGTTCAAGAGCTTCCACTGGCGTCCCAGGTTAAAATCCAAAGTCCTTAACCTGATACTCATGGCCTTGCACAATCGAGCCGCTGCTCTTTCCAGCGGAATCTCCCACTCAAAAAACTTACCCGTGCCTCCTACCCACCCATCACTTGAATGAACTCGTCACGTGCTGTTCTGTATGCCTGGAAGGCCCATAACCCAGGTTCTTGCTCACAGTGGAACTGGCACCCATGCTGTGGGGTCTCCAGTGCCACCTTCTCTCTGAACTTCTTCCAAGCTCTCATGCAGGATTCCTTCCTTAGAACTTCAGGGCTTAACAAGCATAAGAACACTTTTCAACCACTAGCCAAGTTAATGTATTCTCTCTCTAGAACAATATCCACCCTTCATTCTTTTCCTTCTTCCCAATCTCTACCTTCAATTCCACTTGTCCAAATAGAAGAGTATGTCCTCAGAATGTTCATGTGATAAAATAGTGGCTGATAAAAACCGCTGAATGCCAACCTTTTATTCACCTATAGCTAATACTTGAGTCTCTTTCTCTCACTCTTCCTTACTCCTCTGTCCCTCACAAAGATAGTACAAAGCAGGATATGTACAATTAGGAGAGATGATCAAAGGATCTTTTAAGATATATGGAACGCTTCTTTGCACATTTTTTTCAGGATCCCTACAGAGTCCAGTTTTTTGTGAAAGCCTCTCTGATTGAAGTTGTAATAGATCCTCAAAATGCAACTTTTATTCCCTAGATGTTTTGTTATGAAATGTGATAAACTAAATCTACAATGTACATGGAAGAGCATGAAGCTAACCCTTTAAAACAACATGGTTGAAGAATTTGAGATAACAGATATGAATATTGATTGCATAGTTAGAGAAATTAAAACAATGTAGTGGGCTGGAGATGTAGCTCAGTGCTAGGTGCTTGCCCACTGTGTACAACGTCCTGAATTCAGTCCCCAGCATCACAAAACAATGTGGCATCAACACAGAACAGATAAATAAACCAATGGATCATTAGTGGGCCAAATATATAGAAACCTGATTTTTTTTGGGGGGGGGGGCTTTTTTTTTTTTTTCAAATACCGGAGATTGAACCCAAGGATACGTGTTACCAATAACTTACATCTCCAACCTTTCTTTTTTCTTTTCTTTTTTTTTTTTTTTTTTTTGAGACAGGGTCTTACTAAGTTACTAAGGGTCTCAATCAGCAAGTGCCACCAAGTTCAGCTAGAAACCTGATTTATGGCACAGGATGCATTGCCGATGACTTGGGAAAGGATATACTGTTCAACACATGAAATAGAAATGATAAATACATATAGAAGATGAGATAACATCCCTAACTCACACCCTACGCAAAACTATCCCATTGGATTAAAGGCTTTAAATACAAAAAGTAAAATTATAAAACTATGAGAAGATAATAAAGAATATCTTTATGAGCCCAAAGTAGAAAGTGAAAGGGTAAGACAAATTAAAAGCAAGACATTGCAACTCATAAAACCAAAACAGAATTAGTATCCACAATAGGTAGTTTACTTGGAGAAAATGATGATTAGGAATTCATCTCAATAATCAGAGAATCATGCAAAGTGAAATAAGCCAGTCCCAAAAAGCCAAAGATCTACTGTTTTTGCAGACATGTGGAAACTAACCCACAATGTGTGTGTTGGGGGGGCCCTGGGGGGATGGAATTCAGTGGATTAGACAATGGAAAATGGAGGGAAGGGGGATAGGAAAAGAAAAGACAGTGGAATGAATCTGACATAATTTTACTATAAATATATATGAATATACTACAGTGAATCCCACCATCATGTACATCCACAAGAATGGGGTCCTAATTAGAATAAGATACATTCCATGCTTATATAATTATATCGGAATGGATTCTACTGTCATGCATAACTAAAAAGAATCAATTTTAAAAATCAGGAAAATGCAAGCTAAAAAAATAATCAGGGAAACTCAATGAAGCCAGACTTGATGGCACACCCATGAAACCCCAGCTACACAGGAGTCTAAGGCAGAGGACCACTCCAGACCAGGGGTTCAAGGCCAACCTAGGCAACATAAGGAACACCTGGATTCACAAAACAAAAGAAAACAGACAAAAAGACCCCAAGGAAATCTGATTTAACTGTCAATTAAATCTGTGCCCATTTAATTGACAAAATTTTTAAAGTTGAACGATACTAAGCTTTGGAAAGGGTGAAATTCTTATCCACCGTTAATAGCAAAATAAACAAGTGCAAACATTTTTTGTAATTATTTACCTTCTCTTAAAAGATAAACATGGACATGTCCTATATAAACTAGCATAGGGTATATTCACATAACATATATATCCCAGAGAAATTCTTTCACATTTGAACCAGAAAGTTTCTCACTGTATTATTTGTAATAGCATAAGCAGTAAAATGAATAAGTTTATTGTGGGATACTATAGAACAGCAAGAATTAATGAACCACACCTATATATATGAACATAAAGTAAAACACAGGAAACTGTGCAGTAAAGTTCAAAAACAAGTAGATAAGTAGAATTAAATTGTATGTTATGTATTGTGGAATCCAGCATCCAAGATGGTCTAGTGAGCCGTGCCTCCTGGTATTCATGCGTGGTATATACCCCACTCCCAGAATGAGTACAAAATTCTATTCAATAAAAAATCCTATTTTGCAGAAATTATGTTTGTGGTGACTGAAGCTGTTTTCAAAGAAGATGTGACTTTAGTCCTTTTTTTTTTTTTCAGATCCTCCATTCTTAGGGAAGTCCACTGCCACATTTTGAGGATACTTAGCAACCTTATGGAGACGTCCATGTGAGAAGGAAATGAGAACTGCTGTCTTCAACCATGTAAATGAACCAACTTAGATATAGATCCTCCAGCCCCAGTCCAGTCTTCAGATGACTGAAACCTCCCTATCCCAGGTAAGATCCTGAACCAGAAACACCAGCTAATCCATTTCTAAATTATTTATTTATTTATTGGTACAGGGACTGAACCCAAAGCTGCTTAATCACTGAACCATATCCCCAACCCTTTTTATTTTTTATTTTGAAACAGGGTCTTGCTAAATTGCTTAGAGCCTCACTAAGTTGCTGAGGCCGACTTTTAACTTGTGATCCTCCTATCTCAGTCTCCTGAACTGCTGGGATTATAGGCAAATGCTACCACACCTGGCCCTTTTCTAAATTTCTTACAGAAACTGAGACACTAAATGTGTGTTGTTACATGTTATGGAGCATCAGAATACTAATACTTTTATTGGACATATACCCTAAGTGGTAAAATTTCTTCTTTGGAGAAATGTCTATTAAGATTCCTTTGCCCCTTCTTTAATTAGATTGCTTATCTTTCTGTTATTGAACTGTACATATTTCTACATATTCTGAATACAGGTCCCTTATCAGAGACATGATTTGCAAATATTTTCTTCCATTCTGAAGGGTTTTGTTTGCTTGCTTTCTTGATAGTGTCCTTTGAAGAAAAACATTTTTAATTTTGACAAAGTCTGATTTGTCTATTTTTTGTTGTACTTTGGTATCACATCTAAGAAAGTGTTGCTTAACCCAAGGTCACGAAGAATTACAGACCCCCTCCCATATTTTCTTCTAAGAATTTGTAATTTCAGCTCTTAGGGAAGCCTGAAGTTAGGTGGGTGGTGCAGGAAAGGGTCCAACTTTATCCTTTTGCACATAGATATATAGTTGTACCAGCACCATTTATTGAAAAGACTTCCAATTGAATTGCCTCAGCATCATAATTAAAAATTAGTTGACTATAAATATCAAGGTTTATTTCTAGACTCTCAACTGTACTCCATTGATCAGTATGTCTTTCCTTATACCAACACCACACTGTCTTGATTACTGTAGCTTTTAGTACATTTTGAAATTAAAAAAAAAAAAATGTGACTCCTCTAAACTTTGTTCTTTTTCCAGAATATTTTGGAACTGGGTGCAGTGGCACACGCCTCTAATCCCAGTTACTCTGGAGGCTGAAGCAGGAAGAATGCAAATTTAAGGCCAGCCTGGACAACAGGATGAGACCTTGTCTCAAATGTTTTTATAAAGGGAGGGGTGGGATGTAGCTTAGTGGTGGACTGCTTCCCTAGCATGTGCAAATCCCTGGGTTCAACCCCAGAACTGAAATAATTTTTTTAAAAGTGTGGGGGGGGGGGGGGGGGGGTTGTTGACTGAGTCCCTTGCAATTTCATGTGAATTTTAAAAACAGCTTGTCAACTTCTTCAAAAAAAGCAGCTGTGGTTTTAATAGGGACTGCATCAAATCTGTATTGATGCATTGATCATTTAGTGAATATTGCCTTCTCAGCAATATTAAATCTATTGTTCTATGAACATAGACTGCCTTTCCATTTATATAGGTCTTTTAAAATTTCTTTCAATAATGTTTTGTAGTTTTCACAGTGTAAATTTTGCATTTTTTGTTTTAGTTCTGCATTTCCTTTGTTAAATATACTTCTAAGTATTTTATTCTTTTTAATCCTCAAATGCACATTCTTGGCTCTGGAGCTCTAGATTGGACTGTCTTTGGCAGATCTGTATCATGATCCCTTGCCCTTTTTTGCTTCCTTCTTTCATCTTTCCTCTCACAAATGTGTTTTCTCAATAAGCTTTTGCAACAGGAGTGGCAGCACATGTCTATAATCCCAGCTAGTCAGGAGGCTGAGACAGGAGGATTCCAAATCCAAGGCCTGCCTGGGCGACTTAGTGAGACCCTGTCTCAAAAAGTGTGAAAGGGCTGGGGATGGAGCTCAGTGATAAAGCATCCCTGTATTTATTCCTCAGTACCAAAAAATAAAAATAAAAAGGGTTCAATGTTAGACTGCCCAGTACCAAAGGAAAAGAAAAATCTGAAAGGAAACTGATTTTCTTTCTCAAAATATGTGCAGAATCTGGTATGACTAGGTAAGTAAAGAACTTACAGTTTATTCTGCCTTGGGCTATGTTTTATTCTTTCCTTTTTCGTGCTTGTTAATTATACAGAATTCATTATACAGAATGATGGGTTTCATTGTAGCACATTCTTACATGCATTTAACATATTTTGATCATTTCCACCTTCCCACATCTCCCTCCCTCCCCTTCCTCCTCTTTCCCTACCCACAGATCCCCTTACTTTTCTCTGAGAGTCTCCTTTTACTTTTATATTTTCTTTTTCCCCTGCTATGCCCCATATATGAGAGAAAATATGCAACACTTGTCTTTCTAAATCCAGCTTATTTTGTTTAACATGATGATCTTCAGCTCCAGTTTCCTAAAAATGATATGATTTTGTTCTTCTTTATGGGTGAATAATATTCCATTGTATATTATCACATTTTCTTTATCCATTTATCCAGTGTTGGACACGTAGGCTGATTCCATAACTTGGTTATTGGAAATTTTGCTGCAATAAATATGGATAAGCAGGTATTTCTATAGTATGCTGACTTTAATTCCTTCAGGTATATGCCCAGTGAGTGGTGCAGCTGGGTTACATGGGTCACATGGTTGTTCTATTTTTAGTTTTTTAAGAAACTTCATTGCTGACTTCCAGGTGGCTACACTAATTTACATTCCCACAACAGGTGTATACCCCATCCTCACCAGCATTTATTGATTTTTGTATTCTTAATGATAGCCATTCTGACTGGGAATCAGATGCAATCTCAATGTAGATTTTGGGTTTTTGGTTTTTTTGTTTGTTTGGTTTGGTTTGGTTCTGGGGATTTCATCCAGGGGTGCTTTACCATTGAGCCGCATCCCCAGTCCTTTTTATCTCTTATTTTGAGATAGAGTCTTGCTGAGTTACCCAGGCTGGCCTCAAATTTGTATTCCTCCTGCTTCAGCCTCCTCAGTTGCTGGGATTACAGACATGCACCACAGTGCCAGGTCTGGCTGTGTTTCTTAAACAGAATTTGTGATAAATACTTATGGATGACTTAGACATCCATATTTCATCAGATTTATTCTTGACTGCTTCTTGTACAGAGGCACTCTCTTAATTTTTTTTTTTTTTTACCAACAAACTATCAGCAACTCTTAAAAAAGAAAGAAAAAGAAAACAAATACAAAAAACAACATAACGTATCCTATCATCCCTTGTGCAACAGCTCATTTCCCTGAATCTTTGAAAATCACTTATGCATGCATGATTTTGAAGAGAATGCCAGGGACCCAGTTCCATAAGGATCACATTCAAGTTTTTTCTCCCTGAGGCAGAAACATCATTGCCTCAGAATTGTTTTCTTCTTAACTTTCTTTGTCTAAAAATGAAAACGTCTGCCTTGATTTGCGGGGTGTGTAGTTTTTGTTTTCTTAACTCTAACATAGAAATTAAAACAAAAATACATAAACTTTGGGTCGGAAAACAGTAAGAGCTAAGGAAGAACTGAATTTTAATTTGCTCAGCTGATGAGGCAAAAATAGGTCTCTGTTATTCAGATTTCAGTGGCAGTAGTTCTCATGAGGCATTTTGTTATGATATCCCTTGTAGTTGTTTATTGATTTAGTTAGGTGAACTTATTGTGAAGCTGGAATAGAGGGAATGAGGACTAAAATGGAGTCTGGGTGCTGAGCAGGTCTGGTGTATTTCCTTTAAGATTATTCCTGGCTCTTGACAACTTTTGTTGTCTTTTGGAATAGGATTTTTAAATAACTCTTCTACCTGATGATTATTGGTTAAAGAAAAAGTATTCGTTGTTTTTTTGTATGGCTGGCTTAAATCTGGCTGCCCTATTTAGCTCTTGTATTTACTCCACTAATTTTTTTTTTCTTAAATGCATGCGGTCTCTGGTTCTCTATGAATACAATCATTTTATATGCAAATCCACTGATTCTGCCTCCAGCTTTCATAAGACTGAGGAAGTGGGACCAAAAGGCTGAGGATTCAGGAGCAACTCCTGGACCCATAGCCTCTCCGCCTTGACCCAAACTGGAAATGAAGCCATCATCAATGCCGAAAGCTGCTGAATCAAGAAGTCACTTGTAAATTTTTTTTTTTTTTTTTTTTTTTTTTTTGTACTGGGGATCCAACCCAGGGCACTTTATCCTGAGCTACCTCCCCAGACTTTTAAATTTATTTTTATTTTTTATTTTGAAATAGGGTCTTTCTAAGTCACTGATTCTGGCCTCCAACTTCTGATCCTCTTGCCTCAGCCTCCCAAATAACTGGGATTGCAGGTGTGTGCCTTTGCACCTGGCCTCGCCTTCCAAATGAAGAAGCTGCTGCTACAGCAGCTGGCTTCAGATCATGCCACTTCTGCTACAGTCTGCCTCAAGACAACAGCTGCTTTTTCACAGCATCTCCCTCCGCACAGGACTCAGTTCCAAGTCAAAGTCTCACATGAGTGCATCTGTTTGGTGGGATCCAAATCATGTCTTGAGCTCTTGGCCACAAGAGAGTCTGAAAAATGTAGGATTTTCAGCTTCTGTCTGTGCTACATTCTAGAGCATGTCAATATGCAATATTTGCTATGGCATTCTATATCTGGAAATCTTGCTTTTATTTCCTTCTTAGACATTTTTAAATGAAATACACATTACATAAAACATATCTTAACAATTTTTAAGTGTACAGTTCAGTGGTAAGTACACATTGTACAACCAACTCTTTTCATCTCGCAAAACTGAAACTCTGTTTCTATTGAACAACTCCCTCCCCATTTCCCAGCCCCCCCAGGCCCTGGTAACCACCATTCTTTGTTTCTATGAATTTGATTATTCGCTACTGTATATAAATAGAAGCATACAGTAGACATTTATCACCTAACAACTGTGAAAAATGTGTCATTAGGCAACTTTGTCATTATATAAACATCTCAGAGTGTATTTTATACAAACTAAGATTGCAACTTTAATAGGTATTATGATCTTATGGGACCACTGTCATACATGGTCTGTCATTGACCAAAATGATGTTATATGATACACACATGACTGTATTTGTCCTTTTGTTACTGGCTTATTTCACTTAGCATTCATGTCCTCTCCACTCATTCATTGTAGCATGTGTCAGAATTTCAATCTTTTTTAAGGCTAAATCATAGCCCATTGCATATATATCACATTTTGTATATCCATTTATCTGTTGATGGATATTTGGGTTACTTTCATCTTGTACCAATTGTGAACAATTCTGCTATGAACCTGGTTGTATCAAGATCCTGCTTTAATTTATTTGGCATACATATCCATCCTTCTCTTTCCTTTGATCTGAGTTTTGAACAAAAAAGAGCCGCTGAATATTACTAAATAATTTTTCAGTATCTCTGACAGATTGTATTTTTTTTTAAAGATGGCCACCACAATATTTCCCATTCCACATGCTTAATGCTATTTCCATTTCTTCTGCCAAAACAACCATCTGTGGACTTGTAGAATGTCTTACACCCATCATGGTATTCCACACAGCATTACTCTTGACCCACAAACTTATTTCACAGAAATGCAGCAATAGGCTCATGTTTACAGAATACACTGGTCTTAAAATGTTCCCCGGGGCCAGGGATGTAGCTCAGTTGGTAGAGTGCTTGCCTCACATGCACAAGGCTTGGGTTCAATTCCCAGTACCACACACACACACACACACACACAAAATGTTCCCTGCTTAGCTTTAAAGAATATTGGAACAGCCATCCGAAGACACAGTTACAATGCTGGTTGACAGTAGCTTGCAGGGCTGAGGTCAGGTTCTCCAGGAGGCTACATATGTTCTGAATCAGCATCCAATATATGATACTGTTTCTCTTATAGCTAGAATTTGCAGGTCCATGAATCAAGGCTATTGGCACCACACATCGAGTTTGAGTGATTATTAGAAAAAATATTTGCTTCCTGTTTGCAAGATTTGTGCTCTGTTAGCTTACAGGTCTTAGTTCCACAGGAAAGAATCCTCCTGTCAGGGGACACATGGTGATTCCATTGAAATGGAAGTTAACACTGCCTCTCCACCATTTTAGGCCTCTCATGACTGAGTCAACAGGTGAGTTACAATGTTGACTAGGATGATGGATCCAAACTATCAAATTGGCTTATTCCTCCATGAAGCTGGTAAGAGAAGGTATTTCTGGAATATAGTTCCCTTAGGATGTCTCTTAGTATTATCATGCATTTGATTAAGATCAATGGAAAAGTACAACTCAAGCCAGGTAGGACTATCAATGACCCAGACCCTTCAGGAATGAAGGTTTGAGTCATCAACATACTAGGTAAAGAACCACAACTAACAGAGGTGGTCAATTTTCATAATAAATCCCTTTCTATTCTCTCTATATTTATATAGATCTTATTGGTTTTGTTTCTCTGGAGAACCCTGCCTACTATAGTTTGGTGGAGTCTATGCCCTCTCTCCTTGAACCTTGGGAAGATCTTCATGACTGCCTGGACAAGGAGAGTATGGCAGAAGTGATACTATGTTACTTCTGAGGTTGGTTCATAAAAACACCATTCGGGTCCACCTTCTTCCCTTGGGATGCTAACTCTTGGAATCCATCATTCATACTAGGAGAAAGCTCAGATTAACCCACGGAGAAGGCACCTGAAGACGCCATGTGTAAGTTTTCCATCTGACAGACCAGTTGAGGTCCCAACCAGTAGCATCAAATGTCAACCAAGTGAGTGAAGCCACCTCAAGATGATTCTTCCCTAGCTATCAAGTCACTCCAGACTTCGAGCCTCCCAAGCTGAGGCTCTGGACATTGTGGAGCAAAGATAAAAATTGTCTCTGCTCTGTTCTCTTCTGATTACTGATTCACAAAATACACAAATATAATACATCTGTTGGGTACAAAATTTGGGGATGGCTTGTTACATGGCCAGAGATAACCAATATCTTGCAATGTGATTTCTGGTTATTCTTTCATCTTTAATGTAATATTTGAGCACTTATGTATTCCTAGAACAAACTGTCCTTGCTCATATTGTAATAATGTGTTCATAAACTTCTGAATTTAGTTTGTTAATGTGTTAGAAATGCATTATTATTTTAAAACAAAATTGATCTTGAAAACACTTCCATTTCCTTGCTTCTCTCCTTTTATCACACTTACCTTTCATGAAGTCCAGCCTCAGACAGCCCCAGCCACCCACTAGTTCTGTATCTGCACCTGAGCACCTAAGCCTTGCCAGGTACATTCAAATGCATCAGTTGGTGTCCCCATTATGAGCCTTAGAAGGGCACTAGGTATCACCCCAACAATCTACTAAATTTCTGGGAAACTCTCTATATCAATCTTCAGAACTCTTAATTTATACCATTTCCTTCCCCCCCCCCCCCCCCCCCCCAGGACTTGGGATTAAACCCTGGGCCCTGCACATGCTAAACAAGACTCTACTACTGAGTTACACCACCAATCCCAAAATGTTTATAATTACTATTTGTGTGTCTGTGTGTGTGTGTGTGTGTGTGTGTATGTATGTGTGTATGTGGTGCTGGGGATTGAACCTAGGGCCTTGTACATGCAAGACAAGCATTCTACCAATTGAGCTATATCCCCAGCCCTTATAATTACTATTTTTATGGTGCTGAGGTTCAAACCCAGGATCTTGCACATGCTAGGGAAGTACTCTACCACTGAGCAACATGACCAGTCCTCAGGTATTCCTAACACAAAGGCTGTGATCTATCACCTCATGCTGCCTCTCTCAAAGAACTGATTTGGTTGTGGGGAAAGGAAACGAATAGTTTTTAATCATTTCCCACCTTCCAGGTACCTTCCTTGCATTTTGGTTTATGAAGTGGTATGAATATCCCCATTTTTCTGAGGAGAAAACTGAGGCTCAGTTGGTTTATGCACTCTGCCCCGTATGACCCAGTGCAAAGCTGTTAGCCTACTCCAAGGTCAGAGCTTGACTCCTCCATCCCAGTGGCTCCTTACATCAAAGACTCTATGTACACTGCTGTTTCAAATTTATCTTTTTGAAAATGAGACTATTTAAGAGAGAAAAGTTCCACCAGCTTTGTTCTTTAATCTCTTGAAAGACAACACTCTGTAAGGCTTTTGTCAGGTCCAGCTGGGGTTGATGGCAGGCTGTGACTTGAAGAGGTACCCTTGCTCAATCCCATTCTTGTTCTTCAGCATTTTGCTTTTAGGAGGTAAGTACAACTAGTAGTCACTATTGGACTCTTACCTTTAAAACAGTATTAGGAAAATGGACCGTAGGCTGACGTTAAAAAATCAAAAACATTGTTTTTGTTTGTGATATATGCGGGTACCACTCTAAAAAATATAAGATAAGCACTGAGTCTCACAAAATGAGACCACTTCTAAAGTAACAACATCAGATAAAAAAAAAAGACCATTTTATAAATCTTTTAACCTATGAAATATTAGGACTTTCTTTTCTTTTTTCTTTTTTGGCACTAGGGATTGAACCCCAGGGCACTTAACCACTGAGCCACATCCTCAACCCTTTTTAATTTTTCACTTTGAGACAGGGTCTTACTAAATTGCTTAGGGCTTGCTAAGTTGATGAGGCTGGTTTTGAACTTGAGACCCTCCTGCCTCAGTCTCCCAAGCCACTGGGATTATAGGCGGTGCCATGCTCATTGTAGGGCTTTTTCTTAAAGCCAAATAAATAAATGCATTTGCATCTGTGCACTTTGGAATGTCTTTAATTATGTATTTCTGTTGTACGTAATTATCATGAAATGCAGGAGGACAAAAGGCTGGACACACTGTCCCCTCTGAGTTCTCAATCTGATACATCTGACTTCAAATTGTGGTCTAAAGGCAGCATCCCAACTAGAGGGGAATTCCAGGGGCCTGAGAGATAAGAGCTGTGGTGAGAAGAGTCAGTTGCAGCCCTTTAGGGTCCACTTTGCTGTCCCTTCCTTGTTTTATACTCATTGCTATGACAAAAGGGCATTTTGTGGGGGTAGAAGAGTGGGAAGTAGTGGGAGGAGGAAGCAATGCTGATCGAGACATGGGATAAAAATATATGAAGACGTTTAGCCCAGAATGGCATCATTTCATCCTTATCAGCTTCTCTGAAAGTGATATTTATAGTTCACTTGCAACATAAGGCAAAATGAAAGCAAGCCCTGTTTCTCTGGGTCATCCTTTCCTTTCCCACCTGGCTGCCTCTGTGATTTATTTCCCTGTACCTTACCAGGTCCTGTTCCCTAGTCCCTCATTTGCTTAACACCAAATTCCCATTTCCTTGGAGATTCTGATTTGACTGAAGCCAATGTGGGCATGTCACCTGTACTTCTGCCTGGGCAGCCTCTTTTCTCTTTCTCTCCGTGAGAGCCTGCCTGTGTCGGAACGCATCCTTCTTCCAAGAGTGCCTATTAAGGTGACCTGCCCTCACCAGGTCAATGGGTGATGAGAGTCACATAAAATAGGTAGGGGCTGGAAGGTGGTCTTTGAGGCACCCTTCAAATTATGCCCACTGTAGCTCCAACTCCTCAGAATGGCCTCAAAATTAGAATGGTGAGTCTGCAAAGGAGAGAAACCTAGGACCTGTCTAACCACAATGAGTGCAAATGAGATGCTTTGTTACAGATAGTGTGCAGCAAAGAAACATATTTTCTGATAAGGTCTCCTTGAATCTACACACAAAAAATTTTACAATAGCAGTTGGTGGTTTTTTACATTTAGCAAGAAAGTAATACTCAGTTCTAAAGAACTGGGTTAATTTATTTCTGCAGAGTAAAATAATTCCTAGTCCTCCATATAAAGTAGAGTGGCTGCGGCAACATTGATTTTTTTTAAACTTGTCTTAAAACATTCATCTTTCACATTCTTTTAAAATCTATATTGCTAAGACAAGCATCTTTCTTAGAAAAAGAAATCTCTGATGCAATGTTATAAAAATAATTTTCACCAGAGATGGTGTCTCTGTATTGCTATTTTCTGATTTCAAAGCTGCAGGATGCAGTAATTTCCAGCCTAATTTCTTAGGACTTTGGAACCTTCTACCATTAACCTCATGGAGAACACTTTATTTCTTCTTCTTCTTCTTCTTCTTTTTTTAATAAAGGAATAGAGTCTAAAGAAAAGCCAAGCACTTAACCAGAGATCAAACAAACCTGTTAATAGTAAGAACAAAATTAGATCCCTCACTTCCCAAAGTGCTCTTCAAGTTTAGATGTGATCTTGCTGGCATTTCAGAGAAAGTGGGTCCTTCAGATCACATGATCCCAGGACCAGATAATAATGTCATATATGAACTTAGTCAGGAAACGGTGGTGGTAATTTCCACCATTCTTATGTTGACTCATTTTTTTCCCCTTCGAAATATTTATTTTGAAAAACCTCTGTGTGAATACCCTATTCCTCAAAAATTCATCACTTAATTATTTAGATAAGTGGTTTTCAAAGTGTGGTCTCAGAAATGGCATCATTTGGGAGCCCGACTGAAAAGAAAATTCATGGGCCCCACCCTGGATCTACTGAATTACAAACTCTAGGGGTGGCATCCTGTAATCCATTTTTAACAAGTCTCCAGGTGATTCTGATGCACACCAATGTTTGAGAACCACGGGTTTAAATAATCCTTGCTTGAACTAGCTATAACGTGGGGATTGCAAAATGGTGAATTTCCATCATCCATTGAATACTTCTTAGGGGGCATTCTTCTATACATGGAAGCCCTCCCTTTCTCTTTACCCCCTGCTGGCTTCCATCACCATGAATTCATACTTCGGAAATTCAAAGTGCTGTTTCTTGTGTGCACCATTCTTTGGATGCCCAACTAGTTCCTTATTTACCTGAAGCAACAACTCCCTTCAGGCTGTTCCAAGTTGCTGAGAGCATCCTTGCTCTATAATCCAAGAATATTTGGTGACTGTTTACTTGCCTGTGTTTTTACTGAATCTTGAGGGCGAAAAGTAAGTCTGCTACTCAATATTTCCTTGAGGGGATTTGGAATTTAAATAATGTTTTACAGAAGAAGAATAAATGTATTTGAGCAAGGGAAGTGTTTGACCAACAACAGAAGGCTGTCACATTTATACTGAAGTCCTCACGATTCTTAGATCAGGGTGATTCAGGGTTGGTATGAGTTGTGGTGTTTTGTTATGACTTTAGGTTAATTAACACAACTCTGAGACCTGATCCCTGATAGAGATAACAGATGCTTATTCCTAAGTGGCAAGAGCAAACTAAAGACACTGTGGTGAGATCTTTAGTTTCAGTCATTAACATGTATAGTTTTAGGAGCTATGTAATACAACACATACATTAACTACTTAAAATATCTCAATGCTTACCAAAGTAAGCTGAATATAAAAATTACTTTGCAAAGACAATAATACCTTGCATTTTTAAAATGATTTTTTATGAGCCAAGCACTGTACAAAATACTTAACATGCATTAATTCATTTAAGGTTTTCAAAACCCCTGTGAGATAAATGCTCTTATTATTCCTGTTCTACAGATAAGTAAACTGAGGTATGGATAAGTTTAGTAGCTTACTCCAGGTCACATAGCTAAGTAGTGGTTGTACATTCTGTGGTCTTAACCACCACATTATAACACCTTTCTAAGTTTGTACTTATAAATATAATTAACTAAGGAGTTTGCTCTATGATTAACTTATTTAGCTTCATAATATTTTCAGGAAAGGAATATAAGCAGTGGGATACTGTGGAAAGAGCCCAAGGGTGTTGAATGTCAAGACCTGTATGTAGGTTCCAGATTGGGGGACTTGGGGGAAAAGGTTGTAAACTTCGGTTTCATTTGCAAAATAGGCCTAATAATAGCTTTCCTACCTTCCTCACGGTGTCATATAGAACAATGGGTAGGAAAATGCTTTGAAAATTGCAAAGTGATAATAGAAATGGTTAGACATATCTTAACAACACACATCTATGCAAAAACACCTTAGGTTTTTCTATTTACAAAATGAGTTCACATCCCAGTTTTAAATATTTTAGATCATTAGACTATCTCTCATACAGTTTATTCTTTACTGTATTTTTCAAACCAGCAGGTTTCTTTCCCCTCTATAACTATTTGATTTCCCATTCTGGATTTATTAAAACTTTCATAATATCATCATGCAAACAAACTACCTTTTACGTGCTTTTTCCTACGAGGCAAATTGTAACTTCTTGTCATGTTTCAATTTTATCTGCAATATTCAGGTGACATAATCTGCCACTCTAGTGGCTCATGCATTTATGTTTTGCATATTTTATACAAAAAAAATAGAGAGAAAAAAGAGAAGTCGGCCAGATGGAATTTTCTTTCCAGGCAGAGAACTAGAAAAATTTGCATGGCCACAACTTCTTCTGCAGACAAAGGATGCTTGTTTTCAGGACTGGCAATTGGTCACAGGGTGACAACCCATCCGCAGATTCCTGAGGCAGCCCTAGGTTTATAATCTGAGGTTCTGAAATAGTTCCTAAGATGCAATTATTTCCAAATTTAATCAAACCCCAGAAAATAGCTAATTAAAAAATAATCATGAAACAGCAGGCCCTTTCTCCAAATTTAAACACACACTTTCGTTTACTGGCTGTTTAGTTAGCCAAGTCTTGCAAAAACCCAGCCACCTGTTGGGGATGGGTGGGGGGAAGGTACTAGAGTTCCTAGGAGGTGACTGTTCTTGGCAGCCACCTCCACCCAGTCCTTCCTGGAATCTATCATTGTCAGCTTCTGCTAAGATACTGTTTTGTACTTGGTGTGTAAAGATAGGCAAGGAACTTTCTGACCTCTCTTAGAATCTCTTTTCCATACTTATTATATTCATTAAATGACACAATTACAGTAAACCTCCTAAAATAGTGTGTGGCACTGAGAGGGGTTGGACAAATGTGAACGTGTCTCCCCATCCATCTTCCCCTTCCTCCAGGTGGCTGGGGCTGCCCTATTTCCCCAGGCTCTGCCCCACTACCCAGGAAGCAGGGTGTGGTTCCCAGAAGACTTGGTTGGGATTTGCATTTTAGTTTGCATTGATGATTTAATCCATTGTTTGGGCTTTTTCCCCCAGAAAACCAACAAGAATAATTTTAGTTGCCAAATTTGTTTTTCTCAAAACAAAATCTTCACTGAACAGAACGTCATGAAAAAAAAAGAAAACAACAACAACAACAACAACAACAACAATTAGTGTACTAGTGTATAGGGAGCATTTTTCTAAAATCAGGAAATTCTCAAGTTCTATAAGGGAGACACCTGGGAAAGCAATACTTTGGAGTTGAAATTAAAGCTCTTTTCTGGTTCAGTTTCTAACCTGATTAATGTTGTTGTTATTGTGGTTATTATTACATTTTTAATTTTGTTGGTACTAGAGTTTGAACCCTAGGGTACTCTATACCACTGAACTACACCTCCAGCCCTTTTTATTTTTTATTTATTTATTTTTTATTCTGATATAGGTTCTCACTAAATGCAAAAGCTGGCCTCAAACTTTCGATCTTCCTGTTTCATCCTTTTAGGTCGCTGGGATTACAGCACCAGCTATTATTAACTACCTTAATAGCTAAAGCAAACAAACAATCAAAAAAAGAAACAATGAAAAATACATTTTTCATTTTTTGCAATGCTGAGGTTTGAACTCAAGGGATCTAGCAAGCTAGGCAACGAGCTGTATCACTGAGCCACATCCCCAATTCTGAAAAAATTAGTTTAAATTCTTCTTGAGACTTGTGGACTTTTCATGTTGACATCCACTGAGCAACAAAGAGCTGAGTTTTGGCTGCTCAAAAAAATCTAAATTTATTTTTATTTTCTTTGGTACCGGGGATTGAACCCAGGGACCCTTAACCACTGAACTACATCCCCAGCCTTTTAAAAATATTTTATTTAGAGACAGGGTCTCACTGAATTGCTGAGGCTGGCTTTGAACTTGTGATCCTCCTACCTCAGCCTCCAAGCTGCTAGGATTACAAGTGTAAACCATGCCCAGCAAAAAAACTTAATTTCTTCAAAAAAAAACAAAAACAAAAATATGTCAATTTATCTATCTATCATCTATCTATCTATCTTTCTATCTATATTTAGTTGTAGATGGACACAATAACTTTATTTTATTTATTTTTATGTTGTGCTGAGGATTGAACCCAGTGCCTCACACATGCTAGGCAAACGCTGTACCACTGAGCTACAATCCCAGCCCAAAACCTAAATTGTTGAAGTAGCATTTTATGGCACCATTTTTTGGTAATGTTTTACACCTCTGTTTAAAATTTTTCATTTAATTTTAATTTAAAATTTTTACTTTTTAAAATCATATTGCTTTGTCTCTTTGATTTTAATTGGCATATGCTTTACATAGTCCATAATGCACAGACACTAGGTATACAATTACATAAATTTTGATAATCATATACACCACTAACTATAATCACTACTTCAATCAAGATATAGAACATTTTCATCACTTGAGAAAATTCCCTGGTGCCCATTTCCAATTAATCTTACTCATCCCAGTCCAACTCCAGGAAACCACTGTTTTGATTTCTATCGCTATAGGTTTGATAGTGTTGGATAAAAATTACAATGAATTCAGTTAAATGATCCTGTTGGGGTTTTTTGAAATTCTTGTACAAGGTCAAGTGTCTCTTCTAAAAATTTAAAAAGGATGTTCCAATGAGCTGAGAGGAGAAAATAGTCATTATAGGCAGAAAAGAACTGAAGAAAGCAGAAACAAGGAACAAAAAGCAGACTTGTTATTTCAAAGTTATTTTCCTTATTGAGTTAAAACAGATTGAACTTCCTTATCATGCTAAAACTGGTCTGTTGAGGAATTTCCTAGTCTGTCTTTCTCTCCTGGTTTCTGGGAAATTCAGATAAACAAATTAGTTTGGGTTTGGTGATGCAGAATTTTGACATGAGTGACTCCATTTTGATTTGGTCTGTTGGGGCCTGGTACAGGTGCTCAGTTTAAATCAGTGGACTTCTATATATTTTTTTTAACAATAGAATTACCTATTTTGAACTTATATAAATAAAATTATACATTCTTCTTGTGTCTGGATTATTCAACCTAATTTCTATGAGCTGGCAAATCTCTCATCCATGTTGTTGCATGTACCAATAGTTTGTTCTTTTGTTTGTTTGTTTTTTATTGTGGTATAACATACATAAAATTTACCATCCAATCATTTTAGCACTAAGTACATTCACAGCATTGTACAACCATCACTATTATCCATTCCCAAAACTTACTCACTATCCCAAATGGAAACTCTGCACCCATTAAACAGTAATTTTCCATCTCCTTGGGTACACCCCCCAGTCCCTGGTAACAACTATCCTACTCTTTAATCTCTATAAATTTGACTACTCTAAGTGCCTCAGACACTTTTATATCAGGCATCTTTCACTTAGCATAATGTTTACAGAGTCCTCTCATGTTACAGCATATGTCAGAGTTTCCTTTCTTTTTAATAAAGTTCCATTATTTGTATATGCTACCTTTTGCTTATCCATTCACCCTTGATGGACATTTGGTTGTTTCCACCTTTTTCATAATTGTGAATAATACTGCTATATACATGAGTATACATGTATTTGTCTGAGTCCCTGCTTTCAATACTTTTGGGCATATACCTAGGGGGAAGTTGCTAGCCATACGGTAACTCTGTGTTTAACTTTTTGAGGAACCACTGAAGTGTTCCACAATGGCTACAAAGAATGAAAATTCCAGTTTTTTTAATACAGTAGCCAACATTTTTTCCTTTTTCATTTTATTGATTGATTGATTGATTGATTGATTGCAGTATTGGGGATCAAGGCCAGGATCTCTCACGTGCTAGTGCTCTACCACTGAGCTACATCATCAACCCAATTTTCCTTTTTTTTTTTTTTTTTTTTGGGTGCTAGGGATCGAACCCAGAGCCTTGTGCTTGAAAGGCAAGCACTCTACTGACTAAGCTATCTCCCCAGCCCCCATTTTTTTTTATAATAACCATCTAATGCGTATATGAAGTGATATTTCATTGTGCTTTTGATTTGTATTTTACTAATGACTAAGGATGTTGAGAATCTTCCAGCACATGTATTTGTTATGTAGCTTCCTGAACGTTTTCCTGACATTTCATTGATCTTCTTGCAAGAGGACTTTGAAATACTATATGATCTAGAACAGCAAATTACAATACTTTTTATCTTCACAGAGAGGTTCAATTTTAAAATATTTGGAGGGATTGACTGATTATATTTTATTATTGTTGCCATGAAAGAGCTTAATTAAAACTGCAATGCCCTATTTCCATTATTTCAAAAAATAATTTAGTTTTTTTTTTTTTTTTTTTTTTTTTTACATAAGGGAGTTTATTAAGCAAATAGAGTGTCTCCCTGCAGGGTAAGAGAGAAAATGAGAGGAAAAGAAAGGGAAAGAGTAAGGGCGTGCGCTAGAGAGAGTGTGAAAGCCAGGAGGATAGAGAAAGTGAGGAGGAGAGACAGAAGAATGAGAAAAGATGGCGGGGAAGCTACAGTAAACAGTTGAATTCCGCCGGGCTAACAGGGGACCAATATCAGAGAAGGATACTTGCAAACTGACTGATGAACCAATAGCTAGCTAGGATGTTCACAGATTGACAAGTGGTTGGGAGGCAGGCAAAATGGCTGTATCTGATGGGCGGGGGAGCAGCTTTATACATTACATTCCCCTGTTTCTGTTTTTATAAGAAAATCTTTTGCTCTCCAGTTCTTTCTGAAGCCTTCTCTCTCCTTCCTGCCTAAGTGACTGGGGCTGGTTTTGCAGGTGAGATGTAAAAAGTCCATTCTTCTTCCAGACTTCCAAAGGCAGATGGTTTTCATGGACTTCATTTCCTCGGTTTGACTGATCCCCTATTTCTACACTAACTGCCTGTCTCCAATTCTGACTTCATTTACCCCTCTAATTCTAGGAACTCCTTCACTGCTGTAGGAAAAGGGGGTGATGACTGATCTGGCTTCTTCAAGCTGAAAGGGAGCAGTGTGGGGCAAGCAGTTTGGAGTTCCCTTTTTAGAAATTGGGTCAATTGAGGGGTCCATGGTAGAAGTCCGGTTGGGGAAGAGCAGGTTGTAAAGGCATCTGGGGATGGGTGCTTCTATGAGAGAAGAACAAAAAGACATGAGTACTGAAATGAGATTGATACAATATAAATGTTGCAGAATCTGGAACATGCCAATGCATATCATAAAGATGACGGAAGTCAATAATTCCTCACCAGGGTGTGGAAGAACTGAGAAGTTGTTCCCATAACAAGGCTTAGCAAAGGCCCTAGAGGATAAGGCCTTTATTTGGGAACTTTAACATTGTCCAGGTTATCAGGAATGTAAACACAACATTTAGTAGAGATCTCTATATTTCTGTTACTAGCAAACAGATTAAGCCTACCTGTGTCTGTAGGCTTTAAACTGACTAAATCTTCTGACTCTGGCAGTTTCTCTTGATAATTATCAGGCACATTTGTCTAAGAATCTCTTTTGTAGCTTTTAGTCTTTATTCTAGTGGGCTGACACAGTGTACATCTTAAGTTACATTTAACTATTAAATGCCCAAGAATGGCTATATTTTGGGTTTAACTGTTTTGCTAGGTGTTTAAGATCAAGCTGGTCAAAGTGACCTGTTCCTGTCTGTTAAAGAGTCAGCTGAGTTCCCACAGGGGTCACTCATAGAGAACTTAAGAGCAGCTTCTTAGCTCCATTAGTGCCATTGGTTAGGCAGGGTCTCCTTGATGAGGTGGCTTCCCTTGAAGGCACCAGGGATATCTCCCTTTTTCCTTGACCCTCCTCTGCAGCAGGTGCACTGAGTGGCTTTTCCTCTAGTGGCCTCATCAATCTCCTTGATCAGGAGGTTGTGTGACCCAGAGTTGCAAACCTTAGAGAAGTCCTCTTGTTCCCTGGGTTCAGGCTGGCTTTGAGGGCAAGACCCAAATATGGACTTTTCTTGACCTCTGTATTTAATCTCAATCTCTAAGTTTGATCTTAACCATCAAGCAAGCCAGTCTCACCAGTCATAAAGTAAGAGTACTGGGCTTTAACTTCAATGTCTATAACTTTACAGTTATTTACCCCTTTTTATCTAATTGGGGTTTACATGATCTGTCCTATAGGTGATGGCTTTTCAAGTTAATCTATGGTGTACTTCTGCAAAATATCAGGCAACAGAGTTTACAAGGAAAATACAAAATGGAATCACCAACAGTAAAACATTGAGTTTGTGCAAAAGCTATCTTGAATTTTGGCTGAGTTATTCATTATATCCCCTGTTTGAGATCACAGTAATCTTTACAACAAACATCAAACTTTTGAACACAACTTTAAATGAGTTAAAGTCTGGCTTACTTTGGAGCCATTCTAACGAGCAGCAGGGTTGTGAGGCAGAGCCTTATCTCAGGTAAGGCGGGGCTTTTCCTAAAGCTAATTTTTTTCTCTTTTGCCATGACCAGCATGACCAAATTCTCAAGTTCAGTGAGGGGCAAAGGAGTGTAAACACAGATTTTGAAGATTAAGCTGAGATCAGATGGAGCTCTGTTCTCTGATGGAAATGCAGATCTAAAGAGTTATGTCAGCAATCTTTATATATGTATGTAAGCATTATTCTTTGTTTTCAGGAAAGTTACAGAGACTAGGACATTAACATAACTTTTTTCAGAGCTGCAAAGTGCCATGTTAGGAGCTCCATGTAGCTCTTAAGGAAGTCCACTGTTCAAAGTTACTGTAAGGTGGGCAGGAACCAGAGAAGGGAGCTGATGAAACACTGGTTATCTAGCAAAAGAATTCCTTCCTGCCCCAGAGCTGTGTGCCTGAGATCAATGTACTGCCACAGCAGTTAGGCATCTTGTGCCCCTGCACAGGAGCACTCCCAGGCAACAGGCATGCCACAGCCATGAGGTCATCAGAGACCCCAATCTCAGTCACTGTTGTCCCATTTTTGCTACTGCGCATTACACTCTTTCTTAAATGTCATTTTAAGAAGTTTACATATATTGACTCCTGGGTCTATATGAACATTAGTTAACACAATTTAACATTATATCTAAAACATGAATTAAGGAAAGGCTGAGAGAGCTTTTAAGTTTCCTTTTGTGTGGCAAAGTGGCAAATCTCTTAGATTTAGTGGTAATCTCTTAGAACCTCAAACAATAGAGTCATATCTTAAAAACAAAAACACCTCATATCTGCACAGGCAAAAAATCTTTGTTTTGTTTTGTTTTTTTGCAGATCTGGGGCTTGAACCCAGGGCCTTGTGCTTGAGAGGCAAGCACTCTGCCAACTGAGCTATATCCCAAGCCCTAGGCAAAAAATCTTAACAAAATTTTCCAACATGTCTAAAAATCTTCCAAAAGAAGAGTTTCATTTTATTTATTTATTCTGCAGTACTGAGCATTTAACTCAGGAGTGCTTTACCACTGAGCTACATCTCCACTCCTTTTTTATTTTTTTATTTTTTTTTGAGACAGGGTCTCATTTAGTTGCTGAGGTTGACTTCAAACTTGTGATCCTCCTGCCTCAGCCTCCTGAGTGGTTGGGATTATAGGTGTCCACATGTGAGGCACTGGGTTCGATCCGCAGCACCACACAGAAAATGAAAAATTTCACTAACCAAATTTCAACTAAACATATAATTGTTAGATAGGATTGAAAAGTGAGAAACTAAATCATAATATTTAGTAATCGTCATCAATACTACAAATATTTTTGAAGTTTTTTTCTTTTCTTTTTTTAGCTTTGACAACCTTTAAAATAATATATTGAAAGTCAACACAGAAGGTCAAGGGTCATGTTTTCTCTCATTTGTGAAAATTAGGAAAAAGGAAAACAAAGGTGGGGGATTGCATGAAAAGCAAGGGAAGATCAGGGAAAGGAGTCGGGGGAGGTACTGTGGAGTGATATGGGCCAAACTATATTGTTATGTTGTGTGTATGTACGAATGAATAAGAATAAATTTCATCATTATGTACAACTATAATGCACCAATACAAAATGTGGAGGAAGGGCCTGGGTGTGCTCAGTGGTAGAGGGCTTGCCTAGCATGTGTGAGGCACTAGGTTCGATTCTCAGCACCACATATAAATAAGTGAAAAAAAAAAAAAGGTACATTGACAACCAAATATTTTTTTAAAATGTGGAGGAATAAAAGAGAATATATTGAAAGTAACAGAACATGAAACCAGACCTTTGATTGTTTCATTGTGAAGTACTAAATTAAAAATTTCTGTTGCCATGTATTCAATTGTATTGCTATCACTAGTAATGCCTCTTTAATAGGAGCAAAATTTTGTATCAGCAACAACTAAGTGTTTTGCAAAATTTTGTATCAATAACAACTAAAGTAAATGTTTTTAATGTATATAATGTTTCAGTTTACTGGCATCTGTGTGTAATTTAGTCAATAGGGATATTTTAGGAGTATATACTCAAAACTTCCTTAAACCAATCCAAAATGTTGTTTTTTCAACATGTAATTTATTAAAAGTTTTAAATGAATAATTCACATTCTTTTTTTTTTTTTTTTTTTTCTCATAGTAAGTGTTTGAAATTCAGGGCTCACTTCATACCTAAGCACTGTGAATGTGTGTGTGTGTGGGGGGGCTGTGTGTGTTCTCATGAATGCTAAGCAGGTGTTCTAACACTGAGTTACACTCCCAGGTCACCTGAGCACATTTTATTCACACCAGCCATATTCCAAAGGTTCACATGTAGCCAGTGACTTTTGTATTGATAACAGCTCTGTAGAGTTTAGCTTGAGTTATAATTTAACTTTCTTATTTTCAATGTCATTCCTAAATTTGGTTGTTTTCATTTTAGACTTGTTTGTTGAAAACAGGCAAGTTGTGTCCGTTTTCATCGTGTGACTAAAATACCTGACAAGAACAACTTAAAGGAGAGAAGATATATTTTGGCTCACAGTTTCAGAGGTCTCAGTCCATGGTCAGCTGGCTCCACGCAGAAACATCATGGTGGAAGAGCATGGTGGAGGAAAGCTGCTCAGCTCTTGGCCACTGGGAAGGTGGGGGAACAGGTAGAGGAGAAGATAACCCTTCTAGGGCACGACCCCAGTGACCTACTTCCTCTAACGAGGTCCCTCCTCCCAGGAGTCCATCCGGCCATCAGTGAATTAATCTACAGATGATCAGAGCCCTTATGATCTAATCACTTCCCCAAAGTGCCACCTCTGAGCACGAGAATTTAGGAGACATTCTATATCCAAACCATAACACGAGCATAGTATATTTCCCCAACAATCCTTCAAAACAAACAGAAAAATCTGGAGGAAACAATTTGCCAAGAATAGTACATGTGTAGTTCCACATGGGTCTATTGGAATAATCAAATGTTTTGGGATATTTGCACCTAAAAATTCCCTCATTTACTTCTTAGCTGGTAGAGATCATGACAAGAAAATTTTTAAAGCAGGAAAATCTATTCATCTCTGAAGTAAGATTTTAGATCATTATATTAGAATGGTGGTATTTCAGCCCCCACTTTTATTGAAGTGCCTGGATTTTATCAGGTAAGTGACAGGTGTTTATTTTAATACTGTTGCTGCTTAGGGTTATATACAGTATTCAAACAATGCAGATATAATTTAATGTAGTCTTATTCTCACATATAAGGCAAGTATAGTAGATAATATCTAAGAACGGCAATTTGAAACAAATTTCTATAATTGCAACTCAGACACATAAAGACCTCAGGAAAGAACAATTAGCTGAAAGAGGTATAGGTCTGTCCATGTGGATGTAATTTGGGTTGGTTGTTACAAATGCAGGCTATATAGATGTATCATTGTTATTTGTTGATTAAGCCTGGAAGAATAGTAGAAAATTTTGACGTGTGTGTGTGTGTGTGTGTGTGTGTGTGTGTGTGTATGTGTGTGTGTATTACTCAGAGCAGAGCCACCCAGGGTCTCATGCATGCTAGGCATGTGCTGTTCACTGAGCCACATACCCAACTCTTTTTAATTCTATTTTTTTGAGACAGGAACTTGCTAAAATGCTGAGGCCAGCCTTGAACTTGTGATTCTCCTGCTTCAATCTTTAGGGACATGCCACTGCTCCCAGCCTCAGCTCCTGGTATTAACTTTGTCTTTAACATTGGCTAGTTACAAGCAGGAAATATAGAAGTTGGTTATTATGTGGTCAGTTGGAGCTCTTAGAGAATACTGTGGTCACCTGGACCAGCCCTCCTCGTTTTACAGATGAAAAAATCTAGGCCTGCGGTGGGAAGCCGGTTCACATCTGGGGCCGATGCCCACGTCTTTTAATTTCTTGACCAGTGTTCTTTCCATTAAGCTACCAAAGGACATAAATAAGCAGCATTCAAAAGATAACATATAAGTAACAAAAACATAAATGAAAAGCTTACAGTTAAGGGTATGCAAATTAAAACCATACCATACCATTTTTCATCTAATGAATTGGCAAATATATAAAATTGTAACAAGTCATAGGTGAGATTTTTGGGAAATGGGCACTTAAGCCCTCAACCCACTGATGCCTGAAGTTTCACAAACAGGGATGTGTTTCTTTGGCTTAAAGTTTTGTTCTTGTTAAACATGAAAAAAGATGTAGAATATTACACTAGACACTTATACCTCCAGAGGAGTGAGTGCTTGGGTTCCTTTCCTGAGAACCAGGTTTCATTAAGGTAAGGGGAGAAAACAAAATGGCCATAGTCCCTGGTGCCCGGGACACATGAGTATGAATGTGTTTGTGAATGAAAGTTGAGAAGACAGAGGCAAATAGCCCTTCTCACAGTTTTACTGATGCCTGGCTGGGATGGTAATTTGAATCTTTGATGGGACAGGTTCAGGACGTCAGCATCACTTGAACATAAACTCCCAGGAAAACATTTTTTCAGAGTTTGTAAGCATTCTTTTTTAAATTTTGCCTTTTATATTGAATTTACAGAGAGGTTCTGTTTCTTAGAGATGGTCACTTAAAGCTTGTTACGGTTTGAATGTCCCCACCAAAACACATGTTGAAATTTAATATGGCCAGTGCTACCTTGGAACTCTGCAGAGGGTCCCCCACCACCAAGAGGCCCTCATCAGATGTGGCCTCTTGAGCTTGGACCTTCCCAACCTCCAAACCTGTGAGTCAAATTAACCTGTATTCTCCATAAACTATGCAGTCTGTGGTATTCAGAAAACACTGCCAAAGAACCAGGGATTTTATAGATGTTTGTTCATATAGATTCCTGCATTATGTTATTTCTTAGCAAGATAAGCCAAGGAGGTTTGTTATTATTATGAGCAATTTCTTATTTGCATAATATTTTAAAAATTTCAAAGGACTTTAAAGTCTGGTTTCATTTTATTCTCCCAAAAATTTGGAAAGCTGAGGAGGAAGGGTCTCATCAATTTGCAGATGAGAGACTTGTAATCTTTGAGTTGCTAAGTGGCAGGTAGAATTAAGATTTAAAACCAGGCTTCTGATTCCAGGCCTCTTGCTCCTTCCACTCTACCACACTGCTTTACAATAAAAGCAAGTGGGGGTTGGGGGTAGGGGGCACCCCCTCAGGCACTAAAATTACAAACATGCATCTCCACTAACTTTCTTGCATGAAATTATCCCCCTTTAAGATGTGCCCAATTCTTTCTGAGATTTCCTAAGTTGAAGCCTCAGGAGAGATCTGGAGTAGGTTCACTGTGATCTTCTCTGGCCAATTCCTCCAGCAGCCCGTTACCCCTCCATCCCTTCGCTACCACTGTCCCCTGCTGAGTTCACCACTCCATTGGCTACACCACGGTCTCTGCTGTGACCACTGTAGCAAAGTTTCTGTCCATCAAGGTCTAAACACCCACTTGTCCACAGAAAAGAGATGGAGCCATGACATGCTTGCCCAGCCAGAGAGGACGTGGGCCTCCCTCCCTCGCTCTCGGGCACGCTGCGTACAAGTACATTCTAACAAGGAGAATTTGGGTAAGGCCTGGGGTGAGGACGGTTGGCGGGGGCAGTTCCACTTCTTTCACAATATTCCCACCCACAGAAGGTGAAAACCAATGGTAAATCATATGATGTCGGAACATTTCGGAACATTTCTTAACATCTGAGTTTTTCAGTCATAAATGACATCATGCATGAGGCACCAAGAACTGCCATTAGCCTAAACCAAATCCAATGGAGTTCTTTTCCAGTCTCTCTCCACTAAGAGTTCAAAACATCCTGAGGAACAATCTCATGTAAAGCTACCTTGTTACACTTTGTGTTGACTTTTTTTTTTCTGAACTTTGAAAATACTTAGTTACATTTTGTGGATGATATAATACACCCAGAGTGATTGAGGACTTACTATGTAGGCTGTTTTGCTTTGTTTTTTAAGTATTTTTTTTAGTTGCAGATGGACACAATACCTTTATTGAATTAATTAATTTATCTTGATGTGGTGCTGAGGATCAAACACAGTGCCTCACATGTGTTAGGAAAGTGCTCTACCACTGAGCCACAACCCCAGCCTCTATGCTGTGTTTTTTATATTAATTAATTTTTGCCATGTTTTTAAAAGTCATCACACTTCTCCTGGCTCAAGTCCTATCCTAAACCAAGAAATTCAGATGACCCTCTCATAACTCACAGTAAGCACTCTGCACTTATGTTCCAAGTTGATAAAAATATTTAATAAGTGTCAATACATTTTAAAATAAAAATAAAAGGTAATACTATCAGAAATGGATAATGTTATCACTTTCCTTTCTAGATGGAGAGGTCATCTCATGAAAAACCCCAGGGCTGTTGTATCGCTGCCTGCTAATGTTGGACTCATTGACATAATCTTCTAAGAATTCTCTTCCAGCAGCTGTGCCTTATAACATCTGTTAGATGCTAACTCATCCTGGTTAAGAAGTAATGTTATATAGTATACTAGTTATCTATTGCTGTGTAACAAATTACCCCCAAACTGAGTAGCTAGAAACAATAATATACATTCTTCTTTATACAATTTCTGTGAGTCAGGAATTCAGGAACAACCTGGCTAGGTGGAGTCCTTCAGAGGTTGTAGTCAAAACACCAGCTGAGGCTGTGGTCACCTGAAGGCATGGCTGGGGCTGAAAGATCCACTCCTATGCTGGTCAGCTGGTACCTTTTTGTAGGAGCCTCGGTTCTTTGCTACATCAAAGTCCCACATTTTGGCCTTCTGTAACTCCAGTCAGTTCCTCTTCTGCTTACCCTCAAGGAAAGTCATCAGTTAATAACTCTGCTCACCTGGGCAGATTCACAAGGAAAACTCGAAACAGAAGAGATGATGGTAGAAACACATGGGAAATGGGTACATGTGCAAAAGCAAAAGAGATGGGAAATAAGAGAGAAGGGGGATGGAAACAAACCTACACCTAGACTCAGCATTGCAAACGTCCTGAGGATGAAGGATAAAGTGTCTGAGAAGTTTTGAGAGATGGGTAAGACAAATTAGCAAACTACAGCTAAAACAGGCCATCTACAAGAAACAAGACTCAAACTGACCTCAGATTTCTTAGCATATAGATTCTAGAACAAGCTTTCGAAATTATTAGGGAGTGTTTTCAATTTAGAATTCTATGCACACCTAAACTATCAATCAAAGGAGAGTACAAAAAATTATTTTTTTGACAAAAAAAGAAAAAAAGGCAATGTAATCATCCTATTCTACTTTGATAGACATAAATAATACCACGTAGTCCATGATACTTTTAGCTTCCCCTGTTTATCTACCTACCTCCACCCCTGTAGCAGGTGTGATGGATTAAAATTTGCTACCAACTTTTCCTTTACTTTCTCTTTTTTCCCCTAAATTAAAAGAGTCTTGGGCTGGGATATAGCTTAGTTGATTGAGTGCTTGCCTCAAATGGGCAAGGCCTTGAGTTTAATCCCCAGCAACACCACCAAAAAAAAAAAAAAAAAAAAAAGTCTTGTTGGAGGAGGGCCAAGAAGGGGACCAACATTGTTAGGGCTGAGACAGTGCCAGCCGAGTCAGGGCTGAGGAAACAAGTGAGGGAGATTGACAGTAGGGCAAGTCTGAGTTTTCAAAGGGGTCCCCTAAGACCTTGAGTGACTGCCCCCAGCCGCCCTCCTGACCCGTGTGTCACTCTCCCCCTCGCCCGTTTTCCTGTGGGCACACCAAGCTCCTCCTGCCTCTGGCTTTCTTGCTCTTCTGCTTGGGTCACGTCTCATCCAGACAATCCCAAAGCTTCGACCACATTCAGACTTCTTTGCAAATTTTACCCCTTTTTCCTGATTTTTAAAAATATCGAGGTGAAATTCCTTTTCTGTAGAACTAACCATTTTAAAGTGCACAGTCGAGTGGGGACAGTGGAGTTGAGAACACTCAGAATGCTGAGCCACCTCCACCTCTCGGAACCAAGGTCACGTCGCCCATGCCTTGTGGCAAACTCACTTCAGTTCTGTCAGGCTTCGTCTCTTCCCTGCTGTATCTTTCTTCACAGTTCATACTTGAGGTTTTATTTTGCACTGTTTGCATTCTGGTTGATTGTCTCTTTCTCCCTCTGGACTGTCAGCTTCACAGAGGCATCTTGTTCCCGCTGTGGCCTCACAGTGCCAGTCCTGTGCTCACCTCATAGCAAGTCCTCAACAATATTTGTTAGATGAAAAAGTGAAATGCAAACTCCGCTTATTGTTTTTTGAACTTTTGAGTCAGTCTATAGAGACGCTAGAAAAACAAGTCTAATTACAGAGCAGTATAAATATTGCAACCTTGATTATACATATTATTGCAGACAGAAGTCAGTAGGTAGCACAAAGAGAGAAGGGTTCATGGTTCAGCTAGGTGCGATGATTATCTCCCACCTCATGAACTAGATGTAGTTGACTGGTTAATAAAGTATATTATTTAAAGGTATAAAGATATCAAACCAAGAAACTAAATTATGTTGTATCTATTTGGGAGAGAAGGTGGTGGGCATGAGAGGTATCAAACATCAACATTCTCAAATAACAAAATAAGATTTAGTTTAATATGAATTTCTTAATATTTAATACTACCAGATGGCAAATATTATCTTTTGTTATTCTTTTTTTATAACTTTTTAAAAGAATTATTTTTTTATTTTTTATGTAGTGCTTAGGATCAAACCCAGTGCCTTGTATATTGCTAGGCAAGCACTCTTCCACTGAGCCACACCCCCAGCCCTCATTACTCTTTATAAGTAGAGTTAATAAAGACATAAATACTACTAATTGTTGCTGAAAGCACCCAGAAACCACTCCGGACGCGGGAACTCACGCAAGAAATTTTATTAAGTGGACAGGCAGGATGTCTGTCTGCAGGGTGAGAGAGAGAGAAAAAAAAATGAGAGAGAGAGAAAGAGAAAGAGAGAGAATGAGACAGAGTGAGTGAGAGAGAGAGAGTGAGTGAGGAGGAGAGAAGACGAGAGAGCGCACAAGAGACAGCGAGGGCTGGGTTGTGGCTCAGTGGTAGAGCGCTTGCCTAGCATGCATGAGGCCCTGGGGTTGATCCTCAGCACCACATAAAAATAAAATAAAGGTATTGTGTTCCCCTACAACTAAAACAAAATATTAAAAAAAGAGAGAAGAATGGCAATGGAGCCATTCTTAAGTAGTAGGATTTCGTGGGCTAATAACAATGGACCAATGACTGGCGAGGAGGTTTGCGGCCTAGCAATCTGGACCAACAATGGGGTTGTAAAGTGATGTGGGGGAGGCAGAATAATGGCGGCAGCAAAATGGTAGATCTGATGCCAATAGTTGCCACTACAGCATGGTGGTCTCTTTCTCCAAAGATGGCCCCATGCAGTGTGCCTCCTTTTATTTGTCTGCATAGTCCCCCTGCCACACTGAATTTGGACTGGCTTTGGGAATGGCCCAGTAACATTCTGCCTGTTCTGGGCCTAGGCTTTAAGGCGGCCTGGTAGTTTTTACTTGTGTGCACTTTAAAATCATGAACAAACATGTAAAAAGCCCTTCTTCCCTGCTGGAGGGATTACATGGAAAGACCACGTGGATGGATCACATGGAGGGATCATATGGGCCTAAGGGCCCTGAGAGGGTGAGGGAGAGAGAGGCCCAGTGGCCCCAAAACTACAGCTGAGCCCCATCTTCTAGTCAGACATGCAGGTAAAGCCACTTGGGTGGTCAGCCCCACTGCTATCTGAATGTAGCCACATGAGGTATCCCAAATGAGACCAGCAGAAATACTCATCCTGCTGAGCTCCAGCTAACACAAAGAATAGTGAGAGATAATAACATGGCTGTTGCTTTAGCCACTAAGTTTTGGGGTGGTTTGTTATGGAGCCAAAGATAACCAAAACAGGCATGTTTAATCTTCTTCTGTCAGGTCACCCACTTCCTGCTCAAGGTCCAGAATACCAATCCCAAAATTCCAGGAAATCAGACAGTGAGGGGGTGAGGAGGAGAGATAGGGGGATGGGCAGGAAATAAAGACAGCGAGAGGTGTGGTTGTGACATGAGGTGAAATGGGAGCAAAAAGTCCCCCTGTGGGTGAGGAATGAAAGGACTTTTATAAGTGTCAACATTCACATTTGAAGGTGTGTGTACGTGTGCCCCGCATGCCTGGACATCATTACTATAAAAACCCTGCCTTTGTCTCCTTTCTTTCTTTCTTTCTTTTTCTTTCTTTCTTTCTTTCTTTCTTTCTTTCTTTCTTTCTTTCTTTCTTTCTTTCTTTCTTTCTCTCTCTCTCTTTCTCTCTTTCTTTCTCTTTCTTTCTTTCTTTCTTTCTTTCTTTCTTTCTTTCTTTCTTTCTTTCTTTCTTTTTCCTTCCTTCCTTCCTTCCTTCTTTCTTTCTTTCTTTCTTTTTTTTTTTTTTTTTTTTTCAGTACTGGGTACTGAGCCCAGGGTCTCTCTATAGCTGAACAACTCCTTGGCCCTTTTTATTTTAAGACAGGGTCTTGCTAAATTGTTGAGGTCTGTCTTGAACTTGCAGTCTCCCTGCCTCTGCCTACCGAGTTGCTGGGATTACAAGCCTGGGCCACTGCACCCAGAATCTCTATTTTCTTCCAACCCTTGATAAATACTACTACCCAAAAATTGAGTATAATTTTGTGAAAATTAAGGAACTGAATTTATCCTGTATACTTCCTAGGAAAGATTCAGAACTCCAAGAAGATGTCTTATTCACTGTTTTCTTCCTGGTGCTTAGCCTTCACTTGGCCTTGGCCTGTTGATTTATTTTGGAAGTTGAACTATGAATGGATGTGACGTGCACTACTCCTGCACAGCACGTTCCAGTGGCACTGAAAGTTTCCAGTGGGCCTTTTGTTCCTGTGACCTCTGCCCTGAGAAGGGCACATCCCCTATAGAAGTTACTGCTTTAGTCCGAGTCCCCAAATGAGAAGACAAGCCACAGCCATTGACGTGAAACAGGAGCAGGAAATAAATATTTGCTGTTGTGAGCTACTTAAAATTTGAGGTCATTATGTGGCATAATTCAGCAAAACAACTAATATGAAGTTCAAATACTAAAAGCTTCCATAAGGACGAATCCCACCATTATGTACAATTATAATTATAATGGAATGCTACAACCATTGTGCCCTTTGTCCTAATGACTCGGCCTTTGTAACCAGGGAAACAGTTCTGTTCATAAGCTAAGGAGATATTGGGGAGATAATCCAGCAAAAGATAACACACAGGGTTATATTGGTCTCTGGGTACTTGGTGATCTCTCTCTCTCTCTCTTTTTTTTTTTTTTTTGGTACTTGGAATTGAACCTAGGGGCACTTAACCACTGAGCCATATCCCCAGCCATTTTTAAAAATATTTTATTTAGAAATAGAGTCTTGCTAAGTTACTCAGGACCTTGCTAATTTGCTGAGGCTGGCTTTGAACTCGTGATCCTCCTGCCTCAGCCTCCTGAGCATGGGCCACTGCTCCCAGCTGTACTTGGTGATCTTAACATGTTTTTCTTTTTCATGCTGAGGTCAACCCAGGGATGCCTGCTAATAATGAGAAGCATATCAGAGGCTGACTAATATCAGAATCTCAGCTATGTCACATATCAGCTATTTTACTGAGGGCCAATATTGAAGGATTTTTAGTCCAGCAGAAACCATAGAACCAACCTGATAGAAAAACTAGTTGTGAGTCCCAGAATCGGGCCCTTGAGATCATTCTGCCTTGTCCCATCTGAGCTCTGCCTTTTTGCATTGTTGGCTGGACATTGGAAAGTGAGGACCAGGAGAGGGACGACTAGTTCAGGCCCTGATACTCTGAAAAGCCTACCACAGCTGGGACCTATCTCTACCATGCACAAGTTCATGTTGAAACAATCATCTTTAAAAAAAAAAAAATTAGCATTTGCCAGGCAAGGTGGCACATGCCTGTAGTCCCAGCAGCTTGGGAGGCTGAAGCAGGAGGATCAAGAGTACAAAGCTAGTGTCGAGCAACTTGGGGAGACCCTGTCTCAAATAAAAAAATAAAATGGGTTGGAGATGTGGCTCAATGGTTAAGTGCTCCTGGGTTCAATCCCTGATACCTTAAAAAAAAAAAAAAAGGCATTTTATTTTGGAATAATTAGGTATAACTATAAATTTACAGAAAAGTTGCAGGGAGGAGCTGGAGTTGTGGCTGAGTGGTAGAGCGCTTGCCTGGCATGTGTGAGGCCCTGGGCTCAATACTCAGTACCACATATACATAAAATAAAATAAAAGATCCATTGACAACTAAAAAAGTATTTTAAAATAGTTGCAGAGATAATAGTGATAATTCCTGTATATCCCTCATGTAGCTTTGCCTAATGGTAATATGTTATGTTACCACAGCACTGAAATGAACATTGTATATTACTGTCAACTCAAGATTTTATTTAGATTTCACCAATCTTTCCACAAATGTGCTTTTTCTGTTCTAGTGTCCAGTCTGGGGTCCCACATTTCAATTCCCCATCATGTCAACTTAGCCCCCTTCTTATCTGGGATAGTTTCTTGGTCTTTCTTTTCATAACCTGACAGTTTTGAAGAGTATTACTCAAGTATTTTGTAGACTGTCCCTCAATTTGGGTTGGTTTGATGGTCTTTCTTTCTCATGATTATACTTGGGTAAGGAGTTGTGGGAAGAATACCAGAGGTGATGTGCCCCTCATAACACCAGATCAGGAACACATCATCAGCATGATTTATCACTGGTGATGTTAGCCTGGATCACATAGCTCAGGTGGGATCTGCTCATTCTGAAGTCACCATGCTTTCCCCTTTCCCTGCTCTGTTCTCTGGGGAGAGCCACTAAGTCCAACCCATTTGCAAAGGGAAGAGAACTGGGCTTCACTTCTTGGAGAGGAGTAGATTTGGAATTTTTCTGTAAGGAGCGTTTGTCCCTTTTTCACTCTCTCCACACAGTTTATTTATTTATCCATTTATATATAAACATCTTTTTAAACAAAAGTATTAAATCCTCCTTTTAAGTAAAAGGGGACAGACCATTACCTATGTTTTTAACAAAGTTGACCATTCTTGTGATACTGAACAGATACCCGCTGAGGGGGCTCCTAATGATAACAAGAACAGGGACTCTAAAAATAGGCAAATCTCAGCCATGCCTCATATCAGCTATACCTGGGGCCACTTTCTTAATTTCTCTACTCAATTTTTCTTTTTTAAAAATGGAGACATTAAAACAACAAAATGGAGACATTTAACACTAAGAATACTATAATTATATAGCGGTATAAAGAGTAAATGAGATAATTTACTTTAAAGCAATATTATAAGATTTATTTAGCATACAGTAATATTAATACATACTATTAGGTGTTGCTTATTACTCATTAAATTTTAGTAAACTAAATATGTATACATATGCATATAGTATACAGAGAGAGGAAGAAGGAAAATCAGTGGTAGTATCATTAGTGATTTGTTTTCTTCACTTTGCTTACTTGTACATTCTAAGTTTCCCATAATAAGAATTTATAATTTTTTTTTATCTCCTCTTGGATGACTTGTGGAAGTAACTTCCAGGCACCTTCCTATGAGAGTTTCCTCAGATTTGAATAAAGAATTAGAAAGGACAGAGTCTAGATAATGTCATAAGTGTACATAATTTCTATTCATGGGAAACTCAATAAAACTCACAGGGGAGGCTAAGAAATGTGGATGCCCACAGATTTTATTTTATATTTTTATTTTTGCACTGCTGGGGATTGAACCAGGGCCTTGTGCTTGCAAGGCAAGCACTCTACCAACTGAGCTGTATCCCCAGTCCCCTTAAAATTTTTTAATAAGAGAAAAGTAGTAAAAGTTAGTTGCCAGATTAATAACATCTGGCACTGTTAAAAATGTGGAAAATGACCAGTACCTCATGCCACTGCTCAGAAGAAAGCTTGCTAAATCCTTTCTATAGAGTGTGTTTGGCAATAAGTATCATAAGCATTAACATGTTGCAGGCTGACTCAGCAATTCCATTTTTAGCTATTTATTCAGATGACTATCTTACATAGTGTACATGCACAAATATTTATCATACAGATGTGCAGTCCAAATATAAAAGCAAAAATTGGTAATGACTGAACGCCTATACATGAATTATGGACCTGCAGAGCTGAAAGATCATTTTATAGAAAATTAATGTAATTTTTAAAAATGTTCACAATGCATTTAAGTGACAAAGGGCAGTTAAAAAATATGGTCAGTATAATTTTATTTCTGTAAAAAATAAACACACATGCACACACAGAAAGAGATTGTTAAAAATATATGTTTTATCTAAATAGCAACAGTTATTACCTCAAGATAGTGAGGTCACAAGTGACCAGAAAATTTTATTTTGGTTTATCTGTATTTTTCAGATTGCCTACCAAAAAACCCTATATTATTTTTGGAACTAGAAAGCCAATATTATTTTTAACATATTCATCACAGAGAATTTGGGAAATACAAAAGCAAGCTACAAAACACTATTATAGGATGGTTATATAAAATATTTATCAAGCACTTAACTTTGCTTATCTCTTAAGATAGGAGATTGTGGGGAAATATCTGGAATTTTGTTACAAAGGGTATATTGTTATTATCTCTGCAATATGAACAATTATGCAGATTAAAAAATAAATAAAACCCCTACTTTTAAAAGGGCTGCACAGTATTTAAATATTCCTTCAAATCCTCTTATTTTTGGACATTTAGGTTATTTCTATCTTTTCATTAATATGAACAATGACAATGTTATAATGTATATTTATTCTCAAAACTTTCTTGAGTTCATTATGTTCTATGATAAATCTGAAGAAGGAGGATTTCTAGATCAATTTGTGTATACTAATTTTAAAGCATTTTGCATGAATTTTATTTTATACAAAGAATAATAGGCTTTCTATTTCTTAATAGAAGTCAACATTCCCTTTAGTTTATGGTTTCTAATTTACTCAGAGAATTTCTCATGGGAAAAATGTATTCTCTTTGGAAATCCATCCCAGAATCTTATTGCAAACCAATTTCTGAACTCCAATGGAAGCTTCTAAATCAGGCCTAATACTCCACGATAGAGAAATGGAGGCAATTGATCAATGTTCTTGATTCATTAAGCTGGTCTGATGGAGCCAATTCACTAGTGATTGTCTAAAGTATAGACTTCAGAATAGAAAAGTCATCATTCTCTGTCTTTATCATCTATTCTATTAAAAATAAATATAGAGATACATTTTAAAAAATAACAGCTTTATTGAGATTTAATTCACGTACCATAAAATTCACTCTTAAGGTACACAATTCAGTGGGGCTTCTCTCTTTTTAGTATATTCACCAATTATATAACCACCACCACTATCTACTTCTGAACATATTCATCATCCTTTTCAAAATTATTTTTCTATTTTATTTTATAATTATTATACGTAAAATTGGCATCAAATCCACTATCAAATAAGGCAATGAGGGGACATAAATAGTTAAATAAGCAAACATTTTTTTTCCAATCAATCTGTTTTAACATTTCTTTGAGTTTTAAACTTTTTAAAGGTCTTGACTTTTTTATAAAATCAAAAAATTTGGCATGATCTCATGAAGGACTCTCTGATTTTCTTTTTCTTTTGTAGGTGCTGGAAGTTGAACCCAGTGATTCATGCATGCTAAGTCACAAGCTCTACATGGAAGTATACTCCTAGATCCAGGGATCCCTCATTTCAATTCTTTTTTAATTTAATTTTTTTTGCTGCGTTGAGGATTGAATCCAGAGCCTTGCACATACTAGACAAATAGTGAACCACCTATCCACACTCCCAGCCCCACATTATCTTTTATATAGCATTCATATGACCGTTCATATTTCATGATAATTTTAACACCATCACTTTGGTTAGGGTCAAGCCCTGCATATACAGAAGAAGATGCAGATGACTTCATCTACAAATTGATGAGATGTTTACAAAAAACACCAAATACTTTTTTACAGTTGAGGCTAGACATTTATTTAAGGATACAGTTTTTTTTTTTTTTTTTTTTTTTTTGGTGCTGGGGATCGAACCCAGGGCCCTGTGCTTGAAGGTAAGCACTTTACCAACTGAGCTATCTCCCCAGCCCCAGAATGCAGTATTTTTAATTAAGATTACCCTTAGAGGGCTGGAGTTATGGCTCAGTGGTAGAGCACTTGCCTAGCATGTGTGAGGCACTGGGTTTGGTTCTCAGCACCACATAAAAATAAATGAACAAAATAAAGGTCTGTCAACATCTAAAAATATTTTTTTTTAAAGATTACCATTAGAGAAATCATAAATAACAGGATGGTCAAAAATTAAACATGCCCCAGAGAAAGGGGTTTGACTTTAGATAGTTAAAGCTTACCATGCAATGCTTTACATGCAAATATAAGGGATAAATTTGGTGGAAGTTTTCTGAAAGTTTTAAAGCTAGCTCTATTTTGCTTTCTGCTACCTGTCTGAACCTGAGAATATTCATTCGTAAAATGTGTATACTTTCTCTGTTGTCTGAGAGAGTACAGGAGAGAGTACATAGAATGCATCCCAAACACTATCTGGCATTTAATCAGGGCTTCATATCATTTAGTTTATTAGTCTATCAATAACTTACAGGCCATCAGAAAAGAGGTAATGGAACATACATGTTGGGGAGGTGTTGGTCATGGAATACAATGTTTCAGTTGGACAAGAGGAAGAAGTTCCAGAGATCTACTGGTGATTAGAGTTAATAACAAAGTACCGAATCCTTGAAAATTGCTGAGAGTAGATTATAAGTGTTCTCGCCACATGCACAAAAGATAGTATGTGAGGTAATGCATATGTGAAATAGCTTGATTTTACCATTCCACAATATATATGCATTTCAAAACAACATAACATATATTTATTCATCAATTAAAATGGTAATAGTTCATATATGTAAACATATAATACTTGCACAGATTGATGAAAAATGAATTGGAAAAAGTCAGTATTTGCCTTCATAATGCATTAATAATTTGTATTTCAACATGACAGCTACTTTATATTTAGCATATTGATTTAAATATTTCTTTCCCTTTTACTGCATAAGGTTTGAGATATCTATAATTATTTAATGCTTCTTCCTAGCCTTGATTCTGTTAAATTCCCTAAAATATTATACTAAATTGGTCATTCTTGTCTCCTTATGGGTAGAGAAATTCTGAAAATGAAAGAAAGCCAACAATAACATCAGCAACAACAAAAACCACTTTTTTTTTGAGTTTGTGCAGATAAGGGAACTGGTGGTCAGCAAGTTAAGATAAAAATCCAAAATACTGTAAATAATGTTCTGGAATTTTTTACATACTGAGAGTATGTGGGAAAATCTCCTGGCAATGTTGCTAGATGGAGCCTTCTTGGGATCCTAGCCAAGGATTTACTTTAATCCTTAGGAATTGTGCAATCTGAAAACTGAACTTTCAATTTCACTCATATTTAATAGCTATTCTCTCCACATGTGTGTTTTTGTCAATTTTATTGATCAAAGGGCCCATGGTGCATTTATTGGGCAAAAATGGCATTCTTTCTCTTCAGAGTGGTGTCCAGATTGCCTATTTATGGTGTGTCATCATCTGTGGTAACTAGAGTGCTTACTAAGGCTAAACAAACAACAGCAACAATGAAACAAAAGCCCCGCCCAGGACTGAATAACAGAAAACATTTTATAGATCTTTGGTTTGCTTAAAAAAAAAAAAAAGCTGAGCTTTTTCTTGCAGAGTGACCACACCCCTAGATTTTGCACTTGCCTCTATGGAGATAGCTCTCTGCTGCAAACAGGAAGGAGAATGGAGATCTCAGAGTAGATTAGATGCAGGATTTGTGCATCTTCCTTGTAAAGCTGGCAAATATGCATCCTATATAGACCTTCTCTGTGTTCTTACCTCTCCATTCAGTCTGCAACAAACCTGAGGAAAAGATGGTGGAAGAGGACACAGGAATAGGACAATAGATAGATGACAGCTGTTTGTTAATGTCATTTCACAAAATATCTTAACTGGGAGGATCCTTAAAATCATCTAGCTTGATTATTCCTTATGACTCCTTTATGGGAGGCCAATGAGAAGAGATCATGCCCAACTCTGTGCAGTTAGTAGCAGAATTGGCTCTAAATCCACATGGTGTTGATGGATTTCTTTGAAACAAGGATGGCCAAGGCTGGCATTGGTAAATTATCAAAAGCAGACAAGGTTTGCTGTAGGCATATTTTCACCTCAATTTCTCATTTTTTGTGGTGCCCCTATTCCCATTTCCCTAAAGAAACACCCTCTGGTGCTATCTACCTTCTGGTCACCTAATAGTTTCACCCACCCCAGTTCACATCTCCATTTTTTTTTTTTTTTCTTTACAAAATAAGGGTTTTTGTTTGTTTCATTTGTACCAGAGATTGAACCAAGGGGTGCTTTACCCCTGAGCTATATCCCCAGCCCTCTTTAATTTTTGAGATAGGGTCTCCTTAAATTGCTGAGGCTGGCCTTGAATTTGCCATCCTCTGTCTCAGCGTCCTGAGTTGCAGGGATTACTGGCTTGTGCCACTGTGTTCAGAAAACAAGGCAATTTATTGAAACAAAAGTAAACTGCCTAAGGGAGGGGCAGTGGGCTCACCCAGTGAGGCTAGGAAGCCCACATCTCCATTTTCTCAGCATACTGATGACAAACAGCTCTTGGTTGTTATTTCTTTAAACAAATTCATGTAAACATTCTGACTGGTACTTAAGCTCCTTAATCTTCTTTCTTGGTGGGTTTACTTTGGAACCCAGATGAATTTAAATATTTAAGGCAGAATGCAGAAGGGATTTTTATCTCTTCTAGACCAGTCAGCTAGGAGGCAGGATTATGGCTTTGCTCATTTTCAAGTCACAAAGAACTCAACACAAGGGAAAAGCAAGCTGGGGATTGGCAGGGTCAGGGGCAGAAATCTTCAATTCTAGGTTGGATGTAGTTTAAACTGTTAATGAGGGAACCCAGCAGAGCTCTCTGTAGGACAGTAGCAGTCCTGGGATACATTTGAAAACTGGATTTGAAAATGGAAAAGAAACTTCTAATAGATCCATTTGAAGCTGATTTATTACTTGGAACTTATAATTTAGAGGGAATATTTGATGAAATTGATTTTTATAAGGATTTTTTTTTTTTCTAAATGGGACTACACTTAAGTATTAAGAGGGTGTATTACATCCAGAGAAATGTTGATCTTTAAAATATATTGTGGGGAGTTATTTGAATTTAATTCAGGATTATTTGCAAATTTAGTTTATATCACATAGTGCTGGTATTATACTGGGAGTTCTTACATTAGGCAAGATTAAATACAAATGAATTCCCCTGACCTGAAAATTGTAGGTAATAGATGGAGGAGATTGAAAAATCCAGAAAGAAACTGGATAATGGAGCAGATCTTTGTCACAGCAGAGAGTGGAGTGTTAAGTGTTTGGTAAAGGATGAAAACTAATGACATAGAATTGGGATTCAAATCCAAGAAAAGTGGATGTGGCAAGAGAGGATGGTACTTAGAGGAGGGAAGAACAGTGGAAAGGAGATCTGGAGAGGAAGACTTCTTCAGGACAAGTAATACTACATGGGTTCCAACCATGATGTGTGACTTTGCCCCAGGCCCATCCACTGAGCCAAAATAAACCTTTTCTCTTTATAAGCTGATTTGTCTGAGTTATTTATTATAGTGATGGAAAGTTGACTAATACACAAATCACCCAAAACTTAGTGGCTTAAAACAATGACTGGGCAGTTATCTATTCTACTTCATGCTGACTAGGGACACTCATTTGGCTATATTGGCTGGTGGCTGCAAAGAGTTGGAAGGTTCAGGAAGACTTGACTCACGTGTCTGGCCCCTTGATTATTTCCACAGGGACATTTCTCTCCAGCTGGTGTCTTAGTAATCAGCCTTTGCTCCTTTGCAGCATGGTGGCTGTCTCCCCAGAGAAAGGAAGCAGAAGCTGCCAGGCCTTTTAAGGGTTCAGCCCAGAAACAGCACAGCATCCACCTCTGCCACAAAGCCACCCTGGATTCAAAGTGAGGAGGGATGAGGAAACTTCATCTCTTGATAAAAGGAGTGGCAAAATGTCATTGCAAAAGGCATGTGGGATGGGAGAAATGGTTGCAGTCATCTTTGGAAAAACCTTCTACTGTATTCTTTTAAACATAGAAACCATTAAAAATAATGAAAGCAGATACATTAGTTCAAGAGAAAATAAATGAAGCATATTTGAATAGTGACCTCATTAGTAGTTTTACCAATTGTTTTCCTCTCTTTTTATCACTTGGTCTGAGTCTGGTCTTGAGTCCTTTTCACATTTAAAAACTACTGTGAAAGGCTGGAAATCAAAGTGCAAGAAAATTTCACATCCTGTAGCTTAGGTATTGTATAGGGTCAGAGAAATATTTTGATGAATTGAAATAAAAAGAATCTTAGAGCCTCAAAGTAAAGTTGTAAAGATATTCTCAGGGATAAGCATTTGGCTAATCAGACTGGAGAACATTTTGTGAGTTTTGCCATTTGCAAAATTCCCAGCCCAAGGCACAAAGAATAGCTTGCATGTCAGCTCTTCAGCTGTTCCAACCAGTAGGAAATTAAATAACAAGTTGTGGAATTTACATATGAAGATGATAGTTTTTCTCACTTAAGTACAAAGAATTAGACAATAGACTAAGAGTTGAGTTGAAGAGAAATTAGGAGACAAACATTTTTAGCTTTTATTAGAATGAGTATAGAATGTTCTATACATACATATATAGAGATATACAAGTCATCAAGGTATTCAATCCTATATGTAAGTTGTCTAAATATTTAAATATGCTATTTTCAAAAATAGCATAATATTATGCATATTTAACATAATACAACTAAAACTACTTTGCGGTGAATAGGTTCTAGTAATTTAAACTGCCATTACGCTAATTATCAAATGCTCATTAACCTACAGTTACAATTCCAACTGATTTGCAATATCCCTGCTTCTATACAGTTATGTTCTAAAATCCTAAGTAGACACATGGCATCTTCAAAGTGACAATAGTGATATGGTCAATAAGTAGTACTCACAACAGAAAACTTAAACAATATAAATCATTTATATGCCTGTTGGGTAGGACTACCTACCAGTTTTCAACTTGATTAAATTGTAGGTATAAATAAATTATCGACTCAGCCCAAGTCCCTACTGCTGAATTAAAAATTGTGTACAATTCAGATATACGTATATAATTCCATTAAGTATTGTCTAAGGAAATTGCCAAAATATTTGCTGAAAATAGAAATTTACTAAACGTTCTTTGCCTGGGTGAATATTTTCATATTTCACAGCATATGTGTCATTTCTAACCTAATTGAAGTTAGATTAAAACATCAAAGGATGATCATACATAACCCCATATTTTAAAAGCACACCTGTTTTATTTACATTAATTAAAATCTAGTGAAAGCTTCAAAACCCACTTTTGTTTATAAAAGCTACCACATTATATGGTTGTCTATAAATGACTGTTGACTTGATGGAAGTAACAGGGTATAGTGGTGTGAATGTTTATGTGAGTGACAAAAAGCAAGTCGGAGAGAGAGAGAGATCTGGCTAGATCGTACACTCCAAAATTTTATCTTGGTATTGTTATTAAAAAATAACCTCTAAAAAGCCTCTTCTAGCAGGAGTCATATCCAGGATACAACACTATATGCTACAGAGAATCACAGAAGTTTATGCTGTAGAACAGCTTAGAAATCATCTACTTTACTACCCTCCTATTTTATGAATGAGAAAATAAAATCCCGAAAACTTTACATACTGTCAAGGTTACACAGAGCGTTGCAAGCTAGGTCAAGAACCTGGCTGTCCTAATTCCCAAACCCCTGATATATTAGTCTCTAACTATCACTTTTTTTTTTTTTTTTTTTCTTTTTGGATACCAGGGATTGAACCCAGGGGTGCTTAACCACTGAGTCACCTCCCCAGTCCTATTTTGTATTTTACTTGGAGACAAAATAGGGTCTCACTGAGTTGCTTAGCGCCTTGCTTTTTGCTGAGGCTGGCTTTGAACTCTTGATCTTCCTGCCTCAGCCTCCCAAGCCTCTGGGATTACAGGTGTGTGCCACTGTGCCTGGCTCAACTAGCACTTTTAAAGAGTTTTAGTCTCCTAGTAAAACAAGAAGCTGTTGAGTTAATAATTTCAATAGAGTACAGACATACACATATCTAGAACTTGTGAGTGGCATTTATCATGCATGTCCCATGCATAAGAAATATGTCTTTACAATTAAACTAATATCTTACTCTAACTCCCCAGTTTTTTTAAAAGATATTACTGTTAGTGGAATTTTTGGATCACTCCTCTTCTGGTAGTACATTCTAATTTTAAAAACTTGTGCAGGGGGTGGGGTGGCAGAATTCTTTGCCACTCAAGTTGTTCCAAAACCAGGATTGGAAATCATTAGTGGTGACAAATAACAAAGAAAGTGCCAACTTCTTGAAAAACTGTAATTCTATGGCAAGTATGCTAAAGAAGCAAAAACCAGCTTCAGAATTAATTTTTTTTCAAAATAACTTATTAATGTCTTCTTGTTTGGGAAATCTGCAGTGATATATCTAACTCAAAAGAAGGGAGATCTGTTTTAATCCTGCATTCTCTATCTGAAAGCTTTATTTTTACTCTTTACCCAATCATTTCCCAATTCCAAGGATTTGAAAGCCTGGGATCACAACTTGTTAGTGATTCAGTCTCCTTAATCTTCACAGAATAACCTGCTAAAAGGGTTTGGTAGACAGGGCACATTAGAATGATTACATTCACATATCCCCAAAACTGAATAATCAACTAAAGACAGAACCACGCACCTCAGCTTCCAGGGCTAAGACAAGTCTAAATGTTCTTTTCTTTCTTTATTTTTTCTTTCCTTTTTTTTTTTTTTTTTTTTTTATTGGAGCTCTAAAAGTCAGTAAAAAGTAAGTAAAAAGTCAGTAAAGTCTGTGTTTTTTTTTTCTTTTTTTTTTAAACCAGGGAATGAACCCAGGGGTGCTTAACCACTGAGCTATATCCCAGCCCTTTTTATTTTGAGCCAGGATCTCCCTAAATTGCTGAGGCTGACCTCAAGCTTGTGATCCTCCAGCTTCAGCCTCTTGAGTCACTGGGATTTTAGGCCTGCACCACCTTGACTGGCTCAAAGCCTTTATGGTCAGTAAAGAGTGCTGCAAAAAAGTAGTTTGGAGGCTCCCAGATACACGTGTCATGGAGTCTGAGGAAACCTGCAGAATGAGAAGAAGTCATGCAGAGATGGCATCCAGAGGGACATTCAGGTGGCATCACTCTCCACGATGGTGCAGGATTGGGACAGCAATAGATTAACAGGTTTGAAAATTGGCAGGAGATAAGACAAGACCCAGGTAAGCTAGAAACTGTACAATTCTCTAAAGGAAACACATGGTCATAGAATCCAGCGGGCTTCTGGGATGAGCAAGACTGTTTGCTGAAGATAAGTTTTTACAAAAGTCATAATTGAATTTGGGCAACTGTCTTCCATTGGGCTAAAGAAGTACAAAGAAATTTTGTATAGTTTGAAGGGAGAGATTGGTACTTGAAACAGGAAAGAGCTACAGTTTGAGGACTGTGCCCCAGAGTGATACAGGCTATGCAGCCTGGGCTACCTAGGGACAATCAAACTGGCAAATGTGACCAGAAGATTATTTTTCTTCACAGTAATATAACAATATGACTGTATCAGAACATTTTCTAAGGTTAGATGCTTTCTCTTCTCCCTTCCCCAGGGATACCCAGTGATAGATTGTTCTGAAGGAAAAAGAGACAGAAAGAGAGAGAGAAGAGACAGAAAGAGAGAGAGAGAGAGAGAGAGAGAGAGAGAGGATAGTTTGAATTAATTATTTTTTTTAAACAGGATGAAAACATAACGAAATGTATTACATTCCTCAGGCATGGAAATACAGGACTTCTGAATTCTTTTTTATTTTTATTTTCTGAATTAATTCTTAATTGAAAGCAAAAATAAGGGAAGACAGTTAGCCCACCAATCCCTACCCAAAACTTCATCATTAGAAGTACATTTGAAAGCAAAATGGATAATGGAGCAACATACTGCCTGCTCATTTTCTCTCTGTATTATATTATAGATGGACATGCATGTTTGGGAGAGGTGGAGCAGAAAGGTAGTTTGGTTAAAAAAAAAAAAGACAAAAAAAAACTATGAAGGCTAAAATGAAAACTGTCAGTAAAGTTGCCTTTTATCTTTTCTTCCCCATTTTCCTTGAACCTGTGATATCATCCTACTTAAAATGCAAGAAACAAATCTGAAGAGGCACATTCTTGACAACAAAATGAAATAAGAAGACCCTGACAGCTTATATTTACACTAAAAATGTCAATGGCCAAATAAGCTCATGTCAAAGTCCTTCTACCAGGCAAGAAATTATTTTTAGATGCTGTAATTCCTTAGTAAGTGGATGCTTCTATATAACTAAATGAGATTTTTCTGAGAGTTTACACCGCCATGTTTATAAGTGCAACAGATCTTCAGAGATGAACATAAGGTATTCTGTTTCCTTAACACTAAATGCCTAATTCTTGGAGCCAGACCCAAATAATTTTTGCAATGTAGTGTATGTGCAAAATTTGACAAAACTTAGGCAAGTGTGCCAGCTAGGAACAGGGAAGAGTTAATGCAACACTCTTAATTTTTATTGATGGGAACATCACTGTTTTGTGCCTTTTGCCAGACAGTGATAGACAGCCCTGTGCCATTATTTTACACAAGTTCCATATTAGCAAACTAAAAGTTTTTTTCAATCATTCTGCTTCATTTTAGATGTCCAAGATAAAGGCATTTACTATGGTGCTTCAAAACATAAATATGTGTGTGCATGTGCATATGTGTTGGGGTGTGGGGATGGATGTCAAGTTCACTTGGGAAAATATTCCAGCTCATTTTCTTTCTTTCTTTTTTTGGGTAAGAGACAAAATGAAATTAACTGAAAGATAACCTTCCTGCTATTTTATGCATTTAAAAACCTGACCTGTTTATGATGCCCTTAACAGTTTAGGGCAGTACAAGTTTGTAGAGGCTATGGATGCCAATGTTTGGAACAAAATATTGTCAATGAACCATTCAGATAACACACTCAGGAGGACTGGTTTAGGTATGGAGATGATTTAGTCAGGAAAAAAGAATAGGGCATTATGAGGTACCATTAGAACTAGTAGGCAGTAATTCAAGGGCATTATTGTCAGGAGGATGGTGATTCCTTGTTGTTTGTCCATAATTTGCTATGTTCAGAATGTGTGTGGAATTTTCTCTAGCTAGCTTTAAAAATAGAATTGTCAATGTCTCATGAGGCAGAGGAAATATAGAGTCTACGCTGGAATCAAGAAATAAACCTAGATAACCTTTCAAGTTTCCCATCCTACACCAATATAAACATGGAATACCAGCTTTGCTCAACAGATATGGTTAAAATGAGAGTGAATTACAATGGAGGAGCATGATGACATTCCTTAAACAACATATAGGCAGGAGATTTGATATCACGTTAAGATATTATGTGGTCAGATGAAGCAGGATGATAAGTGAAAATCTTTTTCATAAATTGAAGTATAAGTGAACAAATTCTCAATAAAAATTGTCTAGGAGGGACAGCTCTGATGAAATTGAAAATGTCTCCTCCATATGTGCAGTTTCAGGCCTTATAACATTTAAAGAAAATGTTCTAAAAGATAAAGTTGGCATGTAAAAAGCACAGGGAAAGGAATCAGCAATGATCAGAGCAAAACAATTCTAGAAGGCATCTTAATTTTCATATGGTTCATTTGCATTTGAAACACTGAGAATTCCTATCTCGCTTGTACAAAAATATGTACATATTAAATTACTTTGCACTTGAAAGAACATTTTCCTAAATGTTTGGAAGATGATCAAATTTTAACTGGAGGACTTGTTTTCTTCCATCAGGTGTGGGGGAGATGTGGCTTCCTGGTATGAGAGGCAACAGTTGATTCTAATAGCAGAACAAGACAAAAATAAGAAAGTAAATTGAAAACAATTCCTATAGGTACAGTTTGAGTTAAAGGTGGTAAAAACAAAAAGGATATGTATGGTTCAAAGATGTCAAAAGCATCGATTTTAAAATTATGCTTGGTCACCTTTCCAAAAATGGCAATCCTCTGATACTTGAAAATTAGGTTCTATTAGTTATTCTAGGATTTTCATGGATGCACTATTATTTTATTCCAATACACTTATTTCTAAGTACCTAGTCAATGTTAAAAAGACAGCTCTCCACCAGATATAAAACAATAATTTCAGGGGTCAACATTCCCCACATCTCACATTTAAAAAATCTAGGATATTGGTTGAACAGCACGGGCTACAAATCTCTTTACAATCACCTTGAGACACTATTTACTCTTAAGGAAATTGCTGGTCATTCACTCAGAGATCTAGAAAACAGGATCTAGATAGAAATTTGAATTCATAAATGTAAACACACTGAATGAAAAAGTCTTTCTGTAATTTTTAGTTTCTTTTTTGATATAGTAATTTCTAGGAATGTCCTCAGAAAGAAAACCAGAACCTGAAAGGCATCCTCGTTCACCTCTTGGCCTTGCTCTCTGGGAACTTCCCAGGCAGAGGGCCGAGGAGTGAGGTCTTGGGGTGGGTGTTATAAGGGGCCCACCGTGTGTGGGTGGAGAGTGGATAAGCCGCAATTCACTAAGGGCACAGAACACAATGTAATCTTTTAAATGGGGTTATCTAGTACACGCTGCCTTTGTGTTCCTTTTCCTTCTGTTGTCCCTGAGTCTTTGGAAGGCCTTCTGCAAAGTTTCTGCTTGGCATGGGTTGGACTCAAACTGTGAAGGAAAGGGCAGCATGGCTGTGCACCAGAGCCTTAAAGGGAAAGCAGCACCTCAAGCCTTCAGCACCTCAAGCCTTCAGCCCCTCAAGGCCAGTGTGATGACAATTCCTCAGGAAGAAAATCAGATGGAGGCTGGGGGTCACAGGCACGGTGGGCTGTAACTGTTGTTCCTCCCAGGTCAGGGGTGCAGAATATGTGTTTTTAAGGGAGTAATAATCATTTTTTCACACAATTCACACTGTATTTCAGATTGCTGCCTAAGATTTATTTAAACAGATCTTTTTTTTTTTTTTTTTTTGGTCATTTAAGTATAATATGCACTGGGCTTGATCTGCACACGATTTAATAGTGAAAGGGAAATGGTCCATGAAATAAAAAGGTGGATACCCAGATATTCTACATACACAGAATTTAACATTTCATTTTACTGATTAATTTGATTTTTTTTTCTCCCAACAAACTTTTGTTTTAACTACTAAGAGATCAGGGGGTGAAAAAAGACTATCTTTTCCTTTATGGAAGACATGCTAATGAGAGAATAAATGCCCCAAAATTAGATCAAGATAGAAGACGGAAGATGAAGCAAGTGCAAAATGTGACAATGATCAGTCTCTGATAAACTGAAAATTATCATCTTAGTTTGTGAATAAACTATACATAATTTTTTTAGTAGTATTTTTTTTGGTACCAGGGGTTGAACCCAGGGGTGCTTAACCATTGAGCCACAACCCCAGCCCTTTTTTAGTATTTTATTTAGAGACAGGGTCTCACTGAGTTGCTAAGTGCCTCGCTAAGTTGCTGAGGCTGGCTTTGAACTCGTGATTCTCCTGCCTCAGCCTCCCAAGCCGCTGGGATTACAGGCGTGTGCCACTACGCCCGGCTGTGAGTAGCTTTTATTAAATACCTTCCATGTGTCAGATATTGTTTTAGGTGTTGGGTTTATGAAGTTAGCAAAAAAAAGAAAACTTCTAACCAAAAGAAATCTACTTCCATGAAGTTTCTGTTTTAACTTCAAAGTTTTCTGAAACCAAGTGAAGGACAGTCAGCTATTAAGCTGCAAAATTGTTAGTCATAATAGTCACCATTTTGATTTGCAATATTGACCCGTTATAAGATAGGATTTGATTCCCAGATGTCTAGTTTCATCCCTTTGTTTCTGACAGAGCTTGGTTTTGAGAAAAGCCGAGAAAAGGCAGACATAGCTACTTTCATGGGTGAAAGATGGAATGGTCAAATTTCTTTTATTGTGTGTCTGGAGGCAACAGAAAGGGAATTGGATTCTTTGTAATGGTAGCAAAACTCAGTCCTGTAGTAATAGGGTTTCAAATTGACTTGTATTTTGTGTACACGATCTGGCAGGATGTCCATATAGCAAAAGAGTTGTGTAATTATTAGATCTGAGTGCAAGCTGGCACAGTGGTGTGTACCCATAGTCCCAATTACTTGGAAGGCTGAGGCAGGAGGATCGCTTGAGCCCAGGAGCAGGAGACCAGCCTAGGCAACATAGCGAGAGCCTACCTCAAAGAGAAAAAAAAAAAAAAAAATCAAAGTGTACTTGGAATAAGATTTCACAGCAATCTGAAGATTTTCATAGTTTTAGATTTTATTACATCAATCACCAATATTTATTAAGATAAACAAAGGCAACTTAACCAGAACAGGAAAAGGTGTTGGTGTCTACCTCATCTCACTTTGAAAGGTAGGAAAAATGGAATCATTTTTAGAGCACATTAACTTTTGAATGGAGGTACCTGCTGACGCCTTCTGTTTCTTCCCTCATTACGTGCTTTTCTTTTCATTTGATCCTCTTGAAAGGAATCAAAATAGGAGCTCTCCAGGAGTTGGGCACAGGTTAACCTGTCGTCTGGATTCATTTTCAAACACCCCTTTGGAAAAACAGAAAAGCAAAGCGAATATTAGAGGGGCTTATTTTCTTACTGCACCCCAAAACCCTGAATGATAACTTGATAGAATAAATATTAGTTTAGAAAACCAAGTGTGTTTATTACATTTGAACCGGTGAGTGGAGTTGCTCTTTGGTCTGGTGCAGGGCACACAACTGTAATTCTAGCTACTTGTGAGGCTGAGGCAGCAGAATCACAAGTTCAAGGCCAACCTGGGAAACTCAGTGAAACACTGTCTTGAAATAAAAAATAAAGAGAGCTAGAGATGTATCTCAGTGATAAAAGTGCCCAAGGCTTTGATTCCCAGTACCAAAAACAAAACACATAAACAACAACAACAAAAAAATAGAGTTGTTCTTTTTTTTGCTGCTTCAGGGCAGAATGTATGGACACTCAATGTCTCTGGGAGAGGCCACATATAGAAGATATGTTCCCACCAGTGACAACTTTTCATCACCGGTGAAAGCAAACAGCAGGAGTCTTTAGAGCGTTGGACTAGCAACATGAGCATGGTCCCAGGAACTGGTTATAATTGTAAATTCTTAAGTCCTACCTGCTATAGCAAAAGTGCTGGAGCTGCGGCCCAGGAACCTACACTTAACTAGCCCCCTAGGTAACTCTGATGCCACATGCTAGAGTCTGAGAACCACTGGTATAAAGTGGCTGAGGAAGTGTGAACCTCAGTAATGAGAAAGAACCTAAAACATGGAGAAATGAAATGTATTTTCCTACCAGAGGAGCTAGGTATTATGACACTTCATATTCAAGGCTGTCAGGAGCCTCTGGGTCTGCCTCTGAGAGCAGGGAGCATTGTGACAACAGAGGGGCCACTGGTAGTCCTGACATGAAGAGGTTTTCTCTGAGAAGCCCAGATATTCTTTGGCTGTCCTGTCATTGTCTGCTCCTTTCCTAACCCCAGCTGACCTCAGATCTCTGATCCCTCTGAAGGCTACAGGTCTCTAATCACTGTCACCTGCCCTTTGGAGCAGTATCTGATTAGACTTGTTCTTTAAGAAGTGACCTTGCTCAGCAGAAACGGACTTACCTGTCCCTCTATGACTAGGACTTGCTCCAGGCAGGTCACCCCTAAGTCATGATCCATGCATATATTCATTCTAGCTGCTATGGGGAGGTGGTCTTCTCAAATCCTAACACTGAAAGGCTATAACCAGACAGACTATTTTGAATACAAACTATGGTAGTCTCTATTTCTTCATCACTTTCAACTTCTGATTCCATCATTCTATACAAGTGGCTTTTGTTATTAATATCCATGACCTTTATTTCTATATCTTTATTTTTTAAAAAATATTTTTTGTTGTAGATGGACATAATGCCTTTGTTTATTTTGTTTTATGTGGTGCTGAGGATTGAACCCAGTGCCTCACATATACTAGGCAAGCACTCTACCACTGCGCCACAACCCCAGCCCCTCTATATTCTTGTATCTAATAGTTATTTTGAGTTCTGATCTCAATAGTATTAGAAACTATGGACCAGGTCCTTCTCCTTCCTCCACCCTGTTGGTATGGAGTATCAAACCCAGGGGTGCTTAACCACTGAGCATGTCTCCAGTCCTTTTTGTTTTTTATTTTGAGATGGTTGCACTAAATTGCTGAGTTTGGCTTTGAACTTGTGATCTTCCTGCCTTAGTTTCCAGAACTGCTGGGATTACAGGCATGTGCCATGGTGCACAGCTAGGTGCTTCTTGAAACTCTCTCTTTGGCTTCACTTTTACCTCCTTTTCCTTCCTCCTATCTTTTGACCACTCTCTTCAAACTAGCCTTTGCTAGTGTACTATCTCCATAATGGTTAGTGGAATTCTTCCCGACTTGGTAATAGCTTTCTCACTTTCTCATCTTTCTTAGTTGCTACTGATCTCATTAATGCCCATGACTTCAGTTATCAAGGTTTACCAGAGTTTTCCACATCTATAATTTTATTCCAGACCTGTCCTCTGAACTCCAGAGTCACATATGCAACTGCCACTTGATATTTCTTCTTAGTCTTGAGGGCACTATTACTGGTTGAATTGTGTCCCCCACAAAAGATATGTTGAATTTCTAACTTGCAGTATCTCAAAATGTGACCATGAAGACATATTTAGTTTAGATGAGGTCATAATTAGTGGGTAGACCTCCAATCCGGTTATGATCGGTATCCTTATAAGAAAAGGAAAGACAACATAGAGACAGACACACAGAGAATGTACTTCTGTGCAATGACAGAGGTGGAGATAGCAGTTATACCATCACAAGCTAAGGAATGCCCAGGGGCTCCCAGAAGCTGCAAGAAAGCCACAAAGGATCCTTGCCAATAGTCTTTAAAAAGAGCATGGACCTGCCAACAGCTGGGAATCAGAGTCAGGCACCTCATCCTTGCCATTCTCTTCTACCTTACTCCCCACGTATAAGTCATAATTAAGTCTTTCGAATATATCTTGAATTCATTTGCATTCTTATATGGGCTTTCAATCTATTGAAATCTAATCCATCCCATCACTAAATAGCTATGAGCTTTTATTTCAAAGAGCATTTTCTGATTCTAAGAAGAAGCTTGAACTGGAACAATGTCCTGCGTGATTAATTTTGGAAGCACTGATTTTGACTGGGTGGGAGCTGGGACTTCTAAGTCCTTGTCTGACTGCATTAATAATAGCCTGTACATCAAGAGGATGATGAGGGGCTGAGGTTGTGGCTCAGTGGTGGAGAGCTTGCCTGGCATGTGTGAGGCACTGGGTTCGATTCTCAGCACCACATATAAATAAATAAAGGTCCACTGACAACTAAAATAACTATTAAAAAAAAGAAGATAAAAAGAAGTTTGAAAAAAGAAGTTTTCAGAGGTGCATCCTGATAGATGTGCTTCCAATATGGAAAAGGTCTTGAAGACGGGATATGAAAAATTGGAACTGCAAAGTCCAAGTCAGGATCCTTTTCTCTCTTTTTTTTAAATATATTTTTTAGTCATAGAAGGATGCAATACCTTTATTTTATTTATTTATTTTTATGTAGTGTTGAGGATCAAACCCAGTGCCTCACATGTGCTAGGCGAGTGCTCTACCACTGAGCCACAACCTGAGTTTTTCTTAATTAAAAAAAAAAAAAAAAAAAAAAAAATTGATGGTTTTCAAATTTGGTATTCTAATAAAATTGCTAGTCATTTACAGTATTCCTGATGATCAGATAACTGAAACAGCGGTAGGACTATGGGGACAAATGAGTAATTAATAATAAAGACAATACCCATGGACTTATTTTAAACCTAATAAAGAGAACAAAAGACCTGCCACAGATTGCACAGATTGGCTCCTGTGTGTCCTTGCACTGTCACTGGCCAACACTTCACCCACTTGAGCACCTTCCTGCACAGGTTCTGATCTGGTATCATGGGAAAACTCCCTGTTATGGCAAACAGTAGTTATCTGTTGTTAAAGAAATCTTATAATTGCCATTAATTACAGATAATTTTCTTTTATTTAACATGGGTAGGAGTCTAGGAGATAGGGTGTGGCCATGGAATAGCACAATTCTTGACTACATACAGAATTCTTGGGTCTCTAATGAATACTCATGGATCTAAATCAAAGAGTTGAGTAACAAACCCTAGCTTCATCTAGAATCTTGGGCAAGCTGTCAGAGTGCTCCTGGAGATGAAGACCAGGAGCTTATCCTGTACCTTAAAGTTTCTGTGCCCTGGAGTTGCCCCCTAGGGAGTTTTCAGGTTAACTGGAGGAATAACTTACAGGCAGACTCTGGCTTCCACCTGAGAATGGGTTGGGCTTGCAGTGTCTGACTGTTTGGAGGTTTTGCTAAATTGCCGGTGGGTCAGAACATCTGCCAAGAACAAGGGCAAGGAATTGTGTTTCTAGGAAAGAACCTGCAGTGTGTGGGGTGGAGGCAGGTCAGTTGGCAGCTGAAGTCAGATGGAGCAGGGGTAAGAGCACTGGTCAGAGCAGGGTAAGCACAGAGGTATCAGGCTGAGTCTCAGGAGGACTTAGACTGAAGTGTCCAGCACCCTGGATAGCACCACAGCAGACACAAGCACTGAGCAAAAACACTAGTCTAAGAAGTTGACTCTGGGGCTGGGGATATAGATCAGTTGGTAGAGTACCTGCCTTGCATGCACAAGGCCCTGGGTTCAATCCCCAAAAAAGGAAATTGACTCTGGACCATCCAAAGGCCCACTGAGTAGACCAGAAGAGTTGCAATCTGAGTTTATCATAATCATCTAAGGGAATGCTTAAAGATCCAAAATCCAAAGTTCTACTCATGGAGATTGTCCTGTGGATTTAAGGCTAGATTCAGAAACTGTATTTTGACGAAGTTCCCAGGTCATTTTGCTAAGCAGTCACATTTACAAAGTGCTGCTATAGACAGAACTTAACTGATTCATAAGGATAGATATCATCTCTGGTATCTTTATGCCCATCCCCTAAAGCACTTTCAGCATCCATGATGGATGGGTACCTGCTAGTGCGGTCTCTGTTGGTGAAACACAAATGGCAGACAGGTCACTGGTAAGTTTCTTCTGCTTTGTATTAAAATTTGTCCTTTGTTTGACCATCTCTCTTGGGCCTACTCTATGGAATAGGTCTACTATCTGCATTGTTCTATTTTGCCTGATTTTATCTACTAATCTCAGTGGATATGTTAGAACTGTTACTGTTTAAGCCACTGATGTCCCTTTAGCTAAAATTATTTTATAGTTCCTTATCTTTTTTTGTGTGTGGTGCTGGGGATAGAATCCAGGCCTCATACTTGCTAGGTAAGTGCATTACAACTGAGCTATACCATCATAATATGCTCCTTATCATTTTTAATGACTATATTCTACTTTGGAATTATTTGCCTACTGTCCATCCCTCCCAGAATTATTGGCTTTAATCATTACAATTTGCAGTCAATAACAGTTATAATTAATTAATTTCTTATTCCTGAGGATCAAATCCAGGGCTGCAAGTATGCTAGATATACATGTTACAACTGAGCTATACCTCTAACCCAGTTATAATTAATTCTTAAGTACCTTCATGAAATTCAAAGCCACAGGATAAACATCTGAGAACTTTTCCTCAAGAGTTTCCTGAAAAACAAAGTAAAAATTTCAATGTTATATAACAACAAAATAACATGTATTTTTCATATATACAAGTGACAATAAGAACACTTCCCTTAATACGTTAGATAATTCCTTAGTTTTAAAAAATCATGTTTTTATATAATTTCATACTATACTATTAAGCTCTGAAAGACATTAAACTGGATTATTGTCTTAATTTCAAGAAAGTTATGTGTGAACATCTTCTAACTGGTGTTGGTAATTTTGGGAGAGAAGGGAATGTAAAGCTTCCAATCAGAAGCTGAAAAATATCTACTTCTGAAATTCTACCGTGGTGCTCTAATATCTGTGACTGATCTACTTATAAGGATGTTTTAAGCATTCATGAAAACACATTAAACTACATGTATGAAAGAACTATAGAAATCAATAGAAAGGTAAACACAAAATTCAGAATAGTGAAGGAAGAAGATGGGGAAGTTTCAAAGACAACAGTAATATTCTATTTCTTTAACTGGGCTACAGACTCATGTGAGTTTGTTGCATCTTATCTATAATACATGTTATATAAATATTCTTTGATAACTTTTAATTTTATAGTTGAACCCTTAACTTTTATTATATTGTTATTTAATTACAATTATATAATGTGTATATTATATATAATATGTATATATAATATTATATAATTATGTATAATTATATGTTATGTTATATATTATATGTTATAATATATTGTTAAAAGATTTTAAGAAATACAATGAAAAAGAAAATCAAGGTACTACACCAAATAATTGACTTTAAATGAACACGGTGTCTAGAGATAGTTGGGAATATCTGAACCTCAGATTGCTCACACATGCCATAAATCATGATATGGCTTCTCAGACTTTCTCAGATATTTTCCCGTCCCTATGCTGCTCTGATTCCAACACAGCTCGAGTATGGATTTGTGCCTCTCTTGACATTCCTTTCCTTCCCTAGGCAGATTCTAGACCATATGGAGTTTTAAAGGTCATAGTCTGAACTTGGGTAACAGAGACAGGATATCAATGTCTACAGAGGGCAAAAGAGTCATGTGGTTATTGATACATTCCCAGAGAAAGGTAGAGACCACAGCAAGAGCACAGAGATGATCAAGGATTTGGAATTTAATGAGTATACATGAGGATTATTTTGTAAAAGGACCTTACATAGAAAAATAAAAATTATGAAAAAAAGGAGGTTTTTTTTTTTTTTTTTGGGCCAAGGACCAAACCCAAGACTTTGCATATGCTAGGTAAATGCTCTGCCAACTAAATGCCCAAATCCCCCCAAAAGGTGTTTTATTTATTTTTTTATTGATTCGAACTTTGTTTCAGAAGCTAAAAATAATTGAGTATGCATATCTTCAAAATAAGGAAGACAAGTACTGTTTATGAGGAAATAATTATTTTGGGGAAAATTAGCATTAGTGCTTTGACTAAAAAGATCAAGGCATTATGTAAGATACTAAATATACTTCAACTTAATTTAACGTTGATCTGTGTCAGTATTTTGTACAGAAAATAGAAGCACATATATGAAAAAAGAAACAACTACCTTTTTATAGAAAGTAGCAATACAAAAAATAAAATATCCAAAATAGAGTAGTTTACCATGTCTTCCGGTTCAGGTATACTGATGCCATGGAAAAACTGGTTACTTTTAAAGATGGATTGATGTCTTGGGATTAGTTTTCCTGTCAAACACAAACCACGTAGATCATGAAAATTTTGGTTAAAAAAAAAAATCATAACACATGTAAATAAAGGTTAGCTTTCCAGGTCCAGGTATGAAGGAAATATAGTGCCTGCTTATTCCCTCTAGACATGGGAGGTATGGGGCCCTGCAAAAGCACATCTGGACACTTAAGGCCAATTCTCCCATACAAAAGCTCTTTGCCACGTGTGGTTTGGTCTGTGTCATGAAGCCTCTATCATAATACAAGGTGAGGTGATGGTGCTAAGGGCTTCACACACTTTCTCATTTAATCTCACAACAGTATTGCTAATTTTAATCTTCACTGTATCAGTGAGGAAATGAGACGTAGGTTTAATTACTTGTCCAAGGTCACGTAGTAAAGTAAATGACAGACCCAGGATTCAAACTCAGGTCAGTCTTATATCTACCTCATGAATTTAGGAAAAAAAAAAAAAAAAAAACCACACACACTTAAGGTATTTTAAGTGTGAAACTCTGCCCCAAAATTTCAGACTGAATTCTCCAGGAGAATGTGTTGGAAATAAACAGGGAACTGTGTAGCAGCCATGCTCCCAGGATAGCCTAGGGGAAGTAATGAATACATCTCATTAGGGTGCAGAAGTATCACTTTCTTTGTATCCAGGCTTCTGGAGCCAGGCTGCAGCTAATGGTTGGGTTATATTCTCTTTCAAACCAGGAGGAGGTAGATGATAACGGCTGAGGATGCTAACACATTTTGAAAACTTGTGGAAAAAACCCCTTCAGTTCTATTCTACACTGGATGTATGACTTTAGGCCAATCATGGAGGCTCCCTGAGCCTTAGTTTCCTCAATTATTAAACAAAATGGGCACAATTAAAAATGGTTTTACTGCCAGGCACAGTGGTGTACACCTGTAATCCCAGCAGCTCGGGAGGTTGAGACAGGAGGATCACGAATTCAAAGACAGCCTTAGCAAAAGCAAGGCGCTAAGAAACTTAGTGAAACTCTGTCTCTAAATAAAATACCAGAAATAGGGCTGAGGATGTGGCTTAGTGGTTGAGTGACTCTGAGTTCAATCCCTGGTACAAAAAAAAAAAAAAAAAAAGGCTTTACTTCCACAATAAGTTTTAATGAAGGTAATTTGTAAATTCTTGAGCATTACACATATAAATGAGATATGTTAGTATTATTTTGAACTTTGGCAGCCACTTTAAGCAGGAAATAAAGGACTTTAAGCTCTACAGCAGGGGTCTACAAATCAAGGACCTCAGGCCAAATCTGGACCAGCACCTGTTTTTGTACAACCTGAGATCTAAGAATGGTTTGAAATTTTTAAGTAGATCAGAAAGAAATAAAAAAATATTATTCTGTGCCATGTGAAAACCATAAAGAATGCAGGGGCATACTGGATATGGCTGCTTCTGCACTACAAGGGCAGTTGAGGAGCTGCAACAGAGACTGTATGGCCTACACAGCCCCATCTGGCATCTGATAGAAAAAAATTTGCTGACCTCTGCTCTAGCATAAATGGGGAAAACTTTTCTTACAGGGAATAGAAACTGCATTTGATCCAGTATCTCTTTTCTTTTTTGGGTGCTGGGGATTGAACCCAGGGCCTTGTGCTTGTGAGGCAGGCACTCTACCAACTGAGCTATACCCCCAGCCCCTGATCCAGTATCTCTTAATTAAGCTCTTGTGGCTGACTATATCCTAATTCCCACCTTATCCCACCACAGAAGGAATTGTATAGTTTATTCCATGGCTAGTTGGCTTTTCTCGGAAAGGCATCTGAAAACTCATTGAGAGGAGCTAGGGCTCCATGTATTGAGAAAAGGGCTGGGCTTTGGCCACAACTCAGAACCCATCACCATGATCCTGAGTCATACTCTGGAGAAACGACAAAGTTCTTCTTTTCAGTACACTCACATAATAATACTATAACACTTTAGGGACACTGTGAGTCATACCTAGTGTTCTGATTATCAGATAAAGCTGGTCCACATCTGATTTTCCCGGCCAGAGTGGCTGGCCCGTCAGGAGCTCTGCAAAAACGCAACCAACAGCCCACACGTCGACTGAAGAATCATACTGCGTGTCTCCCACGAGAAGCTCAGGAGCCCTGTACCACCGTGTGGCAACATAATCAGTGTAGGTGTCTCCTGGAACTGCAAGGGCATCAAGTAGATCAGGTGAGTCATATTCTCCCAAGGTGTGAACCTGTGAACTCCTCCTAGAGAAGGTCAGACATTCAGGTAGGTTTTATAACTCTCAGAGGCCCTGATCCTGCCAATGGTTAATGAACTGAGGCACTAAGTACACAGTTGCACTGTGCGCTGAGACAGTGAATTCAACTTTTAAGTGCACCTTCGCTGGTCAGTATCAGCCAATGTGGCGGGGAGGTGGTGTAACTTCAAGTCTAACCCATTGTTTGCACCATTTCAAGTCTAAACCAGTTGTTTGCACATTAGTATCAGCATGGTGCTTGTTGATTAAATTGTATCCCCCCAAAGATAGCTTTGAAGTCCCAACTGTAGCCATGAATGTGACTGTATTTGGAAATAGGGACTTTGCAGATATCATCAAGTTACAATGAAGTCATATCAGAACACACACAGACATACAGGGAGAGCCCCCTGTGAGTCAGAGGCAGATACTGGAGTGGTGTAGCTTCAAGACCCAGAAGCAGGGTCTTCCTGTGGAGACTTCAGGGGAAGTGGGGACCTGCTGACAACTTGGTTTTGAACTTTGGGCTTCCAGGACTTTGAGAAAATAAACTTCTGTTTTAAGCATATAGGTTATGAATATTTATGGAGGCCATAAGTAGCTAAAGCAGTACTAGACAACAGGATTAAACTAATTTTTCTATCCAAATTTATGACAAAGACTTCAATTTGACTCCTTGTACTGAGTCACACATAGTGTGTGACGGGCAGATGACAGAGAGTTGGGTGCAATCTCACTGGCCAGTTCTGCCCTGCTACCCCAGATATGGACTGCCTGGAGCCAAAGCACTTGCCTCCCAAGTGGGTAGAAGCCAATCCCATAATTGCCATAAGACCCTAAAGGACCAGAAACCTGTTTTCTCCTTTGAGGTTGAAGGGAAGTTGGTAAGATGATCCATGGGCTTTTAACTGGCAAGGTCACATATCAATTCATACATGATCTCTACTAATGCATAATGGGAAAAACTGGCAAGCCAGACCAGCTTGCAGAGATGAGGTTATGGGCAATTCTCTTAGGAGAGGCCTCAGGCCAGCAAGATTGCCACAAAAGACAGCTCAGAGCACAGGACTACAGGTGTCGCTGAAGAACAGCCCTCACAGCACTCACCTATTGCTCTTTCATAAAATTATACAAATGTTTAAATACAATTGATCAACAAATAGATGAAAAATGTCCAATATCTTCAGCAATTAGAGAAATGCAAATCAAAACTACTCTAAGATTTCACTCACTCCAGTCAGAATGGCAGTGATCAAGAATACAGGCAACAATAAGTGCTGGTGAGGATGTGGGGGAGAAGGTACACTCATAAATTGCTGGTGGGACTGCAAACTGGTGCAACCACTATGGAAAACAGTATGGAGATTCCTCAGAAAACTCCTCACCAAAGGACCTAAAATTGGCCTGCTACAGTAATGTGACCAAGTCAATGTTTAAAGCAGCTCAATTCACAAGAGCTAAACTATGGAACCAACCTAGGTGCCCTTCAATAGATGAATGTAATATATATATTTGATGGAATAATACTCAGCTTTGAAGAAGAATGAAATTATGGCGTTTGCTGGTAAATGGATGGAGCTGAAGAATATCATGCTAAGTGAAATAAGTCAATCCCCTCAAACCAAATGCCAAATGTTTTCTCTGATATGTGGATGCTAATTCACAATAAGGGAGGGGGAGGACTAGGGAAGAATAGAGTTATTTTAGGTAGAGGGAAGGGAAGGGAAGGGAGGGGAAGGATAGTAGAATGAAAGAAACATTATTAACTAATGTACATATATGATTGTATGACCAATGTGATTCAACATGTACAATCAGAAAAATGAAAAGTTATACCTCATTTATGAATGATATAGCAAAGTGCATAAATGCATTCTACTGTCATGTAGAACTAATTACTAATTAGAACACATAAAAAATAAATTTTAAAAATGAATAAATACTATTTAGGACATTTGGAAATGGAAAATAAAATAACAACCACTGAAAATTCTTATTTTTACAGGTTGTTAGTTATTATACACTTTTGAAACATCTTTCTCTTATAAAAGTCATATAAGAATATGAAAAATATAATAAAAGAAAAATAGAAAATAAATTGTTTTATCATACAAAGATACCTTGTGTTAATCTTTTGATGTATCTTATTTTTTTCCTTTATTATAGCATAATTTTTAGTACTTTTGATATATATGTGTGTATATACCTGTATATAATTTTGTGTCCTGCTTTTTCATATTTACTGTTATGATAAACACTTCCTAAACTTAAGATTAATGGCTGCCTGATAGTTTACCTAGTGCATATGTCATGATTTACTTCATCTTTCCCAAACTTTCTAATATTTTACCATTATAAATAACACCAGACTGAAAATCTCTACCCTAAGCTTTTTCTGTATTTAAGATTATTTCTTTTTCTTCTCTCTTTCTTTCTTTTTTTGGTATTAGGGATTGAACCCAGGGGCACCTAACTACTGAGTCACATCCCCAAACCTTTTTATTTCTTACGTTGAGACAGGTTTTCAACGTTGCTTAGGGCTTGCTAAGTTGCTGAGGCTGGCCTTGAAGTCCTGCCTAAGCCTCCCAAGTCATTGGCATTGGATTACAGGCATGCAATACCATGACTGGTTTAGGATTAGTTCTTTAAAATTAGCTTCCATAAGTGGAATTACCAGGTTGAGAGGTATTGACATAATTTATAAAATTACAGAAGTAATTCATATTCTTTGTAGAAAACTTGAGAAATATAAAAAAATAAATAAAATCCCCAACCACCCAAAGAAACCATATTATGTTTTGGTACATTTCCTTTCCTTCAGTCTTATCTTAATATTGCACACCCCAAAAACACATGCAACTGGGAGAGCGTGTATGTAGTTTTGTATTCTTCTTCATTTAGCTCCACATCAAAGCTGAAGCATATACTTGTGTCATTAAAATACTCAAAAAACAAATTTTAATGTGTGGTGTTAAGTCAGATCCATTCTTGTAATGGTTAATTTGAATTTTCAACTTGATTGAATTAAGATATGCTCATTAGTAATAGGTTTCTGGGTGTGTCAATGAGGGTGTGTCTAGAAATGACTGACATGTGGGATAGCGAACTGAAGTGGAGACCCTCCCTAAGTGTGGGCAGCACCGTCCAATAGGATGGTGACTTGGATGGAATAAAAGTTGGAAGAACATGGAAGCAGCAACAGATGCAAGCTCCATTCTTCATGATTGCTGCTGCGATCACCTGAGGGTATCATGCTCTCACTTCTTCAAGCTTCCAAAGCAGACTGCATTCTCCAGGAAGTTTCTGGAAGCCTTGGACTAGGGTTGATCCCTCTTGTTCTGAGGCTTCAGCCTCTCAGACTGCACAGCTATTGGTTCTTCCAGTTCTCTAGCCTGCAGACAGCCATTGTGGCCTATCCAGCTTCTGGTCGCAGAAGCCAATCTAATAAATCCCCTTTTTATAATCATGCTTCTTGTTGATTCCTCTTGAGAACCCTGAGTAATGCAATTCTTCAGCCATTTCCTAATTTCTGAAAAGTCAGGTTCCTTTGAATTTTTTTCTTGGCAATACCTAGTTCTACAGTGAACATTATGATGTCCTTTGGGGTAGTATCCTAGGCCGTGAGAGATTTCTAAAAGTGGAATTAAAAGTACAAAGTGAAAAGTTTTTGATACATATTAACATATCGCTCTCCCAAGGCTTCATTCCAACTGTTCCCACTACAACAATCTTCATAGTTAATGTTTGAAAAAACCTCACCAGCTTCATTGGTGAATAGTAGTATTTTAGTATGCATTCCTTTGATATCAGTGTGGAGGAAGATTATTTGTATTTATTAACCTTTTCTTCATTCTATGAACTGTTAATATCTTGCTAATTTTTCTTCTCAGAACTTTAGTGGGTTATTTTTCTTGTCAATTTACATAAGCTTTTTATATCAACTTATTAACCATAAATCTAGAAATATTGTTTCTCTTCAGCTAAAAATTTTATCTCTGTATATCCATATTCTTTTATTTATCTAGAGCTTTAATTTGTTTTGTGGTAAAATGTACATAAAATTCACCATTTTAACCATTTTTAAGTGTAGTTTGGTAGCATTAAGAACATTCCCAGTTGTGCAACCATAGCTACTAACCATATGCAGAAACTTCAGCAGCCTAGCCTGAAACTCTGTACCTGTTAAACAATAACTCCCCATTCAGCTCTTCACAGTGCCTGATAACCAAGTTTTTTTTTCCTGTTTTCATGAATTTGACTATTGTTGGTACCCCTTAAAGGGAGTCATACACCATTTGTCCTTTTGTGTCCAGCTTACTTTGTGTAGTATAATGTTTTCAAGGTGTATCCATGTTGTGGCATCTATCGGAATTTCATTCCTTTTCAGGGCTGAATAACATTCCATTACTTGTATATACTACCTTTTGTAGATCTACTCATCCTTAATGGACATTTGAGTTGTCTTCATTTCTTTACCACTGTAAATAATGCTGCTGGGAACACTGCTGTACAAGCATCTCTTCAAATTCCTATTTTCAATACTTTTGGGTAGATAAGTGGAATTGTTGGATCCTATGCTAATCTTCACCAACACTTATTTTGTTGTGTATGTGTGTGTGTTGTTTTTATAATAGTCATCCTAATGGGTGTTTTTTATTTGCATTTCCCTGATGATTAATGGTAGTGCTTATTAGTCAGTTGTATATCTTCTTTGAAGAAATGTTTATTCAAGTCCTTTGCCCATTCTAAAATAAATTTTTGTTGTTGAGTTATAGGAATTCTACAAATATATACTCTAGATATGAATTCCTTGTCAGATATAAATTTACAAATATTTTCTCCCTTTCCATGGTTGCACTGTCACTGTTTATAGCATCCTTTGATGCACAGTTTTTGATTTTGATGAAGTCCAATTTATCTATTTTATTTTTTGCTGCTATATTTCTGGTGTCATGTCCAGGGAATCCCTGTCAGATAATGAATTCATGAAGTCTTTCCCCTACGTTTTCTGCTAAGAGTTTTATAGTTTTAGCTTTTATATATAGGTGGATGATTCATTTTGAGTGAATTTTTGTATATGGTTTAAGGGAAAGGTTCAATTTCATTCTTTTGCATGTGGATATATCCAGAAAGAGCTTAAAAATTTTTTTTAGGTACTTGGAGACTGAATCCAAGGATGATTTACCACTGAATTACATCCCTAGTCCATTTTATTTTGAGACAGGGTCTCACTTAAAGTTGCTGAGGCTGGCCTTAAACTTGTGATCCTCCTTCCTCAGCCTCCCAAATCTATGGGATTACAGGTGTGCACCATCAAGTCTGGCAAAAGCTTAACTTTTTCTGTAGTTTAGTCTACTCAGTCAATGTTAGTATTTTAGCATATACTATTAAGGACACCCTCCTTCACCTGTCTCATTATAAATGGCCAACAATGACCCCAGCGGTGACCCAAACTCATACTGATAACAGCTTGAGTTGTAACCAGTGCTGAGCTCATATCTTATGGGGATTTTAGCCAATGGGAAAAGTTGGCAGTATATCATACTACCACTTTGTTTATAACAACATACTAGAAGTTATAATTATTGGAAATGTTAACAGTGTGTTCAATATTCAGAGACTTTGGATGTGTTCATGCAATCAAAATTTCTGAGACAAATGACCCTAATATTACATTCAGTTCTAAGGTTCTTCATTCAGAGAAGGATGTCTGCTACAGGAAGACTCAGAAGGATGGCAAGAATGCACGTTCATGAAAAAATCAAATATGTATCTATTTTCAGCAGAACTGTCCATTTAGAAAGAAAAATTCCCCAAAGAATTCATGAAATGTTTATGTTTTTAATGTTTGTAATGGTACATATATGTAGTTTTTTCATATATTTTTATCACCAAATGGGACATTTTTGTAGTGTAAATGGGTTTCCAGGGGAAAAACCAAACAAACCTGACATTGCATTTATGGGAAGTATCAGAAGACTATTATTATTCACTTATTTACTAAATTGTGGGTCATAAGTATTCCTGTATTTTTTTCTATGCTTCCTGTAGAGTGAAGTAGAGAGTAACCTGTATATATCAGGTTAGCTTTTCTTTTTCATTTACTCTGAAAGCATCACTTCTAATGGCTGTCAAATATTTCATGATTTGGATGTACTGTGTACTATGTGCAGAGATCACAGCTCAATAGCTTCCCAGTGTTTGTCTGTTTCTCTTTTTACCCACATGGCATAGGGATCAATTATCCAACTATCATTAGGGTCCCATTATTTTATACCACAAGGCATAGCAGCCTCAAAATCTTTAACAGTTTTTGTTCTTGCCCCACCCTTCCAAATGCACTGTCAGGTCACCTGTATTTGTGTCCTCTCAGGGTTCTGATTATGTACATACCCATACAGCAAGGTGTGTGTGTGTGTGTGTGTGTGTGTGTGTGTGTGTGTGTGTGCGCGCGCGCGCGCATACACTACAAAGTTCCAGATTTGGGGAGAAATCATTTTTTGCTTCCCTTTTCTTTTGCTCTCCTTTCCCTTTACTTCCTGCCTGCTTGGGATGATTTCTTTTTTTCTTAGCATTGTCTCTGCATCCTGTGCCTTTAATTTTCAGTTGACTCTTCCAGCCTCACCAGTTACAAGAAGTTTTTTTCCAACCACTTTAGCCCACATCTCTCTCCAGGGAACTGTCTGCACCTTCATTTTAGTACTTTGTTGCCAACCATTTTGCATTATTCTTTTGTTTCTTTTACTGTAGATTATAAGTGCATGAAGAGCAGAAATGCACTTATAATTCTTTCTACTCCTGTGGGGCAAAGCACATGAAGAAGACATCCAATAAATTCTAGCCAAATGGAGGAGAGCTCAAGTGCCAAATAATGTACTGACTAAAAGGCTAAAGTGAGATTTTTCTTTTTGAAAAACAACTCAACACTTAGCATAATCCAATACCTCAGCAAAAACTTAAAACTCTATCAGTTTACAATCATCTGAATTGGATAAATTAGGTAAAAAAAAATTGCTACTTACTTAGAATTCGTGCAAACCCAAAGTCACAGATCTTGATTATTCCTTGCTTTGTTATGAGAATGTTTTCAGGTTTTACATCTCTGTGAATACACTGGAAGACAATATTTGATTATTTTTCTGAGCCATCATAATGACCAAGAATAAACATTAACTACTAGTATAATGATGAATAAGTAACCTGAGATATAAAAACAAAGATTTCCTTCATTTTTTCTAAAAGAACTTAAATTGGCAGCTTTTAAAATCTTATCATATAAAAGAAAAAGTATATCCAAATGTTGCTATATTATTGAAGAAATTTAATTTCCAGTTGTATATGAAAACTGTCAGATTTTTTTTTTTTTTTTGGAAGAAGTGAATACCACTTCTTTCACTTTTTATTGGGCCTCTTGAAATGGTACCAGCTGAGACCCTAGATGAAAGGAGACTATGGACCTCCAGTAAGAACCACAAAAGAGGTTGAATAATTATTGTGAATTTGAAAAACTGGAAAAGCATTTAAGTTATTTAAAAAAAAAACAAAATTCACTTTTAATTCGAGGGACAATATTATTTTTTCTCCATATCAGGACACTTTCAAGTGTAAAACGGGGCTCTATAAATAACTGTGCCAGGAGGACAGGTGCAGACCAGAACTGCCCTGCGTGAACTGTGATGCACACCTGCCCACTTAGATCAGCGATCCCTAATCCTGTGCAATGGGCTGACCTGGAAAGATGGGCAGCTCTCCTGAGGTGCTGGCACAGTGCGGCTAGAGGCCCTCCCAGCGGGGCAGGACCCCTCTCTGATGGGCTCTCACTTTGGGACTCTACTGTTCTTTTTTAATATGTACTGACCTTAAAATTTGCTGCATCACCATGACCCTTCCTGATGAACATGACAAGGCTAAGTTGGGGGCTTAGAGGAAGGCAAGCAAGTGGGTACACACATTGTGATCCCAGGAGAGGTTTCCCACATTGTGGAGGTGCTGTGAGGCAGCAGCTCTGGCACACGCCAGTGACTTGGGAGGCTGAGGCAGGAGGATCACAAATTTGAGGCCAGCCTCAGCAACTTAGCAAGGCCCTAAGCAACTTAACAAGACCCTGTCTCAAAATTAAAAGATAAAAAAGGGCTGGGGATGTGGCTGAGTGGTTAAACACCTGTGAGTTCAATCCCCAGTACCAAAAAACAAAACAAAACAAAACAAAACAAAACAAAACAAAACAAAAAATAAAACCAGCTCTGGTCCTATTCTTTGGAACTTCTATCTTAGATCATTTATTCCCCCCAAAGAAAATGGTAAAAATGACAGCTTCTACCACTCAGCCCTCTCTAAAGCTCTGTACTTTTTAAAGTATTTTCACATGAATTATTTCATCCTTGCAATAATCCTGTGATTGCAGGTGGCCACTGACAATCCACTGATTAAATGTCACAATCAACTGTGTCTGCCTCTCTTCTCTGCCACACTGCCAGTCTCTTTAGGCATTTGTGTCAAACTGACAATTCTGAAATCATTTTGCTTCAATAACCACTATCTAAAAAGAGAAAAAGCTAAACCTTAAATTCATCGTAGGTCACAAAAATGGCATTGGTAATAGAAGCTTGCTCCTTTGTAATCTCAATTACTGTCAACTGTTTCATAATGTGTACTGCCAGCAAGAAACATTTTAGGTCTCTTAAAAGTCCTAAGGCCTTAGGTAATAATCTTAAAAAATACATTATTGTACAATAGGAACAAAATAATTTTGATAGACCACTTTTTTTGGTGGTGGTGGTACTGGGTATTGAACCCGTGGTGCTCTATCCCAGTCCTTTTTAATTTTATTTTGAGGCGGGGTCTCAATAAATTGCTGATGCTAGCCTCTAATTTGTGATCATCCTGCCTCAGCCTCCTAAATTGCTGGGATTACAGGCATGTGCTACCACACCCAGTCATTATACTACCTTTTAAATAATGCATTTATGGAACTTAGACTAACTGCCTGAATCAGCAATACTTCCAGTAGTTGGTGATTTAATTAGAATAGGTATGTCCCTCAAATGAGTTTGTATCAAATTCTAGATTTTCTTTTATTTTTTTTTTTTGGGTGCTGGGGATTGAACCCAGGGCCTTGTGCTTGCAAGGCAAGCACTCTACCGACTGAGCTATCTCCCCAGCCCCAAATTCTAGATTTTCTAGACTATGGGTGGCATTACAAAGTAAATGGACTTACATTGATATTTGTTTGTTGGGCTATTTTGGATCTAAGCCAGACCATGTTGAAATTTATAGCAAGTATTTTTCAATTCAAAAATATAAAAAGAAAACGAAGTATTAGTCTGTCCCAAAGAAACAGAAAAATTTATTGGTGTAGCTATAGGTAAGAAAAGCTACTGATAAAGAGATAGGATATTGAATAAAGAAAAAAATAATAAAAATGATTGAAACAGTAAAAAACAGAGCCTAGAAGACAGAAACACTCATACAGCATGCATCTTCTCCATTGCAAAGCCACACTCGGTGCAAGCTCTCTGCAGTCAGCTCTTGTGCAGTATCTCTTGCAATCAGCTTATTTACCACCAAAGAAGAAGAAACATGCAAATGTCTTTAACAGAAGAATTTTAATAAACTTGGGTTTCATATGTAGCTTTTAGCATACATTGCTCAGGTTGAGTTATTGTTGGCACAAAGAGGAGTACCGTGTTATTTTAAACCTGACATTCAACTTAAAGAATCATTTCTGAAAGCAGCCATTCCAGTAACTGCTTCTCATATGTCTGATTGAGCAATAAATAGTTTCCTATGAACTGAGAAGGTGGTTCTCTCTGACCAAATTTTGGGGATGGATACTTTATTAGCTATGAGAGGAAAAACAGATGTCTGCTGGCCAACCCACCAAGGGTTATCAGCAAGATGCTGATGGATGCTGTAGCTGGGCACATCCATGTCTCAGATATCACTGTGATTTTACTATCATGAGATAAAGTTCTTCTCTAACCAATGAATCAGATAGAAGATCTATGGATTCATAATGAAGTTAAATGGATCACTTCAGTTATCTCATACTAGCAGTATTACAAAGTAAAACAGAACACAAGTATGTATTTTCTCAAATCCAGTGATTCTCAAAATTTAGTATGTATACCAATCATCTGGAGCTCTTGTTAAAATGTAGATTCGAGTCAGCAGATACGGCATGGCCTGAGATTCTGCATTTCTAACAAGCTCTCAAGTGATCTCTATGAGGCATGCTTTGAGTGGAAAGGCCTCAATCCCTTACTACTTTAACCTCCATTATCTTGCTTAGACTCACGACTCTGGAGATAAGAAGGTGCACATGGGTAGCTGGGTGTCTTCAGCAACACTACTGGGTCAAATTGCCTTTTCTGTTCTTTTGAGAACATTATTAGAGTTCCTCTAAAAATAAGGAGAGTATAAAGGTTTTAAGTGTATTATGGTAACAGCAATAATATATGACTATGATGACTTTAAAGTTTTTCTTTCATATGCACTTTAGTTAACATAAAATGAAAAGAGATACACAAAGAATTATCATTGCATAAGAAAATTGGTTAAGTTCAGAAGTAATTTTCATCGTAGAGGAGGAAAGTTTGTCTAAAAACTATCCATTTTTAATAGAGGTCATGGATTATCAATGGGAAGTTTTCAATATTTTAAAGCTTAAGATATAGTATTGTTCCAAGCAGAGAAATGATGGCAGTTTCATTGAGCCACAATAATGTTTGGGCCCTCTGGAAATAGTGAGTTACAACAGGTAGGCAGACTTGACTGAGTGACTAATTCATCCATCCATCCATCCATCCATCCATTCATTCAACAAGTATTTATTGAGTACCTTTTATATAAAAGGTGCATGTTAAGCACTAAAGAAACACAGATAAATCAGCCTCGCATGTTGTATTACTCTAGGACGTGGGAAAGTGTCAAGTTATATAGGGATACAGCACAACATTTATAGTGAAAAGTATTTAAAAAAAACATTTTAGGGCTGGGGAGAGAGCTCAGTTTGGTAGAGTGCTTGCCTTGCAAGCACAAGGCCTTGGGTTTGATCCCCAGCACCACAAAAAAAAAAAAAAAAAAAAAAAAATTTTAACTACCCATAAAGTTCTTGCTGCAACCTCAGGTGAACTTGACATCTCCTACAGCACGATAGAAAGCAACAAAAATATGGATTCAATTCAGCATTTTATTTTATTTTTGGACTGAGGATTAAACCTAGGGATGCTTTACAACTGAGTCACATCCCTAGCCCTTTTTAAATTTTTTTATTTTGAGACAGGATCTCACCAAGTTGTTGAGGTCTCTCTAAATTGCTGGGGCTGGCTCTGAACTTGTGATCCTCCTCCCTCAGCCTCCTGAGTTGCTGGGATTACAGGTGTGCCCTGCTACATATTCAGTATCATCTTTATGAAAAATTTGAAGGCACAATTTGCATCACGAAAAACAGGTTTCTGTATGTTGTGAACATATCCCTCTACACCAATAGACTTTTGATTGATTCTAATGAAAAACTTCACTTACTTAAAACTAAAGAAAGCTTCCTTAAGTATTGACATTTAGTTCCATGATCTTGTATTTTCTTTTTCAGCAAGCCTAGTCTATGGTAAGACATTCTGCTGGCATCAAAACTGACCATATGGTGCCTTAGCACTCTCTTTGTCTAGGCATCAACTCAAAAGGTCTAGAGATATCTTCTAAAAGCTATCATTCTAGCACAGGATCCAATGTGAGTAAGCACCCACTGGCCTGAGACAGGAAAATTGAGCATTTAAGAGAACAATGACTACAAAGGATTGGAAACATCAAATATATAAAAATCCATGTTTATAATGATGCCTACAACCTCTCCCTGGAAGCCTGTCATTGTCCATAGTTGGAACTTGCTAAGGCACTTATTCATCACTTTGAATATTGACATAGAAAGGAAATCATCACATACCCATTTTGCTGTATTTTACAACAGCAAGAGTACATGAGGGTAAGTTATTTTTCATAAATTCCAATGATAATGCAGAAGGAACAGTAGAATTAGAAAATTAACATCTTTTAATCTTAATGAAATACTGGATATGGGCAACAATCATCACTGGATGCTAAAACTATCAGGTAAAATGGTTGGCAGGGAAAGTGTCAGGGGAGTGGATCAAACTCATGCATGCCTCCTGAGCCTATTAATCAGTATCAACATTATCAGGGGCAGACAACCAGCCACTACAGGCCTCCTGACCATGCAATAAGAAGTGTACCATGCCACGAGTGTAATATTCTTGTCTAAAAATACAGAACCCAAACATGACAAGGCTCTAGATAAAAATACCAAGACAGGGTGGAAGAACAAATTAAATTATATGTAGAAGACAGGTGGTCAAAATTATTTCTATAACACAGCAGTATCCAAAGTGTGGTTCCTGTACCCGCTGGTTCGGTATCATCTGGGAAAATGTTAGAAGTGTGCTTTCTCAGGCCCTACCACAGCTCTCCAGGTGATTCTGATGCCTGCTCAAGTTTGAGAACTATAGTTCTAAAAAATTTGTGGCCTGGAAAATTAAATTTACAACAAAGGTAGGGGAAGGGGCACTGTTGATAGAAGACTTAAGAGACATAATAAAAGCAAAATTGAGTGCCATGGTGGATGACACTGCTGACACCCTGAAAAATTATTTTAACCTAATTTAAAAACAATCATGGGAACAATCAGTATTGGAGTAAAATGAAACATGAAGTTTATACAAACTATTAATTTATGAGAAATTAGTAAGATGATTCTTAGAAAAATGAGAAAAGGGCTATGAATAATGAATCACTTTTCCTCTTATCTGTAACTTTCATTTGTTTTGCTTTTCTGGTTCTTTCCCTCCATCTTTAGATTTTCAAATAGATCCCTGAGCTGTTTAGAAGAAAAGAGTCATCATGAAGATATTAACTGATATGTTAGAAAATGTTACTTACATTATGTTTATGACAGAAATTCAGAGCTTGAAGTGTTTGCCATAAGACACTTTTGATGACTCCATCAGCAACACTGGGGGAAAGAATTAAAAAGGAAATGAGAATGTCAGGCAAGTGGTTCCAGGAGCAAGGGCTGGGAACAAAAGCAGAACGGATAATTTTCTTTTGTAGTTTGAAATTTTTGCATCTGTCAAATGATACATGCTTATCATGAAAACGTGTAATTCTAATCTTGCTACCTCAAAATAGTTGCTGTAACTTAGGGTGTCTGACTTTCGCTGGACTTACTTTTTTTTTGTACTGCGAATTGAACCCAGGGGTGCTTTAACTACTGAGCCACATCCCCAGCCCCTGCTTTTTAAAAATTTTTATTTGTTGATGGACCTTTATTTTATTCATTTATTTATATGTGGTGCTGAGAATTGAACCCAGTGACTCACACGTGTAAGGCATGTGCTCTACCACTGAGCCACAACCCCAGCACTTCCTTGTCATTTTTTTATCTTCAGACAGGTTCTTGCTAAGTTGTTTAGGGCCTTGCTAAATTGCTGAGGCTGGCCTCAAATATGTGATCCTCCTGTCTCAGCCTCCTGAGTGGCTGGGATTACAGGTGTGTGCCACTACACTTGGCCTCCATTTACTTTTTAACTAAGTAAATGCATTCAGATGGTTCAAAAACTTTAAAGTATATCCATGAAGTCTTCTCTCTGACATCTGCCTAATTATCCATTTATCCTCTGCAATTCCATTGCCTGGCTTCTTTCAGAAATGAGGTACAAATACTACAAATACTGACATGCACACACATTTTATTGGCTGAAGAGGACTCATTTTATGTATAATAATATACTTATTCCCCCTTGATGAGCAGTTAGGTTGAGCCAATTTTTATTTCTAGAAGCACTTCAATAAGCATCTGTAATCATCCATCTTGTTGTAGTTGTACAATTATCTTCTGAAAGTAAAGTCTAAAAACTGGATTTCTAGAACCAATTGTAGGCACATGTAGGGAGAACTTCAGGCAGACCTGACACCTGGCTTTGCAGGGAAAAAAGTAAACTTGGAAGAGGACTTTTAATTCACTCAGTTCATTTGGTGATACACACTCAAGCACATGCTGGATTCACTGTGTAATGGCTGAGCATCTGGTAAGCAGGGTGGTTTACAGTCAGAGAGGCCAGAGAGTAGCGATCCCAGAAGAATGGGAGGCTGCAGCTTCTTGTCCCTGGCAGAGTCATCAAAGCTCTGTGTAGAAAACACTGGAGTATATCATGGGCAGGCATAATTTCCATGGGGGGCCTGGGAATCTGGGAACCTGTATGCTGCCTGGGAGCATTCAACTTCATGTAACCATCTCTACAAATTATAGCAATTGCATTCACTTTAACTTTTCTGTTGGTGTCTTTCCATGACTCACATCACTGTCCTGTGATGATGCCTTCACATTTACACACTGCCAAGCTACCCTCTCTGAGGAAGGTTATACCCATTTAAACTCCCACCAAACATCTGTGCACACAAGTCCCCATTGCCTCCTTGTCTTGCCAACATTGGATTTTGCCAATGTTATGTTTGCCAATCTGTGGTTAAAATAAAGATATTTCATTATGGTTTTTATTTTGCCTTTCATTAATTTTTAGTGATGAATAATTTTCATATTATTGGATATTATAGTTCTTCTTTTTGTGTACTTCCATTTCATGGCCTTCATTGCTTTTTGGACTCATCTGTTTACTCTTTTCTTATTCATTTACAAAGACTCAGTGTATATCAGTCTGTTATATATGCAGCATATATTTTTCTTAGTGTGTTGTTTGTCTTTAAACCTTGTTGTTGCAGATGGGGTTGTTGTTTGCATTTTTAAAAAAATCTGAAACACAAGGGTTTCAAAAGAAAATGGTCTACTGTAAGGATTTTTCTAAATTAAAAAAATTTCATAATTATATAATGCTTCAAACACCTCTATCACTCAGACTTAACATTTCATCATATTTGGATATTTAAATAATACATTTAGGTCACTTTTTAAAAGCTGAATTTATGCAGCTGTATCTGTTTTTATAAGATCGAGATGTGTACCTCCGTTCCAGCACTAATGACAAGATGCCTTCACATGAGCCTGAAGTATGTTCAGAGAAACCTATGTGGGAAGGTGTTTTTCTCAGAACAGTTTCCTTATCTTGGATCACAGTTATGGTGGCATGCCCTTGACTCCAGTTCTCCTAATTGTTATTCTGAAAGCATTGAATTCTCAGTATTAAATCCTTTGCCACTTGAAAAGGCTACTGCCATTTCCTTCAGCAAATTCTGATATAACTTTACCCTTCTCCTCACTTGACCTATGGCTAAACCTGAAGCAATATTATTTAAACAATTTATAGGAGGTAGAAAGAAGAGCATAGCCATTTTGAGCCCTATGAGAGCCTGCCAGAGTTCAAATCCCAGCTGTGCACCTCCCAGCTTTAGAACCTTGGGCAAATTATTTAAGCTTCCATGTTCTTCCTATGTAAAAGCGAAATAACATTCCATAAATGAAGTGAGAAATCTGTCTTCTAAATGTCTGGGCTTAAACACTCACATGGGCTCAGGAGATGAGGATCTGAGAGAACATGAGGCCAATAAGTGAGACTGAGATTCCTGCATGAAGACAAAGGAGGTCCCAAAGTACAGAAGAGGTGGTGAGGTGAAGAAGCACTGGGAGGCAGGCCAGGCAAGAGGCCAGCTTGGCTGGCGCGTGAGTGAAGATGCTGCACAGGCCTCTAGAGCTTGGTAAGGAAGTTGGATTTTACTCTAAATTCAAAGCCACTGAAAGGAATCAAGCAAGAAAGAAGTACAGTATGGCAAATGGATTTCCAGGGGTGAAGTGGATGCAGGGAGATTAATCAGGAGGCTAATTCAGTAACCCAGGTGAGATCTGGTGACTTACATTAAGAGTGGTAGAGAGGAAGACAAATGGATTTCCATTTGGGGGAGGGACTGGTAAAGGTAACACATGGCCTTATCCATGTAGGAATGGAATGCTAGGTAGGATCTAAGAGAATACACACGCAGGGAACCTGGGAAATTAGGTCGGAAGCTGTTACAACCCTGATTTCTAGAGTCAATAACGTGGAATCAAGCATGAAGTGATGTGATAGGGAAGTCCTGAGCTGTTGCCATGGCAGGATGTTTATAGACTTCTCCCTGGAAGTGCCACGGTGTTCAGTTAGCTCAGATTCCAAGGTAGACCCCATCATTGGCAAAGCAACATCTTTAGGAAATAACTATGTGCGAATGCTACTGCTCTTTCAGAGAAGACAGGTATCAAAGAGAGTTCAAGTTCACAGAGCTCAGCTCAGAAAGGGCACTGCAATTCTATTCAGCATGCACAGCAGGTTTTTTTTTTTTTTTGGTACTGGGGATTGAATTCAGGGGTACTCGACTACAGAGTCACTCACATCCCAGTCTCTCTATCTTGTATTTTATTTAGAGACAGGGTCTCACTGAGTTGCCTAGAGCCTCGCTTTTGCTGAGGCTGGCTTTGAACTCTCAACCCTCCTTCCTCAGTCTCCCAAGCCGCTGGGATTATGGGCGTACACCACCATGCCCGGCTGCTACACAGTGTTTTTCAATGTTTTGGAGTGAAATAAAACCTTCAGTAGAAATCAGTGGATTCAATGTTTAAATATTATACTTTGAGTGAGTGCGAAAACAAATACTAAAGGCAATAGTGAAGGCCTTCAAGAGAAAATGAGACCTCACAGTTCAAGACCAAGTGAGTATATGAAGACATTGGGAATTCAGCCTGCATAGCTCAGAGACCACTCACTCAGCCACTTGGTGGAGATCTAATGCCCACCTCAGAACTCACTGCATTTGTTTAAACGTTTGTTATAAATTTTTTTAAACTTGGCTTCATTATCATTACCGCAGATGAACTGGGTTCTCAGTAAACTCTGGCTCTCCTGGAATAAATGCCAGTCTTGTTATTAGGGGCCCACCAGGCTTTTAATAATTTCACTTTTATTAACCTCCCCAACTTTATCTCCTACCACATCCCCACAAATATTGCAGTTCAGCCCTGTTAATTTCTGCTATTCCCTGAACATGCCAGGCTTGTTACCAGCTCCAACAAAAGTGAACTGTGAATGAACTCATCATTTTAACTCTTTTATAATTTTATTTCAAAGAATATACAGGCATTCATTAGAATATTGAGAAAATTCAAATGAATTTAAATTATACTTAACATTCTACTCTGTTAACTCATTTTTTTTTTTCTTTTTTGTGGTGCTGGGGATTGAACCCAGGGCCTAGTGCTTGTGAGGCAAGCACTCTACCAACTGAGCTATATGCCCAGCCCTAAAATAGTTCTGGATTTGACCTAACTTCTTTAAGTTTAAAAAAAAATCCCATTGGAATTCTGATTAGTATTTGTTTAGTAAACAGATGAACTGGGGATTTTAAAAATATTAAAATTTAAAATTTTAATTTTAATATTTTAAAAATTTAAAAAAATATTTTTAAAATAATGAATATTTCTATCTAGAAACTTAAGTTCATTTAAATAAAATTCCTTATGTACCTTAAAGGATTTTGTAGTTGCCTGTATGTAGAGTTTAAGCAAATCTTATCTTTATTCCTAAGCTTTTTGTCACTGCTAACATTTGAATGGGATCCTTCTCCACCAGATTTTCTAAAGTGGTGATTAATATGAAACTGTTAATTTTTAAGTGTGGAATATGTAGAGGTAGAGGGATTCTATAATGAATTCCATTAGTTTTAATAACTCTTTTGGTGACTCTCTTAGATTCTCTAACAATAACAGTATGTCAATAGTGAAAGTCTTATCTCATTTCTAAAAGTAATATTTGGTTGTCTTATTTCATCTCATTGACTACAGTTCTCATAATGTTACATTATAGTCATAACAACCAACCTTCTTGTTTGGTTTCTCAATTTAATGGACATTCCTTTGGTGTTTTTTTTTTTTTTTTTCTTCTTTTTTAAAAATATTTTTTAGTTGTTGATGGACCTTTTATTTTATTTATTTATTTATATGTGATGATGAGACTCAAACCCACACAGTCTAGGCAAGCACTCTACCAGTGAGCCACAACCCCAGTCCTCTTTGGTATTCTGCTATTGAATGTAAAATCTGCTGTTTGAAGAGGACTTTTTTTTTTTTGTATGTGTGTGTGTAAAAAAAGCATTTTTAATCCTAGTTGCTAAGGTTTTAATTTTTTTTTAATAGTTGAAAGTGTTGAATTTGTCAACATTTCACATTTTTGAATTTTATCAGTCACATGTATTTTTATTCTTTAACTTACTGGTGAATTATATGACTAGATTTCATAATATTGATCCATGGTTCACTTGCTAAATGTCTCAAAATGCATTGCAATTTATATTTACAGATTTGTCTTCCTAGTTTTATTTCCTCTAGGGTGCATCTGATTGCCCTTTGAGCATATCCTAACTGAGATTGGACAGGGGTAGCCAGGTGCATTTGTGTAGATGGGGTAATAGTGGCTGGGATTTGAAATTGCCATAATTAATTCCATATAGAATGAAACATGACCATATTCAGTTTCTAGAGTACTTACCCATTTGGGTTTCTTTCCAGCTCATTTAAAAGTGTATGATCACAGTATTCAAAAACTAAATGCATTTTCCTTTTTCTCCTGAACACCTCAATGAGGTTCACAAGGTTTGGGTGTTTTAATTGCTGCAAAAGAATTGAAATACAAAGTTTAGTTTCTCTCTCTCCAGGCCCCTTTCAAAGTTTAAGAACACAAAGCCTTATTATTTTTGCATGCATCTCTTGTGCAGAATTTTATTATAGATTCTCACAAGAGAAACTGCTCTTAGAATAACATAAACTCAAAGTAGGAAGAAATTTAGAATTTGTCTCATGTACCTGTAATTGATGGTAAATAAATTGTTTGAGTCCTTCTAGTGATAGCAAATAAAGTATATAAGTTAAAATATAAGCACTAAAATAAAAAATACTTTGTGCATTTTATGGAAACTCTAAATGTCTAAGTTATAAAATAACCTGAATAAACAATTGAGGAAATGGAATTACTGAGTAAAAGACTATAAAAATCACCAGTGCTCACTTAGTTTACACTTTGCCATGGGTTTAATGTAAATGTCAGCTGGATTTAAACTCTGGATTCTAGTGTTGGCTCTCAGCAATACTGGATCCCCAATATTAAATCTGATTAAATTGCCTGTTTTAGGAGTTTCCAATTAGTCTGTGTTTTAAATTCATGAAATTTCCAGCAATTCCTCAATTCTGTTCTTCACTCTTATGCTTAGATGTTTTGTGTTAATTTTATTCCCAGACTGAAGCATTTCACAAGGCAACCTATGTTTAGTATTGTACATCAAAGGAAAAAGGATGATGAACTTAGAAAATCCATCACTAGAGTGACTATAAAACTTATCATCCACTCCAATGCAACAAGTAGAAGCCAGCACTGTCCCAGGTAAACCAGCACATATAATCACCCTGCCCATAATTAGGATGACCATATAATTTAGCATTCATACTAGGACATTTTTGAAAGGAGACATTAATGGGACAGGACATTGAGACAAAAACCATAAACCAGGACTGTCCTATATAAACCAGGATATAAAATCTCTTCTATTTATAATTTATCTTCCTTGCCATTTTCCCAGTATAGTAGACAAAACAACTTTCCAAACCCTATAGCATTTACCCAGAAAGAAATATAAAGAGAACAAGACATTTTGCTTATAGTAGAAGCTAAGTTAATATTTTGCAGGCCTAGTAGAGAGTCCTAGGTACACCTTACATTACATGCCTCTGTGTCAGTGTCTATAAGCACTGCCTAAAAGAGCAAAAGGTCAGAGTGGTGGAGGCAGGCCTTGCAGATAAGTCAGCTGATTTGGGTTGCAGTAAAACCATGGTACAGAAGTGAAGCAGTTTCCCTGACAGGCAAGCAAGGGGTTCCCAGATGACATAGCTTGATGCAATGTTCAAGTTTAACCTGGTCAAATCTTTTGTCTCTGGGTAGGTCAGCAATTTATAGATCCTTTGCAAAGGAAGTTAATGACCCTGACAAACAGTGATTTGCCCAAAGTAAAACAGATAGAAATGAGGACAAGGAAAATAAAATTTAAATACCAGAAGTAAGGGATGAAAGTAAGGTCCATTGTACCACAGAAGGAATGTGTTCAAGGTACGCCTGGGTGCAACATACTAGAAGCAGGAAAATGTATATTCTGAGAGCCAACACTAGAGACCAAACTGAGATGAAATCTGGCTACCTTTCGCCTTAATGCACATACTCAAACTGGGGCACTTGTGACTCAGAAGGTACCAGCTGAGCATTAACCTTATTTGAAGACTTGAGAGGAGGAGGGAGTAAAAGTATTATTTTTATTAGAAAATAACACTGCCTGGTTCAGACCAACCCTGCAGACTGGCCCAGAACTGGGTGCCAGACCTGACTGGCTCACCACTGCCCTCTGCTGGCTAAGAGGTAAGAGTGACCCTTTTTTTTTGTCATGGTCACGTTGAAAACTGTGTATCAATTATGTTTTAAACAAAACACTAGAAATATTTGTTGGGGAAACCTGCTGCAAATGATATTTGGAAGAATGGATAATGTAATTATTATCTTCCCTTTACAAACTGGTTTCTGTTTTTCGTTTTTCTAAAAACAAAGACACACTTCAAAAGTTAAGGCTAGCTGTTCTTGAAATCACACGGTCTTGTTATTTAATGTATAACCACTGGTCTTGTTACAAATGACCACCAGCCAGCAGCCTCTCCGCTGTCGGGCAGCTCATTAGAAAGGCAGTCTCAGGCCCCCTCCTGGATCTCTGTCCCCCATTTCAACAAGATCCCTAAGGGATTCTTCCTACATAACAGAAGCACCGCTCCAGGCCTTCAAGTTCCCAAGATGGAAGATTTTTAGGACAGAAAAAATATCTGCACTGAAAACTTGTGAATCTTACATGTCAAATTCTATCAGAGTAAAAATGATGTAAAGTGAGTGTACTGCTGGGGGTGACATTCAGTACATCTAAGAACCTGGGCAATGCCGATGCCTAAGGGGCACTAGTGCAGTCCTGCAGGTCACTCTGCACCAGGAGGTGCTCTTTTAGTGCCTGGTTTGTTGGGAAAGTATTTGGGGTAGGGAGCAGGAGTAATACTAGGATGGGGAGTCTCAGGCAGTGTGGTTATTTACCCACTAGAATGGAAATACTTCAATATTTTAATCATCTACAGCTGTATTAATATGTATCGGATAAACACCAGAGGGGTTAAAGTTCAAAGTGATGATCTACTTATTTCCTAAAGTTGCTGATACAAAGGAATTTGAGTCCAATGGAAAATATTAAAATTTTAGCATACATATTTCACCTAATGCCATGATAGTATGACAGAGTTAACCTACCTTCAACATGCGAATTTCTCTTAGTGCTATTTTTTTAACTACAGGATCATCTTCAGATTCCACAAATTTTTTAATAGCTACTACTTGTCCAGAGGATTTGTTTCTGCATTTGAAGACAACTCCATAAGACCCTTCTCCAATCTTAGCTAATTTTTCATACTTTTCCATTATAGTCAAAGTGACTTATTGTATTGATGGAATTGCAGTAAAATGTTGCACCTGGAAAATAAGATTGACTACCTTAATTAGGCTATAAAGGACAACATTCCTACAGTTACAAAAACAAAGGATGCCAAAGATTTCCATTGATCAATTTTAAATCCATTTAAAAATATTTGAAGGTTGTTTTGTATATGTGCAGCTAAAGAGTACCTGGATGCTGCTTTATTAGTTAGTTTAGTTCTGCATAATTCTTCCAGTGATCACAAAGATTTCATGAATTGTTTCTGATAATGGGTCAGTTAAATTACACAAATTTGTGGGAAGGAAATTTGTTCAGCTTATTGTTTTTATTATCTTCAAGAAAATGATTAAGATATAATGCTGTAAATTCCAGCTAAAGGAACATTTCATACTCTTGAATATGGTTGTTTACCTTTTCCCTCCTAACTTACATCAATGCCTCAATTACTAGGAAGAGACATGGTACAAAGTGCTAGACTTCCCCCTGGTGGAGAGAAAGAGACAACATGGGCTGCTGAGCAAAGCAGCTTTAGAAAACAACAAACTCTTTCCAGGGTATCCATCATTTATTGCTCTCAGCTTTTACATGAATGGGGGAATAATTCTTAGTCCCCAAAGAAAATAATGATATCACACAAAAAAGGAGGTAGATTAATTCTTTCTGAGCGCTTTTGTATCCACAGTGATTTCTAGAGAAAAACTGTGCTTAATTTTTCCATCCTACATCACCCATTCGTGATTGTTTGTGACAGAATTAAACATTAAATGACAAATAAAGCCAGCATCATTAAATAAATTAGCCCAGAAATGAAAAATATAAAAAGTTTAATGAATCTGAAAAATCTCACCCATTTATCTTGCCATATCTTCTTAAGATAATCTAATAGTAATTATTAGTATAATAGCACTTAAAAAGCATTGTTTTATTTACATATAATCTGCACAAACATTCTGCAAAGTGGGTGTTATTTTATCCACCTGTGCAGATGAGAAAATGAAGCAGAGAAAAGAGAGTACAGAATTAGAGCCCAGTCAGGCTTTAAAGATCACAATTTGAATCACAACATACACTGCCTCTCAGTTCCTTCACCAAAATGTACAATTTGAAGAACCATCTTACCTCGGTCTTGGTATTACTGTCATGTACAAGAACTAAACACCTGTAAAATTTCTCATGTTTCAAATAAATATGCATTTTTAAAAAATTCACTGATACTGTCTTTTCCATCCACAGATTATCTTAATGGGGAAAGAAACCAATCATCTATTCTCATTTGCTACCATGAAAATAAACAATAGGGAAAAGTGTTTAGGTAAATGATTACTAACATAGTTTTTTTACAGTTTTGTTTTGAAAAGTGAATTTTAGTCCCTTATGAAAGGAGAAAATTCAAGTGAATACACACAGAAGAAATTTAGGGGAAATCTATCACAGATTAGGTTCTGAAAACCCTATTTTTATACCATATTTTTACTTAGGTATTATTATATTAAAGGTATTTAGTTAAAAATATGCATGCATTTGCCTTTGTTTGGTATAGTAAGAGGTGGTTGGAAAGAGAGGAGGAAAAACTACAAATTTGCTTCAGAAAGTTATTGGTTATTGATATAGAACTTCATAAATTTATGACTTTAACCTATTTGATAAGCATAATACTTACTATGGAATATGAGCAAACTGTGAATATGAAATGAAGCTTAATTATGTAGCTTGAGTGTAGCAATCTTTTCTTTCTCCCCCCCTTTCTCTTTCTTTCGTTTTAAAATTTGTGGTAATGGGCTACACTGAGCTACATCCCAAGCCCTCTTAATTTTTTATCTTAAAACAGGGTCTTCCTGAGTTGCTGAAGTTGGTTTTGAATTTATGATTATTCTGCCTTAGCCTCCTGGGTAGCTGGGATTATAGGCATGCCAGCTACTTGGCTTATTTATTTTCTTATTTCCCTCTCAGTAGCAATTTGACCTATTTATCTATTCTTCTCCTTTTTTTCCCAACAGGTTTGATAATGACTGATTCCTACATATGTGAAAAGTCAATAAATTCCAAATAGAATAAAAACAAAAAGATTCATACCCTAACACAACATAGACAAACTGCTGAAACCAAAGAGAATATCTTGAAAACAGCGAAATTGAATCATTCACATATAAGGGAACAACAATATGCTTAATAACTGACCCTCATCAAAAAAAAAAAAAAAAAAGAAAGAAAGAAAGAAAAAAGAAAAAAGAAAAAAGTAAATAAAAATTGGTTCTTTGAAAAGATCAATAAAATTGATGAATCTTTAGATAGGCTGAGCAAAAAAAAAAAAAAAAAAAAAAGAGAGGGAGAGAAAAAAAGAAAAATAAAAGTTCATCAAAATTAGGAAAATTAGGATCCTTTAGAGAAATTTAAAAAAATTAAGAGTATATTATGAACAACTTTATGCACCTGAATTAGTCAAGATGGTTGGACAAATGCCTAGAAAGACACAAAATACCAAGCTGGACTCAAGAAAAAAACAGAAAATCTGAGACACCTATAACAAGTAAAAAAACCTAAATAAGTAATTAAAAACCTATCCACAAAGAAAAGATGAATTTCAATGAAACTAAAAAAAATAATACAGGGATAATTGGCAGAAGTACTGTCTGTAGATTAGATGTTAAATTTCTTGATTTTTGGTAACTCAAACTGTGATTATGTAAAAAAAAAAAAGTCCTAATTCTTAGGAATTAAATGCTAAAGTACTTAATAGTAAAGAGACATGACATCTGCAACTTAGTCTCAGATGGTACAGAAAAATTAATGTACACATATATTCAGAAGGCAGAAAGTGAACAAGAGAGAGAAAAGAAATAAAACAAATGAAGCCAAAAAAGTAAATAATTAATGAGCTTAGATATATGGGAGTTCATGTACTATTTTTTTGTTAAGTTTGAAACTATTATATCACAAAGCCTATTTTAAACTAACCAACGTCTTTACAGCTACTTCCATTACAACAAAAACATCTTTTTCCACATCAATATGCTCCAGGATCAACCCTCCTCAAAAATGTCTTCTGGCCTCTAAGGCCACAGAATAAAGTTCAAATCGTGGTATGATATTTACAGTCCTTTCCACCCTGGCCCCAATTTACCTTTCCAGCAATGCCTCCCAGATTCATCCTCAAACAGTTTCAGGTCTCTAAGTCTCTTCTTATATCACTGCCTGGAATGTGTGACCCTGAAATCCTGTTCATCTTAAACAGTCTAACTTTCCTGCCTAGCCTTCTGCCAAAGTCAGGCTCTTTCTCTGCACACCTTACTTCCCCTACTCGGTTTTAAAACTTTATGTACCACCTTATTCTTGCACTGTCAGCCCATTGGCACATGGTAGTCTTCTCTTAAAGTCCCAGCACTGTTTTATTTGCTAATCTTCCCACTGAATATACAAAACGACTTTCTGTTTTAAGCAAAGGCAGTAAGTGCATTCTGATTATTAATACAATACTTGAGCAGGAAATCAAGATTAAATGGTGACATAGATATTAGCAGGCTATAGATACAACTGGTAGAAAACATTTTTCATAGTTACCAGTGACCTTCAACTGAAGTTGTACAGGGCCTCCTGACTTCAACATTTACCAAGTAATGAAGTTCTCTGTACCAAGGCAAAGACAGGTATGGACATGGAACCACTAGTGATTATAAAGATAAACAGAGCTACAAGTAGGTAGATAAACAGACACTTGAATGTATTATTAAATTCTTTAGAAATTTCCCTTAAAGATCTGCAAAACAAAGTACACACAAAAAAAGAAAACACTTGGAGGTCCATTTATTCCCATGATTGTATAAAAGACCAAGCCCTGAGGACTTAAATAAGCCTAAAGTAAACCCCAAGAGAAGTGGAGTAGGAAAAGAGTGGGGGAAAATATTAATCTCCCAATTTAAAAGATTCCAGGAAATTCAACAGAGGCTTTAAGAGTGATGGGGGAAAGGAGAGCTTTTAAAGGTCAGGCGAGACCAGTTAGGGATTCTACAAGCTGAAGTCACAACCTGCTATGTTGTTTCCAATGAAACCAAAGTGTATTTATATTTAAGATGCTTATCAGGAAAATGGGCTATCGAATCATCCTCGTCTGTCTTAAAAACATAATACTGAAAGCCAGTTGTGGTGGCAGACGCCTGTAATCCCAGCGGTTTAGGAGGCTGAGGAAGGAGGATCTCGAGGCCCTAAGCAACTTGGTGAGATACTGTCTCTAAAGAAAAACAAAACAAAACAAAACAAAAAAACTTAGAGGGCTGGGGATGTGGCTGACGGTTGAGCACTCCTGTGTTCAATTCACAGTATAAAAAAAATAATTCAGTAAACAACACCGAGTCACTGCATTTCAAAAGAACCCAAACACGCAGGTATAAAGTTGTCTTGGTGACAATACAATGGCACTAATTACAATCATCCTCAGAAAACTAGCGGACCACAGAACTGACACAATCTAGGTAAGAGTTTGAGTGCGCCCGGGTCGGTCTCGGCCTTCCTCGGGGGACGCCTCTCCGTGGGGGCGGCCGCCCGGCCTCCGCCGCCCGGCCCTTCGCGCGCGTTCCCGCAGCCCCGGCCCGCCGGCCGCACGTCCCCGGCCCAGGGATCCGCACCGAGCCGGTCGTGAGACGGCTGGGAGTCACCTGTCGCTTCCGCCCCTTCGCTGGTCTTTCTGGGGCCGGGAGGGGAAGGCAGCCCGCTCCTCTTCCCGGTTCCCTCACCCGGGAGCCTCCACCCAGACCCCACCTCTTTCTCCGTCCACCCGGGTCCCCCCAGACGCCCGAATTGGCACTTACGGCGCCGTCTGGGCGCCGGCCACGCAGTCGCCGGGACAGCCGGGGCCAGGGCAGGTCGCTCGGAGCAGGCCGCCGGCGGCGCAGCAATTCCCAGCGAGCAGAGCCGCGGCGGCGTCGCCCCGGCAACCGCGACGCTCAGGCCGCGCGGGGCGGGCGGCTTCCGGTCCGGGTCCCGGGCGCCCGCGGCCGGGCCGCCCTCTCCGAGTCGCGGTGGGTAACCTCCGGGCCCGAGCCGTCAGGGCGAGGGCGCAGCGACCGATAGGGAGCAGCTCCGCAAACGTGTCACAACGTCTAACACCGCGATCGTGCTCAGCCCTGTCCCTTCCCAAAGCATCAAGAGCCCCCAGATTAGGCACTTCGGTGAATGCTGACTACCTCGCTTCCCGGCGGGGCAGACCCCGGGTTTGCAAGTCTCTGCCAGGAGTCTTTACTCTTTGGTCTTACCTTATTGTGGAAAGAGCTTTCCAGCAAACTTCCCAAGGCTGTTGAGACAAGCAGCTGTTCATTAGCTGTGGTTCGTTAATGGCATTTTCATAATTCAGCGAGCACAGTTCTAGTATCTGACTCTGGGGCCGAATCAGAGTAGGGCACCGGTTTGTCACCCAGAAAGAAGTCAAGCAAACAAATAACATGACGACGAATGCTATGTGGAGACAAACGCATTAACCTTGGGAAAGAGAATTGTCAAAGCTTACCCATTTGTTTAAAAACTAACTTAAAAAAGAAACCATATGTTACTGAGCTCACGTGTACTTTAAACATAAGTAAAATGCTTCTCCTCCCCCATCATGGCCAGATTTAGGATGTCAAACTTCCCTTCTATACTCAAATCTCTATTTTTAGGAAATGTAACCCAGAAACAATAGTGTATCTTCTTCCTTCAGGACCTTCCACTAAATTCAAGTCTAGTCCCATCTACTCATTTCTGCATGGCTCCTGTTAAAAGAATTTCTCATCCTGAGGTACCATGTCTATAATCCAGCGATTTAGGAAGCTGAGACAGGAGGATTCCAAGTTTGAGGTTAGCCTCAACAATTCAGGTCCTCAGCAACTTCTCAAGATCCTGTCTCAAAGTAAAAAACTAAAAAGGACTGGGGATGTAACTCATAGATAAAGTGCCCCTGGTCCAATCCCAGTACAAAACCAAAACCAAAACAACAACAAAACATCTTATGTAGGTGATTAATCATACTATATACAAACCCATTGGTTTATTTTCATCTTTATGGTACTTGATCTCTGCAAGTTTTGAAATGCTTGACTCCTCTCTACTTTGGTAATAAACTCTTCATTATCAGCTTTTTTGTTCTCCAGCTTCCTGCCTGAAACTCGAATCCAGGTATCCCAAGCTCTGTTGCATTTAATGTCACTCTTCCCTAAACACGCAGTGTTTTTGCATGTCTAGGTTACAGCTTCCTACTTCCCCACCCCCACCCAGTACATGATAAACACTTCATCTATCCTCTACTGCTCTACACATCTTTCTGCAGAAAGGCTTTCCTTTTCCAAAACCAGAATTAGACACAGCCTTTTTTGTACCTCTGGTTTACTTCTATTTATTGCCATTAACCTTGATTTTCCAAGTGTGTTCTTGGATGAATTAATACTGGCTGGGAATTATGCCCTTTCCATCTTTTCTCCAGTGCTAGTCAACTGTAAATTATCATGTATTGTCTCACAAGAGTAAAAAGAAGTCTAGAGCCCTGGGCAATTTCTGTGCTTCAGTTTCTTATCTATAGTATGAATTCAATGGCTGGGGTTGTAGCTCAGTGGTATAGCGCTGGCTTAGCACGTGTGAAGCACTGGGTTTGATCCTCAGCACCACATTAAATAAAGGTTTTGTGTCAATCTACAACTAAAAAAAAATAGAAATTAAAAAAAAATGAATTCAACACCTGTAGTATTTACCTATTAGTTTTCTAAGCACACTCTGACCTCTTCTTCATTCACAGTGAAAACTGATATAACCTATCTGTCCTTTATTTTCTGATCTCTGCTAAAACCAGAGACACACAAGTTGAATGATGCCAATAAGCCCATAAATAATTGATCGATTTCTTCTCAAGATCAGTATCTATACAAGTACCAAATGAGATGGGCAGTTTGAACTTCAGTTGAAGAAATGTTTCCAAATATTTAAGTGAGTAGCTTTCTTTTATTTGAGTGTACTCTTAGGTGGAGCCTAGACATTTGCATTTTTAACTGTCATTAAAGATAATTCTCTCTGATCAGTCAGAAATGCTAATTTCCACAGATGGTTCTCATGCTGGAGTATTACGATAATTTGTATAACTTTTTAGAAGTAAAGGTTACTGGGCCTCACCCTCAAAGATAATCATTTCAGCAGTTATTTTTTAAAAGCTTATGAGTAATTCACAAACAGTTGTATACTTTTATCTTCTGAAAATATTTTTAAGTGACGTCAAGTTAAATGTGATGATTAACCTTTTTTGAGATATGATTACCTTTTATATAAGTCATTATAGGTCTTGGAAACTAGAAAAAAGTGGTCCAGAGAAAGGACCAATAACTTTGTCAATAAATACTAAGAACAGAATCTCCATTTCTTGAACATTTTTCCATGAACTTGATGTTACTCTAGTAAAAATGTTTTAAAATAGTCATTAATGCTAAGATTATTCATGTGCTTGGGGAAAGCAAGGCAATGTATGAATACAATTGTTATGATTATTACTACCTATACAATTTTGGACATGGAAACTATTCTAAAGTAAACAATTCAAGGTCACAGTGATGGGTAGTGGCTTATGCAATAGAAACTGCTCCTTCTGACCACCCAATCCAGGGCTTCCCACTTCACCTCACCACCTCCCTTACCTCCAGAGTTGTATTTCTCAATACTCTCCCTTCCTCTCTAACCCAGCTTCAGCCAATTATTTTCTGTAAAGGGTCAGAGGGTAAAAATTTCAGGTTTTGTGGGTCACAAAGTTTCTTTGAAACCACTCAGCTCTAAAAAATGTAGCCAAATAGGTAAATGAATATGAGGTACTGTATTCCAACAAAGCTTTATTTACAGAAACAGGCGGGGTGGCTGGATTGGGCTGAGGTCTGTTTGCCTATCCCTGTATTCACCAAAACACTATGAATGTTTAATTGGCTTTTCGGATCAGAACTTTACAATTCTACAAAAGATGCTCTGTTTTCAAAATGGGATTATTACTGCTTTATAAAATTGGGATCACAGGTTAAATAAAAATCATGATTTGAGTGATCAGATTGGATACTTAAGAATTTAAGCATAAAATGAAGTTCTTCCCTTTAACATATTTTAGTGTTATTATCTATAAAGCCAGATGACAAGCTACTATACAACAGCATGTTAAAAAACATGTTTATTTTACACTATGTACAATCAGGAACATATTTAAAACCATTATCAATTAAAATAAATGAAGACCATAAATCACAATTTAGTTTGTTCTTAGTGTATATCCACAGTAAAATATAAAGAAAATATACCAAAAGAGCCAAAAGTGTGCATTTTGCTAAAACTTGGTATATACATATTTCATTGGAAAAAAGCAATCAAAATGACTTTAACCAAAACTAAGTTCCTTTGATGTGTAGTAACCATTATATTGTTTGTATGAGGTAGTAACTAAATTATTTTGGCCATGTGGTAATACTCTAAATCAAAAGAAATATGAAAGTAATCATAAAATAAGGCCAACAAAAGCAAAAATTCCACTAGAAATTTGAACGTCATTACTCTATGGAATGTTATAGTTCTTCAGTGTGATTATATGAAATGCTTAGTGTGAACTCTTTAATAATAATGCTAATTTATTCTTTGTGCATACTGTAGTTCAGACAACAATTGCAGTGTTACACTGTGGTACCGTTATTCTGTGATTTAAAATTTTTTCAAAGGTATTTTGAAGCACAGACAAGCAATCTTACCGGACTCTGCTTAAATATAAAAAGATCAGTTACTACAACAGGTGGTTAATTGGTTTGTTTCACATAGAAAACAATCCAAATACATTTAAAAAAGATGTTGTGGAGCCAAATGCATATTGACAATGTCACAGCTTACTTTTGTGACTTAATACATCACATATCAATACTTTGTGCAAATATAAACACCAGTGTACTTGCATTAAAATTAAAAACAAGATTATAAAATGATTACAGCCTCCATTACAATTTTAAAAGTTACAAGATTTATATTCATATTACTAAATTACATATAATAAAAATACAATAGTGTTAAATGTACTGTTTCATTGCCAGCATCCCATTTTGTAATATAACCACACCCAAGAATATACTAAAGAATTTTAAAATATTAACCCCAACTGCATTTTCAACATTTACATCTGTACAGATAAGACACTTACTTGTACATCTCATAAAAGTACATATCTACATATGTTCTTAGTGTATGTCTTCAGCAATATGAAGTTTCACAGAAAAATACTGCCTATATGTACAAAGATTACATAACAATGAATTAAGCACTTGTGTGGTTCAATATGCTAAATATATCCATACCACTTAAAACAAAAAATTTCCCCATCTCGTCTCATGCCACAATAAATTACGAGTAACTGAAGCCAGGTTACTGCAGCTTTTGTACAGCTTCAAGCATCCATTAATGTTGCAGCGGTAGTGTTCGTTCTTTCTATAGTTTAACTGTCAAAGCACAACACTTCTCAGTAACTGTTTTCATGACCCGCCAGGATGTATAAATTGCTATTTGCTGTGGGGTTATCAGTTGGCCTACTTTCCAAAACCACGACCCTAAAAGTAATGAACAAACAAACAACATATAACAAAACAAAGTTATTCTTGAAAACTAATGTTAACAGAAAAATTTTCCATTGCTTCTCCACTATATGCCTCTATAAATGCTGCTCATTTGATTTGTGGACAGAAATCATTTACTATTGCTATGATTACAGGGCCAGTTCCAACTCTGGGAAGTAATTTTGCTGCCCCCTACCCTCCTATCTCTAAGCCACTGTTCTTTCGAGAGCTGGGGAGTGAAGGGTGGCAGGGTGGGAGAAACCTATAATCTAGGAATAATTTAGAGAAACTTAATCCTTCTTACAAATTCTAAAATATTTTGCAGTTGAAGAATCAGAACTCCAAAATCTTATTTTGCATTAAAAACGAAAAGTTCTGTTTGTTAACTTATAGTATTTCCTCTTTCTTCTGCTGTAAATCAGACCAGGTATTATGTTTAATGCAAAATAATACTGATAGATCTATAAATTCCTATTACTTTTAAGATCAGGTTTTTAAATAAAGTTTGAAAAATACATCGTTGAACATACTACTGAGAAATTTTGATTCTCTGGAAAAAGAAACCAGTTTCATGCTGGATTTAGAAACATGTTTAATACTATGCACTTAATACAAACCATTTTCATACCTGTCAGATCCAAGCAGCCTGAAAATTCTTGTACTATCTGAAATTTCTTGCGTTACCTGTTCAATTAAAATATAAATTTAATTTCTGAAATTAAGGATACAAAATATTATATGGGCATTTCATTTTAATACAACAGAAAAGAAACATAATTCTTAGGATCAAAAAATATCCCTGCATGACTTTTTATTTATTATCAGCTTGTGAGGCAATGTGAGTCCAGGAAAAATGTGGCTAATTTGGAATTAATCATAAACATAAGTCAAGGAAAACTACTTTTATAGACACCCAGAAAAACATTTTGAACAAAAATCACTTTTTTATTAACCTGAAACTTTTCAGTCTTTATGTTAATGCTAATAGCAAAGTTACTAGCAGCAGTAAGCCACTTAGATCTGGTTCTTTTATCTACCAGGCCACTGTGTAGTATAACAAGAAGTATTTTAAAGCCAGATGACTTGAGTTTGAATCTTAGTTCTACTACTTACTAGCTGTGACACAACACAAGGCATATAGTCTACTGGGAAGTCATGCCTTCTGCAAACTGGGATAGAAAAAAAATCCACCTTGCAGGAGTACCTTGCAGTGTTCTGATAAGGAGGAGGTGTAAGCCTATTTAAGGAAGTGCTGGATACAAAATAATTTTCTTTCCCTTCTTTTGGGGTGCTTTACCACTGAGCCACGTCCTTGGCTCTTTTTATTTTTTATATTATATTTTGAGACAGGGCCTTGCTAAGTTCCCCAGGATGGCCTCAAACTTGTGACCTTCCAGCCTTAGCCTTCTAAGCTGCTGGGGTTACAGATGTGCACCACCTCACCTGGCTCCCATTCTCTTGAGATAATATTTTCTGATAAAATATACTCTCTCATTCTGCCCCCTTTATTGGACACAGGAATGGTTTTTATTGGATATTTTAGAAATAGCCCTGTGTGGTGGTTCAAGGTGTGGCACACAGAATACTGAATTAAGAAAAGAGGGAACTGAGAAAGGAAAGGAGAGTTAAACTTTTGAGGTCCAAAGTTGCCAACAAAAAATGATGAAAGATTCCTCATGCAAGAGAGATTTTTGCAAATACCATGCAAAACAGGCACCTACTGTGGTGATGAAATATACCCTTCAAAAAGTCCTCAATGTGACCAAGTACCAAATGGGGAGAAAGAATAAGACTCAGAAGAAATCCAATGTTCACAGCATATTGAACACAAAATATCCCAAATATAATGGCAGTAACTCCTGCTCCCAAATTAGCAGGTTAAAAAAATTGATTTCAAAACTAAATTTGTCCCATTAAAACCCCTACAATTAGAGGTTTGGGAAACACTCCTGATTCTTCAGTTGTGGCACCACGCACACACGCTCACTTTGGTGACAACGGCTCATTCCAGTATACCTGGATGTTGGCCTACTAGAAGGAAATGATGTTTTTAGAGGCACTGAATTGAAGCAGTCTCTCAGGTGATTACTTTTGGACAAAATTCTCTTTCCTTTTTTTTTAAACCACGCCATCCTGCCAGGTGGATACCTTTCTTTCTTTAACTAGTGTTTAGCAGCTCTGGACTGTTCTTCATGCTCCATTCTCTCAGGTGATTCTGAAACAGTTTCCTGAGAAGTAAGCCTGCTCAGGGGAATCACTGCTAGAAACTTCAGCAGTGTCCTTTCTTTAATGCTTACACAGGCAGGCACCATGCCCGGCACATCATACGCTCTATTTCATTTTATCTAAACAACTCTCAATTCACAGACGAAAAAATAGAGTAGAGAGAAGTTAATAGATATGTCCTGGCTATCCAGCTACTAACTTGCAGGGGTGAAACTTGAACCTGGGTGTCTCAAGTCCGGAATGCATGTTCACGACCACTAAGCTGCTTCTTACTTTGCTAGAGAAGGCTCTGCATTTAATGCATGACAGGGCACAAATGAGCTACTTTCTTGCTCAGGGCATATGAGGTTTTTGTTTTCCCTTCCAATGGTCAAGTACTATTAGTTGATCAGATAATGATCAAGTGATCTACTGAGATTGGATTGAAGGCAGTGGAAGAATTTTTGATGATTTTACTTGCCTATAATTTTATAGTGGGCAAGTACTTGTCTTGTTCATAATCCTGGCACATTCCAACACAAACGTCGAGTGGAATTAAATATGTTGCACAACTTAACTGATTACTGTAAGGTAGTAAGGGCTCAGGAGATGCAGTTAAAGGTTAATAAAAAGGGGCAAAAATCATAAATGTGAAATTAATAAGGATAATAGAAACAAGAGACAAGCTGGCTTCAAGAGGAATGTAGGACGCTCTCCTCACTGCATACTTTGGTCATTATCACAGAAATATGAGGCAGACAAGGTGCCTCAGGACAGAGCGTGCTGCCATCAGCACTTTTTTTCAGATCATGATGGGGAAACTCAAAGAAATTGTGGTTGGTTCACTTTTAGCAGTATTAAGGAAGTTCTTGTTCTGGATTTGAGGGTGATTATCTAGAAGTACATCAAATACACACTGAAGTTGTTTGGCAAGAGAGGTGGCTCTACAGTAAATGCCACTGTTCTATCACTAGACTGAATACAGTATGTATTAATTCAATTAGCAAATCAAGTATCATTGGTACCATTTAGGTATTTTCCACAGTTAAAGACAACTGAAGTAGATTTAATAATGGTTTGTAACTATTTAAAATATTTTTTAAAAATTATTTTATTTTTTTAAAGAAATAGTGCCTCAGGCTGGCCCCTAACTCTTGGCTCATGCTGTCCTCCTGTCTCAGCTTCCAAGTAGCCGGTACTATGGGCACATGCTCCTGTGCTGGGCTTTTTATGACTATTTAATGGACATGATTCAAATGAGATTACTTACCTCATTAGATCTAAAACTTCTACCTTGCATTCCATGTTTCCAGAAAGCTAGCACACTGTCTTGTAGACAAACTAGCAGGCAAGAACAGCTCAATTACTGTTAATAGTACAAAAGTTCAACTGATAAGCATCGTTTCACTCCTCTATCTTGTATAGCAATATTTCAATTAATACCTAATGTCGGCAACTGCATATTTACAAGGCATCTTTACATTTGGAACTTAAAAACTATAAAGAACGTACTAATCTTTGTTTGCTTATGTATATATATATATTTTTTGTGTATCTCGGACTGTATCTCGGGTCTTGTTCATGCCAGGCAAGCACTCTACCACCGAGCTACATCCCCTCCCAGAACTTATTAATCTTTTTGACAAGAAAAAATTTTAAAAATTCACTCAAAATATTTGTCACAGAAATTTGTTTTGATAACTAAAGTTTTAAAATAAAATATTGCAAACATATAGAAAATACAGAGAATGGCAGAAATACACACATGTATCTAACACTGACCTATCAAATCCTAACATTCTACCACATTCGCTTTTTGTTTTAAATGAAAATAAATACAGATTGCATCCCCTATATATCCATCCTGGATCCCCTTCTGGCCTTCCTTACTCTCTAAGATAAGCACTATTATAAATTTGGTATTTAACATTCTCATGCACATTTATATTATAAGTCCTATATTATCAATATAAACTTTATATTCAATGTTTCCACCGGTTGCACATTTATGGTGAACATTTATTTCTAGTTTTCATTACTATAAACAATGCTGCAATAACGATCCTAGCACTTCTTGAGAACATATATCAATCTCTGAGGAAAGGTACCTAGAAGTGGAAATAGACGACATGGGGCATACGTATAAACAAAGCAAATATGAGTTTTGCTTTTTAAATTTATGTATTTGATACATATGTTCACATGTAACAGATAGAAATACAATTTTGTTTCTTGCAGATAACAATGATTCAGGCATCATTTGTCAAGCAGTCCACCATTTTTCCACTGACACATAATGTTGTAAGTTTCCATTTACATGTGGGTTTATTTCTAGGCCTTCTCTTCTGCCCCACTTTTACTTATTTATGCCTCTGCTGATATCACACTGTCTTTAATACTATCATTTTATGTTTCAACATAGAGAAGTATTTTTCAACACTTATTTTACTATTCTTGGTCTTTGGCTCTTCCATATGAATCTTGTCAAGTGGCACAAGATACTCTGTTTGGATTTTTATTGCAAATGCACTGAATTTGTGGATTAATTTGTGAAGAACTAACCTCCTTCTCACATTGAGTCTCTTTTTGTAATTTTGTTTTTTATTCTTGTAGTGATGGGGTTCAAGCCAGGGCCTTGTGAATACTAGGTAGGTGTTCTACCAATGAGCTACATCACTGGCCCCATCCATGGATATGACGCTGGGTTTCATTTGTTCAAATATTATTCTAAGTCTTTAAACAATAATTTGGGATATCTACACAAGGGTCTTGGATGTGTTTTGGTTATATTTATTTCTTTTTCTTTCTTTTTTCTTCATATGGGCATCTTGCTTCATTGCTCAGGCTGACCTTGACTCCTGGGTTCAAGTGATCTTCCTGCCTCAGTCTTCCAGTAGCTGGGACTACAGGCATGTGCAACTGTGTCTGGCTGCATTTAGTGTTACATATACTTCAATGCCATTTGAAAAGGTTCTTTTTTCCTACTAAAATTTCAAATTGCTTACAAAATTTGTTCATATCTAGCAACTATGAATTGTCTTATTCTAGTTATTTACTTACAGAGTTTTATATTCTATGTAGAAAATGATATCATTGGCAAAAAAGCATCTTTTAACTTTTTTCTTTACAATCCTCATGCTTCTCTTTCTTTTGTTCAGTAAAATAATATTGAGATGTGATAGTAGAATCAGTCTGACCATGATGTGGTATTTTAATTGGCTTGCTGAAGGTCATTTCCTTTTATTTCTTATTTGCTAAGCATTTTTAAGGTATCAATTACTGAAAAGTTTATTGAATGCTTTTTGGTGCATCTACTGAAGAGTCTCATGACTCTTCTCTTTTAATCTTTAATGTAGTGTATTACATAAATACATTTTGAATGCTGCACCATCCTTGCCTTCTGGGAATAAAGTCTATCCTTAATAATGTGGAATTTGCTAGTATTTTATTAAGATCTTTAAAATCTATTTTCATGATTAAAATTTACGTTTTTCATTCTTATCTTGTTTGATTCTAACAACAATGTTAAAACACTGATTTATTCAGAATTCTTTGTCTACCATCTGAAATAATTTACATAGGATGGGGATTATCTTTTCCTCTAAGGGTGGAAATTTATAAATTCATCAGCTTGATTTCCAAGTCCCTCAGGCAAAGAGCCTGGCTGAAATTCCTCATCTCCTATGGGATACTTTCAGTCTTTTTATCACCTAGCAGTCTAGTCAAAGTCTACTACTACCTGGAACCCAGCAGGCTATTAGCTTCAGGCTGCATATTACTTTGAGTTTCTGTTGTTGACCCTGTATTTTGACCCTGGCTATGTCTTTTTAAGTACTCCATTTAACACCTTGCCAGATGTCCCTTGAAACTGACATTATTATTACCATTTGTTTGTTGGGGGAGGGACTTTCTTGTTGGGGGAAAGAGGAAAACAGAAACAGGAATAAGACAGACAACTATCTGCCCTTGGCCTTACCAGCTGCACCATGCATGTATGTATGGGCATGGAATCAGATCCATGTATGTGTGTATGTAAACACATGTATAACTTGATTTTTACTGGTAAAGGACACTAAATACTAATTACCATTTTTTTTCCCAGCACCCCCTATATGATTATTTTCCTTGTCTGTAATCTGAAATAATAAGTTAGAGGTGAAATACCATTAGAGGTAAAACCTTACTATAGGAAAGCTCCTCACAGGAAGAGGTAGAATCTTATTTGATCTTGTCTCATCTGTCCATGGGACACTTCATGGACATTTGGTATATTCAGTAAAATTTGGAAGAATTAAACACAGCTAAAAACAAGCTAAAATCATTTTAGAATACTGACTGTCATACTCGTTTTTCAGAAAAACTGTTACCAAGCATGATGTGAGAATGGCAAACAGAAATTTCATGTACTTAAAATTCTCTGACCAGAGATAACAGCAAAAACACAATAGGGTATATAAAGCATTGAATTTTAAAGTACCTATGGGAAATTTAAAAAATCTTGAGGAAATGTGAATTTCATGTTATAAGAAATAACATTTAACTCTTTCTTTTGAGAATGCCAAATCTATAAGGTAAACATTATTTACAATACAATTATTAAACTGTCTTGAGAATGTGTAAGAGAGTAAAGGCTAATAGTGACCTCATATCCATTATATCCTATATTATAGAGGAAGTACTTAATATACACATTTATCATTTCAGATAATTGTCAGATGAATTATTTTAAACAGTTCATAATGCAAAGACATATGAAACTTCAACTTACCTATTGATTCAATCTGGAAATCAAAGGTGAGCTCTGATGACAATTTTCTACTAGATTTTAATCTTCCTTGGAGATTTACTATTTTTATACAACCTAGAGAAATACAAATCACTCAGAAACTAAGAAAAAAGCTATGTTCTTAAAATAAGATGATCATAAACAAAATTAAACTTACAGTCCAAACATACAAGAATGGTATCTCTCTCCAGTTGGGTTACATGAGTAACATTTGTCTGTGGGGTATCTATGAAACAAAGAAGGTCTGATAAACTTACAGAAATCTGAAGCAGTTACAGCAGAGAAACTAAAAAAAAAAAAAAAAAAAAAAAAAAAAAGATATACATCTTTTTTAAATAAATGTGGAGCTACTGAACTGGGCTAGTTGGGTTCTAATGCTGATGTAAGTCTCAACCTCGTAAATGTCATTTCCGGGTATTATTTTTATTTATACTTGAAATCAGGAGTCTAATTTCCTAAAGGATGGCTGCGACTGACTTATGAATTTAAACACAGAAGGCCTGGAACTGTGCTTTTGAACATCATTATATGCTAGTGCCTAGTACATGCAATAAATATGTACTGAATGAATGTCAAATTTTTTGTGTCCACATAAGTTAAAAAAAAAAAAGCATTTTAGAAGCATAAAATGCTACCTAAATGCAAAGAAGAATTATTTTAGAGTTCCTACAAAGTGAAAATGTTTAAATGATTTGGTTTTCCATGAAGTGAAACTAATGCTGTATATCCAAGCTCTGTGTGTACATCAGAACAGAACAGCTGAGCTATGGGTCTGTTTCCAGTCCCGCATTCCCTGAAGACTGGGTGTGACAGCTAGGAGAGACAGCTGCCCTGCATGCTACTTCCTATTGTACTTAAGTCTTAGGACATCTAAGCACTGTCGTATTTTGAACTTGGTACTGTTATAGGCTTATTTGAAAATTAAGCTAAGCTGACCCCATTTTTTCAGACATCTCACCATGTGTAAAATCAGATCCCCTTTTCTTCATAAGCCCATTGGCATAGACGTGAACACCTCCACCCTCCCCCACTTCACCCTGACCACAATATCCTTGACTTATAGAATGTAAGCTTGCCCTTCTGAACATGTACTGATGATTTCTGAGCAAATATGTTTTATGTAACTTGTGGTTGTAATTGTTCCCCACTCCCCCTTTGTGATTTTCCAGTTTTTTTAAGCAGCATTCAACCCCCATGCAGGGATCAGAGACAGAAGAACTGTTTGCTTTCTGCTTCCCGGGCTCTGGCCAGTATAAATCCTTTGTCTTTAACTTTAAAAGGACCCAGAGTTTTATTTGGGATATTGGAATAGCGCCTTAACAGTACTGCTATAACTAACCAGGGTTAGGAGGACATGGAAAAGGCCTCCTGTAAATCAGATTTAACCAGGTTAAGGAGAATGCAGCAGAGAATTTGGGGAGCCAAAGAGAAGTCTCATAATGTTGCCAAGGGTGGCCACACTTCCCTTGAAGAAAAGCTGCATTTCAAGTTTAATGTGTTAAAGGAACCATATATTGGGTCTAGGCTTTTGTTAGTTTTTTTTTTTTTTTTCTCCCCTCCAGCATTCTGTATCTGAGCTATATCCTTAGCTCTCATTTTTTCTTTTTATTAATAATCTTCCAGTCTTTCAACAAACTCCTGTTGAATCAATATCTTACTGACAAATTACTTCCTTAACATTTCCCTTAGTAGTCAAAGACTGGGACAAAGATCCTTTCAAGAACTTTAAAAATTGCCTTCTAAAGTGGTCACTGTCTGTTGTATAGCAAAACATTCTACTATATTTTTAAGGAGAAAAAGAGCAAAGGGGGTTTCATGACAAATAGGATGTTCTAAAACCACAGGTAAGATATTTAAAGATCATCATTTCCAAGCAAGAGAGTTCAATCCAATTTACCATGAAACTCAAGTTTTATAACTTATTTTGTCACAGAGCTCATTGTAGAAGTTTCAATCTACAATCAAATTTCTGTAAAAAGTTCATTACTTGGAGATAATATTTGCTAAGATACTAAGGTATGTAGCAATGAGGAAAGATATGCTATGTGACTTGGCAATGTAAATCGATATTTAAGAAAACAAATTATATAAGAGAATTATTTTCCAACATCTTCACAAATACTTTGGAAGTAGCTATTTAAAATATACAAGGAAACAAACCAAACTTAAACTATTCTAAGGGCTGGGGATTAGTACAGTGATAGAGCACTTGCCTAGCATGTGCGAGGTCCTGGGTTCAATCCCCAGCCCTGAAAAAAATAAAGTTAAATATACATACTTAGACACCGGGATGAAACTAATATGAAGTGCAATCTAAACTTAAAATATTGTAAAATGTCACTTTTCCTTTTTTAAAATCAGATTTTCTACTAGCCTGAGATTTGTGTATGTGTAGCTCTGAAAGTACAGTCCCTGTATTAGCAGCACTACCTGGGAATTTACAGAAACAAACATTTTCAGGCCCCATTCTATGCCTACTGAATGAAAAATGCAGGTAGGGCCCAGTAATGTGCTTTAAGAAGTTTCCGGGTGTTTCTGATGCAAGCTCAAGTTTGGGAATCATGGTAAATACTCACTTGATCACTTATGTCAATATCCCTGGTAAAGTGATGGAATGTGATTAGAAAGGTAAAGTCACCTGACACTTTTCGGGTAGGCAGGACAACTGGAGTTCTGTAACTTGCACATTTTCAAGTCTATACCACTTACGATTACATTAAATACTTTTAAAATTCTGAAAGTTATGGAAATCTTGTTTTGCTTTTTGTTTTTTTGTGGTGCTAGGGATTGAAACCAAAACCAAATGCATGCTAGGCAAGTGTTCTACCACTGAGCTACATCCCCGGCCCAAGTTATGAAATTTTGAAATGTTCAGATTTTATTTTAAATGTTTTCTATGTTAATAAGCTTTCATAAAGATTAATTTTCATATTTGTAAGCAGCATCAAACAAGTGAATACATATAAAAGTCTCAAAAGAAATGTGAAAAGTATGAATACAAGTGTTAAAATATTAAAAATATTTGAGTATATATAAACTGTTTTTTCTTTTGAGAAAATGCCTTAATTGATATTTAACTGGTAATATTAATGAGCTATTTCCAAGTGAAATTAGTTTGGTGATTGAACCCAGAGCCTCCTGCTTGCTGAACACATCTGTTCCTGAGCTATACCCCTAGCTTATAAATGTGTCTTTAATGGTCACCTATACAGTGTCCTTTGAGAGAAACTGCTATTTACAATGTCCTATTTTATGTCATACATTTCTTAAATGTTGTAAAACAACCCAGGCATATACCTCATTTTATAGTAAGAGATGTATTGCTGTGAAATTATTTAATATACACCAAATTCAGGCTGTTGAGCATCAGATCCTTACCGTTTCATTTCTAATTAAAAGTGTATGTGCTTTCAACATTCATATGCTTTGAAAATCAAATTATTTTAAATGTGTCAAATGAATTAGCTATTTTAAAGCAACTCTTCTTCCAGTTTACTTATACAGTTATTTAAGACTGGCTTTTTATGTAGTTTTGCTTAATGCAAAATACAGTAAATTTATTACTTATAAAACCAGCACATGCTTTAGCCTTAAAAATTCCATAAAAAATTGCAAACCTGATTCTGTAAACCACGAAGAGGTAGAATTTGGATTGACAGTCTCAAACCGAACCACCTGGTTGAAGTCTCGCCCTCTACTGACACCAACACAGACTAATGGGTACTCCTGTTCAGGGACCACCAGCATCTCGAACATCCTAAGTGGACATGGGATAGGGAAATCGATGTGCTAGAGACAGAAACAGAAAACAGAAAAGGAAAACAAGAGCCAAATAATCTTATGAGAACAGCATTAACTTTTTAGGTTTACAAAAATATATAAAAACGTTTTTTACTATAAAGATTGCTTCTTGTCACAGAAACTCAGGGTACTCAGAAAAATCTAAATTATGAAGTATCTTTAAATGCAACTAATTTTAATTTTATATAACAAATTATTTTTACATTGCTACAAAGAGAATTCACATTTTGGAGATTTAGAAAAAAAAACTTCATTATTAATCAAGGAATAAAACCACATGAGATACTACATACACCCACCAGAATGGCTAATATTAAAAAGAATGATAATAAGAAGCATTACAGAGGAGTTAATAAATGCTCATAAGGATGAAAGTATAAATTGGTCCAGTCATGCTGGTTAATTGCATTTTCTACCAATGTTGAAGATATGCATCCCTATGACCCAACAATTACTACTGGGTATACCTTCTAAAGAACAAGGGTACATGCAAAAATAGTCATAGCAGCACTGTTAAGAAAACAAAAATGGGAAATAACCCAATGCCTATCAACAGTAAAATTATGGCATATTCACACACTGGAAAATTATAGATCAATGAAAATGAACATTCTATGGCTATTTTCAACAACTACATAAATATAATGTTGCACAAAAGAAGCCAGACACAAATGAGTATATACTTTCTGATTCCACTTATAAGGTAAAATTAATTTTAATGTTTAGGGATACATTTATCTATATATATAAAGAGAAAGAAAAGCAACAACTTGCTAGGTTTCCTTTGGGGGGAACTAGTTAGAAATGGAGTAGTATAAGGAATGCTGAGGAGGGTCTTCAAAAAATACGTGGTTGAAAAAAATTGGTCTTATACATACTTTATTAAGTTCATTTTAATGTATTTTATATTTTTGTTGCTCTTATAAATGGGTGTATTTTCAAAATGGTTACAGCTACTATCTAACAAAGCTACTGAATAAAATTTATTTTTCAACCCAGCAACTCATACATTCTGAAGAAAATAAAAACGTGCAGTGGACTGCCTTAACTACTAGTTGAAGAGAGTTGGGAGCCATGACGAAGTTCTGGTGGCTGGAACATGCAGCTGTGTGTGCACCTGCTCTTCCCTATAGCCCCTTCTTCCCTGCTGCCAGCTGCCTCCACCCTGTGAGTACCAACTCTTAAACTGTCTCTCTAGGAGCTTTCTTATTACCCGGGGCACATGCTTTGGATAATTATCTATATCACATTTTTAATAAGGTAAAACAATTTACAGAATTTGCTTTGAAATATGATTAAGAACAATTAACTAGAAAGAAAATAATGCTTATTTCTGTAGTTTTTTTCTTAGTATGGAAGAAAGTCAAAACAAATTTTGACTATTTCTATTTAGCTCCCAATAATAGCTAAGCAATGTGTGTAAATCACAAACAGAAGGGGATTCCTATCTCATGGGTTTAAATCCAGGTGCTCTTGGTGACTGACAGCAGTCCTTACATCTTACTCCCTGCCCCTCCCTGCCTCTTTAGTAAATAGCACTGTGCCTAGTTTATAGGAAGTACACAGTGTTTGCTGGGTAGATCTTTAATTTCTAACTTTAATTATGATAAAATATGCCTCATTAGTCACTAAGAGGAAGAATATAGAAAGCACAAGAATGTGTTTTTAGCAAATCTGATGCAGTCACAGTACAGAAACATCATAAATACTAACTGAAATAATGTCAAATATAGTAACAAAATGTACAATATAGAAATTTTAAAGCAGAGATGCATGGAAATGGAAGTTCAGATTAAGGGAGGCAGGCTGGGCCCTACAGCTCAGGAGAGAGGAAATATGAGCAAATCTTGAAGGAGACCTGCAGGTGATCTGCACTGGAAGTTCACTATCTCAGAACATGCACCATAGGCCTCAATAGTTAGATCATGCCAAATTCCCTGGTATCATCCATTGGGAAAAAGTAATGGATGGGTAATTTTTAAGCTTTTAATGTCTTCAAAGTATATATTCCACCTTGCATGTTCTTGATATCTAAAATTCCTTTAATAGAGAAAAGGGCCTTTCATTGTATATGAGGATAAATGGCTTAACCTATCCGATGACATATAAAATCACTTGAGCTAAGGTTTAATCAATCCATCAGTATGTGAATAAATGATATGATAAAACTTTTTCATTTTGATAGAGGTTAGGAATGAAAGAAATTGGAAAAACTTATCTAAAGTACACTAAGAAAGAAAAGGAAGAAGATAGGACTGCAGAAAAATCAAACTGTAGACTTTACCACTGCATCTAAGATAAAGCATCCTTATGTCAAATAGGTAAGAACAAAGAGAAGCTGAGAAAAGCAATTTTTGCCATAAATGGGGTGTATTTAGTAGCTGCTATAAAGAACTTATATATAAGGCTATTTCCCCTCAGCTTTTAGTTTAAAGAATTTTTGCTTCAGTGAATTTATTTGTGGAATTACTACTTCATAGGTTTTCAATTCTTGACACTATTTTTTCCCTGTCTCTTTAGCCCCAGTTGGGTTTGAGGTTAATATTGATGTGAAAACTAAAAATAGATTTCTTAGTTACTTGTAAGATTTTAAGTAACACAAAGTAAATATTCTAGTTTGATATTATAAAGTCAAGGAAGAATCCTACTCTGTTTATACGCTGACTCCAATCTCTACTGACGGATCAAATGTTCATGAAAGAAGACTAATTCATATATAATAGCAAAGAAAACAATTTTAACAAATTCATTTGATATTTCTTGCTGTAATTGAGTCTGTAGTTTATATATTTTAAAAGTTAGTTTTTCCTCAAAATATGTTATAGCTAAGTAACATTAAATATTTTAAAGGTATTCATTAATCTAGGGAAAGTTAAGCAAAAAACCCCAAACTCAAAAAATAGCCATGACTACCTGGACAAATTAATAGGTAGGTATTAAAACAATTTTGTAATCAAAACAAATCATGTTCCCTTCATCAAGGTCATTCCCTATCCCCTTAAGTCAAACACTAACTTGAGTGTTGTCTCCCTGCTGTGATGGAGTAGGTGAAAACATTTTATAGATCTTTTAGCAGCTGTTTTTGACATTAGGCTATGTTTATAAGACAATCTACTTCTACCTCCCTAATGCCAAATCCCTGATATATTTCTCTAGTCTCTTTCAGAACTTTCATCAGGCTGAGTTCCTTAAAACTGGGCAAGTTTTTACCACCTTGCCACATAATCGAAAATCATTAAAATAACTTGAGAATAAACCTAAAAAAAATTCTGTTTAAGAACAGAGAAGTTGACAATTAAGCTTTCAAACTAAGATTGTCTTAGGTTGACTTTCATGCTTACCTTAATTAACATAAATTTCTGCATTGGTTCAACCCATTCTAAGAGAACAATGCTAGTCTGAAGTGCCCCGCATAGGTATTTATGGCCTGTGTAAGGATTTCTCACTGTCAAGGCAAAAAAAGTAGATGTGAGTTCTCTTATAAAATAAAGTCTTTATATTATTGTCAAAAAGTAGAATTAAATCAAAAGCTGGTTGCCTATTTGATTTTAATCAGATAATAGGGCAAAAAAGAACTACTGTTTCAGATAATAGAAAGAAATGCTCTCATGGCTTACAGGATTTTTTGTGTGTGTACAAATGCAGTGGCTGGTCATTATACAGCTAGGATCTGGAAGGACTTTAGTCTACGGTAGCAGGGAAGTCAACTGAGGATACACCATTCTGAAGGATGGGTCTAATTAAATCTGGGGAGAAAGTATTAATTGATAGAGATACACACACATTCAGGTGCTTTTGGTAGTAATGTTCAGAGGCAGTGGTGTTTTGGTTCTGAAAACAAAACACTTGTTGCTGGGCACAGCGGTGTACACCTGTAATCCCAGCTACCTGGGAGGCTGAGGCATAAGGATCCAAGTTTGAGGACAGATTCTGCAATTTAGTGAGACCCTATCTCAAAATAAAAATAAAAAGGCTGGGGATGTAGCTCAGTGGTAAAGTGCCCCTGGGTTCAATCCTCAGTACGTACATATATGGATACATACAAATAGAGAAAGAAAGAAAAAGAAAAGAAAAGGCACTTGTCTACCCCTCCCCCTTTTCATTAAACTCTTATGGTCACTAGAAAGCATTACAGATATTAATCAGATTTAAAAAAAAAAAAAATTTCTTTTTAAAAATTTGAGACAGGGTCTCACTAAGTTTCCCAGGTTGGCCTTAAACTTGCCATCCTAATGCCTCTGCCTCCAGAGTAGCTGGTATTATATGTATGGACCACCACACTCAGCTTAATAAAATTGTAAAGTATAAGTTTACAAATAATAAGACTGAATTGCCTCATATTTTGGATTTTTCTTCTGCTTAAGATATAAAGGGGCTGGGGATACAGCTCACTTGGTAGAGTGCTTGCCTCGCATGCACAAGGCCCTGGGTTCAATCTCCAGCATCTTACACACACTAAATATATTGTGTGTGTGTGTGTGTGTGTGTGTGTGTGTATACATACATACACACATACATATATATATGTATATAAATAAATGTATTTGAAATAAAAAAAATTAAAAAACTGTAAAGAGAGCAGCCTGGTACAGTGGCACATGCCTGTAATCTCAGAGACCTGGGAGGCTGAAGCAGGAGGATTCCAAGTTCAAGGTCTTAGCAATACCCTATGTCAAAATAAAAAGGGCTGGGATATATGGTTCATGGTAGAGTGCCCCTGGGTTCAATCCCCAGTACTGCCAAAACAAAGCACAAATCAAAAACAAAAGCAAAAACAAAAAAGGTCCTCTCCAATCATTCACAGTGAAATTATTTTGAGGCCTAGCCTAAAGACCACCTTCTTCAGTAGGCCTATGTTAGAGTTCTTTCTGCATTAAACCCAGTGGTATAGTGCCTTATGTGTCTGCTTATCTTCCCTCTTATAGTGTTAATAACTTAAGGGAAAGAAACCACTTTTCGTTTTCGTTTAACAACAGGAAAATAGTTGTTAGGGGGTAGGGTAGGAATTTAGTCTAGAGGTATGTGAACAGAGAGGCCATAATCTTCACATCAGAAGCACAAGTTTCCACATAATAAAGGCATGTGGATACAAGCTGAATGAATGAATGCAGTCTCATTAAAATATTAGTAAGCAGAATGGTGAGTGATAAAGTAACAGTCACAGTGTAATAAAGTGCTGTAATAAAAAAAATAAAGTTATCCCTGTTTCTCCATTTAATCCAACCAAACAAACTATATGCTAAACACCTGTTATGTGCAAGGTGCTATATTAGATTTGGTCTACCCAGGGTTGGGAAAACCAAGAAATCTGTTTTGCTGAAGGCTGAAAAAAATCATTCCTGGAAGGATGCCTTGGGTAGTACCATTTTACACCAGACTTTAAAAATGAGCCTAAAGAAGATTTCTCAGCTACTCTGCAAAACAGGAGAGCTACATGGCATTGGTCAGTTTACTTACCAACACAACACTTCTGACACCACTTGGTTTCAGGGATTTTTGCTGATACAGCAAATTTCCTAAATGTAAACGAAAATGAGTATATAATAACATGTAGGCAAATTTAGTATATGATAAAGGTGCTGTTACAGATCAGTGAAGAGGGCTGTAGATGTACCTCAGTGGTAAAATGCTTGCCTAGCATGTGCAAGGCCCTGGGTTCAATTCCCAATACCACAAAAACCAAACCAACCAACCAAGAAACAAAAAAAGATCAATGGAGAAAGGATAAGTAAAGAAACTGGTGCTGATAAAATACTTACAAAAAATAAGAATATATTGGATCCCTTTCTCATGTCCCCCAAACAATTTTAAATTGAATAAAGACTTAACTATTCTGTAAGACTATAAAAGTATTTAGAAAAGAGAAGCTTTATTTTTCCAATTATGCACCCCTATCATCTTAAAACAGTGGCAATCTATTAAATTAGTAACTTTGGTTTACCAAAATTTACCAATGAAAAAGTGAAAAAAATACACCAAAATCTGAGAAAAGGTATTTTAAGCACGTATAATAAATTAAAGTTATGTAAAAGTTCACTTAGCCCTACAATAATTTGTTAAGTACTTCTTTTATTTAGACATTTTCATTTCTCTACTCAGGAATAATGGAGTTCGCATTTTTTGGCAAAGGGGTGTTAGGAATTCTGCACATTTCTGATTCAAATTTAAAAAGTCAAAATACATTCCGGATTATTTTTTTAAACTATAATTTAAAAAATACCTATATATTCAAATGTCTTTTACAAAGAAAGCTAACATAATGGAAACTGCCAATGCATCAAGTTATACAAACCTCAAATTAAACTTCCTTTTTGCATACATATTTAAACTTCTTTCAAATGTGAAATGTGCCAAAGATTAGATGTCAGTGCTTTGTACTGGTCTTTACTGTACAGTAATTGTGTGATGTTCAATTCCAAAAAGCTCAGAAAAATCTTTTCCATGGACATTTTTGTCCCTGTACAACTGGCACAACCAAGCATATGTAACATTGTGGTGTTACAGTTTTAACCTTTGGTATGTTTTATACTTTGGCTTTATGCTTATGAGAATTCATAATAATTTTACTGAGTCCTTATTTTATGCCATGCATTTTATAGGTTCTGTGTCATTAATCCTCCCTAATACGAGGAGGCAGGTCATAGCATAGAAACCTGATGTTTAGATTTCCACTTGAGGTCTTATTAGTTAGCAATTTAGGGAGAAACAGTTCTTATTCTAATGTCAGTCTATCTGACTACAATGTTCAGAGATTTCAATTTTGAAAAAATCTTTTCATTTATGCTTTTGGTTCAACTTAAATATGGGGTATTTTGAGTTTGCAAAGTAAGCTTTTTTTAAAAAAACGGTTACTATTTGTAAGCACTTGCATGTGTGAATTAAAAATTGACTGATACTCTATAACAGTGATACGGAAATTACCCAGATGCTGAGGCAATGAACCACACAACAGCATCTACCATACCCTGATTTCATACTTCAGATTAAAACACTTGACTATGTTAGGAAAAGTTTTTATATACCCATAAATTAGATTTATGATTATAAAATGCCCCTTTCATATACATTGACATTTCATGTAGCTTAAAGCAAAACCAAACAAAAATTTCCCACACTCTTAAACCACACTGTTTCAAGACAAATATGAATGAAGCTCCTGTCATATTTCCACTGGCAACAGATTTAATGTTCCTGATCAACACTTGAAATCTTGCTCCCTGGCTTCCAAAGCTAACTTAGGGTTTAAGTTATGGAACTGGTCAAAACTCAAAAGGATTAACTGTATCAGTGTTTAAAAGACAGCAAGAAAGCTGGGCGTGCTGGCACACACCTGTAATCCCAGCAGCTCAGGAGGCTGAGGTAGGAGGATTGAAAATTCAAAGCCAATCTCAGCAATAACCAGGTGCTAAGCAACACAGTGAGACCCTGTCTCTAAATAAAGTACAAAAAAGGGCTGGGGCTATAGCTTAGTTACTAGTTGAGTGCCCCTGAGTTCAATCCCCAGTACCCCCCTGCCCTTAAAAAAAAAAAAAAAAAGTTGAGAAGAAAACTATAAAGACAAAAAAAAAAAAAAAAAAAAAAAATCATTTATTAAGCATGGTTTAGGATTAATAATGAAACCTTTCAAAATAAGAGTTGTGGGTAGCACACTGAAATGACATGAAAATAAAGTTAATGTTTATGGTGACCTAAATGCCTTAATGTTAGCCACGATTTCATGAAAGGCAATAAAATTTATTTTATCAGCACTCAATCAAATGGAATCCCAAGTTAACCAAACAACATTTTAAACAAATTTAATGCAGGATATTTTAGGGTATTCTATAGGCACAGTTCAGTTTACTGTGCTTGGTAATGATGACAACTGGATTATTTATTGAGTGCCTACTAGATGCCAGAAGCCATGGTAGGTACTTTACATAAATAATTTATCATTTTCAAAACAACTCTGCCAAGATGACATACTGGTTCCACTTTACAGATGAGTATACTCAGAGAGGCTGTGTAATTTATCCAGGAATTAAATTTAAGATGACTTGGACTCCAAAGCTTATGCTTTACTACAGAATAATAATAATCATATGGTATAATGAGTACCCATCTTCAGCATGACAACCATTAGATGCTTAGTCAAAAATGTTTTAAGTTCTGCTCATAGCATGGTAGAAGGAATGGTACTAATATATACATACAATATTATCATGTTAAAAGGTTTTTTGATCCTTGCCAATTAGTGAGATAATTAAGAGGAGATTTCACGGTAACTGAGTACTAGTAATGAAGCTGAAAAAAGTGGGAAGGACATATTTGTGGGTATTATTATAACTAAAAATGATCGTAACAGAATCTCTGAAATAAGCTAGAGGTGAAATACCCTTAGAGGTAAAACCTTACTATATGGAAGATCCTTAAAGGAAGAGGCAGAACCTTATTGGATCTTGTCTTATCTGTACACAGAGACTGTTCATGCACATTCGGTACATTCAGTAAAATTTGGAAGAACTAAACATAGCTAAAAACAAGCCAAGAAGGTCACTAAGATGTATTATGTAATTAACATTTACAGAGCAAAAAAATGTGCTTTTTTTTTTTTTAAAGTGAATGCAATAAAGTTATGCTCCTTACACTGCTTGGGTGCACTTTACATGTATGTTATACATACCTGAAAACTTGGTTGTTTTTTGTGTCCACAATATTTTAGATATATCAAGTTAGAAAGATGGATGGAAAGATGATATAGGTGAACTGGTAAAACAGCTGCACAAGTGGCAGCTGGGCAAAAAACAGGGGCAGATAAACCCTATGGGAAGAAACAAACTCCATACCCCAAGTTCTTGGGGCAGGTTATAGGGTTTAACACTTTAAACTCCAAATATGGCTCCTGTAGTTCACTAGACCAAATGAAGCTCATAATCACAACTCTCAATAATCATGTATATATTCAATTAAATTTTATGTAACCTATTTTAAGGAAAAGAAAAGCATGCAAATATTTTAAAGTGATTTGTATCAAATGGTTAATTTTAAAAACGATTTTGTACACCAAGTGGCAAATCAGCTGTACTACAAACTTAGCAATTGAGAACCACAGATTCTGAAGTTATTGAAAGCTAAGGTTTTACAGCATTTGTTTTATAAAAATTTTGTTAAGGAAGAATGGCTATATTAAAAAGTTTTTGTAAAACACGTTTTATACTAGACGTAGAAACCTTTCAATCAACAAATAAGGAACAATTATTATAACAAAAAGAAAAGTATAGCATAATTTAGAATTCCTGAAAGTACAAATTAAAACCCTTCAACTTCTGGGGCTGGGGATATAGCTCAGTTGGTAGAGTGCTTGCCTTGCAAGCACAAGGCCCTGGGTTCAATCCCCAGCACTACAAAAAACAAAACAAAACAAAACAAAAACCCCTTCAACTTCTAAGTAATTATCTTCAGATGCCAAAACATCTATTTAATAAATTTTTTTATTTTCTAGGTTTACAAACTATACATTGAAAAAATTTTATACATGTAAACATAAATATGTCAAAAGCCAAAGCAAGAGTGTAGGGAAGGGGAAACACTTGGGACTAACATTGGCCAAATTATATTGTTATATTGTGTGCATGTATGAATATGTAACAACAAATCCCACCATTATATATAGCTATAATGCACCAATAAAAAAAAATGTAGGGGGAAAAAAGCAAAGGCAATACATGTGATGTAAAATGATAGCAAACAAATTAGTTTTAACTTTGCAGAAAACAGATTAAAAATTCAGGGAGAAAATGTTTAATATAATTGGAAAGTAAAAATAATTTTAGAACTCGAGTGTCATAAATAAGGTCCTGTTAAAATATATTACTTACGATTTTTTTTAACACATGATTTCTATTAATCCCAACTGAATTCTCTTTTATTTTCTCTACCATAAGTACTTTCTAGAACAAATTAGTAGCATAATTCCCCTAAGAATGAAAACATTATTAAATATACAGTTACCTTGGCAGTATTCTATCAGGGAGTTTATGTGCTGGAATAGCAACAGGTAACTTTTGCATTTGTCTTGCATAATCAAAAAGCCCTGGTAAATTATGGGAATAAAGCTGAGAAGCTTTACCTGTAAAGAAAATAAATACAACATGAGAGCTAATAATAAGCCATAACAATTGTAAGATGTATAGAAACTAAAAGACTTACCAGATATTGATAGCAAGCAATTGTTCATCACATACAACCATGTACACCTTCGAGGGAATAGCTGAAAAAAAAATGTACAAAGTTTATAAAGGATGATATCTAATCATGTAAATATGTACACATTAACCAGTCGGCTGTCTTATTTATAGGCTATTTAAAAAGTAAAATATTTTTTAATAGAAATTCATTTTATAAGTATTCAAAACAAGATAATATACAAGCATAAATATTTATGGAGAAAAAATTAGTAATAGAATTTTAATCTAAACATGGTATAATTAGTTCAAGTCTCTCTTATGATAAGGACTCTGTAAGCTCCCAAACTATGCAGGGAATAAAACATTTTCAAACATCAGCTCTTCCTTTACTTGGGACCTGGGGTACTCGCTCTAAAATGTATTTACTTAGGCATATGCACATGCATGGGAGATAAAGAAAAAAGGATTGTGGTGGGTGTCATGGAACACAGGATATGGAAACTTAGTATGGAGGAGAAAAGGAGGAAGAAGGTGGAGAGGGAATATGATGAAAACTCATAAATCATACAGGACACACACACATACACATGGAATTTATTACTGCAATCTAATACTTAAGAGCTAAGAAGCACCTCTGGAAGCTTGAAAATGGTTAGTATTAAGGGCAAAGAAAAGGGAATCAATATACTTCAAAAGGAGAAAACAGTCATTCTCATGGAATCATTTCATTGTAAGTATCAGTGATTTTCAAAGTGGTCTTTGGATTAGCAGTGTAAGTGTCAGTTTGGCACATGCTGGAAATGCCTGTTCTTGGACTTCACCCCACACCTACTGAAGCAGAAGTTTCGAAGGTGGGCCCAGCAAGCTGTTCTAACCAGAACCACTTGGCAATTCTGATTCAAACTGGCTATATAGCCACTTATGTATGTATTTAGGTACTCTGAGTTAATAAGCATAGTAGCTTAGGTTTGCTCTGGCAATTCCTTACAGGTTATTCCTGACTGGGAAGAGGACAGGGAATAGGGAATAAAGAATGATGAAATTTATCAAGGTCTCTAAGGATATTACTTATGGCCTTGAGTAACTAATAGAGAAAAATGTAATAACAAAAGGAGAGGCAATAACATATTCCAGACCACATAGCAGTACACTTTACCGCAGCGGCATGAAGCTGATTTTTATTTAATTCAGTGCTGAACTGGATTTATTTTCTTTTTTTTGATTTTTTTTTTATGGTAAACATGGGATACATGTTGTTTCTCTGTACATGGCGTAAAGGCATACCATTTGTGTAATCATAAATTTACATAGGGTATTGTTGTTTGATTCATTCTGTTATTTTTTCCCTTCCCCCCTCCCCGCCCACCCCTCTTTTCCCTCTATACAGACCTTCCTTCCTCCATTCTTGCCCCCCTCCCTAACCCTAACTCTAACCCTAACACTAACATTATGTGTCCTCATCCACTTATTAGCGATATCATTCGACCTTTGGTTTTGGATTTATTTTCATACAAACACATACTTTAAAAGTATTTCTACCAAATCTATGGTTTTTTAAATGCGATTATATATTTCTAAATATAAATGGCTTTGCTTATTTAGATGTTGATGGACCTTTGTTTATTTTATGTGGTGCTGAGAATTGAACCCAGTGCCTCATACATGCTACGCAAGCACCCTACCACTTGTCCACAGCCCAGCCCACTAAGCCACAGCCCAGCCCACTGGCTTTGCAATACAAGGATATATGAAACATCAAGACACAACACAAATTTCATTCATATTATTAACACAGGGAATAACGGAAACATATTTATGAATAGTTTTATTCCAGTGTTAAGAGTTCATACTGGATTTTTTTTCCCTATTTATCTCACTTTTTATTTAGAAAAATGAAAAAATGAAAGTGAAATTTTCATTCAATAAATATTTGATCCTTATGCAATTTGTTTACAGAAGATGAAATCCATTATTTTAGATGATGATAGCAATTTATTAACCAAATAATGTTTTCACACAGTTTCAATAATGGCAGCAATGTCCTTGAACTGTTTGTAGAAATTCTTAAACTGTGGAATTGTCATTTCAAAGGACTTGTTCTTTACGTGGCCAAAATGATCTGCCACTTTTAGCATCACTGCAACATAAGGATACTTAAGAGATCTGCAACTGTCGGAGCTCACAGCCATACCAGTTTCCACTGAAAATCGACAAGCTGGTTGGTGATCTGCGATTTAGCATCCAGGATCGCCTCTTGAGACTCAGATCCCTCCATCGCAAAAGCGAAGGGTTTGACCTGTGGTCTCAGGCAGAGGCTCCCTCTGGCCAACACTTCCGTTTCTGCTTTCTGCCTCTCTGGATTTTTGCTTGTAGCCCAATTTTTAAAACTCCTGAAGTTTTAAAACTTCATTAATTAAAGAGTAATGTCTACTTCCTTTAGCAAGGCAGGCTCTGGGTAAAATATCTACTTAATAAAACAATGTAACATTTAAGAAGGGCAAATTCAAAATCTGGCCTAGATCCAAATATGTGCTTTCTCCATGATTCTGTGTGACCTTGGGTAATTTACTCAGCCTCTTGTGTCTCAGTGTTTCTATCTGTAAAATGGTGCACCTATACTTCACAGAGCTGTGTTGATTAAACAGGATATTCCTGGAAATGCATTAAGAGTATCTGGTGCACAGTGAGTACTCAAGAACTGTTAGTTGTAAGTAGTAAAAGCAGATAAAGAATTTAAAATCAGGATCCTGTTTTGCTTCCTTTTCTCACTTTGGAGCATCGTCCTAGAAGACTTATGCCACTCTGTTTCTTTTCCCTGTAGTACAGAGAAAACCAAACTAATAATCGATTTTACAGTAAGATGAAAAAATTCAGGATTTTACATATTCTCATTCTCTACTCTCAAAGGCTTCCCATGGGAGGAAAAAATATGTCTTACCTTGAAGGGCAATGTTTAACTCAGAAAATACACTCTAGTAGTGTAATTTCAAATGCTAAAGCAATTAAGAAACAAAGTCATTGCAGACTGGGGCTGGTTAGGGTTGATGTATGCTTTCATTTGAGAGTCTTAAGTTAGTTTGATAAAAATGTTCCACATGCCAATATTTGTTTATTTATTTATTTTTATTCTGTTTAGTTATACATGACAGCAGAATGCATTTCGATTCATTGTACACAAATGGAGTACAACTTTTCATTTCTCTGGTGGTACACGATGCAGAGTCACAACAATTGTGCAATCATAAGGTATAATAGGGTAATGATGTCTGACCAATATTTGTTTTAAATATTTTTTTTAAGTTGTAGATGGACACAATACCTTTATTTTATTTTTATGTGGTGCTGAGGATTGAATCCAGGGCCTCACACATGCTGGGCAAGCGCTCTACCACTGAGCTACAATCCCAGCCCTGTTACCAATATTTTTGATATCGCTTTATAGGTAATAATATTACCACCTTTGAATTATTTACTAACTACTACAAATAACTATCCTTTTCTTCTCTTTTTCCTTGTTCTTATGTACTTTTTAAACCAGTTCATTGTATAACAATTCCAGATTAAAAGATTTACAGTACATCACACAGTTAGGACTCTGTTAGAAAATTTGATTTAAAAAAGGTTGAAAAAAGCATGGAAATGCTTTGTAATGAAGAAATTATCATTTACAGATCTCTCTCCATTTTATTTGCAAAGGAGATATTTATTGGTAAAGGAGAATTAGTTACACCTCCCATAGGCACTCAAAACCACATGACCAAATTTAATACACTGTGGTTCATCTAAAATCAGTCCCTCCCCTGAAGATCATGCACTCAGTCACTCAAGTTGGAAACCTGGAGTTAACTGAGACCTCTCCTAAGCCTCGAGGTTGAACTGGTCACTTAATTTGGTCAATTCAGCTCTTTCATCTTTCTCTAGAGGAGGCTATGGCTGAGAGAGGCAGTATGGTGAAGTTAAACACATGAACGCTGAGGCCACCCTGCCTGGGTTTTTTCCCAAGTTCAGCCATTGAATAGCTATTAGATGACTGGCAAGTTATTATTCTTTTCCATGCCTCAGTTTTCTCATCTGTGAAATGGGAACTGCAATGGTATTTCCCTCTCAGAGATTTTATAAGGGTTAAATAATATAAAATATAATTTAAAAATCAGACACTGTCACACAGTAAAACTTTTATAGTCATTAATATCATCATCATTCTTGCAAGTTTCTGGGTGCTAAATGCCAAAAGCTAACCCCTGGTTGGGTCTTTTAGAAATAGTAGCAAAAAAGCTGACTACAACATCCTGCCACACAGCAAACACATACTTCTAAAACAGAGCTGCTCATCAGTGTGGCACAGAATCCCTGAGGTTTGGCATCTGCCCCGCTACCCAGCTCCATCTATCATTACTGTCCTGTGCTCCCAACTGTCCGGTCACCATTTCTCATACTTGCCATGTTATTTCACAACTCTGTGCTGCCACAGTTGCCCTCTTCTGTCTGGATGGCAAATTTCTACTCGTCGTCATTTAAGGTCCACCTCAGACACCCCTTTTTCTTCCTCTCCCAGGAGGTACTGATGCCATCTACCTCTTGTGGCTTATACTCTGTACTTGTTCCCAGTATGACATCTAATCTTAGCGCCCTAGTTACTGATTTATGTCTGTTTTCCCTGGTACATCATGAGCTTCTCAAGTGTAAGGATTAGTCCAGTGACCCTATCTTAAGTATCTGGTAAACAGAACATGTTACACGAAGGTATTATGAATAAAAGAGGCACCAGAGCATAAAAGTGAAACTTACTTCTGTTCCAGTGTCTACTTACAATAACTTAAGAATGAAAGGATACACAAAATACCTGCTCCATTGATGTTTCATGAAGTTCATTAAGATTAAGGGTATAAATCCCTTCTTCGGCACCGAATATCAAGTATTGATCTGTAATAACAAAAGTACTTCGCTGATTTCAATAAATAAGATACTTTTATATAATCTAACATTTAGTAAGTAGGTGTTAATATAACAAAAAATTACTGTAAATACTTTGAATTGAGTTATAAATAAATTTAAGGAGAGTTTTTGGGAGTGGCCAGCTAGATTCTTCACTCATCAGAGGGTACTAGTGACTGAGTCTGCAGCTACTTTTCCTAAAACCCCCTGAAAACAGGATCATGTACAACTCATTTCAGAATGTAAACCAGGAACAGAGAGTACAGGTAAAAATATTTTTACAGAATATTATTTTTCCAGGCTAGGATGAGCACTAACATTAAATAACCCAGAATCTGATCACTATGCATAAAAAAAGTTAACTAAACCTGGGTTCCTACTAGGGTACTCAATATCTCCTGGAAGATAGCAGAACCCTGGCCTTGGCCCTATCTGATCTATTTTTAAGATAAGATTAAAGAACAGGTCAAGAATTTCTTCAGACTAAACTGAAGTATTTTGAGAGCAACTCAGACTAAGAGAATTCCTAAACAGCCCAGCATATAGGACTAGTACTGATAGATTGAAACCATGAAATGTGTGGTCAGACAGAAGTGGGTTTAAACTGAAGCTCTCTACTATCAACTGACTGTGAAACAATGAATCTTTTTGTGTCAGTTTCTGTATCCACCAAATAAAAGTACCTACTTTGAACTTTTAGAAGATTTGGTAAGAGCACATATGCATTTTTAAACACATACATATAAAAAGGTTCATATGTCTCTGTGTATCAGATACACACGTACTAAGATACAGACACAGCAAGAGAACACAGCCTAATTATGACTATTTTGATTATGACCCCTTTTAAAGTCAGATTCTCTCAAAAGAAACGTTTCTGGAGAAAATTTGAGCGGTATAGAACATATTGTTTATTATATTGACACAGTGATTCTAGTGAAATTTTAATGCTACATGCCACCCCACTTATAAAAGTATAAAGAAATTTATCTACCTTAAAATAAAAAAATTATACAACACATTTTTCAGAAAGATATTCAGGAAATGAGTAAAATCAAATGCTTTCATAGTCCCACTTGAAAAAAATTAGGTAACAGATAAAAACACATGATACTACCTCTTGTATCTGGGTTTATCCAGGATGTTGCACAGTGAATTTTCAAGGGACACCCATTAAAAACCTTTGAAAAACATGCGCCCATCTGGAAAAACAAATAACCTCTATGAGACAGTGACAATTAACTGTCCTTAATATAACATGTAAAATGCAATTGGTTTTAATATGGGAGACTACAGAGGACATTCTGAAATTACTATAATGTTCAAACTTACAGAAATACATGTGTTGAATTAGTCATCAGCCTAACTTTTTACAGAATATTATTTTTTTCCAGGCTATTATAATAAATTTTTTGGTAGCCCAAAGTTTCTAGGTACAATAATGATTTTACTTGAAAGAAAAAAATTGTCATATTTTATTGTCTCTATCTTTTCAACTAAACAGAGCAATAACAATAACCACTCTGCCTAATAACTTGCTTATATGAGTATCATTTACATGTTTCATATCAAGAATATAATATTCTCTCATAAGAAGGAAACCATAATTTTCACAAAGAGAAAAAATTCTCATTTGGTTTCATGATAAAATGGTATTAATCACTGAATTTCATATTATAAAAATATAGCTGATTTGAAATTCACATATGTGCTTCAAACTCAAAACATACGGACTCTTTTGTCTGAAAAAAAAAAAAAAGAGCAATCTGGTTATTTTCCGTGTAAGATTCACTAGAAAGCTTTATTCTTTGACATCTCTGACTCTTGTGGTGGTTGCGTTGTGCTGGGAACTTCCTGTGCAAAGGTGCAGGTCAAGATGACCTCGTTGCTGTGGTGATGCTGGCCTTAGGAAACTGTTCAAAGGCTCCGGGTATCAGACGGAACCTTTTGCTCAGTCACCAACTCCCAAATATAGAGAATTCTGAGCAAAACAAGATGACCCTAATGTCTCACAGTTCTGCCTCCTTCAGACTGTCTGCTTTCTCACAAATAATCTTTTGATGAAACCTACACAATAAACATGCTGAGCTAGCTCTGGGTCAGTCAAATTCCAACAGGGTTTGGCTGCCCACTGGGCCCCAGCTTCTTCTCTATGTGTGTCTGTTGGTCTTTTCTTCAGCCCCCATTGGCCCTCTTTGATTTCTGAATTAATGGCTGTGTTAGTCACAGCAGTTTTCAAAGGGAAAAATGTTAGTTTTGAAATTATCATTTTGGTTAAATACATAAGGTTTGCATTTATTACTGACCATTTGAGGAAAAGAGAGTACAAAAATATGTGACCATAGGAAACTCCTGTATTTGCCAGGTTGTCCTAAATTAACAGAACGACACTGTGCATCACCTTACTACAGGAAAGCTTTCTTCACAAACATGGAGGCAACATGTGCGAGAACACATAGCTAGCTGACTATCACAGATTAAAACATTAACATAAAATAATCACAAGAACCTTAACATTTCCTTTTTAATAACAGAAATGTACCAATCAATATTTTAAAAGATCTTAGTACCAAACAACAACAACAACAACAACAACAACAACTTAGGTTGGCAATACCATCAGGTGGCAGGAGACCAATGGTGTAGGGCAGAAACTGTATCACTTAAGAAAACTTAATAATTACCTTTTAAGATGACTAACAAAATATGTTTGTTACGGTACTGCTAACCTCTAGCAATCAAAGTGGCAACAATCAGTCCTAACCTTAAGCTAATTTGTATAGTTGGATCTTATCTGGCATTCCACTGTTATCAGCTTTCCCTGTCAAGCTGCATACCCGAAGTAAGAATTTTATCTTACAGCCAAATGGCAAGTTTGCCTATTACATTTATTTCTGTTATAAGTATATATATATATGTTATATAATATAAATTATATTAAAAATTATATTTTACTTTATAAATTAGTATTCAAATTATAATTTTAAATATTTAAAATTTAAGTATAATATATGAATATAAAGCATACAGGTTTTACTTTATAAAGTATGATTTATAACCTGTATATTTTGCGAATTTAAAAAAGCAGAAATGAAAAGTTTTTTAGGCTGAAAAGTAGAAGTGGGAGGTAAAAAACTAGAACTAAGGACATCTAAATGTTACATAAGGTTTTAGATTATAGATTTTTAGTGATGGAAATAGAATTCTCTCCATACTAATCTAAATTTACATTGATTTAATATAATTTTAATACTAAGGACAGCTCGACCATATGATTCAGCACTCCCATTACATACCCAAAGGAAATGAGATCAGTATGTTGAAAAGACATCTGCTCTTTTGTTTATTGTAGTACTATTCATAACAGCCAAGATATAGAATCAACCTCAGTGTCTATTAATTGATGGGTAGAGAAAATGCAGTACATATCCATTATGAAACACTATTTGAACTTAAAGGGACAGCCTGGTCTAACTAAAAACAAAAATAAATAAAACCCAACTAAGGTGATGTCAGACATCTAAGTTCTGACTAGGGCTCCATGTTTTGTGATTTTAGTGACCAGGACCTTTAATGTTAGTTTTACTCACAGGCAAGATCAAGCACTTAGGCCAGATGTTCCTCCAATATGTCTTCTAGTTTAAAAATTCTGTGTTTTTTTTTTTTTTTAATACTGAGGATTTAACCCAGGGTGCTTTACCACTAAGCAACCTCACACACCTGGTTCTTTTTATTTTGAGACAGGGTCTCACTAAGTTACTTAGGGCCTTGCTAAATTGCTGAGGCTAGCAATTTAGCCTTAGTGATCCTCCTGCCTTAGTCTCCCGAGCTGCTGGGATCACAGGTGTCACCATGTCCAGTTAAAAGTTCATGTTTTTGATAATTGAAAATATACTAGAAAAATGTCATAACTATATTTTGTACTCTCTGAAAATCTATGTGGCTTTTCCACATTTCTTAAAGCCATAAACAGGATATCAACAAATTTTGGAATCAAGGAGCTTTAACATGTAATATTCGTCATAATCTCATTTTGAAATACTACTTTTTAGATGTAATCAAGTAATTTTAAATTAGGAAACATAGATCTTTTTGGTAATAAGGAGGGTTTTTGTTTTGTTTTTTGGGGCAGTACTAGGGGACTGAACCCAGGGCCTCCAGCATGCTAGGCAAATGCTGTATCACAAAGTTAAATCTCCAGCTCTTTTAGAATTTTGACACTGGGTTTCATTAGATTGCCGGGGCTGGCCTTGAATTTTAGATCCTCCTGCTTCAGCTTCCTGAATAGCTAGAATTATAGGTGTGCGCCACCATGGCTATGAAAGTTCTTTTAAACAGGATAAAAATGTAACCTAAGATGCACTTCTGAGCCATTATTTATCATTGTCCTTAGTCTTAAAATAGCTTATTTGATATTTTGTACTTACATGTACTTTAGGTGTTGGGGGAAGACCATTGCTAATAGGCTTCTGGAAAAAGAACACATACATGATTATATATATATATATATATATATTTTTAAACTGCTGTTTGGCATTACAATTCTCTATTTCAATCACATTTATCTGAATAAAATACATGAATATATTCTCTTTGGAAAAAAATCATTATAGATAATTGTTTAAATTTCTTGTAATCCTTCCATAGTCCATTTATTTCTAGTACCTGCCCCCCAGAAACCAGTTTGGTGTGTACCCTTTCTTTAAGCAATTACATATACTCATGTATTTACACAGCTTTCTAGATGCCCCCCCGCCTTTTTTTTCCAGTGCGGGGGATCAAACCCAGGACACCAGGCATGCTAGGCAAGTGTTCTACCAATGAGCTATGTCCAACTCACTTTCTAAACTTTTTGGTATATATTTACATAAATGTTCTCATAGAAAACAATGTTTTTGTATGTTTTTGGACTTGGCCTTAAAATGGTCTTAGAACACAATTTTGCATCAGTCATACAGACCTATTTCATTTATTTTAATGCAACATGGTATGAATAGAATATATTTAATAACTTAATTGTTATTGGATATTGAGGATTTTTAATTTTTTGTATAAAACAATGATAAAGTGGAAACCCCCACTTAACTTTCTTATGCACTGTAAGATTTTTTTTTTACATTATCATAGCCTTTATTTTACTGGTAGATAAACTGAGAAATGTCATGAAATAAGAAATCCACTGTATAATACATAATATAGTCAAAGATCTTGAAAAAGAATTAATGTCTTAACTATTATTTCCCATCTTTAATCAGAATATTATTCATCCTTTTCCATACTGAAAATATACCTCACTAATTACATTTCATTAACCAGCACTTTGGAGTATAAAGGTTGCTGTTTTTGAAAGGCTTCATCTCTCCTTAAGATATTAAATAATTTCCAATTTGGAAAGTATAACTAATGCCACTTGGTTTTAAGTGGATCTATATCTTAATAATCAAGCTAAAGACATAGCAAGAAAACAATGACATTATCACTTGAAGGTTGTCTCAGCCTACTATTTGCCATCTAATCAGACACTTGCATTAATTCCAGCAGAAATTCTTGGATCAGCTTCTAAAGTATAACAAAGAAATGAGACAGGTGGAACAAAGAGGAACATCTTACTTAAACTTTTGAGCTAATAAAACAACACAGAAGTGGGGCCCCTTGTGACACTTCTTACTTTGGTAACAAGATCATTAATATCTTATCAATTTCATACTCATGGAACACTATATGGTTAAAAGAATAAAATAAACAGAAGAGCTCTACAACACATTTGAAATAAGGAACACTGCATGGTAACTCACAGGCACAGAGTTCCATAATTTTCAGGCAAGTTTAACTGTCCTTCACAAAAATTCATCACCACAATGCAAGCAGGCCAGCTTACCAAGAGCACCCTACAAATGGCTCTTACCACATGGTTCTTAGGATAACTGTGCTTACACTTTGAACATCCACATGGATATCATAATGATGGCAACTGTGTATTCACTATTTGGTGAAATTTCTTGCTTTCCTTCATGATTTCTTCAGTCTCTTTTTCAGTTAAAAAAAACAAGCTTTTCTAAGAAGTCTGAATCTTCTAAGGACAGCTCATCTCTTTGTAAAAGCAGGAGAATCCCATCAACAGTTAAAAATGTGAATGGCAGCCTTGTTCAATCTCTTCTAATGCACATTTGTGAAAGCTGGATACAAAGGCAAAGTTTTCAAGTCTTCTTATTTTACCGCACTGTGGGGTGCCAGCCAATTTTCTTTTGATATGGAACTTTCAGTTGCCTTTGACAGAGAAGACCACTGTGCAGCCTACCAACTCAGCCCTGTAAAGGCCAAGTAAGTGGCAACTGCAGCACACCAAGAATGTGAGCCCAGCACTCTAGCAGTGCAGAGCCCAGATATGGGGAGTGTAGTCCAGGTATGCATAGATATAGGAGGTGGTATGGGTCACTGCAGACACAGACATCAGTGAGAGGGTTCCAGAGTGGACCCCAGGCAGGGCTCAGGGCTGGCAGGGAGTCCCTGGGACACAGCAGCAGTAGCACCCCCTCCTTCTCCAAGGACTCAAGCTTCGTGGATGGCCATGAATGGTTTTTTGAAAGGGCATTCTGTGAGAAATGAAACTTCTGGTACACAGGATCTATAGTGTTTACATTTTAGCTGATGCTGATTGCCTCTTAGAGGGTCCCTGTCCCTATCACATCACAACAGCAATATTATGAAGATAAGTAAAAAAAAAAAAAAAAAAGCTTTCTCATGTGTTTCTCATTAATGTGCATGCCTCTGAGGAACAGGAAGTACTTTTTCTGTAAACTATCTTTTCCCATTGTTTTATTGAGTTGTCTCTTTCTTATTTATTTGTTTTCCATATATTCTAGATTTGAATATTTTGTCTGAAACTAGAACTATTTTTCCTAGTCTATAGATTATCTTAATCTTGTTTAAAATGTTTTGTCAGTTGAAGTGATATTCAAGTATATTAATCAATGACCACAGTATAGAGACAATTTCAGGGAGAGCAAAAGTAGAACATTTGCTCACCCACAATGTCCTCAAGATATTTTTCAAAGAGGCCATGTTTCTCAACGTATAAACTATCTCCTGGAGAAGGAATATCCTTGGATTATAGTATACCTTCAATATGAGTTTTTTCGAGTCTCGATTTCTTTCAAGGTTAATCTTAATAACAGCATTTGAAGAAATGATTTTTTTTCCCTCAATCTGATATAAATCAAAATCATTTAAACAGTGTTATAAAAGTTAACAAAAAAGCTACTGTTAATTGATTTCATATATGACATAAAATATAAATTGACATTTCTGAAATGAAGGTTTTATGGTATCTTGGGTTGGAGGTATACCTCAGAGGTAGAGTACTTGCCTAAGAGCATGTGTGAGGCCCTGGGTTCCATCCCTAAGCATTTCCATTAGACATATTTTTGAGGATGTACAGCATCACATTATTCCTACCAGTTTCTAGTAGCTTCTTATTCTACTTTGCAAATAATTTACATACTTTTGTTTTTGTATTGTTTTCTTTAAAATATCTGATATTGGGCTGGGGGTATGGCTCACAGAGTGCCTGCCCAGTATGTGGGGCCCTGGGTTTGATCTCCAGCACCAAAACAAATATAAAATATCTGATATTTATTTTAGCAAAAATTCATTTTAAATTGAGAGGCTGTGAATGTCATTAATTCTCAGATTAACTTAAGGAAAAGAATTGGCTATAAATAGCTTCAAGAAGTTACACAACTGGGCACCGTGGCACTTGTCTGTAATCACAGCAATTTATTTTAAGCTTGAGGCCAGCATCAGCAACTGAGCAAGGCCCCAAGCAACTTTGTGAGATACCATCTCAAAATAAAAGATACAAAGGGCTGGGGATGTAGCTAGCTCAGTGGTAAAGTGTCCCTGAATTCAAGTCCAGTACAAAAAAAAAAGTCATATATAAAAATGCTTACATCTTCCAAAGGTTATCATATACAGGTTAAGCATTCCCAAATCAGAATTCTGAAATATTCTAAAATCTGAAACTTTCTGAAAGCAAGTTTTCAGATTTTGAAACATTTCAGATTTTGGTTTTCTAGATTATGGATGCTCAACCAGTAAAGTCTATGTAAATATTCAAAAATTAAAAAACTTTCAAAATCTGAATCACTTCTGATCCCAAGCATTCTGGATAAGGGATATTAAACCCTTATTGTATTGTAGTCACCCTCACTTTTGTACTACTACATTAGCAGGGTTGCCAAAATTTAAACTGATAGAGTCAAAAGGCCTGGTCAAAGGACAGAACTTTATAAAACCCATTCTCCAAGGACATTTTACACTTCTGTTAAAAGTGTCTTAAATTTCCAAACTGTAATGGGTAACCCTAGTAAAATGCCCCAACTGAATTATAAAAAAGGAATGCCATTTTCCACAATAAAAATTTAAAAGAATTTTTTTTTTTTTGTACCATAAGCCCATCTGTATAGGCTTTTGTGTTACATTTTTTCCTTTGTGTAAATATAACACAAAAGCCTCTAGTGATGTGCTTATTGTACAAAACCCTAACACGTATTTGCACATGAACATATTGGATTATTAAACATTTCTATAAAATAAATATTTGTAAATATAAAAATGTCAAAAACATCTCAACATTTGTTGAGATATTGGGGACTTTAACGATTTTTGTTGTTATTTTATGTTTTTGATAATAGATGAATGTTTTCTAGTGATCAAGATTCAATTCTTTACAAATGTTTAAAATTTTTCATGTCTTATGATTCCGAATAAATAATATATATTCTGATAGTAATGCCACAGTGTTTTATCTAACACTCATGACAGGAGTAGCTACTAAGGCTTATTTCACCATTCTTGAAATGATATCTAAGTTTGCTAAAAGATAATATTTCACCTTTGTTAGCTCTTTTCTTTGTGTAAGAGCAACTATATCACTCATTATGTAACTATAGAAATTTTTCCTGGAAGTTATAGCTTTCTTTATATTCTTAGTTTCCCTAATTTCTTCAGACTATAAAAGGTATTTTCCCCCTTTTCTTTCCATTTTTGTGGTGCGAGGGATCAAACCCAGGCACTTGTGCATGCTAGGTAAGCATTCTATCACTGAACTACATTCCCCAGCCCTGTATAAGAAACTTTTAAAAATTGTTTTGTGCAGAGTCCAAAATATGAAAATCCCATTTTAGAATACATTAAATAAAAAAACAGTCAAAATAACTTAAATAAGAGAATGATGTTATTCAAGATTATCACTGGAAAGATTTAAATAATCTACTTGTTATAATCAATATACTAAAATACCAATATAGCAAATATAAAATATACAATTGATACAGTTTCACTGTTTAAGTGTGAAACTAACTAAATAGTGGAAAAGAACCAAGTACAAGAAGAGCTTATAAATGCCAATACCCACTGGTACATCTTTCTTCTCTTTCCTGGAAACGTTTGTGCCTCGATGTTCATTCTGTTGCTGGTATAAAGATCCATCTCGTTCACCATTTAACTGGAAGGAGCCCACTCCATTTCCTTCAATAAGAAATGTTTAAATATTTTAACAAACTATTAATTTTCATTAAGAAAATTATCAAGTAGAGAAAAAAGCATTAACTCTAGGACAGTTTCATTCTTTATTTGAGATCAATCAGAGTATTTAATACTGAAGTAAGAAGTTTTTATACATAATGTTTTTTTTTTTTTTTCCCCCTTTTTTGGTGAACCTTTACTTTATTCATTTATTCATATGTGGTTCTGTGGATTGAACCCAGTGCCTCACACATGCTAGGCAAGCGCTCTACCACTGAGCCACAACCCCAGCCCCTATGTACAATGTTTTTAAATTAAACTTCCATTTGTGGTACATAAGGTGAATTTAAATTCAGGTTGTATCTAAGTACATATATTTATTTGTTTTAAAAAGGCAAAAATGAAATACTGAATTCATTAACTACTTTCATGAAAGGGGCAATTTATATTATGTTACCAAGAAACCTCGGTTGCTCTTTCTTAAATTCTTTCTTATGGGTAAGACAGAAGAAACTTTATAGTGTTAAAACAACTCTTTTCAGTATTAACTGGATGCAATATACAGCAAAAAAGGATCATCATTTCATTAAAATGATTAAAGGAAATTAAAAAAAACCTTCCTTGTTTGTTCATAGTTTAATTTCTATTGCTTATACAATGTAGCTAAATGATGACAGAGCATAAACTACGTTCCAAAAGAGGGGAGGCTAAATAAGAAATGATAAGCAAGGGACAAAATATTTCAGGACTGGGTGATAGGGAACCCCTTTATTAAAAACACTGAATCATGAAACAAAGATCAAAAAACATCTCCTTAGCCACAGTGTCTCTTCTCTCCTCCCTCAAAGAAATTCAAAATAATTTCTTAAAAGAAAAATTTTCTCTATATTTTATCACACAGCATGAAAACCTGGTAACATCCAACTTTATCCTTCTTCATTACCTAAAGCAACAGGCTTTTGTGGAGGTAATCGCGGAGGTGGTGGTCTAGGTGGAACCTGGGATGGTTTTGCTGGGCTCCCTGACATGGGACATCTCTTGATTGTTCCTTGATTATCTTCCTCAGTAGAATGGGTTTCCTGTGGTATGAAGATGGACTTAGGCTGAAATAACACAGAAAAGAAGACCAATGATTAAACATGTAATTATTTTCTTGAAGTAAATGTTGTTATATTTCAAATTGTGTTTACCAGATGAATTGAGGGTACTTAACTATATGATTCAGGTAATCTTATTATCTTAAAAATATCCTAAAAATGGACACTAATATGTATTTCTCAAGTTTTGCAGCTGTGCAAAAAAAAAAAAAAAAAAAAAAAGGGTGGGTGGGCTCTCTGACTTTTTTTTTTTTTTGCGGTGCTGGGGATTGAACCCTCTCTGTCTTTTTATTAATTCTTTTTTATTTTTTTGGTACCAGGAATTGAACCAGGGACACTTAACCACTGAGCCACATCACAGCCCTTTTTTGATTTTAATGTTTTAAAAAAAACTCAGGGTCTTTCTGAGTTGTGTAGTGCCTCGCTAAGTTGCTGAGGCTGGCTTTGAACTTGTGATCCTCCTGCCTTAGCCTCCCAAGTCACTGGGATTACAGGCGTGCTCCATCACAAGTGGCTTTTTATTAATTCTTCAAGCCTTCCCAATTAGGCTTAAAAACAGTCCTTCTGATAGCTTCCAATTTAAACAAATCTGTTTATTATGAGTCTTACAACTAATCCAAGCTCAGCTCCTTATCAAAGCTAATCTAAAGTGTCCCTTAGCTGACTCAGTGTTTTTATGTTGATGCTTTCTTTCAGATGGGGGATAGAAGATACACATTAAGATGTTCTCAAAATAAAGAAGGTAGCACCACAGTAAGGGATGCCTGAAAAACTTTTTGTGAAGAAAAACACTCCAGTCAGTTGAAGTATTGGAAAATTTATTTACTTTTATAAATTTACCTGGTATTATAAAGATTGCTCAGCACTTATTACCTTGAAATTCAGATCTCTATACTTCTGCTAATATAAAGCTAAACAAGCAAGCACAGCATCATTTACTTGTGTGAATCAAGATTTTTCTCAGTGGTATAAAAAAGAAAACAAAAATATTGTAATAAATTTGATGCCAATACTAGCTCCTATTTACAATCTAGCTTCTACTTACTCCGATTTCAAACTTCAAACCAAATCATTTCATAATTAAAATGTGCTATGCATATGAATTTATAAATTTATATTATCACTATTTATATTAACTGATTTTATCCTTTAAGAAACCTATCAGTTGCAGTTACTTTTAATATTTTATGATGATTTTGTTTGGCACAGGGATTTTGTTGTTAAAATTTTCTTGAAAGTTACTGTTTTATTTTGTATTTTTAATTTATAATCATCTTCTGAAAAATAAATATTTGTGAGGATAAATTACCAGTCTTTGCTCATTCTCAGAGATCAGTTAACAAACTGCAGAGTTTGAGAAAAAATAATTCTAGTAACATTTGTTTTCTAACTCAAGTGAAATAATACTAATCCATCAAAACACTTATTTCACTTTAGGAAAGAATAAGTTGGGGTATTTTCAAAAGGCAAAAATAATCAAATTATCTTAGATCACAGTTAGCAACTTCATAATTATTCTTTGTGGGTCACAAATAAAAATAAGCTAGAGTAACTTACAATACAGAATTAAGTGGCAGAATAATAATACACATGCACACAGACATATACATACACACATAGAATTCAAATTAAGAAATAAACCTGTCTACCTTTGGTGGAAGAGGTGGTGGAACTTTTGCTTTCATGGTTGAACTAAAAACAAAAAGTTTAGAATCAGCACGCTTCATTTTACAAATAAATCATCAGTAAAATGTAATTATTTTTTCAAATCTATATGGAAGAAAACCCTGCAAAAATAAGTACCATTTTCTAAGATTGTGAGTTTTTTTCAAAATATTCTGTGAAATGTACAAGTTATGTTGAATGAAGTGTTATTCAGAAGTAATTGGGAAGATATGCCCCCTTAGTTTAAATATTATACCTGAAACTGGGAAAGATGAATAAAATTTCAGTTTATTTCAATTAAACGTAAATAATATAAGAACATAAGTGGCACCTGGTAGAGGAAAAAAAATGATACAATATAAATCACATCATAATCTTCATTTGCGCTATTTTTTAGGTATGAAATATCTTTGATGAATCTCATCAAAGGCAATATATGTGCTCTATGAAATGACAGGCAGAATTTGAATGAGGTTAAGATTCATTAAACTTAGGATAAGTTTCAGAAACAGAAAAAATTAAAAGATGGTCCAGAAAATGTCTCAGATGAGGACACTGAGGCCCAGAGGTTAAGTGACCTGACTCAGGGTCAGAGTAACAAGGTGAAGAAGAAGCAGACATGCCCAAGAGCCTGTCAGGTGCTCCTGTCTACTGGAAACTGAATCTTTATCAAAACAAGCAAACAAAACCTACTGAATTTAAAGGACTAAGCAGTAATATACACATAATAATAAAAAAATTCCCCTTTAAAAATGCACACATTTATCCAAAGTATTTCTTTGAAATATATTCAATGAAATTTAATGAAGCATAAAATAAACTTTGTAGTTGTAGTAATTACAGCAGCTAGCAATTACTAAGTACAATAAAAAACTGTTAGTTTTTTTCCTAAGTTGTTATTAATCAGTGTTATGGACTGAATTGTGTCTCCCCAAAATTCATATCTTGAAGTCTTAATCCCCAGTATGACTATACTTGGAGAAAGGGCTTCTAGGAAGAAACTAAAAGAGAAGATACTGCCCTCCTCTCCGCCACATGCACACTGAGGAAAAGCCATGTGAAGACACTGCAGAGGTGGCCACCACCAGGAACCAAACAGGCCAGCACCTAGATCTTGAACTTTCCAGCTTCTGGAGCTGTGAGAAATAAACTTTTATTGTTTAAGCCACCCAGTCTAAGGTATTTTATTAGGGCAGCCCAAGCTAACTACAATAACTGTGATAGAAAAAAGGAACAGCCTATGGTATGGCCTATGATACTGTTACTAATTATGTTAAAATTACTGTCAATATTAAACTGCTAGATTTAAGAAATCAGGTCAAATGACACCTTTTCTTTTTACCAAAGAAGAGAAACAAAACTCACTGTTTGGATTCATCCTCATCCCCCTCATCATCTTCTAAGTGTGCCACGTGTCCTCTAAAGAAAAAGGATAATACCACAGTTACTTTACCAAAGAGCTTAAGAAGAAATTCTTAAAAAGGCAGGAAGGGCTTCTGCAAGACAGAATTTTATTTCTATGTCTTTACAGGCTAGAATAAGTTAAAACAATTCTCTCTACGTGTCAGACAAGGGGGCAAAATGACTTTACTCATCTGTGACATAAATTATTTAAAGCTTAACTAAAAATTAAATTACCGCTGATGTAATTCTTCTTCAACAGACTTCAGAAGACTCCTTAAAAGGAAAAACAACAACAAAAACCAATGTTAACAAATAAGCAAAGGAATATTATGTATATATTTTTATCCTTTAACCTTACCCAAAATTTTTTGAATGATCACTTTTTTACCATTTACCAAAAATTTGCTACAATGATCACCTCTGTACCATAAAACAAGTCATACTTAATGAGATATCTCTATTTTCTGTTGCTAATATCTTTATAAATGTTAAATGAACAAATTAAATCCTAATGTTCATTGAAAATACCAGTTGGAACAGAAGACAACTCACCATGAAATGTCACAACAGTACTGACAAAACAATAATTGCAGGGTCATTGTCAGGGGTTTCCAGGATTCAAATTTTACCTGGAATATTATACCTGACACCTGAAATTATATTTTCCTTTTCTTAAAGTAAGGAAGGTGACACATTCTGAAAAAAGTCATGCTCTCAGGCAATCCTACAAAATGAAGCTCAACATGTTGGATCTCTCTGCAGAAGCATGCATGCATGTGATGTGAATACATGAATGTAGTAGCACTTTGCTTTCACGGAAGACACTCACTTACCTGAAGGCTCTGTTCTCCAGTGGTGCACTGGCAAACACATTTACACTTTTGGGAGACTAAGCCTGTATCAGACCAGGTGTGAGGATTTTACCATTAGGAACAGTATATAAAATTTTAAATTTTAGGAATGTAAGAGAATTTGAGACATTCCTGAAGTTCCCTTACTTCTCTTCACTGCAAATTCACGCAGTATACCACCTACATTATACTCTTCAAGCATAAAAACCCAATAGTCTTCTCAGAGCTAATGGAATAGATAGAAATACAGTTACTGAAAAATACTGGGATAAAAATGATTCAGCAGGAAATTTACTCTCCCTCAAAGTTATAAGAGTACTTTCTAAATATGTTTTCCTTTTATATCTAGGGGAAAACTATGTGTAGAATTATCAAAACATAAAACTAGAGAAACTGAAACGCTATCTATTATGAACAATAAATAGAATAGCTTTTAGCCATCAAATATTTTATTAGGCTGGCTTAATAACAATATAAGTTTAAAAAATGACAAAGTTATGAATCTAGAATGGTCAATGACACAGAAAAACTAATTGCAAGTTCTATTTTGTGGACAGAAAAATTGAGGAACCACAGTCAAATATCATATTTATAAAGCTCTCCCAAGGCCAGCTCTAGGATGGCAAGAGCTTCCAGCTAGAAGCAGTAGAGCAAAATGAGGACAGGTTTTAAACCAAGACCTAGAATCTGAACCCTGCCCCACCTCTAAGGGCTATGCGGTCCTGGGTATGTCACTTTGATACCTCATGATTCAGTTTCCTTATATGTTAAAATGGGAATTACAATAGTACTTGCATCCAAACGTTTAAAGATAAAATGAATTAATACAGGTAAAGTACTTAAAAGAGTAACTCAGGACATAGTAAGTACTTCATTAGTGTTTTATTATTTTTGACTAAGCAATTCTTTGAACTAGGTCCAGAGATCAATCTCATAGTCTCCTGTAGGGGTTCTACAAAGTCAAAACTATTTTCATGTACATTTGGTCTTTCTTACTCTTAACTTCCCATGAGTATACATTGAAAGTTTTCCATAAAGTCTAAGATGTATCACAAGAATTCAGCTGTCTTCTATTAAGCCAATGTAGAGATTTACAAAAATATAAAACAATGTCACTTTTTCTGATACTACGTTTTTTTCAGGAAAAAGCAGCTATTTCTCATTAACAATGTTAATAACGGGCTTCAACAGTTTTCTGTATTGCACTGACATACATAAACCACATAAAATTCCTTATTGCAATGATTTACTGTCTCTAAGTTTCATGTGAGAGCTATCAGTGAAGCAATAAAGAAGGCACTGGAAAGAGGTAGCATTTGAATTTTGTTTTTTTAGAACAAGAAATAATAAAAAAAAGTATGTTACTTAGGATGATATATATTATTTTAAAACAAATTAAGTATCTTGGAAATTCTTTAGTTTAACTTGCAATGCCATAAATACTGACATTCATAATCCATATAAACAAAAGCACTTTGGAGTTCTCAATTTTTTGAGAATAATGGGATTCTGAGTCTAAAATTTGAGAAGTGCTGCTTTAAACTATTTGGCCAAATTAAATGTTATGTCTCTGAGCTGTATAATAGACTCACCTATCATTTTAGAAAATGTGAAAAATATTTTTCTTGAGCACATATTTTTTGAGGTATTTCTTTCTCCAGTAGAGAACATTAAGACTTGACAATAATCACAAACAGAACTTAAACTGTCCTTTTACTTTCAGCTACCATATGTAATTGAATTTCTACAGTATTCTACTCTTTAAAAAGAATCTTAAAATGAAAGGCTGCATGAAAGAACTTGGAATGGCAGCTTAGCCTTTAGTTTTTATTCACTTATTTATAAATATCATACTATATGTGAAGATAGTTTGTTAATAAAAGTTATAGAATTCATATACTGGAGAAAATGTGATGCTGATTTATTTACCAAGATTGAGAGCTACACAACAAATAACATCACTATCCACTGGTCCACTTAATTCTTCTACTATGGAAATTTTTTGAAGTGAAAGACAAAATAACAATGATAAAGTTGAATTACTAAGTCAATCTAATTTCTGATGGAAATACTGATGAAAAATTAAAAATGGAACAATGTACAAACAGATTTAGTTCATGAAGGGAAAAAAGCCATCAAACTATTTAGCAGATTTAATTAGCTAAGGAATTTATGCTGTAGATTACTAAATTCTTTCAAAATTGCCTTATTGCTCCCAATGTGTATGTACTTAAAACCAAGAAACTCCTTATTTCTCTGAAATTGAAGTGTTTTGAAAGTTTTATTCATTTATTATTCACTTCCTTATACAATAAATGATTATTTACTGAGTAACTTCTATAAATAAGGGCAGTTAATAAGTGCTTATTGAACCCTAAATGTGCAAAGCAATAGATTTACGGTAACTGTTCCATTTCACCCTATGACGCAGGTACTATTATAATCCCCATTTTGCAAGAGAGAGTGGAAGTAAATTTCTCAAAGTCAAGTGGTTTACAGGAAAAGCTAATTCTGAGTTGGGGCTTGGCATTACTACTACTAACTTAACTGGACCAGGAACTGTATAATTCAATCTGTTGTTTTCATTATTGCTTTTTATTATTTTATTAAAAGAATTATCTTCTGAATTTTTGTTCTACATTAAAAACAAAATCAGGAATAATTGTTTTCTTTTAAAAACAATGTTTTGTTGATTTTAAATAAATAGAAGAGTTGACCCCAGTGAATCAGAAAAAGGAGGCGGTAACCCAGTGTTAAGTTAAAACATGTAAGCCTTCAGTTAAAAGGAAACCCCCTCTGTAACAATTCTAATCAGTTAGTTTCCACATGATCTAGAATAGGTAAAAACCCATCAATGGAAATCTGTCTGCCTGATCACCTATGGAGAATGCAGGAAATCTCCTGAGTTTAAAACACTGCCTAGTCACAAGAATAAAGCAGACATATAGATACAGTAAGAGAAGTGCTACATCCATGCTCATGTCACATGTATGTATATACCTATACATGAAACACAGCCAAAGGTCAGACTTTTGGCTAACCTACCTTGCCAATGATTCGTTATATAGAAAACAGTTCCTTAAGCAGGGATCCAATTAATCAAAAAATGAAGGTTGGGCAAATTATTAATATTTTACCTAGCCAAAGTAACTACATAGTATGAAAATGACTAACAATCAGAAATCAAGCAATGGGAATTAAAGAATCTGGAAAAGCACTGAGTGACGGGTCACATTATTTTGTATTTTCAAGTACATAATTTAAAAATATCTTAGAAGCAAAAAAGGGTAAATGAAATATTGCTTCCAAATTATTTAGTTTCTTAAGATACACCAAAATTTGCTAATAAGCTCCTTAAAAATCAGTGGCCTCATATTTAGAAAAGATAATATTAAAAACACATAAAATTTTTTGTTTATTGACCCATAATGAGATAAACTATTCTTTGTTGAATATATAGCAAATAGTTACTGTTTAGGTAAAACTTCATTTTCTACCAAGGAAATTTTATAATTATTTTACATCTTAAGAAACATAAAGGCTAAACATAATAGTAGAGACTTAGTAATATTATCAAGGCTAATAATAATACTAAATAAACCCCTCATATTTAACTGAAGTTCAGAATGAATCAAAACCAATGCATTTCTCTAGGTTGTCATTTAAAATCTTTTCTTTGTATTGTGAAAAGAGTCTATTTTAAGTAAAAAGTTAAAATGTTTAGTTTATTTAAAAACATAATTTTGCATTATTATCCTTAAAACTAAGCTGTCATTATTTCTCAACTGCTTAACTTAAAATATGAAAATATATGTCTCAATTTGTCAATTTAATTGAAATTATATTTTGAAATCCTAATTTGATTACTATAACAAATATTTACATTAATGGAAGATTTTCATCATAAATTAGTTTTTACAATGATAATTTATCTATGAACTCAGGAAATGAGAAGCAGAAGGGCAGAGGACAGACTCCCATATGTTAACTCTGGTGTAAACTCAGTTTATAAGCTGCCTCTTTACCAGTGTGCACCTTATCACTAAGATGGTGCCTGGTATAGAGTAGGCACTGACTGTTAAAATTTGTTTCTTACATGAGCTGATAACTTTTAAGACTTTAAATATGTATTTTAACTACTATCCACTTTTTAAAAAATTTACAGCTAAAAAGTTAAAATGCATATTTCTTAGTGTGAATAATTCCAGTGTTTTCAGTGGCCAACACATCTGGGAGATGTAACAGCAAGTTTTGTATGGAATAAACAGGTTTACTTTGGAAAGAAATCAACTGCTGAAATACATATTTATCTTCAGTTGGATTATATTTGGTTTTGTCTAACAGGTAAGATAAGCAAAGTAGCTTGATATAAGAAATTTAAGTTGATCCTCTCCATTATAACAATTATCAACCATAAGTGACAAGCACAGAAGCACTGGAAAAAAGTCAAAGGCATATTATAAAATATATCCAACAGTCCAACAACATAGCTTACTATCTTAAATATTAAAATATAATATTAAAGACAACTGAATTTTTGAAATTTAAGTTAATTTTTAAAGAACTTTACTTACTTGTTTCCACCTAAAAAGTAACTACCTTGGTGTCCTTGTCCATATTCTAATTGTAGATCCTAATGGTACAAAATAAAATATGTAGCATCAGAGCATTGTATCACCTATCACGACACACTATTATATATCATTTTTAAAAGAGAAGCCCCAGACCCCAAATAAATCTGTATTGCTATATGTTCTTAAAAAGAAGGTACAGTAGGACTTCCAACAATAAGAGATATGCTTGTTGTCCTAATTTAAATTTTTTGAGTATTTTTCTGGGAATTTTTTTTCTGAATGATATGCAAGTTTCATTTATGGCTATTGCTACTGTAATTCATATTTTAAAAATCAGGTTTTAGAAACAAAAAAGCTGAAATAAAGTATTCTTAAGCTATAAATGAAGCAAAAATGAACAGAGAATAAGCAACAAAATCTTGGTTTGCTTTTATATAGCATCTGAAATAATTATGTATATATACACATTCACATATGTCTACTGATGCTTTGTGCTGGTAATTAATTTTTTAAAACATGTAAAATTGGGTGTTATTTTAAAAGTAAATCATATATGCAAAGTAGCACAAGATTGTAAACTGCACTGAAGGACTTTTAAGAATATTTTAAACAGTAAAATAACAAAATTTCAAGTGAATATTAAGGGAATTCCTTGACTATTTAAACATTTCCACCAAATGCTGTAGGTTATAGGGTATTGAGAGTTGAAATTCAAAGGAATGAATAACACAATGCATGTGCTTGCCTCAAACAACTTCTTGAGAAAAAGGAACGTGCTTTCCACCAAATATGGAGAGAATGAGGTGAAGTTACCTTTTCTCCCCTTTTAAAAAAAGGCACTGTATTTTAAGCACCCTTTTAGATAACATTTTTTTTTTTTTTTGGGGTGCTGGGGATCGAACCCAGGGCCTTGTGCTTACTTAAGCACCCTTTTAACTATAAAGGGGGAATTATTTTAATAGTTTAAATACATTTTACTCTCATTAGAATATAGTGTATGCATGAAGTGCTTTTTATTTTATAAGACAACATGATCGGACTTGATGCAAAAGCCACCTTGGAGCAAACTTCCAAAGCTAAGAGTTATCTGCAGTCTTTTCTATTCTTCCACAGCACTTAAAACAAATCTCAAGCACTTAATACTGCCTTTTAATCTATTTACAAGTCTGTTAAACAGCAGCCAGGCTGTGATCTACTCAAAGAGAAAGGGTCAAATGCTTCTTCCTTCCCTACAGCCCAAGCTAACACAGTCCCCTGGCACACACTCACTGTGCCCTGAATTAATGCTTGTTGAAATGCCAATTGTTTATTTTCCTACAAATAGACAACTTCATTCTTAAGATACACAAATACAAATAGATCACAAAATACTAAGCCTAAGAATATGAGGATTTAAAGTAATATGTTATATTTAAGAGAAAAGTCCTTTAAAATTTAAGTACTCTAAGACCTGTCAAAATATATATAAATATATGATGAAGATCTAAATCAAAATCTTTTAGACAAGGCTCAAGTTTTGTCTTCTTCAATATTTGTGTTCTTCCATGCATAATAATCAATGTTCTTACCAGTGACAGAAAAGATAACACATCATAAACAAAGATTAGTCAACTATCACACTGGTATTGCATGAAATTCTAATAAAAAGGAAACTGTTCTCTTTAACTGATAATATATCTTTATTTTTTTATTTTATGTGGTGCTGAGGATTGAACCAAGTACCTCACACAGGAAGAGGCAATCGCTCCACCACTGAGCTCCGGCTCCAGCCCTAATGATATATCTTAATATGATAAAATCACTGGTATCACAAGACTGCCTCTCAAGTATTTTGCCACACATTTAAAATGATCATCACTTTATGTAAGAATCTTTAAACTTTGGTATTCAGTAAAGAGAAGTACTAATCTCTATGAATACACTTTTAGGTTCATGTCTGTTTTCTTTAGGGGCAGCTTAAGCCCTCTACCAGACCAGCAATACCTCTAGCCAATATAATCTCTCAAACTTTTAATCTAATGATAGCTTCCAAAACCACACACTGTGCAGAGTGGACTTGACTTCTATATAAACACAGATGTGTCACAACATCCAGCTCAGCTAGTGTGTGACAATAAGGAGGCAGGTTGATGACAATGATTAAAAAAAAAAAAAACAAAACCAACAGAGATCAGCAGTATACTTGGGAAGGTAAAGAGAAGCATTTAAAACAACCAAAGTAATATTTTAATAGAAAACTGGGTATGAGCTTATATACAGAAAAACATTCAGTCCAAGAGAGAATTTGTAGATATATCAAAATCTGATGATTAAATATGTCATGTTCTCAAGTCCTACCAGGAAAAGTAAAACTGAAAGGGGCTAGTTCTTTACCAACAATTTCTTCTCCTTAAATCAAGTTATGTTATAGCAACCATGGAGCAAAAAATGTGCTAGCCATATCATCAAGTAGCACACTAAATCCTCCTAGGATGTGTCTAATCTCTTTTAATGCGACCATTATTTACCTCATACCTTCTATATGGCAAGAATTTGGCCAGTAAATCAGACACAGAATATGAGAATAAACAAAAGGAAAGGAACAAAAGTAAAAGCAGGGCAGAGTTAGTAGTTATTTACATATCTTTAGAGTAGTCTAAGAAAGACTTATCTAAAAGGTTTTTCAAAATGGATTTGAAAGTTATCACATATTAGAAAAGTACTTCAAAATTATGCTTAGAAAAGCACTCAGAGTAACCCTAGATGATGGTATTATTTGGCCATCCTTTTAAGATAAGTAAGAATACATTTGAGCATGCAAGCATAAAAAATCAGTAGCATTAACTAAGCATCACTTATTTATGAATGACAATGCTTAATTACACAGTAACATCAGTAGTAGCAACACAGAATGAAAACATGCAACAATCTAGCAGAGATTCAACCTAAAGGCTCAAACAAAAGTTCAAGATGGTTCCTGTGGCACAATTAAAGTAAATTTTGGGGTTAGGAAGTCCTAATGTCAGTGGTTCATTTTAATGATCACAGGAGTATTCCTAAACCTAAGATGGAAATTCTAAGAAAAGATGGCATGAGAAAGAACTGAAAAAAGAAAGGAGGAGATAATATAGAACACTGGAAAAGCAAATATGATCAAGAAAATCTTACTGCAGTTTAAAAAAAAATTCCTTTGGGAGATTACAAAGTGTATACCTGATGAGAAAACAGCAGGAGTCAATAGAATGGATATAGTTGGCTATAAAAACACAAAAGAAAAAATAATTTAGTAATATATCTTAACCAAGGAAAAAAAAGATAAGGCAAGGAGAATTGTTTTCCTCATCAAAAAAAAAAAAAAAAAAAAAAAAAGATGGCATGAATAAGGTCATTAGTGACAACTTTTAATGTGATAGATGATTTACAGAAACAAAGAGGGAGTGAATCCAGGGTAACGCAAAGAAGACTGTTTATTTCTTAAAATGTCAGAAAATCAAGTGGGGTTGTAACATTTACTGATCCTGCAGGAATCTAATAAAAGCAGAAGTCCCCTTCCAGGTCTCAAACAGAATAACTGACTTTTACTGAAAGTTTGGAAAATTATCAGTAGGTTTATTCTTCAGAGCAATGGTTATTTTATGTTCCTTTATAACAACAAAGTATTTTATATGTAAGTAACTTTCAATACACTTCAAAATACAAAGTAAAAATAAAACTAGGCATATTAGAGAAAAATATCAGCTGTGACAGATTCGTAACAATCTCTTAATCTCAAGATAGCATTTTGTAGGTTAAATAAACCCATTTTTATGGCTATGGGCAAAAGTCTTACTAAATAATTATCACATTACAGTGAAGTTTGTTGTTGTTTTTAAACTCGTCATCTTTCAAAATTTATAGACTTTTCTTACTAACTGCCAATTCTAAATATCAAGTTTTAGTCTTCTGGCTTCACATATTTTGATTGACAGATTTTTTTTTTAGGTTGCTTTTGGGTAGCAAGAAAAATTGAGGTATATATGCAAACTACAAAATGAAAATATTTGTCATTTAAGACAACCAGAAATCAATAACAACATGTAACTTTTAAGCAACAAGTTCTTCAAGGGAGTAAATGTTTTTTTTGGAACCCAGAAGATTTAGAGCCAATCTCTGGTGCCAAGCACCTACTAAGATGAGAGCCAGATATTTTGGTTCATCATGTTTTTAGAGGCCAGCAACAAGTATTTGAAAGAGTTAAAGTTTCCATGGATATGTCACATCCATTGGAATAGCTACCATCAAAACCAAAACAAAAGAAAAAGGAAGAAAATAAGAAATACTGAGGATGTGCAGAAACTGGAACCCTTGTGCACTGCTGGTGGGAATGTAAAATGGTTTAGCTGCTGTGAAAAACAGTATGGCGGTTTCTCAAAAAAATTAAATATAAAATCACCATATGTTCTAGCAATTCCACATCTAATTATATATCCAAAAATACAGAAACTCAAACAGATAGTTGCACCTCTAGTTCATATCAGCATTATTCCATGGTAGTCAAAAGGTAAAAGCAAGCCAAGTGCTCACAGATAACAAAATGTGGTATTTAAATACAATGGAATATCATCCAACCTTAAAAAGGCAAGTCCTGCCTGCTACAATATGGCAGCTAAAAGATACTTATGACATTATGTTAAGTGAAGCAAGCTGGTCACAGGAGGACGAATGTTGTACAATTCCACTTATCAGACGTACCTAGAGTAGTCAAATTCATAGAGACAGGGAATGGAATGGTAGCTGCCAGGAGATGGGGAAGAAGGAATGGGAATTATCATTTAATGGGTAAGGAGTTTCAGTTTGGGAAGAGGAAACCATTCTGGTGATAACTGCACAGCAATGTGAATGTACTTAATTCCAATAAACTATAATTTTAAAAAGGTAAAAATGGTAAATTTTATGCTATGAATATTTTATCTCAGTTAGAAAAAAAACCTATGAGACATTTATGTTGATTAAATGACAAAGACGTGGGTGGGGGTGGGGGAGAGACAGACATACCCATATCCTAATTAAAAAAAAAAAAGTACAAGAAATTATGAAGATTCCAGATAGAGGCAATATAGCACAGGGTTTAGGTTTGGCCAAGCTCTGCTATTCTTAGCTAAAGAACGAACATCAGTTTCTTTGTACTTTAAACCTCTTCATTTATAAAATAAGCATAATAATATAGTCATATGTGACTTAATGGCTGGGATATTTCTAAGAAATGTGTCTCTAAGCAATTTCAGATAATCATAGTGTACTTAAACCCACTAAGATGGCTATATGGGAGAGGGAAGTGCTGGGGAGTGATACTGACCAAATTATATTCCTATATTATGTGCATGTACAAATATGTAACAAATCCCATCAATATGCACAGCTAGTGTACCAATAATAAAAAAAAATGTGGAAAAAATATAGCTATGTTATTACTAGGTGATAATCTCTTGGGCTACTCTTCTCTCCCTGCCCTGTTTGCTTCCCCTTATTGATCAAAACCATGATATGAATACATATTTCAAGTGTTTAGGCTGTCTGTCTGGCATATAAAATCCTCCAAATAAGGCCAACCTTTGCTGTTATTAGAAGTGAGCTTTTAAGGTTAATTATAAATTGTAGAATTTGACAAGTGTTTCTTCTATTCCTCTTCTGCCAGAACTATGTTTAAGTTAACTGTTCCTGAGCCGCCTTCTCTCCCATCAACTGCTCCCCTTAATCGTAAGAAACTCCAGGCTATAGGGTGGGGAGGGGTTGACAGGAAACAGACATCCTAATACAACCCAGTCAAGCTACCAGGCTAGCTCCACACATGATTCAGAAGATGTTTACAACTCTAAAAGTATGATCTTTCTGGTTTTGTTGTCTTTTCTGCATGGAGGATGTTAATAAATACTAGAGTCAACTTAAACTTTTTGATCTGTGGTCTTTCATCTCTACAACAAATCAAACTAATTGTCATGCTAGCCTACATATGTCTAATTCTGAAGACATTTTTCATCCAGAAGTCTCTGACAATGTTTTCTTCAGATATTCTGTCTCTGACAGTTAATTCTCAGTCTTCATACTTGACTACCATGTGGAGCAATGTGACATATCCCTCCATCTTTTGAGACAGGGCATCTACTGAGTCTCAAGCTTTCTCCCTCCAATGGAGGCTCTGACTGCTAAACACTGGCATCGTGCCTGTGGTAACCAGGTTTTCTGCTCTTCCTTTAGTTCCAATTATGGCAATGCATGCAATTTCAAGGTTTCACCATTTCTTCTTTGATGATTTATAACCACCTCTGAGCTAATTCCATATTTCTAGTGCTAGTATAATAGTTTCTTAATTTTAGCTATTTACTGGACATTTTTAAAAAATGTGGCTGTACAAATGACTATTTCCACACAAGGGGTATTTGTCCATTCCCTTTGTGAAGAATCGCTGGCTACTCCGTAATACTGACATCAGTGTTAGTCCCTCCCAGAGCCAGATCTGCCACATTTGGCCCAAAGTACTTTTCCTTCTCTGATATCTACAGTATCTATCATGTCAGCTTGCCTTCATCAACAGCTGTTACCTGGCAAAATGTTGATAAGCCATTATATATTTTATTGCATAGCTAAGAGTTTATATGTATACATTCTTTTCTAACAAGACAGTAGCTTCCTCTCTAAAAAAAATTATGTCCACAAAATCTTTTTTTATGCTTGATGAATGTTAGAGAGTGTTGATTTAAGAACTTATAAAAATAATCTTTTAAGTCAACCAAAATTGAAACAGGTATGTTATTAAGATGGAGAGAAAGAAGAGGGGGAAAAAATTCCACTTAAAAGGCAGAAAAGTGGAATCTAGGAATAACAATGGGGATAATTTGAGGTTTTGAATAGACACGGAAATAGAAAAATTCATAACAACTACTAAATGTACTACTTAAATTTAATACCTACCAGGTCTAATTTTCCATTCCCCTCATGTAATGATACAATAGTATTATTATTTATAACTTCAGGGCTGCTGTATAATCCAGATATTTTTTGAGAAAACTAGATATGGCATAATGCTGCAAATTAAAATTTTATCTGAGAATGAGTTCTTTATTAACTTAGGGTAAGTTATTTTTTAAATTATATATTTATATGTGCAATATATAACATGTGAATATATTATATATTAATATATGTAACAAATACGAATAATATATATCATGTGACATAATGTGTAGCATTTTATATATATGAATGTATATATATATATATGGATGGTTTTTAGTTCATTAAAACGAGTTATATCATAAAACTGAACGTGTTTACAGAGAATTGTCATTTCTAAAAAGTTTCATGTGAATAAGAAAATTTATTGCTGTTTTTCATAAAAAGGAAAAATGTTTTTATTCATTACTATAACATTACACTTGAATAGATATATCTGTATAACTGGTTATGGGGAAATTGCTATATTTCCTAATATATGGCAACTTGCTAAATGGCAAGCTTTAGTTTATAACAAAACCAGACAAAATGTTTGATCTTAAAAAAAATCAAGACTAAAACAATGCTGACAAAAAAAAATCAGAAGATGAGAAATACCAGATTAGATCTTGCAGTGTAGTATATTTCTTCTGAACTGTCGAAAAAACCATCACTGTCGGGCTGTTCAGCAGAGACCAAGAAACCCAGGTTATTTACACTTAAGACTATAAGCCACGAATTCACAAAGGGGAACTTTTACAAGTGTAGTAAGTTCCTGCTAACACAATTAAGGCAAACGCAAGGTCAAATTAAATTAAGCAGCTTCTAAAAAAGCAACATTGCCACAACTTTGCTTTATAATGCAGTTACTAAATTAGTATAGAATTTAAATACATGCAAGGCCAACTTAAAAGAGAAACAGAAAATAAACTCAAACTGCCTCAACAAAATAGAATTATCATTTATAAACATCTTTTCTTAATCTTCTCCATCCCTAGACATAAACATCAGGCTTTAGTGTTATAATAACATCTGATGAAGACACTTTCTTTAACATTCTCTTTCATGATGGCACACCGAATTAGAGTGAATTAGAGTAACTTGTAAGATAAAGGCTAATAACTCCCTTTTTATCTTTTAGTCAGGTGGGTTAAAAAAAGTATCAAATTTAAGAAGAAAGCTCCCATTTCAGGCCTTTAGTTTTTATTAACAATTGCTTTCTTCTCATTAAACAGAAAGAAAATGAAATGAAATACACAATAATCTGGAGCTCTGGCAAAATAATTTCTCTAGGATCAATTCTGTTTATTAACTAAAAATACTGTCATGTATCTTTAAAGGAGCATATTAAAAAAACAATCATGAGAAGAATATTCATAGAGTTGGCAAGTCTCATTCATTTAATTGACAAACGATTTACTATGTATGCCTTATATTTATGAGTTTTAGTCCTGTAAGGTATTTACCCTAGTACACACACACCTCTCAAAAACTGAAAAAAGTAAAAATGGAAAAATAATTAAAGGGCCTGCAATAAAAACATTTATTCAAGAAATGGAAAAACTAGTAAGTTTCTCCTAAAATAATTTTGAAAATACTCAATCTCAGCAACACAGATTTATTTATTCAGAATTTTAGAATTACTTACCATTTTGTTTCCTCAAATGCTTTTGAAAATACTAATGATTAGCTTTTTTAATCAGTACCAATATACCACAAAGACAAGTTAAAACATTTATTTTCAGTGTTAATATTCCAAGACTATGCTACTTACAAGTTCATGATGTGGTTCTGTCTCCTTTCTTAAGGGTGGATCAAATTTCACTTGGCCAACTGAAAAAGAAAGAAGTTAAGCCAGGATCGTTTTCTATATCCTTAATTATGTAATAATTTTAAAAATCAGTCCATGGCAAAACACATTTAATTATATCATCTACCATACAATGGTCATAATCCAAAGATTTAAATAAAGAATCTCTTAGCTGGATAAAGTCCAAAGAAGTCTTAATACTTAAGTTAATCTGTTAATCTTGGGTCTTTTCATTGTACAAAAAAAAAAAAAAAAAAAATAATAATAATGATTAGCAAAATTTTATTATGCTACAGTCAGGATATAATTTGGTATTGTGTTACAATAAAAAAAAGAGACAATTTTATCTTGATATTTAGTGGGCTAGACAGAGTTGACAGAAAAACCAGACAAAAGCATTATCCCCCGTGACTTCTGCTGCCCCGTACGCATCAGTTCGTGGAGCTGTCCTCCACAAAGGATCAGGGTTGGTGGGTATGACTAAAAGAAGAGATATAAGTAAAGGTACATCACTTCCGAGACAAGGGTTCTGTCTTGGGCTCTCTCTAGGATCACTTGCCCTGGAGGAAGCCCTTGTGTGAGTAGCCTGAAGGATAGGACACGTGGCAAGGACATGAAGCCTCGGCTAGGTCTTGTGAGCGAGTTTGGAAGCAACCTTCTAGTCAAATCAAGGCTTCAGAAGTCTGTAGCTCCAGGTGACATCTTGACTGCAACTTCAAGAGAGGCCCTGAGCCAGAACCACTCTAAGCTATCCCTAGATTCCTAAGGATTCGTGTGAGACAGTTATGTTTTTACAGTTTAAGTGTGTTTAAATAATAAACATGCAGACAAAATATAAACCAGCTGGAGTAGACATAAATGAATTGTATTACAGTCACCCTTTTCTTTGCTGTTCTAATGTCAGAGTATTTCACTACCTTTACCTTTGATTTCTGAATATCATTATCTGTATTTAAATTTGGGTCAAACATGAGACCACTGAGATAATATCAGAGGCACAAATACACTGGAAGGAAGACAGATAATATGCATGTACAAATATGACATAATAAATCCCGTTACTATGTATATCTATAATGCACCGATAAAGATATTAAAAAGAAAAAAGCAGTCACAATATTCCACAGTTTGATTACTAAGAGCTTCAGACAGAAAAGACAACTGTCAACCAAAGTGAAAGAATATCTCAAAGCAATCATTTTCCTAAGGTTTTGATTTTAAGACTATAAATTATGAATATTAATACTAAAGGAAACCATAAGATTTGAATATTTAGCAAAAGGCATGAGTTAGGAAAAGGTTGAGAAACACAGCCCTATAATATCCCCATTATATGTGCAGCATATGTGTGCTTTCTGGCTGTTCCTGGCTCAGATCTCAAATTCTGGCCTGTAAAGATGAGCAGGTTCTTCCAGAATAAGTCTTTCAGACATGTTCACACATGACCACACACTAAAGATTATGAAATAATTTTTACAAGGTATTAAACGAACATATACTTCATCTTGATCAAGGCCTATTGAATATTTCTCACCTACACTTGTTTTCAAACTGAAAAGTGTATTGTAGTGACGTTACATGAAAACAACCTTGTGCATCTGTCTTGTGTTACTGTCACCTGTGAACATGTCTGCTCCTCCCACTGGACTATAATAATCCCTGAGTGTGGGGATGGTGCCTTACTAACAGCCCTAACTGTAGCAGGGATGTTATATTACTGTGGATGGAGAATGCATTCCCAGAAAGGGGGGCCAAGCCCCTATGGAGACCCATCCTTTATACTTTGCAGTCTTCCAGTTACTATTTACAGAACCATGTTAGTCAATCATCCTAGTCCACAACACTGTTTATGTTCTTAATAATGTCAAAATTTCTAACTATCTGTAATTGTCTATTGATTCTGCTCTATTTTTTCCATCACTTCTCTGAACATATGACATATGCCATGCTACCCTTTTAAAGTTTGATATTTTAATAACCAGGGGAAATTTTCCTGAACATTATATTGCTTGCAGATCCTTCAACAGCACAACTTTTAGGTCAAAAAATGAATCCTGTTATGGCTAACAAGAAGGATCTCAGGTTGATTTCTTCTTAAATAAGTCCTTGCCTATCGTATCTAACTGAAGGCAGAGGGCTTCCTAAAAGCAGTAGTTCTGTAGATGAGTAATTTTTACACATTTTGCCTGAATACCATTTAGTTTAGTAAGGAGAACATATCCAGAGAGATGTGATTCCCCTATTACTGGCAAAAAGGGAAGAAGGGAGGATGCCTATTTCCTGTCCCTACCAAAAGGTGGGCATATCAGAATCTCAGAAAAACTGGGGTACCAGTGTTTAGTCTCAGACAACATACATATACATATGCACTTGAGAATCACTGATATAAATTAGTAAGAGATGTTTCTGAAATAACTTCACTTTGCTACAAAGGACTTGCCAATATAATTTTTAAAATAGAAGTAGATAAAATACTTTAGATGTTCAAAAGTATTGAGCACAAAGTTTCCTTTATTAACTATTATATTTACTACAAATGCATCTCTAATTACTTTTCATATATTAAAGAAATAAAGACATTTCAAAATTATTTTTGTATGTTAAAAATAACAGGATGTGCTTTCATGTGTTAAGGTTGTTATTTTCATAAAATTACTTTTGTGGGGATATTAGCAAATTTATATCATGTGGCTTCAGAAGCTTTAGAGATAATTCAATATGAACACCACAACCAGTTATTGGTAAAGAGTCCTAAATCCCTCTTTTGAACTTTCTCTATAACCTGCCATATTTTCTTTCAGGAGTTTACTCCTTTTAGGAGCGATTGCAGAGGACTTCCAGTGAAGAGGTCAAATAGTGTATTGAGGTGATTCCCAGAATGGAGTGGTGTTTATAAAAGACCACTGAGAAGCTAGAAGTCTAGAGATGGGCAGCTTGCTGTGAACACACTGTACCACTCTCTCATGGTTTAATCTCTTCATCCCTGCATTACTTTTTTGTTTTCCATCTAATGGTTTTTGATATAAGAAGATGAATTCATCTCAGTATGAGATATATTATTATTATCATACTAATTGAGACAAAAATTGAGAACAATTTCTTAATAGTAGTCATCTTAAGTCATTTTGGATTTTAGGACTCTGAGGATGAATTTTTAATTCACAGAAAACTCTTATATTAAGTCTGATGGCAGAACATTAGCACTCTGAGTGGGAAGAAATGCCAAAGTTAAGGTACTTTTGTATTCCAGAGATTCCTCTGGGCAGTTTATCATTGGTAAGTTGATGTTATCAGATTCCATGTGAATAAATGGTTTGTCTCTGAGGGCACATAACTTGGCTGTCCATACAAATTACCCAGAGAACTATTTAAAAAGGTAAATTCCTGGGCAAATCCAAGACCTACTGAATTAGAATCTGTGGAAAAGTGAGGCCTGAAATCATTTTTAAATCTCTTGGGTAATTCAGATTCTCAGTCAGTTTGTAGATATCTCTTTCTCCTTGCTCTCAAAGTATGACCTTTGGAGCAGGAGCATATATATAACCTGGGAACTTGTCAGAAGTAAAGAACCTCAGACCCTATTCCCAGATCTACTGAATCCAGAGGTGTATTAGAACAAGCTCTCTAGGTGAGTTTTGTACACATGTGAGAAATACCTCTAACTCATCTATTCCAGAAATTTAATTTCTCATTTTCAACAGTAACATAAATATATCTCCTTTCTCATCACCACATTGCCAAAAGAAAAAGGAAAATGAAACTCTGACTACTCTCATTAGACTGAATGTTTAACAGTGTTCAGTAAGAAACACTATCAGGAAGAAAATAAAACAAAAATAATTTTAACTGAATTATAATTTGAAATCTTATTTTTCCATCATAAAATTATGAACTGTGTATAGTATATACTTACAGTTTATCTCCGAACGTGTTTTTTCTTCTCTTACATTTCTACTTGTTGAGTGAATTCTATGTGGTACAGCAACAAGAGGCTAGAAAAGAACAAAACCAACAATATACGGCATTTGATAATCAAGTCATAGTTTTGTCCACACAATTATCTAAATGTGAAAGGATATTTCATTTTATAAAAGTGAGAGCAAAATATAACAACTTTGTAAATATTTTTTTGAAAAGGCAATCACAATAGCATTATGTGTGAAGGTAAAAATATATTTTAAATTACCCACTAGATATAAATCATGGTCTACATTAGTAGAAAACACATCTGTGATTAAATACATATGAAAATACATACAAGTAATAATGTATTCTGTTTATTTGTATGTGTAACATTAGACTCGTCTAGGTCCATTTTACAAGGATGGATCCACTACACAAAGCACTTTAGATCTTTTCTGACATCAAGAAATTCCAAAGGGAAAGTTGGATGAGCTGGTTTGTGTCTTTGGTACCAGCAACTTGGGAGGCTGAGGCAGGATCATTTGAGCATAGGAGTCTGAAGACAGCCTGGGCAAAACAGTGATAATCCATCTCAAAAAAAGAAAGAAAAAAAGAAAAATTCTGGAGTGAAAGGAAAGAAAACACTAAGGATTACATTTGTATCTATGATGGTTGAGCTTAGATGTCTTTTCTTTTTTCTTTCTTTTTTTTTGTGTGTGGAGGGTACTGGGGATTGAACTCAGGGGCACTTGACCACTGAGCCACAACCCTATTCCAAGTCGCAGATTTTTAAAAAAATAACAGATAAGAGTGAATAATAGTTTCATTTTTTGCCAAAATTTGAACACTAACCTATTTATGTAAGATTGCTGAAAACTATATAACTTAAAATTATGTTACTTACAGCATATTATGTATTTTATTTTTTCATCAAAAACCAAACAAAAAAAAAACAAAAACAAAAACAAAACCCTTTCATCTAAGTCTCTCTGGATTTTAGGTATACCATTATTATAATTTCCACAAGCTGAAAATTAACAAATATTCAATTTTTTTCCTTTAATTCATAAAGAAGTTTCATACCCTATAATTATTTATAGAACCTAACTAATTAAAAGATAAACAAAGGAATTCTAGAAACCTTATAGTCTGGATGTTCTCAATATGAGATTATCAAGGGTTCCAATACTAGAAAAAGAATTAACTGAAAAATATGGTTTAAGAAAACCCTTTGACAATGTGTCAAAATGCATTCTACTGTTTACTAATTTGAATTGAAAAATAAAAAAAAGTACTGCTACATTTAAACTAGGGGAGAAAAAAAAAGAAAACCCTTTGAAAATAAAACCAGTAGCATGTCAGGAACAAAATGGACACCTATTTCAAGAAGTTAAATGATTATAACTATCCAGGTATCCAGAGGCCATATTCCACTTTAGAACAGAGGAGAACTAAAAAGACTAGACAGAATTTTTCTTTCACAGGTACTGATTCAGGTTAAAAAAAAAAAAAAAAAAACCCATGATGAAAATGATTTATTTCATGTTTAGAAGAAAGGTTTATGACCAGGTTCTTTTAAATGAGGTCAGGATAATGAAAGATACCTACCCGAAAATTAAAGCAGGCAGTAGTATGTTAGGCACAAGCTACTAAAATGCTAAAGAATCTGCTTTTTAAGATTTCACTTAACTTCTTTAAAATGATATTGCATTTACAGTAAGCAGAATAGATTCTGAAATTGCTCATCTGAACTTTATTATCATTTGACAAAAGCCAGATATAGATATATTTTCAAAAAATTAAAGCTTTAATTTCTAACCATGAAAATTCTCATTATTCTCAATAAGTATAATGCACATTAGTCATGAAAACCTGCTATGATGAATTTATAATTACACTAAGAAATGATGTTTAAGGAAACAAACAATGATGCATAGTTTACAAATTTTTTTTTTAACAAAACAATGTTCTACCTGCCTTAAGACTGAAATGAGTTTTATTACTTCTTGAAAATTCTAAGACTGTCCTTATAAACCATTTCATGTTTATTCAAGTTATCAAAATTCAGAAGTTTGTTGTATCACCAAATAAAACAAATACAAATAATAGGCCTTCTGCAATGAGAACTAGACAAGAAGGTAAAGTTAGTATTAAATAAAGGAAATATGTAGTATTTAGTATTAAATAAAGGAAATAAAGACAGTATGATGAACATTAGTTTACATAAGCCAACAGTTTGCCAGGAGGATTTCTGTATGTGAGGAGACATTTGGCAATGTCTGAGAACAATTTTAGTTGTCACAGCTGGGGATCAAGGAGTGTTACTGACATCTAGTGGGAAGAGGTCCGGAATGGTGTTAAACATCCTACGATGCACAAGGCAGTCACCCCACAACAAAGGACTATCCGGCCCAAAATATCAATAATGCTCAGGTTGAGAAATCCTGATATAAGGGTGAAATCACACTCGAGTCTCTTCTAGGTTAAGCATTAGCATACTTTGGCCCTTGGTCAGTGCCCCCTGCAGTTTGCTCCTGAAGTGTCACTGGGACACAATCATGCCCCTTAATGTATCACTGCAGGGGCTTTCAGTCTAGGGTGATAGAGGGAGTAACTGTAAGAGACCATGGGGCCCACAAATTTTTCCTTGGAGAAACAGCCCTTTATTTCCTTTCTTTTTACTTTCTCAAAATCATTCTAAGTATACAGCTACCTTCAGAAAGGAATATTCTGGGGGTGGGCAGAGTGTAGATGAATTTGTCTACTTACTATTAATTCATGGAGATTTCTCAAACCTTCAGAAGTAAACGAGTCCCTATCTGATAGACTTTTGCAGTTCCACTATACATTCTGAGGTTTCACTTAGCACAGTATGCCAGCGTCTATTTCATGTTATTCCAACACCCAGTTGTTTCCTGTGTGTGAAACACTACCTTTGAGGCTATAACCTTTGAAAGAGATATTCTTCTAGACTTATCTTTGTGGAAAAGACCCAGATATTAAAACAGAGGTGACAGTGAAACAGCAGTAAACATTATTTCAAAAATTAGGTCATTTAAACTCTACATGTGTATGGTGCTGTTGTTTACAAAGTACTTTCATGAACTTAACCTCATATCCTCAAAATAAACTTGTGAAATAAGCTTTATTCTTTAATGTATGGACGAGAACACTGGGACTCAAAACTGAATGACAGGATGTTCAGTTGTTATTTAGCCATAAAGCTGAATAAGTCCTGGACTTCTGATCATTATACATATTAGTAAAAAACAAACAGGTATAATGTAGGTTAGTCGCATAGATTGTTCTGAATGAACATGGATGACTGTGAGAAGTTTTACTTTCCCAGCTTAAATGGTATTAATATAAATTAATTTAAATATTAACTAGATTTATTATGAAATTTCTGAGGATAGCCTTAAACTAGTGATACTACTCCCTCAACCTCACAAACTGCTGGGATTACAGGCATGCACCACCATGCCTGGCTAGCAAAGAATTTTAAACGTCATGGAACAATCACAATTTTTCCCATTGATTACTGAAATTGCTCTGCAGGGCTTCAGTTTACCTCATTTTTTTTTTTTTAATAGTCCTATAACTCCTGTGCAAATCAAGGACTGCCTGTTTACTGAATTAAAGTAGAAGAGTTTATAAAACCAAAAATTCCTTCCTATTGTAATTATAAGGTCAATTATATTTCATACTTCTTAAGTTTTTATGCTTTGAAACTCCTTTGCAGACCTTTAACAGAAGGACAGATAGTCTATCAGAATGGAATAAAGATGGTGTGCTGGAAAAATGATGAATTGATTAGAAAGGTTCTGTCTGAAGACAATTTGATCATCTTCCTAAACACTAAAGGGTTTCATTCCTTCAGTACTACCTTTGAAATCTGCACCACTGTAAGTGCCTTCTATAAAGCCAGTTGAGATCAAGTCATCCACTTTTGGCATGGACCCAAGAAGAGAATTCTGTCATGTCACAAACACTGATTTTCTACTTTAGGTACCAGAACTATTAACTATGCTGGGTATGTTAAACATGCTAACAAAAGTCAAGTTTCCATTAATATCAATGTTTCCATCATATTAGTGTTATCCTATTCTTTTTTTTAAATATTGTTAGTTGTAGATAAGACACAATACCTTTATTTATTTATTTATTTATTTAGTTACTTACTTACTTACTTACTTTTATGTAGTGCCAAGGATTGAACCCAGTACCTCACACAGGCTAGGCAAGTGTTCTACCACTGAGCTACAACCCTAGCCTTTATCTTATTCTTTAAGAAACATGGGTTCATGTTTTATTTCCATAGTGGATCACTAGGGTTTTAGTCACCAACAAAGCCAACCATACCCTTATGAATCTAATAATTGATTAAGCATAGTAGGAGAATTCTTTTGAGAAGAAAAATGAATGGAAATTCCCAGTATATTCTAACCTTGTTTAGGTGTTTTATTAGGCAACTCCATCTTAACTGACTACTTTGAAATAACTACAGCAATTTCAACAAATGGATTAAATGATTCTGCCTTTGCCATTTTCAGACAATAGTCATCTGTAAGTAGTTAATAAGAAAAAAAATCTCCCAGGATAAAGTCAGAGTTATTTGTTCCTCCAAGAGGCTTTTTTTTTTTTTTTTTTTTAATTTTTTAAAATTTAAACTAGTTCCAGAAATTCAAAAATTGATATATCCCCACCTGCACACATATTATATACACCGCTTGTTAAAAACAATTCCTACCTCAGGGTCATCATCATCAAAATCGTGGTAAGTGGAATGATCTGGATTATTCACTTTATCCAGCAGCTCTATTGCTAAAGATCGTGTCAAAGGCTGTGTGACAAAAGGGTGCTACAAAAAAAAAAAAAAAAAGGCAGAACAGAGAACACTTATTAGAAATTTGATTTAACGTGTGTGTGCACGCGTGTGCACAAAAAGTAGAAATGTATATATTTAAGGGCAAAAATAATACCTGTAGTAACTTTTCAGCAGTAGGTCTTTTTTTCGGATTTTTTGTAAGTGCCATTTTCACAAAATGATGGAAACTATTTGACCTAAGAAATTTTGATTAGAAATTAAGACTTTCACACTTCAAATATTTTTTGCTCATCTTACTATAAAAGATAATAACAAACAAAAATCCTTACCACTTCATTTTATCCTTTAATTTAGGAGGCTGAAAATTGCTTTTTGTCATTAGAAATAATGCTCTGAAACAAAAAAAAAAAATCAAGAAAATATTACACATTACAACCATATTACTATTTATTCTCAAACAAGTGAAAATAATACTAAGAGACTTATTTGTTCATGATATATCAAATAAGAGGGAAAAAAATGACTCAATTTAAACATAGGAGTCTTCAACTCTGACATGCTGACCTCATTGGGTGCAGATCGAACATAGGAGGCTGAAGCTCAGCGAGTTCTATGGCAGTGATTCCTACGGCCCAGAGGTCACAGAGCTGATTATATCCCCCTTTCCTCTCCACAGCTGCAACTTCTGGAGCCATCCTGAAGGAGATATTCCAGCAAAGAAAGAGAAAAACCTTCTGTTTAGTGTGTTTTCCTTTATACTCCCTCTAAAAGAAAATGAAGGTATCACTACCCAAATTAAGGTCTATTTAAGCCTTATTTCTAAAAATAAATATATAGTATTTAACTTAAAAGGTCCACTTTCCCCAAGGTCTTGACAGCTCATTTGACCCACCATCCCAAACACCCACTGGTGTCCTCTGCTACTTTGCTATATCACTTCTTACTACAAAAGCTTATAAAAATGAACAATTACAAAGGAGCAACACACCCCAAATTTGCCCACATCCCAATTTCTCTCTTCCCCATACAGGCAAAGTTCTATAAAGAAATAACATTTGTGATAAATAAACTATAATTTTTTTTGCGGGGAGAGGTTCTACTCTTTTTATCAATAAACTGCAATCTGGTCAGTGTTTTTACTTCAGGGAAACTATTCCTTGGGGCACTAATAATTTTAATATAGTTTATATTTACTATAAAATTTTTCAGTTTTATTACAATGATGGAAAAGTCATAAAAATGAGTATCTACTTTAAAAAATGTATTCAGAGTTACTCAAATTCAGTACTTTTTTGTTCTTTTTACCTCTGTGTTTGCATCATCATCATCATCATCATCATTGTTTGGTTGCACCCCAGGGCACATAACCACTAAGCCACACCCCCAGCCCATATTATATTTTATTTTGAGACAGGGTCTCGCTAAGTTGATTAGGACCTTGCTAAGTTGCTGAGGCTGGCCTTGAACTTGTGATCCTCCTGCCTCAGCCTCCTGAGCTGCTGGGATGACAGGCATGTGCCACCACACCCAGTTATACAGTCTTATTCTAATTATACCTCGACTAATATTACACGATTTTTTTTCAAATGTGGAAACAAAAATTTCAAATTCTAAGCAATCATTTTGGAAACTACCAAGACAAACATCTCAACTCTTCCAGTTCAAAAGAGCAATTTAAACAGGTGGCCTTACAAATATACATTTGTCTTCCATGTGTGATTTTAAGGTTGGTTAAGTTAAAAATAAAAAAATTTAAAAACCCTCTCACTTTCCAAACACTTGGTCTTAAAATCTTTTAAATCTTAAAATAACTGTTAAGGAAAATTCAAACTATGGCATGAAAAGTAAAATTTGAAGTATGTTCGTATTATGACTTTGACAGCTACACTCCAGCTAGTGGGTGGAAATGCCCTAGCATAGTGTGAAATGCCTGCAGGTAGTTAGCTCCAAACACACCAGGCTCCTCCCTAGCCTGCCACTTAGTTGATGTTGTCCATTCCTCCTGAAAAGCTGGGACATTCTGGCTTCCACATTTCTGCCAGTGACATTGTGGCCTACCATAATCAGCTGGGCTCATCTATGCACCTATTTATTTCAAGTATATTTAATAGCATAAACACACAGTTTAACTAAATATTATGAAAACTGATTTATTATGAAGTTAAAGAGAACAAATTGTAATAAAAATTAAAGCAAATGCCCAGAAAAACTTGCTAAAGACCAATTTCTAAAGTTAAACCAAAAAGCATTAGAAAGTGAGGTAAGAACAACAATTGCAAAATATTGAAGGCTACACTGAACAATTTCTTAGGTATGACATTCAAGGAGAGAGCAAAACTGTAGAGACAGAAGTCATCAGACATGAGGAATGAGGGAGAGAATTTACTAAAAAGGGATACAAGGAAATGCTCTGGGACCATGAAAATCTTTTTTATCTTGACTATTTAACATTCATAGAAATGTACATCTAATAAGAGTAAATTTGGACCTAATTTATACCTCAGTAAGCCTGACCAGAAAACGCAGGTGATGCATATGGGTGTGGCTGATGGTATTAAGATGCACCCTGAGCAAGTGATCAAGAAGGCTCTATACCAAAAGACTGCCGAACAAACACTTCAGTGCTTCCAGTGAGATAAAATGTTGAGGGTTATGTGTGAATTTGTAGATGTACACTGTAAAAGACTTTCCGGACTATGTAATTGCCAGCCTAAGCCTAATCACTCTAGAAGACAGTGATTTCTTAGATTTAGGTGGGAAAGACATGATAGTAGAAGAAGAGATGAAGAGGGGCACTGTTCCATTAATTAATTTTACCCAACTCATAATTTCATATGTTCCCAAGACATTTCCCACACTACTGGAAGAGGAATGACAGTTTTAATCTCTGGAGCTGGAGGTGGGAATCAGTTTTCATCAACAAACATTTATTGAGTATGTGCACAGAATCAGGTTTGACTCTAGAGACTTACTCAGAGATTCTCTCCAGATGTTTAAGATCAAATTGAGAAGAGAGATTAAATTCAGACATACTTTACCTAGGCCTATCACACATGCAGAATGAAAATAGAGTTGAAAATGATAAAGCAACTAGGAAGAAGGGAAAAAAACCTAGCAAGTAGGGGAAAAGAACAACTAGCAATCTAGTAACTATCCAAGAATCTCTAAAATGTTGACAAGCTATGGTTAAATGGAAACAAAAGTACAAGGTGAGGTTGGTTGAAAACAGAAATCTGACATTGTCAAGTTAGTTCCCCAGATTCCTACACTCACACACTGAGCCTCAGCAATTACTCCTTCCCTCTTCCCACCAGACAAAGGTCAAGACAAAGAGAGGTTTCAGATGCAGGGATACCAGGAACAAAGGAGGGTGGGGATAGAGCAGGGGAAAGGACACAATTAAGTAGAAGTACAGAATTATAGTCCCCAGGTTCACCTGTCCACTCTGGAACACTATAACAACCAGGATTACACTCCACCTCCCAGGTACAAAGTGCAGAGTCACCTTTTTCCTTTGTTGCTCCTGGGTTGGAGAGACCCTCAGCCTAAGGTGCACTACAGTATGCCCTATTCTTGAGTCAGCTTCTAGTGCCTTGTTCTTCAAAGTGAACCAAATATAAAGATCACCAAACATTTAAGGGAAGTCTACAGCATGAAAGTATGAGTCTAAAAAGTTGAGGAACTGTTAGTAGAACAAAAAAGATTTTGAGAAAATGAGAAAATTAATAAAAACATTCAAATGGCCCAAGATATAACTGATGAGTTCTAGAAAGAGATGGCAGGAAACAAATATAGAAAAGAAATTATCAAATAAACAATACCAGGGGATTCAAGATGGTGGACTAGAGGGTGGCTGCATTTCATGTAGCTCCAGGACTCAGGACTCAAGAAGAGGAGATATAGAGAGACTTAGGACCAACTCAAAGCAGCCGGGTGAGTCTCTCCCATTGGGGAGGCGTCCCAGACGGGGCGGTTGCCCCGAACGCAGGGATCTTTGTGAAGTAGAGCTGCCGGCGATACACCCCTCCCCCCGCTGGAGCAGTGAACTCGGACAACTGGGAGCATCGGAGAGGTGGCTGCTCAGCACAGCGCTTGGACTCGGCGCAACCCACCCGGGCTCTGGGAGGCTGCCAAAAGGAGAGGGTGCGCGGTGAGCTGTTTGGACTGAAAGCGACAACCCCTGAACACAGGGGGCTGCCCAGAGGAGAAGGAGAAATACGGGCTCAGCATGTCGCTTGGACTTGGAGCAGCTGCGCCAGGGCTCCGGGCGGCTATCCGGAGGGGCAGCGTAGACTCAGGACTCAAGAAGAGGAGATATTGAGAGACTTGGGACCAACTCAAAGCAGCCAGGTGAGTCTCTTCCATTGGGGAGGCGTCCCGGATGGGGCAGTAGTCCCCGAACGCAGGGAACTTTGTGAAGTAGATTTGCCCCACGAAGACACCCCTCCCCCCGCTAGAGCAGTGAACTCGGGCAACTGGGAGCATCGGAGAGGTGGCTGCTCAGCACAGCGCTGGGACTCGGAGCAACCCACCCGGGCTCTGGGAGGCTGCCCAAAGGAGAGGGTGCGTGGTGAGCTGTTTGGACTGAAAGCGACCACCCCTGAACACTGGGGGCTGCCCAGAGGAGAAGGAGAAATACGGGCTCGGCACGTCCCTTGGACTTGGAGCAGCTGCGCCAGGGCTCCGGGCGGCTATCCGGTGGAGCAGCGTGGTGAGTGGTTTGGACTCAGAGCATCCGCTCCTGAACACAGGGGGGTTGTCTGGAGAAGGAGGAGGAGCGCGGCGGGGTGCTTGGGCTCGAAGTGACTGCACCAGGGCTACGGGTGGCAGTTTGGACGAGGAGGTGCACAGTGAGTTCCTGGGACTGAATGATTGCACCAATCGACAGTTAAAAGAGCAAATACAGGAAGCAAAAGATCATTTCAATAGAGTTAGAGATATTGAAAAAAAATCAAACAGAAATCCTTGAAATGAAGGAAACAATAAACCAAATTAAGAACTCCATAGAAAGCATAACCAAAGTATAGAACACCTGGAAGACAGAACCTCAGATATGGAAGACAAAATATTTATCCTTGAAAACAAAGTGGACCAAACAGGGAAGATGGTAAGAAATCATGAACAGAATCTCCAAGAACTATGGGATATCATGAAAAGGCCAAATTTAAGAATTATTGGAATTGAGGAAGGCTTAGAGAAACAGACCAAAGGAATGAACAATCTATTCAATGAAATACTATCAGAAAATTTCCCAAATCTGAAGAATGAAATGGAAGATCAAGTACAAGAGGCTTATAGGACTCCAAATATACAAAATTACAACAGACCCACACCAAGGCACATTATAATGAAAATACCGAACATACAAAATAAAGACAGAATTTTAAAGGCCGCAAGAGAGAGGAATCAAATTACATTCAGGGGGAAACCAATACGGATATCGGCAGATTTTTCAATCCAGACCCTAAAAGCTAGAAGGGCCTGGAACAACATTTTTCAAGCCCTGAAAGAAAATGGATGCCAACCAAGAATCTTATACCCAGCAAAACTTACCTTCAAATTTGATGATGAAATAAAATCCTTCCATGATAAACAAAAGCTAAAAGAATTTACAAAAAGAAAGCCAGCATTACAGAACATTCTCAGCAAAATATAACACGAGGAAGAGATGAAAAACAAAGAAGCAAATCAGCAATGGGAGGAACTATCCTAAAGGAATTGTCAAATAAAGGAAAAACCAAGTCGTGTCAAAATAAATAAATAAATAAATAAATAAATAAATAAATAAATAAACCAAATGACCGGGAATACTAATTATATCTCAATAATAACCCTGAATATTAATGGCCTGAACTAATCAATCAAAAGACATGGACTGGCAGATTGGATCAAAAAGAAAGATCCAACAATATGTTGCCTGCAAGAGACTCACCTCATAGAAAGAGATACCCATAGACTAAAGGTGAAAGGATGGGGAAAACATACCATGCACATGGACTCAGCAAAAAAGCTGGGGTATCCATCCTCATTTCAGATAATGTGGACTTCAAGTCAAAGTTAGTCAGAAGGGACAAAGAAGGACATTACATATTGCTTAAGGGAACCATAAATCAGCAAGATATAACAATCATAAACATCTATGCCCCAAACAGTGGCTCATCCATGTATGTCAAACAAATCCTTCTCAATTTCAGAAACCAAAAAGACCATAACACAATAATACTAGGTGATTTTAACACACCTCTCTCACCACTGGACAGATCTTCCAAACAAAAATTGAACAAAGAAACTATAGATCTCAATAACACAATCAATAATTTAGACTTAACGGACATTTATAGAATATACCATCCAACCAAGAGCGAATACACTTTCTTCTCAGCAGCACATGGATTGTTCTCTAAAATAGACCATATATTATGCCACAAAGCTAATGTAAGCAAATACAAGAAGATAGAGACACTACCTTGTATTCTGTCAGATCATAATGGATTGAAATTAGAAATAAATGAAAGAGTAAAAAACAGAAGCTACTCCAACACCTGGAGATTAAACAATATGCTATTACATGATGAATGGATAACAGAAGATATTAGGAAGGAAATTAAAAAATTCTTAGAGGTAAATGAGAACAAAGAAACATCGTATCAAAATCTTTGGGACACTATGAAAGCAGTACTTAGAGGAAAATTTATTTCATGGAGCGCATTCAATAAAAGAAGTAAAAATCAACAAATAAACGACTTAACACTACAGCTCAAAGCCCTAGAAAAAGAAGAACAGACCAACACCAAAAGTAGTAGAAGACAGGAAATTGGTAAAATCAGAGCTGAAATCAACGAAATGGAAACAAAAGAAACAATACAAAAAATTGACAAAATGAATAGTTGGTTCTTTGAAAAAATAAACAAAATTGATAAACCTTTGGCCACTCCAACAAAGAGAAGACGAGAGAAAACCCTAATCACTAAAATTCGGAATGAACAGGGAAATATCACAACAGACACGACTGAAATACAAAACATAATTAGAAGCTATTTTGAAAATCTATATTCCAACAAAATAGAAAATTTCGAAGACATCAACAGGTTTCTAGAGACATATGAATTGCCTAAATTGAACGAGGAGGACATACACAATTTAAATAGAACAATTTCAAGTAATGAAGTAGAAGAGGTCATCAAAAGCCTACCAACAAAGAAAAGTCCAGGACCAGATGGGTTCTCAGCCGAGTTCTACAAAACCTAAGAAGAGCTCATTCCAATACTTCTCAAAGTATTCCATGAAATAGAAGAGGAGGGAACCCTCCCAAACTCATTCTATGAAGCCAATATTACCCTGATACCCAAACCAGATAGGGACAAATCGCGGAAAGAAAATTTCAGACCAATATCATTAATGAACATTGACGCAAAAATTCTCAATAAAATTTTAGGAAATCGCATACAAAAATATATTAAAAAGATAGTGCACCACGATCAAGTGGGTTTTATCCCAGGGATGCAAGGTTGGTTCAACATCCGGAAATCAATAAATGTAATTCACCATATCAATAGACTTAAAGTTAAGAATCACATGATTATTTCAATAGATGCAGAAAAAGCATTTGATAAAATACAGCATCCCTTCATGCTCAAAACACTAGAAAAAATAGGGATAGTGGGAACATTCCGTAACATTGTAAAGGCCATCTATGCTAAGCCCATGGCTAATATCATTCTAAATGGTGAAAAACTGAAAGCATTCCCCCTAAAAACTGGAACAAGACAGGGATGCCCTCTTTCACCACTTCTATTCAATATCGTTCTTGAGACTCTAGCCAGAGCAATTAGACAGACCAAGGAAATTAAAGAATACGAATAGGAAAAGAAGAATTCAAACTATCCCTATTTGCGGATGATATGATTATATACTTAGAGGAACCAGGAAATTCCACCAGAAAACTTTTAGAACTCGTAAGTGAATTCAGTAAAGTAGCAAGTTACAAGATCAATGCTCATAAATCCAATGCATTTTTATACATAAGTGATGAATCCTCAGAAAGAGAAATTATGAAAACTACCCCATTCACGATAGCATCGAAAAAAATAAAATACTTGGGAATCAATCTCATAAAAGAGGTGAAAGACCTCTACAATGAGAACTACAGAACACTAAAGAAAGAAATTAAAGAAAACCTTAGAAGATGGAAAGATCTCCCGTGTTCTTGGATAGGCCGAATTAATATTGTCAAAATGGCCATACTACCAAAAGTGCTATACAGATTCAATGCAATTCCAATTAAAATCCCAATGATGTACCTTACAGAAATAGAGCAAGCAATTATGAAATTCATCTGGAAGAATAAGAAACCCAGAATAGCTAAAGCAATCCTTAGCAGGAAGAGTGAAACAGGGGGTATTGCAATACCAGATCTTCAACTCTACTACAAAGCAATAGTAACAAAAACGGCAAGGTATTGGTACCAAAATAGAAAGGTAGATCAATGGTACAGAATAGAGGACATGGACACAAACCCAAATAAATACAATTTTCTCATACTAGACAAAGGGGCCAAAAATATGCAATGGAGAAAAGATAGCCTCTTCAACAAATGGTGCTGGGAGAATTGGAAATCCATATGCAACAGAATGAAACTAAACCCATATCTCTCACCATGCACGAAACTAAACTCAAAATGGATTAAGGACCTCGGAATCAGACCAGAGACCCTGCAGATTATAGAAGAAAAAGTAGGTCCAAATCTTCACCTTGTTGGTCTAGGACCAGACTTCCTTAACAGGACTCCCATAGCACAAGAAATAAAAGCTAGAATCAACCACTGGGATAGATTCAAACTAAAAAGCTTTCTCTCAGCAAAGGAAACTATCAGCAATGCGAAGAAAGAGCCTACAGAGTGGGAGAATATCTTTGCCAATCATACTTCAGATAGAGCACTAATCTCCAGAATCTATAAAGAACTCAAAAAACTCTACTCCAAGAATTCAAATAGTCCAGTCAACAAATGGGCTAAGGAAATGAATAGACACTTCACAGAAGAAGATCTACAAGCAATCAACAAACATATGGAAAAATGTTCAACATCTCTAGTAATAAGAGAAATGCAAATCAAAACCACCCTAAGATTCCATCTCACCCCAATTAGAATGGCGATTATCAAGAATATGAGCAACAACAGGTGTTGGCGAGGATGTGGGGAGAAAGGTACACTCATACACTGCTGGTGGGGCTGCAAATTAGTGCAGCCACTATGGAAAGCAGTGTGGAGATTCCTTAGAAAACTTGGAATGGAACCACCATTTGACCCAGCTATCCCACTCCTTGGCCTATACCCAAAGGACTTAAAATCAGCATACTATAGAGATACAGTCACATCAATGTTCATAGCTGCTCAATTCACCATAGCCAGATTGTGGAACCAACCTAGATGTCCTTCAACTGATGAGTGGATAAAGAAACTGTGGTATATATATACAATGGAATATTACTCTGCCATAAAGAACGATAAAATTACGGCATTTGCAGGCAAATGGATGAAATTGGAGACCATCATGCTAAGTGAGATAAGCCAATCTCAAAAAACTAAAGGACGAATGATCTCACTGATAAGTGGATGATGACACATAAGGGGGAGGGTGGGCGGAGTTAGTGTGAGGGTTAGGGTTAGGGTTAGGGTTAGAGTTAGGGAGGGGGACAAGAATGGAGAAAGAAAGGACTGTTTAGAGGGAAAAGAAGGGTGGGAGGGGTGGGGGGGAAGGGAAAAAAATAATAGAATGAATCAAACAACATTATCATATGTAAATTTATGATTACACAAATGGTATGCCTTTAACCCATGTACAAACAGACAAACAACATGTATCCCATTTGTTTACAATAAAAAAAAGAAAAAAAAAAAGTTAAAAAAAAATAAATAAATAAACAATACCAGAGTATTTCCCAGAAAAACATTAATCTCTGAGTTAAAAAGCTCAAATGCCAAGTGCAAATGAATAAAAATAAAAACAACAACAATAAAAACATATCCAAGGTACACTGGCATGATTCTAGGGGTAGGGGTTACATTCAGGGAAGCAAAGCTAGACATGTAAAGTATCAAATTTACTAAAACGTGCATCACACACACACACACACACACACACACGCAAAATGAAACAAAGGAGTGAAATCATAAAAGAGGAAGACTTAGAATTCACAAGAAAGAAATTCCCGAGTTAAAAAACTCCAAGGCAAAACTATGTAAAAGAGCTACAGAATAAACAACCAGAGTGGAAGAAGAGAAAATAGGACTCCAGGAAGGATTATTCAAGGGAGTTTAAGAAGGAAAAAACCCCCCAAATCAGGACTGACACATAGTTTGACAGGCTTTATGACATAGAAAATTAGAGGTATCATATAAAACTATAAAATGTGAGAAGGCATGGCAAAGTCTTTACAAGGGATTTTTAAAAAGACTTTGTAAACTGAAAATGAAATTATTAAATAAGAGTTTATCAATTGGTTGGGGTTTTAGCTCAGTGATGGAGTGCTTGCCTTTAATGTGTGAGGCACTGGGTTCAATTCTCAGCATTTATTTATAAATAAATAAATATCCCTTGACAACTAAAAAAAATTTAAAGAGTTTATCAACTGATTTCACCAAGAACATGCACTATAAAAATACTAGATGATGATGAAGAGAGCTAAACATCTTCACCTATCATAACAAGTAACAGATGGTGGAGACAGGACTAGAAGAGTTTTTGTTATAAGCCTTTTTAGCACTATTTGATTGGTAGACTAGAGAGAGCAGTGGTATACCACTGTGGATAAGGGAGTGGCAGGACTTCCAGGGCAAGTAATGATGTGAACAAGACAGCTGTACTGTCCACCCTGGTGATCACAGTGCACCTGGTAAGTGGCCCTGAACTACTGAACAGGACAGCTTTTGTAGATTAGTTAAAGACCACTAAGCAAACAAACATGGCTAGAAAGGAAAGTCTGTGGAGGAGACTACTGGGGAAAAGATTAATAAAGTGAACAGAGGCCTGAACATGGAAGACTCCAGAGAAGACTACATTTGATTTTTTTTTTTTTTTTTTTTTTGCAGTGGGAGGGCAGTGCTGGAGACTGAACCCAGGGCCTTATGCATGCAGGGCAAGTGCTCCACTATGGAGTTACATCTCCAGCCCCTGCATCTGATCTTGTAGTCAACCAGGACTTGCCAAAAAGCTTTCATCAAAGGGATACTATAATAATGTAATGTTGAAAGAGTAATTAGAATATGGAGGTGGAGTAAAAGAGATAAAAAGACGTCTTTGAAAATACATGTGATGTATATAGGAACAAGAGTCAGCTGGAAGATTCCTGAAAACCATATCAATCTTTAAAGCCTTTCTGTTTGATGAAAAATCATATGGTAGTCATTTTTTGGTCATGTAATCTATCTACAAGTATACATGCCTAAATTAATTTACAGGTGAAGACCTTCTTCATAATCTTGGTCCTATAAATTCTATTCTTTGAGAAATGCTGTATCTGATAATGACAGGGCAACAACAACAAAAAAATTAAAAGTTCAATTAAAATAAAATTACCAATATGGTGTACCAATGAAAGACTTCCGTTTGGCAATTGTAGCTGTTATCTGTGCAGATACTCCAAAATCAGCTAAAAAAAGAAGAGATATTTAGGAAAGAAAAATGAAAGAAAACTGCTGAAGGTAACATGAGAAGAAACTTTCAGTAATTACTTTCTTTAAACTAATTTCACAAAAAAGAATATTCTCAAATACTACATTAAAATTTTTAATTTGATGGAGAGTATTAAAATGTCACAAAGTAGACAGTGTATATCATAGTCAAATAGATACAATTCTTTAAAATATGTATATTGAGTTCTGATATTTTCTAGTGTATTTAATGATGATTTCTAAATCTTTTGGTAGTCATGTCTTTAAGTGAAGCATATAACATTGTCACAGAATATAACTGCTTGCAGAAAATGCTCACCAAGTCATCAACAATTAGATAACTGAAAAGAACAGGACTTAGCTTTTCTTCTTTTCCCATATTTATAGATCATCAGGAAAACTTTAATGTTAATTATTAGATATATATTTTTAATCCGATTAGCATAATAGTTGTGAGTGGAGGAGTCTGGGGATTGCTAGGCAAGCTCTCTACCACTGAGTTACATCCCAGCTCTGTTCATAATTTTATAAAATAAATATATATTTTGAGTTTTATGTCCTATATAGTTCAAAATAAGTTGCTTCATATTACTAGATATTTCATTTAATATCTAACAGGTATGACTGCTGTTCATAAACAACTATACCAAACATTTTTCCTATCTTAAACTTTCAAATTAAGTCATTATTTAGGTTTTGAACTCTTTTTAATCACAATTTGAACCAAAAGTTACAAAATGAAATATAAGTTGCTGTATAAAACAAAGTAACATTCAGCATCTGAATTACATTCTTATATAAGAAAATACTATATTTAATTGTAAAAACTTAAGAATATAGACTTTTGAACTTATTTTTGTTTGTCTTATTTTTTGGTTACAAGATAATTTTGTATAGATTTCATACTAGAAATCACATTCCTACGTTAGAGCTGAAAGAATTCCCAAAGAATATTGTTTCACAATATCTTTGTGACAAATCTGTCTTATGTGAAGGACAGACTATTGCTGTTTAAGAGATGACAAATCAGATACAGAGAGAAGGCATGCCCTGAAATAAGATTATCATCTAAAAATACCAAGATGCTGTCCCAGGAGAGGGGAAATCTAGTCCTACAAAACAAAACAAAACAAAACAAAACAAAACAAAACAAAACAAAACAAAAACAAAAGCCAAATACGTAGACTTAACAATTTTTTAGAATAGATTTGTTCATCAAAATTCCAATTTACTTACCCAGTTTCACATGACCATTATCCGTTAATAGAATGTTAGCTCCCTTAAAAGTGAGAACATTTTAGTTAAAGTAGGAAACAGACATTTTATCAGAGAGGACACATAAAAGATTAAAACACATATTTAACAAAAAGTTTAATACATAATCAGTTTTAATTTAGTAATCAGTCTAGAGATATTTAAAATTTAAAGTTATGTTCGATTCAAAGGGAAATTACTATGCACTTTTTAGGCAATTTGATTATCTTTATAAAATGTTCTAAGTTTAAAAATAAGCTGCTAGCAAAATCATATGAATGTTAACACAGAATTGATATACATACTAAGTTTTCATCTAAAAGTCACTTCCTCACTGATGACACACTATCATTACACTGAAATGTTATTTTACAATAGCTTTTTCAATTGCTTGTATTACGCTTTAAACTTGATCACTGCTGGGCATGGTGGCACATGCCTGTAATCCTGTGACTTGGGAAGCTGATGCAGAAGGATACCAAGTTTGAGGCCAGACTGAGAAACTTAGTGAGGCCCTTCCTCAAAATAAAATAAAATAAAAATAATAATGATAATAATAATAAAAAGGGCTAAGGATATAGCTCAGGGGTGAAGTGTCCCTGGGTTCAACCCCCACTACATAAATTAATTAATTAAAATAAATATTTGATTATGACTTTCTGTCTAAACAAATCTCCCTTTATAGGGACTTACTATCACTACAGCAGTGCTGGTGTATGATGACCTTGCAGCTTGGATGTGAGGCTGTCTGTCCCAGTATATAAGCAACTAACCACAGGCCCAAAGAATTAAAAGGCACCAGTCTGCAAGACCAGGTAGCATTTTAGTCACTTTTACTTCTTGACTTAAGCTCAAAGAAGGTAATAATGACTACTTCATCTTTGTTAAGCTCAAAGCTGTTGGAGGAAAAAGAAATACTGTGTCCCAGTGTCATAGGCTTTTCCATCCCTTCTTTTCTGCAACTTTTTCAATAAGCAAGCCAAAGTGGGGTGTCATCAAGCATTAAGATAGGCTTGAGGGAAAATTTTGGAAGCCCCTTGCTCCCAGTGGTCTAATAAGAAGCAGCAAGACCTGGGGTACGGGAAAAGAAAACAGAAAAAGAAAAAGAAAAAGGGAGATTTCCAGATTCCTAAATGTCACCAGTAAAGCTGAGCTGCACCCACTAATATTAACATAGGTCTATGGAATAATGGGAAAAGGGAGAAAAATGAAAGAAAGGAAATTAGAGCAGTTAAGTCTTTAGGATGGTCTCTCCTGTTTTAGATGAATTTTCCTAAGGTATAGTTTATTTCATGCTACATGTATATCATGTCCTTTAATCCTTCCCTTTGTCCATCCAGCCCTCTCTCCTTGAGAGGTTACTAGTGGGTACTATTAAGTTCTGGGCCTATAGTGATTAATATGTTCCAGTTCTCATGGAATTTAAATCAAAGTAAGAGGAAAAGAAAATCTACAAATCAATGAATGACTCAATCTACCTACCTACCTACCTACCTATCAATTGAAAAAGTTAAATGATTCAAAGTCAGGCAGAGATAAGCACTGAAGACAACACAGGGGAGGGAAGGCCTCTCTAACGCAGTAACATTTGAGCAGAGATCCTGATGAAGTAAAGTACACTTACCACACCAAATCTGATACAAGAACATTCCAGGAAGAGAGAACAACAAATACAAAGACAGGGCCAAAATGAGCTCAATATATTCAAAAAATAGTAAATTCAGTGTAGCTGGAACAGGGTGAGTAAAACCAAGAGAAATGGAGTGTGAAATGGGTTCAGAAAAATGGAGGGACCAGGTCATACATAACCTCATAGGCCATGGTAAAAGAACCTGGATTTTACAGAGTGTGATGGAAACCAATGGTGGTTTATAAGCAAGAGAATAAAAACTGATTTGAAAAGATCACTAATTTTAAAAGATCACTTTGGTTGACAGGTGGAAAAGATTATAAAAACACTCAATAATGGGAGCAATGAGACCAGTTAGAAGGCTACCAGAGAAGTCCAGGAGAGATATAATATAATGCTGGCTTAGACAAGAGTAGAGACAGTGGTACCAGTCAGAATTTATCCAAACTCTGAAGTCTGGCAAAAGTCCCTGCATTGATGGAGTTTCAAACTATCCAGTTGGCCTCATCTCCTATTAATTCCATATATTCTCTTCAATAATACAATACTGACTTTATGTTCTCTAAAATGGCCACATATTTTCTAACCTGTGCATCTTTGTTCAGATTCTTCTTTTCTCTAGGAATGCACGCCAACATCCATTAATCCTTCCAGATCATCTAAGTGCCAATGACATGGCACCTTTCTTAATTTATTCATCTTCATGTAATCTCCTTCTATATTTGAACACAAGTTCTTTGTTGTGTTATTTTAAGTGGCTTTTGAAAAATATCTAAAGCAGGGAATCTTAGCGGTTAATCTGTAAGTCCACTGAAATTCCAAGGAAAATCTGAGGGCACAAATATAAGGACATTTTCTGAGGACAGAGATTACGACTTTCATCAGAGACTAAGGAAAAATATGATTTATCCCACCACCCTAAAAAGTTAAGAAATCTATGCTATAGAAAACTTTAGAAAACCAAAGGTAAAGAGAAAGTAGGAGGTATGATGAACACAGAAGGAGGACAAGAAAAACGAATGAGAAAAGAAAATATCTAGAAAATATGGCAGTATCTTTAGAAATACCCTCAGGAGTCCTGTCACTGCACCTAATTTACCACTGAGCTAACCCCAGCATGTCCTGAGCAGCAGATCTCCTCTGTCAGCTAAAGGAAGACCACAAAAAAAATGCTGAGATTTAATCTATCCATTTTGATACATCACTAATTACACTTCCTTAGGATTACTGAAGCTTACTATGAAACTTACTAAAAACTATAATTTGATTAAAGTTAGAAACCTATTCTGAATTTTACAAATAAATAACTATAAATAAGCTAACAAGAGCTATTAAAATATCAGTCCACTGAATTACAATCCCTTTTAAGGGGGAATTTTCATGGTATGCAAATTGTATTAACAAAACTATAGAAAATTAAACTCAACAGTATCACTCATTTTTATTATAGTAATGGCATATTTCAGATAACAATGAAAAGAAAAAGTAATTTTGCTCAATGATTTGATCAGAGTATTTAAAAATGGAGAGCAGGTTATTAGGTTAAAAATAAAATGTGTACCTTAATGTCTCTGTGCATTTTTCCTTTACTGTGAAGATAATATAATCCCTGGAATTTTGAGAAACAGAAATATGAAGATTTATCAAAGAGCATAATTTGGGATTTTAAGTGATTTAAGTAGTGGTCTCTGTATTTATTTACTCCTTACAGAAAGCTTAGTAGTAATATTTAACTTATTTTGATGAAATATCTTAGAAAACAATAGAATCAAGAAGATGAGAAAGGTAAATAAAGCTTAGTTGGAACCACTAATTTTTCTAAGATAGTTTTCAGTAAACTTTGTAAGTAATTTGAAATAGCTTTCTTAAGGTGTATATTCAATTAGTATCAGAATGAATTTTGATTCCCAAGGCAGTATTTAATTTTCAAGCCTTTCTTTAGTACTGGGAGGAAATAAAAATATACAACAAATTCACAGTGCTTGAATTTTAGGTTGTATCATCACATTTAGGCTTTACAGTATTTATTTGAAATATAAGTTTATCACACAATTTCAAAATGTTTTGCCAAACTAGAATATTTCATTCTTACTTTAACAGATGATGCCCAATAAACATTTAATTTAATAAAGAGTAGTCTAATTAGTATCTGATTTACCTGTAGTGTTTCTCTGCTAACATATGCAATTTGCAGTTCTGAGAGAGGTCCAGTGACTGTAAGAGAAGAACATTAAGATTAATAAATTAATCGATACATGTTTTTCAGTAAGTGTCAAAGTCTTACAAATTCCACTGAGCAACAGACTTAATATATGTAAAGTACTAATAAGATGTGCTCCATGAAGGCAGAGCTCTTATTTTCTCTGAGTCTGATTTGCTCATTGCTGTATCTCCAGTATTTAGATAGTGTCTGCACAGAAGAGCAGCTCCATTTTTATGGAATGAATGGTCACTGAGACTGATCGTATTTTCATTATAATGTCTTGCTGATTGAACATCATCTCCTAAATGTTAAAAGAATGCCAAGAGGTTTAGTTTTGTTGAGTGTAACATATATTATGGTTAATTTTGAATCAATATTCTCCCTAAAGTATTAATTTGTAGTTATAAAATTAATATATGTTCACTATAAAAGTTCCAATTATAGAGAAGTTTGGTAAGCAAAGGCCTCTTTGTTATCCAAAATATTACTCAATATTAAACAATATCAATAGTTTGATCTACCAGATGATTTTGTGTGTGTGTGTGGCGGGGGGCAGAGCTAGGAATTGAATCCAGGGCCTCATGTAGGCCAAGCAAGCACTTTACTACTGAGATTAGCCCCTTGTGCTTTTATTTTAAGACAGGGTTGCACTAAGTTGCCCAGGTTGGCACAGAACTTGTGATCTTCCTGCCTCAGCCTCCCAAGGAGCTGGGATTATGTGCAGGGCTTCTACCAGATGATTTTGTGCAGAGACATAACTTACAATGGAGTTACATTCTGATAAACCCTTTCTAAGTTGAAAACATCCTAAGTTAAAAAAAAAATGCATTCAATATAACTAGCTATGAACACCATAGCTCAGTGACACAGTACACTGTGGAGAGCAGGTGACTTACTCTTATGATTGAATGGCTAATGAAGCTGTGGCTCACTACCGCTGCTCATCAAAGCAAGAATATACACAATACTGTATATCACTAGTTTGGAAAAAGGTCAAAATTCAGCAGTTTCCGCTGAATGTGTATGGTGTTTTCTCATCATTGTAAAGTCAAAAAATTTTAAATCAAACCATCAAAAGTCAAAGATCATCTATATGTACACACTGCACACAAGAGCAAAGATGGAATTGCACTATATACATGTAGAGAGCTCTAAGATGGCGGCTGGTGTTGGGCCAAGAGGTGGCACATAATTAGTATTAACATGGCGTGATCTCTCATGACCTTTGCCTGATTGGTTGATGTCTCTTCTGTGGTCAACAGATGTTCCTCAGTCTTTCTTGATTGGTACCGTGGTGCATGCTCCAATCATGCTACTTAATCCTAAGCTGATTGGCTGCCTTAGTGTATATAAGACATTCTCTTCATCTGGAAGGAGGACGCAAGTTGCAGGACGCAGGACTAAGAACGCACCTATAGGAAGCACCTCTGATAGGACGTAGGACGCACCTCTGGACCCGCCACTAAGATGCACCTCTAAGAAGAAGCAGCAGACCTCTAAGAAGTAGCACCTCTGAAAGCAGCAGCCTCTCTGAAAGCGTAGCACCTCTAAAAGCAAGCAAGCCTTGCTTCCTCTATACACTAGCAAACAAGCAAACAAGCAAAAAAGCAGCCCAGAAATAGAAAGTAGTTCATTCCCAGTCTGCCTCTGATAAATTCCCGCGGGATTGTTGCTGTGGGCGGCAACATATACACTATTCTGAAATCTGCCCTTTTACTTATCAACAATATCTATATATCTAAATCTCAGGAATATCTTCCTGAGTATGCATAAGTATGTATGTATGTATGTATGTATGGCATAAATACATGGCTTAATTTTATCATAGTATTTCCTGTGTATGAATCAACTATGGCTTGAACATATTTCCCTCCAAAATTCATGTTGAAATAATCTTCGGTGTGCAGGTATTAAGAAATGGGACACTGAGGAGGTGGTTAGGCCACCAGGGTTTCTTGCTTATGAATGAGATTAAAAGTACTGTTCAACCTTTTTGCCCTTCTACCTGGACACCTAGACAGTGCCATCTATCAGACACACCAGACACAGAACATACTGACACCCTGATCTTGGATTTATTAGCCTCCAGGACTATGAGAAATAAATTTCTATTGTTTACAAATGATCCACTGACAGGTATTCTGTAATAGCAGCACAAATGGACTGAGACAGTTGTAGCTACTTTTGAGGCCATTTAATCCTTTTCTCTTTTTTGCTATTAAATTACTTTAGAATACAAAAACAGTGGGTGGGAGACACTACTCCAGAAATTCAATTAAATTCCAAAGATGGAATCCTTTGCTAGATGGCTAACTCACAGACATTACGGTTTTGTAAACGTAATGTAGAATAACTGTGTAGTGTAGAATAACTGTGGTATTTTACAATTATGGCAAAGAGAAATCCATTTCACTTAGACTTTTTTGAGGACACATCTAGGCTTGAAAGTCTGAAGATAAATCATGTAATTAATTTCGGTGACTTCTAAGCTCACTCTCACTTAGTAAGAGGTCTACTTGAGACTTGTTTCTACAATATGATAACAATAACCTGAAAATAACACCTAGGGAAAAACATTTTAAGATAACATTTCAAAGGCTCAGCTGAGATCACAGACAGTAAGAGACTCTTCCAGAAGCCAAATACAAAAAAGGCAAAGAAAATGAAGTAAAACTGTAAGAGATTAGTATGTTACTTAGGGGAAAGCCTAGTTGATAAGCTAATGATTTAGTTTAATCCCCTACCTGGGCACAGAAGACAAGGCCTGGGTCTGCAGAGGCAGAGCCACAACAAACACCCACTCACATAAAGCCAGGGCCCTCAAAGGACCATATCCTCAATGAAAGAATAGACAAGTACAAGAGAGGACCAGGGATTCTGGATGTCATGGCCACGACCTGGACAGGAGGAAAAATATCACCACAGATCTCTTCATGCAGGGTTAGGGTTCAAGTATTTACTAGAAACAATGAGCTCCTGAGGTCCCAGAAAAAATCAAAACCCTGGAAGGACATACTTTCAAAAGTTATATGGAATTCCCACTAAAGATGACCTCAAAATCCAAAATTATAAAATAAATGAGAAAACAATTCACTGAAAATGATAAAAAGAATGTGGAAAGTTTTTTTTTTTTTTTTCCGGTGGTGCTGGGGATTTGGACCCAGGGCCTTGTGCTTGTGAGGCAAGCACTCTACCATCTGAGCTATATTCCCAGCCCCCTGGAAAGTTATTAAAGGACAATATTAAACAGAAAAAGAATTCAGCAGAAAATAGAGAAAAAAACTATTATGCCGGAACAAGAAAAGGGTCTAATGTTAGTTCTTCAGAGAAAAGTTAAAGAGAAGGAGCTTGTGGGGAAGAAAACAAATTTAAGACGTGCCCCCTGCCATGGTGGTTGAATACAGCTCCATGAACCTCCTGACATTTCCCCCACAAGAGTCGGAACTTGATTCCCTTCCTGAACATGGGCTGCACTGAAGTGACCTGCTTCTGAAGAAAAGAATACAAAGAACAGTGTGATAGAAGCGGCAGTCAGAGGACTTGGAACCACTCAAGGGCTTTGGTGAGAACCACATGGAACCTCCTGCCAACAGCCATCAAGGACCAGAAGCCTGTGTAAATTCTCTAGCCCTAGTCAACCTCATGCAAAACCATGAGTTAAAAGCACCAACTAAGTCATTTTTTAATCTTGACCCACAGAAACTGAAATGATAAATGTTGTAAATACTGTCAAACTGTGGGTCATTTGCAATAAACCAACGGATAACAGAAAAGTTTCCCATTTAAGGTGATTTAAAAATCATATGGAGTAAGAGATAAAATAAAGAGCAGTAAAATAAAATATGAAAATTGGCTTAGTGATATTTTAGAAAGAAAGTAAAAATAATATGGCAAAAAAAGGGTTGATCTTTGCAAAATGATGGATCAAAATGTGTGTGTTTTAATTTTGTCTTACACACCTGCAAAAAGCCCCACTAAAAACCTCATAAGCACTTGGGTTGTTGGAAAGGAAGAATTTCTTACATCAAATAAAGAAATCCAGGCTATTACACTTCTCCCCATGTAAGGACAATATGATAAGAAGAGAGAAGAGATACAAAAACAAATGAAGGAACATGTCCTACATGACCACATAAATATACAGCATTACTGACTGCTCACAGAGTAGTGCATGCTGCTGTGACGTAATCCCTCGTGACAACATATACTATTCTCTGACCAATTTATGATGGAAACCTGGGTGCAGAACAAAAGAGTGAACACAGAGAAGGACAGAATACGGGGTTTTGTAAAAGGATGTGAATTCCCAGCATGCATTTTTGAGAATATTCAGGGTACCATGAAACTGTCTTTTTCCCCATTGATCCAGTTGCTGCTGACCAGTGTAAACAAGAGACACACAGAAGATGCAATGTGCATCTAACTGAAATTCTAGAGAAGAGAGCAGAGAGACTGGGGGAGAAAATATTTGAAGAGATAATAATTAAAATTGTCCAGATCTGATGAACAAGCTAAATTCTCAGAAGTACATGAAATCCTAAGCAAGAAAAGTGAAAAGAAGCCCACACTAGACACCAGAAACACCAGAAATGAAGACAAAAAAATTTTAAAAGCAAGTAGAGAAGAGCAAAGATTTCTGCCAAAGGTTATTAATCAGAATGACACAAGTTCTCAACAATTATAGAAGCTAGAAGACAATTGTTTAAAATCTTCAAAGGGCTGAAAGAAAATAAATATGTCCATGTCCACTTAAACTATCTGTTAAAAGACAGGGACTGGGAAGTGGTGGGGAGACAAAATGGCCAAATTATATTGTTACAGTGTGAGCAGGTATTAATATGTAACAACAAATCCCAACATTCTGTACAGTTATAATGTACCAATAAAAAATATGGGGGAAAAAAAGAGTTGGGGCAAACATCGGAAGTTTACCACTAAGATTTTACTGAAAAAAACCTTAGGAAAAAGGAAGTTTAATCAGCAAGTGGGGGAAACTATAGTAGAGAAATTAATCCAAAATAAGACTAAGAAGGGGAAATAGTTTTTTTTTTTTTTTTGCGGTGCTGGGGATTGAACCCAGGGCCTTGTGCATGTGAGGCAGGCACTCTACCAACTGAGCTATCTCCCTAGCCCCGGAAATAGTTTTTTAATTTACAGTATATAGAAATCACAAGCTTCTAGAAATACTATTTTTTCTGTAATGTAAATTAATGCCAAAGCCCTTTCAGTTATCATTGAATTTTTGAAATCAAAATGCCACTCATAAAAAAAAAAAATTGAAACATATATTAAAGAACAATCATAAAAATATAATAAAAATATCCTTAGAAAAGAAATAACTTCATAAAGCAGAAACGTTCCCATGTTCTTCCACCTGGCTTTTCAGGCTCCCCATACACACTCTGGGATCAACAAGAGTGCTTTCCCTAACACTGCGTGGTGGGTTCATCAATTGGAATGCACTTCCTATTCTTTCTATCCGAAGGTTATCTATTGTTTCAAGACCAACTGAAGGTCCACTTTTCTAAGGAAGTTTTTGATTTCAGAGAATTCATCATTTCTTTCTTCCTACTTCAATTGTGGTTAGTAGCACATTAAAACACTATTATATAAAAGAGAGAGAAAAAAAAAAACAAACCCACTACACTATTTTGTCAATTTTTATGTCAAGTAAAACCTACACCAAGAAGACATAGCAAAATTTAGAAAAATATAAACAGTAAAATCCCGATCCAGTGGTATTTTACCATCTGCATTATTAAAATCAGTCTCTTAAATTATTTAAGAGACCCCACACTGGGAAACATGAGCCCAGATTGTATATGAAAAACATGAGACTTTTTTTCCAAAAATTTTTCTTAGAAAACTGACTTCTTGAATTAATACACTATTGTATTTCACATTAAATAAAAAAAAGAATGTCTACTTTGCAGTCTTTAACAACAAACCACTAATAGAATAGAAAAAGATAATGCTGTTTATTTTACTTTACAAGTCTCTTTCACATTGTCATTGAATGCCAATGAAACATTGAATACTAATGTTTTAAACACTTCTGAATTCACCAGACTTTGACCGTAAGAGAATAAACATTTAACTGATGCTACCTGAATACAGGAGAGCAAAATCTCTTGTCTTTGTACTATCAGCACTCATTTACCTACTGGTTATTCTACTGGTTTAGTATGTCTCAAAGGCCTCTACATTTCTATAAGGCCTAAGTTTGAAATTTTGAACTAACTACAGTGTGCCTTCTTTAAAACTAGCAAATAATTTAAATGCATATAATTTTCCAACTTACAAAGTAAATCCTCCTTTCATTCATATAGATCTTAAATACCTATGTATTTGTCCAATTAACATATAACACATACATAGCTCTTTCCTTAAAACAATGTTAATGTCGCAATGTTGTAAACATCTATGTGAAGAAATTCTACTTCTTTCCTGTAAAAATACAACTTTGGTCTCACCATGATAAATATCCTGTAAAGAACCACCTCCACAAAATTCCATGCAAATCCATAGTTTATCTCGCCTGTAAAGAGAAAAGAGGCATGTGTCAGATCTTCATAATTAAAATTGTCTGCAGTAGTAAGTCTCCTGAAGTTGAAACCTTGAAAAATCACATAAATGCAATGTGTTATCTTTAAGAGCTAATTAATCTCAATGAGTAAATAATACTATGTTGCTATAATTCATCCTGAGGTTTATTTTTAATTTTTTAAAATTGTTGATGGACCTTTATTTATTTATATGTGGTATAGTGGAACCCAGTGCTTCACACATGCTTGGCAAGTGCTCTACCACTGAGCTACAACTCCAGACCCCCAAGGTTTTAATATTTAAAATACTCCTGGATATAAAGCTGCCACCAGGCATATCCAAATAATGAGATTTCCCTTTGGTTAAAAACCTCCCCTCCCCCACAGTCTATCCATCTATCTAGATTCGTTGCAGAAAATGACAATACATCTAAGTCTATCACTTTGATGGCATTCTCATCAATAGGCAAAATGTAGTTAACATCACATCCTAGATTCAACAATGATCTTGCAAAATAATCTGTTCAAACTGATCACTTGTCTTTCTATAGCATTTGTCACTCAGACTCACATGCTAAGTTATAATGATATAGGAGAAATAGGATTGATTTATATAGCTTATTTCTTTATTCATTCCTTTGTTTCATCATTCTTTACTTAAAATGCACTAGAAAATGTACCACTCTCATGGGGAGAGATGGAATAAAAAGTCTCTGAACTCAGTAAGCACTGTCTAATGCAAAAAACATCTTCTGCTTCAATAATACATCTTTCTCACCAATGCCTTCATGGTGCCTAGAATATACATCAAATTAATATTTTTCCGTAAGAGAACGAATGCATGAGTGAGTGAAAGAATAAACAAATCAATTAGATCAGTGGTCAGCAAAATAATATTAGTGGACTCAATCCAGTCTGCTGCCTGATTTTGTATAGTCTGGGAACTATGAATGGTTTTAATATTTTTAAATGGTTGGGGAAAAAAATCAAAAGAAGAATATTTCTTGACATGACAATTTCAGGAAATTCACATTTTAGCACCCACAAATAGTTTTACTGGAACCCAGTCTCATGCATTCATTTATGTATAGTGTAGGCTACTTTCACAGCAAAATAGCAGAGTTGAATAGCTGTGATGGAGAACACGTGGCCCAAAGAGCCTAAAATATTTACTATACGGCTCTTCATAGAAAGTCTGCTGAACTTTGATTAGATTACAATTTGATTATGAATAATCTAGGCATGTATTAAGTGCTGTGAAAACCCAAAGATGAAAATACTCAGGAAAATACTGAGAAGGGTTTTTGGAGGAGCTAACAATTGAACTGGGTCTTGAGGTTAAAGTAGGAATTCACCACAGAGTCACAGGGAAGGATCTATGCAAAAGAATGGAAACTTGAAAGATGTCACATTTGAGAGAATGGGTAATTTAAAGAGTTGAACAAAGGCTGCCTGAGGGATAAGGGCCAAAATAGAAGCTAAAATAGGCTGAGGTCACACTGTGAGATAATGCTTGGTTTGCAGACTCCTCAGTATAGTTACCTTCATCTGGATGGTTTCTTATGTGTCAACGTCTCTCTAAAAATGTGGCAACCCAAAACAAGTGCTATTTGAGTTTTGCATGAACAGTGTATTAAAATCTCAAGTTGCTGATATGCCAGCAGTGGGTCAGATATGGTGGAGAAGGTTGGATTAGCCAGACCTAAGAGGTGACCCGATGCGGCTGGGTGTGATGGTCCAAGCAGCATACAGCAAGGGAACACAAAATATCTGAGTGCGAAGGTCGGTACTGTATGGAGTACAGCAAGGTACCATGCATCTAGAAGGTAAAGCTGAAGAGATTAAAGTCTAAAAAAAGATATCTAAAGCGATTTAAGATCTGAAATTCACAGGTGGACCACACTGAACGAAATGGAGGCATAACAGCTGACGTAAAAATTTCTGTTGGTAGTGTCCAATATGACAAATTTTAATTTTGAAATACAATTCTAGGAACTTGCCAAATGGAGGTCCAGGGTTGGTAGATGTGTGCTTTATCCAAAAGGAAGAATGCATTTGTGACTAGTGATTGCTAAAAAGTTTAAATCTCCCAGAGACTACCACTCATCTGCTTTATTTGAACACTCTACTTCTATAAATTTGGCTGAGGGCTAGCTTCAATTTCTTAGCAACTAATTGACTGCTAATTTACAGTTTGTAGTTAACTGAAAATCTTTTCTATATAAATAACAGATCAGTTTTCTTTCCAGCTTCTTATTTGTACATCTGGTTTACTGAAACTAAGGCTAGGACTTGTCCTTATTTGTTATATCTCACCCTATTAAAAAAAGGGGGGGGGGTAGTTCTGACTCACATCTCTTTGCTTCTGACATGCATCTTATTAGTTCTCGTAGTGCATCACTTAAAAACGCTTCAGCATAGACATTATGATATATGTTTACATCAGGTTTGATCCAAACTTCGGGGCAGTGAGTTAATAATATTAAATATCCTAATTGGTTCCCCCTACATACATGTGTGCGCGGGCGCGACACGCGCGCACACACACACAAAATAACCCTTTTACTATGCGAGGACTTCCACTCTGGCAGGCCCATCAGTCAATATTCTTTGGAATAATGTTCCAGCTCCAAGTTCATATCTGGAATGCAGGACACCATGGCCTGGCCTCTTTAGCTGAATCCTTCCTCTAAAGCAGTGGTTCTCAATGTGGTTTGGGGTACTCTGAGACCCAGGGGAACAGCAAGGTCAAAACTCTTCTTAACCTTAGTAAGAAATAACGTGCCCTCTGTACTTTCTCTTATGAGAATGGAGTATTACAGGAGCTGAAATATAATGATGTCATCCTGGACTGCAATATGTGCTTATGGATTCTTAAGTTTTAAAAATTTCTGCCTTAATTTTGAAATAGATGTCAACAGATATAATGAACTTAAAAGCTCTTTGAAGCACTTTTAAAAAAGGTTGAATGACTGTCTTGGCAGTCTGCTTAAGATGAAAATAACATGTAAATTACTTAGTAAAGAACTTAGAATATTGCATCAATGTAAGGTGCTTTCTACTCCTGTTATAATTTATCTTTATAGTGTACTTATCTTATAACTTAGAGTGTAACTTATAGTGTAAGTTATCTTAAATTGCTCCATGAACTTGATGAAGATAATCATAAATAAAATTATCTTTTTCTTTTTTAAGAAAAAAAAAGTAAGTGAGATGGGATTGTGCTGGCATGATTTTTCATCAAACTCATGCTAATTACTTCTTTCTTATAAGTGCTCACTAATAGTTTGATTAAAAACTTATCCTAGATGTTTGTTGGGAAATGATGACTGACATCAAATTTGGTAGCCTGTAATTTTCTATAAATCACCTTTTCCCCTCGTTTGAAAATTAGTTGCTGCTGATCTCTAATCTCTGACACCTCTTCCATTTGTCAAAAGACAGTCACTGATAGTGGATGACAATCACATTTGCTACATTTTCAGTATAATGAGATATAATTTATATAAATCTAAAAACTGAAATTCACTTAAAGTGTCTAGTTGTTCTATAATTATCTCTTCACATATCCTATGCTTCAATTTCATCTTAATAATGCTTTCCTACTTTCCAGTTTGAAAACAATTCTCCTTGGTAGAGAAAATGAACACTGTAAATGAGTTTTATGCTTTCTTAAAGTCATACACTATTATACTGTTTTATATTAAAAATTAGTGTCTTTCCTTCCTCCCCTTGCTTAAATATACAGTTTTCTATTCATTCTATGTAAAATAACTTTCCAGTTTATAAAAAGGAAAAAAAAAAAACACCACAACTATGTCTATTACTGCTTCATTTTTTAAGATACTTAAAATACTTATCTTTATAACATTCTATTTAGTTGAAGTCTGAAAATACCTGAATGATCAGAATCTATTAGAAAGACAACTCCATCTGTTCTAGGAATGTCTCTATTGTGATGATAAGTCTGCATTTGCATTTGGTCACTCACCAAGCCATCTGTCTAAACAAGAAAGGACTCTGAGTCAATCCCTCCCGTTTTATGCAGGCAAATGAATTATAAAATCTTTGTCCCTCTGTATCTGAACTGGAATAATATTAACCACTGAAGTAAATATTCGATATAGCAGTACTAATTTCCTGACCCAACAAATCCCCTAGAATTCCTTTTTTTTTTTTTTAAAATATTGAAAACATATCTTACAAAGATAGAAAACTAAGTATGGGAGTGGAGAGTGGGGAGTCCACTTCTAACCTTCCAGTCCCATGTTTCCTAAAGCACACAGGGACCAAACTTCTAATAGCTATCTCATTGATTTGGAAGTGTTATTTCTAGAACATACTTTTCAATCTTCTTACATTGTGATTTTCTGTCTAAATTTGTTATAATAAGCTGCAAAAGAACAACACAGAGTGGTAATGAAGATTACATATTTTTAAGCTCCTTGCTCTTTGTAAAACCATTTGGCAATGAGAAAGAATCCAAGAAATCATGTTCCCTTTGAAAACAAAAATTTAAGTAATATTGTGGACCAAAAAGACTTCTGCAGAATCAGGCCTAAATCTCAGTGCCAACAATGAATAGTTAGATAGCCTCAAGGAGTCATTATTTAGCACTCAATTTTCTCATCTATGAAGAGCATGGGCTGTGTGACAAGATCTCTCAGGACTTTCCAGCTCCAACACCTTACAAGTCTGATCTTTACTATTCCATACTCCAAATATGGCTAAGTCTGGACTTCAGTTAGGGAATAAGACAGAATCTGTACAGAAGGGTTAGAGAAAGGGAAGATTAACTGCTGTTCTATATAATACTATCGTTTGCTTTCACATCATTTTTTTAGTTAGCAATGCCAATTTGTAGAATAAAATCATCTATTTAAACCAGCACTTCCTGATCTTATACTCTACAACTCTAATAAAAGAACATGGTTCTACAGAAAACATGACCTTAACTTGTTTGCTTTACTTTGGTTTCTGGTGATTTTCCGCTTTCTATTCTTCAAGATAATAACAGTGAACATGTGCCCAGCATCAGTTACATCCTAAGCATTCGTAGCATTCTACTTGTCTCATTCACTGATTTTCACAGCTATTCTGTCATGCAGATAATATCGTCTCCATTTTATAAATGGGACAGAGTGATTAAATAACTTGCTCCATGTCATACCATCAATAAGTGATGAAGCCAGGACCCCAAGATCTTAACTACCCTATACCTTACTATCTTCCTGACAAGAAGACCATGCTCATTTCATTACACCACGGTGCCATGTAAATGGATAGGGCTATCCTGGAATAACAAGTGAGGTTTTAGCTGTCCCACAGTGCTAGAAGATTCAAATCATGTTTGAAAAATCCTTGGATTAAGATTCATGGGGAAACATAAAAATTCTCTTTTAAAAAACTAGCTTACTTGTAGGAATAAATAGTTTATAATGCTTCCCCCAATTAAGTGTAGGTTGGTCGTTTTTGTTAGGACCAATGGCAGTAAAACAAGTGTTTTGAAGTGGTAACTTTAACTATGTTGGAAGGAATTAATTATTTGCATAATGAAGTTAAATGATTTTAAAAAGACTATTTATCTGAGCTCATATAGTAATAGCTTATGCTGGTTCTGCTCTCTAACATACAAACTGTTAGGATATTGTCCCAACCACTCAACATTAAAGTAGTATTAAATTGGCTTATTAAAGAATCCATTCATAATGCATAACATTATTGACTTATCCCTACGTGAAAAGGGTTAGTGAATTCCTAAGTTTCCAATAACTGACCCTGTCCCCTTCCCTACACACATACACCCACCTACCCACCCCCACACACACACCTTAAGAGTGGTTAGAACCAGGGACTGATCTAGTTGTTTTTTCATAAGCTGGAAAGACAAGAGGCAGAATTCCCCAGTCTTTCCAATCTGCTGTGCTCAGGAGAAAAGGAAGAGTGTTTTGCACTGGTCCTCTGAGAATGTGAGCTTGCAGTAAGTTACATCTATAGTACACTGCATCAAAACTGAAGCACTGAAGTGTTGTTTATTTTTGTTAATACATAAGAAATACTGCCAATCTTCCTTTTGGAGGAAACTTAAAAATGACTAGATCACAATGTTAAGGCTCACAGCTATATATCAAAGTTAAAACATGATTTAACTCTAAGGGGACTCCCCTACAGAGTATTGCATGGGAACTTGGTTTGGTTTTGACAAAGCCAATTATGGCAAATTCATAGTCTGCTAAGTTCACTTCAGGACCTGGAAAAATAAGTTGCTGACAACTGCTCTGGAGGATGAGGAAGGAGAATCACAAGTTCAAGGCCAGGCTGTGTTCTGTCGCAGCATAAGATAAAAAGGGCTGGGTGGACATAGTTTAGTTGTAGAGTGTCTCTGGGTTCAATACCCAGCGCCATGCACACATACACGTGCTAGTGCTCATGTGCGTGCACATGAGCACACATACAGAGTAGTTAGTGAAATAATTCTAGTTCCTAGTTCTTTGGACAAAATGAAGGAGAGGCATGAAGCAATATTCTGAGTCCAGAAGCACAAAACACACAAAAATTGAGTTCCTGATAAAAATAGGAAGAGATGCTCCTGAATGAATCCCCCTACATGTAGAATTCCCCCTAAAAGCAGAAGGGGCAATAGATGGGCTTCATTAGACCTCTGGTCCACCATACAAAGACTAGGCATAAAAGTCAGTTTTTACCGCCAACTTCTTCACTGAACTCATACCTAGAACTGCCAGCCAACAAAACTGTGATACTGGTTTTAGAATTAATAGGTCACAAATTAAAATTCCATTCATCTAAAAACATCCTATTTTCAAAGCATAAAGAAAACTACAAATCATGGTATTAGAGCTAACTTTATTTTGTTAAATTAATTAGGGTATGAAGTCATTATTGCTTTTCAAAACGGAAACAATGTACCTGAGATAGCTTCCAAAATAAGCAACAATATTTGCGTGTTTACAGTCTTTCATCATAATAATTTCTTGCTGTACAACTGCAAAATCTTCTCCTAGAATAAAAAACAAGCATGTTGAATATTCAGTAGGCAAGAGAAGTTTTAAACTACTCATTTATTTCAAAACATAGTATGAAGATAATTATACTTATGAGTATGACATAAATGAGCTATAAATAAAACACGACCAATTAGTTTATGATATTGCTTTTAATAACAATTTCAGTCCTGACTCAAAGTATACCACAGTAATTAAAAGCATGATTTCTAGTCCCAGACTTTCTGGATTCAAATCCTAGTTCTGTTCCCCAATATGCTATGTGAGCTTGGGCAAATCACTTGACTTCTCCGTGCCAATTTCCTACTCAGTAAAATAATAATGACTAATCTCCCAGCACTATTGTCAATATTAAATGAATCAAAACATGTAGAATGCTTAGAATAGTGTCTGGGAGAGTAAGCTCTATATAAGCATTGGCCTATATTTAATTCTATTATGCCTAAGACATAATCATCAGTTATCATTTATCACCAAGAAATACACATTTCCCCCTTTATTACTAGATAATATTTAATAATTGTAAAATAAGAAAGTAATTCCTTTTTAAGTCAGGGCAGAACCCCTTATGCACCAAGAGCGTCAGATATACTTCAGAAGCTCTCTGCAGAGTCAGGAAACTTACATGACTGCAGCCACAGGTACCGGATGGACCCCCCAAAGGCCTGCCCTGTATTCAGGACCTTGTTCCCACCACATAAAGATGAGAATGGCATTATAGCTAGCCTGGTCAGACAATTAACAAATGATCTCTCCTATTCCTTCCCAGCCTAGATTCTTCAATATGTGATCTGGCAATTCTATAGCAGTGTCACGTGCTGTGGCTCCTGAATGAACACTTGTCATGGAAAGCAACAGAACTGCAGGGGAATGCAAATGTGGTGAACCAGACTGCAGAAAGAGAACAAATGGAAGTGCTTCCACTTAAAACAGTGGCCTGGATTACTAATTCAATTTTTAAGTATTATATTTGTATTAGTGGCAAAGTTAAAAATAAATAGATAAATAAATAAGTAAGTAAATAAATAAGAGTGCTTTAGCAATTACTGCTCAAATCGTAAGTATGAGGTTGTTGATGGTAAATCCTGACATTTCTGTATTTCTGGCCTTGGCATGACCTATTGTAAATGTAACTGAAACATGAACTAGATCAATCATAAATCATTAGAACCTGATATCAAAACCCACCTTACAAGGGAAGAAGTAATGGAGAAGAGATGGCATGTCAAGTCCTTAATTTTTGTAATGATGTGAACACAAAATAATAAAAATAAAAAACTCCAAAGACAAGGAGGGAACTTTTACATTCTCAAGAACTCTGAAGATTACTGAGCTAGGATCCTCTTATGAGCTCATTTCCCACCTTAAGAATTCCTGATTTTCAGTGTATAAAGAAATCCAAGTTAGAAGTAATAGATAAGGGGACTAACACCAATTTTCATTGATGTATTCAATTCTCTGGAAGTTCTAAACCTTTGCTTTTCACCCATTCTAAAATTATACTTTTCTGCAATCCAATAGAAGGGTAATTGGCAATCAATCAAGACTGATCTACTCAGTGACCCTAGGACTTCTGGTGGTTAGAAGTTGGAAAGTTTTTCTGGGGTAAGCCTCAGAGGCATTATTCATCACCACGTAACTGCAAAGGGAGCCAACCCAGAAGAAAGTGATCTGTGGAAAACACTGAGGAGAGACAGGAAAAGGAGGCATCTAATGACACAACCGAGCTGCTACAATGAGCCTCACCTGCCCTTGTAATTCTTAGACATACTTGTACATGACCTAGAACTCCCTGTATCATTTAAGTCACCCTGAGTAGGGTTTCTTACTCAGAAGCATCACAATTTGTACTGTGATCTTTGTACGTATCACAGTCCTGACCACGTTACATCCGTGTTTGCATGTCTATGTCCTCACTAGAAGACAAAGCCCTCTAAGATAGGACCGTGCCTGAATCGTCTTTGTATCCTGAGCACCTGATATACAACAGAAAGAACTGTTGACTGAATGCATCTACAATACCTCTCTGTGAAGACTCTAAAATGGGAATATTAGCTTTTGGTTTAATTTTATCTAATTGTCAGCATGCTTTATACAATTAAGTCTATGTTTTACTCTTTTTGATTTCTACTTCAACTTACAAGAGGCTTTAAGTCTTCAAGTACAACTTCTCCCATGAAATGTTGTTGATCCAAAATGCACAATTTTTTCCTATTAGGTCAAACTTATGTGATTATGAAAATGGCCAAATTAAATTCAACATTTTTATGGGAGAAAAAATCCACACATTCAATTTTAAAGGTATGTAAAAAAATGTAAACTTCAGAAGAAAAAAAGAAAGGAGAGTTTAATACATTAATAATACAAAAAAGCTGAGCAGCTGATTTAAAGAACTTTCTTAAAAGCTCATGAAAGACATATTCCAAAGTTGAAAATTAACAGACGCAAGGAAAAAATTCTATCATGCTTAACTGGGACACAAGAGCAAAAGATTAAACTAGATGGAATTTTATGATAAAACTTTCAGACAATCAATCATTAGAGCTGGGGTTGTGGCTCAGTGGTAGAGTCCTTGCCTAACATGTGTGAGGCACTGGGTTCGATTCTCACCACATAAAGTAAGCAAATAAATAAAATAAAGGTATTTGTCCATCTTGTACATATATACACATATATATGTAAAATTTTTTAGACATTAAAGAATTCATCTTCCAGAAGGTGTGCCCCACCCACCCAAACGAAATGGGAAAAACATGCAAGTCTACAAGTAGAGGATATATGAATGAACAAAGAACTAAGGCAGAAAAATATAAACTAATACATGTAATGTTCTTAGAACATTCATCATACATATTAAGTGGTCAATAAATGTTAATTACTTAAGAGAAGAAGGTTGAATAATGTTCCCTAAAGCCTTAATGCCTAAAACCTGTGAATGTTACCTTACTGGCAAAGGGGATTTGCAGGTACTAAACTAAGGATCTGGATGGGGAGATTACACTAAATGACTAGGTGACAAGTGACGTGATTTGCTACACTACAGGCTGTTAAGGGCCAAACATGTAGGAATGCAGCTCTATAAACTGGAAAAGGTGAGGGAATACAGTCCTGATCTTGACCCAGTGAAACTTATTTCACATTTCTGAACTCCAGAATTTCAAGAAAATAAATGTGTTGTTTCAAGTTACCAAGTTTGCAGTAACATGCTATAGCATTCATAAGAAACCGATGATATTATACAATATTATTATTATTGTGGCAAGGGCTTTTAAGTGTAGTGGTAAGTATACTTGCCTAGCATGTGTGAGGCCCTGTACTGCAAAGACAAACAAACAAACAAACCTATTATAGCCATTCACAAATAATCTGTTTGCCTCTCCATAGTGTGGAGAGTTTTGGTAGGAGGCAGCCATCTAGTTAAAGACTCTTCTCAGTCAGCGAGTACCCTGTTGTGTCCAAAACTAGTTCTTGCCAAGAGAATGCGAACAAAAGGCATGTGTCCCTTCTCCATTATTTCTTTCCCCATCAGCACATGATATGATATTGTGAGAACTAAAGGAAATGCAAACAGCCTGGGCCCCTGAGTTACTAACAGGAAAAAATTCAGCCAACAATTTGAACATCTGCACTAAACTACTACATACACTTGAAATAAAATCCTTCTTAAATCAAACCACATAAAAATGCTAGTTTAGTTTTTATGGTAGCTAACATTATCCTAAAGTGACATAACTAGTACTGTCTGTATATGCAAAAGGTTGTCCAAAATGTAGTAGGTGCTTCACAAATGTTCTCTAAATAACTGGTGGAGTAGGTACAATGAACAAGGTTATAGACATTTCTACTAAGTAAAAAATACTTTCCTGTAAACAGCTATATTGTCAGATGTGAGCAAGCAGAAGATGAGACTATGGAGGAGGTCCTGCCCTGAAAGCTCTATTATTAACACAGAATCCCTAAACCTCTGTGCCTTTTAGATACAAAGTGACAATCACTGTCTTTCCAACATTTCATAAAACTCTTTACTTTTTCCTTACAAATTAACATATAATCTCGAATGGATACCCAACTTAAGTTAAAATGAATCCCTTTTTGATAAATCTAATCATTTACAGTGGCTGAACTATATTAAATTCATAAGACCTACTCTTATTAGCATAAGCATTTTAAATTATTGAGCTATCCAGCATTCTTTCTTCTTCTTTTTTTTTTTTAAGGCTGTGCCCTCATGAATGGATCAACGGGTTATCAAGGCAGTAGCTTTGTTATGGAGGTGAGCTCTCCTTAGAAAACATCCCTTCTTTTTCCATACAATGCCTGCACTGCTTTAGGACTCTGAGCAGTACCCATCACCAGCAGTGGTCCCTTGATTTTGGACCTCCCAGACTCCGTAACTGTGAGTAAACTAAATTTTTATGGGGCTGGGGAGATAGCTCAGTTGGTAGAGTGCTTGCCTTGCAAGCACCCTGAGTTCAATCCTGAGCACTGAAAAAAAAAAAAAAAAAAAAAAAATTAAATTTTATTCTTTATAAATTAACCAGTCTATAGTGTTCAGGTATAGCAGCAAAAATGGACTAGACGATAATAAGCAAAAACACAATTACAAAAATCACTATACAACCACTGCTGTAAAGAGTAGAGATGAGGAAGCTGCTAACATGACTGGGAAGTAGTGCCGCCCTTTCTAACAGCTTGTGTCCAAGGCCAGGCCACTGTACGAAGGGAGCCGACGTGTGTCTGCACAATGAATGGAAACACGGATTACATGAAAAATCAAACTGGGAAAACAGGATTAATTGTTTTGGGAGGTGAACTAACGAACAGTATGTTCATGTCTTCAGAGAACCAAGAATCAGCATATTTATACCATGTATCGTACGTTCCCTTAGTTCTGTCCCCTATGAAATAAACAGGGGAACCCTCAGTTATCCTTTGTTTTTATACTTCATTTTTGTCATTTTTATTTCTCTCTTTGAAATGTTTATCATCTTTATGCCCCTAACAAGATGACACAGTCTTCCAGAAGTATCTTGATAAATGTCATTATAATGAAGTAATTCTTTGTTAAGATCAAACAGCTATTTAACATGGAAACTACAAACAGCAGCTTAGATTTTAAATGATACATGAAAAAATTATCATTTAAAGATTTTAAAAGCAAGTTATCTTAGTTTGTTATAGATCTAATTAATCTAGGTTACAACTTTATAGACAGATGTATGTGAGCATACAGTTGTATATGTGTGAAATCATCTAATGCTTCAATTTGGATAAGGATGACAGTAATTCTTTTTTTTTTTAAAAATATATATTTAGTATATATATATTTTTAAAAATATATATTTAGTTGTAGATGGACACAATACCTTTATTTTATTTGTTTATTTTTATGAGGTGCTGAGTGCCTCACACATGCTAGGCAGGCACTCAGCCACTGAGCAGAACATCTTAAGAATTATTGCCCCAGGCAGACAGTTATTCTTAAGATGTTCTCTCTTAAGAAGACAATCGGGGCTGGGGTTATAGTTCAGTGGTAGAGCGCTTGCCTAGCATGTGTGAGGCACTCAGCACCACATAAAAAAATAAATAAAATAAAGGCATTGTGTCCATTTACAACTAAAAAAAATTTTTAAAAAAGAAGACAATCAACCACCACTATACATTGAACAACTAATACATAAAAGAGAACATCTGACCAAGTGTGGTGGCCCACGCCTGCAATCCCAGCAACTTGGGAGTCTGAGGCAGGACTGCAAGTTCAAGATCAGCCTCAGCAATGGTGAGACCCTGTCTCAAAATAAAAAAATAAAAATATAGCTGGGGATATAGCTCAGTGGTAGTGTCCTAGGGTTCAATTCCAGTACCTCCGCCCACCTCACTGGCTCAAAAGAGGAGAGAGAATATTTGAGAAACTATGCATAGACAATCAGAAAATAACACAATTTTCCTTGACTTTTGAGAAACTTACAGGGAACATAAAAAGTCTATATAACAGTAACGACTTAAAGTTGAACCTTAAATGTTCCTTATTTCTGTCACCCTAAATCAATTCTTTGTTTACAAGTCTAATACAATGTTATGACTAAAGGCATGCACCATGGAATCAGAATACCTAAGTATGAAGCTTGGTTTCACAACTTATTGGATGCATGATCTTGGGCAAATTACTTTCTCTGTTTGTGTGTGTGTTTCTCAACCTACAGTGGCAACTACATAATACAGAATAATGTGTTACATATATGTTTATATAACAAAAAGCACATTATAGCAATTACCCACATTCACAATTCCATGTTCCCCTTCCCTGCTTTTTTTTCCCCTCTACTTACCACATCTAACATGCTGTATGTTTACCTATTTACTGTCTGTCTTTCAAACACATTAGGGACATTCAGTATGAATGCATTACTGAGTTATCTTACAAATACTAACCAACTGAAACCCACAAGAGAAAAAATAAGGTGGTACAAATAGTAGGAACAAGAAGCTCACTATTTACAACACGTATGAATGTACTCTTGGAAGACATATACCTGAAAAAAAAAAACAAATTAAAAAATCTTTAAATTAACACGTTAGATTGCATCCAATTAAATTCTATACCTAAGAATAAGGTTTCAAATGCGAGAGCTTACACAAGTATTTTGAAAGATAAAAGACCTGAAAAAATTGAAAACCACCTTACTTTTGAATAGAAGGACTTTGGTAAAGAAGGCAAATGTCTCATGAATTAATCTCTGAATTACTACAATCAAAATACCAGTTGAATCTTGTTGGTCATTAAAAAAAATTCTATCATAGTCACCTGGAAAAATAAACATGAAGGAACAGTTTTATAATAGATGTTACTTTAAAATATTACAGAAAAAATAAGTATCAGAGTTGATCTGCCCAGAATGTTCATGTCTCCGATTCTTTGCTAGTTTGACTATTAAATGTCCTATGGCCAGAGAAGAGAAAAAGAAAAAAAGATATCTAAATTGGGAAGAAAGATGTAAATTTACCTCTGTTCACAGATGACATGATATTACATGTATAAGACTTTAAAGATTTTACAAAGAAACTGCTAGAACAAATGAATTCAGCAAGATGCAGGATAAAAAAAAATCAACATACATAATCAATTGCATTTATATACAATAAACAATCTGAAAGGGAAATTAAGAAAACAATCCCAGTCACAAGAGCATCAAGAAGAATAAAATAGTCATAAATTTAACCTTGGAGGCAAAAGACTTGAATGGTGAAAACTACAAAACATCACTGAAAGGAATGAAGCAGACACCCTATGTTCATGGACTGAAAGACAATGTAGTCAAGATGTCCATATTACCCAAAGTAATCTATGGAATCAATGCAAATCCAATCAAAATTTCAAACATGTTTTTTGCAGGAATAGAAAAAGCAATCCTAAAATTCACATGGAAGCACAAAGAATTAATAGCCAAAATAATCTTGAAAAAGAACAAAACCAGAGGCCTCATACTTTCTGATTTTAAAACATTTTACAAAGCTACAGTAACCCAAATAATTATGGTACTGGTCTAAAGACAGACATCTGACCAACGCAACAGAATAGCCTAGAAATAAATCCACACACATCCTGTTACAGGCTCCTTTACAAGGGTGCCAAGATTACACATGGAGTAAGTATAATACAAAGCTGCTCCCCGCCCTTTCCTTTGCATCACAATCTAGCTCGTCAGTCTGAAAGCTGCTCTCCCCGCCCTTTCCAGTGCAGCCATTTTCCCCGCCTCTCAACTACTTGTCAGTTGTGAACATCCTAGCTAGCTATTGGTTCATCAGTCAGCTTGCAAGTATCCTTCTCTGTTATTGGTTCCCTGTTAGCCCGGCAGAATTCAACTGCTTAAGGGTAGCTACCCCGCCATCTTTTCTCTCCCCCGACTCACTTTCTTTCTCCTCCTCGCTTTCCACACTCTTTCTTGCGTGCACCATTTCTCTTTCCTTTCTCTTTTCCTCTCATTTTCTCTCTTACCCTGCAGGAAGACACTCTGTTTGCTTAATAAACTCCCTTATGTGATTTCCTGTGTCCGGTGTGGTTTTCATGGGATTTCTTACAGTAAGAACACTCACTTCAACAAATAGTGCTGTGGAAATTGAATATCAACATGCAATAGAATGAAACTGGACACTTCTCTTACATACATGAAAAGTAACTCAAAAATGTTTTAAAAACTTAAGTGCAGGACCTGAAACTACAAAACTCCTTTAGAAAATAAAGGCAAAATAATTCACAACATTGGTCTTGGCAAATGACTTCATGACACCAAAAGCTCAGACAACAAAGGCAAAAACAGAACAAGTGTGATTGCCTCAAACTCAGATCTCTGCACAGAAAAGGAAACCATCAGCGGATTGAAAAGGCAACAACAAAATGGAAGAAAATATCTGCATACCATATATCTGATAAGAGTTTAATATCCAAAATACAAGAGGAGTTCCTATAATTCAAAAGAAAACAACAACCTTAACAATTAAAAATGAACAAAGGGGTCTGGGGTTGTGCCTCAGGGGCAGAGCGCTTGCCTAGCATGTGTGAGGCAAGGGTTCAATCCTCAGCACCACATAAAAATAAATAAAATAAAGGTATTGTGTCCATCTACTACTAAAAATAAAAATGAACAAAGGGTGAGGAATATATTAATTAGCTTGATTTAATACTTTCACAACATATACACATCAGAACATCATGTTGTATACCAATAAATATATACAATTTTCATTTGTCAATTTTACATCGATAAGCAAAGGACTTGTCTCTCCAAAAACATTCAAATGGCCAAAATGTTTATGAAAGATGCCCAGCATCACTAATCATCAGAGAAATGCAAATCAAAATCCTAATCAGAGGGTTAGAGTTGTAGCTCAGTGGTAGAGTGCATGTCTAGTAAGTTTAAGGCACCAGAGAACAAGCAAGCAAACAAAAACCACAGTGAAGGGTTGGGGATGTAGCTCAGGGGTAAAGTGCTTGCCTAACATGCACGAGGCCCTGGGTTCAATTCCTAGTACCAAGGAAACAAAAACAAAAACGAAAACCCACAGTGAAGGCTCACCTCCAACCTGTTAGGAGTTATGAACCTGTTGTTTGTTATGAAACAAAAAAACAAAAAAATAGAAAGCAAGTGTTGGTAAAGATGTTGAGAAATTGGAACTTCTGTGCACTAGTGCTGAGAATGTAAAATCATGCAGTTGCTATGGAAAACACTATCGAGGCTCCTTCAGAAATTAAAAAAGCCGGGTGGGCACACCTGTAATCCCTAGTCCTGTAATCCCAGTGATTTGGGAGGTTGAGGCAGGAGAATCATAAGTTTGAGGTCTTAGCAACTTGGCAAGACCCTGTCTCAAAATAAAAAGTAAAAGGGGCTGAGGAAGTGATTCAGTAGTAAAGCACTCCCAGGTCCAATCTCCAGTACTGAAGATGGATGATGATAAAAAATAATAATAATACCACATTACCCAGCAATCCTACTCCTGAGTAGATACCCAAAATAACTGTAATCAAAATCTCAAAGACTTGTGCCCTCTTGTTCACTGCAGCATAATTCACAATAGCTAAGAGACAGAAACAATCCAAATGTCCAATCATAGATACATGGCTAAAGAAAACGTGATACACACACACACACACACACACACAATATGATATATGTACATATGCACACAATGGAATATTATTCAGTCATAAAAAGATGTTTTATCATGTGCTGCAACATGAATGGACCTGGAGAACAATACACTAAATGAAAGGAGCCAATCATAGAAGGACAAATATTGCATGATTCTACTTACGCGAGGTATGTAAAGTGGTCAATTTAATAAGAGCAGAAAGTAGAATGATCATTGCAGAGACAGGGTGGAGGAGGAAACTGGGAGTTAGTGTTAAATGGGTACAAATTTCAGTAATGCAGGATGAAAATGTTCTAGAGGTTTGCTGTGCAACATTTGTTTTAGAGTTAACAGCACTGTACTTCAATTTATTAAGATGGTAGATTTCAAGTTGTATATTTTTACCATAATATTTTAAAAAACATATACTATGGTCAAAAAGAAAAGTTTTGATTTGGACTATGGAAAACAAACAAGGTTCCTCATGCATATGTTGCAGGTATTTCACTCACAAATCTTCAAACCTCCATACTATTTTATACTTAAAGAAGTGGGAACAAATATCCATACTCTTTATGAAAATATATTAGACTAGCTTTAATTTTTTATTTGTTAAGTGGTACTGTTATGATTTGGTTATAAGGTGTCCCGCAAAAGCTCTTATGTTAATGCAGGAATGTTCAAAGGTGAAACAATTAGACTTTAAAAGCTGTAATCTCATCAGGGGATTAACCCATTTGAAGAATTAATAATCTGAATGGATTACTGGATGGTAACTGAGAGGCAGGTGGGGAGTGGCTGGAAGAAGTAGGTCAGTAGGGCATCCCTCGAGGGATGTCTTCTCTCTCTTTCCTAGCTGCCAATAAACTGAGCAGCTTTCCTTTGCCATGTCCTTTTGCCATGATGTTCTGCCTAACCTCAGGCCCAGAGCAATCAAGTCAGTTGACCAGAGACTGAAACTAGAAGCCCAAAATAAACTTTTCCTCCTCTAAGTTGTTTTTGTCAGGTATTTTGGTCACAGCAACAAGAAGCTGATTAACACAGGTACATGATTTTTAAACTCCACTTCATGCTGTAGAAGCAATAAGTGGAATTACCAGCATTTCAGTAATCCATGGTTAGAATCCCAGAACTTTTTTTTTTTTATACTGGGGATTGAATCCAGGGCACTTAAACACTAGCCACATCCCCAGCTCTTTTGTTTTTTATACTGAGGCACTGTCTCGCTAAGTTGCTTAGGGCCTTGCCAAGTTGATGAGGCTGGCTTTGAACTGATTCTCTTGCCTTGGACTCCCAAGTCACTGGGGATACAGGTATGTGTTACCATACCCAGCTCTGATTTTCTTTAAAAAAAAAAAAAAAAAAAACTATCTCAAACTACCAGAAAAGTACTGGAAGTATACTAAATGAAATCCAATTACCTTTAAAATATTTAAGTACAAAAAAAAAAAAAAAAAAAAAAAAAAAAAATTCCAATGGCATATTTTAAAAAGGTAAGAAAGTAGTTTAAGTAGTTATAGTTGTCAGATGTGGGTTGGCCTCTCGGGAAGGGACTGAGTGTGACGGTGCCCTTTGCCCAGACACCGGGAGCCAGGTTCTGTGATGCAGACTCAATTTATTCAGGAAGTGCAATAGTTTATATATGAAGTGAGAACCAATCATTTTAATGAGATAGCCAGGCCACTGCTCAGGTTACATGTTTACACTACCGTACTACAGGGAAGAGCAGACTTCTACTGGGGACCAGGGAGGCCCAAGAGGCATTGGGTCATCACAGAGTGTTCTCATGTGACATGATGAGAGCCCAGTGTTCTGTGCTCAAGCCCAGTCCATTCCTTGGATCCATGCCTGGTACACCCCAGGATTCTCCTCAATAGTAATAAATCATTTTTCTCCTAAAGCCAAAGAACTAGCTCTTATTTTTTAGTTTTAGTTTTGGAGATATCTCCTGGCCCTGATTAATCCTAGAAAGAAATGCAAAGGCAGGGCACTCTATCACTGAGCTACATCCCCAGCCCTTTTAAAATTTTTAATTCTTTTAAAATGTTGCGATAGGGTATCACTAAGTTGCTTGGGGCCTCACTAAGTTTTCTAGGCTGGCCTTGAACTTGCCATCCTTCCTGCCTCAGCCTCCCGCTGCTGGGATTACAGGTGCATGCTACAGCACATGGCAATTCTACTGACTTCTATACATATTTCAAAACAAATTAAAAAAATTAATTATGATGATTGGTATACCAAAGTAGCTTATGTTAGATGATTAAGGTTTAGTTTCTGGATTAAAGAAACTGTGATGCCAGCTTCAAAAGTCATACTCTATGCTTGTTTCTCAACCTTGTTTTCTAATAGCTCTTTCCTGCCCCCATGAAATTTTAATGCCACAGATATTTTGAATATCTGCTTATATACTGTGTATGTGTATGATTTATGTATAAAAAGTGAGCTTATTTCCTTCTACCCTCTTCTTTTGTGTGTATATGTGGGTGGGGGTGTTTATTAGACCTGAACCCAGGTCTTTGCACATGGTGGGCAAGTATTCTACCACTTAACCACATTCCCAGACCTTTTTTTTTTTTTTTTTTTTTTTTTCCATTTTTGAGACAGGCTGGCCTTGAACTTATAATCTTCCTGCTTCAGCCTCTTGTTCATGTGCCACTATGTTGGTGACCCTACCACCTTCTTATTTTAAAGAAATAATTTGAGAACACATTTTCTAACTCAAACAAATTATATCCAGGTAGTCAGGGCAGCGTGGCTTAATCTGAGATTCCTGATTTAACCTGTGAGATCTGCTTACCACGGTCCAGATCTTTTTTTGAGCGTCAGTCATGCAGCTCTGATTGAAAACCCCCAAACAAGGAAGGTAACCATAACTCGAGAGTGAATATCCAGCATAAATCCCCTTGATTACATTTTCCACTCAACTAAAAGCTAAGGTTTCTTACCTAGAGTTTCTATATGCAAAACAGGTATTAAAGTAGGTTCAAAAAAATGTTTCTGGGGGTAAGGGCAGAATAAAAGAACACGAGGGCATAGTGTAGATTTTAAGGGAAGAACCACAGTATATTGTTTGAAATAGTACTAATTTTAAGATGCTTCAAGCTCTCTGAATTTTCTGGTTCTGTCTCACCTTAAAGACAAAATATTTTAGTCATGCTCATCTATTCTGAGGCAATCTAGGCATAAACTACAGCTGTTTAAAACTCATGAAAATATCAGTTCCTAAAATCAAAACAACATGGCAAAATATTCTTCCTGTAAATGAAATTCTATTTTAACATACTCTATTTCTCCTGTATCTCTTTTTACCCATCGGTCACATTTTAGGTCCCATTCTTCCACCCTAAAACCTCATGCAGTTATCCTTCCTTTCCTTTGAATGCAACTCAAGGGTGGATGCCAAAACAGTGAGGCCTTCGTATCCCCAGGGTCTCTTCTCTGTCTTATACACACGAATCTTCCAATAGTTCCATTCTGACTATGTTAATAACCTGTTAAAAATAAAAAACCCACTGTCCACACGGGTTTAAAGTTGTCCATAAACTATCATCGATCCAGTTTCTGCCTTATTTCCCACTATAAACATAACTACTCTAGTCAAATGAAGCTACTATTTTCCAAACAGTCCTCATATTTCCACATGATTTGTGCTTTCACCCTGTCTTTGTATGAAATATACTCCATTCTCTTCTTTAACCACCAAAATCCTAACTACCCTGGAAGGCTCAGCTGAATTCTTAATCATCCCAAGTGAAATGAGCCTCACCTCTTTGGAGCCAAACAAGTAAATTAGGATATTCAGTTCTTCTGTCCTGCTGGTGCTCTTTCACATGGTAAATCACACAGGTATTCCCCATCCAAGTATTCCACAGAGAGTCAAAGGCAGCTAGCTAGTCAATGACTCATGAATTTAGTCTTTCAAGTCACAGTTACCACTACCACACACACACACACGCTAGTTTTCACACTGGGTGACAAGTTCCTTGACAACAGGAACTATGTCTTTGTATCTCCTACTCTAACTAAATTAAGTGCTAAATAAACAAACATCCATGAAGCTAAATAAATCATTGATCAAAAACAGGGTTGGAAATGAAGAAGAAATTGCAGATAAACAAAATAACAAGTTCCCTGTTTTTTTTTTTTTTTCATCAGTGAGCATTATTACCTTTCAGTAGGTAAACAGATCTATCCAGCAGAGTAAGCATAAGTTCATAGAATGGTCAACTATGTTAGAGGGTGGCTAAATAATCCATGACTAACTTTTGTAGAATAAATGATGTAAACAGCTACTCTTTTCATGATGGCAATAAACATCGGATGTTGAGGGACCTGCTCCAGCACTCAAGGGAAAACTGGAAAATCTGCCAGATAAGGACATTCCCCAGTGACTTGCCACTCTGATGCAAGGTAAGGAGGGAGATGGTGTCTCTTCTACCTCTAAGGACAGGAAAACCAACATCAAAAGTTGACAGAAAAGAAGGTTCATAAAATGTAACTGGAGATTTGTGAAAAAATAGGTCTTACTGGTACCTTGTTGAGCTTTTAAAATTTTGCTCTACAATTTAATACATATTTCTCTCATGAACACAAAAAAATACTATCCTATTTTCCCACTGAATTTCCTTGCTTATCAATCTCAGTATCGTTCATTGTGTTGGAAAAGAACACTTACAAGAGTTTCTCCTAATGAGTTGCTACCTAAAATCAGTCACTTACCTGTCTGCATTTTATATTCTATCTTAGCAACTGGTATTGCAAACAACACCATTAATGAGTAATTATAAGTAACTTTAAAATTCTGACTTGAAATCACTAAAAGAAAAAAAAAAGGCCCATAATAAGACAGCTGTAACTCAGAACTTGAAACTAAAGCCTAAAAGTACGTGAGTTCTACTCTACTAGCCAGCTCTGACATAAAACTATACATCTTACTTCATTTTTAAATTTTCGTTCAAAATGGGCCAAAAGTTGGCAATGTTCTTGCTTAATCAGGCTTAAGACTATAGCAACAAACCTGCAATCTCACAAAATCAGGTTTATGGTCCTAATGCAATGAGGAAAACTGCACACCACAGGAACCTTGAGCCATCTCACCAAAAAAGGAAAAGGACAGTTACAACACTCTGGGTAAGAGTGAAACGAGGTGAAATTAAAATGAAAGGTTATGTTATGTTATGTAGTTATGTATTTATTTTTATGCAGTGCTGAGGATGGAACCCAGTGCCTCACACATACTAGGCAAGCGCTCCACCATTGAGCCACAAGCCCATCCAGAAACAGTGCTTTAATAGGGTTTGTAGAACAAAGCCAAGCTGTCTGTCATACTGGACTGCAAAATGAACACAAGGTCCTCTTAACTCCTAAGTTAAGATGAATGTGGGTGTTGTGTCCAGAAACCCCTTACATGAAGTTCTGTGTCTGGGTTGTAAATCAACACCATCTCTCTATGTCAAAGTGACGTATTTTCCAGGAAAAAGATGTTTTATTCTCGCTGATATAATTTCATACCACTAAATATCTGACAGTCTGTGGTTTTCAACAACAAAGTTTCTCAGTAAGCAAGCAAGCTATATATTCAAAGACATGGTTTGTTACTCTTTTGGTACACCATTCTTGGAAGAAACAGCTTCCTGTGGAGTTTGGGCTTTATCTGTGTCTGTTATTTCACTCTGATAAACAGCCAGGAGGATTTTACTGTCACTTGAGATTCCTGTGACCTAAGATTCCTGTTCCACTTTACATCTGGGTGTGAAGAACAGCTTACTAATTATACTGACTGCTTTCTACTCTTCAGAAAAGAGTTTCTTTGCTGCCTTATATTTGGGTTTGTCATGCATCAATTTCTGTTTCTGCTAAGATATCTAATTTGGGCAAATATACTGACTGAAGAATCATGTTTATTTTACCCCAGTGAAGTTCACTTATCCATTTACATACATAAAAATCACTTAGTTGAAGTGATGGCTCTACCACCCCAAGTTTTTCATTTACTAGTTTTAGGAAACACACACACACACCTGGCTCAATCTGATACAAAGAGCTTCAACAACACTGCCAACCCCTGGGAGTGGTGAAAGACAGCCAGCTCTAGAGTTGGACTGCCAGGGTTCAAATTACAGTTCTTCATTCAATTAGGGCAAAGTACTGAAACTTTCAGTACTTCATTTTCCCTAAGTATAAAAAACAGAAGTAATAATATGAGGATTAAATAAATGAGTCAACAAATGCAAAGCACTTAAAAGAGAGACTGGCACAATTATGTTTGAATAAATGTTAGCTATTCAGTAGCAATAAACAGCATAGTTTAATTCTTCTCTGCCTTCTTAGTTGCCGTATTTTCCTCATTCATTTGATTTATCCAGTAAGTATTTACTGAGTGCCTACCAGGTGTCAGACAATGTGGCAGGCAGTTGGAATCTTACAAAGAAAATGGATATCAAGTGTGTCCTCAAAGAAATGACAGTCTAGTGAAATCTGCAGCATCACCAGATTCTCACCAACAGCTCTTTTCCAATTTTTAAAGGCTAAAACATGCCCTCATTATTAGGAAAAGCTCTTTCCAATTTTTTGTACCAAAGCTGGGAAAATCTCATGCAAAGTGAGATGAAGTGGTCATTAACATACAGCTGTCGGTGTTGGAAAAGTAAGATAAATATAACTACATGATTTTTTTTAAAAAAGAAAACTAAAACTTTATAAGTACTGAACACACATACTAAAGAAATACTGTTCTGTGGTCAGTTGCCCAGTACCCATCCTTTCTCTCAAAAATATACCCTAGGCCTCTCTGCCTGGTCTCCCTTCCTCCTACTTCCGCCAAGTTGCTGCTTATGGGATTCAGGCTGCCTCAGGCATGGGAAATTCTGCACAAGATAGCACTGTTCACTATGTTCTTCCACACCCTCACCTGGCTCTCAGCTCCTACAGTGTTCCTCTCTACCTGTTACTTTATCATGCAACACTTCTTGAACATCATCTTTTTTTTTTTTCTTCTCATCCTTCCTTTTTTGGCTATTGGGGATTAAACCCAAGGGTGCTCTACCACTGGGATACATTCCCAATACCTTTTATTTTTTATTTTGAAACAAGACCTCATTAAGTTTCCCAGGTTGGCCTTGACCTTGTGATCCTCCTGCGTCAGCCTCCTGAGAAGCTGGGATTATAGATGTGCACCATGTCCAGCAGACATCTTTTTTTTAATATACCATTTTTTTATTTGTTCGAATTGGTTATACATGACAGTAGAATGCATTTTGACATACTGTACAAAATGCAGCATAATTTCTCCATTCCTCTGGCTATACATGGTGCTGAGTCACACTAGTAGTGTAATCATACATGTATACAGGTAATAATGTCTGTCTCATTCTACTACCCTTCCTGTCCCCACTGTCCCACCCCTCCACTCATTTCCCTCTGCACAATCCAAAGTTCCTTCATTCTTTCCTACCTCCCCACCACCACTAAGGATCAGCATTCACTTGTCAGAAAACATTTGGCCTTTGGTTTTTTTGGAATTGACTTATTTCATTTAGCATGATATTCTCCAAGTCTATCCATTTACCTGCAAATGCCATAATTTCATTCTTCTTTAAAATTGCATTGTGTACATGTACCACATTTTCTTTATCCATTCATCTGCTGAAGGGCATTGTAGGTTGGTTCCACAGTTTAGCTATTGTGAACTGAGCTGCTCTAATCAATGTGGCTCTATGTCACTGTAGTATGCTGATTTTAAGTCCTCTGGGTATAAACTGAGGAGTGGGATAGCTGGGTCAAATGGTTGCTCCACTCCAAGTTTTCTTAGGAATCTCCACACTGCTTTAATAGAGGCTGCACCAATCTGCAGTCCCACCAGCAACGTATGAGTGTACCTTTCTCCCCACATCCTTGTCAACATTTATTATTGCTTGTATTCTTGATAACTGCTATTCTGACTGGAGTGAGATGAAATCTTAGAGTAGTTTTGCACTTCTCTAATCAGCAAACATCATTTTTAATCCCTTTTCTACTCCATGGAGAAAATGCAGGCATTTTCCTCAACTCTTTCCTAATTACCCTGGGGAAAATACTGCTTCCCTTCTTTCTGCTACGTAAGATCTAGTCCTAGTAATCCTACCAGCAGTATTAATTAGACATCTATAACCAGTGAGGGCCCAACTCTCTCTAGTAGTCTAAAAATTTGTTTTAAGTATTAATACTGCAACAAGCATTATTTAATAGCTTTAATGAGAAATAATTTGCTCAACTTAAAAAAAGTATAATTCAATGGTTTTTAACATACTCACAGGCCTGCACAACCGTCCCCACGATGTGATGACGTTTCCCTCTCATCAGCAGTCACTCATTCCCACCACTCCTTCCCCAGCCCAAGGCAGCACTAATCTACTTTCTACATCCACAAATTTGCCTATTCTGAACATTTCATTTAAACAGAATCACATCATTTGTGACCAACTTCTTTCATTTAGCATAATGTTTGATTCATATTATATACTTATTTTTACTGAATAATATTCAGTAAATATATTCAGTGAATGTGAATCTATCATGTTTCATTTTCACACTCATTAGTTTTTATATATGTGTGAGCTGTTTTCACTTTGGGCTATAAAAAGCAATGCTACTATGAACATTTGTATACAAGTTCTAATGTAAATGTGCTTTCATTTCCCTTGAGAATATATCTAAGAGTAAAAATGCTGGCCATATGGTAACTCGATGTTTAATAATTCTGACAATTTTCCAAAGTGGGCGCACCATTTTACATTGCCACTGGCAACATATAAGGGCTCTGATTTCTCTAATCTTTATTATAAATATCCAAATGAGTATGAGGTGCATCCCATTGTGGCTTTGAATGCATTTCCCTAATAACTAATGATATTGAGCACCTTTTCATGTATATGTTAGCTCCCTGTGTTCTTCAAAGTCTTTGCCCATTGAGAATAGGTTACTTCTCTCCTTTATTTTTGAATCTGAAGAATTCTTTATATATTCTGGATTTAGTCCCTTATCAGATATGACTTACATTTTCTCCAATTCTGTGCACTATATCTTTAATCTTTATTGATGGTTATCATTTTTCGTGACAAAAATTCTTAATTTTGATGTAATTCAATTTATCTACATTTTCTTTGTCACTTACACCTTTGGAAAACACTGCCTTAACCCAAGATCTCAAAGACATTCCTATGTTTTCTTATAAAAGTTTTATAGTTCTAGTTCTTACATAGAGATGGATGGTCTGTTTTCAATTAATTTCCATGTATGCTGTGAAGTAGACGTCCAGCTGAATTCTTTTGCATGTGGATATCCAGTTGCCCACCTCCCACCACTAATTAACTTGTCTTGGCACTGTTCTTTCCCTTAATTTGTCTTGGCACTGTTTGCAAAAATCAATTCACCAAAAAAGGACCGGGTTAATTCCAGACTTTCGAGTCTAATCCACTGATATGCCTATTCTTGTGCCAATAACACACTGTCTTGATTACCGTAGCTCTGTAGTAACTTTTAAAATGGGTCAATGTAAAGAAAGCCTTCCAACAATGTTCTCGTTCAGGATTGTTTTGGCTCTTCTGGGCCCCGTGCATTTCCATATGAATTTGAGGAACATCTTGTTAATTTCTGCAAAAGAGCAAGTTGGGATGTTGGTAGAAATTATGTTCATTCTATAGATCAGTATGGGGAGTGCTGTCTTAACTGTATTAAATCTTCCAGGCTGTTAACTTGGGATGTCTTCACAGTTATTTAGATCTTCCATTTATTTCAACAGGTTTAGTTTTCAGTGTAAAAGTCTTGCATTTTTTTTTTTTGTAATAAAAGGCATATAGATTGAAAAGGAAGTTAAACTATATTTGCAGATGATATGATCTTATATGTAGAAAATTCTGAAGAGTCCATTAAGAAACTATTAAAACAGTTAAGTTCAGCAGAGTTGCAAGATACAAGAACAATATACAAAAACCAATTGTATTTCCACACATGAGCAATGAACATCTTGAAAACAAAGTTAAGAAAAATCATTCTAATTATAATAGCATCTCATTGGATTGGTGCTGAGTAACAGGTCACTATACAGTAATGCTAATTACAATAGCATTTACAAAAAGAATAAAATATACAGGTATAAATTTAACAAAACAAATGCAAGACTTATACACTGAAAACTTCAAAACTATAATTCTTGAGAAGAATATGTGTTCTTCTGCCACTGGGTAGAATGTTCTATAGATGTCTCTTAGGTCTAGTTAGTTTATCTCCTACCCCTTCACTTTGTTTGTGCTGCTGGGAATTGAACCCAGGGCCTTCCACATGTTCTACCATTGAACTATATCCTCAGTCTATTTTATAGTTACTTCTAGTTACTTGTTGACCTTCTACTTAGTTCCATCTATTACTGAAATTAGGGTTACCAAAGTTTCCAGGTATTATTGCTGAATGATCTATTTCTTCCTTCAACATGCCAGCGTAGAAAGTACATGTATTAGTCAGGGTTCCCTAGAGGAACAGAATCAACAGGAAGTATAATTATAAGAAGGTGATTTATTACATTGCCTTCATGACCAGAAGCTGGATAATCCACAGTGTCATCTGTAGGCTGGAGAGTTGGAGGAACCAGTAGCTGTGCAGTCCAAGAGGCTGAAGCCTCAGAACAAGAGGGATCACCCTAGTCTGAGACCAAATGCTTCTGGAAACTTCCTGGAGAATCACTGGCAGAGTTCACTTTGGAAGAGAATCTGATATCCTCAGGTGATTGCAGCAGCAATCAAGAACGCACTAGAGAAGAATTGAGCTTGCACCTGCTGCCGGTTCCTTGTTCTTCCAAATTTTATTCCATCCAAGCCACCATTGTATTGAACAGTGCTGCCCATGCTGAGGGAGGGTCTCCACTTTAGTTTGCTATCCTACACATCAATCATTCTTAGACACACCCTCACTGACACATCCAGAAGCCTCTTACTCACCGGCACCTCTTAATCCAATTAAGTTGACAATTCAAATTAACCATTACAGGACAGTTTCCTTTCAAGACTATTGCACTGACAAAACCTATATCTTCTTGGTATGCTATAAATTATATTTTAGTTCCAGAGGTCTTCACAATGAAATACTAGACAATGTTGTAAATTTTATATATTATTATGAGAAAGAATAGAATATAAAACTTTCACTTAACCACAAGGCCCTAAATACATGGGAGCAAAAACTGACAAATGGATAAGAAATTCACTTATAAATAGTTCTTAAAACAGCAACAAGTTTCTCTACCTTGGAACAGGGCCTTGTCTAGTTATCTTACTGGCTAATTTTCCTATAATTCTAAAAATTTCTAGAGAAAAGATCTTTTAATAAGTAAAATTGATTACATATTGCTTTAAAGTCATGTTGTAATGACTACTCTTGAATAGTGAGATGGCTATGTTAATATTCATAATAAAAAATGACTGATTTCTAATGCTGATTAGATATACAACACTGTACAACAATTCTGTTGCTGACAGTCAATTTCTTCTTCCATTCCCTACAATGGCTTTCAAAACAAAAAGTCACTTCTGTTACTCTTCAGATGTCCTATGTACCCAGTGCCCTGCTTCATTCTCAGCAAAGAACATGTCCTTCAACTAAGAGAGGCCAGGCAATGTGGCTTGCATTTGTGTGGATACATAATTTAGCAAAAGAAAATGAGCAGAACTGATATGTGATCTCCCATCTCTTCCTTAAGAGAGGAAACTGTCTGAAAATACCCACCTCTCTCCCTGAAAGCTGAAGACGGACACAAAGGTGACCCAGCCTCACAGAAGCACATGAATGAACACTGCACGGTGTGATGGAACAAAAGATAGAGAAACTGGCAGTTCGGAAGGACTTCAGCAACAAAACCAAATCAAACAAGCAAACAAGCGAACAGAAACCTGAACTGCTGACCTCACTTGCCTCAGAACTGTTCTGTAAGAGAGAAATAAACTTCTATCTCACTTAGGTCTTTTATTCTCTCCATCTCCATTGACTTCTTCCTTTCAGCCTACAAATATGCCCGAATTACCATTAAAAACTTCCCTTCATCTTGCTTCCCCTGTATTAAACCTATACCTTTGTTGCTTTCCACAGGCAGATTTCTCCAAAGAAAAGTCTGAGCGTGTTTTCTCTGTATTACTTCCTCAACTTTGCATTGTTCCTCGACTCAACTATAGTCTACTTTTCACTGTTACTGCTGGAATTACTCTTGCAAAGGCCTATGTTGTTCTAAATCCCAAATCAGAGCTCTCTTATCCATTCTCATTGTACCTTACACTTCACAGCATTTGACACTAATGATGCCTTTTTCCTTTTTGGAACTCTCCAACTACAACACTACTGCATACCAGCAATTCCCAAGTCCCAAGACTTCTCCCTGCAAGTTCCAGGTCTATACATCAGGTTGACATTTGTGGATATCTACATAAACAGTTTCTAAACATCTCATGATCGACATATCCCAGATGAAAAAAAAAATACATTTTTTCTACAATCTACTTCCCAAATCTGTCTCAATTCCAACCCCATCGAAACTGTCTTAATTCAAATCTTTATGAGAATCTCATAATTGGTCATTGGGGCATACTACTGTAAGCATCCCCGGAAGTCATCCTTCTCTTGGTCACACTGCATCTGAGCAATACCAACATACTAGACCCACTTCAAACTTGAATTTCAACTGGACCCTTATCAATGTCAGACAATTCAAATTTATTCACATATTCATGCATATATGTATATGTACATGTACATGTACAGGAAAAGAGAAATACACTTTCCCATTTTCCAAGATGACCATTTCATGTGTTTCTCTCTCACTAAATCTCCAATACACAATCCCACTCTCATTCTAAATATCCTAGAGGTTCAAAATGAAAATGGATGCAAATGGATAATAACCCATCTTCCCACTACCAATTACACTAACCTGCCTGCACATTTACTTATATTCAGTCTTACCTCTTACAATGAATCAATTGCCCCTGCTATTAGCCTTATACCTTGGATCCTGACTTTCCATCTTCTCAAGTTCTTTATTCTGAGAGAAGACTTTTGCTATCTCCCCTCCATTCCTCCCATTTTCTCCTGAAAGGCACCAAAGCCAATGCTCCATTCTCAGTTTTCCTTCACACCTCTCAGTATCATCTAACACGGTTTACATCTCCTGCCTCCTCAAAGACTTTCTTCTATGGGTTTCCATGACACAGTACTCAGCAGGTATGTTTCCTAGCTAAATGTAACTGATTACTTGTTCTCAAACTGTCTTTGCTGGATTCTCCTTCTCTGGCAGACCTCTAATATTAGAATTACGAAGGGCTCTAACTTCAGCATCCCCCCACCTCTATACCTTCTTCCTAGGTGATCTCTCCCCTTCCATAGCTTTAAGTATCATTTATATTCTGATGACCTTCAAATTTGTATCTCTAACCTAATTTCTCCTGGAGCTTCAGATGCTTGTATCAAACGCCTATTCATATTCAGTGACTCCAACTGGACCTCTAACAGACATGCAAAACCCATAAAAGATGACTACTCATTTCATTGATCCCATTGTTTAGGCCCCAAACTCTCCACAGGTTCTTCACTATGCTTGAAATAAAATCTACTCTCTTTACCAGTCTTCAAGACCATATATTCTAGTTCTTGCCTAGTTTTTCAACCCTATTTAATTCCCTGTTCCCAATGGCTCAAAATGAGAAAGTCATACTGGCCTTCCTCTCTGTCTTCAAACTTGCTGTGTTCATTCCTACTTCAGAGCACCTCCCCTGCCTTTCACTACCTGGAATGTTCTTCTCCAAGACTGACTGACTCCTTATTCAAACCTCAACTCAAATGTCATCTGCCCTGAGAGGCCTTGCAAGACTATGACACTAGTATTAGTAGTCCCCACCCACTTTCAACCATATGACCTTATTTTAGCTCATAAAATTATCTTATCTATGTGATGTTTCCATATTTACTGTCTCTCTTGACTAAAATCTCAGCTTCTCAATGGAGCCTCATCTGCTTTATTTACCATTACGTGCCAAGCACCTATACCAACATCTGGCACTAAGAAGATAATGAATATATACTAATTAAATGCCTGGAATGAACAGGTTCTTTACAAAATAAAAATAAAAGGTCAAGAGGCATGTGTGGGTGTGCCCACGGTGGTAGGGTATTCAATCACTAGAAACTAAAGAAATGCTAATTAACAATAAGAGATCAATGATAACCTTTTTGAGAAAAGGTAAGGGAACACCTTGGAGATTTCAGGCATAGTCTTCCCCAGTATACAGTATTCCTAGTATATCTTCCTAAATTTACATATCCTTTAACTAGTTAGGACTTCATGATGACAACATGCACAGAGACAAAAAACATCCCTATAGGTACATGGCAATGTTATTTGTAATTATGAAACTAAAATGTTATAATCATTAGGAATTGTTTAAATAACTCATTTATACAAATGAAATCTATGCCGACAACTTAAAGGAGGTGTTGTAAAAATAACATGAGAAACATTCATGATGTACTTTTCAAATAAAAATAAGAATCTATATTTCCTTCTACAAAACACACATACATATTTTTAAAAGTGTTTGTACCTATTGTAGGCCTGCTACAAGCCTCAGGGCAAAGTAAGAAATGGAACATAAAAATATAGAAAAGTATCAAAGCACATAACTACCTTTTCTAATAGCAGTTATACCACTTGCTGAGTCCTGATGATGTCCCTTTCCCTAGCCTGATGGTAAAAAGGGTGGCAACCTAGGTGTTCATGGCTTACAGATTATTCATGGCACTGACCACCAACATGAGTCAACTCTGTGAGACCTTGGGGAAGCAGTAAAGAGCTGTGCCTCATTCACATGCATCCTTATTTATCCTCTCCAACGTTTTTTTACTGGTTCAGTTGTGTGCAAACCAATTAAACTGATCTAAGCAGCAAAGTCTTTGAACTTTGACCAGCTCCCTTTGGGTCTGTTTACTTAGTATATATGTGATTACGTGTATGTATAGGGTTTCTACACACACACACACACAAAATCTGGAGAAAATCACCAAAAAGCTGACGTGATTATACAAACTAATAAAATAAAATAATGAAAGACTTTAGTTTGTTTTTCAGTTAACTATTTTTCTTCTCTTATTACAATAACAATTTCTTCTTTTTTTTTTTTTGCAATTTAACCATCCTTTGATGGTTAATCAAAGGATATATTTGAGAAAAGCAAAGTTTAAAGCCACATGAATAAGACTATAATTCACAGTGAAACAGCTTGGACTAACCTGACATTTAAATGATTTTGTTAAAATGTCTCTCAAGTTTTCATTTAGCTTCAGGTTCAAATTGGTTGTAAGTTATTAAGAAAAAGGAATAGAAGTATCAAATTCAAGATACAAATTCTTAAAATTCATCACACTATTTCAGAATTAATTTTCATTTTCAAAAAGCTGAAGATTGGGCAGGGCGCAGTGGTGTACAACCTGTAATCCTAGCTACTCGGGAAACAAAGCAGGAGGGTTGTGAGTTTGAGGTCAGCTTGGCAACTTAGTGAGCCCAAATCACAAAATAAAAAATTCTGGGGTTGTAACTCAGTGGTAGAGTATCCAGTACTGATTTCAATTCTTAGTAATACAAAAAAAATTTTTTTTTAAATTTTAAAGGTAGAAGACTGATCATCAAAATTCTAACCTAGAAAAATGTGAGCATAACCCCACATCTGAAGTAGACTTCTCCTACATACTAAATCAAACCTGAAACTATTCACTCTCTAGAGTTATCAATTCATGAAGAAGAGATTAAGTAATACAGGGAGGCATCAACAAAATCCATATTGAGGAGAAATACTACAAATGATCAAATTTCTATAACAAAAATATAAAGGTGGGGAGGTGCTGTGGAGTGATACTGGTCAAATTATATAGTGATATTATGTGCATTATATAATTGATTATTATTGTCAATAGTATTGTGGTTATACATTTTTTATTTTTCAGGCATATTTTAGAATCATGTAGTTCACCCAGCACACAATTCAATGATGTTTTTAATAAATTCATCAAGTTTTTCAACTCTTACTATAAATCAGTTTTAGAATGGTTTCTATTACCTCTATAAGATTCCTCGTGTTCATTTAACTGCTAATCCACCCTTTCTGCCTCTAACTCACCAGTCCACTAATCCACTTTTCAACTCTATAGATTTGCTATTTTTGAGCATTTCATGTAACAGTATCACACAACAGGTAATCTCTGTGCCTAGCTCCTTTCACTTAGCACACTGTTTAGATCATTTATTTCATAGCATGTATCAGCAGTTCTATTTTATTACAAAAGTCTTCTACTATACATATATAACATTTTGTCCATTCATTCACCAGTTGATGGGCAGTTAGGATGATTACAAGTTTGAGTATTATGAGTAATCCTGCTATGAACATAAGTGTGAAAGTCACTGAATAGGAGATACTTATGAGAACTGCTGAGTCATTATGGAAATTTATGTTTAACATTTTAGGAAAATGCCAAAATGTTTTTCAAAGTGGCAGCACCATCTTGCTTTCTCATTAGCAGTGTGTGGAGTTTCTTGTTTGTGGCTTTGAGTTCTTATCCTCTAGCTATACATAGGGAAATATTAAGGACTGAAATGACAAGATGTTTGGGATCTGATTCAAATTAGAATGTAGATTATATAGATAAAACAAGGTTGGTCACACCTTGATAAGTATAGCAGTGGTAGCAGTAATTATCAGCTACCTGACTACAGTTAAGTACTTAGTACATACTGTGTCAGGCATTACTATTGTAAGTGCTTTAGATATTTAAAACCATTTAATCCCTTCAACAAGAAGAAGTTACTATTGTTATCCCCATTTCAGAGATGAGAAAACGGATGTCCAGAAAGCGTTAAATAATGTGGTCCAGTCTGGACTAGAATAAAAATAGCCTGTCTTCAGAGTCTGTGCTCCTCACCAGTGGGCAGAGCACACCAACAAGTAAACTATGACACCTAAGATATAAACAAAATAAAACAAATTATTATAAGAATTCAGGTGACTTCTATGAACATAAGTAGGAAATCCAAGGTTAATTAATTTAATTATATATATAAAATGTAATGGTAATAACCCTTACCTCTTGGTGGTATGATATGAATGATTTTTATTTTATTCATTATATTTAGTTGTATATTTTACTACATGGATCAATATATTGATATCAGATACTTGGCAGTGTTCAAGATGGGCAGCATCACAATTCAAACATTACATAAATCAGAAAAAACCGTCATAATGAACAAATAAATTTTTTAAGTTGGTTTTAGAAAAAAGCATCCACTTTTTTTACCACCAAGCTATATCCCCAGAACTTTTTATTTTGAGATAGAAAAAGACAGTGCCTCGCTGAGGTGCTGAAGCTGGTCTTGAACTTGTGACCCTCCTGTCTCTGCCTCAAGTGGCTGGGATTTCAGATACGGGTCACCATGCCTGACCTTTAAGTTTCTAAATTTCAAGGTAATTTTTTATATATATTTTTTAATCATCGATGGAACTTTATTTTATTTATTTAGATGTGGTGCTGAGAATTAAACCCAGTGCCTCTCACATGCCAGGCAAGCCCTCTACCACTAAGCCACAACCCCAGCCCGTTTTTCAAGGTATTTTAAGATGTACTAACTGAGTTCTAGTGCTAGGCCCTAAGCTCAGTGCTGGGGGCACAAATTTGATTAAAACCTAGAAACAAAAAGAGACAAGTCTAGAAGGACAAGTTAGCTATTGTACATGCTTTAATGGAGTGATTCCTCCAGAGGTGTCAGCGTAATCATTCCAGGGGTCAGACAGGCTTTCTGAAAAGGAAGACACTCTGCTGATGTGAGGGGCTATGTACGTACAAACCACTTCTGATTAGGACCATCTCATCAAGTAACACAGCTACTTCTGAATGATGAAAACGAAGGCCCTGTTTTAAGTGCCAAATCTTTAATTTATTTTTCATACCTCAGATTTCAACAAATTCAAATAGCCTTCTTAAGTTGCTAAAGATTGAAGAATAGGAGATTTGGGGAAAACAAAGAAACCATGTCTTATGATATTAGAATCCAAGATCTGTAAACACATCTCAACCTTGTCTTATGATGTTAGAAACCAAGATCTGTAAACACATCTAATGGAAAATACATTCTTTACTAATTATATTTCAGTGTGGTTTGAGCACAATCAACACGTCCTTAAAATTTTGTCTTAATGGTACTTCTAAACAGTTTACTGATTATCTAAATCAAGGGTAGGTAAACTATAACAGTAGGTGGCCTGGTTTTCTAAGAATAGTTTTTCAGCTAAGAATATTTTTTACATTTTGGGAGAGAGGGAGGGACCAGGGAGGAAAATGGCCTGCAAAGCCAAAAATATTTACCATCTGGCCTTTTGCAGTAAAAGCTTGCACACCCTTGAAAACTCTGAAGGGATTTCTGTTCATATGAAGATGAAACCCGAAGGCACCTAACTGCTATGGAACCGTCTTGACACTAGCACAATTAACTTTGCTTACAGGAGTGGGAGAGAACGGAAAGAGATTGAGCTCAGAAAGATGTGGATTTCAAGGGGGTGGGTGAATCCAAAGGGAGAATATAATTAAAGTAGATAAAATACATGAAATAGTCCTCAGGGACTTTACAACACAGTGCTCGAGGTGGAAGGTAACTAACAGGATACTAATGGTCCAAAGGTGTGGGAGCTGGGTCTATTGAGAAAACAGACTCAGATACCTGAAGCTCCGCGCTCAAGTTCATAGAGTAAGTGGACAGGAGACAAAGAACTAGACTACAACCCCCCAGAGATCTCAGTTCACTTCCTCCCACCACCACACTCCAGGACAGTGTTGCCCTGGAAACGCACTACTTAATCAGCTTCTCATAGTTAGCTCCACTAGATTCAGAAGACACCAATCAGTTCTATTTCCCAGATGGTACTGAGGAAAGTAACAGAAGGTCGACCAAACATCATTAATTTAGGTCTTAATATAGCCAAGCAATAAGAAACATCAAATTTCAAAAATTTTACCTGGTTCCAATTTTATTACTTTAATTGCTGCTAATTCACCGGTATTAACATTCCGTGCCTAAAAGAATGAAAACAAACAAACAAAAAAAAGATTATCTTTCATTTTCACTGAAATGAAACAAGTCATTTATATTTACAAAATAAACAGTGATTTCAGCATTACCTCATGCATAAACTTAATGTGGCAGTAACAACAACAGCTAATACCAAGACCATTAGTACTTGCAGGCATTATTCTAAGTGTTTTTATATTAATTCATTAAATCCTCACAAAACTCTTATTAAGGTAGCAACTAATGTTATTCCCATGTTGCAAATAAGGAAATCAAAGCACAGAGAAGTTAAAAAAAGAACTTGTTGAGGCCCTATACCTGCCTAGGGGACAATGTTGGGATTCAAATCCAGGCAGCTTGATTCCAGAGTCTAAGCTATTAAGCATTAACCCTATGCAGTCACTCATTCAAAGGCTGGTAAGTTTTCAGTTAATAAACTAGTCTTTAATTTTTTTCATTTAAAAAACCACAGAATATGAAAGGTTAATTCAATTATATAATTAAGAAGACAACGCCCTTAAATTCTTTTAAACCTGATAGTGCAGTCAAATAATGTATTCAATACAAACCAAATATATTTTTGCAAGTTACATATTAACAATAAAAATCACTTTAAAAATAAATTCATAATATTATATTCCTGATAATTGTACAGTTAAACCTAAATAAGCAAAAACTTTTTCACTTTGCACAAAAATGGCAATAATTCTTTGCCAATTTAAAATACTTTAAAATTAGATATTTCAAACTTTTAACTGAAATTCAGGTAAATTTCCTTTCAACCAAAAGAGAACAACATATGCATATCAGATCACATATGCAAATACCAGATCACAGGAAGATTTCTTCATGTAATCAAGACTACTGTAGTCGCAATACTCACTTCCTAATGGATTGGCTGAGATCTGTGAATCACCTGACAAGAACTGATAACACTATAAACAAAGGAATCCTTCTAAGACTACCAGGGCATTAAACATACAGAGCTGGGCTATATCTCAGTGGTAGAGTGCTTACTTAGCACACGTGAGGCGTTCAATTCTTAGCACCACATTAAAAGAAAAAACTAAATAAAATAAAGGTATTATGTCCATCTACAACGAAAAATATTTTTTAAAAATACAGGCAAAGGATCTAGGAAGATACACACGAGATACAGCCATCATTAAAAATACAAAAATTTGGCCAGGCTTGGTGGCACATGACTGCAATCCCAGCTACTAGGGAGGCTGAAGCAGGAGGACTGCAAGTTTGAGGCCACCCTCAGCAACTTAGGGACACCCTGTCTCAAAAAGGCAAGGGTATAGGGGTGGCCTGGGAATGTGGCTCAGTGGTAGAGAGCTCTTGGGTTCAATCCCCAGTACCAAAATAAAACAAAAACCAAAAAATCTTTAATTCCAAACAACAAAGGAATTAAAAGATCCCCCCCCATACAAATTAAAAATTAAAATGCAATTTTTAAGAAAATTAAAAAAAAAAAAAAAGGCTTCTTCAAACAAAATCCCTAAACTGATAAATACCTGAATGCCTACTTAGAGGCAGTACAAACCAGATGTGAATACTTTATTTCAAACTAAACTTAAATTCCCATTAAAAGAGATTAAGTGTTTCAAATAGTGCTGGATAAATATTTGTTTCTTCATCCCTAGGATGAAGATATATAAATGACAAAGCAGAATCCCATTCTGGAGCATTTGTAAAGGAGGGCAGCATATACCTGGGTAACACTCTGGTTCTCTCTCTTCAACTTTAGTTAATTAGAAAGCGTCTAAACTCTACCAGAACTTGCCTCGCCTCACACTTAGACGTCCTTTCTCCTTCCTTCTGCTCTTCAAGTCCCATCTTTTTTAGCATCTTCTGCAAATAAAATAAGAAGCTATTCTCTCTAATTCTCAGCATTTAAAAATCATACCATGATTTTTTTTTTTTTATATTGAAAAGAAATTTTGGTGTAGGGATGTAGGTCAGTGGTATAGCACTTGCCTAGCATGCATGAGTCCCTGAGTTCCATTACCAGAATCACAGGGAAAAAAAAAAAAAAAAAGGAAATTCCGAGTATGGATGATTGGGTAATTCTATTAAGGAACAACAGAGAAATGTGAATTCATACACCAGGTTTATTGTTTACAGTTGAAATTCTGGTCCCAGTGACCACAGGAGGGCACACTTTCTACTGAAGTTACACACAAAATGGTTGCTGTACATAATGTACTCAGCTAAAAATAGATTTACAAACAGTTAACACCATCACATATTTAACAGAAAACCATGACAATTAACTATTGATGAGTAGTTAACCAAAGTCAGTCTTTACTACACATGTAAGTTATGAATATAATATTTCAAGATGTATATCAGTCCAGAATTTTCTAAAGGATAACAGTTTTAAAATTAGGGTTCTTGGGCTGAAGTTGTGGCTCAGTGGCAAAGTGCTTGCCTAGCACTCCTGAGGCACTGGGTTCAATCCCCAGCACCACATTTAAAAAAAAAAAAAAAAAAAAAAAAAAAAAAAAAAAAAACTAACAAAATAAAATTAGGGTTATTTAGAGAAAATAGAAAAATAGCTAAAATGATCGCTGCTTTTTTTTCCCTTCCTATGCTATCTAAAATATTTTCTAATATGTAACTTATTTGGCAGTATTAAGATATTTCACCAAAAAGGTATAAATGATTTTTAAAAAAGAGGAAATGTCAATTTCTGAGCCTTTGCTCATCAAAATTCACGTTTATTAATGAAGACTTTAAAGCATTCTGATTCATCAAGAACCTTGGTCTTCTGGCTAAAATAACTTATATTTTGCAGTTATTATAGTTACACTTTTATAACAGCTTTACTAGGACAGAATTCACATACCATGAAGTTCACCCTTTTACTGTAAATGTGTGTGTGTGTATATATATTGTATATATTCAACTTCATATATATAATATATAAATATGTGTGTGTGTGTGTGTATATATATAAAACCAATTATGTAACCACTACTATTGAATTTGAGAATATTTTCATCACGTCAAAAAGAAACCCCAACACATTAGGCATCACTCCATACTGCAGCCCTTCTCAGTGCCTGGCAACTGCTAATCCACTTCCCTTCTCTGTGAACCTAACCATTATGAATGGGATCAAACAGTATGTGATCCTCTGTACCTGTTGTCTTCCACTTAGTACAATGTTTTCAGATTCATTCACATTGTGCACTCATCCATGTATTACTACTGCCAAGTAATATTCCATTACATGAAAATATCACATTTTGTTTACCCATTCCTCAGCGAAGGACATATGGAAATTTTCTACTTTTTAGCTGTTGTGAATAATATTGCTATATACATGAGTGCACAAATTTTTGTGTGAACTTAGGTTTTCAATTCTCTTGAGTACAGACATGTAAGAGACAAAATGCTGGGTCATACAGTAATTCTATGCTTAACTTTCTGAAGACCTGCCAACTGTTTTCCAAAGTAGCTACACCATTTACATTATCATCAGCAATGAACATAAGGGCTCCAGTTTCCTCACATCCTTGCCTATTTGTTATTGTCTCTGTGTTTTCATTTTAGCCAATTTAGTGGGTATGAAGTGGTATCTCATTTACATTTCACTAAAGATTAATGATGTTGAGCATCTTTTCACATGCTCACTGGCCATCTGAATAATTTCTTTGTAAGAATGTCTATTCAATTCTCTGCCCATTTTTAACTGTTGTCTTTGTTATTGACTTGCAAAAATTCTTTACATATATTCTGTATATCCCTGATCGGTTATATGATTTGCAAGTATTTCCTCCTATTCTGTCTTTGTGTTTTCTTGGTGATGTCCTTTGAAGCAAAAAAGTTTTAATTTGGGGCTGGGGTTGTAGCTCAGTGGTAAAGCACTTGCCTAGCATGTGTGAGGCACTGGGTTCGATTCTTAGCACCATAATATAAATAAAATAAAGGTCCATAGGCAAGTTAAAAAAGTTTTAATTTTGATGAAGTACAACTTAGGTTTTTTTTTTTTTTGGTCACTTGGGTTTTTAATCTTATAGCAAGAGCCTTAAGGCCACTGAGGTTTCTTTCCTGTTTTCTTTTAATAGTTTTAGTCCTCACATTTAGGTCTACCATCTACTTGAGTAAATTTTTATATGGTGCTTGGTGGGGCTTCAATTTCATTCATTTGCATGTGGATATCAAGTTGTGAAGTCTACCTTTCTAGTCATTCCCTAATTTGTACCTTTTGCTCTGGGCAAACTAAACAACTTGTGATTCCTCAGTGCTATCCACACTTCTGCCCAACTGTCAGACCTCCTTGAAGGCTCAGATTACATTATCCTGGCCCTAGTCTCAAACCTTATTCTGGCTTATGCATCCCACACACATGCTTCCAAAGATCCTGGGTAACCGCTCTCAAATGAGGGTAGGCTTGGTGAGGGAAATCCTGCTGATCTAGAAGATCTGTTTATAGGAGCTCTTGGAAATACTACTGAATTTCAAAGAATTCCAAAGCTGTTTCAGAATTTGTTCGGTTCAGTGAGACTTTGGAGACCATTCAAATAACTAGTGTGGAAATTTTTCTGAGATGATTTCTCACTGACTGCTGACTTATCTCCAACTATTAGAGAATTAGTCCTTGAAAGTGGACTGGGGTAAGCAACGTGATCAAGATGCAATTATTAAGAGCCAGAAAATGCTGGGCACAGTGGTGCATGCCAGTAATCCCAGCAACTCAGGAGGCTGAGGCAGGAGGATTGCAAGTTCAAAGCCAGCCTCAGCAACTAGCAAGGCCCTAAGCAACTTAGTGATTAAGCAACCCTGGGTTCAATTCCTGGTACCAAGAAAAAAAAAAAGCCAAAAAATGTGCTAGGCACTACATAAAGTGAGTTAAAGGCAGTCATTATCAGTAAAAAAAAAAAAAAAAAAAAAAAAATCTAACTACTACGTACTGAGCACCCTTGGGTTTCCAAAGCTTATTATGTAGTAGGAGATGTCCAATGAAAGATGAAAGGTTCTGAAATGAGAGTTAAGAAATAGAAAATTTAGTCCTGCTCTGCCATTAACAAGCAACAGGATCTGAGCAAGTAATTCCCTTGTGTCCTCTCCTCGACCCCTCCACCCACAACTTAAAAACAAGGTGAAAACAGACTATGAGGTTCCTTCTAAGTCAATATTTACATCAAATATTTCACTCTCAACTAACAGAGTCTAAATACTGAACCAATTGGCAGGATATATAAAAATCCTATAGAGAGTTTAAAAACAGCAAAACACTGGCACTAATTTTGAATAAACAGATTTAGAATGGGACCCAGGAATCTGTATGTAAGGCCACTGAGGTGCTTGTGATAAACTACAAGCCCAAGGACCTGGTCTAAAGCACTGTACCACCTGAACTGTATAAAATGTAACTACCAACCTCTCCACCTGAAAAGGGTTTTCAGATGGTTCCACCAAGGTGACACCCTTTATGCAGAGGTTTGAGGCAGGATGGATTACAACATGGAAAAGGATGGGTGGGTGGGGTGGCAGTCAGAAAAAAGCCGGCATAGAGTCTTATGGACAGAAAACAGATTATTTTGAGTATGCTGGAAGCCAAACCTTAGGACGCCCCCCAGGGCTTGTCAGAGGGAAATGGATAACCCACCTCACTACTACTGAAGAACTAGTTTTATGTTTGCTTTCCACAGTTAACTGGACTAGGTATGTGTCCACCAAAAGAAACGAGTTCATGGGAAGAATGGGGGTGAATGAAACAGTGTGCCCAGGACACTTCTAGTGTGTGTCTACTCTCCCAGCCCTATTAATAGTGCCCACTCTCACCTAAGTAAAATTTTATTTAATCTGAATGATAATTCTAAAGTCAATCTACCAATAAACCCTGAGCCAACATGAAAAAAGGAAAAAGGACAACTAATTTCAACAAAGAATCAGCAAACATGCCTATTTTTGTAAATAAAATTTTACTGGAACACAGTCATGCTCATTTAATATTCTTTTTTGTTTGTTTTTGTACCAGGGACTGAGCCAGGTGTTGTTTGTTTGGGGGGTGGGATTTCTTTCTTTTTTGTACAGGGAATTGAACCCAGGGGTGCTTTCCACTGAGCAAGTCCCAACCCTTTTTATTTTGAGACAGGACCTCACTCAGTTGCTGAAGCTGGTCTCTGATTTCCAATCCTCCTGCCTCAGCCTCCAGGCCTGCACCACCATGCCCTGCTCATTTGTTTTAAGTACCCTTGGTGACTACCTTTACAATACAATGACGGAGTTGAGTAGCTGAGATAGAGATTTTAGGGTCAGTGCAGCATGAACTATCAGGGTCTTTATCAAAAGGGTTTGTCAACCTTAATCTACATTCCTTTTTATTTTTTTTTTGTTCTGGGAATTTAACCCAGGGGGTGTCACATGCTGGTCAATGCTGGTTAAGCAACCTACCACTGACCAATATCCCCAGCCCTTGCCAACCCTGCTCTAAAACAGCACTGTCCAAAAGAATGTTGTTCACTGATGGAAATGTTATATATGTGTTGTCTGACGTATTTGTTCTATGCCACACGCACCTATTCTATTGATGATCTGAAATGAGGCCAGTACAACTGAGGAGCTGAATTTTGTCCGACCATAAAATATGTATATGTGATGCCTAAAACTGAGGTTTTTTTCATTCTTAAAAACCATAACAAGAAACGGGGTTTTGGGAATACAATTCTAGTAATTTTGACACATACACCAGATGTGTGAAACCACCAAAACTTTCATTACTGCAAAAACTCTGCGGGAATTACACCCTAAGTCCAGACACACAATGCTTTGTTCTCTGCCACTATCTTTTTGTCCTAAATCATTCATTATGTAACCTCTTGAGACTCCTCCTTCTCTAAGTTGTTGCATGTGTCATTAATTTATTCCTTTTTGTTGCTAAATAGTATTCCATTGCATGAATATACTACAGTTTATCCTTAATAGATATCTGGGTTGTTTTCAATTTGGGGCAAATATGAACAGAGTTCTTATAAACATTTGTGTACAGGTTACATAATACTCAGGAGTGGGACTACCTCATATTATGGAACATTCATAAGAAACTGTCAAACTATTTATAGAGTGGCTGTACTATTGTTCATTTCCAGTAGTAATGTATTCGGGTTCCAGTTGCCCTGAATCACTGCTAGCAGTTACTACTGTATTTTTTATTTAGTCATTCTAATAGGTATGTAATGGTAACTCATGGTGGATTTAGTTTGCATCCACTAATGCAAACTAACGGCTAATGATATTGTCCTTCTCTGCTGTTCCTTGGTGCAGTGTCTTTCAATCTTTTATCCATGCTTTCACTGGGATATTTATTTTCTTATTGAGCTTTGGTAATTCTTTATATGTTCTAGATACATGTCCTTTATCAGATACATGATTTGCAGTTATTTTCCCCCAGCCTGTAGCTTTTCTTTAATTTTCTTAACGGTGTATTTCACAGAATGTTATAGCTGAATTGTTTTCCTCCAAATTTATATTTTCAAGTACTAACACCCAGTACTTTAGAATGCCTCAGTATCTGGAGACAGGGTGTTAGATGAGGTGATTAAGGTTAAATGAACTCACAGGAGTAGGTCTGATGACTGATGTCCTTACAGAAGAGGAGGAAGGAACACCAAGGAAACACGCACAAAGAGAAAAGGCCATGGAGACACAGCAAGAAGGTAGACATCTGCAAGCTCAAGAGAAACCAACCCTGCCAACACCTTGACCTGGGACTCCAGAAATATAGGAATATAAATTTCTACTGTTTAAGCCACACACAGTCTGTGGTATTTTGTGACAGCAGTCCTCTCAAACTAATATGTATTAGTTTATTTAAGTAATAATTGAATAGTAATATTTATTTGGGGGAGGAATACTGGTATTTAACACAAGGGCACTTTACCACCATGCTACATCCCTAGCCTTTTTAAAATTTTGAGAAAGGGTCACACTAAGTTGCCAGGACCTCGATAAATTGCTAAAAGTGGCCTTGAACTTGAGCATACAGAAAAGGCCATGTGGTGCACAACTGTAATCACAGCAACTTGGGAGGCTGAGGCAGGAGAATTTCAAGTTTATCCTCGGCAACTCAGTGAGACCCTATCTCAAAATTTAAAAAAATTAAAAAGGCTGGGGATGCAGTTCAGTGGTAGAGCACCTCTGAATTTAATCCCCAATAATGGGGAAAAATTCTTCTTCCTCCATTGAATGGCCTTTCCACCTTTGTCAGAAGTCAGTTGGTTTTATATGTGTGCATTTATTTCTGGACTTTACACTGCTCTATATTGACTTATTGATCTTGTGTCTATGCCTTACCAGTACTACACAGTCTTGATTACTAAAGCTTTAAGGTAAGTCTTAAAAAATCAGATATTGATTCTTCCAACTTTTTCAAAATAGTTTTGGCTATTCTAGGTACTCTGCCCTTCCCCATTTGAATTTTAGATTCCACTCATCTATCTATATT